>NC_092132.1:74553207-76005707 GCF_043159975.1 Macaca nemestrina
GCTAATCAATAAATGTGATACATCACATTAGCAGAATGAAGAAGAAAAATAATATGATCACACAGTAGGTGTAGAAAAGCATTTGATTAAATTCAACATCCTTTCATGATTAAAAAAAGAAAAAAAAACTCTCACCAAATTAGGTATAGAAGAAATGTATCACAACACAATGAAGTCCATATATGAGAATTCTACAGCTAACATACTCAATGATGAAAAATTGAAAGCATTTTCTCTAAGATCTGGAACAAGACAAGGATGCCTACTCTTACCACTTCTATTCAACATAGTATTTAAAGTCCTTGCCAGGGAAATTAAGCAAGAGAAAGAAATAAAAGGCATCCAAACAGGAAAGAAAGAAGTAAAACTGTCACTGTTTGCTGATGCCATGATCTTATATATAGAAAACCCTACATACTCCACCAAAAAAAAAAAAAAAAAAAAAAAAAAAAAAAAAAAAAAAAAAATCTGCCAGAACTAATAAACAAATACAGTAAAGTTGCAAGGTACAAAATCGACACACAAAAATCAGTAGCATTTCTACACACTAACAACAAGCTATCCAGAAAGAAATAAACAGAAAAATCCCACTTACAATAGTTACAAAAAAGGAACAAATTTAACCAAAGAAATAAAAAAAAATGTGTACACTAAAAACTATAAAAAATTCATGAAAGAAATCAAAGAAGACACAAATAAATTAAAAGATATTCCACATTCATGGATTGGAAGAATTTACACTGTGAAAATGTCCATATTATGCAAAATGATCTACAGAGTCTATGCAATCCCTATCAAAATTCCAGGGCAATTTTTACATAGAAATAATCCTAAAATCTGTATAGAACCACAAAAGACACCGACTAGGCAAAGCAATCTCAAGCAAAAGGAACAAAGCTAGAGGCATCACACTACCTAACTTCAAAATCCACTACAAAGCCATAGTAATCAAAACAGCATAGTACTGGCATTAAAGTAGACATATAGAACAGTAGAACAAAATAGAGATCCCAGAAATAACCTCATGCATATATGGTCAATTGATCTCCCACAAAGGTGCCAAGGACACGCATTGGAAAAAGACAGGCTCTTCAATAAATGGTGTTGGGAAAATTGAATATCCATGTGCAGACAAAATTGAACCCTTATCTCAGATCATATACAAAAATCAACTCAAAATGGATTAAAGACTTACATATAAGACTAGAAAGTGTAAAATTACTAGAAGAAAACATAGGAGAAAAACTATCAAACATTGATCTGAGAAAAAATCAATGTATTTGACCTCAAATGCACAGCCAAGTAAAGCAAAAATAGTGAAATTGAATTACTTCAAACTAAAAAGCTTCTGCACAGCAAAGAAAACAATTAACAGTGTGCAAAGAAAATCTACAAATTGGGAGAAAATATTTGTAATCCATATATCCAATAATTGGTTAATATCCAAAATATACAAGGAGCTCAAACAACTAAGTAGCAAAAAAACAAAAAACTCAATTAAAAAATGGGCAAGTGGTCTAAATCGACTTTCTCAAAAGAATACATACACACTTTGGGCTGAGGCAGGCAGATCACAAGGTCAGGAGATCAAGATCATCTGGCTAACACGGTGAAACCCCATCTCTACTAAAAATACAAAAAATTAGCCGGGTGTGGTGGCGGGTGCCTGTAGTCCCAGCTACTCGGGAGGCTGAGGCAGGAGAATGACGTGAACCCCGGAGGTGGAGCTTGCAGTGAGCCAAGATCGTGCCACTGCATTCCAGCCTGGGCGCCAGAGTCAGACTCTGTCTCAAAAAGAAAAAAAAAAAAAAGAGAGACATACAAATGGCCAACAGACATATTTTTTAAACGCTCAATATTGCTAACCATTAGGGAAATGCAAGGTAAAACCACAAGAAGATAACATTTCACACCTGTCAGAATGACTATTACAAAAGTGATGAAAGGTAAGTATTGGCAAGAATGTGACGAAAAGGGAACCCTTGGTGGTTCAACATTCTACTATTGCTAGGTATGTAAATTAGGACACCTATTATGGAAAACTGTATGGTTTCTCAAAAAACTAAAAATAGATTTACCATGATCCAGCAATCCCACTTCCGAGTATTTACCCAAACAACGTCAAATCAGTTGGTTGAAGAGGTGTTGGCAGTCCTACATTTATTGCAGCACTATTCACAATAGCCAAGTTATGGAATCAACCAAAATGTCCATCAACAGATGAACAGATAAATAAAATGTGATATACACACACACACACACACACACACACACACACACACGCAGTGGGATACTATTCAGTCTTTTAAAAAGAAGAAATTCTGTCATTTCTGAAAACATAGATGGAATTGGAGAACATTATCCTAAGTTAAATAAGCCAGGCAAAGAAAGACAAATCCTGCATGCACTCATTTATATGTGACATCTAAAACAATCAAACTTACAGAAGCAAGGAGTAGAACGGTGGTTACAGAGGTTAGGGGTTGGGAGAGATAGGAAGATTATGATCAAAAGGTACAAAATCTCAAGCAGAAGGAATAAGAAGATTATGGTCAAAGGGTAAAAAATCTCAGCAGAAGAAATTTTTTTTTACAACTGTATGCAGCATAGTGCATATAGTTGTAATGTACATTTCTAAACTAAGAGTACAGTTCAAATATTCTCATCACAAATATGCTAAGTATTTGAAGTGATGGATATGTTAACTGCTCTATTTAATTATTTAACATCATATTCATAAAACATAATATCACTTTTTATCCCATAAATTTATAAAATTATGAATTATCAATTTACAATAAAAAATAAAAATAAAATGTACACAAGAAGGCATAATGTAGAGGGAAAGACTAAACCTGAAAATAGCAAAGCAACAAATTTAAAGTCTTTCAAAGAGTCTAAGATAGCAGCCGTGCTGGTTCACATTCCTACATGTTTCCATCAGACTTTGAAATTCAACCTAAGTCCAGGTGATAGTGACAGCCTCTGCAGGACTTAGAAGCCAGTAAGGAAAGACTTTACTCAGGACATTTGGGAGCAGAGGTCTAGAGCTTATAATCTACAATCATACTTGTGTATGTAAGTGTATCTTGTAAAGTTCTAACTACATATCAAGGGTTTTCTTTGTTTTCCTAAATCCATAGTGTAAACCGTAGAACACAAGTGCTATAAGTAATTCAAAGAACAAATTTTTCCCCCAGTAATCCACAAAAATATTTTATGGAATTAATCTTTCTTTTATTTTTTCAGAACACACTTTTTGAGAAAGGTTGTTCTAAATGTCTATCAAGAGTATACTCTTTGGGTAAATGAGCTGAATAGACAACTCTCAAAAGAAGACATACAAAGTGCCAACAGCTATATAAAAAAATGCTCAACATCAGTAATTATCAGGGAAATGCATATCAAAACCACAATGAGATCTCATATAACCCCAGTTAGAATGGCTATTATCAAAAAGACAAAAAATAACAAACGCTGGCAAGGATTCAAAGAAAAGGGAACTCTTTTTTTTTTGGAGATGGGGTCTCACTTATGGAAAAATAATAAATGTTTGAGGTAATGGATATGCTGATTACCAGGATTTGACCATTACACATTGCATATATGTATTGGAATATCACCCTGTATCCCATAAACATATACAATTATTACATGTCAACTAAAAATAAAAGGAAAAAAAGAAAGTAAAAAGACAACCCACAAAACCACAGAAAATATTGCAAATCATATATTTGATAAGGGTCTAGTATCCAGAATGTATAAAGAATCCTTACAATTCAACAATAAAGAGACAAGCCAATTTAAAATGGATAACAGATTTTAATAGATATTTTTGCAAAAAAGATACACAAGTGGCCAATAAGCACATGAAAAGATACTGAATACGCTAAATATTGTTAGTCGCTAAAGAAATGCAATCAAAACTGCAATGTGATACCACTTTACACCCACTAGGATGGTTATAATTTTTTAAAAAGAAAATGAAAAGAATTATTGGTGAGGAAAACAAAGGAAGAGAATTGCTGGTCCGACAATAGTAAGGAAGAGAATCACTGGCCCGATGATGGTGGGTTATCAGAACTTATTAACATCAGCATCACTGCAGTTGGTATACAACTCCCCACTGCTAAATTTGACTGGCTTTAAAAAAAAAAAAAAAAGGAAGAGAATTGTTGGTGTTGAAAACCAACTGTTGGTGAGGAGGAGAAACCTCATTGCTGGTGGGATTGTAATATGAGGCATGCACCAGTGAATTAATTTGACAGTTCCTTAAAAAGACAAACATAGAATTATAATACCACCAAGTATATTCGTTTTCTAGGACTTCCATAATAAATTACCAAAAATCAGATGGCTGTAAACAACAGAAACTTAGTCTCTCATAGTTCTGGAGGCTAGAAGCCCAAAATCATGCTGTCAGCAGAGTCATGCTTCCTCTGAAGATTCTAGGGAAGAATTCTTCCTTGCCTCTTCAAGCTTCTAGGGGTTTCTGGAAATCCTTGACTTTCCTGGCTTCTAGCTGGAAAACTTCCAAAATATGTGAAGATTGAACATGATGTTTCTATATAGTACATAAGTCAAAAAAAAAAAACACAAGGAACTTAGAAAATATTTTGAACTAAAGGATAATGAGAACACAACACGCCAAAATTTGTGGGACCACCTAAAACAACGTTTAGAAGAAAATTTACAGCTTTGAATGGTTATATTAGAAAAGAATAAATGTTCAAAAATGAATTATCTAAGCATCCAGCTTAAGGAGGTAGGAAAAGAAGGGCAAATTAAACCCAAACTAAGAAATAATGAAGATTTAGGTGAAAAACATTAAAATAGAAGAGAAAAGAGAAACATAAATTAAATATAACCCAGTTCATGAAAAAGTACAATAAAATTGAAAAACCTCTAGATAAAAAAGAGAGAAAAGATAATTACTAATACTGAGATTAAAAGAATAAATATCTCTATAACACTAAATGCCCACAAGAGAAAGCAGGAAAAATCTAAAATCGACACCCTAACATCACAATTAAAAGAACTAGAAAAGCAACAGCAAACAAATTCAAAAGCTAGCAGAACACAAGAAATAACTAAGATTAGAGTAGAATTGAAGGAGATAGAGACACAAATACCCTTCAAAAAAATCAATGAATCCAAGAGCTGGTTTTTTTAAAAGATCAACAAAACAGATAGGCCACTAGCAAGACTAATAAAGAAGAAGAGAGAGAATAATCAAATAGACACAATAAAAAATGATAAAGGAGATATCACCACCAATCCCACAGAAATATGAACTACCATCAGAGAATACTATAAACACCTCTACGCAAATAAATTAGAAAATCTAGAAGAAATGGATAAATTCCTGGACACATACAACCTCCCAACACTAAGCCAGAAAGAAGTCAAATCTCTGAATAGACCAATAACAGGTTCTGAAATTAAGGCAATAATTAATAGCCTACCAACCAAAAAAAAAGCCCAGGTCCAGATGGATTCACAGCTGAATTCTACCAGAGGTACAAAGAGGAGCTGGTACCATTCCTTTTGAAACTATTCCAATCAATACAAAAAGAGGGAATCCTCCCTAACTCATTTTATGAGGCCAGAATCATCCTGACACCAGAGCCTGGCAGAGACACAACAACAAAAAAAGAGAATGTTAGGTCAAATATCTCTGATGAACATTGATGCGAAAATCTTCAATAAAATACTGGCGAACCGAATCCAGCAGCACAACAAAAAGCTTATCTACCACAATCAAGTTGGCTTCATCCCTGAGATGCAAGGGTGGTTCAACATACACAAAGCAGTAAACATAATCCATCACATAAACAGAACCAACGACAAGAAAACACGTGATTATCTATTGAGAAATACATAAGAAAAGGCCTTCGACAAAATTCAACAGTCCTTCATGCTAAAAACTCTCAGTAAACTAGGTATCGATGGAACATATCACAAAATAATAAGAGCTATTTATGACAAACCCACAGTCAATATCATACTTAATGGGCAAAAATGGGAAGCATTCCCTTTGAAAATCAGTGCAAGACAAGGACACCCTCTCTCACCACTCCTATTCAACATAGTATTGGAAGTTCTGGCCAGGGCAATCAAGTAAGAGAAAGAAATAAAGGGTATTCAATTAGGAAAAGAGGAAGTCAAATTGTCTCTGTTTGCAGATGACATGATTGTATATTTAGAAAACCCCATCGTCTCAGCCCAAAATCTCCTTAGGCTGATAAGCATCTTCATAAAATCTCAGGATACAAAATCAATGTGCAAAAATCACAAGCATTGGTATACACCAATAACAGACAAAGACAGAGCCAAATCATGAGTGAACGCCCATTCACAATTGCTACAAGGAGAATAAAATACCTAGGAATCCAACTTACAAGGGATGTGAAGGACCTCTTCAAGGAGAACTACAAACCACTGCTCAACAAAATGAAAGAAGACACAAATGGAAGAACATTCCATGCTCATGGATAGGAAGACTCAATATTGTGAAAATGATCATACTACCCAAAGTAATTTATAGATTCAATGCTATTGTCATCAAGCTACTGCTGACTTTCTTCACAGAATTGGAAAAAAAAAAAAACTATTTTAAAGTTCATATGGAACCAAAAAAGAGCCTGCATAGCCAAGACAATCCTAAGCAAAAAAAAACAAAGCTGGAGGCATCTGACTTCAAACTACACTACAAGGCTATAGTAACCAAAACAGCATGGTACTGGTACCAAAATAGATATATAGACCAATGGAACAGAACAGAGGCCTCAGAAATAACACCACACATCTACAACCATCTGGTCTTTGACAAACCTGACAAAAATAAGCAATAGAGAAAGGATTCCCTATTTAATAAGTGGAAAACTGGGTAGCCATATGTAGAAAGCTAAAACTGGATCCCTTCCTTACTCCTCATACAAAAATTAACTCAAGATGGATAAAAGACTTAAATGTAAGACCTAAAACCATAAAAACCTTAGAAGGAAACCTAGGCAATACCATTCAGGACATAGGCATGGGCAAGGACTTCATGACTAAAACACCAAAAGCAACTGTACCAAAAGCCAAAATAGACAAATGGGATCTAATTTAACTAAAGAGCTTCTGTACAGCAAAATAAACTATCATCAGAGTGAAAAGGCAACCTACAGAATGGAAGAACACTTTTGCAATCTATCCATCTGACAAAGGGCTAATATCCAGAATTTACAAAGAACTTAAACAAATTTACAAGAAAAAAAATCTCATCAAAAAGTGGGCAAAGTATATGAACAGACACTTATCAAAAGACGACATTTATACAGCCAAGAGACATATGAAAAAAATGCTCATCATCACTGGTCATTAGAGAAATGCAAATCAAAACCACAATGAGATACCATCTCATGCCAGTTGGAATAGCGATCATTAAAAAGTCAGAAAATGACAGATGCTGGAGAGGAGGTGGAGAAATAGGAATGCTTTAACACTGTTGGTGGGAGTGTAAATTAGTTCAACCATTGTGGAAAACAGTGTGGCGATTCCTCAAGGATCTAGAACTAGAAATACCATTTGACACAGCAATCCCATCACTGGGTATATACCCAAAGGATTATAAATCATGGTACTATAAAGACACATGCACATGTATGTTTATTGCAGCACTATTCACAATAGCAAAGTCTTGGAACCAACCCAAATGTCCATCAGTAATAGAGTGGATAAAGAAAATGTAACACATACACACCATGGAATTCTATGCAGCCATTAAAAATTATGAGTTCATGTCCTTTTTAGGGACACTGATGAAGCTGGAAACCATCGTTCTCAGCAAACTATCACAAGGACAAAAACCAAACACCACACATTCTCACTCATAAATGGGAGTTGAACAATGAGAACACATGGACACAGGAAGGGGAACATCACACAATGGGGCCTGTCAGGGGATGGGGGACTGGGGGAGGGATAGCATTAGGAGAAATGCCTAATGTAAATGACGAGTTGATGGGTGCAGCAAACCAACATGGCACATGTATACCTAAGTAACAAACCCACACATTCTGCCCATGTACCTCAGAACTTAAAGAATAATATAATATAAATATATATATTTATATCATAAATATATATTTATATATATTAAAATATTTATATATTTATATATTATATATTATATAAATATGTATTTAATATATAATATAAAAATATATATTATATATATAAGTATATATATATATGGAGAGAGAAAGAAAACTTGCTAAATGCCAGGTACTGTGTTAAGAATGTAACGGCAGGCCAAATTCCTGCCCTCAGGCAGCTCCCAGTAATCAAAGGAATCTGTAAAATTATAAGGACTTCTTAATTTAAGGTGGCAGGAGATGGCCCTTCTGACGAGGTGACATTTATGCTGAGATCTAAGGACTAAGGAGGGACAGCCACGAAGAGAGAGAACAGGTGGGGCAGAGGTTGTCCTATCTCCATTACTCCAGCCTACAAGGAGAACCTGGCTTTTCCCTGCAGCCAGGTGTCTGCCACTCACTGATCTGGAGTGAGCTGCAGGACCTCAGAGGAGAAGAGGCATTTAACTCCAGACAGCATTCAGAGTCTTATAGAAACCCCAGGGAGTTTATCACATCTAAGACCCTGATAGCATCTGTATCAGAAATGAGAATCCAACCAGACTGCTCAAGAAATATTAGCTTTAATTCTTTCAGAAGAGAAAATGGCTTATACCAAAAAAAAGAAGAAATATCACTAAGATCCTATAGACACTTTAAAAAAGGTACTATTATTTACATTTTTAAGTGAAAAAATGTTGATTGCTTAGTTGAAACAAACTCCTTGAAAGAATGAGTTACCAAAATGGATTCTAGAAGAGCAGAAAATCTGAATAACTCCCTTGTCAATTAAAGAAACTGTATTAGAATGAAGCCCTTCCTATAAATAAAATTCAAAACCCAGATGACTTCACTTTCAAAAAGTTTTAAAAAGAACTCTTTTAGAAAATAGAGGAAGAGAAACCATTTCTCAACTGATTTTGTGAAACAGGGCTTTCCCAATACCAATATGAGGCAAAAACATTACAAGAAAAGACCAGGCTAGGGCGGTGGCTCATGCCTGTAATCCCAGTAATTTGGGAAGCTGAGATGGGATGATTGCTAGAGTACAGGAGTTTGAAACCAGCCAGGGCAAGATGATAAGACCCCATCTCTACAAAAAATGTAAAACTTAACCAAACACAGTGGCGCACACTTGTGGTCCCAGCTACTCAGGAGACTGAGGTGAGAGGATCACCTGAGCCCAAAAAGTCGAGGCTGCAGTGAGCTATGATTGCACCACTGTACTTTAGTCTGGGCAACAGAACTAGACTTAGACCTTGTCTCAAAAAACAAAAATGACCAATATTCCCCATGTACACAGAAGCAAAAATCTTTAATAAAAGTGCAAGCCAATTAAATCCATTTATATATAAAAGGTATAATACATCATGTCCAAGTGTGGTTTTCTCAAGAATACAAAGTTGGTATAATATTTGAAAATAATATATTCCACCATACTAACCAAATTAAAAAGATATCAGAGCATCTCAATAAATGCAGAGAAAGCATTTGACAAAATTCAACACTCATTCATAATTTTAAAATCTCAGGAAACTGAGACTAGGAGAAAACCTGAGAAAGAGCATCTACTAAAAATCTACAGCTAACATCATGCTTAATTGTATGATGTTACACTATTTCACTAGTAGTGAAGACAAGGCAAAGATGTCTGCTGTAACTTCTGTTTCACATTGTGTTTGAGGTTGTACTCAAGAAATCATGCAAAAAAAGAAATAAAAGTCATACTACTTGGGGAAAAAGAGCTAAAATTGTCTTAATTTGCAAGACATGATTGTACATAAAAAATACTAAAAAATTGACCCAAAAAGGGACTAGAATTAAGAACTAAACTTAGCAAATTTGCAGGATACAAAATCAATATGCAAGACTCAGTTATGTTGATATATCCTAGCATAAACAATTAGAAATGAGATTTAGAAAATAATACCATTTACAATAACATAAAAACAAGATATTTAGGGATAAATGTAATAAAATATGTACACTGAAAATTATAAAACATGGCTGAGAACAATTAAAGACCTGTGCAGATAAAAAGATATTGGGAAACTCAATAAAATTGATCAAAAGATTCAATACAGTCCTAATCAAAATTCTATCAGACTTTTTCTAAAAGGTAAAAACTTGATTATAATACTTATATGGAAATAAAAGAGACATATAACAGTAAAAACAATTTTGAAAAAGAACAAAGTTGCAGGGCTTGTAATATTTATTTGAATATTTATAGTTACATTTTTCAGAACAGTGTGCATTAGCCTAAGGATAGACAAATAGAATAGACAGCCCAGTAATGGACCATTGCATATAGGGTCAATTTATTTTTTACAAAGATACCAATAATTCAATGGGGAGAGGACAGTCTTTTCAACAAACTGTGCTGGAACAACTGGAAATCCATATGGGAAAAAGTGAAATTAAACACTTATCTCATACTACACACACACACACACACAAAAACACCCCAAGTGGCCTATAGATCTAAATGTTGAATTTATAGAGCTTCCAGAAGAAAACAAAGGAGAAAATCTTTAAGACTGTAGGGTAGGCAAATATTGACTTGGTTTCGCCAATAAAACACAAATGAAGTGAGGTGCAGTGGCTAGTCCCTGTAATTCCAGTGTCTCTAGAGGCTGAGGTGAGTGGATGGGAGGATTGCTTGAGCCCAGGAGTCCAAGGCCAGCCTAAGCAACATAACAAGACCCCCATCTCTGAAAAATATTAAATTTTTTAAAAATTAAATTAAATTTGAATGAATTACATCACTTCAGGGTGGAAGCTTTAAGCGATAGTACATAATTTACCGTTTTCCCTTTTCTATGCAATCATGAAAGTATCAGTTGAAGTAGAATCTCTATCAACCTGTATCCTTAAGTGTATATGACAGATACTGCCAATAATTTCTGGACATGTAGCATGGATGAGAATTAAGTATTTATTGTGTTACATCATGAGATTTGGGCATTCTTTGTACTGAAGCATATTTTAGCCCCTTCAGTAATAAATGCATTGATTACATAGTTCATATGCCGTTTCTCTCAGAAATCAGAAATGTAAGGTCTTATTGGTACTAACAGTAAAAAAAAAAAAAAAAAAAAAAAAAAGTGAAATCTGGTAAATTATCAATTGAGAACATCCATCATGCATGAAATTAGAGGTATGACCTCAAGGAAGAAATGGATGTTCTGTTAAAGGTGACTTGTACAAAGAAAAATTGAAAAGTATTATAAAATGATACCAACAGATTGCTGTGAAACTGTTTCTAGTAAACACTGCTCTAGATTTTAAATCTCCATAGTTTTAATCTACATGAAGATGACCTTATTCTAATAGCCAATCCATGCCTTCTTACTAAACCTAACAAAGATTACAAAGAAATGAAGAGTCCATTGCAACCAGCTGGCTTAAGAACAAGTTAAATGGCCCTAATTCACCCTGGACTTGATTCCAAATATTACAATGACACACTCATTTTGTTGATTCATTGCCTTCATAGGAAGCAAATAAATCAGTGTTTTTGACCCTGAACACTTCCCCCTTTTAACTGACAAATGGAAGTTAGAAATGGTATGCCAACATTTCACCAGGAAGCTATCAGTTTCCTTCCCAAAGTCTGATCCACACACATCATAAAAGATTAACACAAAAAAATTAATCCAAGTGTTTCTCCCCTTTCCCAAAATGTACACGTTGAGGCCACTTTACAACAACCAAGATCATCCAGTTTTGCATGTGGAGCTTGTTAAAAACTGAGCCAAGAGAAAAGACAGCCTGAAGGGAAGTAAAAAAGTTGTGTTGCTCTATGCTCTATGACCATGGCCAGCAGATTGTATTCAAGTTAACTTCTTGCAGGCATAATCCATCACTAACAGAACCAATTTGTTAACGCATATTCTCTGACTTAATTAAGCCATAGGCCTGCTTCCCTGCATATCCATATCCCTAAACATGCCAAATAATAATCCTGTTTTGGTTGGGCAACCTGAACTAAAAATCCCTCAAAAATACTTGTAAACTGCTTACCTCACCATATCTGCCAGATCTTTTTATAATCACTGAAAGAATGCACTGGCTTTCCTGAACACTCAGTAATCATAATATTGGAGTCTTTTACAAAGTGACAAGACTTGTGTTACAGTACGATTATATAATATGTTTATCACAAATATACATCTACATTACCTGTATAAATAAACTTTTAATTTAATATTTTCATGACCTATTGATTTCCCAACAAGCCAATGGACATAGCATTTTAAAAATAACGTTCCAAACACTTTTCAACTGAAACCAACAATGCTTTATCCTTGCCATTAAAATCCTTTAAACTTTTATACCAAACACTCCCCTTTACTGTATACCTAACTAGAAAACTGGGAAGACAAACATTTGGCGAGTCCTAAAAAGCAAAGACTTGCAACACATGAATTAGAAATCAACAAACTAATTTTTCTGTTCATCTTTTCAAAAGATCTTTTAATTTTTTTAACATTTCTACATAAATATAATAATTTTTAAAAGTTGCCATGGTATTTCACGATGATTGTAGGAGCACAAGACAACACAATAAAGAGAACTACAATCCATCAAAATGAAACCTTACACAGTATTCATTTCTAAACTCCTGTCAGTGTCACAAATGTTGTAAGATTCCTGGCTTGTTAGCTAGCGAAGGATATAATAACCAAGGCATTTCATGGTGTTTTAAACTAGATCGAATTGCCAAGAAATCTACTTCTCCCCCAACTGCTCCTGTCAATTACTAAATTGGGCCGTTCAAAATCACTGTAGGGTCAACACAAATGTAAATTCAAATCTTTAGGTTCCTTTGTCATGGAATATTGTCCCAACCATACAACACTAAAAAGAGAGATGCATCATTTCCTTTGTGTTCTCTTTCACAAAGTTTCTGTTCAGAGATCAGCAAATATCCAGACAGATGGCAAACATGTGTTAAACATTTACAATGTTCCAGTTAATCATGCTAGACTCCTGACACAGAAGTGAATAAGATACAATCCTGATCTCAAGTTGCTTAAGCAAATTCTAGGAAAGAAAATGCATTTTAATTATGCAAAGATAATACATTCTCAAGGTGTACATGGTATTAATTTATCATGTATAATGCAAGTCTGGTACTTGGATGGACCATCTCAAATAAAATTTAACTATAAAAGTATTCAAAAGTGCACTACACATGGCAGGAAAAACATTTTTCTTTTCTATTTTTTATTTTGTTTATCTAAATCTCATGTAGAAAATTTTCTTGGGATTTTTAATAAACCAATTTTAATTAATTTTCCAAAAGTAATCCTTACAGAAATTTTGTCAATATCTACAATTCTCTTATTGCCATACTCTAAAAGATTCATGCTACAACAGGATTGGATCATTTGCTTCACCCAAACCTCAAGAAACAGCTTGACAAGTGAGACTGGGTTCTCAAGAGGTGGAGCTACAAGACATCATTAGTGGACAGCATTAAGGAACATTTCAGCTATTACCACCCTACTAAAGAACATAGACCACATTTTCTTTTGACCTAGACCAACCCAATCGTCAATTAATGTCATATGCAAGCCAGAATGACTAAAACAGTCACTTGATCCCTGGAGAAAAAAGCATAATATTTTTTGAAGTATATTAACAGGTTTTTCTCTTTTACATTCCTTACAGACATACTAAGGTATCTATCTTCCTTGGAAAGTGAGGTGAAGAGATCAGTGTTGTTGTCCCATTAATATAAAGAGAAAAAAAAATAGTAATCATTTGGACTACTAAATAAAAATTTCAAGTCAAAAAGGATAAAAAATAGTCTTGAAAGTCAGGCTTTGTAAAAATAACTTTCTAGATGGCCAAACAGGAGCAGCTCCAGTCTGCAGCTCGCAGCAAGACCAATGCAGAAGGCAGGTGATTTCTGCATTTCCAACTGAGGTACCAGGTTCATCTCATTGGGACTGGTTAAGCAGTGGGTGTAGCCCACAGAGGGCAAGCTGAAGCAGGGTGGGACACTGCCTCACCAGAGAAGCACAAGGGGTCAGGGAACTCCATCCCCTAGCCAAGGGAAGCTTTGACGGACTATGGCATGAGGGACAGTGCTATCCAGCCCAGATACTATGCTTTTCCCATGGTTTTTGCAACCCACAGAACAGAAGATTCCCTCAGGTGCTTACATCACCAGGGCCCTGGGTTTCAAGCACAAAACTGGGCTGTCGTTTGAGCAGAAACTGAGCTAGCTGCAAGAGTTTTACTCCTGTACCCCAGTGGTGCCTGGAACCCCAGCAAGACAGAAGTATTCACTACCCTGAAAGGGGGCTGAGGCCAGGGAGCCAAGTGGTGTTGCTAAACAGGTCCCACCCACATGGAGCCCAACAAGCTAAGATCACAGGCTAGAAATTCTCACTGCCAGCACAGCAGTCTGAAGTCCACCTGGGACACTCCAGCTTGGTGGGGGAAGGGATGTCCACCATTACTGAGGCTTGAGTAGGCGGTTTTCCCCTCACAGTG
Organism: Macaca nemestrina; assembly: GCF_043159975.1. Taxonomy (NCBI): domain Eukaryota; kingdom Metazoa; phylum Chordata; class Mammalia; order Primates; family Cercopithecidae; genus Macaca; species Macaca nemestrina. Next base: position 74,567,838 of record NC_092132.1, read on the forward strand.
TAAACAAAGCCACCAGGAAGGTCAGACTGGGTGGAGCCCACCTCAGTGCAGCAGAGCTCCTGTAGCCAGACTGCCTCTCTAGATTCCTTCTCTCTGCACAGGGCCTCTCTGAAAGGAAGACAGTAGTCCCAGTCTGGGGCTTATAGATAAAAGTCCCATCTCCCTGGGACAGAGCACCTGGGGGAAGATGCAGCTGTGGGTGCAGATTCAGCAGACTTAAATGTTCCTGCCTGCTGGCTCTGAAGACAGCAGCATATCTTCCAGCACAGCGCTCAAGCTCTACTACAGACAGACTGCCTCCTCAAGTGGGTCCCTGATCCCCATGCCTCCTGACTGAAAGAGACCTCCAAGCAGGGGTCGAAAGATACCTCATACAGGAGAGCTCCGACTGGCATCTGGTAGGTGCTCCTCTGGGATGAAGATTCCAGAGGAAGGAGCAGGCAGTAATCTTTGCTGTTCTGCAGCCTCCACTGGTGATGTCCAGGAAAACAGGGTCTGGAGTGGACTGCCAGCAAACTCCAGCGGATCTGTAGAAAAGGTAACTGATCATTAGAAGGAAAACTAGCAAACAGAAAGCAATAACATCAATATCAACAAAAAGGTCACACACAAAAAAAATCCAAAAGTCCTCTGCATTAAAGAGCAAAGGTAGATAAATCCATGATGATGAGGAAAAAACAGGGCAAAAAGTCTGAAAATTCCAAAAGCCAGAATGCCTCTTCTCCTCCAAAGGATCACGATTCCTCGCCATCGAGGGAACAAAATTGGATGGAGAATGAATTTGACGAACTGACAGAAGTACGCTTCAGAAGGTGGTTAATACCAAACTCCTCTGAGCTAAAGGAGCATGTTCTAACCCAATGCAAGGAAGCTAAGAACCTTGATAAAAGGTTACAGGAAATGCTAACTAGAATAATAAATTTAGAAGAGAACATAAATGACCTGATGAAGCTGAAAAACACAGCATGAGAACTTTGTGAAGCATATGCAAGTATCAAGAGTCAAATCAATCAAGGAGAAGAAAGGGTATCAGAGATTGAAAATCAAATTAACGAAATAAAGGATGAAGACAAGATTACAGAAAAAAGAATGAAAAGGAATGAATGAAGCCTCCAAGAAACATGCGACTATGAACAAAACAAACATACAATTGATTGGTGTACCTGAAACTGATGGGGAGAATGGAACCAAATTGGAAAACACACTTCAGGATATTATCCAGGAGAACTTCCTGGATCTAGCAAGGCAGGCCAACATTCATATTCAGGAAATACACAGAACCATTAAGATACTCCTCAAGAAGAGCAACCACAAGACACATAATTTTCAGATTCACCAAGGTTGAAATAAAGAAAAAAATGTTAAGGGCAGTCAGAGAGAAAGGTCAGATTACCAACAAAGGAAAGCCCATCAGACTAACAGCAGATTTCTCTGCAGAAACCCTACAAGCCAGAAGACGGCGGGGGTCAATATTCAACATTCTTTTTTTTTTTTTTTTTTGAGACGGAGTCTTGCTCTGTCGCCGAGACTGGAGTGCAGTGGCCGGATCTCGGCTCACTGCAAGCTCCGCCTCCCGGGTTTACGCCATTCTCCTGCCTCAGCCTCCCGAGTAGCTGGGACTACAGGCACCCACCACCTCGGCCGGCTATTTTTTTGTATTTTTTACTAGAGACGGGGTTTCACCGGGTTAGCCAGGATGGTCTCGATCTCCTGACCTCATGATCCGCCCATCTCGGCCTCCCAAAGTGCTGGGATTACAGGCTTGAGCCACCGCGCCCGGCCTCAACATTCTTAAAAAAAAAAAAAAAGAAAAAGAGGAAGAATTTTCAACCCAGAATTTCATTTCCAGTCAAAATAAGCTTCAAAAGTGAAGAAAAAATAAAATCCTTTATGGTCAAGTAAATGCTGAGGGATTCTGTCACTACCAGGCCTGCCTTACAAGAGCTCCTGAAGGAAGCACTAAATATGGAAAGAAAAAATAGGTACCAGCCACTACACAAACATACCAAAATATATAGACCAATGACACTATGAAGAAACTGCATCAACTAATGTGCAAAATAACCAGCTAGCATCATGATGACAGAATCAAATTCACACATAACAGTATTAACCTTAAATGTAAATGGGCTAAATGCCCTAATTAAAAGACACAGACTGACAAACTGGATAAAGAGTCAAGACCCATTGGTGTGCTGTATTCAGGAGACTCATCTCATGTGCAAAGACACACATAGGCTCAAAATAAAGGGATGGAGGAATATTTACCAAGCAAATAGAAAGCCAAAAAAAAAAAAAAAGAAAAGAAAAAAGAAGCAGGGGTTGCAATCGTGTCTCTGATAAAACAGACGTTAAACCAACAAAGATCAAAAAAGACAAAGAAGTGCATTACATAATGTTAAAGGGATCAATGCAACAAGAAGAGCTAACTATCCTAATTATATATGCACTCAATACAGAAGTACCCAGATTCATAAAGCAAGTTTTTAGAGACGTACTAGACAAAAATAGACTTAGACTCCCACACAACAATAGTGGGAGACTTTACACCCCACTGTCAATATTAGACAGATCAATGAGACAGAAAATTAACAAGTATATTCAGGCCTTGAACTCAGCTCTGGACCAGGAGGACCTAATATACATCTACAGAACTCTCCACCCCAAATGAACAGAATATACATTCTTCCCAGCACCACATAGCACTTATTCTAAAATTGACCACAAAATTGGAAGTAAAACACTTCTCAGCAAATGTAAAAAAATGGAAATCATAACAGTCTCTCAGACCACAGTGCAATCAAATTAGAACTCAGGATTAAGAAACTCACTCAAAACCACACAACTACACAGAAACTGAACAACCTGCTCCCAAATGACTACTGGGTAAATAACGAAACTAAGGTAAAAATAAATAAGTTCTTTGAAACCGATGATAACAAAGACACAACGTACCAGAATCTCTGGGACACAGCTAAAGCACTGTTTAGAGGCAAAGTTATAGCACTAAATGCTCACATCAGAAAGCAGGAAAGATCTAAAATTGACACCCTAACATTGCAATCAAAGAACTAGAGAAGCAAGAGCAAACAAATTGAAAAGCTAGCAGAAGACAAGAAATAACTAAGATCAGAGCAGAACTGAGGAGATAGAGACATGAAAATCCCTTCAAAAAAATTAATGAATCCAGGAGCTGGATTTTTGAAAAGATTAACAAAATAGATAGGCCACTAGCCTGACTAATGAAAAAGAAAAGACAGAAGAATCAGGCCGGGTATGGTGGCTCATGCCTGTAATCCCAGCACTTTGGGAGGCTGAGGCAGGCAGATAACCAGGTCAGGAGATTGAGACCATCCTAATAACACAATGAAAACCTATCTCTACTAAAATTACAAAAACAAAAATTAGCCAGTCATGGTGGCGGGCACCTGTAGTCCCAGCTACTTGGGAGATGAGGCAGGAAAATGGCGTGAACCTGGGAGGCAGAGCTTGCAGAGCCAAGATCATGCCGCTGCACTCCAGCCTGGGCGACAGAGTGAGACTCCATCTCAAAAAAAAAAAAAAAAAAAAAAAGAAAGAAAGAAAGAAGAGAAAAGGAAAAGAGAGAAGAATCAAATAGACAGAATAAAAATGATAAAGGGATATCACCACTGATCTCACAGGAACACAAACTACCATCAGAGAATACTATAAACACCTCTATGCAAATAAATTAGAAAATCTAGAAGAAATGGATAAATTCCTGGACACATATAATCTCCCAACACTAAGCCAGGAAGAAGTCAAATCCCTGAATAAACCAATAACAAGTTCTGAAATTGAGGCAATAATTAAAAGCCTACCAACCAAAACAAAAGCCCAGGTCCAGATGGATTCATAGCCGAATTCTACCAGAGGTACAAAGAGGAGCTGTTACCATTCCTTTTGAAACTATTCTAAACAATAGAAAAAGAGGGACTCCTCCCTAACTCATTTTATGATGCCAGCATCATTCTGATACAAAAACCTGGCAAAGACACAACAAAAAAAAGAAAATCTCAGGACAATACCTCCGACGAACATTGATGCGAAAAGTCCTCAATGAAATACCAGCAAACAGAAACCAGCAGCACATCAAAAAGCTTATCCACCACAATCCCAGTTTCATCCCTGGGACGCAAGGTTGGTTCAACATACACAAATCAATAAGCATAATTTGTCACATAAATAGAACCAATGACAAAAACCACATGATTATCTCAGTAGACGCAGAAAAGGCCTTCAATAAACTTCAACCCCCCTTCATGCTAAAGACACTCATTAAACGAGGTACTGATGGAACATATCTCAAAATAATAAGAGCTATTTACGACAAACCCACAGGCAATATCATACTGAATGGGCAAAAGCTGGAAGCATTCCCTTTGAAAATTGGCACAAGACAAAGATGCCCTCTCTTGCCACTCCAATCAACATAGTATTGGAAGTTCTGGCTAGGGCAATCAGGCAAGAGAAAGAAATAAAGCGTATTCAAATAGGAAGACAGGAAGTCAAATTGTCTGTGTTTGCAGATTATATGATTGTATATTTAGAAAACCCTGTCATCTCAGTCCCAAAACTCCTTAAGCTAATAAGCAACTTCAGCAAACTCTCAGGATACAAAATCAATGTGCAAAAATTACAAGCACTCCTATACACAATAATAGACAGAGTCAAATCATGAGTGAACTCCCATTCACAGTTACTACCAAGAGAATAAAATGCCTAGGAATACAACTTACAAGGGATGTAAAGGACCTCTTCAAGGAGAACTACAAACTACTGCTCAAGGAAATAAGAGAGGACACAAACAAGTGGAAAAACATTCCATGTTCATGGGTAGAAAGAATCAATACCATGAAAATGGCCATACTGCCCAAAGTAATATATAGATTCAATGCTATTCCCATCAAGCTACCACTGGCTTTCTTCACAGAATTAGAGAAAACTACTTTAAGTCTCATATGGAACCAAAAAAGAGCCCATATAGCCAAGACAATCCTAAGCAAAAAGAACAAATCTGGAGGCATCACGGTACCTGACTCAAACTACACTACAAGGCTATAGTAACCAAAACAACAAGACTGGTACTGAAACAACTATATAGACCAATGGAACAGAACAGAGGCCTCAGAAATAACACCACACATCTACAACCATCTGATGTTTAACAAACCTGACAAAAACAAGCAATGGGGGAAAGAATTCCCTATTTAATAAATGGTGTTGGGGAAACTGGCTAGCCATATGCAGAAAACTGAAACTGGATCCCTTCCTTACATCTTATGCAAAAATTAACTCAAGATAGAGTAAAGACTTAAATGTAATACCTAAAACCATAAAAATCCTAGAAGAAAACCTAGGCAATACCATTCAGGACATAGGCATAGGCAATGACTTCATGACTAAAACATCAAAAGCAATTGCAACAAAAGCCAAAATTGACAAATGGGATCTAATTAAAATAAAGAGCTTCTGCACAGCAAAAGAAAGCAGAGTGAACTGGCAACCTACAGAATAGGAAAGTGAACATCATCATAGTAAACAGGTAACCTACAGAATGAGAGAAAATTTTTGCAATCTATCCATCTGACAAAGGGATAATATCCAGAATGTATGAGGAACTTAAATTTACAAGAAAAAAAAAACCATTAAAAAGTAGACAAAGATATGAACAGACATTTCTCAAAAGAAGACATTTTTGCAGCCAACAAACATGATAGAAGGCTCACCATCACCAGTCACTAAAGAAATGAAAATCAAAACCACAATGAGATACCATCTCACGCCAGTTAGAATGGTGATCATTTAAAAAGTCAGGAAACAGCAGATGCTGAATAGGATGTGGAGAAATAGGAATGCTTTAACACTGTTAGTGGCAGTGTAAATTAGTTCAACCATTGTAGAAGACAGTTTGGTGATTCTTCAAGGATCTAGAACCAGAAACACCATTTGACCCAGCAATTCCATTACTGGGTATATTCCCAAAGGATTATAAATCATTCTACTATAAAGTCACATGCACATGTATGTTTACTGCAGCACTATTCACAATAGCAAAGACTTGGAACCAACCCACATGCCCAACAATGACAGACTGGATAAAGAAAATGTGGTGTTTACACACCATAGAATACTACACAGCCATAGAATCATGTCTTTTGCAGGGACATGGATGAAGCTGGAAACCATCATTCTCAGCAAACTAACACAGGAACAGAAACCAAATACCGCATGTTCTCACTCATAAGTGGGAGTTGAACAACAAGAACACATGGACACAGGGAGGGGAACATCACACACCAGGGCCTGTCAGGGGGTAGGAGGCAAGGAGAGGGATAGCATTAGGAGAAATACATAATATAGATGACGGGTTGATGGGTGCAGCAAACCACCATGGCACATGTATACCTAAGTAACAAACCTGCACATTCTGCACATGTACCCCAAAACTTAAAGTATAATAAAAAAATATTTTTCTAAATGTTTTTATCCTCCTCTTTAACAAATGAAGAGGCAGTTCTGGTCATCTTAATCATAGACTTTTATATAGAAGATGTATACATAGAAGAAGTCCAAATAAGACAGAAAGAAATGTGACAGCTTATTCTTTTGTTTGCCAGTGAACTTTGGGAAGAGAAAGAAAACCGAGAGAGAGAAAGCAGCAAAAGAAACAGGTACATTTTCTGATCTACCTTCTCCAAGCTGAAGTTCCAGAGAGGAGAAACTTTTAGATAAGATGAAAGGAATGTTGAGAGTAAAAGAGGTTTTGGCCCTTTGGGACTCAAGAGCAAAACTGCTGTGCAAGGCAAACCTGTGCTAATATGGTATAGTCCCCGCAGAGTAAAGAGGGCGGAGAAGGAAAGTTGAGCAGAAAAAGGCCTAATTGTCATTATCTTTCATTTGGTGGAATAAACCTAAAGTTGTCCAAATATCCCTAAGAAAAGAATGAGAAGATCCCAAGACAGCAGTCATGACATAGATTATCTCATAATGGGAAGCAAGGAGAGCTCATCAATAAGGCTATAGACTCAAAACTATCTGCCGTACTTGGCAAAAAACTTGAGACAGACGCAGCATCAGTGGGAGTCAAGGTAAATCCATGTCACACAGGTTGGCCTACCAGGGCCTGAAAAATCTGAATCTAAACTTCCATCAGGAATTATATCATTTGCAGACTCCAGAGGCAGATGCCAATATATTGCCTAGGAAAGCAGTCTACTAATCCAGCTCACCAGTTATCAGTATTTGTATACCCAAGGACCAGCAACAAGGCCAGGGAATAAGTTCCCCTCCACCAGTACACTTGAATAATACTTTGAAGAGGAGCAACACCACTGTTTGCATTTCTGCTTCAAATAGGGGATGGAGACAATTCACTGCCCTTATATCTACTATAATATGAAAGGGAAAAAAATAATTTCTTCAGAAATTAGTTTTAGATCTGCTTTTTAATTTGAAATTTCCTTTTAGGCCAAGAAGTTCAAACACCTGTAAACTGAATATATACATTGTTTATGGAAATGATGTATTATAAATAGAAGAATTATATTAATGAGAACTGCCAAAGGCCAAAGCAGCCAACCATGAATTCTCAAATTCTATTTCAGTTGAAGTCCACAGGGGGATTCTTACCTCACACCCAGATCTCTAGGAATGCTAAAAAGCAGTAGAACATCAACTCACAGACACCTTAGAGTTATCTGAAAGATGTTAGCTGGATGGTCCCTGCTCTATTCTACAAAGGCCAAAAGAGTCCACAAACATGTAGACTAAGTAAGCAAGGCCACCGCCTCAGGATATTTTTCAAAATTAACCATCATGCTTCTGAAGTAGAATGAATCTCATTCTACCCACAGATGTATTGAGCTCTTACTCAAATTCTAGGCAGAAACTATACTATCAAAGACCCCTTAATCCATTTTATAGCCCACAATTTTCCCTCTTTTCATCCCTTTCTCACAGACTACAGCCTGAGATTCCTTTTTGCTTAGATCATATAAATGGTAGGAATTACTATACAATTAAATCCCTTTTTATATCCTCTAGTCACAAAATTATTCAGGATCTGGTCACAAGACTATTAGATCAACCTTCCTTTACCAAAAAATCCACCACATACAATCCATGATTTCAATAGTGTCTCTATATATTTTATTGGAGGAATAACAAAAGTATGAAAAACCTATTTCTGCTTTGTAACACAAATAAATAAAGTTCATTGAGTTTTACAGCAGACTTGAAACTATTACTAGTGGCTGAATTATTAAGATTTGGGAACTGCAAGGGTCCCTTAAAATTTAGGGATTATATCTTATTTATCTTTATGACATCACTGCACCTAGAACACAATTAGTTCTCTTTAAATATTTGTTGACATGAACAGCTGAAACTAACCTCTTTATATATCATTATTTTCAAAAAATACCATAACTTAAGATGACTGTATTACTGAACCGAAAGAATGACACTTTTAATAAATTCCATGGATGCAGGGGAGGTGAGGGAATGGTTTCAGGATAAAATTGTTCTACCTTAGATCATCTGGCATTAGTTAGATTCTCATAGGGAGCACACAACCTGGATCTGTTCACAATACAGTTCACGCTCCTATGAGAATCTAATGCTATGGCTTATGGGACAGGAGGTGGAGCTCAGGTGGTAATGTTCACTTGCCCTCTGCTCACCTCCTACTGTGCAGTCCAGTTGCTAATATGCCACAAACTGGCGGTCCATTGCCCAGGGGTTCGTGACTCCTGAAACAGAAATTACGAGGGGCTGGAAAAAGAGGGGATGGAAAATTACTGTTTAATGATTATATAGTTTTTGTTTGGGATGATTAAAAATGTTCAAGTCTAGAGAAAACTATTTTAAAATTCATGTGGAACCAAAAAAAAAAAAAAAAAAAGCCCAAATACCCAAGGCAATCCTAAGCAAAAATAACAAAGCTGGAAGCATCACACTACCCAACTTCAAACTATACTACAGGGCTACAGTAACCAAAACAGTATGGTACTGGTACAAGAAAAGACACACAGACCAGTGGGACAGAAAAGAGAACGAAGAAATAAGACCACACACCTACAACTATCTGATCTTCAACAAACCTGACAGAAACAAGCAAAGGGGAAGGATTCCCTATTTAATAAATGGTGCTGGGAGAACTGGCTAGCCATATGCAAAAAATTGAAACTGGACCCTTTCCTGACACCCAAAAACCAACTCAAGATGGATTAAAGACTTACATGTAAAACCCAAAACTGTAAAAACTCTAGAAGAAAACCTAGGCAATACAATTCAGGATATAGGCATGGGCAAAGATTTCATGACAAAGATGCCAAAAGTAATTGCAACAAAAGCAAAAATTGAAAAATGAGATCCTATTAAACTAAAGAGCTTCTGCACAGAAAAAAAAAAAAAAATTAACAGAGTTAACAGACAGCTTACAGAATGAAAGAAAATGTTTGCGAACTACATCTGACAAAGGTCTAATATCCAGCATCTATAAGGAACTTAAACAAATTTACAAGAAAAAAAGCAAACAGCCTCATTAAAAGGTGGGGTAAACAGACACTTCTCAAAAGAAGACACATGTGACCAACAATCATATGAAAAAAAGCTCAGTGTCACTGATCATTAGAGAAATGCAAATCAAAATCACAGTGATATACCATCTCACACCAGTCAGAATGGCTTTTATTAAAAAGTCAAAAAATAACATGCTGGTGAGGCTGTGGTGAAAAAAAAGAACACTTTTACACTGTTGGTGGGAGTGTAAATTAGTTCAACTATTGTGGAAGACAGTGTGCTGATTCCTCAAATATCTAGAGACAGAAATACCATTCAACCAGGCAATCCCATTACTGGGTAAATACCCAAATGAACATAGTGTTCTACCATAAAGACACATGCACGCGTATGTTCATTGCAGCACTATTCACAATAGCAAAGACATGGAATCAACCTAAATGCCCATCAATGGTTGACTGGATAAAGAAAATGTGGTATATAAGCACTATAGAATATTATGCAGCCATAGAAAAGAATAAGATCATGTCTTTTGCAGAAACATGAATAGAGCTGGAGGCCATTATCCTTAGAAAAGTAACACAGCAACAGAAAACCAAATCCTGCATGTTCTCACATATAACTGGGAGCTAAATGATGGGAATACGTGGACACACAGGGGGAACAATGCACACTGGGCCTACTGGAAGGCAGAGGGTGGGAGGAAGAAGAGTATCAGGAAAAATAACTAACGGATACTAGGCTTAATACCTGGGTGATTAAATAATCTGTACAACAAGCCCCCATGACATACATTTACCTATGTAACAAACCTGCACATCCTGCACATGTACTCCTGAACTTAAAATAAATTTTTTTAAAAGCTCAGGAAATAGATAGTGGTGGTGGTTGTATAATTGTGAATGTACTTGAATTATACACTTAAAAATGGCTAAAATGGGCCAGGCATGGTGGCATTTGCCTGTACTCCCAGCTACGGGGAAGGCTGTGTGGCAGGAGGATCATTTGAGGCTAGCCTGGGAAACACAGAAAAACCCTTCAAAAATTGTTAAAACAGTAAGTTTTAGTTGCATATATTTTACCACAATAAAAAAGGCATAGTGACTACTAAATATTAAAATAATACCTCACAAAGTGCTACATAACAATTCACTCTACAAGTGTGAAGACTCTAAGGTGTACATACTGTATAAATTACCTATCTTATTTACCCCAAAAGAAACAAATACTAATCAGTAATGAGCAAATAGGTAAAATAGCTGAATATTAAAAATAAAGATGGACTACAATTCCCTTATCAGTAGCCTTACCACTTTACAAAGTAGTTTGAGAGCACTGTGTGTTTTATTCTTACTTACAAGTAAACTGAATAAGAATGGGTAAAAAATATGTTGTCCTAACAGAATTTGAAATAGCTATAGAATAATGACTGCTAAAGATACGCTAATTTGATAATTGAACAAATATTTTTAAAGGTCATTAGATTCATTCTGTAACAAGTCACATGTGAATATTAAAATCTACATTATTTGAAAACAAAAATATAAAGAATATGGTTGAAACAGACAAGTTAGAACTCTAAGTCCTCCAAAGGGTTAAAATAAGCTGTAGTCTTTGACCAATCACCCTCTAGAACCATGTCTTCATAAATTTGATTCATTTATAGAGTGTTTTTGATGATAGGCAATTCTTTGTTGAAAGTTAAGTGCTCTTTTATATGAATAAATAAAAAAGGCTTTGGTTTGAACTAATACATTATTTTGACAAATGTTTATTGGAACCTCAGTTATGGGTTCATAAATCAGAGTTCTTTGTGGTCCATCAGGTGAGCTCAGCAATGCCACCAGATGTCACAGCAAATACCAATAGGGTAATTAAAACAAGTCCATGGAATGCAGTCCCTCTCCTACACAATGACAGTAGTCAAAACAAGAAGAAATAGCTTATTATCTTTAATTTAACCTACTGAAAATACTTCTGCAAGATGTCATAACCATACCTTCAAAGAAAAAAAACATTTGTTTTCTATTTACTATTGTATTAAAATGACAAGGCCAGGCATGATGCATGATCTGTCAGACAGATTATTTCCAAATCTATCTCACAATAAAAAGGAGGAAAATCATCTGTATGCAGTAACTAAACTATATCCTTAGAAAAATTATTCCTCTTTTTTTCTTCCTTTTCTTTCCTTCCTTTCTCTCTACCCGCTTTTCAAAATAGCTCTTATTTCCTGAAAAGTGAGTCCTATTAATAATACCTAATGTACCTGACCCAATGCACATCCAGTTGTATATTGCATGGGCCTGAATTGTTTTTAAAAATTCCATGATTAAAAGCTTGCATTCTTTTCTATCAAATAGAAAACATTTGGCAGGAAAATTCTAGCAAAACACCAAACCCATTTATGACTAAAAACTGGAAAGACTTTTTACTCTGGAGACTTTTGAAAGTCTCTGTACAGTCCTGGCACTACCAGCCATAAAAAGGAAGGGGAACAAGGCTTTTAATTAAAATAGTCATTTGCATAATATAGCTTACAGTGGGAAATTTTCTTGAAGGATCCCTGCCTGTCGGAATGATAGGTAGACCTCTGCATAATTCATCCTAAACAGTCACAAGTAACACAGCGAGCACATTAGAGATTGCTTCTAAACCGACCAGGCAGCTCCATTTAAAGGGCCAGTATGGTAAGGCCATATAAGGAGAGCTTTGCTATTACTCTATAACTTCACTGCCCATGCCTGCTGGCTTCACTATTGATGATAATATAAATAGACAGTGAGTGACAATTTAAAATGCTAGCTATTGAACTACTCTAATCTTAAACCAAAGAAATTATGTCATCAAGACTGACTTAAAAGAGCAATGTCTAAATACAGCTGTTATTTGTGAACAACAAAAATGTTGCCATTATATCATAGGACAATGTTTAGAAAGAACTGAACCGGGACCTGGGTCTTCCAGGGCATCTCTGATTCCACATTATCTGAGTAATCCCATATTTTTTAAAAAGTTCCTATTAAATGGGTGCCTAAACTATAAAGGCAGCTAATTTGCAAGAAAGAACTGGGGAATAAGACAGCCGGAATGAGCCCTGTCAACATCAAAACAAATATTATACATTGACCTCAGAAACTTTTCTGTCCAAAGAACCACAATTTGATGGGATTAGTGTATAGAGAAATTTATATTCCAAGGCATTATTATAAACAATAGAGCAATAGTCCGGCAATTACTGGAGTTTAACAGCTAAGTGTGGTCAGGGAAAGAGTGAGAGAGAGCCCTACCGGTGCTGCCGTCATCCCAAGCTAATTGTGGGCATACTCAAAGCTGTGTCTCCCTAAGGAACAACATCAGAGGCTTAACAACGTAGGGGTGGGAGACATATAGCAGAGAGAACAAGGGAGAGACTTTAATAATCTAGCCAATCGCTAAACAAATAAATAAGAAAATAACAATAACCAGCCCCAGGGTAGTGCCCAGAGTAGCTATATTATCAAAAATAGTTACCAACAAAAAATGATGAGGCAAGCAAAGAAACAGGAAAGTAAGATCCATTCTCTGGGAGGTGGGAGAGCAAACAACATAAATTTCCTGTCAAAACAACCAGATGTCAGATTTAACAGAAAAATAGTTCAAAGTAGCCATTACAGAAATAAAGGAAAGTGGCCGAGCACAGTGGCTCACACCTGTAATCTCAGCACTTTGGGAGGCTGAGGTTGACGGATTACCTGAGGTGAGGAGTTTGAGACCAGCCTGGCCAACATGGAGAAATCCTGTCTCTACTAAAAATACAAAAATTAGTTACACGTGGTGGCATGCGCCTATAGTCCCAGCTACTTGAGGAGGCTGGGGCAGGAGAATCACTTGAACCCAGAGGCAGAAGTTGCAGTGAGCTGAGATCGCGGCACCACACGCCAGCCTGGGTGACAGAGCAAGAGTCCATCATAAATAAATAAATAAATAAATAAATAAATAAATAAAAGCATGATTAAAGAAGTAAAGAAAGATATATTGACAATGTTATACCAAATAGAGAATACCAATAAATATAAATTTTTAAAAAAAGGAACCAAATCAAAATTCTGGAGTTGAAAAGTGTAATGACTGAAATAATGTATTTGCTAGAAGGTCTCAACAGGATGTTTGAACTGAAAGAAAAAGGAACTCGTAAATTAGAAGATAAATTGACAGAGATTATGAAAGCAAAGGAACAGAGAGAAAAAAAAATGATGAGGAAAAAATAAACGGGCCCTCACAGAAATATGGGACACCATTAAATGCACCAACATGCACATAAAGGGAGTATCAGAAGGAGATGAGAAATGAGAAAATTCATAACCAAATGAGATTTCACCAAGAATTCAAAGGTAAACATCCAAAACTCAAATAATGTAGTATGTCACACAAGTAAGCTAAGAAACAAAAATCACATGATTGTCTCAATAGACACAGAAAAAGAATTTGAAAAAAAATCTATTACCCTTTCATGATAAAAACATTGAACAAATAGGAATAGGAAGAAATTTCCTCAACCTAATAAAGAGCATCTATAAATATCCACAGTTAACATCATACTTAGTGGTGCAAGACTGGATGGTTCCCCTTAAGATAAGCCACAAGACAAAGATGTCAACCTTCACCACTTCCATTTGACATTGTACTGATGTTCTAGACATGGCATTAAAAAAGGAAAATAAATAAAAGGTATACAAATTGGAAGAGGAGGCAAATAATCTCTATTTGCAGATGACATGATCTTATATGCAGAAATCTTAAAGTAGCCCAAAAAACTATCGGAGCTAGTGAATAAGTTCAGCAAGACTTCAAGATTAATATACAAAAATCAACAATATCTCTATACATTTGCAATGAGCAATCCAAAAATGAATTAAGAAAACAATTCTATTCACAGTAGCATCAAAAAGGATGTAACACTTAGGAATAAATTTAATAGAAGACAAAACTTATACTCTGAAATCTATAAAAACATTGTTGAAAGAAACAAAACATCTAAATAAACAGAAAAGACATTTTATGTTCATGGACCAAAAAATTCAACACTGCTTAAATGGCAATATTCCCCAAACTGATCCATAGATTCAATGCAAACCCTATCAGAATCCTAGTTAATTTCTATGCAGGAAGTGACTGATTCTAAAATTCATATGAAATTGCAAGGGACTCTGAACAATTAAAATAATGCTGAAAATTGATAATAAACTGAGGAATCACACTTCCCAATTTCAAAACTTAGTATAAAGCAACAGTAATAAAAATAGTGTAGTACTGACAAAAGAATAGATATATAGAGTAGTTGAACAGAATTGAGAGGCCAGAAATAAATCCATGTATCTATGGTCAACTGATTTTCGATAAGGGTGCCAAGACTAGTCAATGAATAAAGAATAGTCTTTTCAACAAATGGTACTGGAGTAACTGGATAGCCATAGGCAAAGGAATAAAGAATAAACACTTATCTCACACTCAAATCAACTCCAAATTGATCAAAGACCTAAATGTAAGGGCATATAATTATAAAAGTCTTAGAAGAAAACATAGGAGCAAATCTTTATGACCTTTTTTCATATGAAACCAAAATCTTGAGCAGCACATGAAAAAAAACTGATAAATTGGACTTTGCTATGGTTTGTCCTCACCAAAACTCATGTGGAGACATGGTCCTCATTGTAGCTATGTTGGGAGCTTGTGCCTTTAAGAGGTGATTAGGTCCTTAAGAGGGATTAATGCCCTTTAGGGGTAAATTCTCACTCTCACAGGACTGGATTAGTTATCATGAGAGTGGATTGTAAAGTGAGGTTGCCTCTCGTGTTTGGTCTCTGCACATGCTCACTTCCCCTTCATCTTATCTGCCACATTATGATGCATCATGAGGCCCTCACCAGAAGCCAACCAGATGAGGCCACTCAATCTTGAACCATTCAGCCTCTAAAACTGTAAGATAAATAAACCTCTTTCCTTTATAAATTACCAAGACTCGGGTATTCAGATATAACAACAGAAAACAGATTAAAACAGACTTCATCAAAATTTTTAAATATTGTGTTTTAAAGAAGCCAGTCACAAAAGACCACATCCTATATGATTCTATTCATATGAAAGTCCAGAATAGGGAAATCAATAGACAGAAGGCGGATTGTGGTTGCTTAGGACTGGAATCAGTGAGAGGGAAAATGGGGTGGAGGAGCAAGAGTTGTATTAATCATGGTTCTCCAAAGACAAAAAAATCAATGGGATGAATATATAGAGAGATTTGCTTCAAGGGATCGACTTACACAATTGTATTAATCACGGTTCTCCAAGGAAACAGAACCAATATGATATAAAGACAGATATATGAGACGGGCTTTATTATGGGAATTGGTTCATGTGATTATAGAAGCTGAGAAGTCCCACAATATTGTGTCTGCAAACTGGAAAATCAGGGAAGCTGGTGGCATAGCTCAGTCCAAGTTCAAAGGTGTGAGAACAAGGGAAATGGGTGGTATAATTTTTACTTCGCGACTATGGGGTGACAGAGCAGGTGTGGAGGTTTTGTTACAATTCTGAGTCCAAAGGCCAGAGAACTTGAAGTTCTGGTGCCCAAGGGCAGGAGAAGATAGATGTCTCAGCTCCAGAAGAAACGGCAAATCATCTTTCCTCTGCCTTTTTGCTCCATTCAGGCCCTCAAATGATCGTATGATACCTACACATTGTGGAGGATGAGGGCACATCATCCTTACTTAGTCCTCTGATTCAAATGTCAATCTCTTCAAGAAGTATCCTCACAACCATACCCAGAAATAACGCTTTACAAAGTATCTGAGTATCCCTTTACTCAGTCAAGTTGATACCTAAAATTAACAATCACAGGCCAGGCACGGTGGCTCACACCTGTAATCCCAGAAATTTGGGAGTCTGAGTTGGGTAGATCACTTGAGGTCAGGAGTTCAAGACAGCCTGGCCAACATGGTGAAACCCCATCTCTACTAAAAGTAGAAAAATTAGTAGAAAATGGTGGCAGGTGCCTGTAATCCCAGCTACTTGGGAGGCTGAGGCAGGAGAAACCCTTAAACCCCCGGGAGGTGGAGGTTACAGTGAGCTGAATTGTGCCACTGCACTCCAGCCTGGGCAACAGAGTGAGACTCCATCTCAAAAATAATAATAATAATAACTATCACAATTATGGAGGCTGGCAAGCCCAAAATCAGCAGGGTGGGCCAGCAGGCTATACACAGCATGAGCCAATACTGCAGTTCAAGTCTGAAGGCCAGAATTCTCTCTTGCTTGAGGGAGATAAGTCATCTGTTTTTTCAGGTGTTCAGCTGATTCGATAAGGCCCAACCACACTATGGAAGGCAAAATGTTTTGCTCCAAGTCCATTCGTTTAAATATTAATCTCATCCAAAAACATCTACACAGAAATATCCATAATAACATTTTTGACCACTTACCTGGGCACCATGACCCAGCCAAATAGACACATAAAATTAACCATCACAGAAAGGATAAAAGTAAGAGTTTATTTTTTTAGGTGATGAAAATGTTCTAAAGTTGATTGTGGTGATAGTTAGAGATTAGAAAAGTTTAATGGTTTTAGTCTATTTTGATGACTAGGCTAAAAACCATTGTATTAAATAAACAGTTGAATTGTATTAATTATATATCAAGAAAGCTGTTTTCTAAAAGGAAGAGCAGACTCCAATGGAAATCTTCATATCCTTGGAGAATGAAAAGAAGTTATTTTACCTGCATTTTTTAAAAAAGCTGCACATCTACAGATACCACGAAAACCTAAATTACTCCTCTGGAATGGTAACCAATCAGTTATTTAACAGGTATTTATTAAGACTTATCCCAGAACATTGCTGAATACATAGACAGCCCTCCAAAGCACATGCTGATGGATTGATTTATTGCTCCCATAGTGGAATCAGATGATTTTCCTAGGGAAAAAAATATACTCCATTCAATTATCTAGGAGCTTAGAAAAAATAACAGTATTCTGCTGCTAATAGTAACCCTTGGAAATTCCATGCAAAGTTCACTGAGCAACACAGAAATGCAATCCCTAATCTATATGAGCTTATATTCTAGTTAGCAAGACACACTACCAGACACAAAACAAAACTATAAATAAAACCATTGTTTAACCTTAAAGCGACCATAGCTAAAGGGGCTCCAGTCCAGAAAAAATAAGAGAAATAATATTTATCATTAAATACTTCATGAAATCCTACCATGCACATAAGTGGATTCATGCATACACACACCATACACACACGCATTTATACATACTTCCAAAGCCCAGAAAATAATTTGCAACTTAG
This sequence comes from Macaca nemestrina, assembly GCF_043159975.1. Lineage (NCBI taxonomy): Eukaryota > Metazoa > Chordata > Mammalia > Primates > Cercopithecidae > Macaca > Macaca nemestrina. The sequence continues at coordinate 74,585,717 of NC_092132.1, forward strand.
GCCTTATTCCTGATCTAATCACTACTACTACTTGTATTTAACAGTCTCTGTAGATTATATTTTCTAAATATCAGGAATAAATATAACACACAACAGTCTAATGAAAAACTAAGATATTATACGCAAAAGGATTCAGCTTATTTGTTATATAGTCACAGTGACACCCTAGGGTGACTGGTCTGTCACCAGCCAGAAACCTCTGTGGCCAGTAATGCCTCTGCTTGGGGTTTGCTTGCACCTGCTGGACTCATCCACCCAAACGGCCTGGCAGGCTGCGCTCAACTCGCACTACCGGCCTGGATCCAATGCCTGCCAAGGGTGAGTCAGGCATTGAGTGGTGAGAGGTGTGTGAGTGAGCAAGCATGGGTCCAGCCACTGTGCACAGCCAGGCATGCCAGCTGTGGCAGGGGGGCAGCTCCAGGCACTGGCATAGATGCCGGCTCCATGTGAGGCTGTGACTGGACCAAATGTAACACAAGTGGCTTCTGCTGCAGGCACCAACATCTAGATAAAGGAAATGTGGTGGCACCTGAAAGCTTGGAGGCACGAGTAACCACGGAACTCCAAAGAGGGTGTTACAGTGTGTCACAGCCCTAGACTGGGGAGCCCTGAGGTCTGGACTCCCAGAAGGGCCACAGCTCTTCTCTCCTTCTCATCACCCACAATGTGGCAAGCATGGAACATGTTTCAGCCCCGTTTGTATTACAGCTCTTTCAGTCCCACCATTCAGCAGGCCCCAAGTTTTTGTCCCACATCCAGGAAGAAGGAGATACACAAACAACTGGAGGGTGAGCGATGCAGACAGGATCTTCATTGAGCAACAGAAAAACTCTCAGGAGACCTGAAGTGGGTCACTCCTTTGGGTAGCTCCTTTCTGTAGCCAGGTCATTCTGATGAATGTCCAGCTCTCAGCAGAGAGGAGACCTATGGTGGGTAGCTCCTTTCCACAGGCAGTTCATCCAGGTAAGTGTCCAGCTCTCAGCAGAGAGGAGACCTATGGTGGGTAGCTCCTTTCCACAGGCAGGTCATTCAGGTAAGTGTCCAGCTCTCAGCAGAGAGCAGAGCTATGGTGGGTAGCTCCTTTAGGCAGGCAGGTCATCCTCAAGAGTTGAGGAGACCTGAAGTAGGTAGCTCCTTCTCACAGCTTATAGTCCTAATGTCTGTGTTAGTCTGGCTGAGTCTGGGGTTTTTGTGGGCTCAGAAAGGAGGAAGTGCATGCTGATTGGTCCATGGGCAGCCATGGAAAAAAGCACCATAAAGTTCTCATCTGGGCAGTGGATTCTACCCAGAACTCACAGCCTGGCCTCCAGGCTTCAAGCTGTCCCTGGTTAGATGGCGGGGTTTCACTGGGGACTTGCCCTTTTCCACCAGGAACCTGTCTGCCTCCTGCCATCATCGACATGCCATCCACAGTGCCCAGGCTCCTCATGCCAAGGGGCACCTGCAGGCCTGCAAAGAGCCACCCTCAGCCCCTACCAGCCTCCCTCCAATGCTCTTCAGCACCCAAAGTCTAGAGGGAGCCAAGGTTGCAGGGGGCTAGCATTTTAGTGCCTCTCTGAGTGCTCACACATGCAGCTAGGTCACAATAGCACCCAGGCTTGGCTACAACTTTGCTCCACACCAGAGAAGGTGCCGGGAGTGGGGAGAGACAAGGAAGCAGGAGTGGGCACTTCCAAGCCTGTGGGGGTAAGGGGGCTTCCTGGGCCCCTAAGAGTGCAGGGATCCCCAGGTCTAGAGCCACAGCTGGGAAGCTACAGCTGCACCCAGGAGCACAGGTCTCCTGCCCTACTGACTCAGTAGAGGGCAGGGCTCTCACCTGCTCCCGCCCCTGCTGGCTCTGCAGAACAGGGCAGCCTCAGCCACACCTCCCCCGCTGCAGCCCACATCTTCACAGAGGCCATTCCAGATGGGCTGCCACTGTCATTAATTTAATTCTAAAATTTTTTATATAATTATTGCTATCTCATACATGTGGAAGTAATTTTACAAAGATATAATAACAACATCAAAATCAAGTTCAATAATACTATATTGGTGAAAGAATATCAAAAACATAAAATTTCAGGGATAGTAACAGTCTGCAAAACACCATCACATACAGTATCTCACTGATTTTTCACAACAGTCCTTGGAGACATTATTATTATTATTAAATATGTAATTCTTATTTTACATATGCAGAAACTGGGACTTAAATGACTCATCATCCAAAAAATAATGTCAAATCTAGGAATCAAACTCTAGTCTTTGGACTTCAAATAAAAATTTCTACATTGCAATTGAAAGTAATTGTTGCCTCAAGCTAAGAATTAAGACTACTCAGAAAGGTGTCTAAGACTCTACTTATCTATCTTAATCTGTTTTCTGTTGATTAAAACAGAATACCTGAAACTGGGTAATTTATAAAGAAACTAATTACTTCTCACAGTTCAGGAGGCTGGGAAGTCTAAGGTCAAGGGGCCACATCTGGTGAGGTCCTTATAGACGGTGGGAACTCTCTGCAGAGTCTCAAGGCCATACAGGCATCCCATAGGAAGGGTGCTGACTATGCTAGCTCAGGTCTCTCTTCTACTTCTTATAAAGTCACCAGTATCACTCCCATGATAACCCATTAATGTATTAACCTATTAATCCACTAATCCATGAATGGATAAATCCATTCATGAGGCAGTGCCTTCATGACCCAATCCTCTGTGGAAAGCAGTTTGGAGATTTCTCAAAGAACTAAAAATAGAATTACCATTCAACCCAGCAATCCCATTACTGGGTACATATCCAAAGGAAAATAAGCCATTCTACCAAAAAGTCACCTGCACTCATGTTTATCTCAGCACTATTCACAATAACAAAGACATGGCATCAACCCAAGTGTTTATCAATGGTGGACTGAATAAAGAAAATGTGGTAAATACACACCACAGAATACTACACAGCCATAAAAAAGAACAAAATCATGTCCTCTGTAGAAATATAGATAGCTGGAGGCCATTATCCTAAGTGAATTAACACAGAAACAGAAAACCACATGTTCTCACTTATCAGTGGGAGCTAAACAATGGGTACACATGGACACAGAGATGGGAACAATAAACACTGGATTCCAAAAGGGAGAAGACAGGGAGGAGGGCAAGCGTTGAAAATTTACCTATCAGGTACTATGTTTACTACTTGGACAATGGGATCAATAGACACTAAAACCTCAGCATCACACAATATACCCATGTAACAAATCTGCACATATACTCCTGAATCTGGGAAAAAAAAAAAAAAAAAAAAAACCGGCCCCACCTCTCAGTACTGCCACATTGGGGATTAAGTTTAAGAATGAGTTTTGAAGAGGACAAACATTCAAACCGTAGCACTATCAAGAAAGAGTTTTTAAAGTGCAGCAACAGCAGCAGTGAAGAAACTTTCAAGTTCTGTACCAGTCTAGGCAAAAAGAAAATACAACATTTCTGCAAACTACATCTTTTCATTTTCCTCTAGTCCTTTCCTACTATCAAAGCAATATATCTAAAAGAAAGAAACTGCAAATTCCCTATACTCTGTGATCTTTATATTCCATGAAGAATATAATTAAAATATATAATTATATTTTATATATTATATTTTATACATTTTATTATATATTTGTATATAACACATTTATAATATATTTTACTTTATGTTTTATATATAATTATATTTTATATTATATATAATTATATTCTTTATAGTCTACATTCTTTATTCTGTTTCAATAAGCACTTCAGGTGATTCTGAGGCACACTAAAGGTTGAGAACCACTAGTCTATGAGAAGCATAGTATTCATATTTGAAGATATGAATGTATAATCATATTCTTTATGGAATATAATTATATACTACATGCTGTTTATTTTACTGTATATAACATATAATTATGTATTATATTCTGTTTAACATTTTTTAAAAGTACTTAAGTCCCACTTTCACAAAATAAAAGGCACAAATCTTAAAACGAAGGATACCATTTAACTACATAATCATCTCTATAACAAACTAGATCTAATAGCAAAATATAGCCTCTTTCGGAAACCACAAATGGTTCATGTTAACTCCAAAGACTACTATGTATATGTGCAAATGCTCACCTAGAAAAGTCCAACTTTGAATTTATTATAATCATTAAGTGGGGCATCAGCCAGCAGAGTTAGAGACGTATTATATATCTCTGACCCCCACAATTACAAGGACAAGATTTACAATTGGAAATGAGCATCAAGATATTGTGCTAGAAATTATGTTTGGCTTTGGTGTTCTCCTGGCTTGCAGCAATATATAGTTGATCATATAAACCAGGGAACAAATTAAGCAGCACGTCCAATTTCTCTGTGGTTCCACTGCCCTCTAGTGGCTGTTTTGAAACTAGTTATTAACTGATAGCCTTCAAAAGTCAACGGGAATTCTCAAAGACGGGAGGGGAGAACACCAGCATCAGCAACATCCGGGAACTTTTTTAAACATGCATATTTCAAGTCTTACCTAATGCCTGCTAAAAAGAAACTCGGGATAGGGACCAGCAATGTGTTTCAATAAGCACTCCAGGTGATTCTGATGCACACTAAAGGTTGAGAACCACTAGTCTATGAGGATAGTATTCATATTTGAAGATATGAATGTATATAGGTGCATATGAGTGTTCTTTTATGAAAATATTGCTCATAATTATTTTTCTGCTTTTTTACTTATATGCACATAATAATCTAGAAAAATCTCATAATTTAGTTGTGGAAATTTAAGTGTTGTAAAGCCATGACCGAACCATATAGAACATAAGAGGATAAAATTAAGTTCGTTCTATATTAAAAGTTCATTTTAAAAGCTTACTATTTAGCCAAAACATCTGACCAGGATCTTCCCCTTTATTTCTTGGCTATAAAACCAATAAGAAAACGTTTGTTGGATGGAATGAATACTTAATCTATGTTTCTGTGGGATACTTAGCATTCGAACTCCTTAGTAGATGTATAATATATTATTTCCTACCCTTTTTCCCATTACATATATTGTTAACGGGATTGTTCAAGCTAACAGAGACACAATTCCAGCTCTACCTTGAGCTAAAGCTGGAAAATATGTAGGCTAAACGTTTTTAAAAATTATATCATAGGCAAATAAATAATTTAGGCCTGGCATGGTAACTCATGCCTGTAATCCCAGCACTTTGGGAGGCCAAAGCAGGTGGATCACTTGAGGCCAAGAGTTTAAGACCAGCCTGGCCAACATGGCAAAACCCAATCTCTACTAAAAATACAAAAATTAGCCAGGTATGGTGGTGCACACCTGTAGTCCCAGCTACCTGGGTGACTGAAGCACCAGAATCACTTGAACCCAGGAGGTTGAGGTTGTGGTGAGCCACGATCACACCACTGCACTCCAGCCTGGGTGACAGAGCAAGACTCTATCACAAAAATAATAATTTTTAAATCATGCATAACTTAGCATAGCTCTAGGTAACCTATTCATCAGATAAAGACAGCATGGTTTCACAAAAAATAAACTGGATTTGAGGTGAAAAATCCTGAGATTTGATCTGTGTGAACTTTGGCAAATTATTTAAACTCTATGAACCTTGGTTCTCCCAGTTAAAGGGTAGTGATGATAATAATATCTATATTGCAGTTTTTATCAGGGTCATTAGAGATGAGAGAGAACTAAATGTTAAATTTAAAAAGCTTTATACATCTTGTCCAAGTAAATATTACAGAAAGATTTTACTTTTGAGGTGAAGTCTCGCTCTGTCACCCAGGCTGGAGTATAATGGCATGATCTCTGCTCGCTGCAGCTTCTGCCTCCCAAGTTCGAGTGATTCTCCTTCCTCAGCCTCCCAAGTAGCTGGGATTAGAGGTAGCCGGGCTAATTTTTGTATTTTTAGTAGAGATGGGGTTTCACCATGTTGGCCAGGGTGGTCTTGAACTCCTGATATCAGATGATCCACCTGCCTCAGCCTCCCAAAATGCTGGCAGAAAGACTGGCAAATATTACAGAAAGATTACTGAAAATGTTATAGATTAATAAGAAGGTGGGTATATCTCTTATTGCACAAATCCTCTCACAAATAACCACTATGAACTCTGGACAAAATACTGACAATTACCTGAAAGCACTTGACAGCAAAAAAAAAGCAAGCAGACACTGGAGAGTGGTCGACATCTGGAAGAAGGAATGGCACTGAGTCAGAGCAGACCCCACTCAGCACATCAACTACACAAAATCCAAATTTAAAAACCTACAGTTTTAGTGGTTTTAAGGCCCAGAGAATGTAGTATGCGATGACCACAACTGCTGAAAAATGAGGTGGAAAATCTAGGAGAAAAATAGAACCAACAGAAAGGAAGTCTCACTTCATATATTAATTCTGCCCTAATTTTAGGCTGACCTTGAACTATGCATATAAGGGAACACCCTATGCAGCCCACTGAAGGTTAAATAAAGATTGTTTAGAGTTCAGAGCTTAAAGTTCAAGTTACTGCCTGCTGAAAAGAAAAAAAAAATGTTCCTCTGAAGAACAAAAATAATCAAGAGGATCTAAAATGTATCAGTCATACCATCAAGGACACAATTCAAAAATAGTAGCCATATGAGCAAACGTGAAAATGTAACCCATACTCAAGAGAAAAGGCAATCAATGGAGACCAAGCAGCTTAACTTCTTTTCTCACCTTCACCCCACAAACATACATGCAAACATATACATCAAACATGCAGAAACAGGGAGCTATGTAATTATACAAGAATTATGTGCCCAAGGTAAACCAAAGATTTCCTGCCTCCTACAAGAGTATATGGTTCACACTGATTAACTTTCTCAAAGAGTAGTATAGGGGACATATTACTGAGTTTTTGCCCAGTTTTAATCAGGTTATTTAGGCTTTTTTGTTGTTGTCCAGTTATAGAAATTATTTACATACTCTTAGAAGTAGACAGTTCTCAAAGAAGATATATGAATGGCCAATAAGCACATAAAAAGATGCTTAACGTCACCAATCATTAAAGAAATCCAAATCAAAACTACAAAGAAATATCATCTCATATTCATTAGGGTGACCATTATCAAAAGAAAAAAAAAAACAGAATACAACATGTGTTGGTGAGGACATAGAGAAACTGGGGCATTTATGCACTATCGGTGGGATTGTAAAATAGTGCAGCCATTATGGAAACAGTATGAAGGTTCCTCAACACAACTAGCATATGATCAAGAAATCCTACTTCTGAATAGGATTTAAAACAGATTACCATGTGATCAAGTAATCCCATTTCTGAGTATATATCCAAAAGAACTGAAAGCAGAATCTCAAAGAAGTATTTGTAAATCCAAGTTCACTGTTGCACTATTCACAATAGTCAAGAGGTGGAAGCAACCCAAATATCCATTCATCAATCCATTCATCAATGAATGAATGGATAAAGAAAATGTGGCACATACATACAATGGAACACTATTCAGCCTTAAAAAAAAAAAAGTAAATCTTGTCACATGCTAAAATATGAAGCTCAGAGACATTATACTCAATGAAATAGCCCAGTAACAAAAGACAAATACAATATGACTACACTTATATGTGTCTTAGTGTGTTTTCTCCTGAATACCAGGGACTGGGTAATTTATAAAGAAAAGTTTACTTTACTCATGGTTTTAGAGCCTGGGAAGGCCAAGAGCATAGCACTGGCATCTGGTGAGGGCCTCTTTGTTGTATCATAACATGGCAGAAGGCATCAAATAGTGAGGGCAAGAGTGTGCTAGCTCAGGTCTCTCTTCCTTTTCCTATAAAACCACCAGTCCCATCATGGGGAACCCATCCTGATAACCTTATCTAATCTAATCTTAAATACTGCCCAAAGTCCCCACCATTTCCAAATGCCATCAACATACATATTTGGAGATTAAGTTTCAAACACATGAAATTTTGGGGGCACATTCAAACCATAGCAATAAGGTATCTAAAGTAGTCAGACTCATAGAAACGAAAAATTATAATTGTGGTTGCCAGGGACTTGGGAAAGGAGGAAATGGGCATTTGTTCAATAAATAGAGAGTCTTAGCTTTACAAGATGAAAAAGTTCTTGAGATCTGTTGCACGAGGTGAATACAGTTAACACTGGTGAACTGTACATGCAAAAGTGATTAAGATGGTAAACTGTATATGTTTTTACCATAATTTTTTAGAAATAAAAACAATTTAAAAATATGACTTAGATACAACTATTCTAGCACAAATAGGAATAATATAATTATGTTAAGAGTGCGTTAATTCAGACAAGCTAGGAAATCAGTAAATAATGAAATGTCAAACCTCTCAAATGCATACCAATTCTCTTTTGTACTTATGAATTGGAGATTTCATGGATGAAAGCATAGCAGGTGCTAAAAATTTGTTTTCTTCTTACCCTTCCTTCCCTTTTCCTCTACTCAACCTGTCCCCAACTGCAAATATATGCACTGAAGACAATAAAGGAAAAAATCATAAAGTGTTCTGCTTTTCTCTTCCCTTTGCAGTCCTCCACAACAGGTACAGTAGTATTAGTTCAGGAACAAGGAAGAAAAATAGGAAGGAAGCTCAATTCCAGCCTTCTCATTATGAAAACCAGACCATTTCTTACATTTCAGGCTCAAGATGGCAGCTCTACCAGGCAGCAGAAAGATATCTGAGTACCCAAGATCTTCAAAACCAAATGAGAAATTAATTTTAAAAATAAAATACTACTATGTACCTCCTATTTCACAGAATTAATTTCAAATTAAAAGTGGCAAAAATAAGAGACAATACACTCACATAATACACATTTTCTTTACTAACCAATGAAATAAAATATAAGAAAATATATATCATAAATGAATAGCTTATTCCATTAGGAAATATCTCATTCTACATTCTCTTAGAACTGGTTTTCCATCAATTTCATCACATTTTGTTTCTTCACTTCTGTTGGGGTGAAAAGTCCCATAATAAACAATAAGAAAAAGAATTCCAAGAAGAAGAGTAAGAACTATAGTGATACTGATAGGTATAAAATAGTCTGAATTAAAAATAGTGAGAGGGCAAACCCAGAATACAATCAATATGCCCAAAGTGCCCAGTACCCTAACAATATAATAACAAGACATTGGACACTTGGTATTCTGTCCCTTAATATTAAAAAACGTAAAGATAAGAATGAATCCAACAACAATCCTATATAAGAATTCCATACTTACAGAAGTACAAAACTGGGTGTTCTTTTTAAATGCCCATATTACACCTAACAACCAAAGAAATAACAACATAAATAAAGCAATCTTAACATTTAAGAATAGTAGAAGTACAACACTGAGCATCCACGATAATAATGTAAAAAACTTGTAAAAGAGATATGTGATTTTGGGACATAATCCATTAAGAAGCTTCTTGTCAGGTAAGGATTTTCTTAAAGCTACTTGATAATCAACAGTTGACCAAGAAATAGCACAGCAAGAGACCATGGTAGCCGCATCTACAAAACAAAAAAATAAAAAAGATATTGTTATAGGAATAATAATAAAATATTAAATTACTATATCCCATACATGCTATATCTACATACACACACCCACAAACACGTCAGGTACTGTACTCATCTCATCTAATCTTCTGAAGTAGACATTAATACATCATATATTACATATGAGGGAACTGAGGCTTGGAGAGATACACTGCTTGACCCAAGCTGCGAAGCTAGCAAGTTGCGGAACTGAGATTTGAACCTGATTCCAAAATGGATAGATTTATCTACTATATTAGACTGCTTTATTATGATTTTTTTTAATTCATGGGAAAAATTTTATTGAGCAACTGATATGCTCTGTGAGTTAAGAGACTACACTTATAATCCTAGTTTTTCTAGGTTTTTTGACCGTGATTTTAGGCATACACCCAATTCACTAAAAGATAATAGCTTCAAGCAGGGGTAAGGGAAGGAGAAGAGGAGGGGTAGAGAGAGAGAAAGAGGGTTAAACAGAAAATTTAATACGAGATATTAAACAAGCCCAACTTCCCATATCCTGAAGATATTGAAACAAGTGAATGAGTATGTTCTAAAACTTACAAATTTCTGTAGGATTTACATCTCCACCCCATTTTTTCTCAACAAATAACAGAAAAGTAAGTTAATTGCCACTTTGTTTCTTTCTTTCCTTCTTTTTGAGATGGAGTCTCACTCTGTCACCATGGCTGGAGTGCAGTGGTGCAATATCGACCTCCACTTCACAGGTTCAAGTAATTCATCTGCCTCAGCCTCCTAAGTAGCTGGGACTACAGGCCCACACCACCACACCCAGCTAATTTTTGTATTTTTAGTACAGATGGGGTTTCATCATGTTGGCCAAGCTGGTCTTGAACTCTTGACCTCAAATGATCCACCCAGTTCAGCCTCCCAAAGTGCTGGGATTACAGGCATGAGCCACTGCACCTGGCCTACCTGGCCTACCACTTTCTATATAATATGATTGAAAGGCAGACTTACAAAAATTTATCTATTGATGAAGAAAATTAGGACAGGACCTTTACAAATGCATTTGCATGCTCTCTTGGTTTTAGCATACACCACTGTACCTCATTAGTCAAACTTTATTGGAGACTGATGTGAGTAACAATAAAACTCCAGTCTACTGCAAAGAAGGCTCTGCATGAATTACTCTTTCTCTATTGTAATTCCCATCATGATAAATTGGTTCTGTCCACACAGCGGCAAGGTGAACCCACTGGGTGGTTACAAATCTGGGGCCTCATCCAGCAATGCCCTTGTGACTACCAGCACATGGTTCAGTAGTCCCACTCTGGCAATGGATCCAGAGGCCAGCCCAAGTGGCTGCCTAGTTCTCTTGGACTGGGGGCTGACTCTGCTACTCTTGGCAGTGCTGCCCACCCAATGTGCATGGATTTAACTATAATAAAGAAATAGTCCTGGTAAGACATCCCATTACTGTAGCCCCCTCACAGGGTATCTATGGCTCCATGGCAGAGTGTCTGTAGCTGTAACCCCATTACAAGGTGTCTGGTTTGGTGAGTATCCTAGGCACTGCCAATGCCTCCTTCCTTCTCCCAAATGGTTCTGTAGCCCCATGATAGGGTGTCTGTCCACAGCCCCATTGTGGCGTATCTGTTTGTAGCTCCACCATGGGATGTCTATCTCAATTCAGCTCCTTCGGGGGTCTTGGTTTGTCTATAGCTCCACTGGGGGGTGTCTGTCTTGGTTCAGCTCCTGGGGAGTCATGGTTGGCTCTCCCTAACTAGTAGGAAGTCTTGGTTCAGGAGACTTCTCCTCAATCAGGAAGATTTCAGGGAGATTTCTCAGACTGAGAATAGGAGGATAGTTTGGATGAGATACTCTTGGAGTTCTTGATTAGGAATCTGATTTGGAAGGCCTTCTGTCCTTCTTGTCTTAGCGTATGTTTGTACATGTGGAGGGGATCTCAGAAGGAATTGTCTACAGAAGTTCCACAGTCCTAACTCAGAGAACTTTCCTTGTCTGGTTACATTCCATGAGCCTGAAAGAATGCTCAACAGGCCTGTCTCAGGGTGACTATCCACTCTTCACCTTGCCCAGAGACCACCCGTTGTGAATTACCATTCAGAGGTCATCCTTCCCCACCTAGAGTAGATCAAAGTCAACAGGGGACCAACAGGAGAAAGTTTGAGCTTTGACAGGTTGATATTGGATGCTGAATGAGGTGACTGGTGTCTGTTTTGTTATGTGTATTTTGCTAGAATGGAAAATGTTAATTCGGTTCCCCATGCAGCCCATTAGGCAACATCTTGCAAAATTGAGAATCTTTTGTCTATGATTCCATAAGACAGAAAAAGTGGCTTTTGTAAAGTGGCTGGAACCCCACAGCTATGGCACATCAAGCAGGATCATCAAAAGTTGCTCCATTCTTCTGGAAGCTGCAGAGAAAAGGAACCTGGAAACCTGGTATGCCAGCAAAAAAAAAAAAAAGCATATGAAATTCTTACCAGCCAAGTTTCTGGTCTCTTTCTCGCTCCTTCTCTATGTGTGTATGTAAATGGTAGACATCACTATTTGTCTCCTCTGCATGAGTCTGATTGATAAAGGATTTGTGAAACTAGCCTTAGGCTGTAGCAAATCTGGTGTGCTGTGTGCTAAGAATTTGTCTTTCTGTGTTATTCTGTAATAGGTATCACAGGATACAATGAGGGTTTAGGGCCCCTATAAGGCTGCTTTTCAAGCCAGCCCCAGCAGGCTGGTCATTTACAAACTTTGCTGTGGGTCCCTGAAACCAATATTGGATGAAATTTCTCTATCTTGTTTTGTGTCCTTAAGAACTTAAACCTTGCAACCATGTGGGGATACTTTCCCTTGGTTTCTGCCATCCAGAGGACAGAAATTTTACGGTTCATATCATAGCCCTAAAATTATCTTAAGCAATCAAGAGCCTTTGCAAGCTTGAAATTGACTGCTCTAGACTTCTTCTGGGAAGAGGAATAGAAACTGCTCAATGCCGTGTAGCTCAGTAGCTAAGGCTTTGTTTTTTGACAATGGTAGTCCAGATTCAATTCTTGGCTTCTGGAATAATTTCTCTCTAGTTTATTATGTGTGTAACTTTGCCACATATTAAGGTTTTTTTCCCCTCAACAATCACTTCTGATTTCCTGTCTTGAATTTTCCTTTCTCTGAACTATCCTTGGGGAGATTATAAATCTTCTTTTTTAAAAAAATGCTTACCATCTCTTTAAAACACTTTATGCATCCATGGTTAAGTTATAACCTTAGTTAAAAGTTATTAATTTCATGTGGAAAGTTACTTTGGTAGAATTCAAAAGCCAGAAATATTGGCTCTTCTGGCTAGAGTCTGGTAACAAGAAATTTAAAAGAATTTTTCTTTAGAAAAAAAAGAGCTCTATGGAGAAAACTGTAAAGGGTTCTAAAAAAGTTTATAAAAATATTACCTTATGGTCAAACTAATTTAAACTATATAATTTATAATATTTTATTTAAAAAACTAGCCTTAACATTGAAGATGCACTAATGCAAACATGAAATTTGGTTTTCTCATTTGAAAAAGATTTGTATGTAATATTAAAAGATAATGAAAGGGGGTTTTTTGCCCCTTTGGGTAAATGGCAGGGAAAAAGGGGGAGGAAGGACAAGATATTAGTTGGCCTCTTGCTATCTCCATTGGGTCTTGTTTGGAAAACTAAAACTCTTCTATCAGAGTAAAGGTTTTGCTTTAAAAATATTTTTTTTGAGTTACCACCTCGGATAAGTAAATAAACTGTGATCCCATTTTGTGATATCCAGTGTTTTATGCCTTTGATATCTGACAAACTTTCCAAAATCAAATTATAAAGTATGTCACTTTCTGACCTAATTAATCCTTTAGACATTAGGTCCCCTGAAGTCCAAAAATGATGTGTTGGCTTATTTGGTATAAAAATCATACAGGAAGCACTGTCAAATTTAAAATGGTATTTGGCTTTCTTTGGGCTATATTTGTGTAAATGTGTTATAGGTATATGCTCCAAAATTATGTGAAACTTCTACACTTCTGATATGACTTAGTATATGATATCATTAAGAATTATAATTATGTTAAATTATTGTGTGCCACAGAGGTAACACATTTTCTTGTCAATTGTGTCTTTAACTATGGCTGCCTTAAGATTTTTTGTCATCCATAGGCAATTGTTGCCTTATTTTGATCCTCTTTAAATGGTGGTTTCCTAATCAGCTATAAAACATTGACAGGTGCTCTTGAATGCAAGTTTCTTATAACTTTGGGGATTATGACATTAGAATAAAGAGAAAAAACTTCCAAGACTCCCATGGAGAGCTGAAATATTCATGAATATCAAGCAGAACAGGAGTTAACTGAACTATTAGAAGACTAAAGTAATCTTTTTCTGACTTTTTTGCATAAAACATTGCTGATCCTTTTTGTTTCCAGAGCCAAGAAAACTTTTGAGCTATTTACAGCTTTTAACAATTTAGTAAAATATATTCCTATGAACAAAATTTGGAGCATATTTGTTTCTCTACCTAATTTATCCAGAATTTGGAAACTATTTGTGAGTATTCTCAACTTATGGCAGTATAGTTATTTGCATAAGTGCAATAAGAATCTGTTTTCAACAGGACACAATTGGAGAAACTGGTTATTTTACCAAGATTTTGACTGGAATGGCATACTTTCTTTAAATAATCAAGGTTGACTTATAGAGCCAATAACAGCCCCTAGGGAAATCTGGCCTCATACTCTGTCTACACAGTCCCTGTACAAGGTTCCTGACCTGTGGTAAGTAAAGAATGTCACTTTCTAACAGGCTTAGGAGCCCCAAGTTATCCTGGGACCTCAAGAGGAGAGGAATTTTCCCAGCTCATAGGTATTTGAGGTACAAGCCCATGGCTGGGCTCGGCTTTAAAAAAATCTTATCTGAGATTCCCTATGGAACAGAGTTCCACCAAAGCCAATTTTAAAAAGCCTATGTGAAAAATAATCTTGCTGCACTGTATGCAATAATCAGGCCAATTACAATAAGACTAAAGTTCATTTTGTAAACAAATTAGTTCTATTTTCATTTGTTTTTCATAAAAATGGGGACTGGAGAGAGAAAAATTATGCTTCAAAAGAAAAAACTATAGAACACCTGTTGTTAACTGTTCTTGAGTTTTTTTCTGCAGTTTGGACAAAATCCTAAATTCTTTGTGGGCTACAAGTTCCCAAACTAATGCTCTCAGATTTTTACTTTTAAAACTGGGAATTGCACTCCTTATCTTAGAGCTCATCATTTAGCTTATAGTATGCTACTCCCTTAAATGCTGTACTAAAACTATAGATGACAATACTAACGCCTTTAACATGCAAGCCTTGGAAGCCCAGCCTGCTCTGTGTGAATATGATCAGAAAGTTGCAAAGTGGTTCCACTCCTCTCACCTTGGGGTCAACACCTACCACCACTATGCCCCTGATCAGCAGGAGTAAGTTAGAGAAGTCTTCGCCCTTTTTCCATCTTCATTAGCCAACACCTTAAGATTAAGAGGTATAAAACCTAAAGAGAGGGACTGAAATTGCCACTGAAAAATTACACCTTAGACAGTGAAAGAGACCTGACGTAACCAACTCCATCTTGCTTCTAACCTCCAAGCTCTCCTTGTTCATTCCTAGGCATAGGTTGATCTAACTTTGGGAGGAGCATAGTTTCTAGTTTTTAGTTTATAAAAAGATAACAGGCCTTTCCCAAAACAAGCCTCTTTCTTGCCTGGGGACTAAACAGCCTTTGTAGGACTAACAAATTAGCCATGAGATTAGAAATTATGGTTTAGGAGTCATGCAGCTGAAGGTGACAAGATTCTGACCCTACCTGAACTGCTCCTAAGATCAGTGCTTGAGATATTTTGCAGACCCTGCACTTGATGGATCAGGTGGCACTACCCAGATCAATAAACTGGCTCATCTGATCTTGTAGCCCCCACCCAAGAACTGATTCAGCACAAGAAGACAGCTTCTACTCCCTATGATTTCATCACTGACCTGACCAATCAGCACTCCCAGCTCACAGGCTTCCCCTACCCACTAAGTTGTCCTTAAAAACCCTGATCCCCAGGCCAGGCATAGTGGCTCACGCCTGTAATTCCCGCACTTTGGGAGGCCAAGGCGGGCAGATCATGAGGTCAGGAGTTCGAGACCAGCCTGGCCAATATGGTGAAACCCCATCTCTACTAAAATTATAAAAATTAGCCGGGCATGGTGGTGTGCGCCTATAGTCCCAGCTACTCAGGAGGCTGAGGAAGAAGAATCAATCGAACCCGGGAGGCAGAGGTTGCAGTGAGCCAAGATCACGCCACTGCACTCCAGCCTGGGTGACAGAGAGAGACTCGGTCTCAAAACAAACAAACAAAAAACTCTGATCCCCAAATGCTGAGGAAGACTGACTTGAGTAATAATAAAACTCTGAAGTCCTGAAAAAAAAAAACTTGTCTTTTTAATTCAAAAACATTTTAGTTAAAACATAATTTTCCCCTAAATTGCCCCATGATATCTTTTTTATAATCAGTTTTAATTTTTATCAAATTAACACATACACAAAGGGACTTTCAAAAGTTCATGGAAAATGGAACTAAAAGATAAAAACAAAAAATATAAACTTTATTTTTTAACATAAGCTCCATCAAGATCAAGACATTTC
This sequence comes from Macaca nemestrina, assembly GCF_043159975.1. NCBI lineage: Eukaryota > Metazoa > Chordata > Mammalia > Primates > Cercopithecidae > Macaca > Macaca nemestrina. The sequence continues at coordinate 74,601,900 of NC_092132.1, forward strand.
TATAAACCATGATACCAGCCACATAGTCCATCCCTAAAGAATCGAGGGTCCTGGAAATTTAACCATGTCAATGCAGTCTTTTTTTACATTATTAACTCAAGAAAAATGGGTACCTTTTAACAGATTTTTTTAAGGAAACAAAAAGAAATCAGAAAAAGCCAAATCAGGACGGGCGTGGTGGCTCACACCTGTAATCCCAGCACTTTGGGAGGCCAAGGCCGGTTGATCACCAGGTCAGGAGATCGAGACCATCCTGGCTAACACGGTGAAACCCCGTCTCTACTAAAAATACAAAAAATTAGCTGGGCGTGGTGGCGGGCACCTGTAGTCCCAGCTACTCAGGAGGCTGAGGCAGGAGAATGGTGTGAACCTGGGAGGCGGAGCTTGCAGTCAGCCAAGATCGTGCCACTGCACGCCAGCCCATGCAACAGAGCAGACTCTGTCTCAAAAAAAAAAAAAAAGAAAAGAAAAGAAAAAAGAAAAAAAAAGCCAAATCAGGACTTTAAGGTGGATGTCTAATGATTTCCCATCAAAACTCTCACAAAATTGCCTTTGTTTGATGAGAGGAGGTGTAGGAGTATTGCTATGATGGAGATGGACTCTCTTGTGAAGCTTCCTTGGGCATTTTTCTGCTACAGCTTTAGCTAACTTTCTCAAAATACTCACCATAAGCAGATGTTATTGTTCTTTGGCCCTCCAGAAAGTCAACAAGCTAAATGTCTTGAGCATCCCAAAAAACTTTGGCATCTTTGCTCTTGACCAATCCACTCTTGCTTTGACTGGACCACTTCCACCTCTTAGTAGCCATTACTTTGATTGTAATTTGTCCTCAGAATCATACTGGTAAAGCCATGTTTCATCTACTATTACAATTCTTCAAAGAAATGCTTCAGGATCTTAATACCATTTGTTTAAAATTTTCATTGAATGCTCTATTCTTACCTGCAGCTAATCTGGGTGCAACAGTTTGGGCACCCACTGAGTGAAAAGTTTGCTCAACTGTAATATGTCATTCAGAACTCTGTGTGCTGAACCAAGTGAGATGTCTGTGGTGTGGGCTATAAATGTTTCTGCTGTTGTCAGTCCTCTGCAATTCAGGAACAAACAAAATTAATTTTTTCTTCATGTACTGACGTGGATGATCTGCCACTAAGGTGTTCAACATTGTTTCATCCATTCTTAAAATGAGTTATCTATTTGTAAGCTGCTGATTTCTTTGGGGCATTGTCCCCATAAAGTATTCATAAAGTATCAATGATTTCACTATTCTTCCAACCAAGCTTAACCATAAATTTGATGTGTGTTCTTGCTTCAATTTGAATATTAACAGAATTCATATTGCTGTGATGGGGCACTTTTCAAACTGCTATCTTGTCCTTCTTAGTGCCTCAAATTGGATTCTGCTTAGACACATTATAACAAGTTAGACTGAGTTTATCTGGGGAGAAAGAAAATGTAAAATCCATTCGCAGTTTTTTTCATAATATGCATTTCCCCAAACGTTTTGTTGTTTTTTTGTTGTTGTTGTTTTGTTGTTGTTGAGATGGAGTCTCACTGTGTCACCCAGGCTGGAGTACAGTGATGCAATCTAGGCTCACTACAACCTCCGCCTCCTGGGTTCAATTGACTCTCCTCCTTCAGCCTCCTGAGTAGCTGGTATTACAGGTGCCCACTACCATGCCCAGCTAATTTTTGTATTTTTAGTACAGACAGGGTTTTCCAGTGTTGGCCACGCTGGTCTTGAACTCCTGACCTCAAGTGATCTGCCTGCCTAAGCCTCCCAAAGTGCTAGGATTACAGCCATGAGCCACCACACCCAGCCCCATGAACTTTTTTAAGTCCTCTCGTACATTGTTTTTAAAAGTCAAAAAGTTCTACAGAGTATATAAGAAAAATGGTACCTTGCTCTACATCGCCTCACCCCTCAATTGTAAACCCCAGAAGAAATCACTATTAACTCTTCTAGCTTTTCTCCTGACATCTATTGTCATATTTATGAATAAAATATATATTGTGCTTAATGTATTTTGTACACTGTTTATTGATTTCCTATTTGGAAAAGGAAATGTTAACACATATACACATATATATACACACACTTCTTCCATTTTCCTCTCCCTCCCCCATCCACCCAAAAGAGCAACATCAAAATTTTTGGTAAATATTTGGTGTTTGCCTTATGATATGGTTTGGCTTTGTGTCCCCACCCAAATCTCATCTTGAATTGTAATCCCATAATTCCCACATGTCATGTGGGAGGTAATTGAATCACAGGGGAAATTTCCCCCATGCTATTCTCATGATAGTAAGTTCTCATGAGATCTGATGGTTTTATAAAGGGTCTATGCCTTCATTTTGCTCTCATTCTTCCTCCTGCTGCCATGTAAAGAAGGATGTGTTTGCTTCCCCTTCCGACATGATTGTAAGTTTCCAGAGGCCCCTACCAGCACTGCAGAACTGTGAGTCATTAAACTTTCCTTTATAAACTACCCAATCTCAGCCAGTTCTTTATAACAGCATGAGAATATACTAATACAGTAAATTGGTAACAGAAGTGGGGTGCTGCTATAAAGATACCCCAAAACAGAGAACCCAGACTAAGATGGCCAAATATGAAATGCTTCTATCTGCAGCTCCCAGCAAGACCAACGCAGAAGGTGGGTGATTTCTGCATTTCCAACTGAGATACCAGTTCATCTCATTGGGACTGGTTAGACAGTGGGTGCAGACCATGGAGGGTGAGAAGAAGCAGGGTGGGGTGTCACCTCACCCATGAAGTGCAAGGGGCCAGGGACCTCCCTCACCTAGCCAAGGGAAGTCATGAGGGACTGTGCTACCAGGTCCAGATACTATGCTTTTCCCATGGTTTTCGCAACCCACAGAACAGGAGAACCTTCATGTGCCTGCACCACCAGGGCTCTGGGTTTCAAGCACAAAACTGGGCAGCTGTTTCGGCAGACACCAAGCTAGCTGCAGGAGTTTTGTTTTTTTTTTTTCCTAGCCCAGTGACACTTGGAACCCCAGCAAGACAGAACTGTTCACTCCCCTGGAAAGGCAACTGAAGCCAGGGAGCTACGTGGTCTCACTCAGTGGGTCCTACACCCAGGGAGCCCAGCAAGCTAAGAATCACTGGCTTGAAATTCTCACTGCCAGCATAGCAGTCTGAAGTCGGCTTGGATGATCAGTGCGGGGAGGGGTGTGCGCCATCACTGAGGCTTCAGTAGGCAGTTTTCCCCTGAGAGTGTTGAGGAAGCCCAGAAGTTCAGATTGGGCAGAACTCATCACAACACAGCAAAATGGCTATGGCCAGGGTGCCTCCCTAGATTCCTTCTCACTGGGCAGGGCATCTCTGAAGAAAACACAGCAGCCCCAGTCAGGGGCTTGAGGATAAAATTCCCATGTCCCTGGGACAGAACACCTGAGGGAAGGGGTGGTTGTGGGTGCAGTTTCAGCAGACTTAAACGTTCCCACCTGCTGGTTCTGAAGACAGCAGTGGATCTCCCAGGACAACATTTAAGCTCTACTAAGGGATAGACTGCCTCCTCAAGTGGGTCCCTGACCCCCATACCTCCTGACTAGGGGGTACCTCCCAGCAGGGATTGACAGACACCTCATACAGTAGAGCTCCAACTGGCATATGGCCGGTGCCCTCTAGGATGAAGCTTCTGGAGGAAGGAGCAGGCAGCAATCTTTGCTGTTCTGCAGCCTCTGCTGGTGATACCCAGGAAAACAGGGTCTGGATTAGACCACCAGAAAACTCCAGTAGATCTGCAGAAGAGGGGCCTGACTGTTAAAAGAAAAACTAACAAACTGAAAGCAACATCAACATCAACACCAACATAAAGGACACCCACCCAAAAAACCACATCCAAAGGTCATTAGCATCAAAGATCAAAGGTAGATAAATCTACAAAGATGAGGAATAACCAGCACAAAAAAGCTGACAATTCCAAAAGCCAGAATATTTATTCTCCTACAAAGGATCACGGCTCCTCTCCAGCAAGGGCACAAAACAGGAGAGAGAATGAGAATGAGTTTGACGAATTGACAGAAGTAGGCTTCAGAAGGTGGGTAACAACAAACTCCTCTGAGCTAAAGAAGCATGTTTTAATGCAATGCAAGGAAGCTAAGAACCTTGATAACAGGTTACAGGAACTGCTAACTAGAATAATCAGTTTAGAGAAGAACATAAATGAACTGATGGAGCTGAAAAACACAGAACGAGAACTTTGTGCAGTATACACAAGTATCAATAGCCGAATCAATCAACCAAAAGGAAAAATATCAGAGTTTGAAGATGAACTTAATGAAATCAGTCAGGCTGGAAGACAAGATTAGAGAAAACAGAATGAAAAGGAATGAACAAAGCCTCCAAGAAATATGGGACTCTGTGGAAAGACCAAACCTATGATTGATTGGTGTATCTGAAAATGATGAAGAGAATGGAAGCAAATTAAAAAAAAAAAAAATTCACAATATTATCCAGGAGAACTTCCCAAACCTAGCAAGACAGGCCAACATTCAAATTCAGGAAATACAAAGAACATGACTAAGATAATCCTCAAGAAGAGCAACCACAAGACACATAACCATCGGATTCTCCAAGGCTGAAATGAAGGAAAAAATGTTAAGGGCAGCCAGGGAGAAAGGTCAGGTCATCTACAAAGGGAAGCCCACCAGACTAACAGCAGATCTCTCTGCAGAAACTCTACAAGCCAGAACAGAGTGGGAGCCAATATTCAACATTTTAAACAAAAGAACTTTCAACTCAGTATTTCATACCCAGCCAAACTAAGTTTCATAAGTAAAGAAGAAATAAAATTCTTTACAGACAAGCAAATGCTGAGGGATTTTGTCACCACCAGGCATACCTTACAAGAGCTCCTGAAGGAAGCACTAAATATGGAAAGGAAAAACTGGTACCAGCCACTGCAAAAACACATGAAAATATAAAGACCTATGACACTATGCAGAAACTGCATCAACTAATATGCAAAATAACCAGCAAGCATCATGATGACAGGATCAAATTCACACACAACAGTATTAACCTTAAATGTAAATGGGCCAAATGCCCCAATTAAAAGACACAAACTGGCAAGTTGGATAAAGAATCAAGACCCATTGATGTGCCGTATTCAGGAGACCCATCTCACATGCAGAGACATACATAGGCTCAAAATAAAGGGATGGAGGAATATTTACCAAGCACATGGAAAGCAAAAAAAAAAAAAAAAAAAAAAAATCAGGAGTTGCAATGTTAGTCTCTGATAAAACAGACTTTAAACCAACAAATATCAAAAAAGACAAAGAAGGGCATTACATATTGGTAAAGGGATCGATGCAACAAGAAGAGCTAACTATCCTAAATATATATGCACCCAACTCAGGAGCACCCAGATTCATAAAGCAAGTTCTAAGAGATGTACAAAGAGACTTAGACTCCCACACAATAATAGTGGGAGACTTTACACCCCACTGTCAATATTAGATCAATGAGACAGAAAATTAACAAGGATAATCAGGACTTGAACTCAGCTCTAGACCAAGAGGACCTAATAGACATCTACAGAACTCTCCATCCCAAATCAACAGAATATATATTCTTCTCAGTGCCACATAGCACTTATTCTAAAATTGACCACATAATTGGAAGTAAAACCCTCCTCAGGACATGCAAAAGAATGAAAATCATAACAAACAGTCTCTCAGACCACAGTGCAATCAAATTAGAACTCAGAATTAAGAAACTCACTCAAAACTGCACAACTACATAGAAACTGAACAACCTGCTCCCAAATGACTATGGGGTAAATAACAAAATAAAGTCAGAAATAAATAAGGTCTTTGAAACCAATGAGAACAAAGACACAACGTACCAGAATCTCTGGGACACAGCTAAAGCAGTGTTTCGAGGGAAATTTACAGCACTAAATGCTCACATCAGAAACCAAGAAAAATCTAAAATCAACACCCTAACATCACAATTAAAAGAACTAGAGAAGCATGAGCAAACACATTCAAAAGCTAGCAGACAACAAGAAACAACTAAGCTCGGAGAAGAACTGAAGGAGATAGAGAAACGAAAAACCCTTCAAAAAATCATTGAATCCAGAAGGTGGGTTTTTGAAAAGATTAACAAAATAGACCACTAGCAAGACTAATAAAGAAGAAAAGAGAGAAGAATCAAATAGACACAATAAAAAATTAAAGGGGATATCATCACTGATGACATAGAAATACAAACTTCCCTCAGAGAATACTACAAACACCTCTATACAAATAAACTAGAAAATCTTGAAGAAATGGATAAATTCCTGGACACATACACCCTCCCAAGACTAAACTAGGAAGAAGTCAAATCCCTGAATAGACCAATAACAAGTTTTGAAATTGAGGCAGTAATTAAGAGCCTACCAACCAAACAAAGCCCAGGACCAGAGGGATTTGCAGTTGAATTCTACCAGAGGTACAAAGAGGAGCTAGTACCATTCCTTGGGAAACTATTCCAAACAACAGAAAAAGAGGGACTCCTCCCTAACTAATTTTATAGGCCAGCATCATCCTGTCACCAAACATGGCAGAGACACAAAAAAAAAAAAAAAAAAGAAAGAAAGAAAAGAAATTTTCAGGCCAATATCCCTGATGAACATCGATGCACAAATCCTCTATAAAATACTGGCAAACTGTATCCAGCAGCACATCAAAAAGCTCATCTACCATGATCAAGTCAGCTTCATCCCTGGAATGCACAGCTGGTTCAACATAGGCAAACCAATAAACGTAATCCATCACATAAATGGAACCAATGACAAAAACCACATGATTATCTCAATAGATGCAGAAAAGGTCTTCAATACAATTCAACACTCCTTCATGCTAAAAACACTCAATAAACTAGGTATTGATGGAACATATCTCAAAATAATAAGAACTATTTATGGCAAATCCATAGCCAATATCATACTGAATGGGCAAAAGCTGGAAGCATTCCCTTTGAAAACCAGCACAAGAAAAGGGTGCCTTCTCTCACCACTCCTATTCAACATGATATTAGAAGTTTTGGCCAGAGCAATCAGGCAAGAGAAAGAAATAAAGGGTATTCAAATAGGAAGACAGGAAGTCAAATTGTCTTTGTCTGCAGGTGACATGATTGTGTATTTAGAAAACCCCTCATCTCAGCCCAAAAACTTAAGCTGATAAGCAACTTCAGCAAAGTCTCGGGATACAAAATCAATGTGTAAAAATTACAAGCATTCCTATACACCAATAATAGACAAACAGAGAGCCCAATCATGAGTGAACCACCATTCACAATTGCTACAAAGAGAATAAAATACCTGGGAATACAATTTACAAGGGACACAAAGGACCTCTCCAAAAAGAACTACAAACCACTGCTCAAGGAAATAAAAGAGGACACAAACAAATGGAAAAAACATTCCATGCTCATGGATAGGAAGAATCAGTATTATGAAAATGGCCATACTGCCCAAAGTAATTTATAGATTCAATGCTATTCCCATCAAGCTACAACTGACTTTCTTCACAGAATTAGAAAATCTACTTGAAATTTCATATGGAATTTTTAAAAAGCCCATATAGCCAAGACAATCCTAAGCAAAAAGAACAAAGCTGGAGACATCATGCTACCTGGCTTCAAATGATACTACAAGGTTACAGTAACCAAAACAACATGACTGGTACCAAAACAGATATATAGAACAATGGATCAGAACAGAGGCCTCAGAAATAACACCACAGGTCTACAACCATCTACAACCATCTGATCTTTGACAAAAACAAGCAAAGAGGAAAGGATTCTCTATTTAATAAATGGTGTTGGGAAAACTGGCTAGTCTTATTCAGAAAATTGAAACTGGATCCCTTCCTTAAATGTTATACAAAAATTAACTCAAGATGGATTAAAGACTTAAACCTAAAACCTAAAACCATAAAAACCCCAGAAGAAAACCTAGGCAATATCATTCAGGACATAGGCATGGGCAAGGACTTCATGACTAAAACACCAAAAGCAATTGCTATAAAAGCCAAAATTGACAAATGGGATCTAATTAAACTAAAGAGGCTCTGCACAGCAAAAGAAACTATCATCAGAGTGAACAGGAAACCTACAGAATGGGAGAAAATTTTTGCAATCTATCCATCTGACAAAGGGCTAATATCCAGGATCTACAAGAAACTTAAATTTACAAGAAAAAAAAACAACCCCATCAAAAAGTGGGTGAAGGATATGAACAGACACTTCTCAAAAGAAGACATTTATGTAGCCAACAAACATATGGAAAAAAAAACTCATCATAATGGTCATTAGAGAAGTGCAAATCAAAACCACAGTGAGATACCAACTCACACCAGTTAGAATGGTGACCATTAAAAAGTCAAGAAACAACAGATGCTGGAGAGGATATGGAGAAATAGGAACACTTTTACACTGTTGGTGGGAGTCTAAATTAGTTCAACTATTTTGGACAGAGTGGTGATTCCTCAAGGATCTAGAACTAGAAATATCATTTGACCCAGCAATCCCATTACTGGGTATATACCCAAAGGATTATAAATCATTCTACTATAAAGACATTCACATATATGTTTATTGCAGCACTATTTCCTAGAGCAAAAACTTGGAACCAACCCAAATGCTCATCAATGATAGACTGGATAAAGAAAATGTGGCCCATATATGCCATGGAATACTATGCAGCCATAAAAAAGAATGAGTTCATGTCCTTTGCAGGGACATGAATGAAACTGGAAACCATCATTCTCAGCAAACTAACAACCATCATTCTCAGCAAACTAACACAGGAAGGGAAATCCAAACACCCCATGTTCTCACTCATAATTGGGAGTTGAACAATGAGAACACATGGACACAGGGAGGGGACCATCACACAATGGGGCCTGTTGGGGTATCAGGGGCAAGGGGGCAAGAGCATCAGGACAAACAGCTAATGCATGCGGGGCTTAAAACCTAGATGATGGGATAATAGGTGCAGCAAACCAACATGGCACATGTATACCTACGTAACAAACCTGCACATTCTGCACAAGTATCCCAGAACTTAAAGTAAAACAAAAAAAGAAATAAATAATAAATAAAAATAAATAAATAAATAAATAAAATAAATAAACAAAGATACCCAAAAATGTGGAATCGAGTTTGGAACTGGGTAACAGGCTGAGGTTGGAACAGTTTGGAGGGCTCAGAAGAAGACAGGAAAATGTGGAATAGTTTGCAACTTCCTGGAGAATTGAAGGACTCAGAAAACTGGAAGATGTGGGAAAGTTTGGAACTTCCTAGAGACTTGTTGAATGCCTTTGACCAAAATTCTGATAGTGATATGGACAATAAAGTCCAGGATGACGTGGTCTCAGATGGAGATGAGGAATTTGGAGGGAACAGGAATAAAGATTACTCTTGCTTTGCAAAGAGACTGGCAGCATTTTGCCCCTGTCCTAGAGATCTGTGGGATTTTGAACTTCAGAGAGATGATTTAGAGTTTCTGGTGGAAGAAATTTCTAAGCAGCAAAGCATTCAAGAGGTGACAGAGCATAAAAGGTTGGAAAATTTGCAGCCTGACAATGCTGTGAAAAAAGAAAAATCAATTTTCTGAACAGACATTCAAGCACACTGCAGAATTTGCATAAGTAATAGGCAGTCAAATGTTAATCACCAAGACAATGGGAAAAATGTCTCCAGGGCATTCCAGAGACCTTTACTGCAGCCCCTTCTATCACAGACTTGGAGGCCTAAGATGAAAAAATGGTTTTGTGGGCTGGACCCAGGACCCCCGTGCTCTGTGCAGCCTCAGGACACGGTTTCCTGCATCCCAGTTGTTTCAGCTCTAGCTATGGCTAAAAGGGGCCAATGTAAAGCTTAAGCCATTGCTTCAGAGGGTGCAAGTCCCAGGCCTTGGCACCTTATAAGTGGTACTGGGCCTGCAGAAGCACAGAAGTCAAGAAGTGAGATTTGGAAACCTCCACCTAGATTTTAGAGGATGTATGGAAATGCCTTGGTTTCCAGGCAGAAGTTTGCTGCAGGGGTGGATCCCTAACTGAGAACCACTGCTAGGGCAGTGCAGAAGGGAAATGCGGGGTTGGAGCCCACACACAAGGTCCCCACTGAGGCACTGCCTAATGGAGCTGTGAGAAGAGAGCCACCATCCTCCAGACCTCAGAATGGTATCTCCACCAACAGCTTGCACAGGGCACCTGGAAAAGCCACAGACACTCAACGCCAGCCCAGGAAAGCAGCCTGGAGTGGGGACATACCCTGCAAAGCCACAGGGGCAGAGCTGCCAAAGGCCATAGGCGTCCACCTCTTGCATCAGCATGACCTGAATCTGAGACATGAAGTCAAAGGGGATCATTTCAGAGCTTGAAGATTTGACTGCCCCACTGGATTTCAGACTTGCATGGGGACTGTTGCCCCTTTGTTTTGGCCAAATTCTCCCATTTGGAATGGGTGTATTTACTCAATGCCTGTACCCACATTGTATCTAGGAAGTAACTAACTTGCTGTTGATTTCACAGGATCATAGGTGGAAGGGACTTGCCTTGTCTCAGATGAGACTTCAGACTTGGACTTTTAGGTTAAAGCTGGGATGAGCTAACATTTTGAGGGACTGCTGGAAAGGGCAGGATTGTGTTTTGAAGTATGAGGACATGAGATTCGGGAGATGCCAGGAGAGGAATGATATGGTTTGGCTTTGTGTCCCCACCCAAATCTCATCTTGAATTGTAATCCTATAAGCTCCACATGTCATGGAAGTGACACAGTAGAGGTAACTCAATCACAGGGGCAGTTTCCCCCATGCTATTCTCATGATAGTAAGTTCTCACAAGACCTGACGGTTTTATAAGGGGCTTCCCCCTTCATTCAGCTCTCATTCTTCCTGTCACCATATGAAAAAGGATATGTTTGCTTCCCCTTCTGCCACGTTTGTAAGTTTCCTGAGGACCCCCCACCACAGCACTGCAGAACTGTGAGTCAATTAAACCTCTTTCCTTTATAAATTACCCAGTCTCAGGCAGTTCTTGATAGCAACATGAGAATGAACTAATACACATTATTATAACTACATAAGTGCAGTGTTTTTATTGCTTACTTTTCAAAAAAAAAAAAAACACACTATATTTCCTTTCTTTTAAAATGTTTCATTATTCCTGGAGTTGACAATTGCCTTGTTTCCCTACTTGGTTAGTTTCCATAACCCTATAATTATTTCTTAGCAAAATCTTCAAATTAATTAATAAAACTCTTCTATATACATCTACTAGTTCTTTATTTTTCTGGTTTTTTAGAACACTATCCTCCTGCTCTAAGCCAGTTGCTCTTAAGTCTTGCTTCCAATCTTCCCACAACTTCCCTTCACCTCTCTTCTACATTGCCTTCCTATTTCCTTGTTCTCCTATCATCTTTCTTGGTTTACTCTCACGTTTTGATTAAACTTTTGTCAGGCCTTCCAGAAAAAAATTTCTCAGAAGCAAAATTTTTTGATACTTTGTATATCTCAAAACATCCTAATTCTACCCTCATACTTGATACAGTTTTGCTAGAAATAGAATTCAAAATTAAAAAAAAAAAAGTTTTCCATTGAAACCTTAAACTTACTGTTCTATTATGTTTTAATTTCACTGTTATGGTTACAAATTTCATGCCATTCAGTTTTTCTATCTTTAGTACATTACCTTTTTTTTCCTCTCAAATCTTTTAGAATCATCTTTCTTTGCTTCTCTGAAATGATATAATGATGTGCTTGATGTGAGCTATTTTTATTCACTCTTTCAATCTAATAACTCATATCCTTTAATGATATGCCCTGTTTTTATTCTTTGGTGATTTCTCTAGAAATCATAACATGAATATTAAGTATATCAAAGTTTAAGGCTAATCAATATTGTTACCTCAAAGATGAATATATCAATAAGATGGTAAAGCTAAAATTTCAGGGACTCTTACTTGCCCAGTCTCCTTCCAACCCTAGCAAAGCCTCATGTGTTCACCTTGTCACGTATTTTTATAAAATTTGCAAAAATAAGACATTTTAATTGCAGTTGATTAAATTCCCTGTCTCTTTCTACTCTTGTTTACTTTCTCTCACATATTCCCCTAGTATGTTCAAGTGACTGTGGGCATTTTGGGGATGTGGCTAAGGGAAACTAAGTTGAGACTACATTTAGTTTAAGCATAGGGGAAATGTTTACATGATTTGCTTCAATATGTAAGATTAGTGAGTGGCGGAGCTAGGATTCCAAGGCAGTGTACCTGATCTTAACATTTATTCACTAAATTGTCTTTCAGATGTCAACAGGTCTTTCATTCCTAATGTGAGGGCACGATAGTCTATTCTCATCTAGTTGACACTATTATTTGACATTTTTGCCAATTTCCCACTTTCCTACCTGCTTCTAACATTTTTTCTATCATATTGCTGCCCTAACCTGTATCTTACACTCTGTTCAAACTAAATTTGTGCCATTGTCAAACTATGCCTTTGTTATGCCTTTTCCTCAGTCTAAAATAACTTTGTCCAATGACATTATTCTTAATTCTGTACTTATTAATTCAGAGATTTTTATTAATTTATTTGGCATTAAGTACTGACATCAGTGAAGAAAATAGAGAACTCCCATGTTCACTAAATAAGACATCAACAGGGAAAGGACTGTCTATGCAATAAATGGTACTGGGATAACAGGCTAGCCATATTTAGAACACTGAGACTGGACCCCTTGCTTTTACCATATACAAAATCAACTCAAGATGGATTAAAAACTTAAACATAAAATGTAAAATTATAAAAACTCTAGAAGAAAATCTAGGAAATACCATTCTGGACATAGGCCTTGGCAAAGATCTCATGACAAAGACTACAAAATGATTGTAGGTTGCGTGCGGTGGCTCACGCCATAATCACAGCACTTTGTAATTTTGTGTCTATATTCATCAAGGATATTGGCCTGGAGTTTCTTTTTTTCTTGTGTCACTGCCAGGTTTTGGCATCAAAATGATGCTGACCTCAGAGAATAAATTAGGGAACATTCCCGCCTCAATTTTTTGGAATAGTTTCAGTAGAATTGATAACAGCTCTTTTTTATACATCTGATAGCATTCAGCTATGAATCCATTTGGTCTAAGGTTTTTTCTGGTTGGTAGGTTTTTTGTTACTGATTTAATTTCAGAATTCATATAACATAATTTTGTACATAGTTACTACAGAAAATTTGGAAATTCAGAAAAGTATTTTTTAAATGAAAACAATCATTCATAATTCCTCCACCCAGAAGCAGACACACTTAACATTTTGCATATTTTCTTCCAGATATTTTTCTATATAATAATCTCTTTGTAACCTTAAAAATGTGCTGGCAGAAAATTTTATAAACTGTTTTTTGGCTACATTCTATGTTATAATCGCTTTCTTGTGTCATTAAAAGTTCTTTGTAAACACTCTAGTGGCTACATAATGTTCCATATTAACAGCCTACAATAATTTATTTACCAATTTCTCTATTGTTAGACAGTTGAATTATATCTCATTTTATGCTATTTTTGAATAACTTATCTCAATTTCCTACTTCAATAAGAAACTATATAGATGAAAACTGAACATAAAGATAGCTATCACTGGATCTCATAGATAGTCCAGATGCTATGTATCCTTGGGAATCATCATGAGATCTCCCATAATACAGGCTGTAAGATCTACATTTTGAACTTCTAACTTCAGAACTATATAATACAGAACTGTTAAGGGTTCTGCATCACATAGAACCCAACCCATGAATTATTTGCATCAAAAAAAAAAGATCTCATACACAATAGAGATCTCATACACACAATCATTTTGTGTCTTCCTAACAATCAAAGTAAAGGTAAAAATATTAGAAGGGGCTATGTTCTAGAGGTTTACAAGAAAATGGGAACAGAGACACTGTTTAACTGATATCACGTGTGAGTCTAGGACAGCAAGAACTCCAGGGAAGATAACAATCTTACTCCCTGAAATGAATCCCAGAATAAATGGAACCCTAGTCATTAATGCAATTTGGGACTATTATTTAGCAAATAAATGGTTTTGTAACATCTCAAGTTAATTACCTATAAAAGGACTTTTCAGAAAGGAAGATAGAAATAAACTTTTCTTTAAAAAATGAACATTTTTACCTTAACGAGCAAATCTACTGTAAAACAGCAAACACATTGGCCAACTTGCAAAACATTCATTAGTTTTTTAGTATTTACACTTTTACCCAGTAATTCCACTTCTGGGAATTTACCCAATGGATATACTTTTTACATGCAAGTGATTTATGCATAAGATGACTCGTTGCAGCATTTTTTCAATGGTTAAATATAAGAAACAACCTAAATTAACACAAATAGGGAGCTTGTTAAATAAATTATGGTATATTCATAATTTGCAATACAATGCAGAAAATAAAAATGAATGTGGGAAATTTTTCTGTACTAATATGAACGGATCTCCAAGATATACTATGAGGCACAAAAAACAAAGACAGTTTTTATTTTATGTTACCATTTGTGTTAAGGAAAAAAAAAAAAGGACATATGCTTTAAAAACTTTTCTGAAGGAATCATCAAATAACTAACAATAGTAGTTTTCTTTCTGGGCAGATGGATACAGTATATACCCATATATTTTTTGATATTTCAACCATATTCCCGTACTTCCTTTTCAAAAGAATAAATGATTTTTGAAGTATTAAAAATTTCTAAAGTCAGCCAAAGATTTATATAGTTGACATAAGGTCTCAGTGGCATCCATCTAACACAAGGAGTTAAGAAAAACTTACACTGACTGAAATTCGCTTGTCCATGCTCCAGAAGAATGTAGAGTTGAAGAATAAGTTGTGGGCAGCCTTCCAGGTAGGTCTCAAATAGTCTGAGCATGCTCAAATCAGTCACTCTATCTATAACTTCTTTATGTAGATCAATTTGTTCTTCCATGAAGTTAGTAGTATTGCTGTCATACGTAAAAGCTGCATGGTAACCCCTTTTCAAGGCAAACCAATACCTATAAAGTAAACATAAAAACATTTCTCTTTAGTCTTATATTCTTTATAACATGTCTGTTAATACACATAATAATTTGGGAAAAGGAATATGTGGGGTTTTTTTATTATTATACTTTATGTTCTAGGGTACATGTGCACAACGTGCAGGTTTGTTACATATGTATACATGTGCCATGTTGGTGTGCTGCACCCATTAACTCATCATTTACATTAGATATATCTCCTAATGCTATCCCTCCCCCCTCCCCCCACCCCACAACAGGCCCCGGTGTGTGATATTCCCCTTCCTGTGTCCAAGTGATCTCATTGCTCAATTCCCACCTATGAGTGAGAACATGCGGTGTTTGGTTTTCTCTTCTTGCGAGAGTTTGCTGAGAATGATGGTTTCTAGCTGCACCCATGTCCCTACAAAGGACATGAACTCATCCTTTTTTATGGCAGCATAGTATTCCATGGTGTATATGTGCTATATTTTCTTAATCCAGTCTGCCATTGATGGACATTTGGGTTGATTCCAAGTCTTTGCTATTGTGAATAGTGCCACAATAAACATAAGTGTGCATGTGTCTTTATAGCAACATGATTTATAATCCTTTGGGTATATACCCAGTAATGGGATGGCTGGGTCAAATGGTATTTCTAGTTCTAGATCCCTGAGGAATCACCACACTGTCTTCCACAATGGTTGAACTAGTTTACACTCCCACCAACAGTGTAAAAGTATTCCTATTTCCCCACATCCTCTCTAGCATCTGTTGTTTCCTGACTTTTTAATGATCGCCATTCTAACTGGTATAAGATGGTATCTCATTGTGGTTTTGATTTGCATTTCTCTGATGGCCAATGATGATGAGCATTTTTTCATGTCTCTCTTGGCTGCATAAATGTCTTCTTTTGAGAAGTGTCTGTTCATGTCCTTTGCCCAGTTTTTGATGGGGTCGTTTTTTTCTTGTAAATTTGTTTGAGTTCTTTGTAGGTTCTGGATATTAGGCCTTTGTCAGATGAGTAGATTGCAAAAATTTTCTTCCATTCTGTAGGCTGCCTGTTCACTCTGATTGTAGTTTCTTTTGCTGTGCAGAAGCTCTTTAGTTTAATTAGATCCCATTTGTCAATGTTGGCTTTTGTTGCCATTGCTTTTGGTGTTTTAGACATAAAGTCCTTGCCCATGCCTATGTCCTGAATGGTATTGCCTAGGTTTTCTTCTAGGGTTTTTATGGTTTTAGGTCTAACATTTAAGTCATGAATCCATCTTGAATTAATTTTTGTATAAGGAGTAAGGAAGGGATCCACTTTCAGCTTTCTACATATGTCCAGCCAGTCTTCCCAGCACCATTTATTAAATAGGGAATCCTTTCCCCATTGCTTGTTTTTGTCAGGTTTGTCAAAGATTAGATGGTTGTAGATGTGTGGTATTATTTCTGAGGGCTCTGTTCTGTTCCATTGGTCTATATCTCTGTTTTGGTACCAGTACCATGCTGTTTTGGTTACTGTAGCCTTGTAGTATAGTTTGAAGTCAGGTAGCATGATGCCTCCAGCTTTGTTCTTTTGGCTTAGGATTGTCTTGGCAATGAGGGCTCTTTTTTGGTTCCATATGAACTTTAAAGTAGTTTTTTTCCAATTCTGTGAAGAAAGTCATTGGTAGCTTAATGGGGATGGCATTGAATCTATAAATTACCTTGGGCAGTATGGCCATTTTCACAATATTGATTCTTCCTATCCAAGAGCATGGAATGTTCTTCCATCTGTTTGTGTCCTCTTTTATTTCATTGAGCAGTGGTTTGTAGTTGTCCTTGAAGAGGTCCTTCACATCCCTTGTAAGTTGGATTCCTAGGTATAGGTATTTTATTCTCTTTGAAGCAATTGTGACTGGGAGTTCATTCATGATTTGGATCTCTTTGTTATTGGTGTATAAGAATGCTTGTGATTTTTGCACATTGGTTTTGTATTCTGAGACATTGCTGAAGTTGCTTATCAGCTTGAGGAGATTTTGGGCTGAGATGATGGGGTTTTCTAAATATACAATAAAGTCATCTGCAAACAGGGACAATTTGATTTCTTCTTTTCCTAGAATACCCTTTATTTCTTTCTCTTGCCTGATTGCCCTGGCCAGAACTTCCAACAGCAAGGAGTGGTGAGATAGGGCATCCCTGTCTTGTGCCAGTTTTTAAGGGGAATGCTTCCAGTTTTTGCCCATTCAGTATGATATTGACTGTGGGTTTGTCATAAATAGCTCTTATTACTTTGAGATACATTCCATCAATACCTAGTTTACTGAGAGTTTTTAGCATGAAGGCTGTTGAATTTTGTCGAAGGCCTTTTCTGCATCTATTGAGATAATCATGTGGTTTTTGTCTTTCGTTCTGTTTATGTGATGTTTATTGATTTGCATGTGTTGAACCAGCCTTCCATCCCAGGGATGAAGCCATCCTGATCGTGGTGGATACGGTTTTTGATGTGCTGCTGGATTTGGTTTGCCAGTATTTTATTGAGGATTTTCAAATCGATGTTCATCAAGGATATTCATCAAGGTTCTAAAATTCATCAAGGTCTAAAATTCTCTTTTTTTATTGTGTCTCTCCCAGGCTTTGGTATCAGGATGATGCTGGCCTCATAAAATGAGTTAGGGAGGATTCCCTCTTTTTCTATTGCTTGGAATAGTTTCAGAAGGAATGGTACCAGCTCCTCCTTGTACCTCTGGTAGAATTAGGCTGTGAATCCATCTGGTCCTGGACTTTTTTTGGTAGGTAGGCTATTAATTATTGCCTCAATTTCAGAGCCTGCTATTAATCTATTCAGGGACTCAACTTCTTCCTGGTTTAGTCTTGGGAGAGTGTACGTGTCCAGGAATTTATCCATTTCTTCTAGGTTTTCTAGTTTATTTCTGTAGAGGTGTTTATAGTATTCTCTGATGGTAGTTTGTATTTCTGTGGGGTCAGTGGTGATATCCCCTTTATCATTTTTTATTGCATCTATTTGATTCTTCTCTCTTTTCTTCTTTATTAGTCTTGCTAGCAGTCTATCAATTTTGTTGATCTTTTCAAAAAACCAGCTCCTGGATTCACTGATTCTTTTGAAGGGTTTTTTGTGTCTCTATCTCCTTCAATTCTGTTCTGATCTTGGTTATTTCTTGCCTTCTGCTAGCTTTTGAATGTGTTTGCTCTTGCTTCTCTAGTTCTTTTAATTGTGATGTTAGGGTGTCAATTTTAGATCTTTCCTGCTTTCTCTTGTGGGCATTCAGTGCTATAAATTTCCCTCTACACACCTCTTTAAATGTGTCCCAGAGATTCTGGTATGTTGTATCTTTGTTCTCATTGGTTTCAAAGAACATCTTTATTTCTGTCCTCATTTCATTATGTACTAGTAGTCATTCAGGAGCAGGTTGTTCAGTTTCCACATAGTTGAGCGGTTTTGACTGAGTTTCTTAGTCCTGAGTTCTAGTTTGATTGCACTGTGGTCTGAGAGACAGTTTGTTATAATTTCTGTTCTTTTACATTTGCTGAGGAGTGCTTTACTTCCAACTATGTGGTCAATTTTGGAATAAGTGAGATGTGGTGCTGAGAAGAATGTATATTCTCTTGATTTGGGGTGGAGAGTTCCGTAGATGTCTATTAGGTTCGCTTAGTGCAGAGTTGAGTTCAGTTCCTGGACATCCTTGTTAAGTCTCTGACCCATTGATCTGTCTAATGTTGACAGTGGGGTGTTAAAGTCTCCCATTATTATTATGTGGGAGTCTAAGTCTCTTTGTAAGCCTCTAAGACTTGCTTTATGAATCTGGGTGCTCCTATATTGGGTGCATATATATTTAGGATAGTTAGCTCTTCTTCTTGAATTGATCCCTTTACCATTATGTAATGGCCTTGTCTCTTTTGATCTTTGTTGGTTTAAAGTCTGTTTTATCAGAGACTAGGACTTCATCCCTTGCCTTTTTTTGTTTTCCATTTGCTTGGTAAATCTTCCTCCATCCCTTTGTTTTGAGCTATGTGTGTCTCTGCACATGAGATGGGTCTCCTGAATACAGCAAACTGATGGGTCTTGACTCTTTATCCAATTTGCCAGTCTGTGTCTTTTAATTGAAGCATTTAGCCCATTTACATTTAACGCTAATATTGTTATGTGTGAACTTGATCCTGTCATTATGATGTTAGCTGGTCATTTTGCTCATTAGTTGCAGTTTCTTCCTAGCATTGATAGTCTTTACAATTTTGCATTTTTTGCAACGGCTGATACCTGTTGTTCCTTTCCATGTTTAGTGCTTCCTTCAGGATCTCTTGTAGGGCAGGCCTGGTGGTGACAAAATCTCTCAGCATTTGCTTGTCTGTAAAGGATTTTATTTCTCCTTCACATATGGAACTTACTTTGGCTGGATATGAAAATCTGGGGTGAAAGTTCTTTTCTTTAAGAATGTTGAATATTGGCCCCCTTTCTATTCTGGCTTGTAGAGTTTCTGCCAAGAGATCTGCTGTTAGTCTGATGGGCTTCCCTTTGTGGGTAATCCGACCTTTCTCTCTGGCTGCCCTAAACATTTTTTCCTTCATTTCAACTTTGGTGAATCTGACAATTACGTGTCTTGGAGTTGCTCTCCTCGAGGAGTATCTTTGTGGCATTCTCTGTATTTCCTGAATTTTAATGTTGCCCTGCCTTGCTAGGTTGGGAATGTTCTCCCGGATAACATCCTGCAGAGTGTTTTCCAACTTGGTTCCATTCTCCCCAGCACTTTCAGGTACACCAATCCGATGTAGATTTGGTCTTTTCACTTAGTCCCATATTTCTTGGAGGCTTTGTTCATTTCTTTTTACTCTTTTTTCTCTAAACTTTTCTCACTTCATTTCATTCATTTGATCTTCAATCACTGATACTCTTTCTTCCAGTTGATCGAGTCGGTTATTGAAGCTTGTGCATTTGTCACGTAGTTCTCGTGTTGTGGTTTTCATCTCTATCAGGTCGTTTATGGACTTCTCTGCGTTGGTTATTCTAGTTATTCATTCATCAAATCTTTTTTCGAGGTTTTTAGTTTCTTTGCACTGGGTTCGTAGTTCCTCCTTTAGCTCTCAGAAGTTTGATCGGCTGAAGCCTTCTCTCAACTCATCAAAGTCATTCTCTGTTCAGCTTTGTTCCATTGCTGGCGAGGAGCTGCGTTCCTTTGAGGGGGAGAGGCATTCTGATTTTTTGAATTTTCAGCTTTTCTGTACTACTTTTTACCCATCTTTGTGGTTTTATCTACCTTTAGTCTTTGATGATGGTGACGTACAGATGGGGTTTTGGTGTGGATGTCCTTTCTGTTTGTTAGTTTTCCTTCTAACTGTCAGGACCCTCAGCTGCAGATCTGTTTGAGTTTGCTTGAGGTCCACTCCAGTTAGGCTACACCCAGTTAGGCTCTCCCAGTTATGCTACTCAGGGGATCAGGGACCCACTTGAGCAGGTAGTCTGTCCATTCTCAGATCTCAACCTCTGTGCTGGAAGAATCACTACTCTCTTCAAAGCTGTCAGACAGGGACATTTACATCTGCAGAGGTTTCTGCTGCTTTTTGTTTAGCTATGCCCTGTCCCCAGAGGTGGAGTACACAGAGGCAGGCAGGCCTCCTTGAGCTGCAGTGGGCTTCACCCAGTTCGAGCTTCCCAGCAGCTTTGTTTACCTACTTAAGCCTCAGCAATGGCGGGCGCCCCTCCCCCAGCCTCGATGCCGCCCTGCAGTTAGATTTCAAATTGCTGTGCTAGCAATGAGGGAGGCTTTGTGGGCATGCGACCCTCCGAGTCAGGCGTGGGATATAATCTCCTGGTGTGCCGTTTGCTAAGACCCTTGCTAAAGTGCAGTATTAGGGTGGGAGTGACCTGATTTTCCAGGTGTTGTGTGTCACAGTTTCCCTTGACTAGGAAAAGGAATTCCCTTTCCCCTTGCGCTTCCCAGATGAGGTGATGCCTCACCCTGCTTCAGCTCTCGCTCGTTGGGCTGCACCCACTGTCCTGCACCGACTGTCTGACATGCCCCAGTGAGATGAACCCGGTACCTCAGTTGGAAATGCAGAAATCACCCATCTTCTGTCGCTCATGCTGGGAGCTGGAGGCTGGAGCTATTCCTATTCGGCCATGTTGTCACCCCACCTCAGGAATATGTGTTTTTAGTACACAATTTTTCCACAAACTCTCTCTACTACAGATTTTTTGTGAATATCTCATAGTGGCTTTATTGAGATTCAGACCCTGTAAACCCTTATTGCATGTTTGATGTGCTGGTTGTGTGCTAGTTCTATTAAGTATATATAATCTCATTTCATCTTTACAATAATTATGTGAGAAAAGTAGGCATTATTCCATTTCACAGATGGAAAAACTAAAGCTGAGAAAGATAGAGTGATGTGCTGAAAGTTACAGAGATAGTAAGGGGTAGACACAGGGTCCAAACCCAGATCTTATTATTTCCAGTCTTAATCACTACTTTCTGAAAGACAAACTGCAATTTTCCATTCATGCAATTGATCTGAACTACAACACAGATAATTTCCCTTATGAGAATATCAAGGTTGAAAATGAGATTGAATCGTCCCTTAATTTAATCTAGAAAACAATTACTCAAATACTTACAAGGTGCTAGGCTCTTTGACCATTACCATCCCAGAAAATATATAAAACTTCAAAGACTCTTGAAATATCCCTGTTCAGGCTCTTGTTTTCAAACAATTGTAAAGTGAACACAAGTTATCATCCCATAGATAAAATCGATAACAAAAAAAATTGAAACATTTATTTAGAAGAAATCTGAGGCTAGCAGTAAGGCAACCAGTATTCTACCCCCAAAGCTTATCAAAAGTCTTTATCTATGTCTCAGTTTCCTCATGTATAAAATAAAGGCAGTGATATATGCCCTGTTTCAACCTGTTCCTTCTGCCAACGTTTCCCATTTCAGTAAATGGTAATAACATCCACAATATTGTTCAGACCAAAAATGTGGGAATAATTCCAACTCCTCTTTTTTCATGCGCTATAAAAATTCCTCAGCAAGTTCACTTGGCTCTTGGTTCTAACTTCAAATATATCTAGAATCTAAACACTTCTTACCACTTCCACTAGTACCACCCTTGTTTAGGCAGCCAACTCTCTGGCCTGTTATTTCAACAGCCTCATAATTGGTCTCTCTGATTCTACTCTTGCTTCCCATATAAGCTATTCCCTACACAGCATTCAGATTAAACTTTTTAAACATAATTCAGATATCATTCCTCATTGGGGTAGAAAATGTTTCAATGATTTTCATCAAACTTAGAATGAAATCTGAAGTCCTTACCATATGTTACAAGGCCCTCCATGATCTACCTCCCACATATGCTACCACCACAACCACCTTTCCATCTCATTTCTTTCCCACTTCCAGTATGGCCTCCTTGCTGTTTTTCTCAACTTAAAGGCCTTTGTCTTTGCTAATTCTTGTGTCTAGAACTCTTCTAAACTTCATATATTTTCAGTTTGCTCCTTAACTTCATTCAAGTCTCTACTCAAATATTACTTACTTATAGATGCCTTCCAGATCATACCATCTAGAGTAGCACTCTCTACCATATTCTATCCCTTTGTCACATATTATTTTTCTTCAAAGTACTTATCACCACCTAGCACATTATTTATTTTGGTTTATATCTTTACCTTCTCACCAGAATGTAATCTACATGAAAGGACAGACTTTGTTTTATCCATTACTATATCCTAAACAACCAGAACAGTATCAGCACATAATAGGTGCTCAAGAAATATTTACTGAAGTAATACATGAAAGCTCATGACATTTTTTTCCATAAAGATAAATAGATGGTAGATATGAAAGGACTTTGGAAAGCTGAAAGTAAAACACAAATATAAAGTATTCCCATTGTAAACAAGACAAATATATGGATATGCAAAGATTCTTTGTCTGGCAAAAAGAAGCATATTTTTACCATCACAGTTCTGGAATAACATGATCTATTATACTCAATGTGGACTGATGCCAGGGTGGGGAAGAGTGTCAACAAAAATGATGAAAGCATGGTCTCTACCCTCAATGACCTCACAACCCAATGGGAGGGCCAAGCCTATAAACTACTAGCTGCAGTATAAGGCAGAAAAAAAATAGTCATTCATCAGAAAGGCAAATGCTGAACTGTAAGTACTGAAGAAAAAATGATTAATACTGCCTAGGATTTATAAGCAAGATTTCTAAGAAAAGTTGTGTTTTAGCCTTTTCTGGGTATCTGACATAGTAGAGAGTATGTGATTACTGTTCTTGAAGTGGTTTATAATCCAATAGGGCAGATACTATTGAAAAACTTGAGAAATTCACAAGTATAAACATACCCAGAGCATAATTATTACACGCAGCAGAAACTGAGAGAGGTAGCAGAGCAAAGTAGTTAAGAATGTAGACTCTAATAATGCCAGAATGCCATGGTTCAAATTCTGGCTCTGCTACTTCCTGGTTTAATCTCTCTGTGCTTCGGTTTCCTCATCTGGAAAATAGGGCCAATCATCACACCTCCCTCATTGGGTTGTTGTGAGAATTAAATGAGTTAATATATGTAAAATGCTTAGACCAGGACCTGGCACATGTTAAGTGTCTGTTAAAAACAAAACAGATAGTGCTGCCTACAAATGTACACATTTTAATTTCCAGTGTCTTTAGGTAGAAATATTTTCTAATTCTGAAACAATTAATGGCAAATATATACAAAGTTCTGCTTATCTGAGGGTAATTTCATCAAAAAGGGAATATGAATATAATTTTTAATCAATAGGACACTGTTTCACTTATTTATTTATTTATTTATTTATTTTTTGAAATGGAGTCTCCCTCTGCCATCCAGGCTGGAGTGCAGTGGCATGATCTCTGCTCACTGCAAGCTCCGCCTCCTGGGTTCACGCCATTCTCCTGCCTCAACCTCCTGAGTAGCTGGGACTACAGGTGCCTGCCACCATGCCCGGCTAATTTTTTGTATTTTTAGTAGAGACGGGGCTTCATCGTGTTAGCCAGGATGGTTTCAATCTCCTGACCTCGTGATCCGCCCACCTCAGCCTCCCAAAGTGCTGGGATTACAGGCGTGAGCCACCATGCCCAGCCTGCTTCACTTTTATGAAACAAATGACAAATAGGCCAAAAAAAGGAAAAAGCAGAGAGGGCTTTCTTAACATAGTGTATTCCCATATTTTTATCCCTATATCTTCTTTTATTTGAAATAAAAAGCCACCAGCTTCCAGTAATGATGAATTACATTGTATCAGGCTGACTCCCCTACTGATTACAAATATAAATTCCAGACAAAATATAAAAGAAAACAAGGCAGAAAAGAGCAACAAAAGTAGGATTAGTGAACGCGAAGATAGGTGCAATAGACTAACTGTCTGTGTTACCTCAAAATTCATTTGTTGAAACCTAATCCCCAATGTGATGGTATTTGAGGTGGAGAGCCTTTGGAAGATGATAAAATGAATGGCATTAGTGCACTTATAAAAGAGGCCCTAGAGAGCTGCCTTGCCCATCCACCATGTGAGAACACCACAAGAAGGCACCATCTATGACACCAAATTTTCCAGCACCTTGCTCTTGGATTTCCCAGCCACCAGAACTGAGAAATAAATTTTTGTTGTTTAAAACCTGTATTTTGTTTTATAGCCATATCACTAGACTAACACTCAAGAGACTTAAGACCTCACTAGACTATGACTAAGGGTCAAAAGAAATCATCCAAACTAAAGCACAAAGCGAAAAAACTTAGGAGAAAAAAAAATGAACAGAACAACAATAACAGGTAAAATTGAAGTCCTAGAAGAAAAGATAGAGGGGAAAAAAAACACTTGACAAAATATTAACCCAAAACATTTGTTAAACTTGATCAAAACCAGTAACATACAGACTCAAAAAGCTCAATGAACCCAAGCAAAATAAATACCCAAACACCCTACATAGGCACATCTTACTGAAATTGCTGAAAATCAAATGTAAAAAGAAAACCTGAAAAATAGACAGAGAAAAAAGACATATTCCTCACAGGGAAACAATGAGAATGTTGGCTGACTTCTCACCAGAAAGAACCAAAGTCAGAAAACAACCATATTAATAATTACACTAAATGTAAATGGATTAAACACTCCAATTAAAAGAGATTAACAACCTGGATTTTTAAAAAGAAAGACACAAATTCATGTGTTTTGCAAGAGACTCTCTTTAAACATAAAGACTCAGATAGTTTGAAAGGAAATCACCAAATAAAAAACTTGATATGGCTATATTAACATCCCAGACAAAACAGACTTCAAATCAAGGAATACTACCAGACATAAAGAGGATCAACATGTCATAATAATATAAGAATAAATTCATCATGAATACATAATATTTTAAAATCTGTATGCACCTAATGGAGCTTTAAGATACACAAAGCAAAAAATATCAAAGGTAAAGTGAGAAAAAGATAAATCCGCATTCTCAGTTGAGGATTTTATCACCTGACTCTCAGTAATTGAGAGGAAAAGGAGACCTTAAAAAAATCAGTAAGGATATAATTTAACATTATCTGCCTAATTGACCTAATTGACATTTATTGAACATTACATTCAGTAACTGAAAATATAGAAATTCTTTTCAAATGTACATGGAATATTCACCAAGTTAGACTACATGCTGGGCTATAAAAACAAGTGTTAATAAATGTAAAAAGACTGTAATCCTATGAAGTATGTTATCATAATAAATTTAAGTGTGAAATCAATAACCAACATATTTTTTAAATCCCCAAAGAGTTGGTAAAATTTATCCTAAAGTTTTATAAATATTGAACCCTAATAAATTTGAACATGACTACATGACCTCTCTCTAAGGATATTTAAATTGAAAAATAGGTAAGAAGGAGAGTGCAACTATTTAATGCCCATTTAACTTCATAGAAGGGCCTAAGAATCTGTGGGAGGAGGGAGATTCAACTCCCATTGTATTCATTTTTATATAATTTAAACTTTTTCATATGTACTAAAAAGAGCAAAAGTCATTTCCATATTTTAAATAATTCAAATGCCTTCCATATATCCATCAAAAGAAAACTCTCCTTTGGCAGAGAGAGGTTTTTACCACAAATCACACATAAATAGAAATGCAAAACTGTCATTTAATTTATATTCTGGAAAATGAAACATCCCATTCCACAGACCCCTGAACAGTAATGGCATACATAGTAGTAAGAGGCACACATACCTAATACATAATTCATGTTGCTATCCCTTGTCTTTCATCTACCAACACAAATTCAATTTTCCTATTCCTTAGGGAAACAAATCCACAATTCAGCAAATCTCAGGTTTTGCAATACTTAGCCTGGACAAATCTTTGGACAATTTGGCCCATTTTTATGAACTGTTCTAATTTTTGCTCATTTCTCACTATCTATCTCAGTATTCTGCCTCTTCCTGAACTAAAAATATACAAAGAGAAAGGAAAGGGGTTGGGATATGAAGTGGCCAAGATGGCTGACTAGAAGCAGTTAGTGTGCCTGGCTCTCAGAGAGAAACAGAAGGGGCAAGTAAATACAACATCTTCAACTGAAACACCCAGCTACTCACATTGGGATTAATTAAGGAAACAACCTGACCCACAGAGAACAAAGAAAAACAAGGCAGGACAACAGCCACCTGGGAACAACACAGAGCCAGGGGATTCTCCCCAACCTAGGGAAGTGGTGAGTCAAAGAGCAACCCAGGGAAATCATGATTCTCCCACAGATCTTTGCAACCCTCAGGTCAGATCTTGTGAACCCACTCCACCAGGGCCTTCGGTCTTCAGTCTGACAGACAGAGCTATGTAGAGTCTCAGCAGAGCAGCCACTCAGGCATGCATGGAGACCCTGGAAGCTTAGGCATGCATGGAGACCCTGGAAGCTTAGGGCTTTCCAGCAAAAGTAGCTGCAGCTATGGCAAAGTAGGACGTTAGACTCCTGTACATACCCCTAGAAAAGAGGCTGAATCTACGGGGCTGAACAGCATCAGCCCACAGGCCCCATTTCCACAGCACCTCACAAGTTAAGACCCACTTACTTGGAATTCTAGCCAGCTACCAATAGTGGCATTGCACCTCCCTAAGGAGGCACTCCTAGGAGGAGGGGCAGGCTGCCATCTTTGCTATTCAGGCACCTTAGCCATTCTAGCCTTCAGGTTTCGGGAAGTCTGAGTCCACCCAAGGCAGAAGGGATTCCCACAGCACAGCACAGCCGCTCTATCAAAACATGGCCAGACTGCTGCCTTTAGCAGGTACCTGATCTCATTCTTTTTCACTGGGCAGGACCTCCCAACCAGGGCCTCCAGCCACCCCCAACAGAGCTTTCCAGCTGACACAGATCTGAATTCCCCCTGAAATGGCACTCCTAGAGGGAGGGGCAGGCCACCTTGTTGTTTGGGCAACTTAGCCATTCCAGCCTTTGGACTTCACAGTGTCTGAGGCAACCAAGGGCTGAAGTGGACCCCCCGCACAGCCCAGCTGCTCTACTAAAATATGGCCAGACTGTTTTAAGTGGGTGCCAATCCTGTTCCTCCTCACTGGGTGGGACCTCGCAACCAGGGTCTCCAGCCACTTCCTACAGGTGCCTTTAAGCTGGCAACAGCTTTGCTGTTTCACAGCCTTCATGGTAACACCTTCAGGTTCTGGAAAATCTGAGGTGACTAGGACTGGACCAGGCCCCAAGCATACCACAGCAGCCCTACAGAAAAGTGCCCAGACTGTTAAATTGGTACACATATCCCATATCTCCTCACTGGGCAGGTCCTTCAGCCCTGGGCCTCCAACCACCCTGCCAGAGCTACCAAGTCAGCACCAACTCAGTAACACCATAGACAGAGCTTCCAGGGGCAAATGAAAGCCTCTTTGCCACTGCCTCTGCAGTGGAACATGCCTTGCCACCCTCGGACTAACAAAGGAGCAAAGATCCCAAGTGCCTTATCCACACCTCCAGTGAGCTGCAGTCAACCTAAGGAGAAGAGGCCAACCAATTTCCCACAAGTCTCCCATACCCTACCTAGCTTGTCACCAGACAGAAAACCCCTGGCTTGGACCCATAGCACAAACCCTCCATCTTGGGCTGACTGCACTGAGCAACTGCTAACCTGCATCTCTCTGGGGTGGAGCCCCCAGGAGTCAAGCAAATGACCCTTGACCACAATCACTACTATGATCTTTTCCTCTGCTGCCTCTAACCTGGAGAAGGAAAATAAACACTAAGACTGTCCCAGAGCTGCAGTGGGCAGCCCAGGAGTGACAAGTTGTGAACTACAGCCAGCACTCAAGGGAGAGAGGAACCTACACTTTCAGAGCACTGACAGGGAACACAGCTGCAACTGTGAGGAAACATAGGGAAGCCACATAACCAAGCAAGAGTCTACCTAAATGACTGATAAGCCTAAATGTCACCTGCTGGATCATACCCCCAAAGCTTCAACACCAAAAATATCTCACTAATATACCCCCACTGAAACCAGAGACAAGAAGTCAGCTTCAAATAAAGACCCTACACAAAGCCTCAGCCAGGTGAAAACATCCAGAAAAGAAGTCTATTGACTATACTCAATCTGCACTGCAGTTAAAGAAATACCCACATGCAGAGATGAGAAAGAGCCAATACAAGAACTCTAGTAACTCAAATGCTGAGCATCATCAAAAAGCTAATCTACCATGATCAAGTAGGCTTCATCCCTGGGATGCAAGGTTGATTCAACATATAAAAATCAATAAATGTGATTCATCACATAAACAGAACTAAAGACAAAAACCACACAATCATCTCAACAGATATGGAAAGGGCTTTTGATAAAACTGAACATTCTTTCATGTTAAAAACTCTCAATAACCTAGGTATTGAAGGAACATATCTCAAAATAGTAAGAGCCATGGCCAGGTGTGGTGACTCACACTTGTAATCCCAGCACTTTGGGAGGCTAAGGCGGGCAGACCACCCGAGGTTGGGAGTTCAAGACCACCCTGGCCAACATGGTGAAACCCCGTCTCTACTAAAAATCCAAAAAACTAGCCAGGTGTGGTGGTGGGCACCTGTAATCCAAGCTACTCAGGAGGCTGAAGCAGGAGAATCGCTTGAACCTGGGAGGTAGAGGTTGCAGTGAGCCGAGATCATACCATTGCACTCCAGCCTGGGAAACAAGAGCAAAATTCTGTCTCAAAATAGTAATAATAATAAGAAGAAGAAGAGCCATCTATGACAAACGCACAGCCAACATCATACTGAATGGGCAAAAGCTGGAAGCATTCCCCTTGAAAACTGGTACAAGACAAGGATGCCCTCTCTCTCCACTTCTATTCAACATAGTATTGGAAGTCCTAGCCAGAGCCATGAGTCAAGAGAGAAAAAAAAAATAAAGGGCATCCAAATAGTAAGAAAGGGAGTCAAATTATCTCTGTTTGCAGATGACATGATTCTATATCTAGAAAATCCCAGTGTTTTGGCCCAAAAGCTCCTTTAGCTGATAAACAACTTCAGCAAAGTTGCAGGATATAAAATCAATGTACAAAACTCACTAGCATTCCTATGCACCAATGACAACCAAACTGAGAGCCAAATAAGAAAGGCAATCCCATTCACAGTTGCCACAAAAAAAAAATAATAAAACACCTAGGAATATAGCTAATCAGGGAGGTAAAAAGTCTCTACAGTGAGAATGACAAAACACTGCTCAAAGAAATCAAAGAAGACACAAGCAAATGAAAAAACATCCCATCATCATAAATAGGAAGAATCAATATCATTAAAATGGCTATAGTGCCCAAAACAATTTACAAATTCAATGCTATACCTGTTAAACTACCAATGACATTTTTCACAAAACTAGAAAAAATTATTTTAAAATTTATATGGAACCAAAAAAGAGCCCAAATAGTCAAGGCAATCCTAAGCAAAAAGATCAAAGCTGGAGGCATCATGTTATTTGACTCCAAACTATACTATGGGGCTATAGTGACCAAACAATATGGTACTGGTGACCAAAGCAATATGGTACTGGTACAAAAACAGACACACAGACCAATGGAACAGAATAAGGAGCCCAAAATAAGGCCACATATCTTTGACTATCTGATCTTTGACAAAGCTGACCAAAACAACCAATGGGAAAAAAATTTTCCTGTGCAATAAATGGTGCTCGGATAACTGACTAGCCGTATGCAGAAGATTGAAGTTGGACCTCTTCCTTACACCATATACAAAAATCAACTGAATACAGATTAAAGACTTAAATGTAAAACCCAAAACGGTAAAATACTCTGGAAGACACCTAGGCAATACCATGCTGGATCTAGGAACAGGCAAATATTTCATGATGAAGACACCAAAAGCAATTGCAACAAAAGCAAAAATTGACAAATGGGATCTAACTAAACTTAAAAGCTCTGTACGGCAAAAGAAACTATCAACAAAGTAAACAATCTACAAAATGGGAGAAAGAATTCGCAAACTAGGCATATGACGAAGGTCTAATACCCAGTATCTATAAGGAACTTAAACAACTTTACAAAAGAAAAACAAACAACCCCATTAAAAAGTGGGCAAAGGACATGAAAAGACACTTCTCAAAAGAAGACATACATGTGGCAAACAAGCTTATGGCAAAAAGCTCAATACCACCAATCATTAGAGAAATGCAAATCAAAACCACAATGAGATATCATCTCACATCAATCAGAATGGCTATTACTAAAAAGTCAAAAAATAACAGACGCTGGTGAGGTTGCAGAGAAAAGGGAACCCTTATACACTGCTGGTGGGAATGTAAATTAGTTCAACCATTGAGGAACTGTATGACAATTCCTGAAAGAGTTAAAAGAACTACCATTCGACCCAGCAATTCCATTACTGGGTATATACCCAGAGCATTCTACCATAAAGACACATGCACATAAGTGTTCATCAAAGTACTGTTCACAATAGCAAAGACATAGAATCACCTAAATACCAATCAATGACAGACTGGATAAAGAAAATGTGGCATATATACACACCATGGAATATTATGCAGCCATAAAAAAAGCAAGATCATGTCTTTTGCCAGAACATGGAAGGAGCTGAAGGTTATCATCCTTCGCAAACTAACATAGGACTAGAAAACCAAATACTGCATGTTCTCATTTACAAGTGGGAGCTGGCCAGGTGCAGTGGCTCATGCCTGTAATCCCAACACTTTGGGAGGCTGAGGTGGGCTGATTGCCTGAGCTCAGGGGTTCGAAACCAGCCTGGGCAACATGGTGAGATGCCCGCCTCCACCCATCTCTACTAAAAAAAAAAAAAAAAAAAAAAAAACTAGCTGGGCATAGCAGCGTGTGCCTGTAGTCCCAGCCACTCAGGAGACTGAGGCAGGAGAAAGAATTGCTTGAACCCAGGAGGCGGAGGTTGCAGTCATCTGAGATTGCACCACTGCACTCCAGCCTAGTGACAGAGTGAGACTCCGTCTCCAAAAAAAATAAAAAAACAAGTGGGAGCTAAATTGTAAGAACTTATGAACACAAAGAAAGAAACAACAGACACTGGCATCTACTTGAGGGGGAGGGTGGAAGGAGGGAGTGGAACAGAAAAGATAACTATTTGGTACTGAGCTTAATACCTGAGTGATGTAATAGTGTGTAATAACAAACCCCTGTGACACGTGTTTATGTAACAAACCTTCACAGGTACCCCTAAACCTAAAACAAAAATTCTCAAAAAGAAAAACTAAGAAAGAAAAACAAAAAAAGAGTAAAGCGTTTGTTTATCTATCTGGCATCTTCCACTAATGCCCAACCTAATTCAATTTTCTTTTTCTTCCTTTTTAAATGGACAAAATATTTAAATAATTCAAAAAATTAGAAAGTTATAAGTGAGAAAACTCTATCCTACTCCTATAACCCACTATCCAGCTTTTACCCTTCCCCATGACCACAGGAATTCAGTTATTAGTTTCATGTGTACCCATCTAGAGTTTCTTCATGCAGATACAAGCAAACATAAATATACATTAGTTTTCACTATCTTTTGTTACACAGGAATACTGTATCACACCAAACCTCCTGTCTGCACCTTGTCTTTTCACTGAAAAACAAATTCTGAATATCTTTTCATTTCACTATATAAAGTACTTTAACATTCTTTATGATAGTTATGTAGTATACCATTGCACAGTATAATACAAACTCTATCAAAAGACACTAAAATTGTTAATATTTTTCTATTACAAACAACGCTACACTTAAAAATTGTTTGCAGATATCACTTTACATGTATGCAAGTATGATAAATTTCTAGAAGAGGAAGCTCTGGGGCCAATATACATATATATATAAAATACATATATATGTGTGTGTGTGTGTGTATATATATATATATTTGCAATATGGTCAAGCTACTTTCCACAGAAATTATACTAATCCATACTCTGATGAACAAGGTATGAAAGTATCTGTTTTCCCATACTTTACCAAGAGAGTATATAGTCATTCAGATTTTTGTCAATCTAGTAAATGAGGAATAATATCTCAATGTAGTTTTAATTGGAATTTTTCATGAATGAGGCTTAGCATCTTTTAAACAACTTAAGGCCCATTTGTATTTCCTTTTCTATGAACTATTCTTTTTCTCTTCCCATTTTTCTGTTGGGTAGATGGTCTTTTACTTTTTGATTTCCAGAAGCTCTTTAAATATCAGAGGACTAGCCCTTTACTGTTATAAGTTTACAATTATTCTTCCCTGTTAATGTTGTTTTTCTTTGTTATGCTTTTGTTGTGTATGTGTTGGGATTTTTGCTTTTATTTATTAGCATGCATTTTTATAGTCAAATCTAAAATTGTTAATAGCTTCTGGATTTTGAGTCATGGTTACAAAGGCTTTCCCCATTTCCAAGTTATAAAGGATTTCTCCGATGTTTTCTTTCATAATACTTTACACTAATATTTGATTCATTGGAAATTTATCCTGCTATCTGGTATCCTACCTAGAAGTACAACATGCTATCTTAAAGTATCCCAACTTTATAAGTTAACAAAGTTTTTACTGTTCTCATGCTGCATATACTGGCTATTGTTTCCTTTTTTTTCCAATCAATTTCAAAAAAAAAAAAAGACCGGGAGCAGTGGCTCATGCCTGTAATCCCAGCACTTTGAGAGGCTGAGGCGGGCGGATCACAAAGTCAGGAGATCGAGACCATCCTGGCTAACATGGTGAAACTCCATCTCTACTAAAAATACAAAAAAATTAGCCAGGCGTGGTGGCAGGCGCCTGTAGTCCCAGCTACTCAGGAGGCTGAGGCAGGAGAATGGCATGAACACAGGAGGTGGAGCTTGCAGTAAGCCAAGATTGCACCACTGCATTCCAGCCTGGGTAACAGAGCAAAACTCCATCTCAAAAAAAAAAAAAAAAAAAAAAAAAAAAATATATATATATATATATATATATATATATATATATATAGTCTGTGTATTCATATGCCATACAGAGAAAAAATCGTTTATTGCCCTTGTAGTTTGGATGGGTGATGAGGAGAACTCTTGCAGATTATCCTTTCAAACTTTCTCCTGGCTAGGAAGAATTAGAACCCATATTTTGTCACATCAAAAACTGTGACATGCCAAAGACACATACAACATTGCACATTTCTCCCAGTGTCTACCTCTATGTTTCTACTAATATACTTCTGAAGATTTCACCATCACTTCCACAGAATGAAGATTTCATCTCCACAGAAGAGACCTCTTTTCTAGATCATGTGCCATGGTAGGGCATACCCTAAGACTGACTTGTGTGTGAAAACTATTATCGCCAAATAAAATTTACATATTTTGTTTCCTTCTAAATGGTTACCCAGTTTACCCAACACTTATAACAACTAAGCATAATATCAGTAAAACTGTACAATGTCTGAATGGCACTATCAACTACACTTACTAAATTTCATTTATAGAATACCAGAATAACTGCAGAAACACGTGTTTCAAGTGTACATGAAACATTCATAAAGATGGACCATATGTTAGACAATAAAACAAGTCTGAATAAATTTCAGAAGACTGAAATCATAAGAGTATGTTATCTGAACACAAAAGAATTAAATTAAAAATCAACATTAAAATAACCACAAAAGACCCAAATATTTGAAAAAACATTTATTAGTCTAACCCTTTAGTAAAAGACAAAATCACAAGGAAGCTAAAAAATATTTTGAACTGGACTGGGCACAGTGGCTCATGCTTGTAATCCCAGCACTTTGGGAGGCCAAGGCAGGAAAACCACTTGAGGCCAGGAGTTTGAGACCAGCCTGGGCAATATACTAAGACCTCATCTGTACAAAAAAATTAAAAATTAGCCAGACCTGATGGCACATGCCTGTGATGCTAGCAACTCAGGTTGCTGAGATGGGAGGATCACCTGAGCCCAGGAGTTCAAGGTTATAATGAGCTATGATGACCCTGTCTCTATTTAAAAATAAAGAAAGAAAGAGAGAGGAAAGAAAGAAATCCTGTCATTTTCATTTGCAACAACGTGGATGAAACTGGAGAACATTATATTAAGTGAAAAAAGCCAGGCCAGGCACAGAAAGACAAATTTCACATGTTCTCACTCATAATGGGAGCTAAAAATTGAAACAAACTCATGGAGTTAAAGAGTAGAATAATAGTTACCAGAGTCTGGGAAGGGTAGCAGGAAGTCAGGTAGAATAGGGATGGTTAATGGGTGCAAAAATGTAGTTAGAATGAATAGGCTCTAGCATTTGATAACACAACAGGGTGACTAAAGTCAACGATAATTTACTGTATATTTTTAAATAACTAACAGTGAAATTGGAATGTCCCTAACACAAAAAATAAATAAATACTTGAGGTGATAAATACCCCAATTACCCTTTAGTGATTATCACATATTGTATATGTCTGTATCAAAACATTACATGTACTCCATAAATACATACACCTATTATGTACCCATAATAATTAAAACTGAAAAAAATTTTTAAAAGAAGCCAAAGAGGAAAAAACACCTAAAGGAGTAAAGGTAAAAATTACATGCACTTTCTCCTCAGAAACCATTCAAGCAAGAAGAGAATGGATTTGAGAGGCCAAAGGAGACAGATCACTTGAGCCTAAGAGTTCAAAACTAGCTTGGGCAACATGGTAAAACCCTGTCTCTACAAAAGATACAAAAATTAGCCAGGCGTGGTGGCACATGCCTATAGTCTCAGCTACTGAGGAGGCTAAGGAAGGAGAATTGCTTGAACCCAGGAGGCAGAGGTTGCAGTGAGCCAAGATCGCCCACGGCACTCCAGCCTGGGCAACAGAGCGAGAATCCATCTAAAAAGAAAAAAGCACTCTGTCTCTACCAAAAAATATATATATAAATTAGCTCGGTGTGGTGGCACACACCTGTAGTCCCAGCTACTTGTGGGGCTGAAGTGGGAGGATCACCTGAGCCCAGGGAGTTAGAGGCTGCAGTTATCTGTGACCGTACCACTGCAGCACTCCAGCCTGAGCAACAGAGTGAGATTCTGTCTAAA
Organism: Macaca nemestrina; assembly: GCF_043159975.1. Taxonomy (NCBI): domain Eukaryota; kingdom Metazoa; phylum Chordata; class Mammalia; order Primates; family Cercopithecidae; genus Macaca; species Macaca nemestrina. Next base: position 74,637,486 of record NC_092132.1, read on the forward strand.
AAAATAAAAAATAAAAAATAAATTTAAAAAAAAATGGAGTGAAATACTTAAAGTGTTGAGAGGGAAAAAAAGAAGAAAGAAAACACCACTCTGAATTCTGTACCCTGTGAAATTATACTTCGAAAGTGAAGAATAAAGATTTCCACAAACACTGGGGAAACTTGTTGCCAGTAGACTTGCCTTGCAAGAAATGTTAAAATAGATTTTTCAAAGAAAAGGAAAATGTTACAGGTCAGAAACTTGGATCTATTAAAATATATAAAGAAAGGAAGAGCACTGAAGAAGGAATAATTGAATATAAACAAAAACTTACTTTTCTGATTTTTAATTGATCTAATTTTAAATTATTTAAATATAATTCTTACATTTAATTGATCTTAATTTTAACTGATCCAGATAACAGTTCAAAATAATATGACAATATATTTGATTATGTATGCTTATGTGTATATATTTATATACTTATGTATACTTACTATAAGTGAAATGAATGACAGCAATGATCTAAGGAATGAGAGAGAGGAATTTGGATTATAACATTCCACAGAATGTATCAGAGAGACTTAAAAAATAAGAATTTTTAAAATCTAACATTTAACAGTTACGTTAAACACAGCGAGAAGGTATAACTTACATTTGACTGGCATCCCAGAAGGGAAAGAAACACAAAACATAGTAAAGAAAACGTTAAAAAAGATAATGGCTGACAATTGTGTAGAATTAATAGAAGATAATAATCCACAGAATCAAGAGGACCAAAAAATCCTAAGCAAGAGAAATAAAATCTACATCTAAACATATAATTAAACTGCAGAAACCCACAGATAAAGAGAAAAATCTTAAGAGCAGCCAGAGGAGGAAGACAAAACACTTTCAAAAGAGCACCAATGAGACTAAAATCTAACTCCTCCAGAGCAACAATAGAATCCAACAATCAATCAAATATAATATGCAGAGAGAAAATACGACTCATCTAGAATTCTATAGCCACTAAAATATCTCTCAAGAAAGATAATGAAATAAAGATATTTTCAAACAACCAAAAATTGAGAGATGATGTCACCAACAGCCCCTCAATAGATGAAATTCTAAAAGGCAGACCTCGGGAAAGCAGAAGTAAAGTAATTCTAGGGCCAAATGTAGTGGCTCACGCCTATAATCCCAACACTTTGGGAGGCAGAGGTGGGTGGATCATTGAGGTCAGGAGTTCGAGACCAGCCTGGCCAACATGACGAAACCCCATTTCTACTAAAAATACAAAAATTAACCAAGTGTCATGGTGCATGCCTGTAATCCCAGTTACTCGGGAAACTGATGCAAGAGAATCTCTTGAATCCAGGAGGCGGAGGCTGCAAAGAGCCAGGAAGGCGTCCCTGCAGGTCAGCCTGGGTGAGAGAATAAGGCCCTGTCTCAAAAAAAAAAAAGAAAAGTAAAGTAATTCTAGGTAGAAGTCCTGAGATTCAAGAAGAAATAAAAAAGAGAATAGTAAATATATGGGTAAACATAAATAAAATTTAGTAGAATTTAACTACATAAAGTAGAAAAATACATAATAATATCATCTAGTGGGATTAAAAACAGGCATTAAAATGACAACAATATAAATATATTAGTTGGGAGCATAGCAAATCAAATTCTAGTGTTTTGAGGTTTTTAAATTATCAATGTTAACAGCAAAGGTTTCGTTTTACTTTATACTCAGAACAATTTAAGACCACACATTATGCACTATACTTCTAGGTAGGATCCAGTATATTGGAACAGACCAATGCTCCTGCCAAAGCAACAAGAGAAACTATAAACTGGGCTGATATATCTACAAATGCTTATTGCTTGGAAATACTTGCTGATTCTATTACTCAGAACAAGAGGTTGAAAACCTGGATTTTGCCCAAGCAAAGGGCTGTTGTTAGGCAAGAAGAGAGGCCTAGTTCAATAGATTATGGTACATCCATAGTAAAGGATACACCATGCAGCCTTTAAAAAAAGTAAAGCAGCTTTGCATGAACTCACTCCAGAAGATCTTCAAGATGTTTAAGCTAGGTTTTAGAGGTCTGTTACTGAGGGAGCTCAACTCAATCAATTTTTCCGCCAACATATGTGCCAAATTTTGAAACTACACCATAGAGGCTAAAAGCTAAGCAGAAAGTCTTGAAAAAGCAAAACAGGCTTTCTGGTAGTCTTGTGGTGCCAAGATAAAAATCAGCGTTCAGGACTTGTGGAGGTGCGATGACCACACCATACTCTCAGTTCCCTAGAGACTGCAAACCAAAAGCAGACTGAACCTTAGTCTAAATGCCTACCAGAGAAAAATAGCAGCATTTGGAACTTCTATCATCTTTTGTATAGAATGTGTAATATTCAATCAAAAATTACTAGGTGTATCAAGAGACCCTGGAAATCAAGGCAATTTGACCTTTCTTTTATAATACAATTTATAATTTATAACACAATGTACCTTAAGGTCCTCATTTGAATGCTGATGTAAATAGTTCTGCAGATGTGCAAATTCTCCATTATTAGAATGGCAAATAACAGAGAATTTACCATATTTCTAAATTCCTTGCAAAAGCAACTTTTGTCTTTCTTCAATATTACAACTACATAATTCTCAATATTTCTCATACAGAATACTCATTTAATCTTACCTATTACATATGTATTTGTTCATCAGCACTTTTACTGTATTTCTTTAAACATTTGCATCTTACTGAGAATGTGCAGTTCGAAAATTGACTTCTAATACCAACAACTAAAGCACTTTCTTTCCAGCTTTTCCTAAAACCTGTAAACTTCTTTCTCATTGCACATTCTGTTTCTTTTACTTATTAAAAACATAGTAACTATAGCTTCAAAAAGGCAAAATACGTGAAAAATACTTTGAAAATTGTAAGTCTCCACATACATACAATGACATTATTCCCATTAATTAATATAAGAAAAGCCTGGAATTTTTTTTTTTGAGACAGAGTCTCACTCTGTCACCCAGCCTGGAGTGCAGTGGCGCGATCTCAGCTCACTGCAAGCTCCGTCTCCCGGGGTTTATGCCATTCTCCTGCCTCAGCCTCCCAAGTAGCTGGGACTACAGGCACCCGCCACCTCGCCCGGCTAGTTTTTCATATTTTTTAGTAGAGACGGGGTTTCACCGTGTTAGCCAGGATGATTTCGATCTCCTGACCTCATGATCCGCCTGTCTTGGCCTCCCAAAGTGCTGGGATTACAGGCTTGAGCCACCACGCCTGGCCTGGAATTTTTTTAATACATTCAACTAAGGGTCATGAATTTGCTGCTTTTTAACAGGACAGAATCAAAAGTAGAATTACTTAAAGGAATAATGGAGAGGTCATATAAAATGAACTATACAGAGAATCATGGAATTCTGAGGGCCTATTTAGAGTCTAGTTTCTCTACCTATAACAAGATGATTCTTAAGGTTGCTTTAGTTCTATGACTCTGTACCTAGCTAACCACATAGCTACTGCATTATTGCAGCAAAAATTTAATTTAGTTAAATCAATGATAAGTATAAAAAAGTGAGTACTCTCTTAGTTACAAGTGAAATGTCATATTTACACAATCAGACTTAGAATATACAGAGAAGATAAAAGTTCTGTACGACACAGAAATGTCTTTTTCCTTCTCGTGAAAACTGAGTTCATATCAGAAAAAGTAACCTAATTAGATAAATTTAAACATTTTTATTAATGACCCTGGAAAATTCTGACAGTATGGCAATGACTTACATAAGCACAATAGTGAGGAGCAAGTAACCTTTGTACTTCATGCAAATAAGGGATCTTTGTACATTTGACTATCCAGATACATAAAGGTAGCTTCTGTTTGGATAAAAGAAACACAGTGGTAATGATTAAACATGTATGCTTACCTTGTAAAAATTCCTCCTTGCAAGCAATGAAGTAGAAGAAAACAATGCTGACTTTCTTGGCCTGCTTTCTTTAAATCAGCCTTGAACCAAGAATAACTGAAACACTGAACCACAAGTGTTCCAAAAAGCATAAAGCTTAATGCTAAAACACTAAAAACATACTGTCCTTCATGGAAAAATCTGACAGATACCCATATGTCCACAATTAAATCAGTTATGTAGATTATAATGCCAAGAACTGACATCATAAAATTCTGTTTAGTATATTTCATTATGAATGACTATAGCTTTTCGTTATCTACTTTTTTCTCCCTCACAAAAAGGGAAAAAAAGCCGAACAAATATTAGTATATCCTTTGGTATAGCATTGAATTTTAATTTCTACTCCCTAAATCTATTTAGAAGAAAGAATAAATATTATGAAATGGGAACACTAACACCAAAGTGACTAATTTTGACTTTCTTTTCTAAATCTCTAATCTAGGTCCAATGTTACAAGGCTTTAATCAATCTTCTGTTTCACAATGATCTTCATTACAGATGACAAGACCTAAAATAAAACAGATATTTAAGTTCCAAAATATCCTAAGTATAATATTAAAAACCCTTAGCAATGATTTCATCAAAGCTCTGCTTTTTCTAAAAATAATATATTGCCACTAAATACAGTTCTTATAACAACTTTGGGAAAGTCTCAGAAATATACTTGATAGTTGATAACTTCCTCTCAGACTATTTATCTTTTAAAAATATGACCTACCCACAAAGATATTTATCACATGACTATTTATAGTGGCAAATTGGAAACAACCTAAATATTTCAACATAAGGAAATGGTAAAGTAAATAAAGGTAGATTCATAAAATGGAATATTACAAAACTACTAAAATATATGTAACAAAGGTGCAATAGTTGTAAAAATTCTTAATATGCTTTTGGCCCAGCAATTCCATCTAGATTCTATCCTAGGGAAATATTCAAAAATGTGCAAAAAGATAATTTTTGCAGAGCCTTTTTTATAAGAGCGAAATATTGAAAACTACCTAAATGACAATTGAGAGGCCTAGTTCAACAGATTATGGTACATCCATACTAAAGGATACACCATGCAGCCTTTAAAAAGAGTAAAGCAGCTTTGTATGAACTCACTTTGGAAGATCTTCAAGACGTTTTAAGTGAAAAAAGCAAATCCCAGAAAGATAAATACCGTACACTATATGGTTTTTAATTATATATGGAGAGAGGAAGAGGGTTGAGAGAAGGAACAAATGCAACTTCAGTTGTTTTCTCTCTATATTGCTATATTTTTTGAGTTTTTTTAACAACAGACCTGTACTGATGTTGCTAGGTATATAATTTTTTTAAATAAAAACAATAATAAATGATACTTACGCAGAATCTCAATGACTGGAGAAAATGTTTATGCTACTAATAAAAGTTAACATTTACTTACCACTATGTGCCAAGCACTGAGCAAAATGTTGTATATAAAACGCCCCAATTTAATTCTTCTATCACTTAAAATGTAGATTCTACTATTATTACTATTTTATAAACAGTCTGAATGAATGCAATCTGTATACAAGATTTGACTGACTCATTGGTGGTTTTTTGGTTTGTTTTCCTAATTAATTGCCAACATTTCACGAAAAATGCAAATGTTTAACTGCTATCAAAAAACAGAAAGATCCTCTATACTAGATTACTCCTTCATGAGCAGGGGCTGCCCCTTTAGATGGGGCATGCTCTCTCCTGTTCATCACAGTAGTCATCTGGCCCATTTCAGGCATTTCAACAGCTGGGTTTCAATGTTAATGCAGCTACCTACTAGCTGTGTGTCCTTAAATGTGTTCTTTTCAGCCTTATACCTTATTTTCTTCATCTAAAATGTGGAGAGAATAATGGTATATATCTTATGGGGTTGTTGTGAAGGTCAAGAAAGATAATACATGTAATACATATAAACAAACCCCTAGAAAAGTACTTGGCACACAGTTAGGGCTCAATAAATGCTACGTTATCATTATGACCTTGCTGACCGCTTGCCTGGCCTCTGTAAGCATATGAGTTTGCAGTCTCTGACTTTATATCATATAATGTTATGTGAAAAAGTACTATGGGTACGATCTCAAAGGTAAGGAGGGAGAAATGAGCTCTGGGGCCCTGATGCAACAGGACTGGTGTTCTTACAAGAGGAAGCAACACCAGAGAAAAGGCCACGTGAGGACACAAGAAGGCAGCCATCTGTAACCCAAGGAGAGAGAACCTCACCAGAAACCAACCCTGCTGGCACACTGATCTTGGACTTCCAGTGTCCAGAACTGTCAAAAAATAAATTTCTATTGTTTAAGCTAACAAGTCTGTGGTATTCTGCTATGGCAGCCAGACCAATTAACACACTATATTTCTATAAAAAATATTTATTACTTTAAACACACCAAGGTGAATGTTTACTAAAAAATACACACACAAACTAATACTTACTGTGTTCTCATCATTTTATCACTTATAAGTATTTAGTTTAAAAGTCTTCAGAATAATATTAAAAGGTATTTCATTCTTCTCACAGAATAAAGCAACAGTTATGATCACTGCTTCTGCTGTCAAGAACATTGTGACCAACAGGACAGAAAAAAACAGTTTAGAAACTGAGTTTTTAAAATCTAGCGGGCCATGAATTTCCCTGCAGTAGGTTTCTTATGTTAACATGAAAGACCTCAAGCCAACACACACATGAGGTTTAGGAGGATGAGATTAATTGGGAGGTTCTGCTCAATTGAACTAATTAAATATTTACTTAGAACCTACCTTGTGCTGTTTTAGGCTCTTCTGGATATATCAAGTGATGAGAGACAAGTATTCCTGCCCCTGTGGAACTTATATCCTAGCACAGAAAGATAATCGAGGAGTATCTCAATTACAATGATTTGATTTTTATAAATTATATTAATGTATTAAATTATCACATGCACCTCAAAAATATATACATTATGTATCATTTTTAAACATAAAATTTGAAATATAGTCAATTAACAATAAAAATAATGAATAAATAAATCAAATATTAGAAGGTGGTAAGTGCTATGGAAAAAAAAAAGCATAGTAAGGAAGATCAGCAATTACAGTAGAGATGGGCATATCATGGGCTGTGACATTAATTAGATTCGCCAGGGCAGGACTCACTGAGAAGGTGGCATTTGAGTAGTGAAATTGGCCATGTGAATATGAGATGGAAAAGTTTTCCAGCTTGAAGGAACAGCTAGTTCACAAGTCTAACGCACTAGATTTTGAATCCTCCAAAAACAAATTTCATAAAATACTGTCAGAAATTCCTTAGCATGGTTCTATTGGATATGTTTAATGTGTATACAAATCCTGTTCTAATATCATTCTTCAAAACATAATTTCTTAAGCTTTACTAAGAAAAAAATTGCATATATAAAAGAACAGATGGTAGTAATAATAGCTACTACTGCTAGGTGTTTACTAAAAGTGAAGTTTTTTGGCATAAATTATTTCATTTAATCCTCACAAATCCCTTTGAAAACAGTATTATTGACTCTATTTTGCAGATCAGAAAACTGAGGCATAGAGGTGTTTGGTATTTAGGTGAGTTATCTCTAATGAGTAAAATCTGTTTGCCTCCAATGCTTAGGTCCTACCCACAATATACTTACACAGTATCTGAAGAGAAAACAGAAAACATTTACAGGTGTGTGAGTATAATACTTAGGCATAGCAGTCTATAGATTTGAGATAGACTACACATTATTATTATTATTATTGTATATTATTCTTTTCTGTAGTGAAATTAAAGGGAGAGAGGAATATAGTTAGAATTGCAAATGATGTGTTCTAAGCCTTTCTAAACAAAAATCTTGGCCAGGTGCAGTAGCTCATGCCTGTAAGCTCACTTTGGGACGCTGAGCCAGGAGGATCACTTGAGTCCAGGAGTTCAAGACCAGCCTGGGCAATATGGTGAAACCCCGCCTCTACAAAAAAAAAAAAAAATACAAAAATTAGCCAGGCATGGTAGTGTGTTCCTGTAGTGTCAGCTACTTGGGAGGCTGAGGTGGGAGGATCATTTTAGCCCAGAAAGTGGGGGTTGCAGTGAACTGACACAGCATCACTGCACTCTAGTCTGGGCAACAAAGTGAGACCCTGTCACAAAACAAAACAAAAAAAAGATTTTTTGTTAATTTTCTTTTTCTCTAACTTATTTTCCACTGCCTCTTCTCAGCAAAACTTTATAGTCTGAGAACATGTTCAAAAGAATAAAAGTTGACTAAAACACAATAGTTAAGCTAAAATTTTGCTTTAAATGATTTTAAATGTAGATAATTTCCTTAAAATTACAGACTATAATACTTCAGTATTCCATATGTGCATTTCTTAATCTCTCAACACATAAAGAGAGCTTCCTTTACCTGGCATGAGTAACAAAAATGTAGTAGCAGGTTTGGGTTGTTTGTTGGTTTGTTTGTTTGCTTGTTTTAAGACAGGGTCTCTCTATATTACCCAGGCTGGTCTTGAACTCCTGTGCTCAAATGATACACCCACCTTAGCCTCCTGAGTAGCTGGGACTATCAGCACAGGTACCATACCTGGCCAACACTAGCAGTTTTGAGTCAACTTTTACAAGATGGAAAGAATAATTTCCAAGAAACAGAAACTCTTACTGGCAGAACATTAGATGCAATAGATTAATCTAATATGGTAATATCCATATTCCTAATTTAGTCAGGCAGAACATAACACCAAGTAGAAGGAAACCTACACAGCAAGCTAATACATATAGCAGATCTGATAAAGAGAGCCTGCAGGTCTTTCAATAACCACATAGTTGTATAACTTGTATTAAGAATAGTTCATCTCTATCTCTATGGTTGATCACTATTCCGGTACCACTTTAGGTAAAATAATGTCACCTACAAAGTTTAGCTTCATAGGGGACTTCTTACACTTACTGACTTAATAGGACAATGATATAGTTTGAATATATATCCCTACCAAATCTCATGTTGAATTGTAATCCCCCATGTTGGAGGTGGGGCCTGGTGGGAGGTTTTGGGTCATGGGGTGGATCCCTCATGGTTTGGTGCTGTCCTCATGATAGTGAGTGAGATTTGGTTGTTGTAAAGCGTTGCGTCTCCCCCACTACTTTCTTGCTCTGCTCTCACCATGTGAGACACCTGCTCCCTCTTCACCTTCTGCCATGATTGTAAGCTTCCTGAGGCCTCCCCAAAAGCAGATTCTGGCATTTTGCTTCCTGTACAGCCTGAAGAACCATGAGCCAATTAAACTTCTTTTCTTATAAATTACCCAGTCTCAAGTATTTCTTTACAGCAGTGCAAGAATGGCCTAACACAGAAAATTGGTACCAGTAGTAAAGTTTTGGTATAAAGATACCTGAAAACATGGAAACAGTGTTGGAACGGAGTAAGAGGCAGAGACTGAAAGAGTTCGTAAGACTCAGAGGAAGACAGGAAAATGAGGGAAAGTTTGGACCTTCTTAGAGACTGGTTAAAACTTGTGAGCCAAATGTCGATAATGATATGGACAGTCAAGTCCAGACTGCTGATGTCTCAGATGGAAATGAAGAACTTATTCAGAAGTGAAGCAAAGATCACCCACGTTATGCCTCAGCAAAAAGCTTGGTTGGATTGTATTTGTGCCCTAGAGATCTATGGAAGTTTGAACTTCAGAGTGATGATTTAGGGTATCTGGCAGAAGAAATTTCTAAGTAGCAAAGCATTCAAGATGTGGACTGGCTGCTTCTAACAACCTATGCCCAGATGTGGGAGCAAGGAAATGACTTAAAATTTGAATTTATATTTAAACAGGAAGCAGAGCATAAAAGTTTGAAAAATGTGCAGCCTGGTTAGGTAAAAAAGAAAGAAAAAGCTTCTTCAGAAGAGGACTACAAGCAGGCTGTAGAGCAACCACTTGCTAAAGATACTTGCATAACTAAAAAGGAGCCAAGTGCTAATATCAAAGACAATGGGTTCAAGTGATTCTCCTGCCTCAGCCTCCCCAACTAGTTGGGACTATAGGTGCACGCCACCACACCTGGCTAATTTTTGTATTTTTATTAGAGATGGGGTTTCGTCATATTGGGCAGGCTGATTTCGAACTCCTGACCTCAAGTGACCCAACCACCTTGGCCTCCCAAAGTGCTGTGATTACAGCCATGGGCCACTGCACCTGGCCCTCTTTTCTTATAAATTATCTAGTCTCAAGCATTTCTTTACAGCAATGCAAGAATGGTTTAACACAGACAATTTCAATACAATTCCAAATATCAACCTAGCTATGTGGCTACCTGGTTGCCAGTCAAAATACACAACTTTTGCCCACTGTACAACTATCTGAGATAAGGCAGCTATTTAAAGAAATTAAAACTAGGAAACTTTCCCTTGTCAACCAAATTTAACACATATAAAACACAGACTTACTTGTCAAATATAAAAAGCCATCTTTGATTCAAAGTCCCTTCTGGAAAAATCTTCATCTTGTGAATATTTTACTTCTTCTTCACTAAAAACAAGTATAATTAAAGGATGTGTAAACTTTTAAGATCGAATACTAAAATGAAACTGAAATCACCTGTTAGTCACATGTGGCATTTTCTAATCTAGTGATAAGAGTCTGTGTCATTATGAATTCAGTACACCCTTTTATAACTATCTCATTGAAGGGAAGAAATAGCATAGGTCCTTTCATGGGCTGACTACGTTCCAAGCTTTCACTGTATTTGTCAAATAAGTCTAGAAAATACAATTTGCCTCACAACAAATCCAAATGGATAACATGTCATGTTTGAAAAGGAGGTTCTTAAATTTGAAGTACTCTAACAAAGTATCATTAACTTAGCCCTACCTACTTTTCAACCTTATACATTCTCAAATCGTATGCCCCCAAGAGCATATGATTGTTGGTCTGTATTCCCAAAATAAGCGCTGCTTTTCTTCTATTTCCAAGCCTTTGCTCAAGGTTATTTTCTGCTGTCTAGAATAACTGCCATCTATCTGACGAAATTCTGTCAATCCTTTAAAAATCAGCTCAAAACCCACTGTCTTTATGCTTTCCCAGATCATCCCAATAAATATGTTTCTCCCCTTTCTCCTTGCAATCTCATCACTTCAATTGTACATCTCTTCTAGTATTTACCTAGTAAATACTAGTAAATACTATCTCTTCTAGTATTTACCTAGTAAATACTATTATTTTTCTAGTATTTATGCTTTTTTTTAAGAGACAAGGTCTTGTTCCATCACTCAGGCTGGAGTACAGTGGCACAATCACAGCTCACTATAACCTCGAACTCCTGGGCCCAAGTACTCCTCCAGACTCAGCCTCCCAACAGTGCTAGGATTACAGGCATGAGCCACTATACCTGAACCCACATATACTTTAAAAGTATCTCCTTCATGGTTATGACCCTCTAGAAAGCAAAGACTATCTTATTCATTTTTAACATGCCCTCAATATGTCTACAACATTACTTTGCATGTTGTAAGTAGATAATAAACTATTGTAAATGTGACTGAACAGAACGTAAAAAATCTTTGATCTGATTTCTTGGAGAGGAACTTAAACTTCAAGTCACATTTCTAAACATATTCACAAAGACTTAACTTTGAATCTTTTTTTTTTTTTTTTTTTTTTTTGGAGACAGAGTCTCTGTCGCCCAGGCTAGAATGCAGTGCCACGATCTCAGCTCACTGCAACCTCCGCCTCCTGGGTTCAAGTGATTCTCCTGCCTCAGTCTCCCAAGCAGCTGGGATTGCAGGTACCTGCCACCATGCCCAGCTAATTTTTGTATTTTTAGCAGAGACAGGGTTTTGCCATGTTGGTCAGGCTGGTCTCGAACTCCTGACCTCAAGTGATCCTCCTGCCTCAGCCTCTGAAAGTGCTGGCATTACAGGCGTGAGCCACTGCACCCAACCAAAAAATGTATCTACCTGTCTATAGGTTTCTTCACCTGGATATACCACAATCACCTCAATTTTATCTCATCTAAAACATAGTTACTATCTACCCTCTATTTGTACTCTTCTTCTAGTATCTCCTTGTATGACCCTATGCAAGTTGCCTTACTGTTAAATCATTTGGCCTATTTCTTCATCTGCCAAATGAGGAGCTTGGCAATTGATTAAATGGAATCCAAAAGGAAAGTGCAGGTGAAAGTTTAATTTTTAAAAAAAGCTAAAGAAACTGGACCCTGTCTCTCAACATATGCAAAAGCCAACTCAAGAAGGATTAAACATAAGACCTTAAACTATAAAACTACTAGAAGAAAATATAGGTAAAATACATAAGGACATTGGTTCAGGCAAAGATTTTGCGGCTAAGACCTCGAAAGCACATACACCTAAAATAAAAACAGACAAATTTGACTCTATTAAATGAAAAATCTTCTGCACAGCAAAGGAAACAATGAACAGAGTGCAGAGACATCTGCTGAACAGAAGAAAGTATCTGCAAACTATTCATCTGACAAGGGACTAATATCCAGAACATACAAGAAACTCAACTCAACAAGAGAAAACACAAATAATCCCATCAAAAAGAGGGCAAAGAACATGAATAGACAATTCTCAAAAGAAGACATACAAATGGCCAACAAATATATGAAAAAAATGCTCAACATCACTAATCATCAGGGAAATGCAAATCAAAATCATAATGAGATATCATCTTACCCCAGTTAGAATAGCTGTTATTAAAAAGACAATAACAAATGCTAGAGAGGATGTAGAGAAAAAGGAACTCTCATACACAGTTGGTGGGAATGTAAATTAGTACAACCGCTATGGAAAACAGTACAGAGATTTATAAAATACACACATACATACACACACACACACACACACACACAAATAGAACTACCATATGATCTAGCAATCCCACTACTATTTGTATATCAGAGGGAGAACTGCACCTGCATGTTTATCGCAGCATTATTCACAATAGGAAAGATATGAAATCAACCTAAAAGTCCATCAACAAACAAATGGATAAAGAAAATGTGATGTATACACACAATAAAATACTATTTAGCCCTAAAAAATAATGAAATCATGTCATTTGCAGCAACATGGATGGAACTAGAGGTTACTGTGCTAAGTGAAATAATCCAAGCATAGAAAGACAAATATCACATATTCTTATTTATATGTGGGAGCTAAAAAGTTTATTTCAGCCAGGCATGGTGGCTCAGGCCTGTAATCCTAGTGCTTTGGGAGACCGAAGCAGGAGGATCACCTGAATCGCTTGAGTTCAAGAGTTCAAGGTTACAGTGAGCTATGATAGTGCCACTGCACTACAGCCTGGGTGAAAGCCAGACCCTGTAAGTAAATAAGTAAGTTAAGTAAGGAAATTATTTAAGCTAAAGGATAAAAGAATGGGTGTGCCCCGATTCTCAGGAGAACTTTTCAGCAGAGTTCTTAAAAAGGGAAGATGTGCATAGCTTCCTGCCTGAATAGCCATTAATTGATGGCTATAGTAAATACATATTGACAGATTGAAATGCCTGATGTAGGAGAATGAACTCGATGAACTCACTACAGGATCTGTGTATTTTCTTTTAGGTAATTTATAACTCAACTTTTTTAATGGGAAGCGGTAGTTAACACTGGATAGTTAATACTTGGCTGGTTAGAAACCGACTTGTTACAGAGAAAATGAGTCCCCGCCATCTTGGACATAAAACAGCTCCACAAGACCAGCCTAGCTCTCTGGGCAGGCGGGTAACACTGGGAGGCAGAGACACGCTCCTTCAATCTCACAGAGCTGGGCAAGTGTTAGTGCGAGGCAGGTAGGAGCAAGGCTGCACACGCAGACTCTGTCAGCTGGGCAGCCGCCCAATCCCCGTTTTTCATTTGTAACAAAAATAGTGTCCACCTCTTAATAATGTTTTGAGGATTAAGGGAGTTAAGTGAGATGTTTGTAGAAAGCACTTAGGCACAGTAGGAAGTACTAAGTAAATATGTCTTACCAGTATTTATTATAAAAGATGAACAGGCTGGCCAGGCGCGGTGGCTCACGCCTGTAATCCCAGCACTTTGGGAGGCCGAGGCGAGTGGATCACCTGAGGTCAGGAGATCGAGACCATCCTGGCTAACACAGTGAAACCCCATCTCTACTAAAAATACAAAAAACTAGCTGGGCGTGGTGGCAGGTGCCTGTAGTCCCAGCTACTCAGGAGGCTGAGGCAGGAGAATGGCGTGAACCCGGGAGGCGGAGCTTGCAGTGAGCCGAGATCCGGCCACTGCACTCCAGCCTGGGCGGCAGAGCGAGACTCCGTCTCAAAAAAAAAAAAAAAGATGAACAGGCTACCACTACTACACACATACACACACAGAGCCACTGCCTAAAAGTCTGACTGGCAATCCTTCCTGGGATTTATTACTGAATAACGAACAGTTACCAAACCTGTCTGCCCCATCACAAGACTCTTCCAGATTAAAATGTCTCGCCCACTGGGATCCACTCGCCTGTCTAGGACACAAACCCGTGAAGCACCAGGCCCCGTGACAGAGCCAGATTCCCGCTTCGCCTCACGCCACCTCACGCCTCGCGCCAGCCTTCCCACCACTGCCGGCGCAGCCCGCGCGGCGTCACGTGACCTCTGGTTCTGTCCCCGGCCGCGCTGCCGGATCCCCGCCCCAGCGCGCCCGCGGTGTCACACGATACCTGCCCCCCTCTCCCCCGCTAGCCAATCCCCTCCCTCCCGGCTTGCGCGGCGTCACATGGACGCTACTCGCTGTCCGCGGCCTGTTGGTTTGTTCCGCGGTGGAGTATCCAGATAGGCAACACTGCGGCGCCGGCTGAGGCGGGAATGGCTGCTATACTGCAGCGCGTCGAGCGGCTGTCCAATCGAGTCGTGCGTGTGTTGGGCTGTAACCCGGGTCCCATGACCCTCCAGGGCACTAACACCTACCTAGTGGGGACCGGCCCCAGGTAAACGTTCTTCTCCAACCTCCCCAACGTACGCGGCCGGCCGCGGAGCCCGGGCTGTGACTGATCGCGGGTGTGCGGGCAGTGGAGAGCGCCGCGTCCTGTCCCTAGCAGGGCAGCCCCGCGCCTAGCGGCCCGCCGGGACTGCACGCAAGACACTCGGATCTCGAAGCTAGCTAAAATACGACCACCCCGGGTGATAGCTCCCTAATTTAGCGAGAAATGGAAAAAAAAAAAGAAAAGAAAGAAAGAAACTTCCTGTTTTGAAACCCGATTTACTCTGCTTGATGTTTGAATGCCAGAGTGTGCGTGTTTAAACTTGAGGAAATTCGGGTGTCAAGAGTCCAAGAAAGGGTTTACTTTGCTCACTTGACTTTAACTGGTGTTTTGCCCAGAGTGGAACTTCCCTTCTCAAAAGCGATTATGTTGAGGCGATTTCCTCAACTCAGCAGCAGAGGGCAGGATTCTCTTGGCTTCCAAATTGGTTGTCTGTAGCCTGTGGGATCCTAAGAGGAGCTGACGTAACTAATGTGGAGAAGTTTTTTGTTTCAGTTGTTTGAGTTTAATTTGCAGACACAGTAACACACCTGTATTTCTAAGAAGATACTTTTGCTCTTGTTTAACTGCGTTCTGTTTTAGTGAAATTATGCAGGAATGGGAGATTTGGTTTACTGCATAGTAAGTCTTAGGCATTTAGCAACTTTTGTAGTCTTTACTGGATGAACCAAGAAAATGTACTGTCTCTTGAGCGTAGAGTTTAATTGTGCAGTCAAGACATAAATAATTTTTTAAAATATAATTGATTACTAAAAACGATTTAGTAAGTACAGTTAATTGAGTTTTCCTTGGAAGTGTCTACTGTTTGGCGTTTTTCCAGTAAATAAGAATTTTAGAAGTAGCAGACCTACAAGGTGGGCAGGTAAAAGATTAAGCTCAGAGTAAACAAGGCAGGGTCAGGTAGTTACCAAAGGTTTAGGCTACCACCAGAATCTAGGAGGGTAGAGAATTAAGCAGGAAAAATGCCAGATCTCTAGGTTACAGTCTGTCTTGGCTGGAAGTCCCTCAACCAAGTAAATCCATAGGCGGTCTCTCTTCAGTGTGTCATCTTAAACTAGTCAATACCTCAGACAAAAGATGCATATTATCAGAATTACCCTGGAAAGTCTCTTAGAAGAACACCATGTTGGAGATCAGTGTATTGTCTCAGTAAGTTCAGCACAACCTGCCTTTTTTCCAGCGTTGAAACAGATGGCTGATTCTGTTTGAAAACCAGATGAAGAAATTGGCTTGTGTTTAGGGGCTATGTTGTACGAAAAATACACACTGTATCTTTAAACACTAGAATCACACTCAACATAGCAAAGTGCTAGTGCTAAAAGAGACTTAAAGACTAACTGAGGGAAAAGCAGATTTATAGTCTCCTGTCTTAAATTACTTAACACTGTTGCTCACGTAAATTAATGGAGTGGAATAGCCAGTGGAATTACTTGCACTATGTAAATTATTTCTCCAAATAGTTGAACTAGAGAGTCTGTATAGTTGAGCTAGAAATAAGTGTAGATGATGCTACTGTATACAGTAAAACATGTACAGTAAAAGGTGGCTAGAAATTAATATTAATTGACCTCTTGTCAGATGTTCTGAGATTGGTGTCCACCCACTCTGCTTCACAAAACAGTTCTAAGATCACAAGCGGCTTTTGTATCACTAACCTCAATGGTATTTTTTTCTGTTCTCATCTTCCTTGAACTTCAATGCTTTGACACCATTGACCACTCCCTCCTTAATTTGCCAACACCACATTCTTCAGGTTTCCTCTTACCTCTCGAGCTGCTCTTTCTCTTTCACCTTGATAGAGTCACCTTCTTTACCAAATCTTTAATGATTTTAGTTATTCAAGATGTAATCCTCATCTCTCATGTCCTCCTACTGTTTTCTCTAGGTGACCTCATCTACTTCTTTGGCTTTACCTTTATTATCTGTTTATTATTAACTACCAAATATATAGCTCCAGTTCAAATTCCAAACTTGATCTTCAGACTAAGTAGCCAACTTTTAAATCTATTTGCATGACTCACTGCTGTCTGGAACTCAGTGTTTTCCATACTGAACTCATAAACTTTCCCAGAAAACTGCCAGGTCCTCCTCCAGTTGTTCATATCTTGGTAAACAAAACCATCAAAGGAAATGCCTAAATACCCTCCCAGACATTTATTTGCTTCCTACTGCATAACCAAGCCATTATGAAGATCTATTCATGTCCCCTGCTACCACTCAGTCCAAGCCAGCAGAACTCTTGCTTAGGCTACTGTAATAGCCTCCTAACTGGCTTCTGTACGACTACTTCCGTCTCTCTCCAATCCAATCTTCCCTATGTAGCCTGAGTGGTATGTTAGGAATGAAAATTGGAAGGCCTTGTGTATTCTGACCTCCATCAGTCTTATCGGGCTCCTGTCAAACCTCTCCCATTCCAGCCATGCTGGCCTTATAGTGTTTCAGATGAGGTTTATGATACCCTGTCTCAGGGCCTTCATGCATGCTTTCCTCTTTCTTCCACTCTTCCCTCCCTTCTTTATCCAGCTAATCTCATTCATCCTTTAGAGCACAGCTGAAATACCATTCCCTCATGGAAGTCTTCCCTGACCCATCAGAATGTATTAGAAGCACTCCATACTTTTCATGGTCCTTAATGATAATGAAATGATTTTTTTGTACAAGAAGCTTAGTGTCTTTCCACACCTTCATACCCCACTATAACATCAGTTCAGTGAAAGCGTATTCATGGCTATATCCCCAGCACCTAGCACAGAGCCTTATACATGATACAGGTGGAACACTAAATAGTTGCTGAATGAATGAGCATTCTGTACATTTTCTCTTAATTTTCACTATAATGACTCCAAGACTGCTGGATAACTATAGTTTTAGCTAGTCTTCCTTTCTCATCTGATCAGCCCATGGATGCCAAATGAATTTCACTAAAATACTGCTAGACCTAACTGTGATGCTTAGTACATAGGCACTCCATAAGCATTTGAATCAACTAATGACAGCCAAATTGTCCAGTATTTTCACTTTCCTCCTCTGCTCAAGAACCTCTAAAAGCTGCAATTTTAACCTTTCCTATCAAAATTGTACATACTTTGTGGGCAGATAGTGTGGCTGATAATAGAAAAAGGCAGTCAAGTGGAATAGAATTAAAACTCTGGACTCTGGTTACCTAGATTAAAATCCTGGTGCCATTTACTAGCCATATGACTTTGGACAAGACAGCTCTAAGCTTCAGATGCCTGATACAACCCAGTGAAGGTTGTATAGTACCTACCTCATTAGATGTTATGAGGATTCAGTGAAATTTAAGTGAAAAAACATATATGAAAAGTACTTAAGTTGTAGCACATGGAAAACATACCATGTTAGCTATTATTTTTATCACTTCTGCTTTCCTCATAACATCTAGACAACACTGGGCTCACAGTAAGTGTTCAGAAAATATCTAATGATTTTGTAAGAGTGACAGCAAATAGAGACCAGTTAATAGCTATCTTAATATTGACATAAAATACATATAACAAGGAATTTGATTCTACTAATTTTCCATCAATTGAACATTTTTTTCTCCATTCATGTAGCAAATAGTTATTGTGTGCCTACTGTGTGCCAGACACTTTGCTCTAGTGAATAAATCGTTCATAGACCTATACAGATTTCATCTATTTTCTTGAGCCCTTGATTAGCATAATTTGCATTTGCAAAATGACCTCCTAAGATACAGGATATTATTGTCTTGACCAAAAAGAACAAAGTCAGCTAGCCCATGTAGAGATGATACTATCCAATCATCTATTATAACTATTCACAGACATCATGGTTAGAGTAACTGTTTGCTAAGGGAGAAACTAATAACATTTTTTTCAATTTCAAAACTGTTAACAGTTTTTTCAAATGTATAGCTGAAGTTTTATTTTTGCCACATAAAGAATGATTCTAAGCATTTAACCTAAGCAATCCCCTTCTGCTAGAGAGGCCGTGTTTTCAATGGAGAAGTCACTGACCTTGCATCTGAACATCTAGTGCTTCCCGGCACTGCCTCTTGCTAGTTATATGACCTGGAGCAAATCACTTAGCCTTTCTGAAGACTAGTTTTCTTAAAATAAATAATTAATAAAGTAATAATTCCTCCCTAGAGTTGATATGAGGATCAAAAGAAATAGTAAATATGAAAGCTCCAAATGGTTTAAATTGCTCTGTCAATGTAATATGTTATCAGTGTGACTTTTTTTTTTCCCTCAAAGCTTGTTGCAAACTCATGTTTTAGGTTTGATAGCATCTAGACACCCCTCCTTTGTTCTGAATAGATTGTATTAATTCCAGAACTTTTTTCTGTTTTCTTTCTTTTGAGAGCCCTTCTTTTGTCAATTCCAATTTTGTTAGACCAAGACAGGACCATTAAGAGACCTAAAACTGGAGGCCCAGAAACATGTTCTTCAGTACCACAGTCATATGGTCACTCAAACTTTCAACTGCAAACAACCAGCACAGGCATTCTAAAAGATCTGTTTTCGTTGCTACTAGATTTTATCAAATTCGTGTATCAACCCTGTTAATTTTGTCATGATCAGTGTGATGTGATCTGGTCTTTAAATTACAGAGATTTATATTCATTTTTAGATTATGAGATATTTCAGAACAGAGTTTCTTGGGAGGACGGGAAGGCAAGGATTAAGAAATAATTTTAAAAGTGGTGGGGCCTTGATGGATTGAAAAAATTTGAGTCTTACATGAAGCGTGGAAGGATTCTTTTTGAGGACCAGAAGACCCACAAAAATAGTCCCATTGACTCTTCTTTAGGGGCAGTGAGAATTTGTGGTAAATAACCCCAAATGCATGGAGGCAGCCAAAATCTAGGATGGGTGGGCTAGAGAGTGTTATTGGAGGTATCATAGTATTATAGTCTTGTGTATTTTTAATTTAGCATGACTAAATATGCACAGTGCTAAGTGCAGTACAATGTATTATAGATAAACAAATAAATCCATAAATTCCTTGAACCAAACAGACAAGCTTTCTGCCCTGAAGGGACTCAAATTTGTAGGGTAGTATTGGGTGTGGAAATAGGCAATAAACAAATAAATATGTAAATACATAATATGTTACATGGTAATAACATGTAATAACATTTTTTTGCTATGGAAAAAAAGCGAGGTACGATAGCTAGGAATAGCATCAGAATTCTCTCTGACCCAAATCACACTCATCTCAAATTTGCTCCCTCCAAGGTTTACCTTCTTGATTAATGGCACACCAATCCTCCCACCTAGAAACCTCAGAATCGCCAACTGTTTCCCTCCTTCCACATCTAGTTGTTTAACAAATATCCTGTTGGTTGGTTGATTGTACCTTCTAAATGTTCTTTAAGCCATCTCTTCCTTATATTTCAACTACCAACAGAACCCTATAATAAATGCCCCCTTGGTCCAATGTGACCACCTGGGCTACTGTCTCCGGATAGGACAGTTCAACACTGTTTCTGAAGGACATCTACTGTGCTACAGAACATAGGGTGCAGATAGAAGCCAATGGGCTATGAGGCCATTGCCCTCCTCCCTTATGAGAGGCCAGTTTGTTTTTGTTGGCTCTGGGTCTCAGGGAGTAGGGTTAGGGAAACAAAACAACCAATAAAAAATAGCCATCCAGTTACTCACTGTTTAATTTTAATGCTTTGCAAAATGCTTTCTATTGTATGTTACTTTTATTGTTTATTTCCAGTCATATGCAGTTCCCCTTCTCACCAACAGTTGAATGTAAGCAGGGATGTTTTGTCCTGCTTACTGCAAGAACAAAGTTGTAGCACATATTACGTAATCTGTAAACAGTTATTGATCAATGAATGAATAACTCAGACTTTTCATCGAGGCTAATCTGTCAGCCAGCATGAATTAGTGAGGTGTTACTGTGAAACAGCACGAGTAAAGAAGTTTGTGAATTGGATCTTGAGCTGGGCATGGTGGCTCAACACCTGTAATCCCAGCACTTTGGGAGGCTAAGGTGGGAGGATTGCTTGACCCCAGGAGTTAAGAGACCAGCCTGGGCAATATGACGAAACACCATCTCTACAAAAATGAGCTGGGCTTGATGGCGCATACCTGAGTCGCAGCTACTCAGGAGGTGGATGTGGGAGAATCGCTTGCACCCGGGAGGTCAAGGCTGCAATGAGCTGAGATCACATCACTGCACTCCAGCCTGGGTGACAGAGCAAGACCTTGACTCCAAAAAAAAAAAATGGATCTTGAGGCACATGTCACCCTGATGTCTTTAGTTCAGCAAAACTTCATAAAGGCCACCTCATGAAACCATGAGGAAGGGCAAACAAAATATAAGGAAGATTCAGAACCACAAGCAAAAAAAAAAAAAAAAAAAAAAAAAGCTAATTGGGTTGTCTAAGTAAAGAATGAAAATAGCTCAGACGTTTTTCCCGTGCTTCACTAAAGCCTTCATTTTCATGTGTCAGGGTGCTAATGTAAAACTTCAGTGATAAGTTCTATATAGTTCTATATCTAGTGCCAAAGACTAGTTCCTTTAGGGGTGCCATCGAATCAAAATCTTTCGTATCTATAAAACTTTTGAAATATACTGAGATATGAGATCTCAAAGGCAGATAGATAAGAGCACATATTCTGGCATCAGAATACCTGGGTTTGAAAGATGTTTCTGCCATTTATCTGTAGAGTAACCTGGGCAAGTTACTTCTAAATATAATGATAAAATATCTATGTTAACCAGTTGTTATGAGGAATGCAATTGTTAAAATATGTAAGGTCCTTGGAATGGTGCCATGTTTTCTTTAATTGCTATGTAAATGTTCAAGATTATTGCTATTATTCCTTGTTTAGACTTAGATTTAGCTCTAATTTTTTTCAGAAAACTTTCTTAGGGTGAGATTACTGTAGTTAAGCTGAAGTGACATAGCTGTTTTTTGAGCATGTTGAAAGTAAAATAATTTTTGCAGTTTCTTTAATGTAAATTATCTGTGTACAAAATAATGCTAATATCAACTCAGCGTTCCAATTGTGTGATTATCTTCCATTTAATTTTCAGGAGAATCCTCATTGACACTGGAGAACCAGCAATTCCAGAATATATCCGCTGTTTAAAGCAGGCTCTAACTGAATTTAACACAGCAATCCAGGAAATTGTAGTGACTCACTGGCACCACGATCATTCTGGAGGCATAGGAGATATTTGTAAAAGCATCAATAATGGTAAACAGAAAACATTCATTAAGCTCATTGAGGAAAGCCATGTTTGGAGAATAATTTATTTCAGTTACAGAGCTAAGTAGTCTATAAACCATTTACTAAATGCCTCAGTTTTAAATGATACTTTTAGAAATTGATGAGACTGTTGAATATTGTGCCTAGTTTTAACAAAGGAGGAACGGAAAGTCCTGATTTCTGTTTCAAATCCTCAATTTTACTTTAGTCTGTGAGTTACTATTCAGACTCAATCATAACTAACAACTGTTGAGCATTTACTCTGTGCCAGGCACTGCACTAAACAATTTATGTGGATACTGTGAGGTAGGTGCTCTTATTGTTCACATTCTAACAGATTATCTCAGGCCTTCTATAACTTTAAGGCAGTTACTAAGATATGCTGAAATTCAGGGAAGATATCATTGTATTGATAATTCATTGTCCCTGAAACCTATACAGTATTGATATTTTCCATCTCTTTATTTCCTCATCCCACCATCATATACCTAAATTCGTTCATTCATTCATTAAACAAATATTCCTTTTACTGTTATACGTCAGACAGTGTTCTTGGCACAAGGGGTATGGCAGTGAACAAAACAGACACTGTTCTCATGGAGCTTTCATTCCAGTAGGGACGTTAGTGGTAAATAAATAATAGATCAGTCTGGGTGCAGTGGCTCATGCCTGTAATCCCAACACTTTGGGAGGTCAAGGTGGGTGGATTGCTTGAGCTTAGGAGTTCAAGACCAGCTTAGGAAACATAGCAGGACCCTGTCTCTCCAAAAAAAGTGCAAAAGTTTCCAAGGTATGGTGGCATGCACCTGAAGTCCCAGCTACTCGGGAAGCCAAGGTGGACAGATTGCTTGAGCCAGGGAAGCTGAGGCTGCAGTAAGCCATCATTGTGCCACTGCACTCCAGCCTGGGCACCAGAATGAAAAAAAAAGAGAAAAAAATAGATCAGATCATCATGGGTGCTATGCAGGAAAATAAAGGTATAATAAGAGAAAGGGAAGAGAGAGTAAAGTGGAGAAGGGCAAGGGCTGTTATATCCAGAGTGGACAGAGAGAAGGAGCAAGCTCCTGGCAGTAAGGCCTGCCAGGCAAACAGCATTGCAAGAGCAAAGATGCTGGAATGAGAGTGTGGTTGGCACATTCGGGGCACAGTAAGGAGGTCAAGAACATTCATGCTCGTTTACATTGAGCTAGTATTTTTAAACATTTGTAAAGATCTGCTTTTTTAGGCCTTGTGACTATAATTGGGACATCTCAGCTAACACACCCAATATCACCAGGCGGCCAGTTATTTAAAAAACTGGCAACCAAGCTTCCTTACCCTCTTAGCTCCTTTCTTCCAATATAAGGGCACTGTATACCACAGGAACTTATAATCTCTCACTCTGACTTTTCCTTCTCTTGTCTTGCCTCTTTTAATCTTGTCTTAAACCTCTTCTTTTAATCTACCTATTAAATCTTGTGAATTAAAAAACTATTTTATGCCAGAGACGGTGGTGTGTGCTTATAATCCCAGCTACTCAGGAGACTGAGGCAGGAGGATAGTTTGAGCTCAGCAGTTCAAGACCAGCCTGAGCTACAAAGTGAAACCCTGTTTGCGGGGGGAAAAAAACACTATTCTGTGATTTCTTAATTAGCTTTGTCACCTCAGCCAACTCTTCAGATTTTTCAGTTTGAAAAATTAAAATGTTTATAGCCCACTTTTTTCCTTCATAAATCAATTTTATTGAGCTTTAATTTACATACATAAAATATGCCCATTTTAAGTGAACAGTTTGGTGAGTTTTAACAAACATGAATACCTACGTGACCATTCCAGTCAAGATATGGAACACTTCCTCCATTCCAAAAACAGTCCCCTCGTGCTGCTTTGCAGTGATTTCCCCCATCCCCAGCCTCCAACAACCACTCAAATAGGATATGTGTTTTCATTTATATTTGCACGTAAGTTTGAAAACAGATACAAAGTTATAGTATGACATTGATTTTGTAATTTTGATATAATTGTGATTTTTTAAATTGTCTACTAAAGGTCTCATAAGCAGAAATGTAACGCCTCCATTTATTTACTGAAAGATAAAATTATACAGCTTATAAACAAAACAAACAAAAAAAAACTCAATATCTCAATCTTGTTATATGATGTCAATTCCCAGAAAAGCATATCATTGTTTTCCTTTGGCCTCTAAGATACAAAATAATAGAGTTTGGGGTTGGAAGGGGAAGTGGTATTTGTTGTTGTTTCTTTTCTTTTTATTTCAGTGTTTCTGTCTCCTTTATCCTCAAACTAGCAGATTCGTGTGCCTTGTCCATTTTTCTTTGAAATATCTCTTTCTGCTTTCATATTTCCAGTGCTACCATCTTAACCCTAATATTCAGTACCTTCCAGCTGGGAAATTGCAGTCATTGCCCTCCTGGGCTCTCTGATCTCCTTTTGGTCTCCCTACCCACAGCCGCCATATTTATCATGAGTTAACACTATTTCATTATCTTACTAAAGAATGTGTAGTGATTACACATGATAAAGTTTATATTCTTCTATTTTGTAGAAGGTAATTTAAGACCCTTTCTGATCTGAGCTCATCTTACCTATCTAACTTTATCTCCACTCTTCCCAGCCAGTATTTTGCAGTAGAAAAATTGATAGCATTATGTTGTCAGACATATGTCATGTTTATTCTTATTTTAATGCGTTTGTTTGTTTGTTTGTTTGTTTGTTTGTTTGTTTGTTTGTTTTGAGACAGAGTCTCACACTGCTGCTCTGCCTGAAATGCAATGGTGCGATCATGGCTCACTGCAACCTCCGCCTCCCGGGCTCACTCGATTCCCCTGCCTCAGCCTCCCTAGTATCTGGGACTACAGGCACACACCACCACACCTGGCTAATTTTTTTGTATGTTTAGTAGAGATGGGGTTTCACTGCATTGGCCAGACTGGTCTCGAACTCCTGACCTTGTGATCTGCCTGCCTTGGCCTCCCAAAGTGCTGGGATTACAGGTGTGAGCCACCATGCCTGGACTTAATGCCTTTCCTAATGCAGTTCCCCTTACCTACAACTCCTTCTCTGTACCTTTACCCATCCTGCTCATCCTGTAAGTCACACCTCAAGTTCTATCATATTTATAAATCGTTTCCTAACTCTCCTTTCTCTGAACTCTTGCTGCCTTTATTAGCCGAATTGTCCATTTAATATTCATTAAATGGTACCAAGTATAGTTCTTTGTTTCATGTTTGTAAATTTTAGTTTCCCAATCAGGGCAACTTTTAAGAACTTTGATATCACAGTGATTGTATTCAGTGTACCTAGTATACTGGTTAGTTAATTGGCACTCAATTGTTAATTGGTTAATTAATTTATTTTCTTTGTGTCAGTGAGGGGTGGTATAGATTAAGCTTATTTTAAAGGTTTAATATCTTAGCCACTGCTTTGGGGCTTCATTTCAGTACTCATAGCAAGGACCTCATGCTATCATCCTTTTGTTATTAATTACTGTATGACACCTTTGCTACATGTTAGGCACCTGGATAAAGTTTCCAGGTTCTGTATTACTGCCTCTTCAACACTTGTTGGGATGCCAAAGCTAGCTGAGATTATGAAGAACTACTTTTAAATGTTTTATATAAACTAGGAGTGACTCAAAAAATATAGAGGCTTTCTTGTAAACCTAGAGGGGCATGAAAGAATGAAGAGCTGTTTGGTTGAAAGATATGAAATAGTTACATCCCAGAGATAACCTGCTGTAATTCATCCCATTTTCTATTGTCTCTTAATGTTAATATTTTATGCAGTCATTCACAAGTGTTAGCTCTATGAAAGTTGATCTCTTAAAAGCCTTAATTATGATTTAAAGTGTGAATCAATATATTTTATATGTTTTATGACTAGACACGACCTATTGCATTAAAAAACTCCCACGGAATCCTCAGAGAGAAGAAATTATAGGAAATGGAGAGCAACAATATGTTTATCTGAAAGATGGAGACGTGATTAAGACTGAGGGAGCCACTCTAAGGTAAGTAAATGTCCCTTAGCCAGGGAAGGTGAAGGGTCTGTGTATACGTGTCATAAAAAAGCATGGAAGGATCCCAGCACTTTGGGAGGCAGAGATGGGAAGATCGTTTGAGCCCAGGAGTTCAAAGACCAGCCTAGGCAATATAGTGAGACCTTGTCTCTACCAAAAAAAATTTAATTAGCTGAGCATGGTGGCATATGCCTGTAATCCTCACTATTCAGGAGGCTGAGATGGGATGATCGCTTGAACCCAGGAGGCGGAGGCTGCAGTGAGTCAAGATTGTACCACTACACTCCAGCCTGTGCAACTGAGTGAAACCCTGTCTCAAAAACAAAAAAAAAAGAACAGAAGGTTTATGCATACGTGCTGGTATGTGTAAAGAGTACATCAGGAAGGATACAAAAGAAACCCAATAACATTGCTTACTCTGGGAGGAGAAAATGAGTTGCTTGAGAAATGAGAAAAGAAAGACCTCACTCTTTATTAAATTGTTTATTTGAATCATATGATTACCATTTTTTTGAAAAATGGAATTTACACTTTAAAAAATTAGTGTTGTATCCTAAGGAGGCTTAGGGATCTACCTATCAATTCAATTCAGGGCTTTCCCATATTCTCACTTCCAAAAGATGACCCATACCTAAATTAAATAAGTTTTAGACTTGACCAATCATACCTCATGACCTATCTGAGGGCTTCAAAATGGTATTTCAAACTCGGTTGTTTTAAAACTGAACTCCTCTCTCCCCCACAATCTGTACCTGTTTTCTGATCTCAGAACATCCACTTTTCTCAGTATGTAAGACTTTACTCATTCTTCTAGACAGAGGCTTCAGGATTACCTTGCACTGCTCTTGACCTTTACCATCCCCCTCCCCTTGCCCACTACACTGATCAGGTTAGTTTTTACATCAAAAATATTTGTCAGCTGACACAAACAAATGGAAACATATCCCAAGCTCATGTTTGTGTAGGATCAATATTGTGAAAATCATACTGCCAAAAGCAATCTACAAATGCAACACAATCCCCATCAAAATACTACCATCATTCTTCACAGAATTAGAAAAAACAATTCTAAAATTCACATGGAACCAAACAAGAGCCCGCATAGCCAAAGCAAGACTAAGCAAAAAAAACAAATCTGGAGGCATCACACTACCTGATTTCAAACTATACTGTAAGGCCATAGTCACCAAAACAGCATGGTACCAATATAAGACAGTCACATACACCAATGGAACAGAATAGAAAACCCAAAAATAAACCTAAATACTTACAACCAACTGATCTTTGACAAAGCAAACAAAACCATAAAGTGGGGAAAGGACACCCTTTTCAATAAATGGTGCTGGCATAATTGGCTAGCCACATACAGGAGAATGAAACTGGATCCTCATCTCTCACCTTATACAAAAATCAACTCAAGATGGATTAAGGACTTAAATCTAAGACCTGAAACTATAAAAATTCTAGAAGATAACATTGGAAAAACCCTTCTAGACACTGGCTTAGGCAAGATTTTATGACCAAGAACCCAAAAGCAAATGTATTAAAAACAAAGATAAATAGTTGGGACATAATTAAACTGAAGAGCTTTTGCATGGCAAAAGGAACAAACAGCAGAGTAAACAGACAACCCACAGAGTGGGAGAAAATCTTCATAATCTATACATCTGACAAAGGACTAATATCTAGAATCTATAATGAACACAAATCAGTAAGAAAAAACAAGGCCATCAAAAAGTAGGCTAAGGACATGAATAGACAATTCTCAAAAGAAGATATACAAATGGCCAACAAACATGAAAAAATGCTCAACATCACTAGTGATCAGAGACATACAAATCAAAACCACAATGCAATACCACCTTACTCCTGCAGGAATGGCCACAATCAAAAAATCAAAAAACAGTAAATGTTGATGTGGATGTGGTGAACAGAGAATACTTTGTACACTGTTGGTGGGAATGTAAACTAGTACAACCACTATGGAAAACAGTGTGGAGATTTCCTTAAATAACTAAAAGTGGAACTACCATTTGATCTAGCAATCCCACTACTGGGTATCTACCCAGAGGAAAAGAAGTCATTATACAAAAAAGATACTTGCATACTCATGTTCATAGCAGCACAGTTTGCAATTGTAAAATCATGGAACCAACTCAAATGCCCATCCATCAACGAGTAGATAAAGAAACTGATATATTTATATGATAGAATACTACTCAGCCATAAAAAGGAATGACGGGCCTGTCATGGTGGCTCATGCCTGTAATCCCAGCACCTTGGGAGGCCAAGGCAGGTAGATCACCTGAGGTCAGGAGTTTGAGAGCAGCCTGCCCAACGTGATGAAACCCCATCTCTACTAAAAAAAAATACAAAAATTACCCAGGCCTGGTATTGCATGGCTGTAATCCCAGCTACTTGGGAGGCTGAGGTAGGAGAATCGCTTGAATCCGGGAGGCAGAGATTGCAGTGAGCCGAAATTGTGCCATTGCACTTCAGCCTGGGCAAGAAGAGCGAAACTCCCTCTCACAAAAAAAAAAAAAAAAAAAAGGAATTAATTAATGGCATTTGTAGTGACCTGGATGAGATTGGAGACTATTCTTCTAAGTGAAGTAACTCAGGCATGGAAAACCAAACATTATTTGTTCTCACTGATGTGTGGGAGCTAAGCTATGAGGACACAAAGGCATAAGAATGATACAATGGACTTTGGGGCCTTGTGGGGAAGGGTGGGAGGGAGGTGAGGGATAAAAGACTACAAATAGGGTACAGTGTATGTTGCTCAGGTGATGAGTGCACTAAAATCTCACAAATCACCACTAAAGGACTTGTGTAACCAGATACCACCTATACCCCAATAACTTATGGAAAAAATATATTTGTCAGCTGAGCACAGTGGCACATGCCTGTAGTCCCAGCCACACAGGGACTTAGGCAGGAGGATCACTTGAGTCCAGGAATTCTCGGCTGTAGTGCACTATGCCAATCGCATGTCCATGTTAAGTTCAGCGTCAGTATGGTGACTTCTGAGACCTTAGGAGCTGGGGACCACCAAGTTGCCTAAGAAGAGGTGAACTGGCCCAGATAGGAAACAGCAGGTCAGAACTCCCATGCTGATCAGTACTGGGATCGAGTCTGTAAATAGCCACGGCACTTCAGCCTGGGCAACAAAGTAGAAACCCATCTCTAAAAAAAAAAAAATAGGTAAATACACACACAAACACACACACGCACACACATATTTGTCAGTGCTATCCCTTCTCCATATCCACTACCAGTACTTCCTCCTTTATCTTACTGTCTCCAGCTCTCCCCTTTAGCCTACCATCCTACATTGTGCTACTTGAAATTTTTAGTGACTCTCGCTGCATACAAGATAATGTTTGTTCTCTTTACCATACCGCAGTCTGACCCCAGGCCACTTTTCTGGTCTTAGTTCCCACTCCCCTCACAAAAACACTTAGCCAATATACAAATACTCCTGGGCATATTATGCCTGTTTATGCCTTTGTTTACATCACCCCTTTCCACTACTTGTCTCCCTGGTAAATTTTTATCTTTTCTTCAGAGCCCAGTTCACATGTTACTTATATCAAAAACGCTTTCTGGGCAAAATTAACTGCTCTTATTCCGCTTTTGTATAAATGTTATTCTATAATAGCATTTATCAAGTTGTATTATGGTTTTGTGGAGGAGGGTGTCTCCTTAAAAAGGAATCAGCTCCTTAAGTTCACAATATTAGTTAATGTCAGTTGCGATAGCAAAACAACTCAGAAATGTTTAACGGCTCAAATAGGAAACAAATTTATTTCTTGGTCCCATAAAGTCCCAAAAAGGTTACCAGTTAGCCAGTGGCCCTCTGCAAGTAATGATTTATGCTCCTTCCATCTTGTGATTCTACCCTCCTCAAGACTTTTTTTTCAAGGTTGCCATGCGCAGCTTAATCAATCCAGCAGGTAGAAAAGCATGGAAGGGATATTGCATGGGAGGTTTTCATGGACCAAGTCTTCTGTTGCATTGGCTGTCAATTCAGTCATAAGCCACCCCTAACTGTAGGGAGTCTGGAAAATATACTTTAACTGTATGCCCAGCAAAATAGAGGAAATGGGTTTAGTAACTAGATAGCCATTCTCTGATACAGGCAGATACCAGGTTCATCCTCACATCCTCACCTCTAGCACACAGAAGGCACTGAATATTTATCTTACATATAGTTAGTATCTTTAAAGAGGCAAATAGATGAACAGATGAGTAAGAGAAAATGAAGTAGTAGATGTCCATGTCCTCTTTTAAACTGGTGCCCCCTTTTTTCTACTTGCTGTGGTTTTCAAAATGTAGTTTAGAAACCTGCTAGTTTCTGGGCAGTTTCCTTACAATGCTGTTATTGAAAATATAGCCAAGTGTGTTTTCTCACACCTGTAATCCCGGTACTTTGGGAGGCCAAGGCAAGCGGTTCAAGACTAGCCTGGGTAACATGGCAAAACCCCATCTCTACCAAAAATACAAAAAAAATAGCCAGGCATGGTGGTGTGTGCCTATGGTCCCAGCTACTTGGGAGGCTGAGGTGAGAGGATTGTTTGAGCCTGTGAGGGCAGAGGTTGCAATGAACTGAGATAGTGCCACTACACTCCAGCCTGGTGACAGAGCGAGACTCTGTCTCCAAAAAAAAAGAAAATATAATAGCATGTTATATAATTTGCCCATGACATCAAAGGAAAACAAACATTATATTACTGCTTCTCAGAAAGTATTCTTGATAGTACTGAAATTTCCTCCAAAGCACTCCAGCCCTAGGCCAAGTTAATGAAAGGGGTAGAGATGGTTTATTGACTCTTCTGTCTCAAAGATTTGGAAATCACAGTACTGGTTTATCACAGTTATCATAGAATCATGGGTATTCCTTAGAGCTGTACCTAATTTTCCAGATTAAACATATGCCGCTGTTGGATGTTAACTGCCATCCAGGTGGAACAGGACATTTTTTTAAAAACTTCTTATCAAAGTATAATATATAAACAGGAAAGATCACATAGCATAAATGTACAAAGTAATGCATTTTCAGAAATTCAACAAGGCCCGTAAGCAGCATTCAGATGAAGAAACAGAACAGTATCAGTGTCCCAGAAATCTCCCTTATGCTTGCTTCCCCTTCAGTTGAGTACTGTCTTGGATTCCTGGAGTGAATTGATGCCAAAGATTTCAAATATTATATGAATTCTATTTAATTTCTGTTTTACTGTACTCTGATGGGAATCTATGTAAAGATTTAAGGGGAAAACCGACAAAAAGAATCAAAAACAGACACATTTTAAAGATGACTAGTTGTAAATAATCTTTTCTCAAAATATAAATTATCATTATGCTAAAGCCTGGATAAAGCATTTAATTTCCTGATGACCGTGGTTTTCAATTTTCACTTTTATGAAGTCAGAAAAGCCCAATTGTTTTCAATATTAACATGTAATATTTTAAGCAAAACCTCTGTTAAGCTAGCTGGTGAAAAGACATTAGACAGAGTTCAACTCTACATAAATAACAGCACTTAAGAGTTTTGTTCAGCGAAAGTTGCATAAGTAGAAGGTTAAAATCTGCCTCAGTCCTCATGTATTCATTGGCCAGTTGATCTTGCCTACTTGCCAACTTTGAAAAAATAAAATAAAATGTAGTAGGGACAGAGATAATATCCACCAAGAACCCTTGCAGTAAAAAGCAGAAAACTAGAAAGGTTTTTCATAAGAATTTGATTCTGGATGTAAACTAGCAAGCTAAGTTAAATTTCTTGAAGAAAAGTCAATCTGACAGTTTTTGATTACTGTCCCGAATTCTCTAAGAGAGTCATCCTTACAAAGTCCACTCTATCACAGAAGTAACAAAACTAGATAAATTTTCTACCTGCTAAATAGGAAGGCCATAGCTGCAGTTCCTGGGACCTTTAGCAAAGCACCTCTGATGTCATTTCCTTTTCTCCTCCTGCCTGTGTGAAGTGAATTTTAACAGGTTTATGCAAATTACAGCAGCCACCCAGGTGACTGGAGAATTGAGATTACTGATTCCCCAATTTAAGAAACCCTGGTGCTTGTGTTCTGTTTATAGCACAGAAAACAATTAAGTTCTGGTGTGTTAGGGGGTCAGGGAGGGCTGATAATGAAGGAGGCATTGCAAGCAAGACAGTTTTCAGATGAAGAGTGGTTCTCCAAGTGAGTTTTTGTAGATTAAAAAGAGAAAGATTGGGGTTCTCTTTGTTAATGCATTCTATGTGTTCATAAGATTGTCCACAAGATATGACACATCCCCACACACAGACACATATTTATATAGTTGGCTAGAAATACACCCCTTGGAATTATTTTCATATAACATTGGATACTTCTATTAACAGCTTGCAACAGGTTTAACCAGACAAAAGAGATGATTTCTAACAGCTCTTTAATACCTTGCCATTGGATCAACTATAATATAGTAATTGTTTGCAATATATGAAATATACCCTTGGAAACTATAAAAGCATAATAGTTCTTAATGTCAGACACTGGCCTTTCAAAAATAATTGCTCCCATTAGTATCTAATATCTTATACCTTATATCTATTATATTATTCGATTTTTTTAAAGACTTTACAGTTTCAGTATTTAATATTAAGGATTTGGTTGATTTTTATATTTATGGCAAAGGAGAAACTTCCCTAAGTTATAGTCATTTCAGTTCTCTTAAATACTTTTATTTAAGAGTTGAATTTTATCAAATGTCTTTTCACTGTCTAGGGAGATGAACTTATTAGTTTCCTCCATATCTTTACTATGATTTTCAGGCGTCTTATAATATTGGAGCATTCTTGCATTTTTTAATAAACCTTATTTGGTCATGATCTTTAAATGTGCTTTTGGATTTTCTTTGTTAACATTTTGGTTATTATTTTTAGAATAGTAATAAAATTGGGTAGTATTTTTCTTTTTGTACCTTTGTCAGTTTGGGGCTTTATCTGTTTCTTTTTTTTTTCGAGATGGAGTCTCACTTTGTCACCCAGGCTGGAGTGCAGTGGTGCGATGTTGGCTCACTGCAACCTCCACCTCCTGGGTTCAAGCAATTCTCCTACCTCAGCCTCGTGAGTAGCTGGGATTACAGGCATCTGCCACCACGCCCAGCTACTTTTTGTATTTTTAGTAGAGGCGGGGTTTTGCCATGTTGGCTAGGTTGATCTCAAACTCCTGACCTCAGGCCTCAGCCTCCCAAAGTGCTGGGATTACAGGTGTGAGCTACCGTACCTGGCCTTTTTCTATGCTTCAGGAGAGTTTAAGTACATAGTAGTGAAATTATCTGACCTCTAAATGTTTGGTAGAATTATCCTGTGAAAATACTGAACCTTTAGCTCTAATGACAGTCACACATCTTTTTACTAGAGCTTTAATTAATAATGTGGTCCTGTGAGTTAAGCTTAACACAAATAGCTTTATACTTTTTTCTGTATACTACTTTTTATAGATTATTTTTTAATATAAGGTTGGCCTAAACGAGTTTTGTATTCTAAATTAAACTATAATCAGATCGTTTTGTAAAAAGACAGGTTTACATGGTGGCTCACACCTGTAGTCCCAGAGGATCCCTTGATGCCAGGAGTTCAAGGCTGCAGTGAGCCATGATCACTCCACTGCACTCTAGACTAGGTGACAGAGTGAGACCTCATCTCTTAAAAATAATAATACAATTTTTTTAAAAACATGTTTCAAAAGGTTTACTTATTAGTGTGGCTTCTAGAATCTAAAATCCAAACTTGAAAACATTTACATATCATGACTAGGCTCATCAAGGTCTCAAGGAAGAGAGACACACATAATTACCTTTAATGGTATGGTTTTGTTGTATAGGAACATACAGAAAAATGACATAAATGATTAGCTAAGAGGTGAAAGTAGTTGCATCTAGGGAGAAAGAAATTATACAGTGGGGGAGTAACAGTTACAAATCTTAGAGGACTATTTGATTCTTTGCTACATCTTATTTTTCAATTTAAGATATTTATTAACTTTCCACTATGAAAAAATTAGAATTGGGTTTTCCTCTTCTCCCACTTTTGAACACCATTCCTGTCCTCTAACCTGTCATAATGCTGGTTAGATCAGCATTCGGTGTTGATGTTGTTACGACTGTAGACACTTTACAGCTGAACTGTGTAGTAAACTATGCTTACTTTTCCTGCTTTCCTGCAATTAGTCATTGTTTTTGCTTTGTTATTTTGGATAGTTTTCTGTGTATTTATCACTAATTTAACTCTGAGTATATAAATCTTCCCTTAGGGTGTTTAAATGTATCATGGATTCTCTCAATTTCATCTTCTGAAAGAACCTTCCCTTTAAGCCTCCCAGCTAATAACTTGCTCCTGTCTCGGCTTGTTTTCCTCCAGGCCTGGTGCTGGTGTCATCTCAGAATTCTCTGCACTCTCACCTGGGGCTTCTGGAACTTTGCCTCTCTCCAGTGCCCATAACTTTCTTAAAACCCCCTCTGTTTTAGAGGAACCCACCTCCAATGGCTTCCTGAGAAATGGTGAATTTTTGAGACCTTAGATGTCTAAAAGTAGTCTTTTTTCATCTAACTTGATTTAAGGTATTTATGAGTATAGATTCTAAGTTGAAAGTCTTTTTCCTTCTCAGTATTGTCTGCAAGGTTTCATTTCCTTCTGGTTTCAATATTGCAATAGAGAAAGCTAAAGCCCTTCTGTTGCTAACTTTTTTGGTCCCTGGCTTTTGCTTTTTTCCTTCTTGTCCACTGTATCCTGAAATTTCACAGTGATTCCTTCATCTTAAAATACTCAGCATGCAAAGGTGCCATATTTTGGCGGTGGTGTGTTCTGAGTCCCATCATCAGAAAAAACTCAGAGGAATTGACTATAGTTTTAGTCAAAGCAGAGTATTTGTCAATCCGTGATAGGCCTTTTCAGTCTGGAAACATGTCCTTCAGTTCCAAAACTTTTCTTGAGGTGCATATTTTCTGTCATCTCTTGTGTGCTGTTTCATTTACTAAAATTCCTATTATTTTGTTAGAACTCCTGTACTACTCTAACTTTATTTTTTTCTCTCTCATTTTTCATCTTTTTGCCTTTTTACTATACTTTCTGGGAGATTTTTGTTAACTTTATCACCTAACCTTACTACATGTTTTTATTTCTGTTCTCAGATTTGTAATTTTCAGGAACCCTTTTTGTTTCCGAAATGTTCCTTTTATACTACCCTATTCTTGTTTCATAGTTGCAATTTCTTCTCTTTTTGCTGAGGATATTATATTCTATGGGGTTTGGTTCTTTTGGAAATTTTCTTCATAACTGCTTTGTTTGCTTGTTCGTTTTTATTCACTGTCTTCAACATGACTTTCCTTAGATGACTAGTAATCCTGATTATCTTCTGATGTTTACTAATTGTGTTCTGATGGAAACTACAGAGCTATTTGGGAGCTCTGAGAATGTGAGGGGGAGTCTTCTGTAGGCTTTAAGCCTCACTGTAGGATAATCTGGATGAGCTCTTCAGTTGGGAACCTTCCATCATTGGTATCGTAGAGTCTTTCTTCCTGAGTTGGTAAAATAACTTAGAAAAAGACTCTTCTAATCTTCATGTAGGGTAAAGGCCTGGCTGCCAGAATTATAGAAGCTGAGTGTGGAAAGAAGGCATAGGAATCTACATATATTCTTGTAATCTTCCTTTTTTTTAGTATATTGTCTCTTCCTCCATCTGTGCCTTGTTTTACCCTCTTCAAAGATTAAACCTCCAGCGTTTCCCTTAGTGAGATTGGGGCACTTCTCAACTCAAAGTGGGAAGAGACTCTGAGGATCTGAATGTTTGTTAAAAAGACTTTCAATAGACTTCTTATTTCAGCCACCTTCCTTCCACTTCACCCTCCACTTCCAGATTTCCCAAATCCTTAGACTTTGAGGAATTCTGCAGTGCAAATCTGATTGGTTCTCAGCTTTCCCCGCTGCTTATTTAGGCTTCCATTTTCTCCTGTCTGATAAGTCACTTATCACTCATCTATATGTCATCACATTTACCCTGTTCCCACAAAATATTCTGTTATTGTGAAGATTTATTAAGTATATTCCAAGCATGGCTGGGTACAGTGGCTCATGCCTGTAATCCCAGCACTTTGGGAGGCCAAGGCGGGCAGATCACTTGAGGTCAGTGAGGTGTTTGAGACCACCCTGGCCAACATGGTGAAACCCCATCTCTACTGAAAATACAAAAATTAGCCAGGCATGGTGGTGAGCACCTGTAGTCCCAGCTACTTGGGAGGCTGAGGCAGAAGAATTGCTTGAACCTGAGAGGCAGAGGTTGCAGTGAGCCAAGATTGCACCACTGCACTCCAGTCTGGGTGACAGAGTGAGACTCTGTCTCAAAAAAATAAAAACAAAAAATTATATATACAGATAGAGAAATAGATATATATTCCAAGCACATAATAACTCAATACTGACTAGAATAGACAGGTAATTATCCTCTTAAACTAAATAAAATATAATTTAAACTATATTCCTTTAGACATTTATTACTATTTGCTGTGATTTATTTATGTAAAATGTAAAATAGAGAGGTTAATAATGCCTAACCCAAAGTAGTGTAAGGATTAAATGTGTAATATGTGTAAATCCCTGAAGACAGTGCCTGGCACATGGAAAGCAATCTATTACTAAAATTAGCTACTACTGAGTGCCAAGTACTGGGTATATAAAAATGAAAATGAGATGAGAGTCCTGCCCTTCTGGAACTCATAATCTTGTGAGGTAGAATAGTAAACAAAACAATCTGAAGCCTACAGAATAGTATATAATTCAAAGTAGAATAATAATGTAGAGGCAACGGTGATCAGTACAGAGAATTAAGTCTGTATATTGCTGAGAAGTCAGGGGGTGCTTCGCAGAACAGATTATTTGAACTCAGCTTTTTGTTTATCTGGTTTCTTGTTGGCATAGTTACAAAACAATATAAATGTAAATAAGAAATTTTGAAATAAAATACCTGTCATACTTTAAAAGTATTATAATCAGTTTTGTCAACAAAAACTGAAAATTGGAGGAAAGGAAAAAGGAAACAAAAGCATATAAATTTCTTATGTAGGGTAAAATTTATAAAAAAAAAAACTCTGTTCTTAAAATTTTTAATTAGCAAAAAAATAGATTAAAGAGTCTTTTTCTGACCACCTGCTGCCTGTTAAGAAAGTTTAAGCTTTAAAATAAATTTTTTATTTTAAAAATTTAAATAAATTTTTTACCATTTATTAAGCATGCAACTTTGTGCCACCTACTGTGCTAAGCACTTAAATACTTGTCTTTGAAAAGTATATACTGATGCCAGCCTAGGCAACATAGACAGACCTTGTCTTTACAAAAAATAAAAATAAATTAGCCAAGCATGGTGGCACATACCTGTGTTCCCAATGACTCAGGAGGCTGAAGTGGGAGAATTGCTTGAGCCCAGGAGGTCAGGGCTGCAGTGAGCCAGGATCATGCCACCATACTTCAGCCTGGGTGAGAACAGCTTGGAAAACATAGCAGGACCTTGACCTATCTCAAAAATAAACAAACATATATACGTGTGTATGTGTGTGTGTGTGTGTGTGTGTGTGTGTAGAAAATGATGTAAACATATAGTGATGTAGGAAAATACAATATAGTAAGTTAAGAATTCAAAAATCAGGTATTAAAACAATATCACAGTTTTGTTTTTAAAATATAAATATGCATAGAAAATAAATATATATTCTATAATAATAAAAGCACTCCCTCTGAGGAATAGAAATGGTTGTTGATGTTCATTTCTTTTAAATACTTTCCTTTTCTCTTTTCCAAATTTGTTATAATCAGTGCTTATTACTTATAAAATAAGAAAAAAGGTAGGAGGCCAGACGAGGTGGCTCATGCCTATAATTCCAGCACTTTGGGAGGCCGAGGTGGTAGGATTGCTTGAGTCTAAGAGTTCAAGACCAGCCTGTCAATTTTGTGAGCTCCTGTCTCTACAAAAAATAAAAATAAATTAGCCAGGCTTGATGGCCCACACCTGTGGTTCCAGCTACTCAGGAGGCTGAGGTGGGAGGATCACTTGAGGCTGGAAGATTGAGCCTGCAGTGACCTGTGATTGTGCCCCTGAACTGCAGCCTGGGTAACAGAGTGAGACCCTGTCTCAAAAAAAAAAGAAGGAAAAAAAGGGTGGGAAAAGTATTAAATTTTACTTCAGAGTGAGAATCTTTGTTTAGTTGAAGGAGAGCATTTTCTAATGATAATTTTCAGTGGGTACAAGAAAAAAAAAGATGCTTTTTAACTCATCTGTTTATTTGTGTCTAAAGATAAGGATAGAGAATAATTTACTTCTCAGAATTTCTTCTAAGCCTGAGTTCATAATTGTTATTATTCCTTATTTCTTCTTTCAACCAGAGTTCTATATACACCTGGCCACACTGATGATCATATGGCTCTACTCTTAGAGGAAGAAAACGCTATCTTTTCTGGAGACTGCATCCTAGGGGAAGGAACAACGATATTTGAAGACCTCTATGATTATATGAACTCTTTAAAAGAGTTATTGAAAATTAAAGCTGATATTATATATCCAGGTGGGTAATTTTTTAATTTTTTTGTATTTTTAAATAGAGACAAGGTCTTGCTGTGTTTTCCAGGCTGTTCTCAAACTCCTGACCTCAAGCAGTCTTCCCACCTCAACCTCCCAAAGTGCTGGGTTTACAGGCATGCCAAAGTGGATAGTTTTTCAAACCTAGCAAACCATTTGTGTCAGATGATGAGGAAGGTTCATTTTGGCTTGTCTCTGTATGTATTTGGCCTTGAAGAGATAACATATAAGGCCAGGCTCGGTGGCTCACACCTGTAATCCCAGCACTTGGGAGGCCAAGGCGGGCAGATCATGAGGTCAGGAATTCGAGACCAGCCTGGCCAACATGGTGAAACCCCGTCTCCACTGAAAATACAAAAATTAGCTGAGCATGGTGGCACACGCCTGTAATCCCAGCTACTTGGGAGGCCGAGACAGGAGAATCGCTTGAACGTGGGAGATGGAAGTTGCAGTCAGCCGAGATCGCACCGCTGTGTGCCAGCCTGGGTGACAAAAGCAAGACTCTGTCTCGGGAAAAAAAAAAAATATATATATATATATAAACTACTTCTTTAAAATATACCCCTCTTTTGGAGGCCTAGGTGGGCAGATCACCCGAGTTCAGGAGTTCGAGACCAGCCTGGCCAACATGTTGAAACCCTGTCTCTACTAATAATAAAAAAATTACCCGGGCATAGTGGCAGGCACCTATAATACCAGCTACTCAGGAGGCTAAGGCAGGATAATTGCTTGAACCTGGGAGGTGGAGGTTGCAATGAGCCAAGATCCGCCATTGCACTCCAGCCTGGGCAACAGAGTGAGACTCTGTCTCAAAAAAAAAAAAAAAAAGGAAAAAAATACACCCCTAAGTCCTCTCTAGCTGTGCAGTTAAAGAGAAGGCCGAGAGCCATATTAATAACTTTTGATAAAGATATGAGGGTTATTTTTCAACATACAGTTATTAATAGAACTGTGCAAAGAAATAAGCTTACATTGAAATGGGAAAATATTTTCATTCCATAAGCCACTGTCATTTTTGTTAACTTGATTTGTATTTGTACCACATTTTAGCTGTGTAACTTTGGGTAATGTTTGACCTCTGAGCTTTAGTTTTTTTAATTTACAATATTGAAATACCAATAGCTTCTATATCAACTATAAAATGGTAATCCTTATTTCCATTCTCCAGAAAGAGAAACATATTAGTATCTCAGATCTCGCTGGACTGTTCTACAATATCAATCTCTCCTTCATCTTAAGAGCTAAGAAATGGCCAGGCGCAGTGGCTCATGCCTGTAATCCCAGCACTTTGGGAGGCCAAGGCAGGCAGATCACCTGAGGTCAGGAGTTCAAGACCAGCCAGGCCAACATGGTGAAACCCCATCCCTACTAAAAATACAAAAATTAGCCAGGCGTTGTGGCGGGCACCTGTAATCCCAGCTTCTCAAGAGGCTGAGGGAGGAAAATCACTTGAACATGGGAGGCGGAGGTTGCAGTGAGCAGAGATCACGCAACAGAGTGAGACTCCTTCTCAAAAAAAAAAAAAAAAAAAAGCTAAGAAAGGACCCAACAAAAAGGCCCAAAAGGAAAAAGGGACTAGGCCACTTAATTTTCTAAGTTCTTCTAACTTGCTCCTAACCCATTGAAAGATCCATCCATCCAGTATCTTCAACACATTTATACTCTGTGATGAGTTCCTACTGCTGGGGAAATAAAAAACATACAGTAGAGCTAGGCATTTAGATTAATATGATGACGTTAAAGGATTGCAGGCTGATAGCTTTGGGGGTTTTGTTTGTTTTGCTTTGTTTTTGCTAAAGACAGCTATTTTTAAAGAGAAGAGGGCAGACGTTCGGTGAATTCACATTCAGGCTAAGCTAATGAGAGGCTGCCTAGTAAAGATTCTAGAGTGCTTTAATGAATCCAGTGAAGTGGCTTACTAGCACAGCAGTTGTTTATATGTAAATTATGCTCTGTAGCCATAGCTACCATAATATTAAAGCCTTCTAGCCATCAGGTTTTGTGCAAGGCCTTTACAGTTGTCATCCTCACCAAAACCCTGTAAAGTAGGTAGTGGTTTCCTCACCACACATCAGAAGAAACAGCTTGGAGAGATTCAGATAATTCCTCATTTATTAGCCACACAGCAAATAAATGATAGGTCTGTGTCTAACCAGATCCCATAACAGGTTAGCCTGCTTCTGAATATTTTGTTCTCAAATATTCAAGAACATCATTCTTCCAGACTTGTATAATATATAATATTAATATGTACTGTCTTAAAAGGGAGGTAAATTATAGTATAACGTAATCTGGGTTGTCAAAATTTCTGACATACATAAGCGTATACATAGGATTCTTAAAGTTCTACTGTGGGTCTTGTGAATTTTTAATAGAGCTTGGTCATGTACATGAAACTGCTTTTTACATTCTCCTTTTGCAGTATTTTATAAGCTTAGCCTAATGGTCAAGAGCACAGAGTGGTTAAGAGATCCCGTCAGAATCCTAACTCTACCCCTTCTTAGCTATGTAACTGTGGACAGATTATTTACCCTCCGTATGCCTCAGTTTCTGCCATAAGAAAGGTATAATAATTGTACCTACTTCATGGGATTCTTGTAAGAATAATGTATGTTAATCATTTAGGGCAGTGCCTAGCACATAGTGAGCACTCCATAAACATTACCTATTGTTATTATTGTAGTTGCTATTTTTATTGCTATATTTTATTGTTAAATTTTTATTCCTATTTTTAATGTACACAATATCTTCTATATATTGTATTTGCTATAATTTTCTAATTGGGGGGCATTGTACATAATTTTTAAATCTCTTTCACCTGTATAGCTTTCCAAATAGTTCATAGAGTGAGTTAGCTTCTGTTGTACTTAGTATTTTTTTATCTGGCTGAAGTAACTCATAATTATTTTAATTCAGGACATGGCCCAGTAATTCATAATGCTGAAGCTAAAATTCAAGAATACATTTCTCACAGAAATATCCGAGAGCAGCAAATTCTTACATTATTTCGTGAGAACTTTGAGAAATCATTTACAGTAATGGAGCTTGTAAAAATTATTTACAAGGTAATTTTCAGTTTTCTTATTTGTATGTAGTCACAGATTTATCAGAATTATCTATTTAGTAGACTATAGAAATGGTAAACTTATCATATCCCAGATCAGAAGTTATGCCACTTTTCTAGATGTGAGACCAGCAGCCTAAACTTTCTACAGCGCTAAAATTAAACAAAAACTGGCCTTAGAGAACAAAGATAGCCATTTTGAGCCATCATTGAACTTTATATACTTGACTATTGTAGGAGAAACTGCCTATTTAGGAGGAATTACCAAGAGCCTGATGATTACATTTTGTAATAATTTTTGGATTATTCTAGCCATCTTGATTATCTCGTGTGCTAGCCTGCACCAAGAAAGGCGGGGTGACCTGCTAGACACAAATATTGGGATGGTAACAGTGAGAAGTAGTAGCAAAGCAGTGAGAAGTAGTAGCAATGCCAAACAATGGAGAAAAAGGAAAAAAAAAAATCAAAGAACATGAGTAAAGTAGTATGTAGGGAAAGAGCCTTACACCTCAGTGGCCTCTGAGAATATCACTGTATTGACAGCACTATATAGCATTCAGTATAATTCAGTTTTTCAGCAAATGTTTATTAGATGTCTGCTGTCTAGGTAGCATAGCTTAGAGGTTAAAAATGTAAGCTTTTGTGGCCAGGCATAGTGGCTCACCCCTGTAATCCCAGCGTTTTGGGAGGCTAAGTGGAAGGGTTGCTTCAGCCCAGGAGTTCATGACAAGCTTGGGCAACATAGTGAGACCTCAACTCTACAAAAAATTTTTTAAATGAGCCGGGCGTGGTGGCACATGCCTGTGATCCCAGCTGCTCGGATGGCTGAGATGGGAGGATCACATGAGCCTGGGAAGTAAAGGCTGCAGTGAGCCGACATCATACCGTTGCACACCAACCTTGGTGACAGTGCAAGACTGTATCTCAAAAACTTTTTTTTTTGAGACAGAGTTTCTCTCTTGTTGCCCAGGCTGGAGTGCAATGGTGCCATCTCAGCTCACTGCAACCTCCGCCTCCCGGGTTGAAGCAATTCTCCTGCCTCAGCCTCCCGAGTAGCTGGGATTACAGGCATGTGCCATCACACCTGGCTAATTTTGTATTTTTAGTAGAGACAGGGTTTCTCGGTGTTGGTCAGGCTGGTCTTGAACTCCCGGCCTCAGGTGATCCGCCTGCCTCGGCCTCCTAAAGTGCTGGGATTACAGGTGTGAGTCACTGCGCCCACCCCAAAAACTTTTTTCTAAAAATTAAATTTAAATTAAACTATACAAAGATATTACCGTGTAACCTAATAAATAAATTATAGGGCCAACTGTCTGTAGCATCATGAAAACATTCTAAGAATAATTTTTACATTTATTCATTCATAAAATATTAATGTGTTTCTGCTATGTATTATTATGCTAAACACTGAATATTCAGTAATGAACAAAACAGATACTGCTGCTGGGCCGGGCATGGTGGCTCACGCCTGTGATCCCAGCACTTTAGGAGGCCAAGGCGGGTGGATCACCCGAGGTCAGGAGTTCGAGACAAGCCTGGCCAATGTGGTGAAACCCTATCTCTACTAAAAATACAAAAATTAGCCAGGCATGCTGGCACACGCCTGTAATCCTAGCTACTCGGGAGGCTGAGGCACGAGAATAGTTTGAACCTGGGAGGCGGAGGTTGCAGTGAGCTGAGATCGCGCCATTGTACTCCAGCCTGGGCAACAAGAGTGAAACTCTGTCTCAAAAAAAAAAAACAGATACTGCTACTGTCTTTATGGCACTTACAACCTATTCTATCTATAGGAGTATAGATAGAATATAAAACAAGATGTATACAAAGTGAAATTGTGAAAAATGTTAAGTTAAAAATGTGTTTAAGATAAACTTTTGTTAGATTTTGCTTTTCTTCAAAGCTTTCAAAAAAATTAACTGTTCTTTTTTTAAAAAGAAGGAATTTTTTTCACCTTCATTTTTCTTTTAGAATACTCCTGAGAATTTACATGAAATGGCTAAACGTAATCTCTTGCTTCATTTGAAAAAACTAGAAAAAGAAGGAAAAATATGTGAGTATGCTTCCAAATTTTCTTCTGTTACCAGCATTTAAAATATTTTTACAGATGCCTTAGTTTCCTTCGAGGAAAAATAATACCCATCAGAGTTCTCCCATGAATATCACTTTAAATTGGAGAGAGACAGGCGCTAGGAAGGTCAGTAGCACAGGGCCAGTTGACCACAAGTTGGAACCAAAGGCTCCCATGGGAATTAGAATCTCAGTTGGAATTCCAATCCTTACTCACCAGAATGGCAATCAAAGACATGTAGTAGGAAGATAACTTCTATTCTCCCAGACCCAAAAACCACGAAGAATTTTACATGTGGTAGATTTGGGAACAGCCAAAGGTTTTAAACAGTGGTAAAGGTAGTAAACTCAGAGATGTTAAAGCAGTAATTATGTAATTATTTTCTAGTGTTAGTTTGTCAAACTAATAATTTATAGAAATGTAATCCTTAAAAGCCAGAATTCTAAGCTTGAATTTGATGTGGAAGCCTTAGCATTGTTTTTACATGTACCAAAAATACCCAACTTTATATTGAGCAACAAAATTATTTTAAGAATGAGTACTTTTTCTAGCCACAAGGTAACTTAAAATCCAGTGCATTTACTTATCTATTGTTAAATTTTTACTCTCTGATTTTCTTTCTACAGTTAGCAGCACAGATCCTGACAAGAAATGGAAAGCTCATCTTTAGTTTCAGATTAAAGAAAGCTTTGTTTTATTTTGCTTTGAGAGAATGGTATGTTTTCTTAACTATAGGTTATTTTATAGAGAGTATAAAAGTATAAAACATTGAAAATAACCCTAGATATGCTTTAAAATAATGTTATATTTATGCTAAAATATATGAATTACACTATACAACCATATGATAGGTTATTTCTCTAACCTT
This sequence comes from Macaca nemestrina, assembly GCF_043159975.1. Lineage (NCBI taxonomy): Eukaryota > Metazoa > Chordata > Mammalia > Primates > Cercopithecidae > Macaca > Macaca nemestrina. The sequence goes on from NC_092132.1 coordinate 74,682,228, forward strand.
GGTTTTATAACGTTTTACCAAAAATTCAAAATCTAATAGTTTATCAGTTTTCAATAGATTCAATAAAATGGTTACTTTAAAAATAATAAAATTTATCCAATTTAAACTTGATGTTATTTTTGGTGGTCAGTTATCTATTATTAGTGATTAGTAATACTGTTTTCTATAGCTACTTTATTTAACAGCACAGATTTCTATGCACCCTTACTCTTTTCTCAACCCTTGTCTCTATCTGTACATAATTGCTTTGTCTTGATGTTTCTATCAACTATATCATGACTATTGGTTCCATAACTCTGTATCATGTGTATTTTCTTATTCTGGTATACCACAAATGATTCATGCAAATGAATTTTTGGTGATTGAAAAATATTAAATTCCTAATTTAAAGTATTATATAATGAGTAATTATTTCTGTAATCCATTAATGCAACCAACATACTTCCCAAGTTTAAATTTTAGTATGTAAATAGTCATCAGCTTATACATGAATTATTTACCAAAAGTTTACATTTAAATTAAAGGATTATAACATAGGGCATTTTTTATATTTTTATATAAGTAGTGTTCCTATATAGTGGTTAGGTTCACAAGGCAGTCCACCAGTGCTTACTTATACAGTTCTCAAACTACAATACTAAAATATGCCCGGAATTCTGAGTGCATTTTGTTTACTCTTCTCTAAAGAGTGAGACTTTAAAAAGTTTTTTGTTTGTTTTTGAGACAGTCTCTCTCTGTCACCTAGGCTGGAGTGCAATTGTGCAATCTCAGCTCACTGCAGTCTCTACCTCCCAGGCTCAAGCAATCCTCCCACCTCAGCCTCCTGAATAGCTGGGACTACAGGCACACAGCACCACACCTGGCTAATGTTTTTATTTTTTATACAGATAGAATCTCACTATGTTGCCTAGGTTAGTCTTGAACTGGCTCAAGCATTCCTCCTGCCTCAACCTTCCAGAGTGCTGGGATGATAGGCATGAGCTACCACACCCAGCCAGACTTAACATTTTTTTAGTTTTCTTTGGCAGCTTCATCTCTTTCTGCCTCTTTTCCCAAGGTCCCTAGAATTTTCATGCCATTCTAATACACTTATTCTCATGCTTTGAAGACCTAGACTCGTATTCCTAGAACTGGTTCTTATTACAGAATAACTATAAACTCAAAAACAAAATCATCCTAATTGAAAAATAGGCAAAGAACTTGAATAGACATTTCTCCACAAAAGATATACAAGTGGCCCATAACACATGAAAAGATATTCATCATCACTCATCATTAGATAAATGTTAAAACCCTGAGATACCACTTCAGGCCCATTAGGATAGCTGTTATTAAAAATTTTAAATTAAAATAAATAAATAAATAAATAACAAGTGTTGGCAAGAATGTGGAGGAATCCTTGTGCATTGCTGATAGGAACATAAAATCGTGTAGCCACTATGGAAAACAGTATGGTACTTCCTCAAAAAAACCTTTAGAATTACCATATGGTCAGCAATTTCTCTTCTGACTATATACCCAAAAAATTAAAAGCAGGGACTTGAACAGACATTTGTACATCCATGTTCACAGCAACTTTATTCACAATAGCCAAAAGGTGGAAGCAACCTAAATGTCTGTTGAAGGACGACTGGATAAATAAAATATGCTATACACATATAGCGGAATGTATTTCTTCTTACAAAGGAGGGAAATTCTGACATGTGCTACAACATGGATGAACCTTGAAGACATTACGCTAAGTGATACTAGCCTGTCACAAAAAGATAAACACTATACAATAGTACTTATAGGAGGTGCCTAGAGTGGTCAAATTCATAGACAGAAAGAAGAATGGTGGATACCAGGGACTAGGAGGAAGGGGAAATGGGAAGTTAGTGTTTCATATAAGAAGTTTTGCAGCTTGGGTAGATGAAAAGAGTTCTGGTGATAGGTGGTAGCGGTGATTGCAAAACACTGTCAATGTACTTAATATCACTGAATGATACTATGTTAGGGTTCTCCAGAGGAGCAGAACCGATAATACAAATGTATATCTAAAAGGGAGTTTATTAGGAAGAATTGGCTTACGCAGTTACAAGACAAAATCCCACAATAGGCTACCTGCAAGCTGGGGAAAAAGAGAAGCTGGTAGCATGGCTCAATCCAAGTCCAAAAGCCTCAAAACCAGGGAAGCCAACAATGCAGCCAAGGCTGAGGCCAAAGGATTTATTCTTTTTTTTTTTTTTTTTTTTTTTTTTTGCGCAACAGAATGTCACCGTGTTGCCCAGGCTAGAGTGCAGTGGTGCGATTTTGGCTCACTGCAACCTCTGCCTCCTGGATTCAAGCGATTCTCCTGCCTCAGCCTCCTGAATAACTAGGATTATAGCCCCAGCTAATTTTTGTATTTTTAGTAGAAACACGGTTTTACTATGTTGGCCAGGCTGGTCTCAAACTCCAGGATTTGTTTTTGATATGCTTCTCTTCCTCCTCTTATAACCAAATCTTCACCAAGTACTTAATGCCTATTCCACCTCCAGAATGTATCACTACCTCTTACCCCACCAATACTCCTTAGTCCAGGCCATCATCCTCTCTTGCCTGAACCAGTGCAATTAATTCTGGACTTCCTACCTCTATTCTTGGAAGAAGTTGGGGAACAGGGATGAGAAGGGCATTCTGAGCTGAGGAAATCTTACGTAAAAGCCATGGAATCATTGTCTTTTTATAGTACCATGGCCCACTTCAGATACTGCAGACTGTAATTAGATATATTGGAAGAGGGGTGATAATGGAAGGCTAGTACATTTATTGTTTATTGAAAGAGTCTAGCAACTGAGAGCTTTAACCAAAACAATGGCATTCATTAAATGTCTGCTTTGTCCTCGGTACTGGGCCAGGCCCGGGGATACAAAGGTAAACAAAAGAAGCTCATATTTTATTTATGAAGACATACAATTACCATGTGCTAGAGTAAAGGAAGAGGAGCTTACCTGGCTGAGTTATAGAAAGCTGCTTAGAGGACCTTGAGCTCAGTCTTAAAAGATGGGTACATGGTAGGCAAAGTTAGGGGTTTTTGTATGGTAGATGGGAGAATTGTTCCAATTGGAGGAAATCATGTATGCACATAGATATGGCAGAGCATCATTTGGTTGGGGAACTAATTTATACAACTAGAATTTATGTTATTGTGTGTTGAGGCCATAGGGATAACAAGAATCTTATGGGAACACAGAAATCACACAGGAAGCAATGTATTGTTATCCAGCCGTGTTTCATACAGGTTGAGGTGTGTATACTTTAGGAATTGGAAAGCATTTCAGGTTCTGGAGCAGTTCTAGTATTATTTTGTTGTATCCTCACAGCAAGAGTTGGTCCTCTTCTATTCTGGTGATTTCATTCCTCTATTCATTTCCAGTACTTCAGACAATCACTTTACCTTCCGTTCAGAGCACCTGGAAGTTTTTGCTTACTCATGTTCTGTTTATTCAAGAGTTTCCAAAGCCTGCTTGTTGTCACCTCTGCCTTCTCTCTGCATATCTTCAGCCTCTGTTTGGCAACTGTGTAGCCCCCTTCATGTCTCAGGTACTGATCTCCTCATAGAAAACGATCTGATTGGTGTATTTGTTCTCTGTTTGAGAGAATTTTCTTGCCACACTTTCTTATATGTTACTGACCAGCCTTTATGCTGACTGCTCTGGACCAATCATCAGGGACCAGAAGTTTTATCAGAAGGGGACAGGGACCCCATTGAACAGAGGCAGTGGGGAGCGTAAGCATTCTAAGATTTGATGTTTTCAGTATCGTGGGGGAAGGAAAAAAACAGAAGGGGTATCAAGGATTCTAGAATGGGGGATAAGATATAGGATAAATATTAAAGAAGAGGAATAGCACTTAGAAACCTATTAGTTATTGAGAGATGGGGGATCAGGTAGACAGAGAGAAGTCTAGAAGAGCTATAGATTTCTGGCTTGGGCAGCTGGGTAGATGTTGGTAACCAGATTGAGAGACTAGAAGAAACGGGACAGGTAGAGTACAGAAGAGAAGAAAGATGCGTTTTACTACAGATACAAGTTTGAAGTACCAGGAAACATCCAAAGGGAGATACCTAGTAGGCACTCAGATGTATGGAACTGGAGCTGAGCAGATAAGATATATTTTGTTACAGGTAACAGAAACTTATTTCAACAAGCTTAAGCAAAGGGGGAAGTTGGTTGGCACATGTAACCAACCTGAGAAGAATAAGAGTAGAGTAAAGTCAAGCCTGTGAACAAGAACAGATGTTGACATTCCCATCAATACAACCCCAAACCTCTCACCTCTATTTATCTTTGCAGGTAAGAGACCCCACATTCAACTGGGTTCTTCACATGATGAAGGACATGGACACGGTTATGGGAGCTCTGGGCTCACACTACTTTTTTTTTTTTAGTGGGGGGAGATGGGATCTTGCTATATCACCCAGGCTGGAGTGCAGTGGCACAAACATGGCTCACTGCAACCTCCACCTCCCAGGCTTAAGTGATCCTCCCACCTTAACTGCCCCAGTAGCTGGGACCACAGGTGCAGGCTACCATGCCTGGCTAATTTTTATTTATGTATTTGGTTTTTGTAGAGATAAAGTCTTGCCATGTTGCCCAGGCTGGTCTTGAACTGAACTCAAGCAGTGCTCCTGCTTCAGTCTCCCAAAGTGCTGGGATTACAGTCATGAGCCCCCATAACTGGCCTCTAGGCTCGTATTCTCACCATTCTATAACCAGCAGAAAAAACTGATTTGTCTAGCTTCGAGATGAAAAATCCTAGGGGAAGAATTCAGTGATTTATACTGGTTTATTTCCCATCCCTTAGACCAGTCCCTGTGGTCAAGGAAACATTAGGTACTGTATTTAGCCCAGCTACCCCCTGTGGCTGGAGTGAGCAAAACCTGTTTCCAGAAGAAGACTGTCACAGGAAGATTCTGGACCAATATAGTTACCTTACTGAATAACTTTGCCTTCTTTCCAATTTGTGTAAAATATATAATAAATAAATCCAATTATGCTGCAGCAACTCAAAGAATGACTGGGTCATCTCTGTGCAACCTTAATCGTTTCTGTGTATTTCTCTCGAGACTTTGAGTATTTTGAAGTCGTCTCTCCAGATTGTCACTTCAATTAAAAGTTGGTGAAGTGGCTGGTAGCAGGGAAAGTAGAATCCTGGAGAACATGTGAAAAGATTCAAGGGCAGATAGTCTTATTTCTGCTAGTGCTGTTTATCAGTGCCCCCTCCAAAGTCTCTGCTTATAACAATGCAACACACATCAAAATGAGACCTGCCACCAATTTCCAGGGAATGGTGGAGGAGGAAGACTCTCATTACTATCAGTCTTTCCCTCCTATTCTATTTTTGGGGGTGCTTGGGAAGATACTTTTGCTTTAATTTTTATTTTAAAAAATAGAGACTGGGCGCAGTGTCTCACGCCTGTAATCCCAGCACTTTGGGAGGTGCAGGGGGGCATCATGAGGTCAGGAGATAAGACTATCCTGGCTAACACCATGAAACCCCGTCTCTTCTTAAAAAATACAAAAAATTAGCCGGGCGTGGTGGCGGGCACCTGTAGTCCCAGCTACTCGGGAGGCTGAGGCAGGAGAATGGCATGAACCTAGGAGGCAGAGCTTGCAGTGAGCCAAGATCGCACCACTGCACTCCAGCCTGGGTGACAGAGCGAGACGCCATCTCAAAAAAAAAAAAAAAAATAGAACTCCTAGACTCAAGCAATCCACTGGCATCAGCCCCCCAAAGTGCTAGCATTATAGGCACAAGCCACTACACCCAGCCAATACTTGTGTTTTGTTAGGGGATATACGTTCAGTATTTGAAATATTGGAGGATCCATTCCAAGATGACTGAATAGGAACAGCTCTGGTCTGCAGCTCCCAGCGTGATTGATGTAGAGGACAGGTGATTTCCGCATTTCCAACTGAGGTACCTGGTTCATCTCACTGGGAATGGTTGGACAGTGGGTGAAACCCACAGAGGGCAAGCTGAAGCAGGCTGGGGCATCACCTCACATGGGAAGCACAAGGGGTCAGGGGATTTCCCTTTCCTAGCCAAAGGAAGCTATGACAGACTGTACCTGGAAAAATGGGACACTCCCACCCAAATACTGCAATTTTCCCAAGGACTTAGCAACTGCCAGACAAGGAGATTCTCTCTCATGCCTGGCTCAGCGGGTCCCATGCCCATGGAACCTTGCTCACTGCTAGCGCAGCAGTCTGAGATCAAACTGTAAGGCGGCAGCCTGGCTGGGGGAGGGGCATCTGCCATTGCTGAGGCTTGAGTAGGTAAACAAAGCAGCCAAGAAGCCCGAACTGGGCAGAGCCCACCACAGCTCAGCAAGACCTACTGCCTCTAGACTCCACCTCTGTGGGCAGGGCTTAACTGAACAAAAGGCAGCAGACAACTTCTGCAGACTTAAACGTCTGCAGCTCTGACAGCTCTGAAGAGAGCAGTGGTTCTCCCAACACGGCATGTGAGCTCTGAGAATGGACAGACTGCCTCCTCAAGTGGGTCCATGTAGCCTAACTGGGAGACACCTCCCAGTAGGGGCCAACAGACACCTCATATAGGCGGGTGACTTTCTGGGATGAAGCTTCCAGAGGAAGGATCAGGCAGCAATATTTGCTGTTCTGCAATATATGCTGTTCTGCAGCCTCCGTTGCTGATACCCAGGCAAACAGGATCTGGAGTGGACCCCCAGCAAACTCCAAAAGACCTACAGCTGAGGGACTTGACTCTTACAAGGAAAACTAAATTAAAAACACAAAGGAATAGCATCAACAGCAACAAAAACAACATCTACACCAAAACCCCATCTGTAGGTCACCAACATCAAAGACCAAAGGTAGGTAAAAACCACAAAGATGGGGGGAAACCAGAGCAGAAAAGCTGAAAATTCTAAAAATCAGAGCACCTATTCTCCTACAAAGGATCACAGCTCCTCACTAGCAAAAGAACAAAGCTGGACAGAGAATGACTTTGATGAGTTGACAGAAGTAGGCTTCAGAAAGTCGGTAATAACAAACTTCTCTGAGCTAAAGGAACATGTTCGAACCCATCGCAAGGAAAATATAAACCTTGAAAAAAGGTTAGACGAATGGATAACTAGAATAAACAGTGTAGAGAAGACATTAAATTACCTGATGGAGCTGAAAACCATGGCAAGATAACTTCGTGACACTTGCACAAGCTTCAGTGGCCGATTCAATCAAGAGGAAGAAAGGGTATCAGTGATTGAAGATCAAATTAATGAAATAAAGCGAGAAGACAAGGTTAGAGAAAAAAGAATAAAAATAAATGAACAAAGCCTCCAAGAAATATGGGACTATGTGAAAAGACCAAATCTGTGTTTCACTGGTGTACCTGAAAGTGATGGGGAGAATGGAACCAAGTTGGAAAACACTCTTCAGGATATTATCTGGGAGAACTTCCCCAAGAGACAAAGAAGACCATTAGATAATGGTACAGGGATCAATTCAACAAGAAGAACTAACTATCCTAAATATATATGCACCAAATACAGGAGCACCCAGATTCATAAAGCAAGTTCTTAGTGAACTACAAGGAGACTTAAACTCCCACACACTAATAATGGGAGATTTTAACACCCCATGGTCAATATTAGACAGATCAAGGAGACAAAGGGTTAACAAGGATATCCAGGACTTAAACTCAGCTCTGCACCAAGCAGACCTAATAGACATCTACAGAACTCTCCACCCCAAATCAACAGAATATACATTCTTCTCAGCACCATATCACACTTATTCCAAAACTGACAACATAATTGGAAGTAAAGCACTCCTCAGCAAATGTAAAAGAACAGAAATCACAACAAACTGTCTCTCAGACCACAGTGCAATCAAATTAGAACTCAAGATTAAGAAACTCACTCAAAATCGCACAACTGCATGGAAACTGAACAACTTGCTCCTGAATGACTACTGGGTAAATAACGAAATGAAGTCCAAAATAAAGATGTTCTTTGAAACCAATGAGAACAAAGATACAACATACCAGCATCTCTGGGAAACATTTAAAGCATTGTGTAGAGGGAAATTTATAGCACTAAATGCCCACAAGAGAAAGCAGAAAAGATCTAAAATTGACACCCTATCATCACAATTAAAAGAACTAGAGAAGCAAGAGCAAACACATTCAAAAGCTAGCAGAGGACAAGAAATAACTAAGATCAGAGCAGAACTGAAAGAGATAGTGACACAAAAAACCATTCAAAAAATTAATGAATCCGGGAGCTGGTTTTTTGAAAAAATCAACAAAATTGATAGACCGCTAGCAAGACTAATAAAGAAGAAAAGAAGAATCAAAGAGATGCAATAAAAAATGATAAAGGGGATATCACCACCAAACCCACAGAAATACAAACTACCATCAGAGAACACTATAAACACCTCTACGCAAAAAAAAAAAAAAAAAAAAAAAAAAAAAACTAGAAAATCTAGGAGAAATGGATAAATTCCTGGACACATACACCTTCCCAAGACTTAACCAGGAAGAAGTTGAATCTCTGAATAGACCAATAGCAGACTCTGAAATTGAGGCAATAATTAATAGCCTACCAACGAAAAAAAAGTCCAGGACCAGACAGATTCACAGCCTAATTCTACCAGAGGTACAAAGAGGAGCTGGTACCATTCCTTCTGAAACTATTCCAATCAATAGAAAAAGAGGAAATCCTCCCTAACTCATTTATGAGGCCAGCATCATCCTGATACCAAAGCCTGGCAGAGACACAATAAAAAAAGAGAATTTTAGACCAATATCCCTGATGAACATCGATTTGAAAATCCTCAATAAAATACTGGCAAACTGAATCCAGCAGCACATCAAAAAGTGTATCCACCACGATCAGGATGGCTTCATCCCTGGGATGGAAGGCTGGGTCAACACACACAAATCAATAAACATAATCCATCACATAAACAGAACCAAAGACAAAAACCACATGATTATCTCAATAGATGCAGAAAAGACCTTTGACAAAATTCAACAGCCCTTCATGCTAAAAACTCTCAATAAACTAGGTATTGATAGAACATATCTCAAAATAATAAGAGCTATTTATGACAAATGCACAGCCAATATCATACTGAATGGGCAAAAACTGGAAGCATTCCCTTTGAAAACCAGCACAAGACAAGGATACCCTCTCTCATCACTCCTATTCAACATAGTGTTGGAAGTTCTGGCCAGGGCAATCAGGCAAGAGAAAGAAATAAAGGGTATTCAGTCAGGAAAAGAGGAAGTCAAATTGTCCCTGTTTGCAGATGACATGATTGTATATTTAGAAAACCCCATCTCCTTAAGCTGATAAGCAACTTCAGCAAAGTTTCAGGATACAAAATCAATGTGCAAAAATCACAAGCATTCCTATACATGAGTAACAGACAAACACAGCCAAATCATGAGTGAACACCCATTTACAATTGCTACAAAGAGAGTAAAATACCTAGGAATCCAACTTCCAAGGGATGTGAAGGACCTCTTCAAGGAGAACTACAAACCACTGCTCAATAAAATAAAAGAGGACACAAACAAATGGAAGAACATTCCATGCTCATGGATAGGAAGAATCAATATCATGAAATTGGCCATACTGCACAAGGTAATTTATAGATTCAATGCCATCCCCATCAAGCTACCAATGACTTTCTTCACAGAATTGGAAAAAACTAAACTTAATTTGGAACCAAAAAAGAGCCTGCATTGCCAAGATAATCCTAAGCAAAAAGAACAAAGCTGGAGGCATCACGCTACCTGACTTCAAACTATACTACAAGACTACAGTAACCAAAACAGCATGGTACTGGTACCAAAACAGAGATATAGACCAATGGAACACAACTGAGGCCTCAGAAATAACACCACACATCTACAACCATCTGATCTTTGACAAACCTGACAAAAACAAGCAATGAGGAAAGGATTCCCTATTTAATAAATGGTGCTGAGAAAACTGGCTAGCCATATTTAGAAAGCTGAAACTGGATCCCTTCCTTACACCTTATACAAAAATTAATTCAAGATGCATTAATGACTTAAATGTTAGACCTAAAACCATAAAAACCATAGAAGAAAACCTAGGCAATACCATTCAGGACATAGGCATGGGCAAGGACTTCCTGACTAAAACACCAAAAGCAATGGCAACAAAAGCCAAAATAGACAAATGGGATCTAATTAAAATAAAGAGCTTCTGCACAGCAAAAGAAACTACCATCAGATGAACAGGCAACCTACAGAATGGGAGAAAGGTTTTGCAATCTACCCGTCTGATGAAGGGCTAATATCCAGAATCTACAAATAACTCAAACAAATTTACAAGAAAAAACAACCCCATCAAAAAGTGGGCAAAGGATATGAACAGACACTTCTCAAAAGAAGACATCTATGCAGCCAACAGACACATGATAAAATGCTCATCATCACTGATCATCAGAGAAATGTAAATCAAAACCACAATGAGATACCATCTCATGCCAGTTAGAATAGCAGTCATTAAAAAGTCAGGAAACAACAGATGCTAGAGAGGATGTGGGGAAATAGGAATACTTTTACACTGTTGGTGGGAGTGTAAATTAGTTCAACCATTGTGGAAGACACTGTAGCGTATCTCAAATATCTAGAATTAGAAATACCATTTGACCCAGCAATTCCATTACTGGGCATATACCCAAAGGATTATTATAATTCATTCTACTAAAGACACATGCACACATATGTTTATTGCAGCACCATTCACGATAGCAAAGACTTGGAACCAACCCACATGTCCATCAATGATAGACTGGATTAAGAAAATGTGGCACAGGGGGCGGAGCAAGATGGCCGAATAGGAACAGCTCCAGTCTCCAACTCCCAGCGTGAGCGACACAGAAGACCGATGATTTCTGCATTTTCAACTGAGGTACTGGGTTCATCTCACTAGGGAATGCCAGACAATCAGTGCTGGTCAGCTGCTGTAGCCCGACCCGTGAGAGCTGAAGCAGGGCGAGGCATCGCCTCACCTGGGAAGCGCAAGGGGGAAGGGAATCCCTTTTCCTAGCCAGGGGAACTGAAACACACAACACCTGGAAAATCGGGTAACTCCCACCCCAATACTGCGCTTAAAGCAAACGGGCACACCAGGAGATTATATCCCACACCTGGCCGGGAGGGTCCCACGCCCACGGAGCCTCCCTCATTACTAGCACAGCAGTCTGCGATCTAATAGCAAGGCAGCAGCGAGGCTGGGGGAGGGGCGCCCGCCATTGCTGAGGCTTAAGTAGGTAAACAAAGCCGCTGGGAAGCTCGAACTGGGTGGAGCTCACAGCAGCTCAAGGAAACCTGCCTGTCTCTGTAGACTCCACCTCTGGGGACAGGGCACTGCTAAACAACAACAAAAGCAGCATAAACCTCTGCAGACACAGACGACTCTGTCTGACAGCTTTGAAGAGAGCAGTGCATCTCCCAACACGGAGGTTGAGATCTGAGAAGGGACAGACTCCCTGCTCAAGTGGGTCCCTGACCCCTGAGTAGCCTAACTGGGAGACATCCCCCACTAGGGGCAGTCTGACACCCCACACCTCACAGGGTGGAGTACACCCCTGAGAGGAAGCTTCCAAAGCAAGAACCAGACAGGTACACTCACTGTTCAGCAATATTCTATCTTCTGCAGCCTCTGCTGCTGATACCCAGGCAAACAGGGTCTGGAGTGGACCTCAAGCAATCTCCAACAGACCTACAGCTGAGGGCCCTGACGTTAGAAGGAAAACTATCAAACAGGAAGGACACCTACACCAAAACCCCATCAGTACGTCACCATCATCAAAGACCAGAGGCAGATAAAACCACAAAGATGGGGAAAAAGCAGGGCAGAAAAGCTGGAAATTCAAAAAATAAGAGCACATCTCCCCCGGCAAAGGAGTGCAGCTCATCGCCAGCAATGGATCAAAGCTGGACGGAGAATGACTTTGACGAGATGAGAGAAGAAGGCTGCAGTCCATCAAACTTCTCAGAGCTAAAGGAGGAATTATGTACCCAGCGCAAAGAAACTAAAAATCTTGAAAAAAAAAGTGGAAGAATTGATAGCTAGAGTAATTAATGCAGAGAAGGTCATAAATGAAATGAAAGAGATGAAAACCATGACACGAGAAATACGTGACAAATGCACAAGCTTCAGTAACTGACTCGATCAACTGGAAGAAAGAGTATCAGCGATTGAGGATCAAATGAATGAAATGAAGCGAGAAGAGAAACCAAAAGAAAAAAGAAGAAAAAGAAATGAACAAAGCCTGCAAGAAGTATGGGATTATGTAAAAAGACCAAATCTACGTCTGATTGGGGTGCCTGAAAGTGAAGGGGAAAATGGAACCAAGTTGGAAAACACTCTTCAGGATATCATCCAGGAGAACTTCCCCAACCTAGTAGGGCAGGCCAACATTCAAATCCAGGAAATACAGAGAACGCCACAAAGATACTCCTCAAGAAGAGCAACTCCAAGACACATAATTGCCAGATTCACCAAAGTTGAAATGAAGGAAAAAAACTTAAGGGCAGCCAGAGAGAAAGGTCAGGTTACCCACAAAGGGAAGCCCATCAGACTAACAGATCTCTCGGCAGAAACTCTACAAGCCAGAAGAGAGTGGGGGCCAATATTCAACATTCTTAAAGAAAAGAATTTTAAACCCAGAATTTCAAATCCAGCCAAACTAAGTTTCATAAGTGAAGGAGAAATAAAATCCTTTACAGATAAGCAAATGCTCAGAGATTTTGTCACCACCAGGCCTGCCTTACAAGAGACCCTGAAGGAAGCACTCAACATGGAAAGGAACAACCGGTACCAGCCATTGCAAAAACATGCCAAAATGTAAAGACCATCGAGGCTAGGAAGAAACTGCATCAACTAATGAGCAAAATAACCCGTTAATATCATAATGGCAGGATCAAGTTCACAGATAACAATATTAACCTTAAATGTAAATGGACTAAATGCACCAATTAAAAGACACAGACTGGCAAACTGGATAAAGAGTCAAGACCCATCAGTCTGCTGTATTCAGGAGACCCATCTCACATGCAGAGACATACATAGGCTCAAAATAAAGGGATGGAGGAAGATTTACCAAGCAAATGGAGAACAAAAAAAAAGCAGGGGTTGCAATACTAGTCTCTGATAAAACAGACTTTAAACCATCAAAGATCAAAAGAGACAAAGAAGGCCATTACATAATGGTAAAGGGACCAATTCAACAGGAAGAGCTAACTATCCTAAATATATATGCACCCAATACAGGAGCACCCAGATTCATAAAGCAAGTCCTTAGAGACTTACAAAGAGACTTAGACTCCCATACAATAATAATGGGAGACTTCAACACCCCACTGTCAACATTAGACAGATCAACGAGACAGAAAGTTAACAAGGATATCCAGGAATTGAAAAATGCTCATCATCACTGGCCATCAGAGAAATGCAAATCAAAACCACAATGAGATACCATCTCACACCAGTTAGAATGGCAATCATTAAAAAGTCAGGAAACAACAGGTGCTGGAGAGGATGTGGAGAAATAGGAACACTTTTACACTGTTGGTGGGATTGTAAACTAGTATAACCATTATGGAAAACAGTATGGCGATTCCTCAAGGATCTAGAACTAGATGTACCATATGATCCAGCCATCCCATTACTGGGTATATACCCAAAGCATTATAAATCATGCTGCTATAAAGACACATGCACACGGATGTTTATTGCGGCACTATTCACAATAGCAAAGACTTGGAATCAACCCAAATGTCCATCAGTGACAGACTGGATTAAGAAAATGTGGCACATATACACCATGGAATACTATGCAGCCATAAAAAAGGATGAGTTTGTGTCCTTTGTAGGGACATGGATGCAGCTGGAAACCATCATTCTTAGCAAACTATCACAACAACAGAAAACCAAATACCGCATGTTTTCACTCATAGGTGGGAACTGAACAATGAGATCACTTGGACTCGGGAAGGGGGACATCACACACCGGGGCCTATCATGGGGAGGGGGGAGGGGGGAGGGATTGCATTGGGAGTTATACCTGATGTAAATGACGAGTTGATGGGTGCTGACGAGTTGATGGGTGCAGCACACCAACATGGCACAAGTATACATATGTAACAAACCTGCACGTTATGCACATGTACCCTAGAACTTAAAGTATAATAAGAAGAAGAAAGAAAGAAAGAAAGAAAGAAAGAAAGAAAGAAAGAAAGAAAGAAAGAAAGAAAGAAAGAAAGAAAGAAAGAAAGAAAGAAAGATGTGGCACATATACACCATGGAATACTATGCAGCCATAAAAAAGCACGAGTTCACGTCCTGTGCAGGGACATGGATAAAGCTGGAAACCATCATTGTCAGCAAACTATCACAAGGACAGAAAACCAAACACCACATGTTCTCACTCATAGGTGGGAATTGTTCAACTCAACAATTGAACAAGCTCACTTGGACATAGGGCGGGGAACATCACACAGCGGGGCCTGTCAGAGGGTGGGGGCTGGGGGACGGATAGCTTTAGGAGAAATACCTAATGTAAATGACAAGTTCATAGGTGCAGCAAACCAAAATGGCACATGTATACCTATGTATCAAATCTGCATGTTGTGCACATGTACCCTAGAACTTAAAAGTATAATAATAATAAAAAAAGAAATATTGGTTGTGAAAGTCTTGGTTCCACCTGCATTGGTGCCTTGTAAAACAAATTTGGAATTAAAGTGACTAGTGGGGGAGGGGACACATACAAGTGGACTTACCTGTGTATGCAGAAAAGATATCATAAATATTAAAAGACCAATAACATTGGTCCCTTCCCAGGAGGAGAACTTATAAGTGGCTAAGGGATGGAGGATAGGACCGGAAATTTTACAGTATACCCATTTATATCTTTTGGAATTGAATTATTTGAATGTATTGCCTATTTAAAGTATAAATAATAAAACATTTTAATGAAAATTAAAGGTATCAGGGGAACCAGCCCCCAATATATCAACGTGGGTTCTTTCTATTTTCCCTAAGTGTCGGCTGGTCTGAGAAATAAAGAGGAAGAGTACGAAGAGAGAAATTTTACAGCTGGGCCTCCGGGGGTGACATCACGTATTGGTAGGACCGTGATGACAACCCCGAGACACAAAACCAGCAAGTTTTTATTAGGGATTTTAAAAGGGGAGGGGGTGTATGAACAGGGAGTTGGTCACAAGAATCACATGCTTCAAAGGACAATAAAGATCACAAGGCAAGGCAAAATTAGAATTACTGATGAGGATCTATGTCCTGCTGGGCACACATTGTCTTGATAAACATCTTAACAGGAAACAGGGTTCAAGAGCAGACAACCAGTCTGACTAGAATTTACCAGGCTGGAATTTCCCAATCCTAGTAAGCCTGAGGGTACTGCAGGAGACCAGGGCATATTTCAGTCCTTATCTCAACCACATAAGACAGACACTCCCAGAGTGGCCGTTCATAGACCTCCCCCCAGGAAGGCATTCCTTCCCCAGGGTTATTCCTCGCTGGGAAAAGAATTCAGCGATATTTCTCCTACTCGCACATTCATCTATAGGCTTTGTGCAAGAAGAAAAATATGGTTGAATACTGCCTGACCCCACAGGCATTCAGACCTTATGGTTATCTTCCCTTGTTCCCTGAAAATCACTGTTATTCTTTTCTTTTTCAGGGTGCACTGATTTCATATTGTTCAAACACACATGTTTTACAATCAATTCATGCAATAGTGGTCCTGAGGTGATGTACATTCTCAGCTTACGAAGATAACAGAATTAAGAGATTGAAGTAATGCTGGGCATAAGAAATTGGAAGAGTACTAACAGGGGAAGTGATAAATGTCCATGAAATCTTCACAATTTATGTTCAGAGATTGCAGTAAAGACAGGCATAAGAAATTATAAAAGTATTAATTTGGGGAACTGATAAATATCCATGAAATCTTCACAATTTATGTTCTTCTGCCTCGGTTCCAGTTGGTCTCTCCATTCGGGGTCCTTGACTTCCCACAACAAAAGGCCTGAGCTGTCTATGGGGAAGTAGATGACCACTGGGAACTAGTGAGAGCTAGTCTGCAGTGAGGAGTTTATGATAGAGGTCTGGGTTAGAGATAGAGATTGGGAAGTCATCAGCACTGAGGTTGCAATTGAAGCAATGAGTGAGTGTGTGGACAACCATGGGGTGGATACAGTAGTCCCCCGTTATCTGCAGTTTCACTTTCTGCAATTTCAGTTACCCACAGTCAGCTGGGTCTGAAAATAGGTAAGTACAGAACAATAAGATATTTTGAGAGAGCGAGACCACATTCACATAACGTTTATTACAGGATACTGTTTTAATTGTTCTACTGTATTGTTAATCTCTTACTGTGCCTAATTTATAAATTAAACTTTATCATAGGTATGTATGTATGTATAGGAAAAACAGCAATGTATATATAAGGTTTTGTGCTATTTGGTATGCAGTTTCAGGTATCCACTAGGGATCTTGGAATGTATCCCCAACAGTTAAGGGAGGACTACCGTATACAGGAAAAGAAGCTGCCAAAGGTTAGAAAGATTGAATCAAGGACAGGACAATCACTGGGGGAGTAGTGTTTACCAGCCAAGAGAGTTTTCTGAAAAAGGAAGGTCAACAGTAGTAAATGAGGACTCTATTTTATGTGCTGCTTATGCTTATTTTGTCCATTATTGGATGATATAACAATAAATTATCAACAAAGTGCTTATTACCAGTTTTATCCAGATAAATTACTCATAATGCTAAATTTTAAGCAGTCTGAATCCCCAACAATCCACATTAAAAGCCATTAACATTATGTACAGTTTTTTAAAACATTAAGCATTATTCTTTGAAATAATACATATTATTATTGCTACTCCTTTCCCAGACCCAATAAAAAATAATAAGTATATAGAGGTATATATTAAAATAATAGTAAAAGAGGTTGGCATGGTAGCTCACACTTGTAATTCCAGCACTTTGGGAGGGTGAAGCAGGAGGATCACTTGAACTCAGATGTTCACAAGAAGCCTGGGCAACATAGTGAGACCTCCTCTCTACTAAAATTAAAAAAAAAAAAATTAGGTGGGCATGGTGGCACACCTGTAATCCCAGCTACTGTGGGGGCTAAGGTGGGAGGATCCCTTGAGCCTGGAAGGTTGAGGCTACAGTGAGCTGTGATCATGCCACTGCTCTCCTGCCTGGGCAACAGAGTGAAACTTTGTCTCAAAGGGGGAAAAAAAAAAGGAAAAGAAAAATAGCTCTATGAAAAAGCTTTGGAAAATAAAAACATATAACCAAAATAAACAGAAGTTTGAAAAACAAAGTTGAGAAATTTTTTAGAAATAGAACAACAAAAAACAAAAATGGAAAATAGAAAATATAGAAGAATTTAGGAGGCAAGCTGGAAGTACAATATTAATGTAATGAGTCCCCCCAAAAAAAGAACTGAAAATAGGCAGAAATTATCAAAGAAGAAATATAAGAAAATTTCCCAGACCTGCAAGATGAGTCTAAATTGAAAGGGTCTACTTAATACCCAACAATAAAAAAGACAAAACAATCCAAACCAAGACATACTATTGTCAAATTTCAGAACATTAGAAATAAGGAGAAGCTCTTAAGAGATTGTAGGTTGTAGGTGTGGTGGTAGGATTAGGAATTTGTAATCACTTAGAAGGGAACACAAATCAAAATGGCACTGACTTTTTCAGTGCTGAGTAGGTATTAGGACAGAAGGCCTTCAAATATCTGAGGGAAGGGTGGGTACAGTGGCTCACACCTGTAATCCCAGCACTTTGGGAGGCCAAGATGGGAGGATAGCTTGAAACCAGGAGTTTGAGACCAGCCTGGCCAACATAGCAAGACCCCATCTCAAATAACTAATAAATTTTAAAAATCTGAGGGAGAAATTATTTGCATCCTAGAAATGCATAACCAAGCAATAAATCATGTGTGAATGTAAGGACTCAAAAAGTGTATCTGCCATACAACTCTCTTTAGAGAACTACAGGATAATATACTCTAGAAAAATGGGAAAAAGGAAAGCACAAAATTGAAATAGTAAATCCACCACAGAAAAATGCCAAATGGAAGTTATAAGACAAAGGTGTGCCCAAAGCCTTCTCCAGATTGGAGCAGGAGGAAGGAAAAGCTTCAGAGAGACAGATATCCAGGGGGAAAAAAACGAACCAATACATTATCTGATATATTTGAGCACTGGGGTTAAAAAAACTGCTGTTAGTCATACAACAGCTCTAGTTGAACAACTGAAATAATGAGTTCATAGAAAACTATGCAAGTAGAAAATATGAGACAACTATTTATTCCAAAAAACTAAAGTAGTGCAAGGAAGGAAATAATCATGAAATATTTTCTGCCTCTGCATTTTTTTGTAGAAAATAGTGTAAACACTGACCAAAAAATGGTGATATAGGATAACAGGAGATAGGAAGTGGGAGGTTAAGAATACTAAATCATCATCTATGATAATAGAAAGTCAATAAAGCCTAAAATTGGCAAATCAAGAAGTAGTAGAAGTGTTTTATTGGTTAATACTAGAACAAAAATGTCTAAAAGAGTTTAGTCGTTGCCTTTGGGAAGTGTGGGAGTGGGAGGAGAGAGAATGGAGAAATGTTTTTCCTGCTGTTACTATTTAATATTTAAATTAGGTCTATTTATTAGTTTGGTATAAATTTAAATTTTTAATGTCAAATACTGATAGTATGCAATAGATGGGTTCCAACTTTTTAGTTCAGTGGAATAAGCATTTTTGTCCTAGAATTTTTATTCTGCAAAACCTATCAGGAATCGGAAACAATGAAAGGTACATGCTTATTTATTGCTCACTTAGGTTTAAAAATAGGAATTTTC
This sequence comes from Macaca nemestrina, assembly GCF_043159975.1. Classification (NCBI taxonomy): domain Eukaryota; kingdom Metazoa; phylum Chordata; class Mammalia; order Primates; family Cercopithecidae; genus Macaca; species Macaca nemestrina. The sequence goes on from NC_092132.1 coordinate 74,701,174, forward strand.
AAATTCATATTATTTCATAGATACTGTTCTGAAGCACAAAGTTTTCCCTAAAAATAAATCCTGCACCTAGTATCTAGACTTAAGGACCTAGAGAATTAAGGTGAGTTGGAGTCAGACCTTTATGATCTTTGGTTACTGCAGTATGAAAACCATCTAAAGATAACTAGATCCAAAGTTACCTGAATCCAGCAGGGGGCTATTTATATGTCTATGGTAGATCCCAACTTTGTTTTTTAGTCACAATATATTGCAGTATTAAAAATCTATGACAGTTCAAGTTTCTCTCACTGAGAGTTGAATTGAATTTAGGATTCAATAACTAGTAACTAGATTCAATAACTAGTAAAGAGAAAAAGGTCCCTGCCTCTATCCCTTAGTCTTCAGCCAACACCACATTTTCTCTGTGTCTGGTCAAGTTACTACTAAATCTGTATGAATGCTAACATTTCTATGGCAGATTCCCTTACTTATTTTTACTAGTGTTTTTAAGAAGTGTGGGATTACTATGACCACAAAGAAGCACTCCCCTTCAGAATATTTTTTCCTGATGTATTTGAAAATAATGACCAATCTTGAAAATTGTGTTGCTACAAATCAGATGTTTCCAAATATATTGGGCTGCAGCAATTCCGGACCGTATATATGATCTTATATTATGTATGGTTGTATTAACACAGTGATGTCTTTGGCTCTTTAATGTTTTGAGTGAAGTGCATCTCTACTAAAAGACTAGGAAATTCGTTTTCCCATGTTTCTATGCCATGAGTTTAAAAGGTTTTAATCCATTGAGTATGAATTTCTTCTTTTTAGTGTGAAATTAACATCTACTCTAGTGGCATATAAAGCAAACCATGCTTTTAATATTTTCCTGAGTGTTGAAGAAAAGTCTCACTAGAAGTATTCTGGTTTTATACCACAGACGTCTTTCCAGCTTATAGAAGTAGATTAACCCTGCTTCAGTTTTCAAAAATGGTGAAAATGTCTATTACAAATAGTACACATTAACATTTGATATCTAAACCTAAAATGCTAAGGACTGTTGTTAACCATCCATTCTCTCAGTGTAAAAATGCGTTCCTGGACCATTTGTATCATCTGGTGACTTATTACAAATGCAAATTTCTGGACCCCAAAGGAGTATAGTTTTTTCAACTGACCCAGATGATTATTTTACTACAGCAACAGAATTGTAATTTAATATTATGTTGATGGCTTTTATTTTGTCAAAAGTCAGTATAAAGACACAGACATAAAAGTCCAAGTGTGGCGGTACACACCTGCAATCCCAGACCTTTAGAAGGCAAAAGGCAGGAGGATGGCTTGAGGCCAGGAATTTGAGGCTAGCTTGGACAACATTGTGATACTGGTCTCTAAAAAAAATTAAAAATTAGCCAGGCACAATTAGCTGGGCATGGTGGTGTACCAGTAGTCCTAGCTACTTGGGAGGCTGAGGCAGGAGGATCACTTCAGCCCAGGAGTTTGTTACAGTGAACCATGATTAGAAACACTGAACTCCAGCCCAGGTGACACCAAGACCTTGTCTCTATTAAAAATTAAAAAAAAAAAAAAAAAATAGAAAAAATCTTACCTGTTTTTTTAAATTCCATTGAAGACATTGTCTGTTTTATTATTGAATGTTCTTCAATGTCAATGGAACAAAATCTTTTCTCATTTCAGAGCTAGAAAAAAAGTTTGTCTCTCCTGTGAACTTGTATGTTTCCTTTATTGGAGCAGTGCTTGTCAAATTTGATTAATTCTCAGAATTTCCTGGGGAATTTTTAAATTAAAACAACACAGCTTCTTAGCTGTAAGACCATTCACTGGACTCTCCTGGTGAGGGACGGCCCTTGCAATAATGATAGTTAGCCATGTTTCCAAAACCCTACATGGGATATTATCTAGTTAATTCGCCATGATCAGTTTTTGCCTTGGCTTCCTGGAAGCTAGTGTTAGAGAAATTATTCTTGGAATTCAGTTATTTAATGTAATTATTCTCCATTTCTTTCCCTATTATATTACTTGGCTCATTTAGTATATTTTTAATGCATTTCAGCATGGGAGGAAATAACCTAATAGTACTGTCTTTTAGACGAGCACATTCCTTGCAATAGCATTTAAGCCTAAAATAAATCAGTTACTAGGATTATAGAGTGAAAGAATATTATGGACTTTTTTAAATTTCCTCATTCAGTTTTATGGAGACTGTGGGAAACTTATCATTTGAAAAGGACTCTGAAATTTGCTATTAAAATGACATATACATAATTAAATTCCTGATCCCCCTTAAGCCTCTTTCGTATGGACACCTCCAAGACTAAATACATTGTTCTTTTCTTTTTATTCGCCACCTCAACAAGCTAATCCATTTTGGTGTTGTTAACATTACCACCATGCTGAATAATTTCCAAATGTGTGATTAGCTTGAATAACTCACCAAAGCCCCAGGCCTGAATCTTTTGCTGTCTGTAAGGATCCTTTATTTGGCTGTCTCCCAAAGACCAGACATGCATGTGTTGAAGAAACCCAATGCATCTAAAACCAAACTTTTCAGCTTACTGCACAATTTCCTGATTACCTCCCTTTCCCTACACACCATGTGGGTAAATGGCATTACCATTCTCCCGTGTCCCAAGCTGAATTAGTCCTTTGTCACCCTTGTTTCTTTTTAGCCCCACTCCACTTAACTGGGAAATATTTATGCTATAGTTTGAGGATGTAGTTTGAAGGCAGATTGAGAACCAAAGAAAATGCTGATTGGTATAAGTGTACTCAGAAGGAGGAATAAATGGCCTAAGAAATAAAAGTGGCTTGCTTCACAGGGAGAAAATCTATCATTTGTCTTAAACAGACTCAAGGATTTATTCTCTTCTTTCCCTAACCTAGTGCTCATTTCCTAATTAAAATCAACTACTATTAGTTGATTTCCCTGTATGCAGCCTATTCCTATTTCCACTTATCATGGTGGTGGTATTAACAGTTTAGTAATAGTCGTCTAATCAATCTTCATCTGTAGAAAAGGAATGGTAATAGGATCTGACTCAATGAGTTGTCACTATTAAATGAGTAGTTTGTAGTGTTTAGCATACCACTTGGCATCCAATAAATATTAATTTTATTTTGATGTTATTAACAGTACATTCACATATTCCCTTATGATTATTTCGCTTTGACTTATACCAACTAATTGCCACAAAGTACCATATTTAGTCTTTAGTATAATCTTACCATAATTTTATAAGCTAAAATTCACATTCTTCATCCTGGGAGTTAAAACTTATATTAAAGATTATACCATTGCACTCCAGCCTGGGTGACAGAGTGAGACTCTGTCTCAAAAATAAATAAAATTTTTTAAAAATATGTAATTGGGCATCAATAAGGCCAATGAGCACCTTAGGCTCCTACACAAATGAACTAAAACCCAATTCTATATAAACAGTAAAAGGACACTTAAGCTTAACCAGTCACAAACCACCAACTTACCTCTAAGGACTTCCATCAGATTGTACCCAAATAATGGAAATGTTTAGCTGGACCCAATCAAGTAATTCCTTTTCTTTTTTTTTTTTTTTTTTTTTTTTAGACGGAGTCTCACTCTGTCGCCCAGCTAGAATGCTGTGGCACAATCTTGGCTCACTGCAACCTCTGCCTCCCAGGTTCAGGTGATTCTCCTGCCTCAGCCTCCCGTGTAGCTGGGATTACAGGTGTGCTCCATCACACCCAGCTAGTTTATGTATTTTTAACAGAGACGGGGTTTCACCATGTTGGCCAGACTGGTCTCGAACTCCTGACCTCAGGTGATTCGCCTGCCTCAGCCTCCCAAAGTGCTGAGATTACAGGTGTGAACCATTGTGCCTGGTCAAGTAATTTCTTTACCTGTTCCACCTATAAAAGCCTGCTGCTCACACAGCTGAAACACAATTCTGTGAACCTCTTCTGGTTTTGAGTGCTGCCTACTTCATGAATCCTTTAATGTTGAAGTAAACTCTGTTAAATGTATTTTGCCTGTGGTTGTTAACAATTCAAAACAGAAACTTGGCTCACAGTTCTCCTTGCAGTGCCCTTCCTGAGTTCACCATCCACATGGAAGAACATCCACTGTCATTCTGTGACTGTGCTGTCTCTACTAGCCTTTCCTCCTCCCTCCATCCTTTCGGTGTAAAAAGAAGTGTCCCTTCCTATGTAAAGTTATAGTGGATTCCAAACTTTAGAGACCTCTGTCCATCATTTTGCCTACCTCTTCCCCCGTCTTCAGCCTATTCATCTCTCCCCTCCTTACCATCTGTTAATAAACATGCTCAACTGTGATATCACTCAAAACACAAAAACAAAACCTACCTTGACTCCCATTCTTCTTTATTTACACACCCTGCTCTCTTCTCCCCTTCAAAGTTAAACTTCTTGAAAATATTCTACTTCCTGTTTCCATTTTTCACTTTGCATTCACCACTTACTGAAACTGAGCTCTCTTTTATCAGGGAAATATTACTCAGGCCCTGATGTGCTTGGTTAAATAGGGTGAGAAAGTCCACCTTGTGCTTGGGCTCCTTAAGCTTCTATAGGTCACAGGATTACATTCTCCCCCTAGAGAGACACCTAGGTAGTGGTCAGGATGGGTCACAGAATCTTCATAGCCGTTATCAAACAGCTCTCTCCCAGTTGCCAGATCTACCTCTAAATGTGACATGCCATCTCCTGCCAGTCTTACGTACTAGTAGCAACACTGTATTATAAATTTGTTTTCTCGTTTCCATAGCAGCAAATTTATACTCAAGGAAATCATATAATTTCCAAATATTAATGAAGTGGTTTTGCTTCCTCATGAAAATACAATTTCCTCCTCACTAGATGAGTACAATTTTATGTTTTTAAACTCATGATATAACATTAGCATGATATAACAATAGCATGATATAGCAATAACATGTAAACAGAAAAATGATCTGTTGGGGTCTTTTTCATGGGCTTTGCATTTCTACATAGGCAGCAACCAGTCTCTTGAACAGATCAGGAATGAGATAAGATTGAGAATCACTGCTTTCTGAAAAGTCAAAGTCTTTCTGGCAAGTACATACCCTGCAGGACTGTTTACATGAAACAAGAATGGGGTTTTTTGCTGCACAGTGGTGCACACTTGTAGTTCCAGCTATTTAGGAGGTTCTCTTGAATCCAAGGGTTTAAGTCCAGCCTAGACAACATAGCAAGGCCCTGTCTCAAAAAAACATTAAAAAGAATGGGTTTGGCAGGCACACAGAAACCTGCACCTATGACCTTGGGCAAATTACTTAACATCTCTAAGTCTCAGCTTCTCTATCTTTAAATAAAGATAACACCTATTTTATAAGATTTATGTGAAAACCAAATGATATATGTAAAAAGCAAAATGCCTGGAATTTAATAAGCATGTAACAAACATTTGTTTCTTACTTTTCATCAATTTGTCCCCAAGGAGAGGTTGAAATCAAACAGTCCCATTTTAGTTCTAACTTATTTCTATTAGGTAATTTCTTGTACCTACTTTCACATCATCTCAGAACAGGTTTTTCATTCTTATACATGTCTTGTAAGGCCAACTAAACACAACCTCATTGAGGGCAAAGATCATATTTCTGTTCTTTTATATTTCTCATAATTACAGCAACCTTGTACCCACAAATTTTCCTGGATAGACCTAATCCCAAATAAACTGCCTTCTGTCCTACAATCATGTTTGCCAAAGTCTCACTTACTTAGAATGTGGCCTCCAGAGCTGAACACACATAAGCAATCAATCTGCTTGAGGGGTCCCTGGTGGGGTGGTTCACCTGTAATCCCAGCACTTTGGGATGCTGAGGCAAGAGGATTGCCTGAGGCCAGGATTTTCAGACCAGCCTGGCCCCCATCTCTAAAAGAAAACAAAACAAAAAGTCTGCTTGAGGGAGGCCTCCAGAGTCCATGTGTCTTGGTAGGACCACTTTCCCCACCACCATGATCCACCCTTGGAGAAGGTAATGGCAGCCGCCTTTCACTATAAACTTAAAAGGCCAATCCTAAAAAAGAAACAAAAATTATTATTAAACCTTCACTTTCCCCTAAAAGACCTCAGGATCATTCCACAATGATCACAATTCCACAATTTGAAATTCCACAATTTCAAAACTCTTTCCACCTTAGTGATCTCCAGAGTCAAACTTCCATTGTTATCCATCACCACCACAATCTCCTCCCCACAAGGCTCTGTTCATCCCCTTATTTTGCTTAAGCCAAAAGCCCCTTCCCAGTCCCCAAACTCCAGGTGTGCCATCTACCAAATCCCCAACACCCTCTGCCTCTTTCTGAATGTTTTCTTCACCTTCTCGCTCAGAAACCTGGAGGCAGCTCTAACTGAAAACTGAAACCTGCTTCCCCAGCCTTCTCAAGAGGCGGCTGTTTCTTCCCTCCCACGCACCACATACCACAGAGCCTAGGGGTGGAGTGGGTGTCTTTCATAGTCCTCAATGCTGCTGACAGACAATTCTCCTCCCTTGCTCAAAAACCCCAGCTTTTCTGGAAGTCCATGCCCTGAAACTATACTACCCACTACCCTCCTGTGGCAATCATCTGCCAGTCTCTCAGGCTCTTCCTCATTTGCAGCAGATGTTAGTGCCCAGCTCCCTCACTGGCTCCCTTTCCACTCTTCTCCTTCAGTCATTCTTGGTGATTTAGCATCCATGTGAAGTGTGTGCTGAGCACCTTAGCCTCCTACTGCCTTGACTTCTCACTCTCAAAGCTCTCCTTCTCCATCCACCTCAGCTACCACTCCCACCTTTCTACACTGTGCATCTCATTGCCAGTGACTGCACAACCTCTGAAATCATTTCCAGCATCCCACTCTCTCACCACTTCCTCCTCAGCCAGCTAGCCTCCACAACACTTCTTCAGCCCCATAGGTGCCTCCAATTCAGAGGCCCTAGCACTATTTCTCTGTCCTCTGTCTCTGTCAGAGAACTGGCAAGGAATAGATAGCCCATTCAAAAGAATTTAGCTGGAGAGAGTTTAATGAAGGGCTTACTCACAGAAGAGTAGCAGGTTGAATGAACCAACAAGGGATGGTGAAGTATCTGGGGAGTAAGAGCATGGGAAGCTATTACAATCAACAGCCTGAAGTGGCGGGGGAGAGAATGAGGTCCCTGGAGCCCACTTAGAGCTGAAACAGTAACAGAAAAGCTACCTGACAGAGGCAGGGACCACACGAGAACAAACATAGTCACTGTTGGAAACATAGTAAGGCAAGGAGGGATGATGAGAGTATAAAGAAATCCCCAAACCCACTGATTTTTGGCTAGTGTCTTCCACAGACTTCCAGTCCCATTCCAATGGGAAGTCAAGGGCAAGGGAGCCCCCGTATTGCAGTCTGCAGACATTTGCCTTTCACAGCAGAAATGGGTGGACTCTCAGGGCAGAGGGTGACAGTATAACAAGCATGACCACCACCTCATTGGCCTTCACTTCATTACCCCTGCCCTCACCCTTGCACATCCTCCACATCCTTTGTCATACTGGCCAGGCAAAGCCCAACTCTGCCTTCTCCATACCTGTATCCAAACAGGGAGATATGCCTAGAGGAAATTATGTGGCTCTGATTACCAGTCTCACTTTAAATGTATGGCCCCAAATCTCAAGTGGGCCCTGCTATCTGATTACATCCCTTTAATCCACCCACCCTCCACAGTTTTACTCCATTCTCTTTTCAAATACCATCACACTATCTCCACTCCTGATGATTTTGTTTCCTACTTTACTGAGAAAGTAGAAACAATCAGAAGCAGACAACTTCATCTTGCCATTATCAGCCTACCCCTAAATTCTGCCTTCTCTCTGGTTGCTCTGGGCACCCTATCTTGTCACTGTGGTCAGCTGTGCACTAGATGCCATCAACTCTGAGCTGCTCAAGGACTTTGCTTCTGCAAGGAACTCCTGTAGAATAAATCTTTCTTATAGTTCATTCTCACCTGCATGCAAATACATCATAATGTAGCTCATCCAAAAAGAAAAGCAAAACCCTTCCCTAGACCTCTCTTCACCATGTGCCCATTACTCTGCCTTCCCTTGCAGGGAAATCCCCTGAGATGAGTTGCTTATACTTATGCCTCCATCTTGCCATTTCTCATTCTCTCTTCAACCCACTCCAGTCAGCCATTTGTTTCACCATTTCCACAGAAAACACTCTCTTCAAGGTCACTAGTGACTCCATAAGAGTTAGGGTCCTAGCAGAAGCAAATGGCACGTTTAAATTGGGTGATCTGGGGAAATTTGTATAAAGGCACTCCCTTCAAGAGTGTGGGTATGTGGGCACGGGTAAGAAAACGATGAATGATAGTGCAGTACCCCAACGTTATAAACAATAGGGTCCCTGAAGGAGCAAGAAGGATAATTACCAAAGCTCAAGAGAGATTTGTGGAGAGAGGGTCTCCTGACAGAAGCAAGGACCTTCTGCAGAAGATGGCAAGAGTGCAGGGTAGGAGCCCACAGTGCATGGCAGCACTGTCGCAGTCCAAGGACTCATCATCTCCATCCAATGTGGAAATCCTCAATGGGTAGTCTCTGTGCTGGAGCTCCACACACAAGGCTGGCCAAAACTTTCTCAGCGGCACTTCAGTCTGAGGCTCTTCCTGCCTGATCCTTCTTCCTTCCTTTCACAGGGATCAGATCTACATTACAGTCTGAAGGCTTTCCCTGTTGACTCTCCTCCCCTTTAATTTTCACAAATGTTATTGCCAATAAGTCTCTTATGCTTCTAACTCTGTCTTGGCATCTATTTCCTGGACAACCCAAACTAACATAACCAAACAACCTCCATCTTACCAAACCCAGTGATTGCTGGGCACAGTGGCTCACGCCTGTAATGCTAGATGTCCCAGCACTTTGGGAGGCTGAGGCAGGTGGATCACGAGGTCAGAAGTTCGAGACCAGTCTGACCAACATGGTGACACTCTGTTTCTACTAAAAATACAAAAATTAGCCAGGCCTGGTGGCGCCTGCCTGTAATCCCAGCCACTCAGGAGGCTGAGGCAGGAGAATCACTTGAACCTGGGAGGTGGAGGTTGCAGTGAGCTGAGATCATGCCACTGCACTCCAGCCTGGGCGACAGAGCAAGACTCCATCTCAAAAACAAATAAACAAACGAACAAAAAACCCAATGGTCATCTCAAGTCCTACGGCTGGCGAGAGTATGATATGTTTAAGCAGTTGGAAGAAGACCAATGTGATCTTCTCACAAAGGATTGAAAAATCACTAGATTTTAAGGTTTGAAAGGACCAATTTCAGTTTAAAAACTGACATTAGTAGAGCAATTCATTTCCAAATTACCTAGAACACTTCTATTGCACCTTGCACTGTCTCTTTGTAAATATCCACCACATTGGTCATTGTTTATTGTCTGTCTTCTATTCAGGCATGAGTTTCAAGAACAAAGACTAAGTCTGTCTTGTTAATAATTATATACTACAACTCAGGACTTGCTTGGTGCATTGCAAGTCTTCTTAAAATATATTTAAAATGAGTAACTTTGTAGAGTCATATATCTTTTTTTTTTTTTTTTTTTTTTTTTTTTTTTTTGGCGGAGTCTCGCTCTGTGGCCCAGGCTGGAGTGCAGTGGCCGGATCTCAGCTCACTGCAAGCTCCGCCTCCCGGGTTCACGCCATTCTCCTGCCTCAGCCTCCCGAGTAGCTGGGACTACAGGCGCCCGCTACCTCGCCCGGCTAGATTTTTGTATTTTTTAGTAGAGACGGGGTTTCACTGTGTTAGCCAGGATGGTCTTGATCTCCTGACCTCGTGATCCGCCCGTCTCGGCCTCCCAAAGTGCTGGGATTACAGGCTTGAGCCACCGCGCCCGGCCTAGTCATATATCATTTTTATATTTGTTTCTTAGTTAAACTATCTTAAGGTTTTATTCTCGTTTATGTGTGGTATTTTTTCTTTTCATTCCCTCAATAAATATTGACAACTAAATATTTGACAGTATAGCACCAGGTAGTAGGAGCTGGAAAAATGAAACGACTCCCAGTTCCTGAGGAGCACCAGTCTAGTAGGAAGACAGACTTGCAAACAATAGAAGATACTATGATTACTGCTAAAATGAAATTATGTACAAAATACAAGTGAGTCCTCATAGACCCAAGTGTAAGAGCTAAAACTATAAAACTCTTAGAAGAAAACACAGGAGTAAATCTTTGGAATCTTGGGTTAGGCACTGATTTCTTATATAGGACAACAATAGCAAGTGATTAAAGAGAAAACAGATAAGTTGGACTTGACTGAATTAACGACTTTTGTGCTTCAAAGAAAACCATCAAGAAAGTAAAAAGACAGACTGAAAAAATATTTTCAAATCATATATCTGCTAAGATCTAGAATCTATTTTTATTTTTTAAAATACAGAACAACATGGACATATAGAATAGATATTTTTAAACCCTTACAACTCAGTAAACTTTAAAAAATTAATCCAACTTAGAAATGGTAAAGGATTTGAATAGACATTTCTTCAAAAAAAAGATATACAATGGCTCCCGAGCACCTGACAAGGCTAGTAGTCAACATCATTAGTGCTCAGGGAAATGCAAAGCAAAATCACAATGAGATACTACTTCATACCCACTAAGATAGATAAGATTAAAAGACAGAAAATAACAAGTACTGGCAAGGATGGGAAGAAGTTGGAACCCCTACACGTTGCTAATAGGGTGGGAAATGATGCATTCACTATGGAAATCAGTGTGAGAGTTCCTCAAAAGGTCAAACATAAAGTTGCCTTATGATCAGCAATTCCACTGTTAGGTATATACCCAAAAGAATTGAGTTCAGACAAAAACTTGTACACAATGTTCAACTGATGACTAAGATATGCTATATCCATACAATGGAATATTATTTGGCCATAAAAAGGAATGAAGCACTGATACATGTTATAACATGGATGAACCTTGGAAACATTATCTTCAGTGAAAGAAGTCAGTCACAAAAGACCATGATTCCATTTACATGTAATGTCCAAGCTGGCCGTGGTGGCTCACACCTGTAATCCCAGTACTTCGGGAGGTGGGAGAATTTCTTGAGGCCAGGAGTCCAAGGTTGCAGTGAGCTATGATCACAACACTGTACACCAGCCTAGGCAACAGAGCAAGACCCCATCTCGAAAAAAGAAAGAAAAGAAACAAAGAAAGAACAAAAAGAAATGCCCACAATAAGCAAATATAGAGAGGTAGAAAATAGATCAGTTGTTGTTGCCAAGGGCTGCCAAGACTATGAGGGGAAATGGAGAGTTACTGGTAATGTGTACAAGGTTTCTTTTAGAGGTTACAAGAATGTTCTAAAGTTATATTATGGTGATTGTTGCACAACTTTGTAAATATACTAAAAACCACAGAATTGAATATCTCAAATAGCTGAACTATATGACATAAATTGTACTGCAATAAAACTATTTCAAAAATGCAATTGAATCATAAAAGATAAATTGCTTAGGTCACAGAATTCAGTGAAGGTTTTGAAGAGGTTATATGTAAATGAGACATGAAGGAACAGCAGGAGCCTGCGGTGTCTATGAGAGGAGAGGAGAAAACATTCCAGAGACAGCAGCACACGCAAAGGCAGGGGAGGGCATGGGAAGAGAGCATGCCATGGCATGTACAGTCGTCCCTCAGTCTTCACAGGGGATTGGTTCCAGGACCCACGCAGATACCAAAATCCACCCATGCTCAGATGCCTTATATAAGATGATGTAATAGTCTGATGAGAAATATCCTAAATCCTCCCATAGACCTCCAATCATTTCTAGATTACTTATAATATCGAACACAACATAACTGCTACATAAATAGTTGGCTGTACTATATTGTTTAGGGAATAATCATGGAGTGGAAGTCTGTAGATGTTCAGTACAAATACAGTTTTTTTCTTGAATATTTTTTACTCCAGGTTGGTTGAATCCACAGTGTATGCGGCACCCACAGATACGGAAAGGCAACTGTATAGTGTGTGTAGTCAATAATACTGGTACAGAGATTATGGCCTGCAGATGCAGGGCTCCAGTCTGTCGGGGTAGGCAAGGACCAGATCAGAAAGGGCTACTTCATCATGCTAGCTTTCCATGAAGGAAAAGGAAAAACTTTCTGTCAGTTAGAAGCATCATTCTAGCATAAACGTTGAAAGGTGATCTGAAGGGAAATGAAACTAGTGATTGCCCAGAAGGAGGAAAATAATAATCACTGACTAAATTTATAAAGCCCTAACTCCCAGCTAAGCAGTTTCCTTTAATCATCTCACTTAATTGCTAAAATGAGCACTATAGTTATCCCCACTTTACAGATGATATCCACAGGGCTTGCTCCCTCACCTCCTGCAGGTCTTCAGGCAAGAGTAAGTGCCTCACACTTTCCTATTCCCCTTGCTTTATTTTTCTCCTGGATGCTCAACTCAAGTTAACATCTGTTTCACTTTTGAAATCTTGTTTAAAGATTCTCTCCCCCATAAGAATAAATTAATTTGTATTTCAGTTCTATATCCCCAGTGCCCAGGGCATAGTCAACCCTCAGTAAGTACATAAATGAATACGTTTTTAAAAATGAGGAAATGGGGTCCCATAGAGATTAAGTAACTTGTCCTTGATCATACAAGTAATAAGTGGCAGAATTCTGATTTAACAAGCCACATCCTTAAACCACTAAGTGGTTACACCAGAGTTGTAATATTGTAGGCAAGAGGCAAGTCCCCTCGGACTGTGGTAGTGGAGAAGCGGGGTGATAGGACTGCCCCGGGTTGGTGATGACCGGATGCGGAAGGGCCCTGAAAGGGCTCAATCTAGCATGACTTTGGTTTCTACATTTGGCTCATGGGTAAACAGGAGAGCAATTCTTCAGGAAAAAGAATACAAAGGACTCCTGGTTTGGGCAAAACGATAAGAGGAGGACGTGCCTTTTCCACGATCCTTTTCAACTTTTTTATTACTAAAACATGTTGTTAATTTAAATATACGTGAAGCCAGTAAACCCAAACTGATCCCTTCGTCTTCAGTCTGAGGCCAGTGGGGGATGGGGGTAGGGATGGGGACGGTGACGGGACAGGGATGGGGGTGGGGATGGACAGGCAGACCAGAATAGGGTCAGCTTTTTTTTAAAGTTAGTCCAAACTTACAAAGGGTAGAAATAAGTCCCCGGGAGTGCTTAACTCTAAGGTTAATTTTTTAAGGCAGATGCTAAAACTGGAGAATACACCGTACCCCTGTGGAGTCAGGTAGTATTTGTAGTTTTATATTATCCTGACGGTGGCAGTCACTTGTAGAAGTGGCAGTGTGCAACAGGCCACTGACACCCAATCCCTGGGTGGCCAGGAGGGCGGGAGAGCACCCGGTCGCGGTCTCAGGCTGCTGAGCAGGCGGAGGAAGCTCGCGCCTCAAACGACTCCCAAACCCGGGCCCGGTGCGTAGCAGGGGCGCGCCGCTCACGTTCCAGCAAACTCGCCCGGCCGCGAGCCAGCGGCCTCCGGTCCCCAGGTGGCGCTGTGGCCTCGCGGAGGAGGCCGCGGCACTAGCGAGCGTCATCTCCCTGGTGCGCATGCTCGCCGCCGCTGCGGGCTGGCTGTTTTTTTTGTTTGTTTTTTTTTTTTTTCTTTTTTTTTTTTTTCCTCCCGGGCGGCCCGGCGGCTGCGTACTGGCTGTGGGATGGGAAGTGAAGCCCCAGCGAGCGGCTGCAGCGGGGCCGTGAGGAGCAGCCAGGGGGAGGCGGCGGCGGCGGCGAGTCGGTGAGCAGCTGGGAAGAGCAGAGCCGGGGCGGAGCACCTGCAGGCGCGGGCGGCGGCCCCACCATGGCGATTCGCAAGAAGAGCACCAAGAGCCCCCCGGTGCTGAGCCACGAATTCGTCCTGCAGAATCACGCGGACATCGTCTCCTGTGTGGCGATGGTCTTCCTGCTGGGGCTCATGTTTGAGGTGAGCCCGCCCCGAGCCCCAACCGCCTGCCCCGCCACCCCCTGCCCAGGCCCGGGCTCCAGCTGCCAGCCCCGGCTTCTCCGCCCAGGACCGCGGGGGGCTCGGGTCCGGGGTAGGTGCGGACCCCCCAGTCCCCGAGGTGCAGGCCTGCCCTGTCCCGCCCCACGCCGGCGGCAGCTCCCCAGCGGCCGGCCCGGGGATGCAAAGTCCCGGTGGGCCTCACCGCGGCCCGCAGGGGGGTGGGGACGGCCGCGTTGCCCCCTTCCTGACCCGCCGCCGCCCCCTCCCTCCGGCTGCGCGGCGCAGTTCCTGGTTCCCGCGAAGGGTTACGTGGCAGCCGGCGAGGGGCCGGCGGGCGGGCGGGCGGGCGGGGGCGGCCCCTGCGCTGCCGAGCTGGCTCGGGGCGGGTGGGCGGACTTGGGGGTACTGCCAGCATCTGCCGCTGAAGCGTCAGCCCCGCGAGGGCCGAGGAAGGCGGAGGCCCGGCCCCAGGGTCTGAGGAGTGCCGGCCTGGAGGCCACAGGCCCGAGTGACAGGGGGGGCCCCCCGGTAGCTCCGAGATTGGGGTGAGCGAGAAACTGGAGTCGGGCATCTGCTTTCGACTTGAAGGGCGGTGGCCGCCGGGCACCGGCACAGTGGAGGCACGCCGGATTGTTTTAATTTCTGTCTTTTCAACTGGTATTATTACCAGTTAACGAACTTTTTGCCCTGATGCTTTAAAGAAACAAGGTCTGATGGATAAATCGAGGTTCTGAACAGCGGTGCCAAGGAGTCGAGTAATTTTGTTTCTTGAAGTAGGAGAGGATAGGAATGTCAGGAGTGTGTAAATTCTCTTCCCACGTATCTAGTATTTTGATGGCTTATTTAACAGCTGTTGAATGTGGATGATAAACTTTGCAAGGTGAACGAGTAACATCCTACGTTTTTCCCCTCGCTTGTCAATACACGCGCTCATTCCTTTGCTTTTTCCCCTTAATTTTTCTCTGGAGCCCTTATGTCTCAGTAAATATACAAATTATTTTGCTCCTGCCTTGTTTTGTCTCCTCTCTCCTGCATGTAACAAGTGAGAGTAGAGATTTTGGAGTATTTTTAAGAGTCTGTATTTCCAGAGTCTAGGATAGTGCCTGGGACATAGGAGTGCTTAAAAAAATATGAGCGACGTTAAGAATCCTTGAGAAAACCTAATGCAGTGACATTACCAGTGACCAAAAAGTGAATACATTTTTTTTCATGGAGCCTTTTTTTTTTAATTTTAAAATTAAATAATATTTTAACCTTATTTTCGCCTCTCATCAAATGGGCTTTTCTGGATCTAGATACAGATATCATTTACTCCTGATGGTGTCGTGCATGTTTGAAACCACTGCTAAGGATGTAGCGGGTATAGTAAAGGGTAGGTAGAAGGGAACTAACATTCTCAAGCTTTAAGTCTGGGCTGTGCCACCTACTTCCTGGGTGCCCCAAGTCTGAGTCTCAATTTTTCTGCTCTTTATAAGGAAATAATATCACCTGTACTGTTCTCCTCACAGCCATTTTTTGCAAGGTTCAGATAATATGGTGTGAAGGTAAATACAGTGCTAGGCCTGGTGCACTGGCTCACGCCTGTAAGTCCCAACACTTTGGGAGGCCAAGGTGGGAGAATCACTGGAGTACAGGAGTTCGAGACCAGCCTAGGCAACATAGGGAGAGCTTGTCTCTACAAATGATTTTTAAAAAATTAGCCAGGAGTGATAGCACGCACCTGTGGTGGCAACTGGGAGGCTGAGGTGGGATAGTTACTTGAGCCCAGGAGGTGGAGGCTGTAGTGAGCCAAGGTTTCACCACTGCATTCCAGCCTGAAGGACAGAGCAAGACCCTGTCTCCAAAAACAAAACAAAACAAAACAAAAAACCCAACGCTAAACATTTGTATTCGCTTTCTGAATTTGATACTTATATATACTTTCTACTTTGATCTTAAAGTGATACTTTAATATATGTAGTATATTCAATTTTATGTAACTTGTCATAAACCATCTCCACATGTTAAGATTTCCTGACTTTAAAAACATATTTTAGGGGTACCGTGACCTGCAAGGTACATTTGCAGTGCTTTGAATGAAATGAAATATAAATCAGGAATTCTGACACATAGTATAACTTTGATTTTATATAAACTATTTTACATTCTCTTACTATATTTCTAGGGAAGTCCACCACCTATACCTTGCCTCACATGTTAGTGATTTTTTTTTAACAGTGGATTTTCACCTTTATATAAATTTGTAAAATTTGAAAATCTAAATAGACAAAAATACTAGAGGTTTTTTAAGTCAATTCAAAAGTGAGCGTTAAAGTGATACACAAAAGTGAAGTTTCTGCGAGTTGTTCCTTTTTCTTACCATATGTTAAGGTGTTAGGATTTCAAAGCATGTTATCTATATATAGGAATGTGTAGACTAGGTTAGTTTTGCTATTCGACTTTTAAAACAATTGCTGCTGAATCTCAAAATTAACATAATTATAGAATTACAGTACTTGTGCTAGAATAATAGAGAAATTGATTTTTTTTTTTTGCAGAACTGTTAAGCCTGTTGTGCAGATACATTAAGGAAATGTCAGAGGATTTATGGTGAAATCGACAAAGAAATTAACAAAGAAAGAAATACTGTATTACTAGCCAAAATGAAGAAGCAATGCAGATACACTGTAAAAGCATGGATTTTGGAGCTGAAGGGATTCATGTTCAAGTTAGGGCTCTGCAGCTTGCTAACTGGGTGACCTAAGGCAGCTCAGAACTGAAGTTTCCTCATCTGCAAAATGGGGCTTATTGGGTTAGTCTGATAATTAAATTAACCAATATGTATTAAGCCTAGTTCAATGCTTGGCTTGCAAGAGGCATGCAATAAGTGGTAGCTATTATTATTCTTTAAAAACTCACCAAAATTGGGAAGTAGAAAACATTTTTATGTGAGAGAAGGGCCTGGAATCTCTTTAGTTAGCATCTAAAGAGATTATACATACTGAAAAGGCTAACAAAGTAGTCTGTTTGGTGGTAATGTAAGAGTTTAATTTCCAGGGAACTTCACATTAATCAAAAATTGCGTGTAAATTTTAGAATCATAGTTTTATTACAGTCAGTATCTGTCCACATAATTCAAATCATAGTATACAATGAATGGCTTCATATTTGAGTTAGGAAAAATTGAATGGTCAAAAAATGTTAGGGATGCTTGGGAAGCTTTCTGAAAGTGAGGATGTGGAGGAGGGGTGAAAAATTAGGGGTTCACAAGAGACGTATTTCTTTTAAGGAGCGTATAAAGGAAATACATTCAAAAGGAAAGATATTCAAAATCTGCAAGTTCTTTATGCCATACAGATTTTGGGGATGTTTACAGTTTCAGCCATCTTGAAACAGTTTTCGAGGTTTGGGGGATTTTTTTCTTTTTCTTTCCTTTTTTTCTTTCTTTTCATGTCAGGTAAGGTTTTCAGGTCATAACAAAGTTTGAGGGAGAGACACATCTCACATATAAGTGTGAAACCCCAATCGTCACATTTGTGACCTACAAAAGGGTCTCTCTTTTTTTGAGACAGGGTCTCGCTGTGTTGCCTTGGCTGGAACTTGACCTCCTGGGCTCAAGTGATCCTCCCCTCTCAGCCACCTGAATGGCTGAGAGTACAGGCACATGCCACTGAGCCCCACTGAAAGTGGAATTTGATATTCAGAATTGTCTTTACTTTTCAGGGATCCACTCCATGTAGTAGTCACATCTTCCTCTAAAACAAGGGCAAAATAGTTAACATCTCTATATAACAAGCAAAGATACCAAACCCCAACTAGTGACACTTAATTAAAGAAATGTTATTGTATTCATGACATTGTGTACAGCATAGAATTAGGTAATTCATTTCAGTTTCTGGTAACCTATTTAAAATGCATCTGAATAAGTCTCATTTCTTTTTTCATTTTTCCATTTTTGTAACTGGAGAGCAGTACTGTAAATGTTCAAAACTGTCATAAACTCAGGTATTTTTACTTTTGAGTGCATTATATATCTCTGTAGCCTATTTATATTCTAAACTAACTTATCTTACTACTAATTAATTGTGGTGTGAGTTTAACTGAAGCAGTGCTTGCAGGGTGTGAGGCTTAGGAGGCCTGGAAATGGCTGGGAGCATGACTGCTGGCTTAAACTTGAAACTTTTTGGAGTGTGTAGTTTACATTTTTTCCTCCTCTTCTACTTAAAGTCACATACTAAACCAGCTGGAGGCCAAATTTTAATTTTATTTGGAAGCCTGGCTAAAAGGATAATCTAATTTTTGCTGCTTTTAGAATTTGATGCTAAATTTATCTTTGAAGAATCTCATTTGTTGTTTGTAAAGGACTCTTTTTGAGACGGAGCCTCGCTCTGTCACCCAGGCTGGAGTGCAATGGCGTGATCTCGGCTTGCTGCACCCTCTGCCTCCTGGGTTCAAGCAATTCGCCTGCCTCAGCCTCCCGAGTGGCAGGGATTACAGGCACCCGCCACGACACCCAGCTAATTTTTGTATTTTAGCTAATTTTTGTATTTGTATTTTTAGTAGAGACGAGGTTTCACCATGTTGGTCAGGCTGGTCTTGAACTCCTGACCTCAGGTGATCCATGCACCTCAGCCTCCCAAAGTGCCGGGATTACAGGCGTGAGCCACCACACCTGGCCTGTAAGGGACTCTTTAACAAAGTGTTCTTAGGTGTGACAGTGGTGACTTCATATTACAAACTGGAAACAGGTATGTGGAGTATTTATGTGTAAAAGAGATAGAGTGTGTGTGTATATATATAGTTTTTTATATATATATAATGTGTGTATATATATATTGTTTAGACTATGTGTGTGTATATATAGTCTAAACAAAGATAGCAAAACTAAATGAAATGTAGTGACCACTCAACTTTACTAAAAATAATCACAAGAAAGTAGTGTTGCCCTGGAGACTCATGTCATCATTCTGCTCTAATGAGTCCTTGTTAATGACCCAAATTTTAATAGAGTAGCCTCAGTAGCCTTTTCAACTCAAGAGACCTTCATATCTAACCCAGTTGAGCAACTCACTTTACTGGCCGTATCCTGCACTTTGTCATGCAAGCCTGACTTCTTCCACTTCCTGAATTCCAGGATAGCAGAGTTTAGCTACAACCTACGTTTTGTTCACCTCCCTGGTTCTAGTCATAAGTGGGTTCTCTACCTAGTCCAAGCTGTTGTGGTACCGTAGCCCCCTTTCCCTTTCTCCAGTAGATTAGCCCCGTCATTGTTTTGCCTTTCTTCCTGCAGTCTTTACTCCACTATTGGCCTTTTCTATGCCTCTCAATTCCCAGAGAAAGTCATACTTAATGCTGGTAGATAATATTGCAAATCAAAGGTTTCTAACCTCAGACGTTCGCATCCGGGATCTTTTTACTTTCCCTGGCCATCTCCTTTCCCTATGGGAACTATTTAAAGAGTCATCATTCACATCCCCATTATGCTTAATATGTGGCATTGCTTTTTTCCCATACAGGGAAAATAAAAGTTTATCAAGTGCGGTTTTCCTTATTTTCTTGTCTTTTGAACTTATCTGTCCCGTCCATTACTGCCTTCTTCCCATCTAAGAGGAAAAGTTGTTCAAGAGTGCAATACTCAGTCCTTACGATTCTGTTCCCTACCATATGCCTCCATCCATTGTTCTCTTTCTAGCCTGTGTGTTTAACTTCTCCCTTTTCCCTGGTGCCTTCACTGTTGCCCCCCCACAAGCTCAATCTCTCCTATCCTAAAAACAACATAAATTTTGACCTGGCATCTACTGGATACCACTTTGTGCCTCTGTGTTCTTCAATCTACTGCGATGCAGCTCCTGCTCTCACTACATAGTTGGAATCACTCAAGCCGTGACCACTGATGACTTCTTTAATTGTCCGGTCTGTTGTTCTCTTTCCTCCCCGTCTGTTTTGAAACTTTGACTTTATTAACCACACCTTTTAGAAATGTTTCCCCTTTGGCTTTTGGGACTCCAAGCTCTCTTCTTTTTCTGTCTCTCCGACCATTTTTTCTTAGTTTCAGGGACTTGAAGATTTTGCTTTTTTCCCTGTTCTCTCCATAGGTCTGATGTTGTCCTGCTTCTCTACAAATACTGTGCACTCCCCATATATGATTTATGTATTTTCACAGCTTTAGCTATTATCTGTAAAAAGAGACTCCCAAATCTTTATTTAAGCTGGATTCTCCCTACTGAATTCTAGACTTAGGTTTTAGCTGCCTTACTGCACATCTCGCAGAAATCTCAGCTGTAGGTATCAATAAATAACCTTGTACTCTTTCTTCTAGCTTACCAAACCTTATTTTGTCTTCTGAGTGCCTCTCTATCCCACAGTCACTGTCTTAGTTCAGGCCTCATTATCTTTCATGTGGTCTCTTGCAGAAGTTTCAGTCTTGGGTGCATGCTCACTCCGGTTTGTACTTTAACTGATATTTATTCAGCGATATTGATTAATTACCTAATATGTACCAGGCCCCTTGCTGGGCTCTGAAAATCTAGTGATGAGTGGAAACAGGCATGGTCCCAGTTCTATTGGAGCTTACATTCTAATGGGCGAGACAGAAATTATTAATATAATCAAGCCAGAGTATGGTTTTGAAGGAAAGGGACACAGTTCTCTGAGATAATCTAACAAAGGAAATGACCTACTCTAGGAAGGCAGGGAGACTTCCTTGAAAAGGTGTGATGCAGCTGAGATCTGATGGGAAAGATTTTCCAACCGTATTTTAGATAGAACAGCATGTGCAGAGACCCTGTGGTAGAAGGTGCTGCAGGAGGCAAGGGAGCAGGAGGAAGTGGTCTGAGATTGAGGCTGCAGAGGCAGAGGGAGGAGTCAGACCATGGAGTCCTGTGGTCACATTCTCCTAGAAAGATGGGAATCTAGTGAAGATTTTTAACAGGTAGGAAGGGGGATGTGATAACGTGATCAGAAAATCATTCTAGTTGCAGTGTGGAGAATGGATCTGAAGGGGCCTGGGAGACCACTTAGCAGGTCACAGACAGCAATCCTTCTAAAAGGCATAAATGAACTTTCCCGTCCTCAAAATTCTCCAGTTGTGCAAAAATGAAATCTAAACTACTTAACTCAAAAAACAGGGTCCTTTCTAGCACTCAATAATGTTTCTAGTCTTTTCTAACACTTCCTGATGTGCATCCTATGCCTGGCCTCGTGTTCACTGCTACTTGACCTTGCCATGCTCTGTTTCTTCTATCTGTACTGTCCTCTTCATCCCCCCTTGTGAACCTAGGGAACGCCTATTTTCCAGCAAAGCATAACTCCTTCATTTCATTCTACCCCAGAAAAAAAAACCAACAAAGCTCATTGTTTATCCCAAGTACCCACAGTGCAAGCTATTAGCGCTTATTCTACAGTATTATAACAGTTTGTTTACCTATACTCTTCACACAATGGAGCTCCTTGTCGTTAGGGATTATTTTATCCATCTTCATCTCCTCCTTTTTTGTCTAGCACTTTGCCTGGTGCCTGTAAAGATTGGGTAAGCATTCCATTTTTCTGTTCTGACCAATTTACTTTTACCAGTCAGGTCAGTTAAACAGTTACTGACCACTTAACTATGCTAGGTGTGTGGGATACTAACACACCCACACCACAGACACTATATTTGATCTGCTTTTCTCATGCTAACTGTGCATCCTTTTATTTTATTAATTTATACTTAAAATTTGTCTTAATAGGAACTTTTTATTCATTGTATAGGGCTAGAGTAGAGAATCATTATTTGTCAAATAACTGTTTTCTGGAACTGCAGAAAATGTCTTTTGAAATCTTAAAGTTAAGGATGAATTACACAATCTTACCTAAACCACAGAAGAGTATTCTGGTGAATTACATTAACTCCTTGGTAATCAGTAATTTCCATTGTGTCTGTCAGGGTTCCACAGGAACTAGAGGGCCATTGGTGCTTCGATTTAGGGACAGATTTTGTAAAGTTTTTGCCCCGATCTGTTATTTGGGAGAGGGTCACAAATTGACTTGATCTTTTTTTCCTTCTTTCTAGATAACGGCAAAAGCTTCTATCATTTTCGTTACTCTTCAGTACAATGTCACCTTCCCCGCAACAGGTAGGTAATTTACACTAATAATTTTCTACGTAAATAGAAATTCAGTTGAACAAACTTGGAAATTTTCATGAATACTAGGTCCTGCATTAAGTAATCGTCAGAGATCTCATCCATGATGTGACTGAATGTTATTTTGATCATTTTGTAATACAAGATCTGATGTTTTTGATTAACTTTACCCTATATATATTTTCTGTTTACTATATATTTTTGTGAATGGACTTGAAATTCCATAAAAGAATTTTGTTTTGCTTTCTCTGCCTTCTGATTTTTTCCTAAGAAAATTATAAGAAAAGATATTTTTAAAATTTGTTTAAATGTCATTGTTCATTCAAGGCTTCTAAAAGCACAATGGCAGATTTAGTTTTTCTGCAAGTTACATTTTGGACCTGTAATAGCAATCCTTCTAAGATTATTTTCACTTTTTCTTGTGCTCTACTTTTAACAATTATTTTGATTCCAGAAAATGTGTTGGTAAACTCTAGGAATTATCTGGTAACAGCATCCAAACTATTAGGTTTTATTTCTAAAATGTTATTTCTTAATCTATGTAAAAATTAGGTGTTTCTTAGAAGTTGATTGTAATTTAATACAGTGATATAATTAACTAGCATGGGCGAGGGATGGGGTATTCTTTGGTTTAGGCAGTAAACCTGCACAGTTTTTTGTTTAAAATGTAAGATAATGTAGTATACCCCATTTAGTTGGGGTTTTTTTGTTGTGGTGGTGGTTTATGTGCGTATTTTTAAGAGACGATAGGGGCTTGCCAAATTTGCCTAAGCAGGAGTGCTGTGGCGTGATCATAGCTCACTGCAGCCTCTGGCTTCTGGGCTGAAATGATCCTCCTGAGTCAGCCTCCCCAGGAGCTGGGACTACAAGGGCACACCACCATACCCAGCTAATTTTTCAATTTACTGTAGAGATGGAGTCTCACTGTACTACCTAGGTCAGTCTTGAATTTGGGCCTCCAGCAATCCTTGCCTCCCTAAGTGTGGGGATTACACGGTTGAGCCACTGCACCTAGCCCCTGAGTTGGGTTTTTGTTCAGTTATGTATAGTTTTGAAAATATTTAATTTAGTGATTTAGTTATCAGGTTACTCAAAACTACAATACTGTTTTGAAATTTGAATTTGCGAGAGAAGAATAAAGCTCTTTTACATATATGTTCCCCATAAACGTAAAGTTTGAGAATAAGTGTCATCAGTTCACAAGTATTTGATAAAGATTTGTTTTTGAAAAATTATAGCAATTGTAAGGATTAAAAACAACTTTAGTAGTTGCCTTTATCTCTGCTGCTTATAGATCAAAACTAAATCAAATACAGGTCAAATCAGCTTTTCCATCAGAATCATAATTTAGTGTGTAGTTTGAAAGTAGAAGTAGAAAGTTTCAAAAGCCCTTTGCAAAAAATAGGTCAATAGGCTAAGTATAACTTTATCAACCTAATTTATACCCATGTGATAGTATCAGTTTATTGAGTGTGGCCTCCTCTTCCCTCTTTTTTGGTCTTTGGTGGCTGTGACTAACGTGTCAAATCTTTGTAAGTAATTTCTAAAGCTTTAGATTTCTAGATAGTCTTGATTTTCATTGCCCCCCTAAGACTCAAGATGTCCAAGACCACGTTATTTATGATGTTTATATAGAACTTTTTTATTAGGTTATTCTTCTTTGTTTCTATAACTTGTACTTAATGCTGTTTTTATAACCTTATATATATTTTTGTGTATTTGTGTCCTTTTTGGTCTTCAGAAGAACAAGCTACTGAATCAGCGTCCCTTTATTACTATGGTATCAAAGATTTGGCTACAGTTTTCTTCTACATGCTAGTGGCAATAATTATTCATGCTGTTATTCAAGAGTATATGTTGGATGTAAGTATACAGTCTTGGAAATCTATACCTTATAAAGTACTAGCTCTCCATAATCTGATAGTCATATATTAAATATAATTTATAATTTATTCTTAATTACTAATGGCTGTTTTTATTTTTAGAAAATTAACAGGCGAATGCACTTCTCCAAAACGAAACACAGCAAGTTTAATGAATCTGGTCAGCTTAGTGCATTCTACCTTTTTGCCTGTGTTTGGGGCACATTCATTCTAATCTCTGTAAGTATGTCATTCATTCTCATCTCTTTTAAGTATGTCGTCTTAGGCTGTTGTTCTCCTTCCTTATCTAAGATTAGGAACTCTGCTAATGAATTAGCATAAGTTAAGAGTTTCAGTGATAAATCTCTTTTAGGTATTTTTTATACAGAAAAAAATCTATGTTTACTGTTTCAGAAAGGCTCATTCATTTTTAGTCACTCTGAATGTTACTTTTATATCTTTTTTTTTTTTTTTTTTTTTTTTTGAGACAGAGTCTTGCTCTGTCGCCAGGCTGGAGTGCAGTGGCACAATCTCGGCTCCCTGCAACCTCTGCCTCCCGGGTTCAAGCGATTCTCCTGCCTCAGCTTCCCAAGTAGCTGGGACTACAGATACACACCACCACGCCCAGCTAATTTTTGTATTTTTAGTAGAGACAGGGTTTCACCATGTTAGCCAGGATGGTCTCGAACTGACCTAGTGATCCACCCGCCTCCGCCTCCCAAAGTGCTGGGATTACAGACCTGAGCCACCATGCCCAGCCTTACTTTTATAACTTGTTGTGATTTACAGATACCTCTGTATCAGCAAAAAGCGTTAAGATGTGAGTGATACTCCTACTAGGTTACATGAGTTGTAATGTTCACAGTCATTTCCTCCTTTAGAAACAGCCCCAGTGTTTTCCAAGCTTCTTAAATGTTCTATAACTTTTCAGTTATGGCAATCAAAACCTTTACTTATGTCACTATTACTAATGAGAAAAAGGCAGTATTTGCTTTAATGTTAGTGATAATAATCCCTTAAATTTATATGGTGTTCCATACTTTACATACTTTTGAGTTTGTCAGACACATAATTCTTTTTAATCACTGTATTAGAGATGAATAACAGGAGTTTTCCAGGGTAAAGCACTTCATGTTGGAGGTAGATTAAAATTCAGCTTTTTATTCCATTGCTCATTCGATTTTACTCTACTGCTTTAATAATACTTTATAGGTAATATGTAAATTTTAGTTTGAAAACTATTATAAATTTTTTTTAAAAAATATAAAAGTTATACTTCTGTGGGAAAATACTCTTACAAAAATCACTTTAGATTTTATTTTTTAATCTTTTTTTTTTTTTTTACGTATACAGTAATTCTCACTGAATAGATCTGATTATCTAAGAAAAAAATTGGGGCAGTATTTTATTGATGTAATTCCATAAAACTCGGTAGTGCCCTGATCCTTTGTCTCCTGTCAGATGCTACAAACTTTTCCTGAAATCTTCGGATTACCCAAGACAAAATTCTTCTCTCCTGGTCGCTATTCTGCCTCTTATTGGTGGTTTTATGTTTGTCTATGTGTATTTTTATTCTACGGGATTGAAAGATTTTTTAGGGCCAGGAATTGTTTCTTACTTGATTCCATATCTCATTTATATCATTGATTTTCACTTTGCTCAAGTAACCAACTCAAATTGGATTAAAAATAACTAAAACAACTAAGGAGTTTGACGTCAGTGGACTCTTTGCAACCTACTGTGGGGAACTGTAAATGTTTGAGAAATGAAAGTAATGTCTTATTTTCCAAGAAGTTTGCATTATGCTCACAGGTTAATTTTTGTATCTTCTTTCTTAGGAAAACTACATCTCAGACCCAACTATCTTATGGAGGGCTTATCCCCATAACCTGATGACGTAAGTAATTTTTAGCAGCCCTTTCTTTGTTAAGAACCATGGTCATGTTGCTATTAATCAGAATTCATTGTTATTCTCGTTAGGACCTTAGGCAAATGCATAAAATAGATGAAAATATGTCTTTGACAGTCCCACTGCCATAAGAAAAAAAAAACGCTGTGTACCTTTTTTTAATGTTTCTATTCTAATCTTTTCAACTTCTTTGTAAATTTGAGACAACTAATTTTAACATAATCTTAATTTGGTACTCGCTTCTTTTCCTTTCTTTTCACTTATCCTTTCTCCTTTTTATGACTCCATCTTCTCTATACTTTTGCTCCTTTTGTTTTTCCACACCCTCTGTCTCTTTTGACATCTTCCCTTCTTACTCTCTTCTATTATAAACTTCTTGAGGTTAGGGATTGTTTCTTTGTTTATTTCTCTAGTTTGTACAGTGCTGCTAGGTTAAAGTGCTCAGTGGTTACAAAGACGTCTGAATAATTCATTTTTGGAGCCCAGCTCTAGTACAACTATTCTATATTAATTTTCCTTGCTACTTTAGCCTGTATTGGTCTTTCGTATCCCCAAATTTGTCATTTTGGTAGATGTTTTATGTAGTGTCCATATATTGTTTTGATTGTTCTATAATTGTCTCATTTTTGTAAGTCTTGCATTGTGCCCATAGCCACTGAGACTATATGTGCCTTGGTAGCAGTAAAAATTATTTTATGTACTTCATTGTGCCGGATACGGTGCAGGTGCTTGTCACCTAGACAGTATTTAGTAAATACATTGTGATGTGAGAATTGGAGAAGGGAGAAGATATGAAGGAAAGAAGAGAATAACGTGACTGTGGATATTTTAAGTCCAGCAGTAATACCCACTCTACTGAATCATACTCTGATTTCTAAAGTTTTATTAGTTCAATGAACTTTGTAAATATTGTATTTATGTGGGACCGTCTTCCCTCCACCCCCACTGCCGAGAAATTAGATTGGCTTTGTGTTTTCTGTTTTAGACTTCTGGAGGAGAGGGAGAGGGGAGAATAAAGAGGAAGCAGAAGGGCTAGAGGAATATAATGTCAAGAGAAGAGTACTAGTTCTAGACTGATTATGATATAGCTCCTGGAGAGCCCTGGTATGCCTTATTCTGACTCTCTTTAATCCTAGCTCTGCCTCCATTTATTTGGGGCTTTTTCCATGTTCCAACCAGGTACAGTTACCACATTTGCCTAAGAAAAAAAAAAAAGAGGGTATTTGAAATTGGGATTATTTCAGTTTCAGGTGATTATTAACCTATGAGCCTTTGCTTTTGTGTCAGTCTTTTTCCCCTTCTTGTCTTGATGAAACTGTGTAGACGTGTGGGTTATGTTTTCAGTAGCTAACATGACATACTAGTCAGTATTAATGAACTAATAGGGGCTCTGACTCCTCTCTGCTGGCTTACATGTCAATAGCTTTCTGCAGATAATATCTTTGCCTGCTGTTTAATCCAGGGATCTTGTCCAATGGTGGGACTGTCACAGGGAAATGGGGAAAGCAGTTGTTGAAGAGTTGTTTAAAGGTGCACAGATACTGTATGGAATGATAACACAAAGATAGTTACTTAGTATATCCTGATTTCCAGTATTTGTTTACTGTTTTTTTAAAAAAATTATGCTTTAAAAGATTCTCTTCATTTTCTTGTGTTGTACAGGTTTCAAATGAAGTTTTTCTACATATCACAGCTGGCTTACTGGCTTCATGCTTTTCCTGAACTCTACTTCCAGAAAACCAAAAAAGTAAGCTGGGATTTTGTAGTGTTAAAAAATGTCTTGTCTTTTTTTTTTTTTTGGAAAAATTTTTCTAAAATTAAGTATTTCCTTACATGTTTGCCCTTCCTCCATTCTTCTTACCTAAACTCTTACCCCATCATTCTCCCACCAACCCCCTTTCTACAAAGCCTAAAATCCTTAAGCATTTTTTGGAAAAAAAAAAAAACACCTTCAGTCAGTACTTTAGCTTAGATTTTTTTACATTTGATATGTTAATGTCTTGTCTTAAAATTATATTAGTGGTAATGTAAATTAAAATTTAAACAAATTTTTAAATGTAATATTTGTTTTATCTTACTGATATTCTTAGCAAATTATTTCACAAGTGAGCTAAAAAGGATTAGTCACATTACAACTAACAGTTCTGTGTGTAAGTCCTAAAGCAAAATTCAGTATTGGAAAAAAAAGTAAAATATATTTAAATATTCACCAGCAAAGCTTCTCCTGAAATGGGTAGAGCATTCCCTTTTTAGCATGTTGAAAGGATATTTGTTTGTTTTATTTGAACAAATACGTAAACTGCTGGAGCACTGCAAAATCCTCCTTCCTAGTTTTACCCTCAGTGCTTCTGAAGTCAGGTTTCCATGCTATCACAAAAGTCATTTTCTTTACCCTGTCTCCTCTGAAGCCAGTATTGGCTCCCTATTATTTTAAACTAGAGTAATGCTGCTCAACTGTGCCCTGAGAGTTTCTCCCATCGCCACTGTCTTCCGGGGACCTCTTCCTCTGCTCGCTCCTTATGCTTCGTGCACACTGATAGTCTCTAGTTTTGTAATCCCAGCACATCACTTCTTTTTCCTGGAATACCTCTTCCCTCGGATAAATTAATCAAGTACTTTCATTTCCCTTTTTTCTGGGAGGTTTTTTTTGGTTTTTTTTTTTTTTAATTCTCATATATGAAATCCTTTGTGGGATTTTACTTCAAAATAATACCAGGTGAAGGAAAGTAAAGAGGGATACAGATGAAACAAGTTTGGTCGTTTATTAATAATGATTGAGTTATGGGTGTGTCAGAATGTTTTCTGTCTGTTGTATATATATTTACATTTTCCCGCATTTAAAATGTTTTTTTGTTTTTTTAAATCCCCTTTGACAAATCTTCTGGAGTAAAAGTGTGACAGCCAGTCTGGTGACTAGTTTATCTTTGCCTACTCAAAAGCCATAAAACACTATTTTTATGTGTGCTACAAATAGTTAATTCATGGACTAGGCACTTGATTTGCTACTGTTTCTTGTCTGTGTTCTGTGTATCTGTCGTCATTCGTCATTCGTGTTGTCTGCTAGGATTAGAAAACAGCACCAAATTAGAGGCCATATGCTATGGCACTTAAGTTCTTTTTATGCTGATTTCTTTTATAAAGTAGATTGTTTCTCCAGCTATATTGATCATAAGGAATAGGATGAAGATCTTCTATTTTTAAATGCTTCACTTAGAACTGTCTTCAGATAAAATTGTTAGACCCAGATTCCAGTAGCCCTTCCATGTTTAGTAAGCTCCTAATGTGAATCGTAGGTATTGTGGAGCTGTACTGTCCAGAATGGTAACTACTAGTCACATCTACGTGAACTTAAAAAAAGAAAAGTGAAACTGACCTTTTTGTCTCCACTAGCCACATTTCAAGTGCTTATTAGCTACTGTGGCTAGTATGTACCATTTTGAACAGAGGAGATACGGAACATTTCCATGATTGCAGAAAGTTCCGTTGGACAGCGCTACTGAGAGTATCATAGTTTCTTGATGTCTTAGTAGCATGGCTCAGATATTTAAAGCCTTCTTCAGGTATTTGTATACTTAGGAACAGATACCTCTGGATTTCATTATTAATACATGTCTATATCTTGTTCACTGACTATGGTAAGTAAGGAGGGACATTTCAAAGTAATTGTTCATTTTAGTTCCTGAAACTCTTTTCTTATCAGTTCCTGCCAGATGGCACTTCTCCAGAAATGCAATCTAATTTTTATGGAATAATTTGCATAACTTAGAACTTAACTGAAACTATTTTTAACACCTGCATATGACAGTTGAAAGTAACTGTTTCAAGTAATTAACATAATTTGAAAGTAGCAGCTGCATATGTGTTAAACAGTTTCTTAAAATTTACTCTATGAAAATTATTTTTGGAACTCTTTACTGGAAGAAACTAGTACAGTGATTGTTTTGAACCAATCGTACAGACAAATAGGAAAGAAAGGAACGCTGTTAGTAGCAGTTCAAGAGGTGTGTTAGTCACAAAAAACTTAGTTTCTTTCAAGGAGAAAACCTATGTATACTGTGTATATAAACAGTTATCCCTTTTGCCGATGAGAAGATTCAAAATATTTCTTAGACATCTTGAATATATGAGCTTTTAGGGAAGTCATGAAATAGCCAAATGTTTCTAATATTCAATTTTAGTTTAATTATACATACGTATAATTATTTGTACATATAATTGCATATCGTATAAAGTATTAGAAATAGTATTTTCCCCCTTCCTACTTCATGAAAGTTGCATTACACTTTTCATATGCAACTTTGATGTTAGTATCTGTCCTTCATCATCACTAGAACCACTTTTTTTAATCTGATGACATTTTTTCCACATCATAACATCATCTTCTGTCTCACTGGTTCCTTTATTAGACCTTATAAACCTTTAAAAATGACATTGATTGAAGTTTTCAGCTGTATGTGTCTTACACAAACATTTGTTCAAGATAATTAATACAGAGCTCTATAATGCAAGAGCTTTGTAAAGATTTAATTACAAGGTGTACCATCTGAGGTTTGGGGGGAAATCTTTGCCTTATATTTGGGGCATATATGTGATATTCAGCTTTGTTTATTTTTCAGTATAGTGTAGTCAAGAAATGTGTTTTTTTTTTTAATAAATTTTTTAAAGTATGTTATATTTTTTAATAAAAAGATATTGGAATAACAACTGAAAATGGCACTTGAAGTTATTTACAATTTTAGAATTTGCTATGATTTCTCCCAGCCTTCTCTGTTCTCTCCCTTTCCCCAGAACCCGTGTAAATGTGTACATCCAGAGACCATGCTGCTGGTGCTAGGCAAGGCTTTGTTGTTGGCCTCAGACATGTGAACACCGTGCCATCAGGGCTGTAACCCCAGAGGAAATGGAGAACATTGCAGGAGGCTGGCCTACCACAGGGATGCTAAAAAGTAGCCATTTTCTAGATAAAATTTCTCATTTTAAAAATCATGGTAAGCCAGACATGGTGGCACACACCTGTAGTCCTGGCTACTGGGGAGGCTGAGGCAAGGGGATGGCTTGATTCCAGGAGTTTGAGACCAGCCTGGGCAATGTAATGAGACTCGTCTCTAAAAAATAAAATAAAACTCACGGTACACTACCCCTACTTCATGTATTTTTTGTAATCATTTGGGAATACCTTTATCTAGGGTGTGTGTTAAGTTAGCCACAATTCCTACCACCCCTTGAGGTATTCTACTCATCTTTTTTTTTTTTTTTTTTTTTTTTTGGTATTATTGTTGTTGTTATCCCCATTATACAGAGAGATTAATTAGCTTGCCTAAGGTCCCTCGGCTAGTAAGTGACACAAGTATTTAACTACCCATTCTCTTACTCATTTTTACTTTTTCTGTGGTAGGCTTTGAGTGTACAAACACTGTTTTAGAGACACTGGTCAGTTGGTGCAAAGCTGAATGGACCATTACTTAGAAAAAGGTTTCTTGATAATCCTATCTTTTTGAAAGCAATAGATACTATTTTTAAAACTTTTGCATAGGCATTTGATGGTTGTGAAGATGGAACCTAGTGATGGCATTTTACCCTCTATTATTACTGACTCAGTTGGCTATCGGAAAGGTAAGGCTCCTAGGCACAGTGGTGGGTGCCTGTAGTCCCAGTTAGGAGGCTGAAATAGCTGGATCACTTGAGCCCTGGAGTTGGAGGCTACAGTGCACCATAAATTCACCTGTGAATAGCCACTGCACTCCAGCCTGAGTAACATGGTGAGACCATGTTTCTATTTTTAAAAAGAAGATACAGTGCTAAGATACAAAGTTGAACCTGAACTTAGGAAAGAAACTCTATGGATTTGTCCTTAGCTAATGTCAAGCACAACTGTGCTTCATCTAATTGGGTTGAAATTTAAAGATAAAAGATCAGAAATGGAATGGCTTTTTGAAACTTTGTTTGTTTGTAATTTGTAATAGTGTTTTTAGTCTTGTCAGAGAAGAAAGGAGTAGGCAGCTTAGGTTCTCTGCTAATTGACCAGTGTCAATTTTAAAAACTTAGTTGGATTTCTTTTAAATTATTAAAAAAAAAAATCCGCCTAAGTAGTTACATGACATTATGGTTTTTCCAGCAAATTAGTTTTTGTTTTTGTTTTTTTTACATTGCCTTACTCAAGTTTTTATGCCATGAAATGAGTTTAATCAACAGTTAAAAACTAAAAAGCTCCCCTCATAAGTTTTAAGGGTTTTCTTGGTCTGTTTTCTCCTCTGAAATTTGGAGCATTGAGTAACACATACGAAAGAATGTGGCAATATTTCTCATACCTAGTCATTTATGTGGCTACCTTCCTGCTTTGCCATATTCACATACTACTAATTCATACTTTTGACATTTTAATTATTAAGGTATATTAAATAACAAAATATTTTGGGTTTTTTTTTTTTGTTTTGAGACAAGGTCTTGCTCCGTCACCCATGCTGGAGTGCAGTGGCCACGGTCACAGCTCACTGCAGCTGCAGCCTCAACCTGCCAGGCTTAAGCAATCCTGCTACTTCAGCCTCCCAAGTGGCTGGAAGTACAGGCGTGAACCACCATGCTTGGCTAATTTTTGTATTTTTTTAGAGATGGGGTTTCGCCATGTTGCCAAGGCTGGTTTTTGAACTCCTGGGCTCAAGCAATCCACCTTCATCAGCCTCCCAAAGGGCTGTTATTACCGGCATGATCCACCATGCTCGGCGTAAAATACTTTATTTAAAATTTTAGTTACAGTTAAATAAAAGTATTTCATTGTGTACTGTGTACAATCATTTTGTTCAGTACTAATGTACACACCACACTGGGAAACAGTGGCATATATATAGTGGCATTTCTACATGCATTGTACGTCAAATTGCATTGATAATACTACAAGTGAGCTTTTCTGAAATTATTATAATGGGAGAGAAGAGGTTCCCTTGTGGTTGCGTGTTATCTCAACACCCTTTCTCCTTCCTTTTGTAAGCTGAAATATTTCATTGGAAATTTACAAATTATGTAGAGAGGATCTTAAGACTGTCTACTTTCAGAGATACGTCTCTCTTCAGTTGGAAGAATGACAGTAAACTTGGTATCAATTTTGCTAAGAGTCCCAAAATACAGTACTGTAAATAGTAATATTCAGACTGTCTTATGTTCTACCTAACGCTTGATCTTTGCGCCATTCTTACTAGAGAAGAGTTTTCCATTTCAAAAGTAGACTTTAAAAAATCTCTCCTCCTCAGAAGATTTGGTGAAGTCGCTGTCTATACTGAAACACAGAGAAATGGAGGACCAATGGACCTGAACCTAACTATGCTAAATGCAAGAGATAAGTTTAGTGAGGCTGCAGAAGAACACGGTTCAGCCTGCCAGCAGCAACCCAGCATTTCCGTCGTTCTAATTAGTAACTGTAGAACATGAATAGTACTCACTAGACTAATACAATCCTTGTAAATATATATACGAAGAAAACAAAGGAAATTAGAAATGAGGTATAGGTGTTTCATCAGTCAGTAGGCTGGCCTGTTGAGCTTATCACTGTCAGTGTTTTGTAAACATTTTTACTGCAACCAAAGATGAAAAGCTTTTTACATCATAATTCATTTTGTGTGTGTGTGTGTGTATGTGTGTGTGTGTGTAAAATGTGGAATAGAATTTTCATAATACAATGTGCTATATACTCTAGCATTTTCTTTTTCTTTCTTTTTTTTTTTTTTTTTTTTGAGACAGGGCCTCGCTCTGCCACCCAGGCTGGAGCGCAGTCATGCAATCCTAACTCACTGCATCCTTGAACTCCTGGGCTCAAGCAATCTTTCTGCCTCAGCTCCCCAAGTAGCTAGGACTACAGGCACATGCCACCATGCCTGGCTAATTAA
This sequence comes from Macaca nemestrina, assembly GCF_043159975.1. Taxonomy (NCBI): domain Eukaryota; kingdom Metazoa; phylum Chordata; class Mammalia; order Primates; family Cercopithecidae; genus Macaca; species Macaca nemestrina. The sequence continues at coordinate 74,734,890 of NC_092132.1, forward strand.
AAAAAAAAAAATTGTAGAGGTGGGGTCTCTCTATGTTGCCCAGGCTAGACTCAAACTCCCAGCTTCAAACAATCCTCCTGTCTCAGCCTCCCAAAGTGCTGGGATGAGAAGTGTGAGTCACGGTGCCTGGTCACATTTTCTATTTTATTTCATGTTTTAAAAGATGCTGGTGTGACCCCAAAATTGATTTCATGATCCACTAGTAGGTCTTTTTTTAAGAGACAGAATCTTGCTCTGTCACCCAAGCTGGAGTATAGTGACATGATCATAGCTTACTGTACCTTGAACTCCTGTGTTCAAGTGATGCTCCTCCCATGTCTGCCTCCTGAGTAGCTGGGACCATCACACCCAGCTAATTGTAGTTTTTGTAGAGACGGGGTCTTGCTGTACTGCCCAGGTTGATCTCAAACTCCTGGTCTCAAGTGATCCTCGCACCTCGGCCTCCCAGAGTGCTGGGATTACGGGCATGAACCATCACACCTGGCCCCACTAGTGGGTCTTGACTTGTGTTTTCTAAAAATACTGTTTCTGAGATAACCAGCTCAGCTAGATAACTGTGGGAGAAAAAAAGAAGTAAAAATAAAATCTAGGTACTTGGGATTACGAAGTAATTGAGGAAAAATAATATACAATTAAGGAGTAGTATAAATGAGAATAAAAAATGTTAAACTTGTGTTGACTGACAAGGGACTAAAGCATGAGCTGAAAATGTGAATGCTGTTTTAGGTAGACAAAAGTGTCTCTACTACTATAAACATAACAATTTTAATATTAGAGGAACATCAAATTGTCAGCATGTAACTATGGTTAATATTGTGTCATTTAATACATGTTCATTAGAAACAAGAGCCGTAGATCTTAGCTCTAAAGGGGATTTTGAGTTTATCTGATTGAAGCAAATCTAAGTATTCACATTTTATGGATGAAATAACTGAAGCCAGCAGAGGTTAAGTGACTTACTAATGCTATATACCTAATTGAGGATTAGAGATTGGGGTGGGGTGAGGGCAGAATAGCTTTCAGATCTCCTACTTCTGCATTTTTCACTTAAAGAGCAGAAATGAGCCAAGCACAGTGGGTCACACCTGAAATCCTAACCCTTCGGAAGGCCAAAGTTGGGAGATCTCTTGAGTCCAAGGGTTTGAGACCAGCCTGGGCAACGTAGCAAGACCCCACCTCTTAAAAAAAGGAAAGGAATGTTTTAGCATGTTTTAATCTATAATGTATTTTTTTACAGGAGGATATTCCTCGTCAGCTTGTCTACATTGGTCTTTACCTCTTCCACATTGCTGGAGCTTACCTTTTGAAGTGAGTTGGGATATTTCATGGGTGTGTAAGTAGGCTGGGCAGATAGTATGCTGACCTGTCTTAATTGGTAATTAATCTTCGCATTTTCAATTTCCTCTTTTAACAGCTTGAATCATCTAGGACTTGTTCTTCTGGTGCTACATTATTTTGTTGAATTTCTTTTCCACATTTCTCGCCTGTTTTATTTTAGCAATGAAAAGTATCAGAAAGGGTAAGTTGTTTAGCCATTCTATTTCTCGTGTAGTAAGTATTTAAAGTCATTGCCTGACATTGCCAAGATCCATGGCTTTTGGCCATTATATTACTTTTTAAGCGATTAGTAGCCACTTTAAATAAAATGAAATTATTTCTCTATTCAGACTTTGTATTTTACTCTCTAAAATGGAGCCTTTCTCAGCTAGAGAGATACTGAATTATATCTTGCAATTTTGAAGACTTTGTGGGTTTACTTTTCTGTTATAACTTCTACTTTGTTTATTGAATCGTTTTTCTTTTGGAGGAGTGATAGAGAAGTGAACTCAGAAGAAAATGAAACAATAGATAATTAGCCTTATAGATAACTAAAATATATTGATGGGGAAATTGAACTGAAAACAGAATTGGAGAGGTATAACTTGTAATTAGTGCAAAGTTGTCTTAAAAAAAGTAAAACTGGGACTCTTAATTGAGAATTAGGCATCCTGTTCTTTATAACACAGCTTTTTTGGTTTGTTTTGTCCAACATTTTCCAAAATTATTCTGAATACTAGTAGTTCTGAGGAACATTAATAGTTCTTATACAAGAAAAGAGATAAGCTAAACAGAAAATTAAACATTTATTTACTGGATTTTTTTAGAAATTTAAATAGGCTAGTATGTGTTATATCTCTTTGAGTGTGGTATATAGGCTTTCCCAGATATTTGACACAAAATTCTTTTTTGCAGAATAAGAAATGCTATTTTAATATGCCGTTACTTAATAGGAATCTAGTTTCTTTTTATTTATTTATTTATTTTGAGAGGGAGTTTCGCTGTTGTTGCCCAGGCTGGAGTGCAGTTGCACGATCTCGGCTCACTGCAACTTCCACCTTCCGGTTTCAAGCGATTCTCCTGCCTCAGCCCCCCAAGTAGCTGGGATTACAGGCGTCTGCCACCACGCCTGACTTAGGAATCTAATTTCTAATAGAATCTTGTTTTTGAGATTTCAGGAATTTGACTTACAGTCTTTTTCTTGCAGATTTTCTCTGTGGGCAGTTCTTTTTGTTTTTGGAAGACTTCTGACTTTAATTCTTTCAGTACTGACTGTTGGTTTTGGCCTTGCAAGAGCAGAGAATCAGAAGCTGGATTTCAGTACTGGAAACTTCAATGTGTTGGCTGTTAGGTATAATCAATTTAACTTTTTTTTTCACTTTATACAGCTAGATAATATATATTATCAGTTTCTCTATGTTGAATCATCTAAAAAAAGGATGAATATGAGGTTGGGGAAAATACTCATTTGATTTTATTTCATACCTTTTGCTATTTTACATGTCTAAAGTGAAGTACTAAAGCATTTAACTTTTAGGATAAATTATTAATGCACTGATAATACAATTTTCTCAAAATTATTACTAAATACTATTAAAGAAGATAGAATGTATTCAGTGGCATTGTTTTTTATACACTGTAACTTTTGATTTCTTAATATTTCTTAGAATTGCTGTTCTGGCATCCATTTGCATTACTCAAGCATTCATGATGTGGAAGTTCATTAATTTTCAGCTTCGGAGGTGGAGGGAACATTCTGCTTTTCAGGCACCAGCTGTGAAGAAGAAACCAACAGTAACTAAAGGCAGATCTTCTAAAAAAGGAACAGGTTTGTATTTAGTAAGCAATGAAAAACTCATAGAAGTAGAAAACTTTTTAAAAATTTGTTGTGGGATCTTATTTATTAGTTTGAAGGTCTTATAAAGAAAATATTATTCTGCTTTTTAACAAAATTAGAGGCAAAGTAATCTTACTGCATTCCACAATTGGGTGATCCCTTGGATGAGGAAACTCAGTTACTCCCCTCAAAAACTGTCCACTAAATTTCTCTTTGACAAGTTTTCCCTTCTTGGTTACCTTTGAGCCACTTTAGACCAAACTTTATGGACAGGTTTAGTGAATAACTAAACTAGAGGATGGTCGTTTGTTTTCAAGCATCTTATTCACATTTTAAAAAGCTGTTCACAACCTCTTCCCATCTGCCCATTTGTCCCAAGTGGAATAGCTTTTTTTTTTTTTTTTTATAACTTCTGATTGCTTGATTCTTTGTCTTTAAGCCTTCATTTAACCTGTTTTCTCTTTATGGCTTTTGCAAAAATTGAAAATGCATTGATACTACAGTTAATTTTTTCAGTGTGTATATGGTATTATGCTTAGAGCTGTAACACAGGAAGTTCCAGTTTTTAGAATACGTCCACTCTGGTTTACTCTTTTCTAAGTATTAATACCTGATAATTTACATCCTCCAGCCTGGTTTTTTTTTTTTTTTTCACGTTTGTCCCAGCAAGTCTTGGCCCTTTGCATTTTCTTAATACATTTTAGTACAATTTGAGCTGGGTGCAGTGGGGGGTACCTGTAGTCCAGCTATTCAGGAGGCTGAGGCAGGAGGATCACTCGAACCCAGAGTTCAGGGTTGCAGTGCACAATGATCGTGCCTGTGAAGAGCTACTGCACTCCAGCCTGGGCAACATAGTGCCTCTTTAGAAAAAAAAAAAAAATTGTACAACCTGGTCAATTTCCACAAAAATTGCTGGGATAGAGTTGAAATAACATCACATCTATAGATCAATTTAGGGATAACTGACTATTTCAACCTAATATATACCTCTGTTTATTTAGGTTGTCTTTCATTTCTCCAAGTAATATTTTTAATAGCTTTAATGGGATGTAATTCACATACAATAAGGTTTACCCTTTAAAGTATACATTTCAGTCATTTTTAACAGATGTTCACAAAATTGTACAAACCACTATCTAATTCCAGAATATTTTTATCACTGCAAAGAAAACCCCATGCCCATTAGCATCACTTCACATTTCCCCCTTCGTTCTGCTCCAGTACTCTCTAATCTATTTTCTGTCTCTAAGGATTGGCCTTTTCTGGACATTTCATGTAAACAGAACCATGTGATATGTGGTCTTTTGCAATTAGATAATGTTTTGAGGTTCATTCATGTCATAGCATATATAAAGACTTCATTTGTTTTTACAGCCAAATAATATTCCATTGTGTGGAACCTTATTGTATGGATATATACCGTGTTTTTATCCATTCATCATTTGATGGACATTTGAGTGCCTTTTACTTTTTGGCTATTATTAATAATGATGCTGTGAACATTTAGGTGCAAGTTTTTGTTCGAACATGTGTTTTCATTCTCTTGGGTACATGCATAGGAATGGAATTTCCAAGTCATGCTGTAACTATGTTTAACATTTTGAGGGAACTGCCAAACTGTTCTTTGAAGTGGCTATACTATTTTTACACTCAGTTTAACATCCTGATATTCAGTTGTCCTTGTGCCATTTGTTAAAAAGACTCCTTCACTATTGAACTGTCTTGATACCCTTTTCAAAAATCATTATTAAAAAAAGTTTATTTCTGGATCATGAATTCTATTGCATTTATTGGTAGATCGATTCTTATGCCAATACCACACTCTCTTGATTACTGTAGCTTTGTAGTAAGTTTTGAAAGCAGGTAATGTGAGTCCCCAATGTTGTTCTTTTTCACGATGTTTTGGTTATTCTGGGTTTCTTACATTTCCATATGAGTTTTTATTTAAGTGACAAGATCTTGCTGTGTTGCCCAGGCTAGACTTGAACACTTAGGCTCAAGGGATTCTCCCATCTCAGCCTCCCAAGTTGCTGGGACTATAGGCACATGCCACCTTACCCAGCCATTTTAATATGAATTTTATAATGAGCTTGTGAGTTTCTGCAAAAAAGCCAGCTGGGGTTTTGGTATGGATTACCTTCAATCTGTAGGTTGATATGCAGAGTATGAACATGAATGTCTGTTTATTTAGATCTTTAATCTCTTTCAATTATAGTTATCACTGTATACATCTTGCAGTTCGTTAAATTTAACCCTATTCTTTTGGATGCTGTTGTAAAATAGAACCATCTTCTTAATTCCATTTTCAGATTCTTCATTGCCAGTGTATATGAAATACAATTCACTTTTGTATATTGATCTTGTATCCTGCAACCTTGCTGAATTTATTTATTCAAATAGGTTTTTGTTTTTTGTTTTTTGGTGGGCAGTCTGGATGTTTTCTGTTGCATTTTCTTGCCAAATTGCCCTGTCTAGAACCTCACGTGTTGAACAGAAATAGAGCAGACATCCTTGTCTTGTTTTTGATCTTAGGGGTAGACATCCGTCCAGTCTTTTACCATTAAGTATGATGTTAGCTATGGGTTTTTCATAAATGACCTTTATCAGGTTGAGGAAGTTCCCCCCTGATTCCTGGTTTGTTTATTTTTGTCATGGAAGGTTGTTAGATTTTGTCAGCTGCTTTTTTTCCTGCATCTATTAAGATAACCTCGTGGGGTTTTCTTAATTTTTTCTGTTGGTATTATAGATTACATTGCTTTTCAGATGTTAAACAAATGTTACATTCCTGGGATAAATTTCACTTGGTTATGGTGTATGATCCTTTTTATCTCTTGATGGATTTGGTATGCAAGTATTTTGTTGAGGTTTTTTTGTGTCTGTAAGCATAAAAGATACTGGTGTGTATTTTTCTTGTAACATCCTTGTCTGGTTTTAGTATCAAGATAATACTGGCTTCATAGAACGAACTGGGCAGTGTTTTTTCCTTTTCTGTTTTTTGGAAGAGGTCTTCACTTGATCTTAGCCAAAATGCCAAGAAACAGTGGAAGAGTTGTTGAAGGAGATATTTTATAGGTGTCTGTATAGGAATCTCATACATTTTTCATTAAACTCATTCTCAGATATTTTCTTTTTTAAGCTAATGTACATGCTTTTTTTAAAAAACAATTTTAACTATTTGTTACGTAGTAATGCCATTTGTTTTCTTTAAGATACTATCCATGTACTGAAAAAATCTTCCTAATTCACTTAAAGTTTACACTAAAATATACAGTTATATCATCTATAAATATTATACCTTTTCATTTTCTTCCTGTATTACACTAGCTAGGACTATACCATAATATTGAATACAAGAAATGAATACTCTTGTTCCTCATATAAGAGGGAGACCTTTCGGTAGTTCATTATTAAGAATGTTTTGTAGATGCCCTTTACTCAGTTCTCTTGTATTATATTTTTTACTAAGAGTTTGTGTCCATGACTTGTAGAATGTTAAGAAATGCTTTTTCTGCAACATTTAGTCATAGAGTTTTTCTTTATTCTGTTAATGTTGTGAATTGCATTGACTATCAATGTTAAAATAATTTTGCATTTCTGACATGCATCCAAGTTGGTGATAATACAGTAGTCTCCCTGGGGGAATACATTCCAAAACCTCCAATGGATGCCTGAATCCAGGGGTGGTATCAAACTCTATATAGTCATGTGCTAAATAATGACATTTCAGTCAACAGCTATACAATATATGTGCATACATGACTCATTTATGACACTGGTCCTATAAAATTATACTGTATTTCTCCTACACCATTTCTATGTTTAGATGCATACATAGTTACCACTGTATTACAGTTGCCTACAATATTCCACACAGGAACATGCTGTGCAGGTTTTTAGCCTAGGAGCAATAGGCTATAACATATAGCCTGGGTGTGTGGTAGGCTCTACCATCTAGATTTGTGGAAGTACATTCTGTGATGTTCACACAATGATGAAATTGCCTGACACATTTCTTAAAACATAGCCTGTTAAGTGGTGTATGACTCTATATACTATGTTTTCTCCTAATACAGCTATGATAAAGTTTTATTTATAAATTAGTCACATATAACAGCATATTGTAGCAAAAGTTAATTGAATGTGGTATTTTTCTCTCTCAAAATATTATATAGTACTCACCTATTTTCAGACCATGGTTGACTGTGGGTAACTGAAACATGGAAAGCAACACTGCAAATAAGGGGAGACCATTGTACATCACTTTTGCAGAATTCCCTTTTTCATTATTTCATTAGGATTTTTGCATCTAAGTGTTTGGAAGTGTTCACCAACTAAGCCCTCTGACCTAGAGTCGTCTTTTTTTCCGAAACAGGGCCTTGCTCTGTCACCCAGACTGGAGTGCAGTGGCATGATCTTGGCTCACTGCAGCCTCAACTTTGTGGGCTTAAGCAATCCTCCCACCTCAACCTCCTGAGTAGCTGGGGCTACAGGCACATGTCACCACACCACTAGTTTTTGTGTTTTTTGTAGAGATGGGATTTCACCATGTGGCCAGAACCACAGAACCCCAAAGAGGGTGTCACAGCACTGCCTCAGGGAGCCCCTAGATCTGGGCTTCCCAAAGGACCACAGCTCTTCTCTGTTTCTTGTCATGCGCAGTGTGGTGAGCAGGGGGGCATGTTTCAGCCTTGTTTGTGCTACAGCCCTTTTAGTCCCGCCATTCAGCAGGTGCCAAGTTCTTGTCCTACATCCAGGAAGAATGAGGTATGCAGGCAACTGGAAGGTGAGCAAGGCAGAGAGGAGGTTCATTGAGAGGCGAAACAGTTCTTAGGAGATCTGGTTAGCTCCTTTCCACAGGCAGGTCATCTCATCATCTGTGCAGCCCTCATGGTTAGCTCCTATCCACAGTCTCATCATCTGCCCAAGTCTGGCTGAGTCCAGGATTTTTATAAGCTTCAGGGAGAAGGAAGTGCATAATGATTGGTCCATGGGCAGGCCCAGAAAAAGCACTATAAGTTCTCACTCCAGTCCATGGAACTGGCGGCCGGGCCCCCAGGTTTCAGGCCGTCCCTGGCTTGAAGAGGGGGGCTTCACCAGGGGCCCACGCCTTTCTGCCAAGGAAGCTCTCTGCCTCCTGCTGCCATCAACCTACCATCCATGGTGCCTAGGCTGGTCATTCCAAGAGATGCCTGCAGGCCCACACCAAGCTGCCCTCAGTCCCCCTCGGCCTCCCTCTCATGCTTGTCAGCACTCACCGTCACGATGGCCAAGGGAGCAGGGAGCTGGCATATCAGTGCTGCTCTAATCCCATGGTCAGTCTCACCTTCACTCCAAAATAGTAGTGGATGCCAGGAGTTGCAGAGTGGCCAGGCAGCGGGAGCAGGCGCTTCCAAGCCTGCAGAGGCAGTGGGGCTTCCCGGGCCCCCAACGGCTACGGCTGGGTGGCTGCAGCTGCGCCCAGGAGTGCAGGGCTCCCACCCCTCCAACTCTGAAAGGGATGGAGCTCCTGCTAGCTATGTGAAGCATGCAGCCCTGGCTGTACCTCCCACCCTACAGCCAATGTCATGGCAATAGCCACTCCATACGGGCTGCTGCTGCCATCACTGAGAGGTGAGGTTGCAGTGGGTGGAGATGATGTTGCTGGACTCCAGCTGGGATAACAGAGTGAGACCCTGTCTCAGAAAAAAAAAAAAAAAAAGATGATACTATTATTCACATTTTCTGTTTCTTAGTTGTTTCTCTTTTGGTAAATAGTGTTTTTCAAGGAATTTGTCTAGTTCATAATAAATTTGCAAATACATTGGCATAAAATTATTCATATGAACTTAATTATCCTGTTAATGCCTGTAAATGAGGAGTGATTCCTGTTTTTCATTTCTTGTGTTAGTAACGTAAGCCTTTTATCTTTTCTTCCATCAGGCAAAACCAACATTTGTCTTTTTGTGTTGATTTTCCTAGTTGTGTCTTTTCTGGATCATTGATTTCTATTCTTCTTTCCTTTTCATTGGGTTTAATTTGCAGTTTTGTTTGTGATTTACCTTCTTGAGCTGGATCTTTGGAGCACTAATTTGTATCTCTTATCAATTACATGCAGTTAAGGGTAAACTTTTCAACACCACTTTAACAGTATTTCACAAGTTTTTTGTATTGTTTTGTTTTGTTTTGTTTTTTTGAGATGGAGTCTAGCTCTATTGCCAGGCTGGAGTGCAGTGACGGGATCTCAGCTCACTGCAGCCTTCGCCTCCTGGGCTCAAGTGATTCTCCTGCCTCCCAGGTAGCCAGGATTACAGGCACCCACCACCACACCCAGCTAATTTTTGTATTTTTAGTAGAGATGGCGTTTCACCACGTTGGCCAGGCTGATCTTGAACTCCTGACCTCAGGTGCCGCCCACCTCAACCTCCCAAAGTGCTGGGATTACAGGCGTGATCTACTGTGCCCAGTCTGTATTTCACAGGTTTCGTTATGTCTTTTTCATTGTTATTCAGTTCAATGATATCTGTGCTTGGATTCCACTTGTGCTGTGATTATAGGTGCAAGCCATTATCCCTGCCTCAAACATCCATTTCTGTATGCAACTCTTACATTTTTGGAGAGAGTCAGTGAGACATTTGTTACTCCATCGTAGCTTGAAGAAGGCCATTACATTAGCCAGATGTGGTGGCACATGTCTGTAGTCCCAGCTATTTGGGAAGCTGAGGTGGGAGCATCACTTGTCCCCAGGAGTTCAAGACTACATTGAGCCATGATCATGCCACTGCACTCCAGCCTTGGTGACAGAGTCTGAAAAACAACAGTAACATAAATAAATAAAAAGAAGGCTGTAATACACCCCTCCACATGGGAATTATCCTAAACGCCAACTTTAGCATGTTGTAAACAAATATCCCCAAGGACTTTGCCGTCAGATGTGAAAAGTTTATTTCTACAGAAGGTATTTCTCTTGATTACTATTTTTAAATTCTTGTAACTTTTTAAATAGTTTTCTGTCCTGTCACTTTTTTCTGCTTTTAATAGTAGTTTTCTTTGAATTTGCTACTTTCAGTTCATTGTGTTAAACATGTTAACCAGGTTTTGTGATTGGTTAAATACTGGTAAATAAATTTCACCTGAGTATATATTGGATTTTACATTTTCTTTTCTGAAGGTATGTTTACATATAAAGATTATTACTTGCATTTATTTATAAAAGAGTAACACAGATTCTTTTCTTTTTGCAGAAAATGGTGTAAATGGAACATTAACTTCAAATGTAGCAGACTCTCCCCGGAATAGAAAAGAAAAATCTTCATAATGAATTATAAACTAATTGATTAATGTCCCCAAAGAAATCTGCTTTCTACTATATCTTTCAGCATTAGAGATTTTTCTGTTCTTGAAAATACAGTCTGTGCTCTTTGATTTTTGCTATTGTACTGTTTCATGCATTTTTTTAATGGGCATTTGAGGGGAGGATTATTGCTATGAATGAAAAAAATATTTTAGCTTAGACTAAGCTACCTGCCTTCAAAATAGTTTAGGGACCACCACCATATTTTATTTTGTTTTTATTTTTGAACATTTTTCTAATGATTTGGAGAGAAAACTATTTACAAAAATTCCACATATCAGTGATACAATTTCTTGCTGTCACCAATTTTTTATAATAGCAGAGTGGCCTGTTCTAAGAAGGCCATATTTTTTAAGTTATCTTTCAGGGTAAAATGGAACTACTATAAAGTTGGATGTCAAACTTTAATATGTTTTCAGTGTTCTCTAATTTTTAGGAATTTTTGTAACCTTTACACCTGGAAAAAAAGATTTGTAAAATTGCCAAAACAATTGTGTGCTTCATTTTATAGGTAGTGGTTATTAGTATTACATCCCCATTTTAAAAACAAAAACATAATGGTTACAACATGTGGAGTTTTATTGACATACATATTAAATCAAAGTATATTCTTAAAAGTGCTTGTGAAGTAAAATCTTTCTTGTGCATTTTCAATACTTGTAACCTGGAAATCAGAAAATATTTACTATGAACAGGAAAATCGGACTTATATAGCCCTTTTTGATATGTTTATTAATAATGATTCTTAATGGGGCTCATAATAAGTTTAATATGCACAGCATCTTAGAAAAGTTTAACCTGCAAACCCTTTTAAAACATAATGCCTACTTGATTTATATCTATAAAAAGAATGTCAGGTAATTATATTTGGAAAACATTTAATGCACTAACTTTAAAGAAATTGAAAATTCAGGTGGATAAATAGTCTTACAAAAGACAATGTGCTTTATGTTATACCTATAGCTTTGGTCCCATCTTTAATTGAGAAACATTTATCTGTATAAAACATATTTTTGGATAAATATATATATATATATTTGTATCTCTACAGAAAGGCTCTAAAAAGCATTTGAGGAAAATATTTGGTTCCCTTTTCTATAATTATCCTTTAAGATCCGTATAGCTACATTTGGTTTATTCATTGTATTTGCAGTATATATATTGTTCCTTTCAGTGTTCACATCTTGTTCCCCATTTCTCACTTGTGTCACCAGCTGTTTGTGCCATTTTTAGTGTAAAAGTTGCAGACCTATTAGATCTGCAGTTTAAGTTGCCATGCTGCTAGGAAGTTGTCCTTTTTCTTTCCAGCTGTTTACCTACTTCCTGGAAAAAGTAGTAGCTCTCTGTAGCATTATGGAGTTTCAGTGGAACCAAATCTTTGCCATTAAAAACTGGCATTATACTGAACTATACATTGAGAAATCAATCAAAATAAAAATTTTTACTTTCACAAGTTGCATCCTGGATGTTTCTGTCATTGTTGGTGTTTATGCTATTTTGGTATATAACCTCATTAAAATGTACCATATTTAAAACACTTTATAGATATTCAGAATAACCCTTTTCAAAAGTGTGTTCTGCAAATAAACAGATTCGTTCCACAGAACATTGGTGAGGACTACTGGGGGAATAGATGGTCATAACCAAATAAATCTGGGAATCACTAGATTGAACTAACCTAAAGGTGTCTCTTTATTATGGGACCATTCAGTCCTTAATATGCAAATGTGTTCCCTGGTGCACCAAGAATGTTGGCAGTGTGGGTATAATATGCAGTATTTCCCACCTTATTTGCCTGTAGAATTTTCTGTTCATCAAATTACTACAGCACTTTGTTTTCTACAGCATACACTGTGTTTACGCAAAGAAAAAAGCCCTTGATATGTAGTTACCAAGGGCTTACGTATACACACAAGCACGTATACACACAAGTATGATTATAAATTATGAGCCCTACACCCTGCTCTCAGATGTGCTGAGGAAAGTCTGTACTGGCTTCCAGATCCTGCAGAGCCTGTCATTATCACCCAGACTCAAGTCGAGCTTGGAAGCATGATGGGAATCCTGTAGAGACCTACACCTGGACAAGGCTCATGACTCTGTCTTAAACCCTGGGGAACCATGAATTAGTTGCTTTGCTGCTCCGGGGTTTAGTCTTTCCCTCCACAAAATGCCTCTTTGCTGCATTTTTTTAAACTCTAAATTGACAATTTATCATTGTATGTGGGGATCCAAAGTGGTGTTATGATTTATGAGTATAATATGGAGTAATTAAGCTAGTTAACATCCATCACCTCAAATACTTAACATTTTTTGTGATTAGAACATTTAAATTTAGTTTTGAAATGTATAATACTATTATTAACTATATTTACCATGCTGTGCAATAGAACTAAAAAGAAATTCCTTCTGCCATATTTCATACCCTTTGACCATCATCTTCCCATACCCCTCAGCTCTCAGCCTTTGTAACCATCGTTCTACACTCTGATTCTGTGAGTTTGTTTTAGATTCCACATACAAGTAAATAATGTGCCGTATTTGTCTTTCTGTGCCTGGTTTACTTAGCAAAATGTCCTTCAGTTTCATCCATGTTGTCACAAATGACAGAATGTCTTTTTTAAAGGCTGAATAGTATTCCATTGTATGTATATACCCCATTTTCCACATTTTCTTTAGCCATTCATCTGCTGATAGAGCAGACCTTAGGTTGATTCCGTAACTTGGCTATTGTGAATATAGTGCTACAGTGAACTTGGGGCTGCAAACATCTCTTCGACACACTGATTTCAAATCTTTGGGTTGAATTCCCAGAAGTGGGATTGCTGGATCATATGGTAATTCTATATTTAGTTTTTTGAAGAACTTCAGTTTTCCTTAATGGCTGTGCTAATTTACATTCTTAACAGTGTATATGGGTTCCCTTTTCTCCATATCCTTGCCCACATCTGTTATCTTTTGTCTTTGTTATGATAGCCATTGTGACAGGTGTAAGATGACATCATATTGTGGTTTCAATTGGCAGTTTTTCCATTATGTTTCCTTTAGTAGTGTTACAGTTTTTGGTCTTACATTTAAGGCCTTAATCTATTTTTGAGTTGATTTTTGCATATAGGTAAGACAAAGGTCCAATTTCATTCTGCATGTGAGTATCTAGTTTTCCTATCACCATTTATTGAAGAGACTATTCTTTTCCCATTGTATATTCTTGGCATCTTTGTGGAAAAGCAGTTGACCATGTGCATACCTGGGTTCATTTATGGGCTCTCTGTTCTGTTTCATATGTACTTGGTGTTTTCATTTTTTTGTTACATTTTGTTTTTGTTTGTCTTGCAAGTACCATGTATACCTTTGTTTTTTAAAATATATACACAGGGAGCCAGGGGTCTCACTATATTGCCCAAGCTGGTGTCAAACTCCTGGCCTTGAACAATGCTCCTGCCTCAGTATCCCAAAGTGCTGGGATTACAAGTGTGATTACTAACATTTTTTTTCAATAGTTTTTGGGGAACAGATGGTTTGGGTTACATGGATAAGTTATTTGGTGGTGATTTCTGAAATTTTGGTGTGCTTCCCACGTGAGCAGTGTACAGTGTACCCAATGTGTAGTTTTTTATGCCTCAATCCCCTCCTATCCTTCCCTGAGTCCCCAAAATCCATTGTATCGTTCTTATGCCTTTACATCCTCATAGCTTAGTTCCCACTTGTAAGTGAAAACATATGATATTTGGTTTTCCATTCCTGAGTTACTTCACTTAGAAAAATGGTCTCCAGCTCCATCCACATTGCTGCAAATGCCATTATTTTATTCCTTTTTGTGGCTGGGTAGTAGTCCACGGTATAAATATACCACATTTTCCTTATCAAGGTGTTGGTTGATGGGCATTTAGGCTGGTTCCATATTTTTGCAATTGCAAATTGTGTTGCTATAAACATGCGTGTGCAAGTGTCTTTTTCATGTAATGACTTCTTTTCCTCTGGGCAGATACCAAGTAGAAGGACTGCTGAATCAAATGGTAGTTTTACTTTTAGTTTTTTAAGGAATCTCCATACTGTTTTCTATAGTGGTTGTACTGGTTTACATTCACACCAGCAGTTTAAAAGTTCCCTTTGACAACATCCATATTAATATCTTTTTTTTTTTTTTTTTTTTTTTTAATGATGGCCATTCTTGCAGGAGTGAGGTGGTATCTCATTGTGGTTTTAATTTATATTTTCCTGACAATCAGTGATGTTGGGGATTTTTTCATCATTGGCTATTCATATATCTTCTTTTGAGAATTTTCTATTCATGTCCTTTGTGCAATTTTTGATGGGATTATTTGTTTTTTTTTCTTACTGATTTGTTTGAATTCCTTGTAGATCTGGTTATTAGTCCTTTGTTGGATACATAGTTTGTGAATATTTTCTCCTACTCTGTGGGTTGTCTGTTTATTCTGATTATTTCTTTTGCTGTGCAGAAGCTTTTTAGTTTAATTAGGTCCCATCTACTTGTTTTTTCTTTGTTGCATTCGCTTTTGGGTTCTTGGTCATGAACTCTTTGCCTAAGCCAATGTCTAGAAGAGTTTTTCTGATGTTATCTTCTAGAATTTTTATGGTTTCAGGTCTTAGATTGAAGTCTTTGATCCATCTTGAGTTGATTTTTGTATAAAGTGAGAGATGGGGATCCAGTTTCATTCTACATGTGACTTGCCAATCATCCCAGCACCATTTGTTGAATAGGGTGTCCTTTCCCTACTTTATGTTTTTGTTTGCTTTGTTTAAGATCAGTTGGCTGTAAGTATCTGGCTTTATTTCTGGGTTCTCTATTCTGTTCCACTGGTCTGTGTGCCTATTTTTATACCATGACCTTGCTGTTTTGGTAACTATAGCTTAGTTTGAAGTTGGGTAATGTGATACCTCCAGATTTGTTCTTTTTGCTTAGTCTTGCATTGGCTATGTGAGCTCTTTTTATGGATCCATATGAATTTTAGGATTGTTTTTTCTAGTTCTGTGAAGAATGATGATGGTATTTTGATGGGAATTGCGTTGAATCTGTAGATTGCTTTTGGCAGTTTGGTCATTTTCCCAATATTGATTCTACCCATCCGTGAGCATGAAATGTGTTTCCATTTGTTTGTGTCATCCATAATTTCTTTCAGCAACGTTTTGTAGTTTTCCTTATAGAGGTCTTTTACCTCCTTGGTTAGGTATATTCCTAAGTTTTGGGGGTTTGTTTGTTTGTTTTGCAGCTGTCATAAAAAGGGATTCAGTTCTTGATTTGATTCTCAGCTTGGTCATTGTTGGTGTATAGCAGTACTACTGGTTTGTGCAGTTGGTTTTGTATCCTGAGATTTTACTGAATTCATTATCAGATCTAGGAGCTTTTTGGATGAGTCTTTAGGGTTTTCTAGGCACATGATCATATCACCGTTAAACAACAACAGTTTTAATTCCTCTTCACTGCCTTGGATACCCTTTATTTCTTTCTCTTGTCAGATTGCTCTGGCTAGACTTCCAGTACTATATTGAATAGTAATGATGAAAGTGGGCATCCTTGTCTTGGTCTAGTTCTCAGGGGAAATGCTTTCAACTTTTCCCTATTCAGTATAATGTTGGCTGTGGGTCTGTCATAGATTGTCATTATTACCTTGACGTATGTCCCTTCTATGTCAATCTTGCTGAGAGTTTTAATCATAAAAGGATACTGGATTTTGTCAAATGCTTTTCTGCATCCATTGAGATGATCATAGGATTTTTGTTTTTAATTGTTTATGTGATATGTCAAAATTATTGATTTGTGTATGTTAAACCATCCCTGCATCCCTGGTACGAAACCCACTTGATCATGGTGTATTATCTTTTTGATATGCTGTTGGATTCAGTTAGCTAGTATTTTGTTGAGGATTTTTCCATGTATGTTCATCAAAGATATTGGTCTGTAGTTTTCTTTTTTTGTTACGTCCTTTACTAGTTTTGGTATTAGGCTGATACTGGCTTCATAGAGTGATTTAGAGAGGATTCCCTCTTTCACTATCTTTTAGAATAGTTTCAGTAAGATTGGTACCAATTCTTCTTGGAATGTCTGATAGGATTCAGCTGTGAATCCGTCTGTTCCTAGACTTTTTTTGTTGGCAATTTATTTTACTACTGTTTCAATCTCACTACTTGTTATTGGTCTATTCAGAATTTCTATTTCTTCCTGATTTAATCTAGGAGGGTTGTATATTTCCAGGAATTTATCCATCTCCTCTAGATGTTCTAGTTTGTGTGCATAAAGATGTTAATAGTAGCCTTGAGTGATCGTTTGTATTTCTGTGATATCCGTTTTAATAACTCCTGTTTCATTTCTAATTGAGCCTATTTGGATATTCTTTTCTTGGTTAATCTCCCTAATGGTCTGTTGATGTTTATCTTTTCCAAAAAACAGCTTTTGTTGCATTTATGTTTTTTGTTGTTGTTGTTTCCATTTTATTTACTTCTGCTCCAATTTTTGGTGTTTATTTTCTTCTGCTAGGCTTGGGTTTAGTTTGTTCTTGTTTCTCTAGTTCCCTGAGGTGTGACTTAGATTGTCTGTTTGTGCTCTTTCAGACTTTTTGATGTCGGCATTTTGGGCTCTGAACTTTGCTCTTAGCATTGCTTTGGCTGTATCCTAGAGGTTTTGATAAGTTGTAACACTGTTATTTTTCAGTTCAAATAAATTTTTAATTTCCATCTTGATTTCATTGTTGGCCCAAAGATCATTCAAGAGCAGATTATTTAATTTCCATGTATTTGTATAGTTTTGAGTGCTCTTTTTGGAGTTAACTTCCAGTTTTATTCCACTGTAGTCTGAAAAGATACTTGATATAATTTTGATTTTCTTAAATTTACTGAGACTTGTTTTGTGGCCTATCAAATGGTCTATCTTGGAGAATGTTCCATGTGCTCATGAAAAGAACATGTGCTGATGAATGTATGTATAGTCTGCAGTTATTGGATAGAATGTTCTGTGAGTATCAGTTAAGTCCATTCTGGGGTATACTTTAAGTTCATTGTTTCTTTGTTGACTTCTATCTTGATGACCTGTCTCGTGCTGTCAGTGGAGTGCTGAAGTCCCCCACTATTATTGTGTTGCTGTCTATCTCATTTCTTAGGTCTAGTAGTAATTGTTTTATAAATTTGGGAGCTCTAGTATTGGTACATATACATGTAGGATTATGATATTTTTCTGTTGGACTAACCCTTTTATCATTATATAATGTCCCTCTTTGTCCTTTTAAACTGTTGTTCCTTTAAAGTCTTTTGTCTGATAAAAAAAATAGCTACTCCTGATTGCTTTTGGTTTGCATTTGCCTGGAATATCTTTTTCTACCCCTTTACTTAAGTTTATGTGAGTCCTTATTTGTTAGATGAGTCTCTCGAAGACAGCAGATACTTGGTTGGTGAATTTTATCCGTTCCACCATACTGTATCTTTTAACTAGAGCATTTAGGCCTTTTACATTCAATGTTAATATTGAGATGTGAGGTACTACTCTATTTGTTGCCTAAGTATCTTGGTTTTCTTTCATTGTGTTATTGTTTTATAGGCCCTCTGGCATTTATGCTTTAATGAGGTTCTATTTTGGTGTATTTCAAGGTTTTGTTTCAAGATTTGTAACTCCTTTTAGCATTTATTGTAGTGCTGACTTGGTAGTGGCAAGTCCTCTCAGCATTTGTTTGTCTGAAAAAGACTCTATCTTTTCTTGACTTATGAAACTTATTTTTGCTGGATACAAAGTTCTTGACTGACAATTATTCTGTTTCAGGAGGCTAAAGATAGACCCCAATCCCTTCTAGCTTATAAGGTTTCTGCTGAGAAACCTGCTGTTAAAGTTTTCCTATAACTTTATAGATTACCTGATACGTTTGTCTCACAGCTCTTAAGATTTTTGCCTTCGTCTTGACTTTAGATAACCTGATGACTACGTGCCTAGGTGATGATCTTTTTGTGATGAACTTCTCAGGTGTTCTTTGAACTTCTTGTATTTGGATGTCTAGATCTCTAGCAAGGTCAGGGAAGTTTTCCACAATTAATGCCTCAAATAAGTTTTCCAAACTTTTAGATTTCTCTTCTTCTCAGGAACACCAATTATTCTTAGGTTTGGCCATTTAACATAATCCCAAATATCTTGGAGGCTTGATTCATTGTTTTAGATTCTTTTTTCTCTGTCTTTGTCTGATTGGGTTAATTTGAAAACCTTGTCTTCAAGCTCTGAAATTCTTTCTTCTACTTGTTCTAGTCAAGTGTTGAAACTTTCCAGTGCATTTTATATTTCTGTAAGTGTGGCTTTCATTTCCAGAAGCTGTGATTGTATTTTCTTCATGAAATCTATTTCTCTGGAGACTTTTTCATCCATATCCTATATTGTTTTTTACATTTCTTTTAGTTTTCACTTTTCTCTGGTATCACCTTGAGTAGCTTAATAATCAACCTTCTGAATTCTTTATCTGGCAATTCTGAGATTTCTTCCTGGTTTGGATCCATTGCTGATGAGTTAGTGTGATCTTTTGGGGATGTTATAGAACCCTGTTTTGTCATATTACCAGAATTACTTTTCTGGTTCCTTCTCATTTGGGTAGACAATAGTCTATTGTCTACTAAATATTCCACTAAAATATTAGTGGGAAGCTCTGGAACTCAAGGCCTACTTCAGATTATTTTGTCCCATAGGGTTATCCCCTGATGCTCTCCCCCATCCCCTAGGAATGGGGCTTCCTGAGAGCCTGACTGCAGTAATCGTTATTGCTCTTCTGGGTCTAGCCACCCAGCAGGGCTACCAGGCTCCAGGCTGGTGCTGGGGAGTGTCTGCAAAGAGTCCTGTGATATGATCCATCTTTGGGTCTTTCAGCTGTGAATACCAGCACTTGCTCTGATGGAGGTGGCAGGGGAGTGAAGAAGACTCTGAGAGTCTTTGGTTGTAGATATGTTTAGTATGCTGACTTTCTCAAATGCTGGTTATGCTAGCAGTGAAGCTGTCACATGGACAGACTCAGGACACCTGGTTAGCCAGGATGTTACAGCACAATTAGCTGTTGTTTTCTCCCTGCTCCCTGGGAGCAGGGTTATTCTGTCATGAGTTGCTGTAATGGCCTGAGTTGGTTGGCCTCTAGCCAGTATGTGGCACTGTCTAGAGAGCACCAGCTTCAGTAGTAGTAGGGAGATATAATCTTGCCCTAAGTTGGCCAGGGTAAGTATCCTGGTTTCTCAGGTGATGTGCAGGGCCATAAAAAGCCCCCAAGACTTAATATCTTATGTTTGGCTACCAGGGCAGGTAGAGAAATATCATCAGGTGGGGGCAAGGTTAGGTGGGTCTGAGCTCAGACTGTCCTTGGGAGGGGCTTGCAATGGCCACTGTGGGAGATGGGTAGTGGTTCTCAGGCCAATGGGGTTATGTTCCAGAGGGAATTATGGCTGCCTCTGCTGTGCCATATAGCTCACCAGGAAAGTGGGGGATAGCAGGTAGCAAAAGACCCCGCCTAACTCCCAGGCAGTTGGCTAGGCCAGTCTCACTCCACATTACCCCTGTCAGACATTGTCCCATGCTGTAAACTTCCGTGCTGAGAAAGGAAGCATAGCTTTCAGCTTGCCCCTCCCTATCTGCCCCAATGTCAGAGGCAGCTCCTTCACTCGTATCTGTAGCAGTTCCCATTCACTTCTTGGATTCTGCTCAAGAAAATTCATGTCCAGTCAAAATTACTACAAATTTCAGTTGGAAGCTTCTTTCACCCTGTGACCCCTCCCTAATTCCGCTGGCTGCCTTTCCTGAGGGTTCCTGTGAAATACAGTCAGGGATGGTTTCCCTGGGCTCCGGCTGGAGACTGGGAGTGCCTTCAAGACTCTTCCCGCTGCTGCTTCTACTTTTATATTTCACGTGGCTCCCTAAATCAGCTGTAGGTAAGGTTAAATTCTTCTCCCATGATCTGGATTTTCAGATTCCCCAGTGGGGGATGTGTGTCCAGAAGCAGGTTTTCTCCCTCTCGTGCTTTGAGAACTCACAGTTTTTTGCCTCTCTCGTGGAATTTGCAGTGGTGTGCCACTTCTTTCAAAGGATCTAGGATTTCTTTTGGTTTTCCTGGTACATTTCGGGGGTGGTTTTTCGAGCAAAAGTTCACGGTGTGAGTCGCCACACACTGTTCTGTCCATTTAAGTGGTAGCCGCACATTAGCTCTGTCTCCTATCTGCCATCTTCCTCAGACTCTACTATCACTTTTTAGTATAGTTTGAAATACTAGTTTGAAATCAGGTAGTGTGATGCTTCCAGCTTTGTTCTTTCTGCTCATAATTGCCCTGGTTATTCAGGGTTTTTTGTACTTCCATTTGTATTTGAGCATCGTTTTCTATGTTTCTAAGAAAAACAACATTGGAAGTTTGATAGGGATTGCATTGAATCTGCAGATTGCTTCAGGCAGTATGGACATTTTAACAATATTCTAATCCGGCCAGGCGTGGTGGCTCATGCCTGTAATTCTAGCACTTTAAGGCCAAGGCAGGCAGATCATGAGGTCAGGAGATCGAGACCATCCTGGCTAACACAGTGAAACCCCATCTCTACTAAAAATACAAAAAATTAGCCGGGTGTGGTGGTGGGTGCCTGTAGTCCCAGCAACTCAGGAGGCTGAGACAGAATAACAGTGTGAACCCAGGAGGCAGAGCTTGCTTGCAGTGAGCCGAGATCATGCCACTGCACTCTAGCCTGGGCAACAGAGCGAGACTCTGTCTCAAAAAAAAAAAAAAAAAACGAAAAAAAACCCAATATTCTAATCCATGAATATGGGATATCTTTCCATTTATTTGTCTTCTTCAATTTTTTTCATTAGTGTTTTATAACTTTTAGTGTACAGGTTTTTCACTTTCTTGATTAAATTTAGTCCTAAATGTTTTGTTTTATTTTTTATAGCTATCGAAAGATTATTCTATTGATTTCTTTTTTGGATAGTTTGTTGAAGATCATGTTGCCAACAAACAATGACAATTCTACTTCTTTCTTTCATATTTGGATGCCTTTTCTTTCTTTCTCTTGCCTAATTGCTTTGGCAAGGACTTCAATACTACTTTGAATAGAAGTGGTGAGAATGGGCATTCTTGTCTTGTTCCAGATCTTAGAGGAGAGACTTTCGATTTTTTCACCACTGAGTATAACATTAGCTGTAGGCTTCTCATATATGGTCTTTATTGTGTTGAGGCACATTCCTTCTATACCTAATTTGGTGACAGTTTTTATTATGAAAAGATGTTGAGTTTTGGCAAATGCTTTTTCTGTGTGTAATGAGGTGATGGTATGGTTTTTGCTCTTCATTCTGTTAATATGATGTATCACGTTTATTGATTAGCATACCTTGAACCATGCTTGCATGCCAGAGATAAATCCCACATGATCATGATGATGATATTTTTAATGTGTTGTTGAATTTGGTTTGCTAGTATTTTGTTTAGGGCTATTGCCTCTGTGTTCATCAAGGATATTGGCCTGCAATTTTCTTTTTTTGTGTGTGTGTAATGTACTTGTCTGGCTTTGGTACCAAAGTAATTCTGGCCTTATAAAAATAGTTTTGAAATAGCCTTCCTCAGCTGCATGCAGTGGCTTATGCCTGTAATCCCAGCACTTTGGGAGGCCAAGGCTGAAGGATCACTTGAGGCCAAGGAATGGAGACCAGCTTGGGAAACATAGCAAGACCCTAGTCTCTAAAACAGTAAAAACTTAGCCAGGCATGGTGGCATGCACCTGAAGTCCTGTCTACTTGGGAGGCTGACTGAGGCTGAGGTGGCAGGATTGCTTGAACCCAAAAGTTTCAGGCTGCAGTGAGTCATGATCTGCCACTGCACTCCAGTAGGCAACAATGAGACTCTGTCCAAAAAAAATTTTTTTTAATTTCTCCTCTTTGTTTTTTTGGAAAACTTTGAGAAGAGTTAGTATTAGTTCTTCAAATGTTTTGTAGAATTTAGCAATGAAGTCATCAGGTCCTGGCCTTTTTTTTGTAGGAGACTTTGTTACTGATTCAATCTCCATACTGATTATTGGTCTGTCCACATTTTCTATTTCTATATGATTTAGTCTTTTTAGGATGTACATGTCTAGTAATTTATCCATTTCTTTTAAGTTACCTAACTTATTGGTATCTAATTGTTGATAGTAGTCTCCTATGATCTTTTATTTCTGGGGTATCAGTTGTAATGTCTCCTCTTTCATTTCTGATTTTATTTATTTGGGTATTCTCTTTTTTCTTAGTCTACCTAAGGGTTTGTGAATTTTATCCTTTCAATAAACCACCTCTGTTTCATTGATATTTTGTATTTTTTTAGTATCTATTTTATTTATTTCTGCTCTTTATTATTTCATTCCTTCTGCTAACTTTGGGCTCAGTTTTTTCTTGTTCTAGGTAGTTCCTTCAGGTATAATATTAGGTTGTTTGCGTTTTTTGTTATTGTTGTTTGGAGACAGGGTCTTGCTCTGTCACTCAGGCTGAAGGCCAGTGGTGCAATCATGGCTCACTGCAGCCTCTACCTCCTGGGCTCAAGTGAGTCTCCCATCTCAACCTCCTGAGTAGCCGGGAACACAGGTGTGTGCCATCATACTCAGCTAACTTTTTAAAAATTTTTATAGAGATAGGGTTTCCCTATGTTGCCCAGGCTGATCTCAAACTCCCAGGCCCAAGTGATCCTCCCGCCTCAACATCTCAAAGTGCTGGGATTATAGGCATGAGTCACTGTGTGCAACCATCTTCTTTTTTGATGTAGGCATTTATTGTTGTAAACTTTACTCTTAAACCTGCTTTTGCTGTATCACAGAAGTTTCTATATGTTGTTTCCATTTTTGATTGTCTCAAGACCAAGATTTTTTTTTTAATTTCCCTTTTAATTTCTTCATTGACTTAATAGTTATTTGGGAACATGTTGTTTAATTTCCATGCATTTGTGAATTTTCTGAAATTACTCCCGGCATTGATTTTTAGTTTCATACCATTATGGTTAGAAAAAATACTTGATATAATTTCAGTCTTTTAAAATTTGCTAAGGTTTGATTTGTGCCCTAATACGATTTATCTTGAAGAATGTTTCATGTACCTGAGAAGAATGTATATCTGTTGTTGTTGTATGGAATGTTCTGCATATGTCTGTTAGATCTATTTGGTCTAAAGTGTTGTCCAAGTCCAATGTTTCCTTATTAACTTTCCATCTGGATGATCTATCCATTGTGAAATGGGGTATGGAAGTCCTCTATTATTATTACATTGTGATCCACTCTCCTTTCAGGTCCCTTAGTATTTGTATTATATGTTTAGGTGCTCTAATGTTGGGTGCTTATATATCTACAATTGTTATATCCTCTTGATGAATTGACCTTTTATCACTGGATAATGTCCTCATCTATTTTTATAGTTTTTGAGTTAAGGTCTATTTTATCTGATACAAGTATCCCTACTCTCATTGGGTTTCTTTTGCATGAAATATCTCTTCCCATTCCATCACTTTCAGTCTATTTGTTTCCTTAAAAGTTAGTGTCTTGTAGGCAGTATATAGTTGGGTCTTGTTTTGTTTTTGTTTTTCTATTTTGTTTTATCCATTCAGTCACTGTATCTCTTTGTTGGAGAATTTAAATTTACATTCAAGATGCTTACTGACAGGTAAATACTTGCTCCTGCCATTTTGTTAGTTGTTTTGGAAATACTTCATTTCTTTCTTCCCGTCATGCTGTCTTCCTTCATGGTTTGATCATTTTCTGTAGTCATATGCTTTGAATCCTTTCTATTTTCGTTTTGTATTTCTACTAATGATTTTTGCTTTATGATTACCAAGATGCTTGCATTTTAGAATATGACTGTGAGTGGTCTAGGTGGACTATTCTGAAGCAAAGGTGTTAATGACAGTCTTCTATACTTAAGCAATCTCGCGAAGTCCTTGAGTTCAAAACTAATCCTGAAGCCAAGTTTGTGTTGGTGAGGAAATAGGAAAGAGAAATGTTCTGCATAGATATGTTTAGCAAAATCATTCAGTGACATCCTGTCTCTCCATGGTGTTGACACATGTTTTTATTGAAAACTGGTTCTGCTATTTGTCTACATATGAACAATAATAAAAGTTCTTTTTAACAAATATGAATAGTGACACTGATCAAGTGTTTGAATCTTTAAACAAGCGGCTCTAAAGGTAACCCTGAAGAAAATCTTAGCGGATCATGCTGAAACATATGTTTTCCCCATAAGATCATCCTAGATGTTGAGGGTGATTCCGTTAAGAATTATTTATTATAAAACCTCAACACAAGACGGGTTTGAAAATTTCAACATAGACATCAGCAAGTGTTGGGAGGAATGATTAAGATTAGAAACCCAGGGTCTGGGGAGAGTGAATGTGGTTGTAATTTCTAGGTGCTTTAGAAAAGCCCTGGTTGCACAGCCCAATCCACTAGAATAAAATGAGAGACAAAAGGACAAACTCATAATAACAGTGCTTTGTTAATCTGGTTACTGAAAAATTTTAAAAACTATTAGTCATTTACAGCAGGCAACACACCTCCACAGATCAGTTTCATATTGTGCCAATAGCAGAGAACCCAGTATTTACAAAGACAAATCAGGTCTGTGTTTATCTAAGTATGATTTGCTTTATTAAAAAAATTGTACTAGGTATCTAAATGTTGCACATTGATGAGCTTTAATTCAAGCTGATTTATTCAATTAATCTAGATTAATTATCTTTAGTGAAAATATTATCAATGTAGTTGTTCAAGGCTGAAATCAAACATTTTGGGTATACTGAAAACAAGCAAATAAAAAATTTAAGAAGCTTAGGTCCATGTTATAGTCTCTGTTGTGACTATTAGTAACTTAACTTTGACCTAATTTAAGTTTACTGAAGAAAACAGTCATATTTTGAAGATCCAAACTTCAATCAACTCAAGTGATAAATAGCCTTATTGATTTCAGTTATTATGAATAGTTACACAGTGGTAAAACTAACCAGAGTTCAGATTGTGACTCCTCCACTGATCAGTTCTGTGTGATTAAATGTCTCTACCACTGTTTTCTGTGGTAATAACACCTACCCCACAAGGTATGTACATGAACTGTGCATAGCCCTATGCCTGATGTTTATTAAAAGCTCATTGCTAGCTCATAAGGTTGTGACAAACACAGAAGTATTTGTCACTGCTTTTACTACTTTTCTGTTTTATGTTGAAGTTTTACAACACTGTTGAGCATTCATGCCATGCAATGCAAGCACAGTGTTCCACGACTCTACTCTGGAGCAGATGGGCCAATAAAGTTGCATGAAATGTTCAAGCCAACATTACAGTCAGCAAAGTTACACTGAATCATTGGATGACTGTGCAGGCATGCTTCACCAACACAAATATTCATAAATCAAACATCCAAGTCTGTACTGAATCATTTATACCTATGTGATACAACAATTATAAAAGCAAGTTGTAGGTATGGTTTCTAAGGAATGACTTTTTAAAAGTCAGATATCTGTGGTTTGTGAAGCCGCATTTCCATTTCGCTGATGTATATAACTACTAGAGAATTTTTGGCTGCTTGGAATTGCCTAACCTTCCAGTGTAAAGAATCATACTTCACTGGGTAAATGAGAACGTTACAACACAGTGTTTATCATGAAGTTTGAACTGATATCATAAAGTGTCCTAGAATTCACATTTCTCCAAGTGGGCTAGAAGGCCTGGATGTGACATACATGGGGCATCTACATGTAAGTGTGGGTCATGTGTGAAACAGAGTGAAATCTGAAGACTGTGGTCCGTACTCTGTTGTGTCCTTGCTGATTGACTTCTGAACTAATCCTTTTTTTCTTCTTATATCAAATATAAGAAAATACAGTAAAGTCACTTATGAGAACAATTATAATTTACCTAGCTCTGTCACCCAGGCTGGAGTGCAGTGGCGCCATCTCAGCACACTGCAACCTCCACCTCCTGGGCTCAAGCAACCCTTCCACGTCGGCCTCCAGAGTAGCTGGGACTACATGTGCACAGCACCATGCCCAGTTAATTTTTGTATTTTTTATAAAGATGGGGTTTCACCACATTGCCCAGGCTGGTCTCAAACTCCTGCGCTCAAGCAATCCACCCACCTCAGCCTCCCAAAGTGCTGGAATTACAGGTGTGAGCCACAGCACCTGGCCTATAATTTAATTTGTAATGCAATTTAATCAACCTCATCTAAGTCACTAGTGGGACTTCAGGACCACCTATAGTGGTCCTTTTCCATTTCAAAGGAATGACAGCATACAAACAATGTGACACAGGTTATTTGTCACTTAGGCCTGAAGGGAAAATATGTATACTATATATACTAAGTAAATGAAAAATTAAGTATGGTTTTTAAAAAGTAAATTCAATTCTGTAGAATTAAGGCCTTGAAGACTACCAGGAATATGTTACAATGATTGGTGGTTGTATTCATTTGTTTTGCATTGCTATAAAGGAACACCTGGGGCTGGGTAATTTGTCAAGATAACAGGTTTATTTGGCTCATGGTTCTGCATGGTTCTGCAGGCTATACAAGAAGCATAGCATCATCATCTGCTCAGCTTCTCATAGGCCTTAGGAAGCTTTTACTCCTGGTGGAAGGTGAAGGGGGAGCAGATGTGTCACATGGTGAGAAGGGGAACAAAGGAGGAGGAAAGTTCCAGTCTCTGTAACAACCACATCTCACACGAACTCATTACTTTGTAATGAGTTTTCACATGAATTCATTACTTTGGGCAGGGCATAAAGTCATTCACAAGGGATCGACCCCCATGACTCAAACACCTCCCAGTAGGCCCCACCCTCAACGTTGGAGATCACATTTCAATGTAAGATTTGGAGGGGACAAATATCAAAACTATATCAGTGGCTTACCTACACCCTAATACATGTAGGAAGCTTTGAAAAATTCAAAAGAGATGTGAGGGTGGGTTCAACTTCACCTTCAAAGAGAAATTCCATAACTGCAGAATCATCAATCATTCTCTGGGAACAGAAAGCCCTAGTTGAAACCTAGAAGTCATTTCTTTGTTGATATGGTGAGTCAACTCTGTCTCAGTGCAGAAACACTGGTTCGAAGGAATGACATGGAGAAGGGCAGATAATCATTAGCAAAAAGAAATATCTTTCTGAAGAGATAATATTCTGCAGAGATTTACAAAAATCTCTAAATATTGGCCTTTATACAGTAAGTCAGGCTTGTTCCGCTATTATATAGCAACTTAATTTTGCATGACCTGTGGTGGTGGGTTTTTTTGTTTGTTTGTTTTTATGAAGGATCAAACAGAATAAGGAATTTTTGTTTGTTTGTTTGTTTGTTCTGAGACCAGGTCTCACTCTGTTTCCCAGGCTGGAGTGCAGTGGTGTGATCACAGCTCACTGCAGTCTCAACCTCCTGGGCTTAGGTGATCCTCTTGCCCAGCCTCCCAAGTAGCTGTGACCACAGGTGCACACCACCACACCTGGCTGATTTTTTAACTATTTGTAGAGATACAAGTAATTTGTAGATTTCCCTATGTTGCCCAGGCTAGTCTCGAACTTCTGGACGCGAGTGATCCTCCTGCCTCTGCCTCCCAAAGTGCTGGGATTACAGGTTTGAGCCCCTGCGCCAGGCCAGAATAAAGAACTTTAAAAAGCAATGCCATCTTGTAGAATGTAACTTCAGGTTTAAGTAATCACTGCTCTCCTTGTTTTACTGTATTTTGATGAGCATCAACATTCTGATCACAGTCCAGCATCTCTTAATAGGCAATGCCAATCATACCCTATTATATATTGCTGTGGAGTAAATACTCAGCAGTAAATACTCACCAGCCTAATTTTCCACTCACGCTCCATCCACGTATGCACTTCAGGCTCCAAAGGTAAGAGCAGCTATATTTGCTATACTCATCAACCCAGCTGCCCTTGACATTTGTTCCTTTTTTTTTTTTTTCGCCTAACGTCCCCACTTCTCTATTAAAAGACATATTTTTGCCCTGTGATTTTTTTTCAGTTGGTTACTTCAGGTGATCTTTCTATCAGCTGATCCTTCTGCAGGATTTGCACTTCCATCTAAAATTTTGTTCTTACATATCACAGTTTCCAGTTCCAAAGAGGAGACCCTCACACTGCTATGGTTTGCTCTGATGGAATGGCCCAAGTGGGGAGGCAAGTTAAAAATGGGTCCAGAACTTTGCTTGTTTATATGAAAGTTTGGCCTTAAAAAGATTGGATTAATAAAAGTATTGGAAATTAATTTCTTCTTGATATTTTTAATTGCCTAAAAAAAACAGAAGTTACCAGTTGCATGGGTTTTGTTTTGTTTTGTTTTGCTTTGTTTTTTGAGACGGAGTCTTGCTCTGTCGCCCAGGCTGGAGTGCAGTGGCCGGATCTCGGCTCACTGCAAGCTCCGCCTCCCGGGTTTACGCCATTCTCCTGCCTCAGCCTCCCGAGTAGCTGGGACTACAGGCGCCCACCACCTCGCCCGGCTAGTTTTTTTTTTAATTTTTTTGGTAGAGACGGGGTTTCACCGTGTTAGCCAGGATGGTCTCGATCTCCTGACCTCGTGATCCGCCCATCTTGGCCTCCCAAAGTGCTGGGATTACAGGCTTGAGCCACCGCGCCCGGCTGCATGGGATGTTTTGTACTTAGTGATTCTCATTTAGAGAAGCTTAGTCTTAATGAGTTCCTACCCAGAAATGCTCTGGCTCCCCTTTAGTTCTGCAAATATCTGTTCCTGAGAGGATGGTTCACATTAATTACAGTGTCTCTTCATCTTCCCCTGCATGCAGCAGGGTTCAGCACCTTGCTTCTGGAATGAACGAAATGAGGAAAGGATGCTTGCCTTTCATACATCCTAATACTATATATAGCACAGGTCCTCTCCTACCTTAGAGTCCCCATAATAACCTCCCACGGCCCAGTCTTTATCCTCCTCAATCTTATTTATTTATTTTGAGGCAGGATCTTACTCTGTCCTTCAGGCGGGGGCGCAGTGGTGTGACCAAGGCTTACTGCAAACGCCGCCTCCCGGGTTCAAGCGATCCTCCCACCTCAACCTCCTGAGGAGCTGGAACTACAGGCACACGTCACGACGCCTGGCTATAAATGGTGCCTTCTTGCTGTGACAGCAAAGACATGGCAGAAAGGACAAGGCAGCTCTCTGGACCTCTTTTATAAAAACACTAATCCCAATCATGATATCAGAGCCTTCGTGACCTGATCACCTCCCAAAGTTCCCACTCCTAACACCATCACCTTAGCAGCGTAGGATTTCACCATATATATTTGGGGGGCATGGTGATGTAAACATTCAGACCGTCGCAACAAGGATACTGTATTTTCTTTTTTCTAAATGTGCTCTCTTCATACTTTAGCATTTCCGAAATAAAAACGGGTCTTTCAGTAACAAATTTCTCTTAGTGGCCTACAGCATAAAGAATTTTTTTTAACCTGATTGTTAGGGTTTAAATGTTTGTCTCTTACCTAAACTCATGTTATTTAATTTCCTTTGTCATAGTATTAAGAGGTGGAACCTTTAAGAGGTGATTAGGCCATGAAGTCTCTGCCCATATAAATAGATTAATGTTAATGTGGGAGTGGGTTTCTGATGAAAGGACAAGTTAGGTCATGCATGGTGGCTCATGCCTGTAATCCCAGCACTTTGGGAGGCCAAGGTGGGAGGACTGCTTGAGCCCCAGAGTTCAAGACTAGCCTGGGCAACATGGTGAAACCCCACCTCTACAACAGATTAAAAACATTAATAGGGTATGGTGGCACATGCTCGTGGTCCCAGCTACTCAGGAGGCTGAAGCAGGAGGATGACTTGAGCCCAGGAAGTTGAGGCTTCGGTGACCCATGGTTGTACCACTGCACTCCAGCCTGGGTGACAGAGTGAGACCCTGTCTCAAAACAAATAAATAAAATGACAAGTTAAACACCTCTATTTCTCTCTCCCTCTCTCTCTTTGTCTCTCTCTCTCTCTTCCTCCCTTTGCCTTTATGCCATGGAGTTATACAGCAAGAATGCCCTGCCAGACGCTGAACCTTCAATTTTAGACTTTCCAGCCTCCAGAACCATAAGCCAATACATTTCTGTCTATTATAAATTATCCAGCCTGCGGTATTCTGTTACAGCTTCACAAAGTAGACTAAGACACTGATGAATTCTTAGATTGCATGAAATTCAGTATAAATTGCTAATATTTATCGATGGATAAGTCCTAGTTGGAATTTAAGTGCTTTACCCCCATCATTTATAAACTCCACAAGGATACCTTGAATAGCTGGGGATAATTCTTAACATTGTTTTATAGAAATTGAATCTCAGAGGGGTCAAGTGACTTAGTAAGTGGCAAAGCCAGGTTTTGCACACATGTCTGTGGTGGAATCTCTGTTCTTCCATGTGTCCTACCACACAGTCTGGCAAAACAAGGACAAGGCTGCTTAGAAGATGTACAAAGGCCAGACGCGATGACTCACATCTGTAATCCCAGCACTTTGGGAGGCCAAGGCAGGTGGATCACGAGGTCCAGAGTTCAAGACCAGCCTGGCCAACATGGTGAAACCCTATCTCTACTAAAAGTACAAAAATTAGCCGGATGTGGTGGTGGGTGCCTGTAATCCCAGCTACTTGGGAGGCTGAGACAGGAGAATTGCTTGAACCCGGGAGGCACAAGTTGCAGTGAGCCGAGATTGTGCCACTGCACTCCAGCCTGGGCAATGGAGCAAGAGTCTGTCTCAAAAAAAGAAAAAGCCAGGCCTGGTGGCTCACGCCTGTAATCCCAGCACTTTGGGAGGGCGAGGTGGGCAGATCACCTGAGTTCAGAGTTCAAGACCAGCCTGGCCAACATGGTGAAGCCCTGTCTCTACTAAAAATACAAAAATTAGCTGGGCATGGTGGTGGGCGCCTGTAACCCCAACTACTTGGGAAGCTGAGAAAGGAGAGTCACTTGATCCCAGGTGGTGGAAGTTTCAGTGAGCCGAGATTATGCCATTGCACTCC
This sequence comes from Macaca nemestrina, assembly GCF_043159975.1. Classification (NCBI taxonomy): domain Eukaryota; kingdom Metazoa; phylum Chordata; class Mammalia; order Primates; family Cercopithecidae; genus Macaca; species Macaca nemestrina. The sequence continues at coordinate 74,766,348 of NC_092132.1, forward strand.
AGCTTGGATGACAAAGTGAGACTCCAACTCAAAAAAAAAAAAAAAAAAGATGCACAAAGAGGCCAAGCATGGTGGCTCATGCCTGTAATCCCAAGCTGGATAACCTGAGATGAGGAGTTTGAGACCATCCTGGCCAACTTGGCGAAACCCTGACTCTACTAAAAAAATGCAAATTTAGCCAGGCATTGTGGTGGGTGTCTGTAATCCCAGCTACTCGGGAGGCTGAGACAGGAGAATCTCTTGAACCTGGGAGGTGGAAGTTGCAGTGAGCTGAGATCATGCCACTGCACTCCTGCCTGGGCAACGAAGCGAGACTCCATCTCAAAAGAAAAAAAAAAGAAGATGCACAAAGAAAAGGGACCCTCCTCTCCATCCACGCAAGCCTGTCCTTAGGAGAGGAGCATTTATTAGATCTTCAGTGTTCTTTCTTCCAAGCAGTTTTGCAATTTAGAGATAAGGTTATATATAATTATAGAATATTAATCATGCTCAGTAAAATAGCTTACAAAGTATTGCATTTTTTTCTTTTTTCTTTTCTAGAGCCAGAGTCTTACTATGTCGCCCAGGCTGGTCTTGAAATCCTGGCCTCAAGCAATCCTCCTAGCTCAGCCTCCCAAAGTGCTGGGATTACAAGCGTGAGCCACCGTGCCTGGCCAAAGTATTTTAATTTATCCAATAAATACCAATAGACTATTTTCTGGGTATTATGGGGCTACAAAAACTGCTGGAACACAGTCACTGTCTCCAACGGCTCAGAGTCTAGTGTGGAAGTCTCAGAAAATAACTACAACAGTGAGGAAAGTTCCAGGGCGGTGATAAGTCCCAGGATCACTGAGTATTAGTGACCGCAAGGATAAGGCTAAACTGAGCTGGACTCTGGAGCTGAGAGAAGGCTCCACTTAGGAAATGACCTCAAAGCTGAGTTTTGAATTCAAAGAATTTGCTTCAGGGCTTCATGTACACAGCCAGATGATGAACAAATGAGTGAATCAATCAATGCATGAAAGAAATTATTAATTATGGAGTGAAAGAGACTGAGACCACCACTTAGGATGCTGACATAAGGAGCAGTTAGTAGAAGACAGGGCTTTGAGGGGCCTGACAGGGGAGTGGTAAGAGATGGGGATGAGGACAGTGAAGAAATGATAGAAGTGGCTGGGCACGGTGGCTCACACCTGTAATCCCAGCACTTTGGGAAGCCGAGGCGGGCAGATCACCTGAGGTCGGCAGTTCGAGACCAGCCTGGCCAACATTGTGAAACCCTGTCTCCACTAAAACTACAAAAATTAGCCAGGTGTGGTGGCAGGCACCTGTAATCTCAGCTACTCAGGAGGCTGAGGCAGGAGAATCACTCGAACCCGGGAGGCAGAGGTTGCAGTGAGCTGGGATCATGCCACTGTACTCCAGCCTGGGCAACAAGAGTGAGACTACATTTCAAAAAAAAAGAAAGAAAGAAACTATAGAAGCCACAGAAACTAAGCAAGAGGGCTTCAGGGAAGGAATGGTTGGCAGTGCCAAAAGTTGCAAAGAAGAAAAAATGCAAAGCCTAAAAAAAGTTCATCAAATGTGTTTCCTAGAAAGCCATTGGTGCCCTCAGTAAAAAGAGCAACCAGTGACACCAAAGGGTTCCCTCTGCCTCACTTTCCTGCATTTTTCTCATGCACCTAAGGTCAAGAAGATTCAGGGTTAGGGTGGATCTTTGTCTGGCCTGGTCCTCCCTGGGCAGAATATGCTGGACTCCTCCGAGCACATGGGAAGAGACTGAGTGTTTTCCTGGCACTGACGAACACCAACTCTGGCCTGTAGAAGACCTGGATGGGTAAAGTGTGGGGAGGGTCGCTGGGTTACTGGGACATGCCCAGCACTTCCCTCACTGGGATGGGGAGGGACTGCTTCCTCCTCACTGGGAGCTGAGTCAGGACCTTTCAGGCGTCACTACAGGCATGAGTTTTGAGGACAGAGTTTCACACAAATCTGCCACACAGGAGAAGGGGTGATGAATCCCCAGTGGCTGGATGTGCTCACAAAGGCCTACAGCTCAGGAATGCCCGCAGCAGGGCACCTGAGAAAAGAGGACCCCAGACAGGGTGCCCTTTCCTCCTACTGCCCGGCAGGGTGGGCCCATGCTGAGTGCAGCGGCTGCTGCACCTGGAGACTGCCACAACCTGTGCGCCTGACCCAGGAGTTTTGATTGTTTCACTGGCCATGCCTTAGTTACTAATATAAGTCAGTTCTTGCCATTGAAAGTGACTTTTTATGGCCTACAACTGTCCTTGCAAGCGATAGGACGTGCCTGAAATTATACCCTCAGGAAGGAAAAGATGTAGCCCACAGAGTAGGTTGGGAGGGACAATGAAACTAAAGTGGCTTTGATCCCACCCTGTCAAACCCAATTCACTCAGTACAAAGGTTACAGGCAAGAACTGGAAGAAGAAAAAAGCAAAACAAAAGATGATGGCAAGTACTGTCACCAATACAGCTATGTACTGCCTTTATTCCAGACACTGTGCCAAGGCATGGACTATATAGGAATGAATAAGACAGGCACGATCCCTGCTCTCACGAAGCTTAAAGAATGGTGTAAAAGAAAAGTGACCATGTATAAAAATATTAAGACAACTTATAAGTGCCATCGCAGGAAAAGGCAGAGTGCTTATGAGAGAGCAGGATGAACGGGATGTCAGGCCATTCTGGGAAAGTGGCATATAAACAGAGAAGGCCTGGGTAAACACAACTTGGACAGGTGGAGAAGGGAGGCATTATTATCCACCCATGATAAAAGTGTGATTGGGCAGAGTAAGCAGGCAGACAGGATCTCCAGGACAAAGCTCAGAGCCAGGCCTGGGACTTCAGTTGGCGCCCCTTCCCTGATGGCAGGATCTCCAGATCCTCCTCATCTCACAGTTTCTTTCCATCATGAGCATGCCCTACAGGCCTTTACTGTGCCGGATCTAGTGAAGAAAAAGTATTGATATGGTTTGGCCCACCCAAATCTCATCTTGAATTGTAGCTCCCATAATTCCCATATGTTGTGGGAGGGATGAAGGGGGAGATAATTGAATCGTGGGGGAGGTTTCCCCCATACTATTCTCATGGTGGTGAAAAAGTCTCACGAGATCTAATGGTTTTATAAAGGGCAGTTTTCCTGCACACAACTCTTACCTGCTGCCATGTAAGACGTGCCATTCCTCCTTCTCACCTTCTGCCATGTAGTGACGCCTCCCCAGCCATGTGGAATTGTGAGTCCATTAAACCTCTTTTTCTTTACAAATTACCCAGTCTCAGGTATGTCTTTATCAGCAGTGTGAAAATGAACTAATACAAGTATATTTATCTTTTCCTCTCTCGTATTTTCTCAGCAGTTCTTTCTCCTGGTAAGACAATGGTGAAACCAAAAGTCCTTCGGACATTCCCAGAAATGCTTGTAAATCTAGTGGGTAAAGTGTCTGCTTATTTTCCAGCACATGTAACTAGTGTTCCTTCATTCCTCCTCCCCACGTGTATTAAGCAGTATTGAGTGAGACCTTGAAGCTTGGCAAAAGAAATAAGAGGATGCATAAATAGTTCTATAGGAGTGGGCAGGAGGAACTTGTATCTCAGCTGGGAGTCAAAGAGGAGTGGCAACTGGCTTCCAGGGACAAATACTGATTGCAAATTGTCTAGCTCTGACTTGAGTCAGAACAAATGACGACATGGAATCAATGAAAGAGGATCTACTCCTCAACCCTCCAACAATCTGGGTGATGGGCTTCCACTTTGAAACTAATGCACAGCCCATCATCTTTTAGGCCAGTGCTTAAACTATAGTCAGGAGACCAGTTCCTGCTCCATTCTACAAACTGTAGAAATTCTACAATGAGATAAGTACAGAACAAAATAAGCAATTACAACTTTTATGGCAATTGGACAGAGTAAGTTTTTGTCTCTTGAATCTAGTAAAAAGAATTGAGCTTGTGATTTATATGCCATTGCTTTTTATTTCATTTTTTAGTAGTTTATTTTATTATATTTTTAAAAATATGGATCCATGATGGACTGAAGACAAAATAGTCCCTCCCCACAGGTGGTCTGGGATGCACCGTTCTGAGCCAGTAAGTGGGCTTTGAAGCACATCACTCACAAGCACAGTGGCTAAACCCGACAGTTTCCTGAGGAGCCTAGGAATACTCCCAACAAGACAGAAGGGAGTTTGGTGCCACCCAGCAGCGTTGCTCATGCAAAACACAGAGTTCTCTGTCTATCTCTGTCGCCCAGGCTAAAGTGCAGTGGCACTGCAACCTCGCCTCCTGGGCTCAAGCCAACCTCCCACCTCAGCCTCCCAAGTAGCTGGGACTACAGGCACATGCCATCCCACCTGGCTAACTTTTTTTTTTTTTTTTTTTTTGTAGATGGGGTTTTGCCATGTTGCCTAGGATGGTCTTGAACTCATGAGCTCAAGTAATCTGCCCGCCCTGGTCTCCCAAAGTGCTGGAATTATAGTCATGAGCCACACCATGCCTGGCCAGAGACACAGTTCTTGAGCAGATTCTTGAGCAGTGCTCTCGATTTCTGTGAGCAGGAAGCACAGAAAAGGAGGCTGCGGAAAGCAGAGTACACTCCCCTGGAAAGTCAGGCAATAAACCCGTGTTCCAGAGTGGAGACTTGCTTTCACATGAAATCCACAAAGTAGTAAGCTGGCCAAACGGACGGCCTGAGTGCTACCTATGATGTCTTCACGGCCATGTGCCATGCCTGCTTCTTCTAACTTTAAGGGAGATAAAGAATCCTGAGCTTATATAGACACAAATCATGTGGCATAAATCTCCAAATGGCCATCTCTGATTAAATAATATCAGGGGCAGGTGCAGTGAATCACACCTGTAATCCCAGCATTTTGGGAGGCCAAGGCAGGAGGATTGCTTGAGCCCAGGAGTTTAAGACAAGCCTGGGCACACAGCGAGACTTCATTCTACAAAAAAATTTAGTAACTAGCCAGGCATGGTGGGACACCCCTGTCGTCCCAGCTACTCGAGAGGCTGCGGCAGGAGGATCACTTGAGCCTGGGAGGTCGAGGCTGCCATGAGCTCTGATTATGCCACTGCACTCCAGCCTGGCAACAGAGTGAGACCCTGTCTCAAAAATAAAATAAAATAAAATAAAAGCAGGTATTTTTGGTAAGGAGCCAACCCTCCAAAGTTACCACATTTATCTGCTTGGGTATTCCTACAGTGACTAAGAGATGGGAGGTCTGCTGTTGGCCTGATTTTTCCAGAGAGATGCCACAACATCCCCAGGTAGAATACTTCATCACGACACACAGGCTTCCCAAGGTCTGAGGGTACACTCAGTGAGCCCGCCCTTCCACACTCTGACTGAAACTGACGTGTCCTTAGTGTCCTTAGTGGACATTGTCATGTTTCCATTATTTGTATTCTTAGCTGTTCTCATATGTCTTTAGTTAGTGTCTTCCTTAGACTAAATTAGTTGGATTTTTGCAGTCAGAAAAAAATACTTCCTGTATCTTTTCTTATTTTTCTACATGTCTGTTACATCCTGTACCCAGTGGGTTTTCAGTAAATGTTGACTACTCAAATTAATAAAATGATGTAAAGCAAACAGCATGTTCCTTTTTATTTTGCACTTTTGAAGTGCATTTATTTTCGTTGCTGATTTACTCTTTTGTTCAAGGATCCATGAATTTGATTTAAACCTTTAGATATTAAAGACCACAGAAAAATAATACAAAATATAGTTGATTTGAATCTCCTGTGCTCTGATATTATGCTCACCCATAGATCTTGGCACATACATGTCAATAGGTAATTAGCTCAGGCAAAATCCAAGCTACTCACCCAGTTGAGGAAGCCTCAGTTGATTAGATTTCTTAATGGGGAATTAAGAAACTAAGACCTGAAGCCCTTGTTCTTTTACATTCTCTTTTCTTTCTTTCCTTTTTTCCTTGAATTTCTTGAAAAATATCCAGAAAGTCTCAGTTGGAAACTAAATGTATTCTTTCTTGTAGCAGCAAAACTCAGTCACAATATTTCACTAGCAAGCCCTTCTCCCCAGCTATGAATCTAGAGGGAAAAAGAGGGGGATGACCACACCAAAGGAGAGAGAGTGGAAGAGAGAAAAGCGCAGACTGTGGGAGCAAACTGCAGCCACCACTGCAGACACAGCTCCATTTCATGGAGACCTGGCAGTTCTGAGGGCATAGAAATTTCATTCCATTCACTCATCATCCCTTCGTCTCCTTCTCTCCTGCCTCCACCCATCCCACCCCAATCTTTGCTTAGCCAAATTCACTTCCCTTCTCATAGAGAAAAGAAGGAAACTTGTTTGATTGAGGGTTGATTAGGTTAGGTTCTGAATTTAGGGTCCCATTTTTAGCAATGTTACCCCATTGCCGCTGTTAGTATCCCTACAAACTTAGCAAGTGGAGTCCAACGGTTCCTTGGAGAAAGACCCAGAACTCTTCGAATGCAGCGTCTCAGTCTTCCCAGGTGTATTAGTCTGTTTTGTGTTGCCATAAAAAAGCACCTGAGATGGGGTAATTTTTAAAGAAAGAGGTATATTTGGCTCACGCTTCTGCAGGCTGTACAACGTGGTGCTGGTACCTGCTCAGCTTCTGGCGAGGGCCTCCGGAAGCTTTTACTCCTGTTGGAAGGCAAGGGGAGCCGGTGTGTCACATGGCATGAGAGAGGGCAAGAGAGAAAAACGAGGAGGTACCACGTTCTTTTAAACAACTAACCCTTTTGGAAACTAAGAGTGAGAACTCTCTCAGTCCCATGAGAAAGGCACCAAGGCTTTCATGAGGGATCGTTCCCCCATGACACAAACACCTCCCTCCGGGCCCCTCCTCAACACTGGGGATCAAATTTCAACATGAGATTTGGAGAAGACAAATATCCCAAGTATCTCACCTGGTAAGATTGCACCTGCACTAACTAAATCCTTTGAGAATTACAGTTGTGTTTTAGAATCTTGTTATAACTTGTTCCAGAAAGGATAACTTACATATTTGGTGATGCTCTCGCAGTGCCGGTTGCCAACATTACTGTTCATATCATGAGTGAGCACAAGCCGTAGTAGAAAAGATAAAGTGAGGGAAGGCAACCATAAAAGAGATATCCAAATAAGCAGAACACAAATCTCCAGAATTATGCCCTTTCTCAAATGGCCTTATGAATACTGAGAACTGGGCAATAGGGAAGAAAAAACAACAACAACAACAACAAAGAAGAAATGAACTTTGCCTATTCCTTCCTATTGCCTTTGTTTGGTTTTCTGAGAAGTGTGTTTTGTAGCACAATTGTAGTATATCTGCTATCAGCAGAAGCTTGTAGAATACTTCATTAGTGCGCAGAATTTGATTCAACAATTCATCTTGAAATCAGAACTTAATTATCTGTTGTGGAATGACATAGGTTGTATAGGAATTTCTCTTAGTAATCAGAGAAAGGATTATGTTTTTTTTTAAATCAAAAAACAGAAAGTGATAGAAAAACCAAAAGAAAGACAGCTAGAAAAAAATGAACACGCAACTCTAATTTCTGCTACAGTGGGACCCAGTTGCTTGCACAATATCATGTTTCTCATTAATAGGTGTATGTGAGGGTGCAGGGAATGTCTAGGCGAGATACATGATGCTTTCCCAAGTCTTTCAGAAACTTTCTTCATTTGCCTCCCAGAACAACCCCTCCCTCTTAGCTATCTGACTATTTGCAGCAAGAAGTGGAGAATGAAGGGTGCCCAACAACATAGACCATGATTGGTTTAGATTGCACCGTAGCATTAAACCTTGCCCTTAATGTCAGGAGCAAACATCTGTCTTCTTTCTAGGAAAAGGCTACAGCTCTCTAACATCTTCATGGCCAAGGACTTGTGCTCCACCTCATTCACAGTTGGGGATTTGGAAGCAGATCCAGAATGGAAGAGGTTGCTAACACTAAAAAGTAACCGTCTGTCTACTTTAATGATCGTGAGGCCAGTGAGGGTTGAGGGTTACTGAAAAACACATTGAAGAAAGTAACAGCTGAACAGATGCTCACATTTGACAAATAAATGATACAGAATGATAAAGGAATGAAAAGAGAACATTCCCACTCTTCCCCCCAAGTCCTCCTGACATGGAAAACCACTGTACCCCATTCTGTTTCCTTTCCAAAGCTATTCTCTGCTTGTATAGACACATCCATACTATATGCAGATTATTTTTTGCCATGGGGGGTGGGGGTGTGCGCAGCGGGTTGGGGTTGTTACCAAAACTTGGATCATATCTGCAACTTGCTTTTTTCACTTAATAATAAATTGTGGACATCTTTTCAGGTCAGTATAGAGAGAGCTACCATTTTTTCTTATTAGATGCTTGGCTTTCCATTAATGGATATTCCACCAAAATCATAATTTAAATTTTTTCCCAGGAGATAACTTCCATTGGTATGGAAGACATTTTTGCCTTATCACATGGATTCATACTTTATCTCATTTTCCAAAAGGGTTTAAGACTGTTTTCTTTTTTTTTTTTTTTTTTTTAAACGGAATCTTGCTCTGTCACCCAGGCTGGAGTGTAGTGGCGTGATCTCAGCTCACTGCAAGCTCCACCTCTCGGGTTCATGCTATTCTCCTGCCTCAGCCTCCCAAGTAGCTGGGACTACAGGTGCACACCACCATGCCCGGCTAATTTTTGGTATTTTTTAGTAGAGACGGGGTATCTCCATGTTAGCCAGGATGGTCTCGATCTTCTGACTTTGTGATCCGCCCGCCTTGGCCTTCCAGAGTTGCTGGGATTACAGGCGTGAGCCACTGCGCCCAGCCTAAGACTGTTTTCAAACATATTAACAACATAGAAAAAAAATATTGTAAATTTCCTAGGAGTTAATGTGATAAAAAGGGAAATGATCCATGCTCATGAGATAAAAACAAACCACATGCTCATGAAAAGCATGATTTCTAATTCTGAGAACTGAAAATGATGTCTTATTGGGAGGACTTGGTAATGCAATGAACAAGATCCTCATAGTAATCACAACCAATATTTCATTTAGCTTTTCTTACAATAGCATTTAAAGTCAATGGTGTCATTCCATTTAATCAATTTAATATGAGTCAGTGTCAACAGCTACATGTTACCCCCTCTCTGATAGGCTAAATTTTGAGTGATGGATTTACAACACAACATTAATTTTATGAAGACAGGAATCAGGGAAGGGAGCAAAAGTAAAAGTACTGCAATCTTTGCCTTTCATAAAAACTGAGTTAAAGTAATTGTATTTACTGTGATTTTGATAATTAAACAGACTTATGAAAATGGTTGCAAATCACTTTACAGTAACCATTAGTAAAACTAAAACCAGATTTTCTACCCTCCAAATTATTGCAAAAGGCAAGTGAAAACAAAGTTCTATATACTGAAAAGAGAACTGAATTTTAAAACAGCAAAGGAACAAAACAAAACCACAAAATCACATGACAGTGGTCAAAACAATTATGACAATTTAAAACTCTTAGTAAAAGGCAAGATTTGTGGGAATGCAAATTGGTACAATCACTTTGTAAAGTTGTTTAACAGTATCTTCTAAAACTAAAAATATGCATATTCTGTGACCTAGTAATTCCACCCCAAAGTATATTCTGAACAAAAATGCATATATAAGCTAGCCAAAATGCATGCAATGAGTGTTCATGGCAGCCCCATTTGAGATAGTCCTAAACTGGACAATACCCAAAAGAGCATCAATAATAAGTAGAATATTATTCAGCAATAACAATGAGCAAACTACAGCTACATCCACCTGTGTGGATGAATCTTTCAAGAACAATGTTGCACAAAAGAACATAGACACTAAGGCATATGAATGAATCCATTCATCTAAAATTAAAAATCATTTAAAATTAATCTGTGCTCTTACAAGTAGCTACCCTTGTAAAGGCTAGTGACTGGAAGGAAGTAAGAGAAGAGTTTCCAGGATATTCTTGATTCGAATGATGGCTCACAGCTTAGTTCACTTTGTGAAAAATCATTCAACTGGACACTTACATCTGTACTTTCCTGGATGTATATTATTTTAATAAAAATACATTTTAAAAACAACATTCAGTGACTTTCTGTGTACAAGAGAACACAACTTGCACAAAATGAAAAAAAAAAAACCTAAAAGTAAAAGAATTAGAAAATATATTGGCTTTTTTAATTTTTGAGACACAGTCTCACTCTGTCACTCAGGCTGGAGTAAAGTGGCAAAATCATGGCTCACTGCAGCTTTGACCTCCTGGGCTCAGGTGATCCTCCTACCTCAGCTTCTCAAGCAGCTGAGACAACAGGTGTTCATGACCATGCCTGGATAATTTTTGTATTTTTTGTAGAGATGGGGCTTCACCACATTCCCCAGACTGGTCTCAAACTCCTGGGCTCAAGCATTCTGCCCACCTCTGCCTCCCAAAGTGCTGGCGTTATAGGCATGAACCACCACACCCAGCCCCAAGTGTTTCTCTTATATTATTTTGTTTACTTTTCCAACAATTTGCTTTATACAATAAGGTACAAATTATTTATATTTCTAATAGATACAATCAATAGATAACTCATAATAGTATTAAGCATTTATTTATCAGATGATACAGTACCAAAGATACATAAAGCAATAACTTTGGTGATAAAAATAAGGATTTACAGAAATGCAATTGACATGTAACATAATAACAGCCCCTTCACAAGCTCTGTACCAAATACACTAGACAAAGATAAGGAAGGTCAAGGAAATTTGAGCCATATACTTTCTTTACATGTGTCCAAAGAACCTCTTTTTGAAAAATAATCAGTTATTAGAGCAAAGAAAATCTAAAAGAAATAAATCAAAACAGCAATAATTGAAAAGGCCACATTATCTGATTAAAGAGAATAAGATTAAAAATTCATAAAACACATTTAATTTACAACAACACTGTTTTAGCCTGTTTTCATTCTCACATTGCTATACAGCACTACTGGAGAGTGGGTAATTTATTTAAAAAAAAGAAAAGGTTTATTTGACTCACAGTTCCATAGGCTGTACAGGAAGCATGGCTGGGGAGGCCTCAGGAAACTTACAATCATGGCAGAAGGCTAAGGAAAAGCAGGCACATCTTACATAGCCAGAGAAGGGGGATTAGAGTGAAGAGGGAAGTGCTACACACTTTTAAACAAGCACACTTTATGAGAACTCACTCATTATCTCAAGAACAGCAAGGGAAAAGTCTGCCCCCATGATCCAATCACCTCCCACCAGGGCCCTCCTCCAACACTGGGGATTACAATTTGACAAGAGATTTAGCTGAGGACACATATCCAAACCATATTATTCCACCCTTGGGACCTCCAAAATTTCATGTCCTTCTCACATTTCAAAATACAATCATCCCTTCCCAACAGTCCCCCAAAGTCTTAACTCATTTCAGCATTAACTGAAATGTATCATCTGAGATAAGGTATGCCTCTTCCACCCATGAGCCTGTAAAATCAAAACCAGTCAGTTACTTCCAAGATACAATGGGGATACAGGCACTGGCTAAATATGACTATTCCAAAATGGAGAAATCACCCAAAACAAAGAGACTACAGGCCCCATGCAAGTCCAAAGCCCAGCAGGGCAGTCATTAAATCTTAAAGCTCCAAAAAAATCTTCTTTGACTCCGTGCCTCACATCCAGGCAACACTGATGAAAGGGGTGGGCTCCCAAGACCTTGAGCTTCTCCACCCCTGTGTCTCTGCAATGTACAGCCCCCTTGGCTGCTTTCATGGGCTGGCATTGAGTACCTGCAGCTTTTCCAAGTGCATGGTGCAAGCTGTCGGTGGATCTACCATTCTAGGGTCTGGAGGATGGTTGCCCTCTTCTCACAGCTCCAATAAGCAGTGCCTCAGTGTGGACTCTGTGTGGGGGCTCCAACCCTACATTTCCCCTCTGAACTGCCCTAGTAGAGGGTCTCCATGAGGGGTCTGGTCCTACAGCAGACTTCTGCCTGGACATCCAGGTATCTCCATACATCCTCTGAAATCTAGGCAGAGGCTCCCCAACCTCAAGTCTTGCACTCTGTGCACCCTCAGGCTTAACATCACATGGAAGCCGCTAAGGCTTATGGCTTGTACCACTGGAGTAGCTGCCTGAGACATATCTGGGGCCCTGTTAGCCACAGCTGGAGCAGGAGCAGCTGGGACACAAGTAGCAGTGTCCTGAGGTTGCACAGGGCAGCAGGGCCCTGGGCCTCTCCTACAAAACCATTCTTCCCTCCTAGGCTTCCAGGCATGTGATGAAGGGAGCTGCCATGAAGGTTTCTGAAGTGTTTTCAAGGCATTTCCCCCAATGTCTTGGTTACTAACATTCCACTCTTCTTTACTTACACAAATGTCTGCAGGCAGCTTGAATTCCTCCCCAGAAAATGGGTTTGTGTTTTCTACTACATGGTCAAGCTGCAAACTTTCCAAACTGTTATGCTCTGCTTCCTTTTTAAATATAAATATAAGTTTCAGTTTCAGATTATTTCTTTGTTCATGCATAACAAAAGTGAGCTTGGCTCCAGTTCTCAATAAGTTTCTCATCCCCATCTGAGACCTCCTCAGGCTGGACTTCACTGTCTGTATCACTATCAGCATTTTGGTCACAACAATGAACAAGTCTCTAGGAAGTTCCAAACTTTCCTTCATTTTCCTGTATTCTTCTGAGTTCTTCAAACCCTTTCAATATCTGTCCATTATCCAGTTCCAAAGTTGCTTCCACATTTTCAGGTATCTTTATAGCAATACCCTACTTCCTGATACCAATTTTCTGTTTCTGTCATCTCTCACATTGCTATAAAGAACTACCTAAGACTGGGTAATTTACAAAGAAAAGAGGTTTAATTGACTCACAGTTCCATAAGCTGTACAGGAAGCATAGCTTGGCAGGCCTCAGGAAACTCACAGTCATGGCAGAAGGCTAAGGGGAAGCAGGCACATCTTACGTGGTCAGAGAAGGAGAACTAGAGTGAAGGGGAAAGTGCTACACACTTTTAAATAACCAGACCTCATGACAACTCACTCACTATCCCGAGAACAGCAAGGGAGAAATCTGCCCTTATGATCCAATCCTCCAACATTAGTGGTTACAATTCGACATGAGACTTGGGTGGGGACACAAATTGAAACTGTATTAAACACTAATAAAAATTCACATTAGAAAAAAATTAATCTTTTCCTATCCTAAAAATAAAATTCCATAAAGCTATACTTAGAGGTGAACTTCTGGCCTTAAATGCTTTGATGATCAAGAAAAGAAGATAAACTAATAAAATCACTACTTATAAAATTAAGATGTAAACATTAATAACTTTCCTTTAAATCACTATTAAACTGTTAAAAGCAAAATGGAGAAAAGATCCCATTTATAACAGTAAAACAATAAAAATAGAATCATATATTTTAAAATGTGCAGGGACTATACAAAGGAATTCTAAAATCATATGAGGACATTAAAATGTGAATATTCAGTTAATAGGATTGTTTTAAAAATGTGAATACATTGAGAGACGCATCATGCTTCTGAATGTAAAAGCTGTAAAATGATCAATTCGTCTCAAGTTAATTTCTGGATTTCATGTAAGTCTAGTCACATTGCTAATTAAAATTTTTAAATTGATAAGGTAACTAAACATTTGTCGTTAAGTATAAACTATGAAGACTCTTTTTTAAAAATTAGAAAACTAGGAGTTATAAGGAAAGAGACAACCAACAACTAAACATATCAGAGACTTCTACTTCCAGTAAGAGAGGATAATGGCAGACTAAGTGTCTCAGATAAACACTCTCCTGAAGGCAACTAGACAAACTAAACAAAATATAATGATCCTCTACTCTAAGATAGAGGACAGCTAACATGAAAGTGAAGAATTCTTGGGCCATGATCTAGGGAAGTACAGTGGCCCAGGGAGGTAAACCAGGATAGTGTTGGTCATTCCAAAGGGGCTGCTGAGTGACAAGGAGGCTGATCTGTGCTTTCACAGTCTCTTGGGGCAGAGAAAATAGGGAAAGGAATTTAAGGTCCACTAAAGGGAACTCCAGTAAAGCCTCTTACTTTAGGTTGAGATTCTAAAGAGTTGCTTCTAAGGATTGTTGTTGTTGTTGTTGTTTTAGAGACAGACAGGGTCTTGCTCTGTTGTTTAGGCTGGAGTTCAGTGGCAGAACCATAGCTCACTGCAGACTTGAACTCTTATCCTCAAATGATCCTCCCACCTCAGCCTCCTTTAGGGCTTGGATTACAAGTGTGAGCCATTTTGTCTGAACTCAAGGAGAATTAAGAAACTGAAATACATGGGGCATAGGTGGGAACTACAGTATAATTTCTAATCATCTGAGTTCCTCAGTTTGCTTGGTGCATGTGTCCCCAAGCACTACAAATGTAAATCCTCTCAGAAGGAAGAAATCGTTACCCAAGTTCTCTCAGTTACTTCTATAAACAATTTTGCAAGTATGTCTGGTACATAATAGAAAATAGCCATGCACATGAGGAGGTAAGACAATATGAATACAACACAGCACAAACAAGGGAAAACATAAACATGTCCAGGTGCGGCAGCTCACGCCTGTAATCCCAGCAGTTTGGGGGCCATGGTGGGCAGATTGCTTGAGGTCAGGAGTTCAAGAATTGCCTGGCCAACATGTGAAACCCCATCTCTACTGAAAATACAGAAATTAGCAGGTGTGGTGGCGCACACCTGTAATTCCAGCTACCCAGAAGGCTGAGGCACAAGAATTGCTTGAACCTGGGAGGCAGCAGTTGCAGTGAGATGGTGCCACCGCACTACAACCTAAGTGAGAGAGTGAGACGGTCTCAAAAAAAAAAGAAAAATATAGACAGATCCATGAGGTTTTTAAATATTAGAGTTTCTAGTACAGACTTTAAAATAACCATGTGTACTTTCTTCAGAAAGATAAAAGGTTGAGAATTTTGGCAGAGATTTAAAAAAATGGAATTTAGAACTGAAAAACTCAATGACTGAAATTAAGTAGTCAATAGATTGAGTTTAACAGCAGATTAAAACAACTGAAGAGAAATTAGTGTCCTGGAAGATAGACTACAAGAAATTTCTAGAATGAGGTAGAAAGAGACAAGAAGATGGAAAACAAAGATGAGAAGGTAAGAGACATAGAGAATTCAGTAAGGACTAGCTTAACTGTAAAGTCCCAAAAGGAAAGAATAAGGAAAAGGGAGACAAACAATATTTCAATAGATAATTTTGTTAGAAATCATTTAATATACATGAATTACACATTTAAGGACCTCTAAAAGTTCCAAACAGAATAGAAAAAAAGAAAAGGAAGGAAGGAAGGAAGGAAGGAAGGAAGGAAGGAAGGAAGGAAGGAAGGAAGGAAGGAAGGAAGGAAGGAAGGAAGGAAGGAAGGAAGGAAGGAAGGAATCTATATTCAGGCGTATCACAGTGAAAAACAAGATAAATAAAACTTTAAAAAGAAGAAAAGAGAGATTGTCTTAAAATAAACCCCCCAGAAAGACAATTTAAATTCAAAGGAGCTACATTAAACTGACACTTGATTTCTCAGCAGAAATCATGGAAGTCAAAATATACTGGAATAATATCTTTAAGATTCTAAAAACACCAATCAACAAACTAACCATTTCAACCTAGAATTTCATATCCAGCAAAAATATCCTTCAAGAATAAAGGTGAAACAAAGGCATTTTTAAACAAGTCAAAATAGAAATTTGTATTACTAGAAATCCTGAAGCTTGTTTTGGGGCAACTAGGAAACCACTACAAAGAAAATGCAAGGTTGGAAATGCAGAAAAGGATGAAGCCCAATGAAGACAGTAGCTATGTGGGTAAACTTAAGTGAACATTTATGATATAAAACAATGATAGTAACATTGGTATTTAAAATACAGGGAGAAAATACCTGACAACAATGGCATAAAGGTTAGGTGAAGATTAATAGAAATATTCTAAGGTGCTTGCACTCCCTGGAAAGAGGCAAAGACACCAATTCGTATTAGACTTTGTAAAGTCAAAAAGGAAGGCTATACTCATTAGGGTAATTACCTAGAGACCTAGGGTACCACCAAAAGAATAATTAAAAGGCATACAATTTCCGAGCTAATGGAGGGAGGAAATGAAATAGTAAAAAATCTTATCAATCTGAAAAAGGGCAAGAAAGGAATATAACATGGAGCAGGCAGAAAAAAGAGAGTGCATTTAATAAGAAGGTATAATTACACCCCCAAATATCACTGATTAATGAAATGTAAATGGGCAAAAGGCTAAGGCAAACATTGTCAGACTGGATAGACAAGCATATTTTTTTCTTTATATAATTTGATGTTACATTATTAGGTAAAGATAGATACACGCACATAAGCACATGCTCAACTTTCTGTGTTTACGACATAAAAATACAAAAACATAAAGTGAAAAGATGGAAAAAGTCAAAAACTGGTTTTCTGAAAATACTGGTATCTCCCTAGTGAGAATAATTTTTGAAAGAGAGAGGAGGCACAGATTACCAGTGTTAAGAATGAGAAAGGGAACATCACTACAGATCATTCAGACATTGAAAAGACAAGAGAAGTATATTATGGACAATTTTATGCCAATGCATTTGAAAATTTTGATGAAATGAACAAAGTCTTATAACAATAAATTTTATAAAATCGAGCACAGAAACAGACTTTAGATAAAGGACTCTTGATTTATGACAAAGGTGAGTGGGAAAAGGATGATCTCTTCAATAAATAGAGCTGAGGCAAGTTCCAAATACAAAAAAAATTAACAAACTTGATTAGTACCTCAAACCAAAAAGAAAAATAAATTCCAAAATATTTATAGATATAAATGTGAATGCCCACCAAATAAACCTAGAAGATAATATTGACTATCCTCATAATCTCAGGGTAGGAAAAGATTTCTTAAATATATACAGAATTGTACTTTAAAATGTAATATGTTTATATAGGATATATAACATATATTGTAATATACAAATTTATATTTAAATATATTTTCTTAAATAAATGTGAGATTTGAAGAACAATGTTAACCATAGAGGAAAAGATTGATAAATTGTATTTCATTAAAATCGCAAACTTTGGCCAGGTGCGGTGGCTCACGCCTGTAATCCCAGCACTTTGGGAGGCCAAGGTGGGTAGATCACGAGGTCAGGAGATCGAGGTCAGTCAGACCATCCTGACTAACACGGTGAAACCCCGTCTCTACTAAAAATACAAAAAATTAGACGGGTGAGGTGGCGGGCACCTGTAGTCCCAGCTACTCAGGAGGCTGAGGCAGGAGAATGGCGTGAACCTGGGAGGCAGAGCTTTCAGTGAGCCAAGATTGCACCACTGCACTCCAGCCTCGACGGAGCGAGACTCCATCTCCAAAAAAAAAAAATTGCAAACTTCTTTTCATCAAAATGACAAGAGAATAAGAGGGCAAGTGATAGAATAAAGGAAATTATTTGCAATACATTTATCATATAAAGAACTTGTATTAATCAATAAAGACAGACAACCCCGTAGCAAATGAACAAGACACTTCATAAAAATGATATCCCAATGTCCAATAAATGTATATAAAAGTACTTTATTTCCTTATCAGAGAAATGCATACCAACATTTCAATGTTATTACAATTACAGTCTCACCAGAATGGCTAGAATTAATAAGATTGGCAACACAAATGCAGAAAATGCTAGCAACTGGAACTTTTTTTTTCCCCCCCAGATGGAGTCTTGATCTGTCACCCAGACTGGAGTGCAGTGGTGCTATCTCAGTTCACTGCAACCTCCACCTCCCAGGTTCAAGCAATTCTTCTGCCTCAGCCTCCCGAGTAGCTGGGATTACAGGTGCTGGCCACCACGCCTGGCTAATTTTTGTATTTTTAGTAGAGATGGGGTTTAGGCCATTTAGGCCAGGCTGGTCTCGAACTCCTGACCTCATGATCTGCCCACTTCAGCCTCCCAAAGTGCTGGGATTACAGGCATGAGCCACTGCGGCCGTCAGCAACTGTAACTTTTGACGCAGGATTTTTCTTCCCGGTCACTTTGCAAGCCAGTACCTCCGGCGGCGACACCCCACCCGGGCCGTGCTCAGCCACGCTGGCTGTGTCCCAGCTCACCTGTGTTACAGCTTTTACCCGCGTTCGGCAGTTCCCAAGCTCTTGTACCCGTGTTTGGTGGTTCCCAAGCACTTGTACCGGTGTTCGGCAGTTCCCACGCTCCTGTACCATGCCTGAGAAGAATGAGGATACGTTGGACATTGAAGGGTGAGGAGGGCGGAGAAGAATTTTATTGAGCAAGAGAACAACTGTTAGCGGAGATGGAACTCTGGGGGGTGGTCGCCCACCCCCTCAGTCGGGTGGTTTTCTCCTCCCTGCATGTCTGGGTCCCAAGCTTTTATGGGCTTAGAATAGGGGAGGGGTAGGTCATAGGTAGTATTGGAAAAGGCAAAGCTTGACCAGTTAAAAGGCATTATTTAGAAATAATTAATCAGGAAAGAGCGGGGGCAAAAAGGAACAGAAGTTCTCAGCCTGGCGGGTTTCATCTGGGACCAGCAGTCCAGTCTTTTAGGCTTTAGGCTGTTTTTGGCTGGAAGGTGGAGTTTCACCGAGGACCTGCCCCATCTGCCTGGGCGTTTAGCAGCCTCCAGCTGCTCTCACTTTCGTGTGCCATGGATGGGGTGATAAACTGAGATTGTAGTGGAATTGCAGTTCTTGGCAGTGACCAAGTCTAGAGAATGACCACTGAGGTAAGTGACTGAGGTAGGGACTGACAAGGGGAGTTAAAGGTGCTGAGAGGCCTGGGTACTGAAGCCGTCATCAGCGTGTATATTAAAATCACTAGGAACAAAGGTAGACGTGGTTTCGGAGAGACTTACAGCAAGCCAAAAGCTAATATGATGGAGATGTGAGGGGCTCAGCTCAACTGATGACTGCATCAGTAGGTGTGGTAGACGGTGGATAGTATAGTCTGAGGACAGGAGGTGAAAGCTGGGGGAGCGCAGGGACTTTCTGGTCCACCACCACCCTCATCTGTCTGACCAATACATCTCTCTGTTGGGTTTCTATGTTATCTTTTTCTTTTCTCTTTTAAAATGTAATCACATTCTCATCTCATAGATTTCAATCATTGATTTACTTATTCCTTTTCCCAACCACTCTGTGAGAACACCACGTCTAATTTGATTTTGTGTTCCCAAGGCCTCGCTCATTGGAAGCACTCAAAGATTCTTTGTTGGATGTATGAATGAAGAACTTGTTAACTGCACCCGCAGAGTATACGTGGTTGGTTCAGCCGTGCGAGGTTCAGTGTTAAGCACAGTCCACTGGGAGGCAGTGTTGTGCAGTGAAAAGGTCTCAGCTTTGCAAGACAGAAGGCCGGATCTCCAACCTCAGTTCTGCCACCTTCTATCTGCCTGACCTTGGGCCACAGTCTCCTTAAGACACAGGCAACATGGGAATACTGAGAAAGAGAGTCTTTTTCTTACAGGAGTACTGTGAAAATTAAAGATAATTTAGGTAGATTTAAGTACAATATCCAGTGTATAATAGGTGTATTTATCATAGGGTAACTTGATTGCTTTCTTACATAATAATAAGCACAGTTGCAGGTTAAGGCCTCCAAAGAAGTGTTTTTAATAATCACGCTGCAAATGATTCTCACTCTAAAATTGTCAGCCCAATTCTCACCTCTCTCAGAGGTCTTGTGGTTGGATGCTTGAAGCTCAGAGGTTCTCAGGGCTCCATGAGACTGGGGGCTCCACTGGGAATCAGGCAAGTCCAAGACTTGAGGGACTGGCCCTGGTTCAGCTGCATGTGCATTAAATAGATTTTTGTGCACTGGCCTGGGAAACAAGCCACCATCTATAATTCTGTTTCTATGGGGAAAGGCTTTCTGTGTTCCAAACAACCAACTTACCAGTGAACTCCTGGAACACAACCTATGTGTTGATGGGGACTGACTGACTGGGTTTTCATGGCCGAGTCAGCCGCCCAAGCGACTGCAGTGTTGAGCTAATTATAATGAGTTCTCTACGGTGACTAATCTAGCCGTGGTCTCCACAGTTGAAGTGGAATTTTGAAAAATTGGAGAAGGTTCTGCAAAAAACCACAAAGATGATTAAAGGGCTGAAGGAAAATCTAGTCTGGTCTCTACAGTTTTAAGAGGACTGTAGAAACTACCCATGTAATAATAACTCTCGACTGAAAAAAACAAAGTATGCATGCCTGTAGTCCCAGTTACTCAGGAGGCTGAGGCACAAGAATCGGTTGAACCTGGTAGGCAGAAGTTGCAGTGAGCCGAGATCCCGAGACTCCATCTCAAAAAAGAAAAAGAAAAAACAAAGTAGTTGATTCTGTATTGTGGCAAGTGTGTTTCTCACTTGGAAATTTACTATAAATTGGCAGAGAAGGGAGCCAGTGTTTGTTGGGCACCCACACCTGGGGATTAGACACTCTGCAGGGCCTTTACATGCAATATTTATACTTATTCTCATAGCCACCCTGCCAGATAAGACATACTAATAATTGTCCCTGTTTCACAGATGAGGAAACTGAGATTCTGTGAGATTATTTTTTTTAAAACCTTAAAACTAATAACGTGGACCATAGATTCAAACCTAGGCCAGGTTAATTTCAAAGCCTCTCTAATCAATTTTCCACATGCAGCCGGAATGATCTTTCTGAAACATAAACCTGAGAGGGTCCTTGCCCTGCATAAACACTTCCATGGCTTCACTATGCTCCTGGGATGAAATCCAAGCCTAACATGACCAATGCGACCCCAGGTGTTCTGCCTCCTACATAGCAGCCCTGGCTCCTACTGTCATCCACTCCCACTCTGCCCTGATGATAGCATCTATATTCAGAGATCTTTCCACTTCTTCATTTCTCCATATGCCTCCAGCCTCCAAGCCTTACACACATAGCTCCACCTGCCTTCCTGCTCCGTCTCCTGTTGTCAGACTTTCTCCTACTCACCCTGTGCATCTCAGCTTGCACATGCCTTCTAGATACAGGCTTATCAGCCCTTCTTCTGGGTCTCAGGGCATGCCACATTTCCCATATAACAGCATTCATCACTCGGAATTGGTTCAGCCTTACACACCCCCCAACACACACACACACACACACACACTCCTCACTCAAGAATTATTTGTTAAAGAAATGTTGAATGGTGGACTAAAGAAATGTTGTGTGGTGGCTAACGCCTGTAATCCCAGCACTTTGGGAGGCCGAGGTGGGAGGATCACCTGAGGTCAGGAGTTCGAGACTAGCCTGGGCAACGTGGTGAAACCCCGTCTTTACTAAAAATGCAAAGATTAGCCAGGTGTAGTGGTGCATGTCTGTAATCCCAGCTACTCAGGAGGCTGAGGCAGGAGAATTGTTTGAACCCGGGAGGCAGAGGTTACAGTGAGCCAAGATCGTGCCACTATGCACTCCAGCCTGGGCAAAAGAGTGAGACTCCATCTCAAAAATGTTGAATGATTATATCACAAGGTATTTTTACAACCAATAGTTAAAAGACTGACACAAAACATTTACCTTTTTAAAAAAGAGGAGCTGAGGTTATCCTGATCACCAACAAGTAGCTCTTATTTCCTAATATATTCTCTTGAGAAGAAGGAAAGGAACACAGCTGCCCGTAGGATGCTGGGAGTTGTGCAAAACGTTAGTTTATCATGCACATCGAGTGTGTCCCACAGTGAACATCATCCACTGCCATCCTGGTCACAGCAGAAAGGAGACTGCCAGCCTTCCCTCCCTTTACTTCAGGAAGGAGCCAGACAATCTACTGCATTCAAAAGAACATTGAACTCTGCAAAGTCCTCCAAGGAAAAATCTCCAACCCTATCTGGTGTCAAACAACCCTAGGCATCAGGAAATTCTTCCTTTTGTTTAACTTTAATGAGCCCATTCTTTTTGTGTCCTTGGCAACAGAGGGAAAAAACAGTCATCATCCTCCACGCAATGGCTCTTCTGAAGTTAAAGTCCAATGCTGGCACTTCTTAATTCACCTCTGATGCGTCTCCTCTCTAGGCTAAATAATCCTACGTCCTTTAGCCCTTGTTTGCTGGTCACAGGATGACTATTCTGCTTTAACTCTGAACTCTCCACATTCTCTCAATTCCTGTTGAACTATGGAGCCGGGAGCCAGCCCCAGCTCTCTGTTACAGTTCTGGACAGTACAGAGAGCAATGTAACAATTACCTCATGATACAGACATGCTTTTCATTTGCTACAGTTCTCTGCTTGCATTTTTTTCAATCAACAGAACTGCAGGATTGTGACAATTCTTCCCGGTCAACTGGCTGTCCACTAAAGCTATACTTCCAATTTTCCAGCCAACTGCCTTTGAGTAGTTGGCACCTTGCCTTTGAACATGTTCACTTTTCAACTCCGAGTGCATAACCCTGAATTTTTCTCTACTGAACTCCATCCAGTTTATGTCCCATTATTCCAGTTGACCAGGGTTGCCTTCTCTGATGACTCTAGCCCCCCGAGATCTTCCGGTTTTATGATATTTCAGGGTTTATGTTATGTTTCCTATGCGTATTTCTTATTGACCAGTGCATTAGTCAGATTAAGCTAAAATATGCCGCGGTAAACGAATCAGCAAATCTCAGTGGCTTAGAACAACAGTCTGGGGTCGTTTTTTGTTTTGTTTTGTTTTTGAGAAGGGGTCTCACTGTGCTGCCCAGGCTGCAGTGCAGTGATGCAGTCTCGACTCATTGCAGCTTCTACCTCCTGGGTTCAAGCCATCCTCCCACCTCAGCCTCCCAAGTAGCTGGGACTACATATGTGCACCATCACCCCCAGATAATTTAATTATGTATGTATTTTGGAGATGGGGCTTGCTATGTTTCCAAGGCTGGCCTCGAAATCCTGGACTCAAGCAATCCTCCCCACTTGGCCTCCCAAAGTGCTGGGATGACAGGTGTGACCCACCACGCCCAGCCAGATTATTTTTCATATTCACACTACATTTCCTACACTAATTGGCAGAGGAGCTCTGATCATCATAGTCCAGGTAGCTCAGGTTGACAGAAGTTCTACCACAGTGTGAAATCAACAGAAGGCTTCAGGGTTCATGGAAAATGGAGAAGTTTTATACATATTTAATACAAGTAGAAGTGATACCCATTGTTCAGTTAAT
Organism: Macaca nemestrina; assembly: GCF_043159975.1. Classification (NCBI taxonomy): domain Eukaryota; kingdom Metazoa; phylum Chordata; class Mammalia; order Primates; family Cercopithecidae; genus Macaca; species Macaca nemestrina. Next base: position 74,789,497 of record NC_092132.1, read on the forward strand.
AGGGTTGCTAAAGTTAACAACAACAAAAAAGCTACAAAAAAATTTTTTTAAAGCGATACCCATTGTTACACTAACATTTTGTTAGCTAAAGCAAGTCACATGGATGTGACTAATTCCAAGGGGATATGTGCTCCCAAGGAAAGAACTGGAGAGAAATCTTGGCATTCACTAGTTGTCTCCCAGAACCAATGAGATTCCATTTTCCTAAACACAGTGATCTTGTCTTTTATTTCTGCATCATCATAAATTTAACCACAAATTCTCAAAGAAGACTTGTAGATTCTCAGCCAATTTTTCTCCCACCCAGCATCTCTTACAAAAGTAGGGGCATTTTTCTATTCCATGGTCCAGATTATATACGAAGATGTTAGTTCAAAGACCAGATTCTGCCAAAAGCTGCTATAGGCAGAATGACGACGACTGAGCCACTGAGAACACATTTCTTCTTTACTAAGAGCACTGTACAATATGGAATTGTTAAGAAACCAGTGTCATGAGCTCGTGAGGGACATCTCTTTCAGTCTACCAAATCCACTGCTCAGCCAAATTTGCTGTTAGAACTGATCACACGTTACAAACACAAGAGGGAAGTCCAGACCCTCGCCAATGACTTTAAAATCTAAATCAGACCAAGCAATGCGGTGGAGAAGTAAGCCCCACAGGGAAGAAACGACGGTGGCCCAGGAGTCTGAGCTTCACTCAGTTTCTAGGGAGCTCTGTGACCTTCAGAAAGTCTCTCCGCCCCGCAGGAAATCAGGTCCAGCTCTGTCATGGAAGAGGGTGGGACTGACCTGTGACTCCCAGCTCGGGTTGCTGCTCAGATCCCCTAAGGAGATTTTTTTAAAACATGGATTCCTAGCCAGGTGCGGTGGCTCACGCCTGTAATCCCAGCACTTTGGGAGGCAGAGGTGGATGGACCGCTTGAGCCCAGGAGTTCATCAACAGCCTGGACAACATGGTAAAACCCCATCTCTACTGAAAATAGAAAAATTAGCTGAGTGTAGTGGCCTGCACCTGTGGTCCCAGCTACTTGGGAGGCTGAGATGGGAGGATCACCTGAGCCCGGGAGTCAAAGGTTGCAGTGAGTCGAGATTGCGCTACTGCACTCAGCCCGGATGACAGAGTGAGACTCTGTCTCAAATAAATAAATAAATAAATAAATAAATAAAAAATAATAACAATAACCAAGGCTTCACCCAGGCCTTCTAAATCATCTCAGGTGGGACCTGGAATCTATTCTAGAAAATAACCTCTTATGATGCCCTTACGATGTGGGGCACCCCATGACTGTCCTTCACCTTCTCTTGGGCTACTCTGTCTTCAGTCCAGACCCAAGGAACACAAAAGTGAACTCCGCCCTTAATAGCTCTGTTAATATCCAGATGTCCTACAGGTGATTGCTGCAACCGTGTATCCCATCAGCGAAGTCTGAGAAACCTGGATTCGTCTCTTAGTCTTTCCTCTCGTCACCCAGTTAGTCCTTTTTTTGTCTTTTTTTTTTTTTCTTTAAAAGACAAGTTCTAGCTCTATTGCCCAGGTTGGAGTAAAGCTGCGGTATCTTAACTCACTGTAACCTCCATCTCCTGGGCTCAAGTGATTCTCCAATCTCAGCCTCCCAGGTAGCTGGAACTACAGGTGTGTTTCACCATGCCTGGCTAATTTTTGTATTTTTTGTAGAGACAGGGTTTCACCATGTTGCCCAGGCTGGCCTTGAACTCCTGAGCTCAAGTAATCCGCCCACTTCAGCCTCCCAAAGTGCTGGGATTACAGGCATGAGCCACCGCACTTGGCTCCAGTTAGCCTTTCAGCCCTAAACATTCCTCCTGTTTATGCCCAGAGCCACGGCCCCAGCTCATCGTCAGTGGCCTGAACTATTGATTGCATCAGCCTCTCTCTAGATGTCCCTGATTTGAATCTCATTGATTCCTCCTCCCATTCCATCCACACCCCTTATTTCCAGGATGATCATTTTTTTTGTTTTGTTTTGTTTTAAGATGGAGTATTGCTCTGTCGCCCAGGCTAGAGTGCATTGGTGGAATCTTGGCTCACTGCAACCTCTGCCTCCAGGTTCAAGCAATTCTCCTGCCTCAGCCTCCTGAATAGCTGGGATTACAGGCACGCACCACCACACCTGGCTAATTTTGTATTTTTTTAGTAGAGATGGGGTTTCACCATGTTGGCCAGGCTGGTCTTGAACTCCTGACCTCGGGTGATCCACCTGCCTCGGCCTCCCAACTGGGATTACAGGTGTGAGTCACTATGCCCCACCCACCAGAGTGACCTTTCTAACATAAAAGATCTGCTTAAAACTTTTCAATGTTCTTTCTGTTGACTCCAGTTTAAAATCGAAATTCCCTTGCATGGTATTCAAAGTCCTTGTTGTCCCAGCATGACAGGGCCATGGGCAGGAGCTTCCCTGCTCTCAATGTACCCTACAGCAACACTCGGCCATCAGTTGTGCCCCAGCTTCTCCCTGTCTTTGCAGGTGTTGCTCACTCTGATGGAAACGCTATTTCTAGGCTTCATTTCTGAATATGGCCGGCCCACTGCCAGCTTTGGGAAGCCTTCACCATCTCTGCCCATACAAACGGACACAATCCCCACCTGTGCTGCGGCTAGACTCTGCTTACACTTCCATCATAGAATTTATTTGATTGGGTTATCATGGCTTCTCTGTTGGAATGGAAGCTGCTTGGGGGCCTGGGGAAATGCTTGGCTCAAAGCATAAGTATGTGAAGAATACATGATGAATGAATGAATGAATGAATGACCCTATCAGCTCTAAACATCCTATAAGTTTATCTTGCTTCATGGCCAGTGCAGGGGCTCATGCCTCTAATCCCAGCACTTTGGGTGGCAGAGGCAAGTGGATCACCTGAGCTCAGGAGTTTGGGACCAGCCTGGCCAACATGGTGAAAACTGGTCACTACTAAAAATATAAAAAATTAGCTGGGTGTGGTGACAGTACCTGTAATTCCAGTTACTGGTAGGCTGAGGCAGGAGAATCACTTGAACCCAAGAAGCAGATGATACAGTGAGCTGAGATCTCACCGCTGCACTGCAGCCTGGGCAGCACAGTGAGACTCTGTCTCAAAAAAAAAAAAAAAAAAAAAAAGAGTCTATCTGTGCTTCAGTACAAAATATGAAGTATAATATTAAATTCCAAGATTAAATTAATACTGAGCAATGATTGGCAGCAAGGTATGAATGAATTAGAGGTATGAGCAGGAGGGGAAGAAGCAGAGAATGGGGAATCAAGATGGGGAAAATGGGTCAGGCGCAGTGGCTGGTGTCTGTAATCCTAGCATTCTGGGAGGCTGAGGTGGGAGGATTGCTCGAGGCCAGGAGTTCAAGACCGCCTGGACAACATAGTGAGATGCTATTTCTGGAAAAAAAAAAAAAGACTGGTCAAAATCAGAGGGTGCACAGAGAAAATAATGTCCAGGCCCCAACTCTGCCCAGAGCAATTCTCAATACTGAAGTTGTTTTAAGGAATCTCAAAGTACAAGTTAAGCAACTAGAAAATTAGGACCCACTGGATTGGAAGTCACTGAATAGCATGATTTCACAGAAGCACTGCCTGAGTTTTAAAGCAAATTATTTTCACTTTCTGCTTCTTTTCTCTGACCTTCTCCTCAAGTACTGACATGCACTAAGTTTGAAAAAGCTGAAACTATCCTTAGAAAAATTCAAAGACGCAGAACTTCCAAAGTAAAGAAACCTTTCCGTTGGCTTTTCCCTGGAGGAAAGCTTCACTGACAGGCTCCTTCATGCTCCCTGCAAAAACCAGGGCTCAGATATGTGCCCTCTGTAGTCGAGGCCATCATCACTATGAAAAATGTCTCTCTTTTAAAACATTTCTTGTTTAAACAAACCTTAAAGAAATATTTGGTGCCAGATGCTTAGAGCTGGTGGCACAATGAATTTTTTTTTCTTGAATGTTTATGCTGCCCAGCCTGTAGAATTTAAGTTAACAAAGAACGTTTAGTATAAGGTAGCAATGTGGATGAATAGATTTTTTGTGTGCTTACTAAAAAGTGGGGCTCCAAAGAACAAATCAGAAACCCATTAGGAATAATTTTGCTTTCCAAAGATGGACAGAAGTCATGTAGGGGAAAGGGAGGAAATTATAAAAGACTGTATTCTAAAGGGGCAACAGTCAAATGTCAGTCAGATAACTTTTAAATGAAAACCAAGCTAGCCAACAGTTGGGCTATAAGAATGAGCCACCACAACCAGCTCTCTGCATCTCTCCTCCTGTATGTCTCAATCTCCCTTTGTTTCTCTCTCTCTCTCTCTCTCTCTCTCTCTCTCTCTCTCTCTCTCTCTCACACACACACACACACACACACACACTCTTCACAAATGGAATTTAATAAATCAGAACTTCATCATGGCTCTTTTGGCTTGATATTTAAACTTTCCAAGAGTTAGTGATATAATTTTTTTTTTGAGATGGGGTCTCACTCTGTCACACAGGCTGGAGTACAGTGGCGTGATCACAGCTCACTGCAGCCTCAACCTCCTGGGCTCAGGTGATCCTCCTACCTCAGCCTCCCAAGCAGCTAGGACTACAGGCTTGCACCACTGCACCTGGCTAGTCTTTTATATTTTTTGTAGAGACAGGGTCTCGCTCTGTTGCCCAGGCTGGTCTCAAACTACTAGGCTCATGTGATCCTCCCACCTTGGTCTCTCAAAGTGCTCGGATTACAGGCACTGTGCCCAGCCAAGAGTAAATTTTGACCCTTCTGAAACCACTTTTGCAAAAAATTATAACAGTAAAGCCAGGCACAGTGGCTCATGCCTGTAATCACAGCACTTTGGGAGACCAAAATGGGAGAGTGGCTTGAGCCCAGGAGTTTGAGACCAACCTGGGCAACACAGTGAGATCCCGTCACCACAGAATTTTTTTTTTTTAATTAGCCAGGCATGGTGGCATGTGCCTGTAGGCCCAGCAACTTGGGAGGTTGACATGGGAAGATTGCTTAAGCCTGGAAGGTTGAGGCTGCAATGAACTGAGGTCATGCCACTGCAATTCTGCCTGGGCAACAGAGCAAGACTCTGCCTCTAAAAAAAACAAATAAATCACAACAGTGAGAAAATGATGACAGTGAAAGAGAACTTTGGGCATGGGCCAAACTAACTATGGGAGAAATTTAGCTTATAGTTTAAATAATAATAGCCTTTTTATAATAATTATTATAAAACTAATAAAAGGCCACAAATTTAGGATTAAGAGAAGGGCCTGAATTCTGCTAAGAGGTAGGTTTAGTTAAACAATTTCCAGTCATTGTACTGGAGATCACAAGATTTGTAACTTCTCTTATTACTGCTGTGAATAATGTCACTATTGTAGAGCCTAAGCTTGGACTTTTGAGATTATCTTTTCAGACTTCTGCACTTCTGATGGTTGGATGACTCCACTGAGACCCAAGACTTAAGACTCACCCAGTTCTGTAGCCCCACCCAGAAGTGGACTCAGCACATAAGAACCGTTTTCTACATCCCTATGATTGCATCCCTGACCAATCAGCAGCACCCATTCCCTAGCCCCAGCCTACGTAGCTATCTTGAAAAAACTCTAGCCTCCAAATTTTCAGGGAATCTGATTTGAGTAATAAAATCAGCCCATTTGTTATTATTAGTCTGGCCATTTAGCTGGCTCTATGTGTATTAAACTCTTTCTCTATTGCAATTGCCCGGTCTTGATGAATCAGCTCTATCTGGGTGGTGGGCAGTATGAACCTGTTGAGTGGTTACACATCTGGGAGTCAGTTATTGCTGAGTAACAAACAACTCTAAATTCTGATATTTAAAACTATATTCGGCCAGGCACAGTGGCTTATGCCTGTAATCCTGGCATTTTGAAAGGCCGAGGCAGGTGGCTAACTTGAGCCCAGGAGTTCAAGACCAACCTGGGCAACACAGCAAAACCCTGTCTCTACAAAAAAAAAAAACAAAACATAGTCAGGCATAGTGGCATCCTAGTTACTCACAAGGCTGAGGTGGGAGGATGTCTTGAGCCTGGGAGGATGAGGCTACAATGAGCTGTAATTATGCCACTGCCCTCCAGCCTGGGCAACAGAGTGAGACACTGTCCCTAAATAACAACAACAACAACAAAACCACATTCATTTACAATCACTCATGTATGCAGAAGTTAGTCGCAATTTGGCAGATCTAGGCTGGGCTCAGTTGGGCAACTCTATTGTAGACTGCAGCAGCCAGAGTGGCTCTGCTGCTCACTGTAGGTCTCAGGGGTGACTCTATGCCCCATGTCACTTACCCTTCTTGGACTAGCAGGCCAGTCTGGGAATGTTCCTTTCATGATGGCTTCTGAGGTTCAAGAGCACAAGTGCAAACACATAAGGTCTCTTAAATCCTAAGCTTGGAATGGCATACTGACATTTCTATTTATGTCATTGGCTGAAGCAGGCAACAATGTCAAGCCCAAAGTCTACCCACAGTAAGCCTTTGTCAGTGATACGAACGCAGGGAGGGGTGAAAGATTCAATATACTATATCTTCCTTTTCTTTACTTCCTGTAACTGACATGTTACAGAGGCCTATTGATTTTACCATAAAAATCTCCTGAATAGTTCTGCTTTTCATCCTCTCCTTCATCACCACTCTCATCTAAGTTATCAAGTTTTATCTGGACACTGCAGTAGACTCCTAACTGTTCTCTAGTTATCCAATCTCAGGCCTAACTCCAAAGGGATCTTTTAAATTCACAGACCTGCTCCTGTCACTTGCTATGGCTGTTATTTTTTGAGGATAATGACAAAACTTTTTTCTATGGCCTAGCACTCCCACGTAATCTGACAGTCATCAGCCCTCTGGTCTCATCTCTAAACCACTTCCTCTCACTCTCTGTGTTTCAATCCTAAGTGGCTTCCTTGCAGTCTTTCATAAGTGCCTTTACAGATGCTGTTTCTTTGCCTGGAACCCTACCTCTACCACTATCCCCTTAATTCTGACTTACCCTTCAGAGTTTAGCTTGAAGATTTCTTCTTTAAGAAAGCCTTCTTTGAGGCCGGGCGCGGTGGCTCAAGCCTGTAATCCCAGCACTTTGGGAGGCCGAGACAGGCGGATCACGAGGTCAGGAGATCGAGACCATCCTGGGTAACACAGTGAAACCCCGTCTCTACTAAAAATACAAAAACTTAGCCGGGCGAGGTGGCAGGCGCCTGTAGTCCCAGCTACTCGGGAGGCTGAGGCAGGAGAATGGCGTGAACCCGGGAGGCGGAGCTTGCAGTGAGCTGAGATCCGGCCACTGCACTCCAGCCTGGGTGACAGAGCGAGACTCCGTCTCAAAAAAAAAAAAAAAAAAAAAAAGAAAGCCTTCTTTGATGCCATAGACCAGACCAGCTCTTTGTTTTGGAGAGTCTGAGTCTCATATCACCATATACCTTTACATCACTTTTTGCATTTTGCCATCATGGAGCGTTTATTTGTGGGATTGTTTAATTAATGTTTCAATCCTCCAATCCACAGTGGTAAACTCCTTAAGGATAGGAACTATGTCTATTTTTGCTTATTATTATATCTCAGTGCCTAGCATGGTACTTAGCACATGACAGGGACTCAATGCATTTTTGTTTAGTGAATGAACAAACTAGCCCAAACAATGGAGAAAATAAAATTTACTCTCTTTTTGTTATTTTTCTCAAGAACCCAAGAATATCCACATACTTTTTTTTTTTTTTTTTTTTTTTCAGACAGGGTCTTACTCTGTCACCCAGGCTGGAGTGCAGTGGTACAATCTTGGCTCACTGTACCCTCCACTTCCCAGGTTCAAGTGATTCTCATGCCTCAGCCTCTTGAGTCATTGAGACCACAGGAACATGCCACCATGCCAGGCTAATTTTTGTGGTCTTAGTAGAGACAGGGTTTCACCATGTTGGCCAGGCTGGTCTTGAACTCCTGCCTTCAAGTGATTCACTTGCCTCAGCCTCCCAAAATGCTGGGATTACAGGCATGAGCCACCGTGCCCAGGCCCCACACATTTTTAACCAAAATTTAACGCAAAGAAAAATGCAATCTCGGACAAATTACAGTTTCTCAGGACAATAAAATCTTCACCCACAGACTCCTCTGGTCCTATATCCATCCCTTCCTAGTCTTAATCCAGATTCAATCTAGCAGAAAAAATCTTCCAAGACCGAAGGACCTCTGTTTATGTTTCACTTCCTGAATGTGTCCATGATGACTGAGAAGAACTATTGTAGAACTTGAGTTCCTTTAAGAAGAAAAAACTTGGCTGCGTGTGGTGGCTCATGCCTATAATCCCAGCACTTTGGGAGGCCAAGACAGGAGGATTCCTTGAGTCCAGGAGTTAGAGGCCAGCCTGACCAACATAGGGAGACCCCATCTCTATAAATAATTTTTTTTAGCTTAGCTGGGTATGGTGGCAAGTGCCTGTGGTCTCAGCTTCTTGGGAGGCTGAGACAGGCGGATTGCCTGAGCCCCAGAAGTTGAACCTGCAGTGAGCCTTGATCATGCAGCTGCACTCCAGCCTGGGCAACAGAGCAAGGCCCAGTCTTGAAAAATAAAAATAAAAATTTTAAAAGAAAAGCACAACTAAATAAAGACAATACATTCAGGATTTTTTGTTGAAGATGATCCTTACTATTTTCAATTCCAATCAACAACTTTTATTAGTATTATGGTAAATTGATTACATTCATAGCACCAATTGGTGGTCTCCCCGTACCCATGATCTTTGCAATGTGACATTGTAGTTTATCAAGTGATGGAGTCTATTTCCCCAGCCCTTGAATCTGGGTCGGCCTTGTTTTTTATTTTGACTAATGCAGTGCGGTCTAAATGACATTGAGCCACTTATGAATCTATGCCTCAAGAAGTCTTTCATGCTCCTGTTCTCTCTCGTGGACCTCTCTCACGTGGATGATGTGAAAAGAACAAACCCAGGCTGGCCTGATGAAGGACAAGAGACCATGTGGAGGAATGACAAGTTGTCCCAGCCAAGGCCCTAGGCCAGTCAACCCCTTGCCAATCTCCAAGCAGAAATCTGCCAAGATTGGCCCAGATTCACAGAAATGATTTGCTGAGCTAAATAAATGTTTATTGTTTAAATTGGGCTTGGTTTGTTACATGGCAATAACTAACTGGAACAATATTTAAGACAATGTGCTAAGTTTATAAAATAAATTATTACTATTCCCATCCACTTTGCTCTAACCCCAAAGATAGACCTAGACAGAGGTAGTTTTGAATCTTCATTCTTTTATCAAGTAGGTGACTTTGGGCAATAATGTAAATGGGTTTATCATTCTTTTCTCTGTTTTAGATCCTCAAAGTTGTAGTTGGTATATGGCCACCCACCTACACATGTTTATATGACTGCCTTCTGGCCAATGGACTCTAAATTAAATATCATGTAGTAGAAACCTTCTAAGCAAAGCAGTGCATTTCCTTTGCCCTCTTTCTCTTATCCCTTTCTTTGCTGTTGGCACTGCAGCCAGTGGGCATTTACAAGACAGAAAGAGCTTCAGTCCCTAAGGACTTTATAGAGCAGAACTATAAAGCCAGGCCTAGAATGCCTACCTCTGGACTTGTATGTAAGATAATACAAATCATTCTTTTTAAAGACATTATTTTAGGTTTCTATTACTTGCAATTGAACCTAATCCTTGCTAACATATAGTAAATATGCTAGCAAATTTCTTTGCTGGCTTGTTGTAAGCTAGGTGATAAGTGCCTGGCATCATTCCTAATGCACAGTAAGTGACGATAAATGAATACAGTTACTACTATTTTTTCACTGATAATAATAAAAGCAATACCAACATACCTCCCTAGCTAATGTTGAGATAAAACTGACAATATTGTTAAAGTCAGCTGAAGTAATGGGCTCCAGTCACAACATTTGCATAATAGCATAGATCTATGAAATGTGTTTCTTGATAATTTTGTCTTAAAGAGTTTTCTTCTTGATTCATCCCTCACTAAAATAAAAATTTTACCTTAATGAAATTTAGGAAACAGATGTCCATTAGGTATGTTAGTACAGTGGTCACTTTGTTACAAATTCTAATGCATAAAAGGGTTTTGAGCATGTTCTATATAATTCTCATTTCTTCATAAACATTTCAAAACTCTATAAAGAAAATGTAATCTTCATACACATTTGAAAAGCAGTGTTACATATTTTAAATGATATGTTTACTAAGGTAATACAATTTCTTTTTTTTTTTTTTTTTTTTTTTTTTGAGACGGAGTCTCGCTGTGTCGCCCAGGCTGGAGTGCAGTGGCCGGATCTCAGCTCACTGCAAGCTCCGCCTCCCGGGTTTTTACGCCATTCTCCTGCCTCAGCCTCCCGAGTAGCCGGGACTACAGGCGCCCGCCACCTCGCCCGGCTAGTTTTTTGTATTTTTTAGTAGAGACGGGGTTTCACCGTGTTAGCCAGGATGGTCTCGAACTCCTGACCTCGTGATCCGCCCGTCTCGGCCTCCCAAAGTGCTGGGATTACAGGCTTGAGCCACCGCGCCCGGCCAGTAATACAATTTCTTCACAGAAAATTAAACGTCAGCCTTAAAATATTTAAAAATTGTATTTTAAATATTGGAAGAAGGAATCGTTTTTAGAAAACTATCACCATTGTGACTCTGCCATTAGCATCTTTGATATTCTCTACTGTGAAGATCGTTGAGACTTGGAAAGTCAGCAAAAAGGCATGCAGAACCTCTCCCAGTCCTGAATCCAATTTTTAAGACAATTTTTCCTCAGAAATGTGGTGAAACACAGAGAAGTCATTCATAATGAGTTCCTCAAGCAAACTTCTTTTTAATTATTCTGACACTGGAAAAAGAACTCACAGAGAAATACTCTTCACAGTGGATTCCATATAGCATTTAATAGTTATGTGTCATTAGCAAAATAACTGACAGGTCCCAATTTAACTAGAATGGGCCTTTTCCCATTAAGGTGATTTTTACAATTAGTTTGTTCCCAAAGTCTATTATAAAGACTTTTCTATAAATCCTATGCTATGAAGATCAATAGAGAGATTTATAAATGGGTATTAGGGGAAGCTAGTCAGAATATTGTAAGAAAATCTAAACTAATTCAACAAAAGAGTCAAGGAATGGTGTCAAGGTGTAAGTAGACTTGAGATGTCTTAACAGAGGAGTAGCAGTCTGCCTAGTGAAACACACAAGGGTATGAGAAGTAGAGGTCAAGGCAAGAGTTGAGATAGAGGCTGTGGACAAATGGCAGGTGGGAGATTAGCTGGGAATAGTAGGACTACTACTGGGAATGCATACCATAGGAGGTTATATTGAATTCATTAGGTGATTGGTAACCACTGAAGTGTTTCAAAAAGGAGGATGAAAAAGTCATTGCTGGCTTCACTGGGTGAATTTTACCAAACACTTACAGAAGAATTAACACCAATTACTCATGAATTCTTCAAAAGAAATTATAAACCAGTATTTCTTACAAATATACAGATGAAAATCATCAACAGAGAATTAGCAAACCATATCCAGCAACCTATAAAAGGATTATACTCCATGACTAACTAGGATTTAATTCCAGGAATGCAAGGTTGGTTTAACATTCAAAAATGAAATAATGTTATCATATCAATAGAATGAAAAATAACCACATAATCATCCCTATAGATGCAGAAAGAGCATTTGAAAAAACCAACTCTTGGCCGGGCATGGTGGCTCACACTTATAATCACAGCACTTTGGGAGGCTGAGGCGGGCAGATCTTGAGGTCAGGAGATCAAGACCATCCTGGCTAAAATAGTGAAACCCTGTCTCTACTAAAAATAGAAAAAAATTAGCCAGGTGTGATGGCTAAATTTTTTAGTTGAGTAGTCCCAGCTACTCAGAAGGCTGAGGCAGGAGAATCGCTTAAACCTGGGAGACGGAGGTTGCAATGAGCCAAGATTGTGCCACTGCACTCCAGACTGGGTGGCAGACTAAGACTCTATCTCAAAAAACAACCAACAAACAAAACAAAACAAAAAAACAAAAAACAAACCAAAAAAACCCAACTCTCTTTTATGATAAAAAAAAGTTTAACAAATTAGGAACAGTGAACTTCTTGAACCTGATAAGAACCATCAAGAAAAACCCATAGCTGCTATCACACTTAATAGTGAAAGACTGAGTGATTTCACCCAAGATCAAGAACAAAGGGAGGACTGGGCACAGTGAATCACACCTGTAATCCCAGAACCTTGGGAGGTTGAGGTGGAAGGATTGCTTAAAGCCAGGAGTTTCAGACCCACCTGGGCAACATAGCGAGACTTCATTTCTACAAAAAATTAAAATTAGCTGGTATGGTCACACACACCTGTAGTCCTAGCTATTCGGGAGACTCTGGCAAGAGGATCAATTGAATCCAGGAGTTTGAGGATGTAGTGAGCTATGATCACACTCCTGCACTCCAGCCTGGGCAACAGAAAAAGACTCTAGTCCTTAAAAAAACAAAGAGGAAGATGTCCATTCTAACCAACTCTATTCAACATTGTATGAAGATTTTAGCCAGAGCAATTAGGCAAAAGAAAGAAATAAAAGAAATCTTAATTGGAAAGGAAGAAGGAAAGCTATCACTATTTGGAGATGACATGATCTTATATACAAAAAAAACCATTAGAATTAATAAATGAGTTCAGCAAGGTTGCTGAATACAAGATTAATATGAAAAATCAATTGTATTTCTATACACTTTCACCAAACAATCCAAATATGAAATTAAGAATGTGATCCCACTTACAACAGCATTAAAAAGAATAAAATTTTTAGGAATAAATTTAATGAAAGAAGTGCAAAACTTTTACCTAGAAATTACAAAAATCATTGAAAGAAGTTAAAAAGATCTAAATAAATGGGAACACATTCCATGTTCATGGATCAGATTAATATTGTTATAATGGCAATACTCACTAAATTCACCTGTGAATTCCATGCAGTTCCTATCAAAATCCCAGTTGACTTCTTTGTAGAAATTGACAAGCTGATTCTAAAATTCACATGAAAATTCAAAGGACCCAGAATAGCCAAAACAATTTTCAAAAAGAAGGACACTGTAACCCCTGCACTTGGGGAGGCTGAGGTAGTAGGATTGATTGGGGACAGGAGTTGGAGACTAGCCTCAGCAATATAGTAAGACCCTCATATCTAAAAAATGTTTAAAAAATTATCCAGGTGAAGTGGCATGCACCTGTAGTTCTAGTTGCTAGGGAGGGTGAGGCAGGAGGGTCACTTGAGCCCAGGAGTTTGAGGCTTCGGTGAGCCATGATCATGACTCTGCACTCCGTTCTAGGTGACAGAGTGAGACCCGTCTCTAAAAAAAAGAAAAAGAAGGTCAAAGTTGGAGGGTTCATATTTCCCAATTTCAAAACCTACTATAAAGTTACAAGTAATCAAGACAGTGTGGTATTGGCATAAGGATAGACCTACAGATCAATGAGATAAAATTAAGAATCCAGAAATAAACCCTTGCATTTAGAGTAAATTGCTTTTTGACAGGGTTGCCAAAACAATTCAATAGAGGAAAGAATAATATTTTCAACAAATGGTGCTGGGACAACTGGATATCCACATGGAAAAGTATGAAGTTGGACCACTATCTTATACCATATACAAAAACTAACTTTAAATGGAGCAAAGATTTCAGTGGAAGAACTAAAACTATAAACTCTTAGAAGAAAATGTAGGCATAAGTCTTCCTGATCTTTATTTGGCAGTGATTTCTTAGATATAACAACAAAGCACAAGCAATCAAAGAAAAAAATGGATAAATCGGATTTCCTCAGAATTAAAGATTTCTATGCTTCAAAGGACACCAGCAAGAAAGTGAAAGGACAAACAACAGAATGAGAAAAAAAATTTGCAAATCATGTATCTAATAAGGGACTTTTATCTAGAATACACAATATTCTAGTCAATAGCAAAATACAAATGACCCAATTTAAAAATGGGCAAAGAATCTAAATAGATGTATCTCCAAAGAAGATAAACATGACCAATAGCACATGAAAAGATGCTCAACACCAATAGTCACCAGGGAAATGTAAATCAAAACCAAAAGAGATACCACTTTACATCCACTAGTTTGGCTATAATAGAAAGGACGGACAATAACAAGTGTTGCCAAGAATGTGAAAAATTGGAACCGTTCTGCACTGCTGATAGGAATATAAAATGGTGCAGCCATTTTGGAAAACAGTCTGACAGTTCCTCAAAAAGTTAAGCATTAGAGTTACCACATGACCTGGCAATTCCACTCCTAGGTATACACTCAAGAGAACAAACTAGATACCGATAAACACATGAAAAGATATGTCCACACAAAAACTAGCACATGAATGGTCTTAGCAGCAGTATTCATAATAGTCAAAAGGTAGAAAAAGCCCAAATGTTCATCAGCTGATTAATGGGTACACAAAATGTGGTGTGATCATAGAATGAAATTTTATTTAGCCATAAAAACAATGAAGTAAGCCGGGTGCGGTGGCTCACGCCTATAATCCCAGCACTTTGGGAGGCTGAGGCGGGAGGATCACAAGGTCAGGAGATCGGGATCACCCTCGCTAACAAGTTAAAACCCCGTCTTTACTAAAAATACAAAAAACTAGCCAGGCGTGGTGGCGAGCACCTGTAGTCCCAGCTACTCGGGAGGCTGAGGCAGGAGAATGGCGTGAACCCGGGAGGCGGAGCTTTCAGTGAGCCGAGATTGCACCACTGCACTCCAGCCTGGGCGACAGAGCGAGACACTGTCTCGAAAAAAAAAAAAAAAAAAGAAGTACAGACACATGCTATATCATGGATGACCCTTGAAAACATTTGGTAATGGAAAGAAGCCAGTCACAAAAGACCACATAGCACATAATTCCATTTATCTGAAATGTTCAGAAAAGGGAAATCTAGAGAGACAAAAAGCAGATATGTGGTTGCCTAGGGCTGGGTGGGGAAATGGGGAGATTGGGAGGTCATGGTTAAAGAGTATGCATGATGAAAATGTTCTAAAATTGATTGTGGTGATGATTGCACAACTCTGTGAACATACTAAAAACCATTGAATTGTTAAAAAAAAAAAAAATCAATACTATGCTTTAGGGGAATCTCTCTGACTGGCGTGAAAAGAAACAGAAGGCATGAAGACCAATTAGGAGGTTTTTAATCTTGACTCTTAGAGAGAAAGCATCTCATCACCAGGTTTTTTTTTTTCCTTCACTCTCCACACCCATTCCCTTTAAATATAATTAAAACACAGTTATCAAATCCATGCTTGATAAATTGGTAAATAAGCTATGGGATGGGACTAGGAAAAAGGGGGTCATAAAAGGGAGCTCCTAACTCTATAGTGATCATTTTATTATTTAAGCAACCAAGGGCAAAAGCTTGTTTTCAATTGTTTACATAAAAGTCACAAACTTAAATTTAGGTTCTGAGCAAGACGTGTTAAGCTCATGTAGAGCCTCAGACTAAATGGTGAATGAGTTTTTGTTTTGTGCCTGGCCCATAGTAGGTCCTCAGTGTTTTTCAAAATAAATTAAATGAATGAATTTTAAGAGTAAACATAAACTTTATAATGTGTTATATAAGTATGGCCAAGAAAGGCACTGTGGGATGAAAAAACAATACATAATCTTTTTTTTTTTTTTTTTTTTTTGAGACGGAGTCTTGCTCTGTCACCCAGGCTGGAGTGCAGTGGCCGGATCTCAGCTCACTGCAAGCTCCGCCTCCCGGGTTTACGCCGTTCTCCTGCCTCAGCCTCCCGAGTAGCTGGGACTACAGGCGCCCGCCACCTCGCCCGGCTAGTTTTTTTGTATTTTTTAGTAGAGACGGGGTTTCACCGTGTTAGCCGGGATCGTCTCTCGATCTCCTGGCCTCGTGATCCGCCCATCTCGGCCTCCCAAAGTGCTGGGATTACAGGCTTGAGCCACCGCGCCCGGCCAACAATACATAATCTTAAACTGGTGAAGGAGAAAAGAATGAGGAGAAAGGAAAACTCATAATTCAACAAGACAGCAAGCCACTAAAATGTGTAAGGAGTCTCTTTCATCCCCTTCAGGGAAAAAAAATTGAAAAAGAAAAAAGTTATAGATTTATAAAGAAGAGTGAGGATATTGTACCTAAAGAATACAAAAGGATGAAAATCAATAAAGGCAATTCATCACATTAGCAGGCTAAAGAAGAAAAATAATGTGATTATATTAATAGATGCAGAAAAAGCATTTGACCAAACCTAACATCCATTTATGATTAAAGACTCTCAGCAAACTAAGAATAGAGGGGAATTTCCCCAACTTGGTAAAAAATAAAAAAGGAAATTAACAAACCAGAAGCCAAACCTTTTAAGGATGCAGAGAGGAAAAATAAATTGCTACTCATCCAAAAATTTGCTAAATAAAAAGTGCAGTAGAGGAAAAAGAGATTAAGGAAAAGAATAAGGAAGTAAAAGAAAACATAAATAAGCTATCTTCAGTATCTAAAATGGAAAGTAAGAGTTAGACATCAGAAACTACCCAGGCACTGTCTTATTCTCCCAGACCAGTTTTGGCCAGAGAGATCTGGTTTCTCCTATCTAGAAAGCTCCTGTTCTCCGTCCTAAAAAATAATTAGGAAGTTGAAAAGAAATAAACCAAAGGTTCAGGGATTACTAAATGCCATCTCACAAGAATGATGATTAAAATATCATGATTAAGAATCAAGGACCTTTAGCCCCTTTGAGTGCTGATTACAAAGTGATTAGTAGGGATTACTGTAAGATTAACAATGTTTGCAAGGAAGATGATTTGATTCATTCCAGGCGTTAAGGGACAGAGGTGGCAGATGGTTTCGTTATACCAAGAGAAACTGTAAAACACACAGACTAAAAGGCAATCATCTTTTTGTTCTATTTCCTTTAAAAAGAGGGGAGGAAGAGACTCTTGACGGGTGAGGATATGTTGTTTAAAGTTGTATAGACTGCGTCATATTTTTTCCAATTTGTCAAGAGTGCGAAAATGAAATGATTAGTTTCTGCCTGGGAAGAATGAAGAGATCCAGATAATGAAAACTTTAAGTCCTGGGTGCCCATTTTGTCCTTTATATATTAATTAAAAGCCCTTTGATGGGAATTTATGGTGTGAACTAAACTGCTTGGTTTACTATTTAGACAGCTGTGAAAGGAAATAAAATAGTTTAGATGTTTAAACTAGTACTTGCATATGCAGATGACATGTCAATGATTGCATCAACTGATGAGTCTGTAAAAACCATCTCTCGAATGTTTGAAGCATATGTTGTAAAGCAGCTGGTTCTAAAATAAGTTTAAGAGTAGCTATTTGCTTAATAGAACTGACAAATAGGAACAGGTGATGGTCTTGGAGGAGCCCATTGTTTCAAAATGAACCAGTTGGGAGTTTAGGAGAGTTTTTGGAGAGTCAAAACAATGAAAAAATCAAAGAAGAGAATAAATGTAGCAGATAAGTTAGTGTCTCTCTAGCCGATTTGGAAGTTATTTTATTGTAGTGAATATGTTGTTAATCAAAAAAGTTTCTCATTGCCTTGAGCCATATGGAAGTGATTTACCATGTTTTTCTTGCTGTCCATTTGCAAAGTTATGTTTGAGGGAGCTGGCAAAGTGCCCTTCTAAAAAACACTATCTTTACAAAGTTACCTTAATGAGCTGATTGAAGACAAGATTCTTTGCATGGCAACCATGAGTGAAGTGGTTGTCTTAACTTGTAAGAAGAATCTATATAAGAAAGAACTTGACCAAAAAAAAAAAAACCAAAACCAAACACTCTTTCTCAAGTAATTTTGTTATTCTGATACATGCTTAGGAAGTATGTACACTAAATACACTGACTGCATAGAATTATCTACAGAAGGGCCTTTCTAGTCAGTACAGTTTGTAAGCATTATTTTATAATCTTTTAAAAACTTTTACTATGATGAAGAGACTTACTGACATGGAATGGTTAAGAGGCTACTAAATCCTCTCTTTAGGCAAAATGATGAAAGGGAAAGAGGCAGAGTGAGAGTCAAGGGACTGGGTTTCCAGGAAGAAGTCCACCACCAGTCATCACTCACTCTTTTCCTACTTTGTTTTCTTCACCTGAAAAACAAATTAATAATAACTGATGTTTATAAAAAGCTTATGTCCAGGCATGGTGGCTCATGCCTGTAATCTCAGCACACTGAGAGGCCAAGACATGAGGATTGCTTGAGTACATTTCAAGACCAGCCTGGGCAAGCAACATAGGGAGACCCCATCTCTATGAAAACAAAAATAAAATAAAATGCTTACTAGTTGTCGGGCACTATTTAAACATTTTACTTAAATGTATTAGTTTGTTTTCATACTGCTGATAAAGATATACCCGAAACTGGGAACAAAGAGAGGTTTAATTGGACTTACAGTTCCACATGGCTGGGGAAGCCTCAGAATCATGGCAGAAGGCAAAAGGCACTTCTTACATGGCAACAGCAAGAGAAAATGAGGAAGAAGCAAAAGCAGAAACCCCTGATAAACCCATCAGATCTTGTGAGACTTACTTACTATCGTGAGACTAGCATGGGAAAGGCTGGCCCCCATGATTCAATTATCTCTCCCTGGGTCCCTCCCACAGCACGTGGGAATTCTGGGAGATACAATTCAAGTTGAGATTTGAATGAGGACACAGCCAAACCATATCATTCCACCCCTGGCCCCTCTAAATCTCATGTCCTAACATTTCAAAACCAATCATGCCTTCCCAACAGTCCCCCAAATCCTTAACTAATTTCAGCATTAACCCAGAAGTCCACAGTCCGAAGTCTCACCTGAGACAAGGCCAGTCCCTTCTACCTATGAGCCTGTAAAATCAAAAACAAGCTAGTTACTTCCTAGATACAATGGGGGTACAGGTATTGGGTAAATACAACCATTCTAAATGGAAGAAATTTGGCAAAACAAAGGGGTTACAGGCCCCGCGGAAGTCCAAAATCCAGCAGGGCAGTCAAATTTTAAAGCTCCAAAATAATCTCCTTTGACTGCAGGTCTCATATCTAGGTCACACTGATGCAAGAGGTGGGTTCCCATGGTCTTGGGCAGGTCCACCCCTGTGGCTTTGCAGAGTACAGCCTCCCTCCTGGCTGCTTTCATGGGCTGGCATTGAGTGTCTGCAGCTTTTCCAGGCACATGGTGCAAGCTGTCAGTAGATCTACCATTCTGGGGTCTGGAGGATGGTGGCACTTTTCTCACAGCTCCACTAGACAGTGCCCCAGTAGGGACTCTGTGTGGAGGCTCTGACCCCACATTTCCCTTCTGCACTGCCCTAGCAGAGGTTCTCCATGAGGCCCCCCCCTGAAGAAAACTTTTGCCTGGGCATCTGGGCATTTCCATACATCTCCTAAAATCTAGGCAGAGGTTCCCAAACCTCAATTCTTGACTTCTGTGCATGTGCAGGCTCAACACCATATGGAATCTGCCAAGGCTTTGAGCTTCCACCCTCTGAAGCCACAGCCTGAGCTGTACATTGGCCCCTTTCAGCCATGGCTGGAGTGGCTGGGACACAGGGCACCAAGTCCCTAGGCTGCACATAGCACAGGGACCCTGGGCCCAGCCCACGAAACCACTTTTTCCTCCTGGGCCTCCGGGCCTGTGATGAGAGGGGCTGCCATGAAGGTCTCTGACATGGCCTGGAGACATTTTCCCCATGATCTTAGGGATTAACATTAGGCTCCTTGCTACTTTTTTTTTTTTTTTTTTTTTTTGAGACGGAGGGCTCCTTGCTACTTATGCACATTTCTGCAACCAGCTTGAATTTCTCCCCAGAAAATGGGTTTTTCTTTTCTATTGCGTAGTCAGTCTGCAAATTTTCCAAACTTTTTTGCTCTGCTTCCCTTATCAAACTGAAGGCCTTTAAAAGAACTCAAGTCACCTCTTGAATACTTTGCTGCTTAGAAATTTCTTCTGACAGATACCCTAAATTATCTGTCTCAAGTTCAAAGTTCTACAAATCTCTAGGGCAAGGGCAAAATGCCTCCAATCTCTTTGCTAAAACATAACAAGAGTCACCTTTGCTCCAGTTCCCAACAAGTTCCTCATCTCCCTCTGAGACCACCTCTGCCTGGACCTTATTGTCCATATCACTATCAGCATTTTGGTCAAAGCCAATCAACAAATATCTAGGAAGTTCCAAACTTTCCCACATTTTCCTGTCTTCTTCTGAGCCCTCCAAACTCTTCCAACTTCTGCCTGTTACCCAGTTGCAAAGTCGCTCCCACATTTTGGGGTATCTTTTCAGCAATGCCCCACTCTACTGATACCAATTTACCATATTAGTTGGTTTTCATGCTGCTGATTACGACATACCTGAAACTGGGAACAAAAAGAGGTTTAATTGGACTTACAGTTTTACATGGCTGAGGAGACCTCAGAATCATGGCGGAAGGTGAAATGCATTTCTTACATGGTGGCAGCAAGAGAGAATGAGGAAGAAGCAAAAGCGGAAACTCCTGATAAACCCATCAGATCTGGTGAGACTTATTCACTATCACGAGAATAGCATGGGAAAGACCAGCCCCCATGATTCAATTACCTCCCCCTAGGTTCCTCCCACAACACATGAGAATTCTGTTGAGATTTCAATGGGAACACAGCCAATCCATGCCAATAAGTTATTTCATCTCCCAATAACACTGTAGTGGATACAATAATCATCATTTTACAGATAAGTGAACTGAATGGAGATAATAGAATATTTCAAACCTCTCATGAGAATGCATTATAAAAATTTAAGGATTTTTTGGTCTTAAAAATAATATTTAATCTCAACTGCAGAGTAGTTAGGCATAGCCCAGACTAAGAAAGGTGGACATAGAGTAAAAAAATACCAACCATGATAAAAAGTTTAGCAAGCTAGGACTAGAAGAATATGGAGTTTTCATTGTTGTTGTTGTTGTTATTGTTGTTAATTTTTAAAATTTAAAAAAAGAGAGAGAGAGACAACGTTTCACCATGTTGCTCAGACTGGTCTTTATAATAAGTCCTGGGATCAAGGGATCTTGGGTCTCCTGGGATCAAGGGATCCTCCCACCTCGACCTCCCAAAGTGCTGAGTTCTGAAATCTAGGCAGAGATTCCCAAACCAAATAAAGTTAGCCAGGCATGGTGGCATAAACCTGTAGTGCCAGCTACTTGGTAGGCTGAGGTGAGAGAAACGTTTGTGCCTGGGAAGTCGAGGCTACAGTGAGCCATGATCTCACCGCTATACTCCAGCCTAGGTGACAGAGTGAGACTGTCTAAAAAAAGAAAAAGAAAAAGAAAACTACAAAACTGTATTGAAAGAAAACCTCAATACAGCTAAAATGCAATGTTTGTAGATTAGATGACATGATATTGTAAAAATTTCAATCTTCGTAAATTAGTCTAGAGATTTACCATAAATCCAATACACATCTCAGCACGTTCTTTTAAAAAATAAAAAACTGATTAGCAGGGCACAGAAGTTCACACCTGTAATCTCAACACTTTGAGAGGCCAGGCAGGAGGATCACTTGAGCCCAGGAGTTTGAGACTATCCTGGGCAACATGGTGAAACTCTGTATCTACAAAAAAATACAAAAAAAAAAAAAAAAAAAAAATTAGCCAGGTGTGCTGATGGGCACCCACAGTCCCAGCTACTTGTGAGGCTGAGGTGGGAGGATCACTTGAACCTCAGAGGTTGAGGGTGTAGTAAGTCATGATTGTACTACTTCACTCCAGCCTAGGTGACAAAGCAAGATCCTGTTTCAAAAAAAGAAGAAAGAAGGAAGGAAGGAAGGAAGGGAGGAAAGCAGGAAGGGAGGGAGGGAGGGAAGGAGGGAGGGAAACTGATTAACTAATTCTAAAATTTATTTGGAAGTTCAGTGGACCAAGAATAGTCAAGACAATTGTGAAGAAGAGTAAAGTTGAAGTACTTATTATAAAACTAAAATAATTGAGACATGTTATTGGTACAGAGACGGACAAACAGACTAATGGAACAGAATATATAGTTCAGAAATAGAACCACCATAGTGCCGTGAGGGAAAGAATGGTCTTTTCAAATGATGCTGGGTTCACCGATATCCATATTGTATAAAAATAAAATTTGAAACTTATCGCTCACCACACACACAAAATTAACACTAGATGAATTTTAATTCTAAATATAAAACAATAACACATCTAGATAGAAGACATAAAAAATATTCTCGTGAGTTTGAGGCAGGCTGTGATTTCTTAAACAGGACATAAGAAACACTAACCATAAAGGTAAAGATTGATAAATTGAACTACATTGAAATAAAAACCAGTGTTCATCAGAAGGCATTAATAGTTCCAAGACTAAGAAACAAAACAAGA
This sequence comes from Macaca nemestrina, assembly GCF_043159975.1. Classification (NCBI taxonomy): domain Eukaryota; kingdom Metazoa; phylum Chordata; class Mammalia; order Primates; family Cercopithecidae; genus Macaca; species Macaca nemestrina. The sequence goes on from NC_092132.1 coordinate 74,811,840, forward strand.
GTGAAAAGGCTACAATGCCAAAAAAAAAAAAGTGAAAAAGAAAGCTACCAAGTAGAAAAACATATCTGTAATACCTATATATAACAAATGAATCATAACTATCATATGTGAAACATTTCTACAAATTAATAGAAAAAAGCAGACAACCCAACAGAAAAATGGGCAAAAGACTTAAATAGGCATTTCATAAAAGAAGACACTCAAAAAAAAAACAACAATCATATGACAGGCTGCTCGACTTTATTAATCACCAGGAGAATGCCAATTAAAATCAAAATGCAAATTTGAATCACCGTAGCCCACCAGAATAGCTAACATTAATAATAAGACAACAATATCAAATTTAGGCAAGAATGCAAAGCAATTTGAACTCTCAGAAACTGTTGGTGGAAGTGCACATTTGTAACAATGCTGAAAAAGTGTTTGATAATATCTCCTGAAGCTGAACTTACCCAAACCCTCTATTCTTTATGTATGGCCAAGAGATACTTATATGTACACCAAAAGTCATGTACAAGTGTTCATAACAAGACTAATCATGATAGCTCAAAACTCAAAACAACTCAAATGTCCATCAATATTTGACAGAGAGGGCCTGGCTACAGTGGCTCACGCCTGCAATCCCAACACTGGGAGGCTGAGGCAGGTGAATCACTGGAACTCAGAAGTTTGAGACCAGCCTGGACAACGCAGCGAAACCTCATCTCCACAAAAAATACAAAAAGTAGCCAGGTGTGGTGGTGCACACCTGTGATCCCAGCTGTTCAGGAGGCTGATGTGGGAGGATTGCTGGAGCCCAGGAAGTCAAGGCTGCAGTGAGCCGTGATCATGCTACTGCACTCCAGCCTGGGTGACAGAGTGAAACCCTGTCTCTAAAAACAAAAATTCACTGTAGCTCCATAGGTCCATGTAAGTTTATGAACAGGAATAAAGAAAAGAATATGAATAGAATCAATTGTTCTTCAAGCAATTCTTGCAAGACCTTCCGGAAATGTTGATCGTGTCTGGGTTCATTGTCAGCACTGCAGTAGATAAAAAGCTACTGTGGGTTTGAATTTTTTAAAAAATTAACAGCATGAGATCAGAACTTTTGGCTGGGCGTGGTGGCTTATGCCTGTAATCCCAGCACTTTGGGAGGCTGAGAAGGGTCGATCACTCAAGGTTAGGAGTTCAAGACCAGCCTGGCCAACATGGTGAAACCCCGTCTCTCCCAAAAATGCAAAAATTAGACAGGTGTGGTGGCACGTGTCTGTAATCCCAGCTACTCAGGAGGCTGAGGCAGGAGAATCGTTTGAACACAGGAGGCAGAGGTTGCAGTGAGCCAAGATTGTGCCACTGCACTCCAGCCTGGGCAACAGAGTAAGACTCTGTCTAAAAAAAAATATATATATATATATATATATATATGTGTGTGTGTGTGTGTATATACATATATATAAAAACTTTTTTTACTACTATGATAAAAAATAGTGTTCATTGTTGATATTATTAAGAAAACATATTGTCATTTCTACTTTTTATTGCTCTGAGTATTATAAGTAATTATCCCTTTTCATATTTATTCCCAGCTAGTGCCTGTCTTCAAATTTCTAACGCTCCTAAGTCTCATGTATTCATTGAACTTTCTATGCGTTACTTTATTTTCTTTCCTCTTAATTAACAATTCTCACTGGTAAGTAGTAAGGTTCAACCTCAAATAGCTGGTGTGAATTGCCATACCAGGCTACTAAAAACAGCAAACTACAGTTAAATTCTCTTTCTTCTTTGTCATTTAAGAAAAGTTGAGCCCTTCCCCCTCGGTTGTTCTCTTGCACAGGAGGGCCGTAGTCAGCCATGGAGCTAAGCAGAAAAGGCATGATCTTGAAATCCCACTTCCACAAGCACTGGCAGTGTTGCGTGGCTACATGGTTCATCCACGTCTGGACCCATCTGGCCCATAGTAAGGTGCTGCACGGTGAGGTATCACACCAGAGTACATGCTGGCCAGGGCTTCAGCATGGCGAGTTAAGGGTGGTTGGTATTCACAAGAAGGTGGCACAGAACACTGGCATCTCTGTGGATCCAAGAAGGTAAAACAAGTCCACTGAGTCCCTGCAAGCCAATGTGCAGTGCCGATGGAGTGCCGCTCCAAACTCATCCTCTTCCCCAGGAAGCCTTTGGCCCCCAAGAAGGGAGACAGTTCTGCTGAAGAACTGAAATTGCCCCAGTAGCTGACAGGACTACTTAGGCCCATCCAGAATGTCTATAAGAAGGAGAAAGCCCAAGTCATCACTGAGGAGGAGAAGAACTCCAAGGCCTTTGCCTGTCTCCACGTGGCCTGCCCAGCTCTTCTGCATATGGGTAAAAAGAACCAAGGAAGCTGCCAAACAGGATATTGAAAAAAAAATAAAGATAAAGCCCTGGGGACCTGTAATAAATCAACAGTAAAAAATAAAAAGGCAGAAAATAAAAGAAAAAAAGAAAAGTTGAGCCAAGTGTGGTGGCTCATGCATGTAATCCCAGCACTTTGGGAAGGCGATCACTTGAGGTCAGAAGTTCAAAACCAGCCTGGCCAACATGGCAAAACCCCATCTCTACTAAAAATGCAAAAATTAGCTGGGCGTGGTGGTACATGCTTGTAATCCAAGCTACTCAGGAGGCTGAGGCAGGAGAATCACTTGAACCTGGGAGGTGAAGGTTGCAGTGAGCCAAGACCATGTAACTACACTCTAGCCTGGGCGACAGAGTGAGACTCTGTCTCAAAACAGAAAAGGAAAAATAAAATAAATAATAAATAAAAATTATCTGAGCATGGTGGTGTGCACCTGTAGTCCTTGCAACTCCGGAGGATGACATGGGAGGGTGGCATGAGCCCAGGACTATACCACTGCACTTCAGCCTGGGTGACAGAGTGAGACCCTGTCTCTAAAATGAAGAAAAGAAAAGAGAAGAAGAAAAGAAAAAAAGAAAAGAAAGAAGGAAGGAGGGAAGGAGAAAAGAAAGAAAAAAATAACGAGGAAGGAAGGAAGGAAGGAAGGAAGGAAGGAAGGAAGGAAGGAAGGAAGGAAGGAAGGAAGGAAGGGAGGGAGGGAGGGAGGGAGGGAGGGAGGGAGGGAGGGAGGGAGGGAGGGAGGGAGGGAGGGAAAATGAAAAAGAAAGAAGGGAAGAGAAAGAAAGAAAAGTTGAAAAGTTCAGGGTAGCATCCGAATATACTCTACTGTGGAAGCTTAAAACAAATGGTGGAAAGGAAAAACTGATTAATACTCTTCTAAACCAAAGTCCTTAGGACAAAATTCAAAGACTTTATTCCTTTCAATAATCAAGGCAAAGGCAGAAGAGCAATCATGAATTGCAAGTTAACCTGGAATCTTGATTTTACATTCTCTCATGTTAGAGCGTCCTGCATCCTGAGAAAGCGCATTCTGAACAAGCTCATTTCTGTACCTAAGACAGCACATACTCAAAAAAGAATTGATCTATACATTTCTAGTTTATGTTTCAAAAATTTCTGTATCCAAGGTTTCTGAAAATCGTAGAAGTGACTTGCCTTGGGACAATTTCAGCTCTGGTAGATAAACAACTTGGTTCCTCCTTATAAGCATAGATAGCTAGGAGCAAAATTCTTTCAGCTGGGGGTTGGAATTTCTCAAGAGAGAAATCAAAGATTTTTGACTTTCAAAGATTGCTAGTGATCTGAGGCAAAAAAGTTTAGAGCCGTTTTTCATTGACACTAGGACCTGTGATACAATTACACACCTTTCTCTCCTCCCAGCCCTTCCTTATCCAGAGGTTTATGGTAACTAGAAGACTACTAGTTGAAGCTCAAATTCTTTAAAGTGGACACTCACCTTATCAGGAACTAATCTATGATGTCAAACATCTCTAAGATATAAGAACTAAAACCACCACATTTTAGGCCAAATAGAAATTATCTAAGTCTCATTTTCCCCTTTGTGTCATCCAACTGACATAAAGAATATTATTGTCCATTAAGCACTCATCAATGATGGAGCAATGTAATCTCAGCACTTTGGAAGGCCGATGTGGGAGGATCACTTGAACTCAGGAGTTTGAGACAAGCCTGGGCAACATGGCAAAACCCCGTCTCTATGAAAAACATGAAAATTATCGGCATAGTGGTGTGTGCCTGTGGGTCCAGCTACTCAGGAGGCTGAGGCAAGAGGATCACTTGAGCCCACAGAGGTTGGAGTGAGCCAAAATCATGCCACTGTGCTCCAGCCTGGGCAACAGAGCAAGACCCTGACTCAAAAAAGGAATAAAACAGGAGACCTGCAACTCACTTTAACACAACATGTTGAAATTTTGAACAGCAGGGTGGCAGTATGAATAAGTCTTTTTCAAATTGGACTCATCCAACATCCTAAAATCAGTGTAATCAAAAGAGTAGGCATTTCATTGTCTTCTCAGAGACCAAACCTTGTGCAAAAAGTTAATATATTCATATATATTAAATATGGTATAAACATACTAAGAAATTCAGGTTACATACTGTATTAGTTTATTTTCACACTGCTATGAAAAAACTACCCAAGACTGGGTAATTTATAAAGAAAACTGGTTTAATTGACTCACAATTCCACATGATTGGGGAAGCCTCAGGAACTTACCATCATGGCAGAAGGCACCTCTTCACAGGGCGGCAGGAGAGAGAATGAGTGCTGAGCAAAGTGGGAAGCCCCTTATAAAACCATCACATCTTGTGAGAACTCACTATCATGAGAACGGCATGGGGGACCCCCCAACCAACCATGATTCAATTATCTTCCCCTTGTCTTGCACTTGACACATGGGGACTATTACAATTCAAGGTGAGATTCAAGTGGGGACACAGAGCCAAACCATATCATCCCACCCTGGCCCCTCCCAAATCTCATATCCTCACATTTCAAAACCAATCAAGCCTTTCCAACAGTCCCCCAAAGTCTTAGCTCATTCCGGCATTAACCCAAAAGTCCAAGTCCAAAATCTTATCTGAGACAAGACAAGTCCCTCCTGCCTATGAGCCTGTAAAATCAAAAGCAAGTTAGTTAGTTCCTGGATACCGTGGGGGTGCAGGCATTGGGTAAATATTCAAAATGAGAGAGGCCAAAACACAGGGGCTACAGGCCCTGGATTTTGCAAGTCCAAAATCCAGTAGGGCAGTCACTAAACCTTAAAGTTCCAATATGATCTCCTTTGGCTCCATGTCTTATATCCAGTGATATGGACAGGAGCAGGGAAACACTGCATAGAAGAGGGCAGTTCCCTGGCAAAGGCCCCATCCTCAAGCCTGGTAACCTATGGCTCTAAATAGGAACAGGCATTCCTGTTTTATGCCCAAATGTTGCCTTTTGGCCCACCATGCCCCCACCTGTCCTGTACCCATATAAATCCCAAACCCCAGGCTCCCTGAGCAAAAGAGCAGCAGAGAAGGAGAGAAGAGAAGGAGCGTCTTAACATTGAGAGGAGTTCGGCTGGGTGTGGTCGGACAGAAGATCGGCTGTGGGATGGCCAAACTTCAGGAGAGGATCATCTTCCCTCTTCATCACTCTTCTAGCTTCCCATCCATCCCACTGAGAGCCACCTCAATCACTCAGTAAAATTCCTGTATTCACCATTCTTCAAATCTATATGACCTGATTCTTCCTGGACACCGGACAAGGACCTGGGTACCAAGAGGGCAGGGCATAAAATGCTGTCACCCTGACTCTCCACTGAGCTGATTTAACACTTAGCTGTCTGCAGACAACAACTGCTAGAAAAACATTAATTGTAACACACCCCTAGATGCTACCATGGGGCCAGAGCCCAAAAGCACCTGCCCTGGCTCCTGCACCTGCCTGTCTGCATGATCCCTCTCCTATAAGGTATTTGAGCATGCAGTGGCTGAGCAAACAAGCCACACCCCTGTTGCAAGTCCTGTGAGGGGGTCAGAGAACTTTCCTGTTTCACCAGGTCATGCTGATGCAAGAGGTGGGTTCCCATAGGCTCGGGCAGCTCCACCCCTGTGGCTTTGCAGAATACAGCTTCTCTCCTGGCTGCTTTCATGGGATGGTGTTGAGTGTCTGCAACTTTTTCAGTCACATGGTGCATGCTGTCAGTTGAGCTACCATTCTGGGGTCTGGAGGACAGTGGCCCTCTTCTCACAGCTCCACTAGGCTGTGCTCCAGTGGGGACTCTGTGTTGGCTGGGCTCCAACCCCACATTTTTCTTCTGTACTGCCCTAGCAGAGGTTCTCAATGAAGGTTACACCCCTGCAGCAAACTTCTGCCTGGACATCCAGGCATTTCCATACATCGTCTGAAATCTAGGATGAGGTTCCCAAACCTCAATTCTTGTCTTCTGCGGACCTGCAGGACCAACACCACGTGGAAGCTGCGAAGGCTTAGGGCTTGCACCCTCTGAAGCAATGGTCTGAACTGTATCTTGACCCCTTTTAGCCATGACTGGAGTGGCTGGGATACAGGGTACCATGTCCTGAGGCTGCACAGAGCAGGCCAGAAACCCATTTTTCCCTCTTAGACCTCAGGCCTGTGATGGGAGTGGCCACCATAAAGTTATCTGACATGCCCTGGAGACAGTTTCCCCATTGGCTTTGTGATTAACATTTGGCTCCTTGCTACTTATGCAAATGTCTGCAGCTGGCTTGAATTTCTCCCCAGAAAATGGGTTTTTCTTTTCTATCACATAGGCCAAAAATTTTCCGAACTTTTATTCTCTGCTTCCTCTTGAATGCTTTGCTGCTTAGAAATTTTTTTCTGCCAGACATCCTAAATCATCTCTCTCAAGTTCAAAGTTCAACAGATCTCTAGGGGAGGGATAAAATGCTGCTAGTCTCCTTGCTAAAGCACAGCAAGAACCACTTTTATTTCAGTTCCCAACAAGTTCCTCATCTCCATCTGAGACCACCTCAGCCTGGACTTTATTGTCCATATCACTATCAGCATTTTGGTCAAAGCCATATAAGAAGTCTCTAGGAAGTTCCAAGCTTTCCCACATTTTACTTTCTTCTTCTGCACCCTCCAAACTGTTCCAACCTCTGGCTGTTACCCAGTTCCAAAGTCCCTTCCACATTTTTGGGTATCCTTAAAGCAGACCCCACTGTCTATGTTACCAATTCACTGTATTAGCCAATTCCCACACTTCTATGAAGAAATAACCAAGACTGGGTAATTTATAAAGCAAAGTGGTTTAATTGACTCACACTTCCACATGGCTGGGGAGGCCTCAGGAAACTTATAATCATGGCAGTAGGCACCTCTTCACAGGGTGGCAGGAGAGAGAATGAGTGCTGAGCAAAGTGGGAAGCCCCTTATAAAATCATCACATCTTGTGAGAATTCACTCACTATCACAAGAACAACATGGGGGAACCCCCCCACCCCGCCCCCCCGCCCCATGATTCAATTATCTCCACCTGCTCCTGCTGTTAACATGTGGGGATTATAACAATTCAAGGTGAGATTCAGGCAGCAACACAGAGCCAAACCACATCACATACCAATTTTACAACAAAATTACTGTTAACTTTTTAAAGGTGTAACAATAGCCTTCTTATCTTTTAAAGACACATATTGATGCTGGGCCTAGTAGCTCATGCCTGTGATTCCAGCACTTGGAAGGTCAAGCAGATCACTTGAGCCCAGGAGTTCGAGACCAGCCTGGGCAACATGATGAAACCCTGTCTCCACAGAAAATACAAAAAAAAAAAAAAATTAGCTGGATGTGGTGGCATGCCTCTAGGCCCAGCTTCTCGAGAGGCTGAGGTGGGATGCTCATTTGAGCCTGGGAGATCGAGGCTGTAATGAACCGAGATCGCATCCCTGCACTCCAGCCTGGGGAACAGAGCAAGACCCTGTCTCAAAAAAAATAAAGATACATATTGAAATGTTTATGGATGAAATGATAAAATGATATCTGGGATTTACTTTAAAATAATCCAGGGAAGGAGTAGGAGGAGTAGGGGATAGTGATCAAAGAAGATTGGCCATATATCCGTATATCGAGAATTGTTGAAGTGGGACAATGGGTTTATTATATTCTTTCCTCTACTTCTGTGTGTGTTTGAAAATGTCCACAATGAAAAGTTTAAATAATAGTGTTGTAAATTCATGAATGATTAGGTTTTGCTTTAATATATGAATCTTTCCATAAACCCATTAAATTATTTAAAAATGGATTTCAATTCTCTTCATTGATCCTCCAAATCTATAGGTAAATGAATTTCCTCATCAAAATGTATTTACAACTTGCTTAACATTCATTTATTGAATGCATTCATTCACACAGACTTGGAAGTATTTATACTTTTAAAATCAGAATATATACAGTTTTCTATCTAGAAAGTATATGTAAGAAAACAGATTCTAATGAAGCAGGCACTGCTGCATTGTGGGAGAGACTGACAGGTGAAGTCAGGACACCTGGGGGTTCTAGCTCCAGCTCTACCACTAACAAGCTAGGAGACGTGGAGCAACCAATCAAGTCCTCTGGGCTTCAGTTTCATCTATTAAATTACAGTAATGTTAGCTGCTCTATCTGCAGCATAGGGTGTTTGGGGATTCATATAGGTAGTAAACATAACAGCTTTAATGGTTAAAAAAACAAAGTTGCTCTTTCTAGCAAGCCTTCATTAAAATGCACCACCAGATTAGAATCTGAGGCAGTGTCAACATAGAGTTGGGAACAAAGAAATCCATCATCTAGCCAATTGTTTTGCTATGTGACACCAAACAACCAGCTTGGCTGAATTTCTCACTGACTTGTCCAAAGGGAGCAGATGTTTCAGTCCTATTGTTGCAGTCCTTGGAAGACAGACCTTTGCCACACATGCAGTCAGGTACGGGGCTGAGCATCAGGCATTGTACTGGCTTGTTCTGCAGGAGTCAAGCTGAGTGCTGATGAGGCTAAGGGGAGGGGACAGTCGGGTGGATAGGGTCAGCACAAAGACAATCAGTACCCTTAGGACCTTGTTAGAGACATTAAAAGACAAACAGCAGGAACCTGCACCAACAGCAAGCAGGAGAAGCCCCTTCTCTACCAGGGTCCTATATAGGTTGGTGCAGAAGAAAAGGCAAAACCACAATTACTTTTGCACCAACCTAATACATCTTGCTATAGCTCTAGATTGTTTTAGAAGTTGGCAACTTTCTGAAATATATATCCTCAAAGCCTCTTTCCTTTGTTCTGTGTTTCTTTCATCTCCATTTGTAATGCATTTAGCCCATTTTTGGCAGGAAGGCCTCCCTGGTGTGTGCTGGGGAGAACTATCCAAAGAGCTGAAACTCTGCAAGTTTTGGTTCTACATAGAGAGGGTAAGGCACTTGGAACCAAAAGATATGGGGAAATTCAGCCCAATAATGTTTTAATGTTTTTCATTCCTTGAAGATGACAATATGTCTTTTTTTTTTTTTTTTTTTTTTTTTTGGAGATAGAGTTTCGTTCTTGTTGCCCAGGCTGGAGTGCAATGGCACAGTCTCTGGCTCACCGCAACCTCTGCCTCCCGGGTTCAAGTGATTCTCCTGCTTCAGTCTCCCGAGTAGCTGGGATTACAGGCATGTGCCACCACACCTGGCTATTTTCAGTAGAGACGGGGTTTCTTCATGTTGGTCAGGGTATCTCAAACTCCCAACCTCAGGTGATATGCCCGCCTCGGCCTCCCAAAGTGCTGGGATTACAGGCGTGAGCCACGGCGCCTGGCTGACAATAATGTCTTTAATTTATTAGAATACTTGCATCATTTCTTTATGAAACTTTCACAGTTCCACAAACAGACATTCTTCTTGCTCTGCCATAGAATGAAGGTAATGTTCCATTGGAAATAAGACAAAACTCTTTCCCCTTCTTTTCTCTTCGAGCCTCAACAAGGAGCTTGTATTAACGAACGCCTGCCTCTATAATGTAGTGCAATCTTGCATAAATCACAATGTCTCAGAGCAACTTTCTTCCTAATCAGCAAGATAAGTGGGTTTGGTGAGCTTCTCCTATCATCTCCGTGATATTCTGAAGTTCTCATTCTCTGGTCCTTACCAGAATGCTTAGAAAAGGGAAGTTTTTATATAATCTTGAACTCCTGAGCTCAAGTGATCCTTCCACCTCAACCTCCTGAGATACTGGGACTACAGGTGGGCCACCATGCCTGACTAATTTTGTAATTTCTTATAGACACAGGGTCTGCTATGTTTTCTAAGCTCGTCTTGAACTCTTGGTCTCAAGCGATACTCCTGCCTCAACCTCTCAAAGTGCTGGTATTACAGGCGTGACCCACTGTACCCAGCAAATAATTTTTCTTATAATTATTTTTATTTAAAAATCTTCCTAACATGCATTATAATCCTTCTGATGAATTCAAATTCCAAATTATAACACTAGCAAATTAAATCTAACAGACTATTAAAAGAATCAGGCCAGGCATGGTGGCTCAAACCTATAATCCCAGCACTTTGGGAAACTGAGGTGGGAGGATCACTTCAGCCCAGGAGTTCAAGACCAGCATAGGCAACATAGTGAGACCTCATCTCTACAAAAATAAATAAAAAATAAAAAACAACTGAGCATGGTGGCAGGTGCTTATGGTCACAGCTACTTGGAAGGCTGAGATGGAAGAATTGCTTGAGACAGGGAGGTTGAGGTTGCAGTGAAAATGAGTGTGCCACTGCACTCTAGCCTAGGCAACAGAGCAAGACCTTGTCTCAAAAAAAAAAAAAAGAAGAGATAATATATCAAATCAAAGAATTTATTCTGGAAATGCGACGAAGGTTTGATATTAGTAAGCACATAAATATAATTTGGTATTGGCCAGACGCAGTGGCTCACACCTATAATCCCAGTACTTTGGGAGGCCTAGGCGGGCAGATCACTTGAGTTTAGGAGTTTGAGACCAGCCTGGGCAACATGACGAAACCCCATCTCTACCAAAAATACAAAAAATTAGCTGGGTGTGATGTCATGCACCTGTAGTCACAGCTACTCAGGAGGCTGAGGTGGGAGAATCACTTGAGCCCAGGAGGCAGAGGTTGCAGTAAGCTGAGATTGCGCCACCACACTCCAACCTGGGTGACAGAGTGATATATATATATGCATATATTTAAAATTGGTATCAGTAAGACTAAAGAGAAACAATCTATAATTATCTTAGTTTATGATAGACAATTGATGAAATTCACATATTTTTTCTTATTCCTAAACTAGCACTATAAAGAATTTTTATTAATATGGTCTTAAAATTTGTCTTAAACCAATTGCCAACCTCATTTTTTTTTTTTTTTTTTGAGACAGGATCTCACTCTGTAGTCCAGGCTGGAATGCATGCTGCAATCTCAGCTCACTGCAGCCTCGACCTCCCAGGCCCAAGCAATCCTCTGGCCTTAGCTCCTCATGTAGATGGGATTACAGGCACGTGCCAATATGCCTGACTAATTTTGTATTTTTTGTAAAGACAAGGTCGTGCCATGTTGTCCAGGCTAGTCTCAAACTCCTGAGTTCATGTGATCTGCCCACTTTGGCCTCCCAAAGTGCTGGGATTACAGGCATGAGCCACTGCACCAGGCTGCCAACTTCAATCTTTAATAATGGAATTCACAAAAACTATTCATGTGTCTGTCCATGGTTCTTGAATCTCCTAAAACTGTATACAACACTTTGTATGTCTGTCTTTCCAGAATTCGCATTAATCAAATACTTAAAGGGATAGAACATACCAAAAATTCTATAGAGGTGTTACCATTAATATCAGGAAGAGGGAAAGGAGGCTTGCTATTCGCTATTACCACTATTACTTAATAATATTCTGGAATTCCTGGCTAATACAATAAGGCAAGAAACAGAACCAAGAAGCACAACTATTAGACATTAAAAAGATTGAATTATTATTATTTGTGGATAATGTGATTATAGTAAGTTCTTTAGATTGCAAGGCATAGAAGCATGCTTAAGTTACATTAGTTTTACTTATCAGTTTATTATGAAGATATGTGGGAAGTCAAGGGGAGAGGAATCAGCTCCACTGAATGGTATGTTGCCTGGGACAAGGGAATATGTCTAATCATCTGAAGGCAGGTGTCCCTTGTTCTTCACTCCTGTACTACACCATGAAGGTGATTGATCTTCTATTTCTGCTATAATTAACTAATTGGTAGAATCTATATGTCTCTTCTTAGTAAACAAACTTGCTTTTTCCTGCTCATATGACCAAACCGAAGTCATCCTGACTCCAGGGCCAACGCTCCTATTAGTTTAAGGGAAATGAGAAGAAAAAATTCTCATTTTTGCTGTTGTTCAGGAATATCCACAACATCGTTTAGGATCACAATACTTAAACCAATTTCTGGAATGTGCTGTAATACTGAACACAGCCATCGCTAAATCTAATCCATGTGTATTTATTCTCTTTAGTGTTTCATTGGGAAACTCCAACTATCCATTGGCTTTCGTCCGGGGAAGGATAGCAGTTTCATTAACGAAGTCAAACTTAGGATATGACAGCTTCTCGTGGTAACTTACTTGGTTTTTAGGCTCACCCAAGTCTGTTCCCATACATACTAAGTAATAATAATTATGATAATGATAGTAATAGCTATTACTATTCTTTGAAATGGGGGCTGGGCGAGGTGACTCACACTTGTAACCCCAGCACTTTTGGAGGCCAGGGTGGGAAGATCACTTGAGACCAGGAGTTTAAGACCAGCCTGGGTAACAGAGTGACACCTTGTCTCTACAAAAAATAAAAAATGTAGCCGGGCGTAGTGATGCATACCTGTAGTCCCAGCTACTTGGGAGGCTGATGTAGGAGGATCACTTGAACCTTGGAGGTGGAGGCTGCAGTGAGCTAGGACGGCATCACTGCACTCTAGACTGAGCAACAAAGTGAGACACTGCCTCAAAAAATAATAGTAGTAATTAAGAAATAAGAAATAGCTTAATGGTTAAAAGTATGACCTCTGGAGCCAGAATGGATTCGAATCCCAGCTTCATCACTTGCTAGCTATGTAATATTGGGCAAGATATGCAACCTCTCTGTGCCTCGATTTCCTTGTTTACAAAATGAGAATGATAGAGTTGTTTTGAGGATTAAATGAGTCATTGCCTATAAAGCACTTAGATTACCCAGTTAATACCATATAAATTGTTTGTTAAATAAATAGCTAATGTTTATTGAGCACTTACAATATGCCTGACACTATGCTAAGTATTTTGCGTGCATTTTTTCATTTAAATCCCATAATCACCCTATAATGATGACTCTCACAATATAACAGGGTGTTTAAAAGGGACTCTTTCTGTCTAAGTTTCAGCTGAGAAGAAAATAATACTAGCTAGAATTTCCACATTCCAAAGTGAGATGCTAACTGACTTCTGCTAGAGTTGCAAAGGAGGTGATTAAGAACCAGCTTGAGCCTGAGGTTAAAATACCCAGGAAGGGGGGTATTTTGGGGAAAGGGCATAGTAAATGAAAAGAGGAGAGTAGTTCCCTGACTACAAATCAAGTGAGAGGGGCATTAAGGAGAGACTTAGAAAGCTCACCCTGTGTCTCCTGGAGTTTGGGGACTCAAAGATCTAGTATCTTGTGCATGCCATTTGATTCTGCAGAATCTAAAGAACTGGGACTTCCAACCTGTGGATAGAGGCATGACAGCTGCTTTCATAGGAGCAAGCTGACCTGCCAGAGACAGCAGGGCAGAAGTATGTGATTTCCCTGGACAGGATACTCACAAGTGATAGGGCAGACCTGGGAGTCATTTTACAAGGGACCTGACATTAGTGACATGGGACCTTAATCAGAAAATAGCAGGTGGGAGGTCACTGAAGCTTGTAAGTGACCAGCCCCAAGAGAGCCATTCCTGTTTTGGGGGTGCTGCTAGTATGTTCCCAAGTGGGGGTCTCTAAAGAGCCAATGGAAGCATCCCATGAAAGAAAGAGTCAACTTGATCATCTGTCAGCCCCAGAGAACTCCAGCCACAGCTTCAGTCAACAAAAATCACTGATGGAGCACGGTGGCTTGTGCCTGTAGTCCCATCTACTCTGGAGGCTAAGACAAGAAGATCACTTACGGCCAAGAGTTTGAGAACAGATTGGGAGACATAGCAAGACCTCATCTCTAAAAATAAATAAATAATAGCCAGGAGCAGTGTCACTTGCCTGTAATCCTAGCTACTCAGGAGGCTGAGGTGTGAGGATCGCTTCAGCCCAGGAGGTCAAGGCTGCAGTGAGCTATGATCATGCTGCTGCTCTCTAGCCTGGGCAACAGAAAGAGACACAGTCTCCAAAAAAATGAAACAAAAATCCCAGAGGGGTCGGCTGCTCTGGCTGGGGGTTGGGGTGGGAAAGTGGGGGTTTAGGATTAGGGAAAACATAGTTTGGAAACAGAGGAAGACAACCAGAGCCCAGCCCTTTTCTCTTTGCAGATTTATATAATCAATCAGTGCTGACCTCAGGGAAAGAGTAAATGAAGCCCAAGTTGAAATTTTTGCATAGGACTAGGCATTTCAATTACTGAAATGGGACTGTTTTGCAATTACATGTGATAGAGATAGTTACTTCACTCCAGTAACTGAAGTAGTCCTAGGACTACCTTAGATTTCATCCCAGGGACAGAAAAAGGGTTAACCCTACCGAGTAGGGGAAAGAAAGCTATTTTTCACTTGTAACCCATGGAATCTGATTCTTTAAACAAGATGGTGGTGGTAGTAATGATAATAACAATAACAACCCCTAACATTTACGGAGCTTACTACGTGCCAGTTCAGGTTTAAAGCATATAACATATCTTTGCTCATTTAATTTTCACAACAATCCTAGCAGGTAAACCTATGGAGTTTTGTAAGACCCATCTGCAAAAAAGAAAACTGATGCTTAGAGGAATCAAGTACCTGCCCATGGTAATACAGCTCAGAAGTGGCAGATCTAGAATCCATTTGATGTTAGCACACTCAAAAGTGACCCCTGGCAGATCACCTTCTGCCCCAAGCAACTTGTGAGCACAATAGCAAATCAGAAGCTGTCTCATATGGATATAGAAGCAATTGAAAAGGGGCATCTACTTGCTCCAAAACCCCCATGATTATCCTCATATCCCAGACTTCCTGTGGGCTCCACACAGTACCCTGATCTACAGGGACCACTCTAACTCATGAGACCAGCAGAAAGTGTTCCTGAGTAGGTCTATTTTTGGAAAGACTAAGGGAAGATTCATGACATACTGCTGTGGTTTTATAGCAGCCTTCCTGAAAGGTATCTAGCCTTTCCTTTCCTTGAGAGTGCCTTGGATTTTTTAATTAACTTAACTCTGAGACTTGCCTGAGGGCCTGGTACTCCTTGCTCTGTTGAGTTTGAATTGGGTACAGAATCCTGTTTGTCAGGTCTGAGGTTTTTCTTCTGATACAATCAAACAATCCTTAGCCTTACCTGACAGTCTTGTTTCCGTGCTCCTCATAATTGATAAGCCAAACCATGGGGTCCTGAGCCAATCCCATGCCCACTTGGCTCCTAGTGCTTCACAGCTGCAGCCCCCCAGGGTGGCATATCCCATGTGGCTTCAGTCTTACAATAACCACTACCTGGACCCTCCTGTCAAAGCTCCCCTCATCCCCACTGTAGTCAGTAAACTGATTTTTGTTTCAAGTCCTTGAGGTGAGACATGAGAGGATGAGTGAGGATAAACTGGGCGTTAAGAGTTAAGGTAAGGACCAGAGTTTGAAAGATAACAAAAATCAGCTGAGCATTTCAATGGCTTGAGCTTGAGATTTCCAAAGGTAGTATGAATGTCAAGATTTTCTTACTATAAAAATGAATGTCTCCTAATGACTTAGACCTTTATTATTATACCTGAAGGATTAGTGATAAAATCATATACAGTTAGGAAGACAGACATTAAAAATAGGTAAAAATAAAATACTAATAAAAATAGCCAGTTGGGTGTGGTGGTTCACACCTGTAATCTCAGCACTTTGGGAGGCCAAGGTGGGCGGATCACTTGAGGCTAAGAGTTTGAGACCAGCCTGGCCAACATGGCAAAACCCCATCTCCACTAAAAATACAAAAATTAATCTGATGTGGTGGTACATGCCTGTAATCCCAGCTACTCAGGAGACTGAGCCATGAGAATTGCTTGAACCCCGGAGGCAGAGGTGCAGTGAGCCGAGATCATGCCTGCATTCTAGCCTGGGAAACACAGTGAGACTCTGCCTTAAATAAAAAAGAAAAGCCACACAGTATATATTAAGACATTATGAATAATTTGGTAATGGTGTATGAAGAGATAGAGATAAAAAAGAATATAGAGACTTCAGAAATATTCTTGAATAGGAATACTTTGTCTAAGATAAAGGCTAATTCCAATTCAGAAGGAAAATAAATGGTGTTGGGACACTTGGCCAGACATATGGAAAAAAAAATCAAGTTTCAATTCCTACTGCACTCCTAATTAAACAATAAAATCCAGATAGCTCAAAGATTTAAATATGAAATGTAAAACCGTAAAAGTACTAGAAGAAAACATGGAAGATTTTTTTGTTTCTTTATAGTTTCAAATTAAGAGAGGCCTTTTTTTTTTTTTTTTTTTTTCTTGAGACAGAGTCTTGCTCTGTCACCCAGACTGGCATGTGGTGGCACAATCACAGCACACTGCAGCCTCGACCTCCTTGGCTCAAGTGATCCTCTCAAAGTGCTATGATTACAGGCATGAGCCACTGTGCCCAACCAAGGCCTTTCTAAGCATGGGACAAAAGACATAAGAAAAAAAATACATTTGACTATGTAAAATAACATTTCTACATGAAAAATTACCATAAACAAAGTTGAAAAGCAAAGACAAACTCAGAAAAAAATATTAGCAGGTATGATAGAAAAGGAGCTAATTTCCAAGAGTGCTTAGGAAGGAAAGACAAAAACAGAGACAGAAAGGCAACCAAAAAAGCAAGAAAGGAAGAAGATCAGGGAGGGAGAAAGGAAGAAAGAAGGAAAGAAGAAAAGACTTGGCAAGACTTGAAACAACTGTTCACAGAGAAACACATATTTGTGTAAACACAACAATATACTCATCTTCAGTTGTAATTAAAGAAACGCAAAATTTTAAAGAATACGTCATTTTTAACCCATCAGAAAACTTTGTAGTCCATAATACTAGTACAGACATGGGGAAATAATCACTCTCTTACAGTGTGAGAAAATACATTAGCACAGTCTCTGTGAGGAACAATTTGTTAACGTTCAAAAATTTTATACACTTAAGTTAAATACAAGCCAGCCGTAGTGGCTTGTGCCTGTAATCCCAGTACTTTGGGAGGCCGAGGTGGGCAGATCACTTGAGCTCAGGAATTGGAGACTAACCTGGACAACATGGTGAAACCCTGTCTCTACTAAAAATACAAAAATTAGCCAGGCATAGTGGTACGCACCTGTAATCCCAGCTACTTGGGAAGCTGAGGCAGGAGCATCACTTGAACCTGGGATGCAGAGGTTGCAGTGAGCCAAGATCATTCCACTGCACTGCAGCCTGGGTGACAGAGTGACAGATTTTTTCTGTCTCAAGAAAAAATAAAAATAAAAAGGAAAAAACAGTTAACTCCAAATGTCCTTTGACGTACAACTGTTTCTAAAAATTTATGTTAAGATTCATAAAAACCAAAAGAATAGTGATATTCATTACAGCATTTTTAGTAATAAACTACTTGAAACACCTACATTTCTATCATTAAGGACATACTTTAATAAATTATGGTACAGGCCAGTCACGGTGGCTCACACCTATAATCCCAACACTTTGGGAGGCCAAGGCAGGTGGATCACATGAGGTCAGAAGTTTGAGACCAGCCTGGTCAATATGGTGAAACCCAGTCTCTACTAAAAATTTTAAAAATTAGCTGGGCATGGTGGTGGATGCCTGTAATCCCAGCTACCCGGGAGGCTGAGGCAGGATAATTGCTTGAACCCAGGAGGCGGAGGCTGTAATCAGCTGAGATCACGTCATTGCACTACAGCCTGGGCAACAAGAGCAAAACTCCATCACAAAAACAAACAAACAAACAAACAAACAAACAAACAAAAAACCATGGTACATTTATCCAATGGAATACTATACAAATGTTTAAAAGACTGAATTCCAGCATTATGAATTGATATAGCATTGCCTCCACAATATATTGTTAAGTAAAAAAGTATAATCTCAACTACTTGGGAGGCTGAGGCAGAAGAATGGGGTGAACCCGGGAGGCGGAGCTTGCAGGGAGCTGAGATGGCGCCACTGCATTCCAGCCTGGGCGGCAGAGCGAGACTCCGTTTCAAAAAAAAAAAAAGTATAATCTGTTGAACAATGTGAAGAATATGCTCTAATTTGAGCTTATAGAAAAGAAAGCGGGCCATTTCTACACATACATCTTTGTATATGCATATATTTTAAAAACAAAAAAACAAAAAAAAACCTTCAAGGTCATTTTGGAAGTGGAGATAGTATAAACCACCCAAAGAGAAAAACACTTTAATCCTTTATGTAATGGCAACAACATCAACTGAATCATCAACAAATTGTGATTAAGCATGTCCTTGATTGATTATTTTTTATCTAGCTCTTATACTGAAAGTTTTATTTTTAAAAAATACTTTTTTCCCCCAAGATGAGGTCTCACTCTATTGCCCAGGCTCGAGTGCAGTGGTGCAATCATAGCTCACTGCAGCCTTGAACTCCTAGACTCAGACGATCCTCCTGCCTCAGCCACCCCAATAGCTGGGACTACAGGCATGCACCACCAGCCTGGCTAATTATATTCTATTTTATTTTTTGGAGAGACAGGGTCTCACTTCGTTGCCCAGGCTGGTCTTAAACTCCTGTTTTCAAGCAATCCTCCTGGCTTGGCCTCCCAAAGTGCTGGGATTATAGGTGTGAACCACTGCACCTGGCCAAAAATATAAATTTTAAATATAAACATGCTTTCTCTGGTTTCCTTTTTTCTTTTAAAAACAAAATATTTTTTTAAATTTCTTTCATTACATAGTAAGTTCCAGTTAATCATGGTTTACTATATATGTTTGCTCAAGCAGTTAGAAGGACCACGAAAGGCAGGATGCAATTACCTCTGTAGATAAACAGAAAATCTCCCAGCAGCCTCTAGGGCATCCTTGCTTTTTGCAATTTTTCTTTCTTTCTTTCTTTCTTTTTTTTTGAGATGGAGTTTCGCTCTTGTTACCCAGTCTGGAGTAAAATGGCACCATCTTGGCTCACTACAACCTCCCCCTCACGGGTTCAAATGATTCTCCTGCCTCAGCCTCCCGAGCAGCTGGGATTACAGGCATGTGCCACCATGCCCTGCTAATTCTGTATTTTTAGTAGAGATGGGTTTTCTCCATGTTGGTCAGGCTGGTCTTGAACTCCCAACCTCAG
Source organism: Macaca nemestrina (assembly GCF_043159975.1). Taxonomy (NCBI): domain Eukaryota; kingdom Metazoa; phylum Chordata; class Mammalia; order Primates; family Cercopithecidae; genus Macaca; species Macaca nemestrina. Next base: position 74,831,190 of record NC_092132.1, read on the forward strand.
GTGATCCACCCACCTTGGCCTCCCAAAGTGCTGGGATTACAGGCGTGAGACACTGTGCCTGGCCTTGCAGTTTTTCATCAAGAGCAGAGGACAATGATGAAAGGCAGGGGTCTCTACTCCAGGACCTTCTGCAAACAGGCCAAGGAGAGTTATCAGGGAACTAGGGTTGGCAACATTGAATATGGAAGCCACGGTGGCCTTGATGATCTAAAATACTCTAATCTACAGTTTCTGCAAAAAAAGGCTTAACTTAATAAAATACTTAATAACGTTTAATTATTATTTTATTAATGCCTTAATAAAAGTATTTAGAAAGTAGGGTAAGTTCTCACTTCCATAAATAAGTGTTGCCCACGTCAAATTTGAGCCATTTTCCTGGAGTTTGTCTCAGACCCTGTTACGACTGGCAAGTAGAAAATGAGAATATGCTAATCTTCAGACATGTTCATTTGATAGTTTTCATCACGATACATTTAGCAGCCATAGAAATAAGAGGAAAATATTTAAGTTGGTTCTCCACAAACCTTAATTTTCCATCTGCAACTTAATAGCTAACTAAATATTATAAATACTTAATGAAATGGTCTTGGTCTTAGGCAGTGATTCTTCATTGAGGGAGATTTTTACCCCCAGGAGACGTTTGGCAATATCTAGAGACATTTTTGGTTGTCACAACCAGGGAACTGTTTCTGGCATCTAGTGGGTAAAGACCAGGAAGGCTGCCAAACATCCTATGATGCACAGCAAAACCCTCCACAACAAAGAATTACCCAGTATAAAATGCTACAGGCCAAGGATGGTATGCCATGGCCTTTTTTGTTCCTGGTGTAATAGGTGAAGTATCCCTGCTTGAACTCAAGCTCAGGAGAAAATCCAGCCTTCTTTTGAGTTAAAGTCATCAATTCATTGTTTATGAACTTAATACAGTTCTAAGAACCATCAACTAGCTCCTGAAGAACATCTTAGGATTTACTGCCTTTCTCTTTTTCTCTCTCTCCCACTTTCAGACTGAATTACATATTCTTCCAAGAGGCTCCCAAAATACCGTAGGCATTCTTCTACTATATTCTATATGACAGCTAAGACTTCCATCCTTTACTATGTGCCAGGCAGTGTAGCAGGTGCTTTATATGCATTGCTCTTTTTTTACTTTTTAATTTTTTGGGTACATAGTAGGTGTAGCACTGGTCTTTGTAAGGTCCATGGCCACCCTCCTCGAGAGGTGTTGCTTTCCTCCCTGACTCTAGAGTATACTTGTGCTTTACAGTACTATGCCTTCCTTATCACACCACCCTTGCTCTCTGATGCTCACATTAGACTCCCCTCCTACAACCAGGTCTTATTCATTTCTCTATCTTCAGAGCATCTCATACAGAGCCTTGTGCATAGTAAGATAAATGATGAATGAACAAATGGATAATTGGCTATATAGATATATGCTGTCAAATTTGGAATCTTGTTACATTTGTAATACCCCCATATAGATTCTCTGCCATATAAAGGAGACAATCTATTTCAGTTTTTCTCTATGCAAAAGAAAAAAAGGATTGAGAAGTAGTATAGTATCTGGAGGCTTCTATAAAAGTATTCAGCTAAAAATACAGGTTCTTATCTTGACTCTGTGTTTCAGTGTCTTAATTCAATTCCCACTGACCTAAGAAAAGCAACATTATTCAAGAAGCATTCTATTGGAAATGTTTCCTAGGAACAGTTTATTTGGTTGATCTTTCAAATACTTTGTCACATGTAATAATATCTGAAGTAAGTGTTAAAATGGTTTTACAGTTTCTGTGTAGGGTGTTCTGTTGACTGGTGTCATCTGTCTGTAGCTTTTTCGCAGTGAATGTGTAACCCTATTATGTCTATTCAGAGAAAGCTACATAATCACCACTTGGCTTGACCATGGGGTAGCTCTTTGGCACATGGAAAAGACGTACAAGTATAAGGCCACACTTCAAGGCCTATCTTTTCTTATTTAGGGAGCAGTGAACACAGACCTTTCCGTTTTTGCTTTTCCAGGTTAATTATTCTTTTTCATTATGAATGCACATTTATTTATTCATGAACATTGGGAAAAATGCAAATACATCAGAATGGTTCCATAATTTTAAAAGTCTACAGCTCCCATTCTTCACTACCAGTTTCTCTTCTCAGAGGTAAACACTTTTTAAAATATTCCTATTTTAAATTTGGGGGTGGGTAATTCACATGGTGTAAACATCAAAAGCTCTGAAAAGGTGAAGTTTCCCTCCCATTTCTCATTGCTCCAAAGCAGGAAATCATTGTGATTAGTTTTGCTTGTTTTTCCAGAACGAACACAAAGTTTTACAACATTTGGAAAGGACACTGTTCCTCAGAGTCCACCCTGTAAGCTAAACATTTGTGACATAAAGTCAGTAGAAAATATACTAACATTTTCCCCCTTTCTAGATGTATTTCTAGAACCAGAGAAAGGAAAGGCACACAGGGGAGTAACAGTCTCATTAAAAGTTTGAATCAACCAAATAAATTTGTTTTCTTCAGAGAACAGTTTACTGTTTTGATTTGGTGGCTTGTAAGAGAGATGGAAGAGGAAGTTGCCCAAAACTTGGGCAACTTTTTTCTAACATACATATAGGAACATGCCTAACACTTTAGATCTGGCATCTGGTTATACCGAGCAAAAGTAGTGCTTTGGCTTCAGTTCCCATGTTTCTTATAAATCTGAACCACAAACATCTCCGTGTGATGCAACTGTCCTAAGCAAAGGCCAGTGGTTTTCCAGGAAATGTCTTCAGCGTTGTATGTGTTCAAGAAGTGTGTTCTCATCCCTTTCCTGACATAAAATCGTGCTACTTCTCCATGTGAGAAACACACTTGCTAGTATGGACATTTAAGTCGCCCTATTAAATACACTCTCCTAAATCTATCGGAGGGGACTTTAAACTTTAGCTTCATTCAGAATATGTGTCCGAGGTTTAGCATGGCTGGCAACACCTTTGTTTTCAGACTTGCCTGTTGTTATTTTGCTTTGCCTTCATTTTTCCTCCACATTTGTGCTGAAAGGAAAAAGAAATTGCCCAATAAATACAGCACTGAAGGAAACAATATGTACATGATATGAACTGTCCAGATTCTTCTCCTAACAATACCTTCTATTTAATCAGAATCTGAAAATCTCAAAGTACTTTGAAGGCTTCCAAAACATTTTCTTCCTATTTTAAATCTCATTAACTAGCTATTATATCCTCACAGTGCCCATATAACGAAAGTGGAGAGAACAGGGTATTACTACCTGTCTATGCATGAGGCCACAGAAATAGCCTAAGTGCTCAAGGACACACAACAAGCCAGAGATAAAATCTAGGCAAGAATTCTGGGCCCCCGCATCATTATTAGCTCTGCCGAGCATACTGTGTTTATGGCATTCTTTCCTTTGCCTTTAACTAAAAAGTCCCCTGCCTACAACTGCACACTGTCCATTTTGTCCATTGTAAACCAATGTGCAGAGAGGATGAGTGGTCTCCCAGGTCACCTGGACCAAATACAGGAGCCAAAAATAGCACGTGCAATTGGCAGGCCCTGATCCTTCACTCAGCTCCTTTAACCTCACGTTTGGGGTTGCAATACTAGAAGATATTAGAAGTTCGTGTGTCTCCTGAGTGAAGGCTTTCCTCCAGCTGTGGCCAACCAGGAACCTATTGCTAGTGCTATCTAAACCAGTTCTCTAGTCTGGCCATCTACAAAGGGCAGGAGGTGGAATCCAGGGCTACTTGGGAAAAATCAGGATAATTCAGAGTAAGGTGTTGTGTGTCTGGAAAATAGAAATAGGTCAGGGGAGGCCTGGAAAGTTGTGAGGCCTTGGAAAGTTTCCTCAGTTTCACATTTCCTTTGCTTATGGGCGTACGGCCTTAACAAGGTCCACGCTCGCAATCACTCATGTCCCTGCATGTCCAGGTGAGGGGAGCACATTGAATGAACCAAAACGCTTAGACATCTACTCCTCAGACATTTCAAAGTTAAAACTCATTAAAATCAAATAGATGGAGAGAAAATCCTCATAGTGTAAGGAGCGTTTCCATTACAGAACAGATCCCTGAAGCAGTGAATTTTTCAGTTTATCTCCCTTTTATTTCAAGGCATGTTTGAGCTCCAGAGACTTTGAAAAGTTTCTCACCAATGGTTTCTCACGTACATAAGAGTTTCTTTAATTGAGGAGGAGCAAAAAAGTTGAAAAGAGAGTGAAAGAACAGGATTACAACATTAATTAGAACACAATGGATGCCATTTTCTATTCAAATTCAGGGACTGTCACATAAAATAAGCACCAAGTTTTGTTGGTTATAGTAAACTATTTTTATTATAGAAGTAACAGTTTTTCTAATTATAGAAAAATTAGACATGTCATGTTAACAAAATAGAAAATTCACTCATAATCATATCACCAGAAGTAATCACTGTATAATTTATGTGTGTACACATACATTCATTTAAAATAGAGATCATATGATGAACACCATTTAGCAAACTACTTTTATTATTGTACTAAATGGCATAAATATCTTTTATGGGAATAAATATCTACATCATTTATTTTATTTTTTGAGACAGAGTCTGCCTTTGTCGCCCAGGCTGGAGTGCAGTGGTGTGATCTTGGCTCATTGCAACCTCTGCCCGCCGGGTTCAACCAGTTCTCTTGCCTCAGCCTCCCAAATAGCTGGGATTGTGAGCATGTGCTATCATGACTGGCTAATTTTTGTATTTTTAGTAGAGACGGGGTTTCGCCATGTTGGCCAGGCTGGTCTCAAACTCCTGACCTCAAGTGATCTGCCCGCGTCAGCCTCCCAAAGTCCTGGGATTACAGGCATGAGCCACTGCGCCCAGCCGACATAATTAATTTTAATAGCTGTATAACATTTAATTGTATGGATATACCAACATTTATTTAATCAACATTACTGTTGGACATTTAGGTTGTGTATGAATTTTTCAATAAGATGGAACAGGTCTAGAATGAACAGGCTTATACAAATTTTTTACATACTGGTTGAGTATGTAATATGTAATACAAATTCCTAGAAGCAAAGTTTCTGGGTCAAAGAAATGCATGTATTTGCAGGCTATTGCCTCCTTCAATGACCATTTAAAAATAGTAAGCAAAGGACGTAGTGTTTTGTCTAAAGTAAACCTGAGTAATAAAATATTATATTAGAGGGATAAATTTTAAATCATATCACAAAATAGTGTGTGGGGTTTTTTTCATAATTATAGGCCAGGCGTGGTGGTTCACACCTGTAATCCTAGCACTTTGGGAGGTTGAGGCATGAGAATTGCTTGAGCCCAGGAGTCCAAGACCAGCCTAGGCAACATAGTGAGACCCCATTTCTACAAAAAGTAAAAAGATTAACTGGGCATGGTGGCATGTGCCTGTGGTCCCAGCTACTCGGGAGGCACAGGTGGGAGAATTGCATGAGCCTGGGAGCTCAAGGTTGCAGTGAGCCATGATTGCACCACTGTACTCCAGCCTGGACAACAGAGAGAGATCCTGTCTCAAAAAAATTAATAAATAGTAAATAATATAATTATAGCCAGTACCTTTGTAAACTCTCATTTTAGTTCTAAATCTCAGTGTAAGTGTGAAAGAGAGAAAGGTAACGTGGAAAGGATTGAAGGATACACAAGAAAAATCTATGCATAAACCAAACAAGGGACAGAGAAAGGGGGACACAGAGGAAGAAAACCCTACTGCCTATTTCAGTCCTTAACTCCCTCCCTACATTCCCTTTTGGCTTTGAACCAAAAGTCTGGCTTCCCTGACATCTCTAACTGGACTTAATTCTCAGTGTCCAGGCCCCAAACTAACCAACAAACACAGATCCACCAATCAACATTCCCAGCCATCTCACAGTGAAACTTACCAGGCCTTTCTTTTTCTTAGTGTCAAACTTTTTAGCACAGTTTTATTGGTTGAATTTTCAATTTCACCTTCAAACATGTAGGCAACAGGGAAAGAAAACATTTTCTACAGTTTCTTAGAGTTATAAAGAGTAAAGTTGCAAAACTGTGTGATAAATTATGCCCGCTTTAAAAATATATTGATTAAAATTCTAAGAAACTGAGGTCTGCAGAAAACTCCTGGTAAATGAGACCCAAATGCCTTTTGAGTGCTCCAGGATAATCACTACCTTGCATGCTGGACTTTCTTAAGTGTGGTTAACTTTTAAGTAGTCAATTTTCTACCATTTTTCCCATAATGGTTTTTGCCTTGGATAGGAAAATTGAATATAAGGTCAGAGCAGTTCGACATTCATTGAACAAATATGTATTTAGGACTTTTAACTTACATTTGTAACAAATGCTGTGAAAAAAAAATAAACTGGCTCATGGAAGAGAAAGTGGCTTTTTTTTGGTAGAGACGGGGTCTTGCTCTGTTGCCCAGACTTGTCTTGAACTCCTGGGCTCAAACGATCCTCCCACCTTGGCCTCTCAAAGTGCTGGGATTACAGTGTGAGCCGCCACACCCGGCAGAGAGTGAGTTTTGATGAAGGAATAAGGAGCAGCCCTGGCCACAGCTGGTGGGAAGAAGCCAGCCAGCACGAGAGAGAGAGCATTCCAGGCAAAGGACACAGCCTAGGAAACTCCAGACAACACCTTGAGGTAAGTGTGATACATTGTGAATATGAGCTCTGTCTATATAAGAAGAGAAAGACCCTCTGCAACACGGAGCCATATTTAGGGCCTTTATAACTTGAGATAAGCAGGCACAAATAAGTCTCTGACCAAATAAAAACTAATTTGATTAGTTTCTCTTCATCTTTAAAACATGTCATGCTCAAAGTAGTAATCGATTCATTAACAAATATTTCTTTTTCATGATGGGGTGAGCATATTGATTCTGCTATGACTATGCTTAAATCTAGTGGAGAAGAAAAATGAATACTGGAAGAATTAAAATGCATTGAAATGATAAACCATGGACATCAACTAAACATTCAGTGGGAGTTCATAGATCATTTCTGAGAAGGGCAAGTGGTCTAAAATGGGAGGTGGGACTTCATCCATTTCATCAACAGACATTTGCTGAATGTTTATACTTAGGCTAGGTATTGAGACAGACACAAACACAGGATAACTAAAATATGTCTTTGTTGCTGGACATGGTGGCATGTACCTGTAGTCCCAGATACTTGAGACCTTAGGCAGGAGGACTGCTTGAGCCCAGAACTTCTGGGCTGTAGTGAGCTATGCTCATTGGGTGTCTACACAAAACTGGCATTGATATCATGACCTCCCAGGAGTGAGGCCCACTAGGTTGCCTAAGGAGAGGTGAACTGGCCCAGGTCAGAAATGAAGTAGGTCAAAATTTCTATGCTAATTAGTAGTGGGATCTCTCCTATGAATAGCCACTGCACTCCAGCCTGGGCAACTTAGCAAGACCCCATCTCTAAAAACTAGCTAAATAAATAATATGCCTTTGTCTTTGGAGAGCTCACTGCCTAATGGAGACAGACTGAAAATTAAATAAATAATTACAGTTCAACCTTATAACACAGATATGTGCAAATAACTGAAGGAACTATGGTATTTACAGAAGCACGAAGGAAGACTGACCCACATCAGAGCAAATGAGAAGAGACGACATTTGCGCCAAAGTTTAAAGAGTGAGTTAGATTTTATTTAGGATTTAGGTTCTAAATGCTGATGTTGGCCGAGTGCAGTGGCTCACGCCTGTAATCCCAGCACTTTGGGAGGCCAAGGCAGGTGGATCACCTGAGGTCAAGAATTCAAGACCAGCATGGCCAACATGGTGAAACCCCGTCTCTACTAAAAATACAAAACCTAGCCAGGCATGACAGCATGCGCCTGTAGTCCCAGCTACTCGGGAGGCTGAGGCAGGAGAACCACTTAAACCTGGGAGGCAGTGGTTGCAGTGAGCCGAGATCGTGCCGTTGCACTCCAGCCTGGACAACAAGAGCAAAACTCCATCTCAAAAAATTAAAAAAAAATAATAATAAAATATAAACAAATAAATGCTGATGTTTGAAGTGAACCCTTAAATCACCCATGAAGTACAGCACCTAGGTATTTAGTACCTAGATATCCAGTATCCAGTAAGCCCCACACAGCCAGTTTTCCTCCAGCTTTGGAACAGATTGCTGCTGCTTCTTTGAGCCCCAGATGCAGAAGTTGGCTTGTGTTTATTGGCTCTGTTGTATGAAAAATGGTCATCCTTCAACACTGGGATTACACCCTCTGTGGTGAGAGCCTCACACTAACACAGGACAGGCACCGGGAGTCTGAGTGGACTGAGGGAATTGTAGGGTAAAATCTCACATCTCATGTTCATTCACAAACATAAACTCATTATGTGGAATGAATGGGCAGGCAGTATTGTCCTCATTCTCCCTGTCTCTGAGTGACAGACAGAGTGAATAGTTGAAATCCCAAAAAATAAACTGACAAATGAGGTAGATCTAAGAAAAAAAATTAAACTCATGTGATGTGGTTGCTCATCCTGCGAAGAAGTGAGAGAAGGATATTGTACATAGAGACACAAGATGTGGGAAGACTTGGAAACCAGTGAGGATTTGAACTGTTTGAAAAAAAACAAAGAAGTTCAGGATGGTTAAATTATTGGATAGGGTACAAAGAGATAGGTAAAACAGTTGGACAGGTTGTCACACCATAGAAAACATGGGACTTGACTACGTAGGTGATGAGAAACCATCTTTTAAGTTACAGGGTGACTGGATGGGTGTATTTTTGGCAACACCATTTTTGTAGCATGGTAAAGATGAGGTCCAAAATAATTTTTTTTCTGTAGAGGGTCAGATCATAAACATTTTAGGCTTTGTGGGTCATGCGATCTCTGTCGTGAACAATGTGTAAACACATGGGCATGGTTGTGTTCCAATAAAACTTTATTTATGAAAACAACCTGTGGGCTTGATTTGGCTCAAAGGGCCAGGGTTTGTTGATCCCTGGATTAGAAAATGATGAGGTTACTGGTGGAGAGATGAAGAGGTAAGCTAGATAAGAGTCTAGGCCAGTGGTTTCAAAGTGTAGTTCCTGGACTAGCAGCATTAGCATCACCTGGGAACTCCAGGGGATGGGAGAGGCAGCAATCTGAGCTTCAATACACTCTCCAGATGATTTTTTTGGTTTTTGTTTTTGAGACGGAGCCTCACCCTCTTACCCAGGCTGCGGTGCAGTGGCATGATCATAGCTCACTGCAGCCTCAAATCCCTGGGCTCAAGTGATCCTCCCACCCTAGCCTCCCAAGTGGCTGGGACTGCAAGCAGACCACCATACCTGGCTAATCTTTTATTTTTTGTAGAAACAAGGTTTCACTATGTTGCCCAGGCTGGCAACATAGTGCCAGTAAATGGTAGATATTATTATTTCATGATCCTTAATACAGCTTATTGTGTACGTTTGAGAGATGTCTTAAAAGTACTTCTTAATGAGTTCCATTGCTTTGCTTAAAGGACTTATCTTTTCTTGTTTATGGCGAGTTGGTGGTTAAACAGATTTTGAATTTGGGTGGGGCGGCTCCATGTAAAGGCTGGCTTTAGTGCACCTCTTTGCTCCTAGTCCTGTCCACAGTGGCCATCCACTCCAATGGTTTCAAGATCCATTCACACAGGTTTTCCTTCTTTAGAGGAGTTAAAAAAAATCTTTCTTTCCCTTACTTGTCAAGTGAAACAATGGGTGGGGTTGACTATCAGAAAACAAAAGCTAAAGGAGATAAAGGTGTTCTTGAAAGAAATGCTTCCTTGTTTCAAAGGAATTTTACTCTCTGGGATGAAGGCAAAAAAGAAATAACCTGAACAAAAGCTGGATTTTCTAAAGAAGCCAAACTAATCACTGGTTCACTTCCTCTCTTCCGTACTTAGAAGGGCCTAAAGGGGTGGTGGCTCTCCACTTTCAGAATCTGAGAGTGTCACTTGTTTGACCTCCCGAAGGACATGTTCTGGACATCACCAGTGCCTTTATGGCAAACAGGTTGGTTTGTGACATTGTGTTTACCGGTTTTTAGGAGAGAACCTTCTTGCTTTCAGGTATGTTTTAGGTGATGAGAGAGCAAGACTACCACTTTTGCAACATACTAGATAAACAGCAGTTTCCATTTCACGGGGAAATCTTGTCATACCTGACCATCTTGCCTCCTTGGTTCCACTGGATTAGAAAACAAGCAGAGATAAACACAACTTTGGTGGAGTTGGTTGCACAGCAAGGAAAGGAATAACTAAGCCTTTTAAGATCAATGTAACTGACAGAACGCATTCTGCAAAAAATAAACACAGCTCTAGGAGAGTTATTGTGAACAATGGTATCTGAAAATAATAGTTGAATAGTTTTGATGCACAGGTCTTTTTCCCAAGATTGGAAACAAAATCTTCTCCCCTTCTCTCCCATCACTTAACCAAGCTTTTGGTCCTCTGATAAAAACCATGCTGTCAAAAATGACTGAACTAATTTGTGACTTTTGACCAAATCAATTTTGATGTAATACAAGATTAAATGAGTGGTTTCTTTTATCCCTCAACCTGAGTTAGAACAAATTGTACTGCTCACGGTGTCCTGCCACACAGGGCTGGCTTGACATAAAGCTCGGAATTTTATCACAAGATTTGGAGAATAATTATTAGAGATCCACTTTGCGTGACGTTTATTGGGTTCTTAACAGATAACTGACCATTTCTTGTCACAGAACAGTAGTCTGACGTGACATTTAGGATGATTTGAAGGTCTAGTTCAGGACTCTCAGGCCTTCTGTGAGTCTGCCCATTTTTGCCTTGAATTTATTAACCGGGATGTCAAGAACCAAGATCTCCCCGCGCATGTTTCTTCCACTCAGCGATAAATTGGAGGGGGAAATCATGCAAGCAATCTTTACAGTGATTTGTACTCATAGCCATTCACACTTACAGCCCTCTGCCAATTACACCCATGTTGTAACTTCTGACACGTAAACAGGCAGTTTCTCACATGAACATATGTTGTTCTCCCCTTTTGAGAAAACGAATCCCAACCTTAACCACACTAGCGGGCTGCAATTAGTTCTAATCCCTAGGTTTTATGACAGGAAAATTGACTATCAGAGAATGAGAGAATGGCAAGTAATCAGTCCTGAGTTCACTTTTCTTTCTTTTCCAGAACAGCATCACATAACTGCCCCAAACTTTCCTTCAATATACTTGTCAAAATGTCCTCAAGGAAATCATCCTGAAATCCATAAAACGAATAAGCCTGCCCATTGGAGTTGTTTTGCTTCAGTGTAATAGTTGGCAGAAAGATGTGGTCAAAGAGACTGCACCATATTAAATGGATTTTATGTTTATTGACTACTTGTAGCACTACTTAATTGATTTATGTGTGTTAGAAAGCTTTATGCTATGAAACTAAAATATATCATTTATAGTTTATTAAGTCCTGCATTTAGTAAAAGTTGGCATAAGGCCCTAGGTCAGGAACTTTAGCCTTCTGTTACAGCACTGTTTCTGGGAGAAAATAATAGTTGATACACTGTATTTCCACATATAGTAAATTGCCTAGCAATACAATCCACAAGGAAAGGTGGCTTGTTTTGTTTTTCTTAGGGTCTTGCCCTGTTGTCCAAGCTGGAGTATAGTGGCATGATCTTGGCTCACTGCAACCTTCGCCTCCTGGGTTCAACCCATCCTCTTGCCTGAACCTCTAGAATAGCTGGGAATAGAGGCACTCATCACCATGCCCAGCTAAATAGCTTTTTTGTATTTTTTTGTAGAACTGGGTTTTGCCATGTTGCTCAGGTTAGTCTCGAACTCCTGAGCTCAAGCGATCCTCCCACCTCAGCCTCCCAAAGTGCTGGAATTACAGGTGTGAGCCCCTGTGTCTGGCTTCAGTGGCTTGTGTTTCTCAAGTGCTACTCGCTGTCATATTACCACTGTGTTTGAACGAGCATTTTGTGTTCTTTTGTGACTCTGAGTTGAAATAATAAATTAGAGAAAATGGTAAACAATAAAGTATAACTTAGTACCTAAGGTTTTTATTCTACTAGTTTTTAGAACTGGCAGGAGAGGCTTAAGACAAAATAAAAAGGATATTATGATAATGCTAAGATCTTGAAAACTGTAATATAATAATGCTCAGATGTTGAAAATTATATTAAATATATATGTATAAAATATGTAATATATATGAAAATCAGGCCAGGCGTGGTGGCTCACACCTGTAATCCCAGCACTTTGGGAAGCCAAGGCGGGCAGATCACTTGAGGTCTGGAGTTCAAGACCAGCCTGGCCAACATGGTGAAAACCTGTTTCTACTAAAAATACGAAAAAAAAAAAAATTTATCTGGGTGTGGTGGCACACGCCTGTACTCCCAGCTACAGGAGGCTGAGGCAGAAGAATGGCTTGAACCCAGGAGACAGACGTTTCAGTGAGCCAAGATCGTGCCACTCTGCACTGCAGTCTGGGCAACAGAGCAAGACTCTGTCTTAAAAAAAAAGATTTTAAAAATTATAGTAGGTTTTAATATAATTACCACTGCTGCATGTTGGTATTCATAGATAGATAACCAACATTAGGACCCTGAACCTGGCGAGGCCTGGTGGCTTATACCTGTAATCTCAGCACTCTGAGAGGCTGAGGTGAGAAGACTGCTTGTGGCGAGGAGTCTGAGACCAGCCTGGGCCACACAGTGAGACACCACACCTCTACAAAAAAATTTAAAAATTAGTTGGGCATGGTGCACATGTACATAGTCCCAGCTACTCAGGAGGCTGAGGTGGGCGAATCGCTTCAGCCCAGAAGCTCAAGGCTACAGTAAGCTGTGATCGCACCACTCACTCCACCCTGGGTGACAGAGTGAGACCCTGTCTCAAACAAAAACAAAACAAACAAACAAAGCCAAAAAACAAAACCCCAAACACAAAAACCTTCCTGAACCTGGTCTTCAGTCACCAAGGTGCCACATAAAGGGGTACCAATAATACTTTGAGTAATCAAAATCATAGAGACAGAAAGTAGAATGGTGGTTGTCAGGGGCTGGGGGGAGAAGGGAATGGGGAGTTAGTGTTTAATGTACAGTTTCAGTTTTGCAACATAAAAAAAAAAAAAAAACTTTAAACAATTTAACAGAATTTAATTGAGCAAAGAACAATTCAAGAACCAGGCAGACCCCCGCCTCCCTCAATAAGTTTGGAGCAACGCTGGCACTGCCTCGTGGTCAGAGAGGATTTATGGAAAGAAAAATGAAAGTGACATACAGAAAACACACGTGAGGTACAGAAACAGCCAGATTGGTTACAGCTGGGTGTTGAACACGTTCGATCAGTTGCCCACCTACGATTGGCCAAAACTGGATGATTGGCACAAGAGTAGGTTACAGTCTGTTTATACCTCCAGTCAGGTTACAGTTCACTATGTATGGAGAAACCTTTAGACCAAACTTAAAATATGTAAGGAGGCAGCATTAGGCAAAACTTTAATTAAACAATTGCCCCCTTTTGGTCAACCTCTCAATTTTGATTGGCCAAAACTTTAGACATTGATGACACTCTGTCACCATTGTCAGTGTACTTATTTGGTCTCAAATCTCAGTGGGAAATAGCAAAACAGTGAGTTTTTAAATGTGAGAACAAGGACTTCAGGTTTTTGTTTGTTTTGTTTTGTTTTTTGGTAAGGGTTAGAAGGGACCTCTTTATGCTGGAATCTCCCGTTTTCAGGTGATGAAAAAAAAAAACTGGTCTGTTTTTGTTGTAACCAAGAAATCGCTGAATTAGGAAAGTAGTAACCTAAAAATGGCAGCAAAGCTTTGCAGCTTCCTTAGTTTCATTTTGATTATGTCTCATTTAGCATGAGTGACTCCATTTTGGTTTGGTCTGGTCTGTTGGGGCCTAGTGCAGAAAGAGGTCTGATCTGATTTGGCCTAGGTCCAAAACAATGGCCTCTCATAATTTTAACAGCAAGATGAAAAGAATTACAGAGGTGGATGGTGGTGTTGGTAGAACATTTTAAGTGTATTTAATACCTCTGAACTGTAAACTTAAAAATGATTAGGATGGTAAATTTCATGTGATGTGTATTTTACTGCAATTTAAAAAGTAAACCCAGTAGCAGTGGTTCCTGCCTATAATCCCAGTAACTTCAGGGGCTGAGACAGGAGAATTATTTGAGCCCAGAAGTTCCAGGTTGCAGTGAACTATGATCACACCACTGTACTCCAGCCTGGGTGGCAGAGGCAGACCCCAGTTCACAAAAAATAAATAATTAAACATGAAAAAAAAAAAAAAAAAAAAGAAAAAGAGGTGCCATTATCTCTAACTGTGGCGTCTCTTGAGCGTGATTTCAGGCCTCACTCTAGCCAGAGTTGTGGGGCTCCTGGGTATCCGCAGGTCCTGTTTTTCCTGCTTCTCCAGCACCAAGACATCTACTTGAAATGGGAAAAGTTCCCTTGTCCCCCTCGCAGGGTGTGTGATGGGATGTGGCTCGTTTCTTCAGTGCCCTGTTGCTCAAACCTCTAGGGCAGCATACAGGCGGGCAGACTGTGGGGCTCCGATCCCACGGCAGTGTCTAAGGGTGAATATTTGCAGCTCCTGAAGCCCCAGTGGGCGGGCGTGTGTTACAGAGTGACCTTTTAGGTTGCCGTCTATAGGCAGTTTGTGTTAGCTCAATTATACCCCTTTTCTTATCACAGGGACAGAAGGATTTCTGTATCCTGGGGCTTCTTGCCCTGGCTTACCTGAAGAATCGGATTACACGTGGGCTTGGAGTGCAAGGTTTTATTGAGTAGAAGTAGCTCTCAGCAGAATGGGGAGCCAGAAGGGAGATGGTTTTCCCCTGGAGTCGGGCCCCTTGGCGGCCCAAGCTCTCATCTGACTGCCCAGTTAAACCCCGCATCATTCTGCTGGTGCATGGCCTTCCGGTGGCGTGCCGGTGCCTGTCGGTGTGTGCCCTTCTGCTGGCATGCTCCTCTCAACGTCCTCTCGAGGACCAGCCACTTGCATCTTCTGCCAATGCGCTCCTCTCGATGTCTGGCTGGCTGTGTGTCTGCCCGCAAGGGTCTTGGGGGTTTTTGTTTTGTTTTGTTGTTGTTGTTGTTGTTTTTGACGGAGTCTCTGTCGCCAGGCTGGAGTGCAGTGACGCAATCTCCGCTTACTGCAACCTCCGCCTCCCGGATTCCCGCGATTCTCCTATCTCAGCCTCCCAAGTAGCTGCGACTACAGGCGCGCCCGCCACCACGCCCAGCTAATTTTTGTATTTTCATTAGAGAGGGGGTTTCACCATGTTAGCCAGGCCGGTCTCGACCTCTTCACCTCCTGACCTGCCCGCCTCGGCCTCCCAAAGTGCTGGGATTACAGGCATGAGCCACGGCGCCCGCCGTCTTGGGTTTTTGTAGGTCCAGGATGGGGGCAAGGCGGGCCAGGGAGATCTTGGACAATGCAACATTTGGGCGGGAAAGCAGGAGTGCCTGCGGGTGGAGCCATAGCCAGGGATCCGCCTTTCTCTACCCAGCGCTTCCCTTCCCCCATTCTGTATCATTTAAAGGGACCACGCTTTTCCCTTCCCAGCACTCCTATATCATACTGACCTCACTCTTGTCCTGTGAGCAGGACCCAACAAATAAGTAGTGTGAGAAATAAAGCTCAGCATCTCTATTTGAAAACACAGGAAAAATTGGGGGCAAAAGTTGTGTTCCATATTGGAATTTCTTTGAATTGTCACATCCAGTGTCACTTCTCTTTTGATATATGTCAAGAACAATAACTATGAAATGTTACATATAATTGTTTCCATTCTAAGCAATTGAACCAATGTTCAGTTAATAGCATTAGTGAAAGAGAACATTGCCTGAGCAATGTAAAATAGCGGCTGATATAAACATTACTAGTATTTGGCTTTGAAATATGCTTCTTATAAAGACATGGGCAGATTTGATCTAAAAAATTCCAGCAAGGCTGGGTGCCATCATGGCTCACACCTGTGAGCCCAGTGCTTTAGGAGGCTGAGGTAGAAAGATCACTTGAGGTCAGGAGTTGAAGACCAGCCCTGGCAACGTAGCAAGACCCCCATCTCTACCAAAGAAAATTCAAACAAAATAAAATAGAGGTGTAACTCAAGAGAACTGGGAAGCGGTCTTGCCTCCTTATCCTGGCGTTTACTCCCCACCCCTCTGCCTACTGGCTGCTGGCTGGCAAAGATTGCTAGTGCTCCTAATGTGTGCAACTCACAGGGTCAAACTTTTGTCTCCCAATCTTTCCTGACTCAGAGACTTTCATTTTGTGTTTTGTTTGGGATTGATTTAAAGTGCTTCTCTTGCTAATGTGTAAGTTTCATGTAAAAATCAGTGTAAAAATAGAAAACTGAAAGGTCAAATTAAGTATTGTGAATAATGCAGTGCTGTTAAAATTAAAAGCAAGATTTGCTGGAAGTGATGTGCCCTAGACTGATAGTAGATGGAATCTTTTTGTATACCTGGCAGATTATTATGTGTGAGTGTATTGTTCATTTGTTGACCATCATAGACTGGCTTCCTTCTTCTACTTAACCTGCTTTCATTTAGTTTCTTTTTTTTGAGACGGAGTCTCGCTTTGTCACCCAGGCTGGAGTGCAGTAGCGTGATCTCGGCTCACTGCAACCTCCGCCTCCCAGGTTCAAGGGATTCTCCTGCCTCAGCCTCCCGAATAGCTGGGACTGCAGGTGTGTGCCACCACGCCCAGCTAATTTTTTGTATTTTTAGTAGAGATGAGGTTTCACCGTGTTAGCCAGGATGGTCTGGATCTCCTGACCTCGTGATCTACCCACCTTGGCCTCCCAAAGTGCTGGGATTACAGGCGCATGCCACCATGCCTGGCTAATTTTTTGTATTTTTAGTAGAGATGGGGTTTCACCATGTTGGCCAGGATGGTCTCAATCTCTTGACCTTGTGATCCGCCCACCTCGGCCTCCCAAAGTGCTGAGATTACAGGCGTTAGCCACCGTGCCCCACTTATTTAGTTTCCTTATGGCAGGTCTTGGTGGTATTATGGAGCCAGACAGACCAGACTTCAAATCCCAGTAGCAATGCCACTTACAAGCTGCGGGAGCTTAGGTACTTGGCTTAATGTCAGTTTTGAACCTCACTTGTGCCACCTCAAACTGGCATTAATCACACCTCCTTGATAAAACTGTTACAGGATTACTGATTCCATATTTATTAATAAGAGCACATTATCTGTTGCATCTTCTTTTATCAATTTTGCAATAACTAATACAGCAACATAAATACTGTGATTATTTTCTTTGGCAGTAAGTTTTGTACTTATAAGGTTAAATAGAATTATTTTATTGGATTTGGGGAGTAAAGAAAAACTTTTGGGGGGAGAATTTAAAAAAAAAAACCTTTTAAACTAAGCACCAGTAGTTATTTAAGTCTTGCATAGTTATTTCCTCCATTTTGAGTATGATTCATCCTTCTTGCTTAATCATGTGTGGGTTTGAATTCCTTTCTGGAGTAGCTTCCTTATATAGACTACTTTAATAATACTGCTTGTTGTAAACCTACAAGATGCATTTACCTCTGGGAAGTTATTTAGGTCGCAGCTACACATTCAAAACGCTTTGATAATGGTGACCAAACTGATGCTGAGTCATTACCAGCTGAGTGAATTTCTTGTGCCTGCAGTACCGTCCCTCATCCTTGAAGACTAGGTCTTGTGTCCACTTCTCTACGAAGCTTTCCTTGGCTCTCTAGAACCTTCTCTGAAAGGTCCAATCCAGTCAATGACTGCTCAGCCCTCAATTCCTGTAATATATATTTCAACCCATCAACGTAGCTCTTAACTATATACTTGCACATTAGTCTCCATTTTATGTGGTTTCTGTTTTATTTTGTTTTTTTTGTTTGTTTGTTTTTTTAGATAGAGTCTTGCTCTTGTCGCCCAGGCTGGAGTACAATGGCACAATCTCAGCTCACTGCAACCTCCACCTCCCAGGTTCAAGCGATTCTCTTGCCTCAGCCTCCTAAGTAACTGGGATTACAGGCACCTGCCACCACGCCTGGCTAATTTTTGTATTTTTAGTAGAGACGGGATTTCACCATGTTGGTCAGGCTGGTCTCGAACTCCTGACCTCGTGATCCACCCCTTGTGATCTATTTAGCTTTGAATAGATTATAAACTTCTCCAGAGCAGATACCATGAATGAGAGAGGTGAGAGTGTGATCCCGACGTAGGGCTATTGTGTTTTTGCTTTTTCTTAGTGCCTCCCACATAATTTGACACATGAAGAGAAGTCAACATATACTTCTTATGCGACTAACCACAAGCATTCATAAAAGGGAAGTTTTTGTGAAGTGGCTAGGCCTTTCTGGTCAACTCTGGTCTTTTAAATTTTTCAGTAATGTGGGAAGTAAATACTTTTAAGAACATAGGAAATTACCACAACACAGACTATTCGCTGATTTGTGAGGTGAATCAAGATGGAAAAGAAAACTTACCCTAATAACACAGACAGTGGGTGTGCCCTCACATTGCTTTCACGGTACATGAGAATGGCACATCTAACCCCAGTCATGCTACAAGCCAACAGGCCCATGTCTGGGTCACCTGCCGGAAATTATCATCGCAGCTGAAAAGACAAATCAGGTTGTTGATTGACTGGATCTAATTCAACTGTCTTCTAATATTATTTAGATTCTACTCTTCTTTAGGTAAATTGTCCAGGAAATGTTATTTGCTGATAATTGTGCTTTCAGGAATGTACACATGTCTATGATAATTTTTTTTTTTTTTTTGAGACAGAATCTTGCTCTGTCACTCACACTGGAGTGTGATAGTGTGATCTTGCTCACTGCAACCTCCATCTTGCGGATTCAAGCAGTTCTTCTGCCTCAGCCTTCAGAGTAGCTAGGATTATAGGCTCCCGCCACCACATGTGGCTACTTTTTGGTTTTATTTTAGTAGAGACGGAGTTTCACTATGTTGGCCAGGCTAGTCTCGAACTCCTGACCTCAAACAATCAACCTGCCTCTGCCTCCCAAAGTGCTGGGATTATAGGCACGAGCCACTGTGCCCAGCCAGCTATGATAATTTTACAAACCCAGAGCAACATGAGAGAGTGATACAAATCTAGAGAATCCCAGTCCTGTAGTAGTAAACACTGAGTCATTTTTTTGGTAAAAGGTATTTATTGAGCACATATTATGTGCCAAATCAATTTAGGTGCTAGGGATACATCAATGCACAAGAGAAACAAAAAATTCGTTCTCTCATGAAGATAGCATGCTGGCAGCTGAGACAGATAACAAACTATAAACAGAAGTATCATAATATAAATTCGGGTAGTGAAAAGTTCCATGAAAAAAATAAAGCAAATGAAGGGTATTGAGAATGACAAGGGGCAGGTGACCTAATTTATAAAATATGGTAGGGGAAGGTCCCTCTGAGGAGGCAACACTGAACAGAGACCTGAGACATATGATGCAACAAGGCAAGAAGCTTCCAGGTAGAGGATGGAGTAATAGAAAAATCCCGAGACACAAGCTAGCTTCATACCATACACGTAAAGAATATCGAGATGCCGGCCGGGTGCGGTGGCTCAAGCCTGTAATCCCAGCACTTTGGGAGGCCGAGACGGGTGGATCACGAGGTCAGGAGATCGAGACCATCCTGGCTAACACGGTGAAACCCCATCTCTACTAAAAAATACAAAAAACTAGCCGGGCGAGGTGGCGGGCGCCTGTAGTCCCAGCTACTCAGGAGGCTGAGGCAGGAGAATGGCGTAAACCCGGGAGGTGGAGCTTGCAGTGAGCTGAGATCTGGCCACTGCATCCCAGCCTGGGCGACAGAGCAAGACTCCGTCTCAAAAAAAAAAAAAAAAAAAAAGAATATCGAGATGCCCAGCGTGGCTGGATTTGGGAGAGAGACAGGGAGAGTGGTAGTTGGGATCCAGTTCATATAGGGTCTTGTAGGCTTTTGCATTTAGGGTCTTGTCTTCTGAATATTTTGGAAAGCTTATGGAGCCTTCAGAGTATAGAAGTAACATGATCCAGGTAGCCTGCAGAATGGGAGAAAATTTTGCAATCTATCGATCTGACAAAGGGATAATATACAGAATCTACAAAGAACTTAAACAACTTTACAAGAAAAAAAAAAAAAAACACATCAAAAGTGGGCAAAGGATATGAACAGACACTTCTCAAAAGAAGACATGTGCCGGGCGCGGTGGCTCACGCCTATAATCCCAGCACTTTGGGAGGCCGAGACGGGCAGATCATGAGGTCAGGAGATCAAGACCATCCTGACTAATACAGTGAAACCCCGTCTCTACTAAAAATACAAAAAATTAGCCGGGTGCGGTGGCGGGCGCCTGTAGTCCCAGCTACACAGGAGGCTGAGGCAGGAGAATGGCGTGAACCCGGGAAGTGGAGCTTGCAGTGAGCCAAGATTGCACGGCTGCACTCCAGCCTGGGCAACAGAGCGAGACTCCGTCTCAAAAAAAAAAAAAAAAAAGAAGACATGTATGCAGCCAATGAAAAAAATGAAAAAATGCTCATCATCACTGGTCATAAGTACAAATCAAAACCACAATGAGATACCATCTCATGCCAGTTAGAATGGCGATCATTAAAAAGTCAGGAAACAACCGATGCTGGAGAGGATGTGGAGAAATAGGAACACTTTTACACTCTTGGTGGGAGTGTAAATTAGTTCAACCATTGTGGAAAACAGTGTGGCGATTCCCCAAGGATCTAGAACTAGGAATACCATTTGACCCAGCAATCCCATTACTGGGTATATGCCAAAAGGATTATAAATCATGCTACTATAAAGACACATGCACATATATGTTTATTGTGGTACTATTCACAAAGCAAAGACTTGGAACCAACCCAAATGTCCACCAATAATAGACTGGATAAAGAAAATGTGGCACATATACATTATGGAATACTATGCAGCCATAAAAAAGGATGAGTTCATGTCCTTTGCAGTGACATGGATGAAGTTGGAAGCCATAATTCTTAACAAACTATCACAAGGACAGAAAACCAAACACCGCATGTTCTCACTCATAAGTGGGAGTTGAAGAATGAGAACACATGGACACAGGGAGGGGAACATCACACATCAGGGCCTGTTGTGGGGGTGGGGGCTGGGGGAGGGATAGCGTTAGGAGAAATACCTAATGTAAATGATGAGTTGATGGGTGCAGCACACCAACATGGCACATGTATACCTATGTAACAAACCTGCACGTTGTGCACATGTACCCTAGAACTTAAAGTATAATTTTTAAAAAATAAAAAAACTGGGTGTAGTGGCGGGTGCCTGTAATTTCAGCTACTCAGGAGGCTAAGGCAGGAGAATTGCTTGAACCCAGGAGGCAGAAGCTGCAGTGAGCCAAGATCGCACCACTGCCTTCTAGCCTGGGCAACAGAGCAAGACTCTACCTCAAAAAAAAAAAAAAAAAAAAAAAGAGAGAGAAAGAGAAATAGAATGAGAGAGAGAAAGAGAGACAGTAGAAAATAGTCACTAAAATTTAAGACCAGGTGCCTACAATCCCAGCTACTTGGGAGGCTGAGATGGGGAATTACTTGAACCCAGCAGTCCAAGACCAGCCTGGCCAATATAGTGAGACCGTCTCAAAACAGAAAAGAAGAAAAGTTTATTTGCCTAAGAATGTGTACAACCAGAATATTCCTATACCAATAGGAATGTGAAAAAGATATCCAAGGTGAAAGATAACTTTGAAGTTTGTCAAACAACTACTTAACTGTAAAGCAACCAATTAGTGACTGAATTCAATCATCAGTTGTGAAATAAATGTTTAAACTGATTCTACCATTTCCTTCAACAATCTTTCTTGTGTGCAAACATGGTTATATTTTTTGCATATCTACATATACAACTGCTATGGTTTGAATGTATGTGTCTGTCGAAAATTCATACATTGGAACTTAAATTCCAAGAGAATGGTATTAAGCGAAGGAGCTGTTGGGAGGTGATTAGGCTATGAGGCTCTGCCCTCACACATGGGATTAGCACCCTTATACAAGGACCGGAGGGAGAGACAGCATTTCTTGTTTTGCCCTTCTGCTCTTCTGCTATGTGAGGACACAGTGTTCATCCCCTCTGGAAGACACAGGAACCGGTGCCATCTTGGAAATAGAGAGCAAGTCATCACCAGACCCTGAACCGCCAGCGCCTTGATCTTTCACATCCCAGCCTCCAGACCTGTGAGAAATAAATTTCTGTTTCTTATAAATTACCCAGGCTAAGGTATTTTGTTATAGCAGCACAAACACAAGCAGACTTAGACAACAACCTTTGTGGCCAAGTAGACATCTACATCTCAAGAACACTAGGTCAGAAGTCTGTGGGTACTGGTTTTTAGGGCCTAGCACTGTCAAACTTTGGATGAAAATGAAAAGTATGCAACTATTTAGTTATTCCCGAATATTTAGCTGGGTAGTTATAGCTTTTCATCTTTGTCCAAAAATATAAACAGAGCAGGCAGGGCACGGTGGTTCATGCCCATAATCTCAGCACTTTGGGAGGCTGAGGCAGGTGGATCACTTGAGGTCAGGAGTTCAAGACCAGCTCAGCCAACAACAAGCTCAGTAGAAACCTTGTCTCTACTAAAAATGCAAAAATTAGTTGGGTGTGGTTGTGCACGCCTGTAATCCCAGCTTCTCGGGAGGCTAAAGAAGGAGAGTTGCTTGAACCCAGGAGGCAGAGCTTGCAGTGAGCCCAGATCATGCCACTGCACTCCAGCCTGGGCGACACAGCAAGACTCCATCTCAAAAACAAACAAACAAAAAATATATAAACACAGCAATCATGTGCAGATAGTATCATCCTAGAATAGCAATGGCGTATCATCACCTCCTTAATGACTGCCTTACTTAGACCTGCACAGACTCCAGAAAAGCACCAGAATATAAAACAATAATGAAATTGCAATTGGGCAAAAACACCAGGCATAATCAAACACTCAGTAAAGCTGAAGAAAATATTCATAAAAGCAAATAATACACACAAAAAAACAGATGCTAAAATCAAAAATGAGATTACAGTGTCTTGCAAGAAACAAAGCAGTCAGTCCTCAAATGTGCAGTGGTTTATTTATATTTTTAAAAATCAAAAACTTACATCTACCTGGTTTTTCTCACGCAATTTCTTCATATAAATCAAGTTACTCAACAATAACAACACTTAATATTAATAATGTCAAAGAACCTTCACAAATTATTCCAGAAAACATAGCAGTGTAGGAGTATGTAATTTTTTATGGATGAAGGATGAAAAAGCTCAGGCATAGCCCAAGCTAATGTCCTGCCAGTGGCAATTGAGCAAGTTAATGACAGAGCCAGGAGAACATAGAGGGACAAGCCGAACAGTTCTTTGCCGATAAAAGGCAAGATGTGAATTTAGTCCCACGTTACTAATTGACTGATGTATTTAATCATTCAGCTACATTGCTCCCTTTGACATAAGTTGGATAGATTTTCTTTTTATTCTGTTTAAGCCACAGAATTAGAGACATTTTACAGTTATAGACATGTAATAGACATAATCAAAGCAACACTAATGAAGAGAAAAACAGATGGAAAATGAAGGATAACTTTTAGAGTGTCAAGAAGTAGACAAATATATTAAGGATGTTAATTTTTAAGATCACTATAAATGTGTGCTCAAGTACATAAAATTTGGTGTGATACAATGGTGGATAACATTGTACTTCATCACATTTTTATAAATTATGTCTTCAAGGAATCAAAAAAGGGCTTTACATGCAAAAATATATACACTGACTAATGCAGAGCTAGATGAAGAATTATAACCCAAGAAACAAGATAGTCAGAAAAACATAAAAATATCTTTTTTAAACGTCTTAAATGTATTTTAGGCAGGACTGTTGTCAGGGATATTGGCACATTAACATGACTTTTAAATATTCAGCGCAATCTGTTAATAAAATTATCAGCCAGAAAGAATTTTCTTAATTATAGAAAAAAGACAAAACAAAACCATCACTAGGGTACAAATTCTCAAGACCAAGACTTGAAAGAAACAACAACTTTATGCTAAGCTCTCAAGGTCAACAAACAGTCCAACAGACTGAGAAGTGACCAAAAATAGAGATAGATAGCGGACTTTCATCATAATGGATTAAGGGTTCCTAAAAATATATATTTTTTTCTTCATGCTGCTGATTCATTGTGAAACAATGAAAAGGTTACCCATGCACACGAGCTAAATTTTAAAACACTTTTGACCCAGAGCATGTAATAAATGCTGTGTCTCTCTCCTGCCAAAATGTCCGTCAGTTCAGAGAGAGTTTGCCTACCTAATGCCAGACATCTGTGCAAAAGCTGAACAGCTTGGTCAAGGATTTTAATGTTTTGTCGATGTGGTGCCAAACATCTGGGTATTGGAAAAATAGCTAGATAATTGACTGACTTTTTACTTTTCATCCAGATGTTTGGCATCAGAATTAAATACCCCCTTACTATATAAGTACATTTATCATGTAAAAGTACTAACAATATACTCTTAATATAAAAAATAGGTTTAAATCTGCATATACAATGTGATCCCAGGTTTGAAAACAAAAATTGTATATATGCTCATAGAAGAGAACACAGAAGGAAAACATACTGAATATTGAAAGTGATTATTCATCCTCTGGGTGGCAGGGTTATTGTCAATCTTGATTTTACATGTGGTTTTTTTTTGGTCTTTTTTTTTTATTTTTTGTAATATTCTTCAATAAAGCATGTATTGCTTTCATAACCATAAAAGCATTTTAATTGTGTGATTAGATGGTGTCAGTTAATTTGGAAACTGAAAGAGTATAATTTATGGCTTGGCATTGTGTACACACAATTAACTGTAGCTATGAACCTACTAGTAGGTTATGCTGGTTTGAGAAAAGCAAATGAAAAGTAAATTAGCAAAGATAGAAAAGCTCCAGAGATCTAATGACTGCTACGCACACATGACTCGAAACAACGTGCCCAACAGGTTTTTCCTCACTCATCTGACTGGAACTCTTTATTTTGCACACATCCCACTATATACCTGCTGGCACAAACACGCAAGCCCAGAACACCAGGTGCTGTTCTCAACAACGTCGGGCGCTTGACCAGTGCATTGAGAAGGTTGGTCCCCAATAACATCCATCTCAAGACCACTTTCCACGCCTTTTTATCTCCTACTCCCAGTCCTCTCTCCTCTCTCTTTGCTCTCTTTCCGCTCTGACAAATTAAATTTAGACCTTATTCTTTTTCTTGCTTTAGAAAAGTTCTTCGAAGTTTAGACGTGTAGAATGTTAGTGTCCTCAGCATATCTCGCCCAAATCCCTCCTTTTATAGGTGCAGAGACTGAGGTCCACAGAGGTTAAATGCCAGGCTCAAGGTGGTACAATCAAGACTAGAACAAAGGGTCTGTTTCCAGCTCTGGGCATTTTTTTTTTTTTTTTTTGCTGTGCAGTGTTGCAATGGTTACTCTAGTCCCCAAATTTCTTCATCTATAAAGTAGGATAAATATTTGCATGCAAAGTGCTTTGGGATTTTTGAGATAGAAACTAAATATAAATATTAAGTATTATTTTGGCAAATTTTTTGCATTTTATAAACTCTGCTATCCAGTAATGCTTGGAAAAATTAGATCTGATCTAGATGGAATCTCAAATAGAATTTTAGTAAAAATGTCATCTCCTAAAAGCATCAAGACCTTAATCGTTCTGAATTTGTTAGGAAAGCCAGTGTTCTTCAGATGAACTAAACAATTCCAAATTAAATAAAGAACAAATGGTAAAGTTATCTGGAAACTTTTGAAATGAAACATCTGAGATCCCTTTTTAAAAGTAACCAAAAAAATGAACGACTCCCGTTGGGTGATTTTTTTTTCAGCCTTTGTAGAGAGCAAAGTAACCATAATTGGCTGATGAATCCCATACATTCTTCAGTGGTTGTTAATCTTAAAAAGCTGTTCAATAAACAATACTTAGAGTAAAAAGGCAAACACTGTAGTCTTTAAGTTTCTTCCCATAGTTCAAGAACAAAAAGACGAACCTGAAATACACCAGGTAAACAGAACCGAAAAAAAAAAATGGCTCCCACTTTCTAAGCAAATTTAAAGCTATACAACTTAAGAATACTATTTGGTAAAGCTTTGTCTTCCCATTCCCTTTCCGATAGGAGGGAAGAAAGAACAAAATAATCATTTCTAGGCAGTGAGCCCTGTAATTACATGTAACCTGCTTAACTCAATTCTTCAGAGCCAACCCAAGAAACACTTACACATTATAAAGAATGTAGCAAAATACATGCTTAGCTAGATCTGGAAACATCCTTAACTCTTAACACTTCCTGATTTTTTAAAAAAGTATTTATTTGCTCAAGTCATATAAAACGTGAAAAGAAGTAAGAAGTTAATCTGTAAATATTTCATCTCTTCTATAGATTTACTGTTCTTTTCAAAGTATCCTATCATGAGCCTGGGTTTGGAGCCACAAAGTTACTAGTATGGAAGCCCATTATTGCTCGCATGTATGTAGTATTTATGTTTTCAAAGCATTTTGCCATCATTAACTCATGTTGACTAAGCAGGATATTGGTTTTGATGGGGAAATGATCTAATCCAGTATGGAAAATTCTGTATCTAAAAACACCTGAAACAGGAAAACTTTTCATTTCTTTGTGTCTGAACCTTCTCAGTACAGAGGGCTCACAAAATGTGCCTCACATCACTGCAAAATGAGGATAACAGGGGAATCCTGTCTCATGGAATGGTTTTTATTGTAACTGTCGAATTTTTATTTGTTATTGGCAGTGATGGTGTTGTTTTGATAAATGTCATTGATTTGGTTTTGTTTGGGATTGGTTTGGCTTCTCAGAAATGAGAAAACGTGGTTAAGTGAACTAATTGTCAAACTAAAAATTGGAG
Organism: Macaca nemestrina; assembly: GCF_043159975.1. NCBI lineage: Eukaryota > Metazoa > Chordata > Mammalia > Primates > Cercopithecidae > Macaca > Macaca nemestrina. Next base: position 74,858,090 of record NC_092132.1, read on the forward strand.
ACTGCCTGTGTTCCAAGATAATTTAGCCGACAGTCTACTTGTACTACCTTTGAGATAAAACAAAAGATTTTTAGGAGTTAGGGGGTGGGAGGACCAGGGACTCTAAATACAATTTCCTTCAAAAAAAAATAAAAGGTCAAATAGCCAAGCAGTCAATTAGAAGGAAAGTTTACAGTCAAGTTTTGATGAACGGAGCAGTTCAGTTCTTTGCACAATTGCTAGTTTTGCATCCTGTCATTCACTCTTTTCTCAAGAACAGTTCAGAGCTGCTGAGCTGTCATGAGCGTGACTTGATTCCTGTGAATTGACTGTGTTCCAAAAGCTCATTATTGGAAAACTTTTCCATTTGATGCTAAATATAGAGTATTATATAAACACAATGTATTATAGGTCAAATCCTGTTACCATAAATGCTAAGAGGCTATCCAATTTGGAGTTAGGAAGGGAGGCTGTGTTAGAATTTTATAATACAGATCAAATGTGATTACAATTATATAAAGCAAAACTATTTTCAAGCCTTAGTCAATGGGCACCATATTTCAATTGTCAGTAGAAAATCCCTAAGAGTTTGTCAAAATGAGAGTTGCTTTAAATGAAACATGAACTATTCTCAATCTTTTTCATCTCACAAGAATCTCACCCTGCTAAACTCATAGCGCTAATTTCCATACCACCACATAGAATGTAATCATATATTGCTTTGTTACAATGCTCATATGTTGTTTAAAGCATAACATTATCTAGCATTTTCTATTTCTATTTGTCTCTTCAACTTGACTGTAAAAGTCTTTGAGGGCAAATATCCAGTGTTTTACTTCTGTGTGTGTTTCACAGTGCTGAATCTACAGAGTCCTTAATGAAAAACAGGGAGAACAGAAAAGGAAGGAGCGAGAAGATGGTGTGACAATTTCAGGCAGAATAGATACCCCTTTGAAAGGGTCTCATTGAGACTTCAGGGGATTTTATTTAATAAGGAAACCTCTTATTCAACACTTGAATTGAAATAAAGAAGGGGAATAAACTGAGTATAGCTTTCTACTTATGAACAGACTAGGCTTATAAATATCTAGCTCCCAAATGCATTTCCCTATATAGGAGTGTGAGTTCATCTTTTAAGCTTTAGGACCAGATTAATACACATTGTATCAGTCACCTTTGGGCAAGATGGATTCGTTTCATCTCCACTCCACATGTGAAGGAGGAGGCAACTCCTGTCCTTGGTAATTTCTGCATGAACCTAGGGGACCACTCAGCAGCTGTAGGATCTCCTTGCAGTCTACCTGCCCCTGACTCTGACACTGGGCACATTTGGATGTGGGCCAATGCCAGGGTCAGGGGAAGGTAGATAGCAAGGACTAGGGAAGTCTTGCCACAGAAGTTTCATCAGGGGCTGGGCGTAGTGGCTCATACTTGTAATCCCAGCACTTTGGGAGGCTGAGGCGGGCAGATCACGAGGTCAGGAGATCGAGACCATCCTGGTTAGCACAGTGAAACCCCGTCTCTACTAAAAATACAAAAACTTAGCCCGGCGTGGTGGCGGGCGCCTGTAGTCCCAGCTACTCGGGAGGCTGAGGCAGGAGAATGGCGTGAACCTGGGAGGCGGAGCTTGCAGTGAGCTGAGATCCCGCCACCGCACTCCAGCCGGGGCGACAGAGCGAGACTCCGTCTCAAAAAAAAAAAAAAAAGTTCCATCAGGAACACTTTGGCCAGGCTTAGCATTTAAATTTTCAAGCTCCAAGCCCTCTCCTGAATTAACATTAGGCCAATAGGCTCCTCTATCTGAAGGTTCTACTTAAAAGTTTGTTAGGTTGGGGAACTTCTGTACTAAGAAATATTAACCCTTACTCTTCAAGAGGATCTTTAGAATTTCAGTCTGACCTTGATCCTGGGTTACATTAGACTGAAAATACAAAACCAAACCTTTGCACCTGTACTGCTAATTTATCTATCTCTTACAGAACTAGGTCTTGAAAGAAGATTTTTATCCAAATCTTCAACTCCCAGCTCCTTGCAATCTTTGTAATCTTTACTTCCTTCTATTTACTCCCTACTAATTGCCCTATGGATAGAGTGATCATATAATTAATTGTTCAAACCAGGAGACATTGAAGTTTTATGTTTTTATTTGGGTTTTTTAGGTTGTTGGTGTCAGCTTTTTTTTTTTTTTTTTGCAATTTTAAAAATTGAGATCTAATTCACATAAAATTCACCATTCTAAAGTGTACAATTAATTGGTTTTTAATATATTTTGTATTTTACAACCTTCACTTATATCTCCAAAACATTTTCATCATCCCTAAGGGAGATTCCACACACATTAAGTAGTCACTCCCCATTCTCTGTTCCCACAGGCCCTTGAAACCACGGAGATACTTTCGTTTTGCATGGATTTGCCCATTCTGGACATTTCACATAAATGGAATCACACAACATGAGCCACTGTGCCTAGTCTTGTTATTTTCTCTTTTTTTGATTATAGTTATCCTCATGGGTGTGACATGGTATCTTGTAGTTTTGATTTGCATTCCGTAATGATTAGTGGTGTTAAACATCTTTTAACATGCTCATTGGCCACTTGTATATTTCTCTGGAGAACTGTCTATTACAGTTATTTGCCAGTCCAGGTGAGGTGGCTCACGCCTGTAATCCCAGCACTTTGGGGGCCAAGGTGGGCAGATCACTTGATCCCAGGAGTTTGAGACCAGCCTGGGCAACATGGTGAAGCCCCATGTCTACAAAAATTACAAAAAATTGCCTGGAATGATATGTCATGTGCCTATAGTCCCAAATACTTGGAAGGCTGAGGTGGGAAGATCACCCGAGCCTAGGAGACAGAGGTTGCAGTGAGCTGTGATGGTGACACTGCATTCCAGCCTGGGTAACAGAGTGAGATCCTGTCTCAAAAACAAACAAACAAACAAACAAACAAACACCTTATTTGCCCATTTTAAAAGTGAGTTGTCTTTTTATTGTTGAGTTGTAAGAGTTCTTTATATATTACAGATACTTTCACCTGGTATATGAATTGCAAATATTTTCTTCAGGATATTTTTAAGTGAAGGGAGAGAACTGTTAATACTTGCTTAGAGAATACAGACATACTGAGACAGTTTCAAGCAAAACAGGACATATGATCAACCTACCTGTGGAGGATCATGGTCCAGCAGGTTGAAGAATAAATGTTATTTTAATTTTAATGGGACAGTCTATCTAAATAATCAAACATACTCAATCAAACCAAGTACCCTCTCTGCATTATCTGCAACACTAGATGCTGTGGAAAGGAATCTTTAAAAAATAGTGTAAAATATTTGTGAGTGCTTAAGCAACTTTAAGGTCAAGATTGAAAGACAGAAGAAACACACACATTGTAAATGAAAGGATTTGTGTACTATGGTGGATTAGAAGAAGAGATAAGTCTTAGGATACTTAGAGAAATTCTAGCTCTTTTTCCTTCTTTTTTCTTTCGGTCTCACCCTGTCATCCAGGCTGGAGTGCAGTGGGGAAATCATGGCTCATTGCAGCCTCTGCCTCCCAGGCAAAAGTGACCCTCCTGCCTTAGCCTCCCGAGTAGCTGGGACTACAGGTGTGTGCTGCCATGCCTGGCTAATTTTTGTATTTTTTGTAGAGACAGGCTTTCACCATGTTACCCAGACTGGTCTTGAATTCCTGGGCTCAAGTGATCTGCCCTACTTAGCTCCCAAAGTGCTGGGATTACAGGCATGAGCCACTGTGCCCAGCCAGTTCTAGCCTTAAAGAACAGGTAGGCCAGGCGTGGTGGCTCACGCCTGTAATCCCAGCACTTTGGGAGGCCGAGGCAGGCGGATCACGAGGTCAGGAGATCGAGACCGTCCTGGCTAACACTGTGAAACCCCGTCTCTACTAAAAAATGCAAAAAATTAGCCGGGCATGGCGGTGGGCGCCTGTAGTCCCAGCTACTCGGGAGGCTGAGGCAGGAGAATGGTGTGAACCCTGGAGGCAGAGCTTGCAGTGAGCCGAGATCGTGCCACTGCACTCCAGCCTGGGCGACTGAGCGAGATTCTGTCTCCAAAAAAAAAAAAGGACAGGTAGCACTGAAACTAAGATAATTCTTGTTTTAAAAAGGAAGTGAGTTGGCCAGGCACAATGAATGGCTCATGCCTGTAATCCCAGCACTTTGGGAGGCCAAGGTGAGCGGATAACCTGAGGTCAGGAGTTTGAGATTAGCCTGCCAACATGGTGAAACCCCATCTCTACTAAAAATACAAAAAGTACGCAGGCATGGTAGCACACGCCTGTAATCCCAGCTACTCAGAAGGCTGAGGCAGGGGAATTGCTCGAACCCAGGAAGCGGAGGTTGCAGTGAGCCAAGATTGCACCATTGCACTCCAGCCTGGGCAACAAGACTGAGACTCCATCTCAAAAAAAAAAAAAAAGAGAGAGAGAATAAAAGGAAGTGAGTTATTTCATCTGTTCAGGCTGCTTTAACAAAAAAACCATACACTGGGTAGTTTATAAACAACAGAAATTTAGTTCTGGAGGCTGGGAAGTCCAAGATCAAGTTACCGGCAAATTCAGTGTCTGGTGAGGGCCCACTTCCTGATTCAGAGATGGCACCTTCTTGCTATATCCTCACATGGTAAAAGGGGCTAGTTAGTGTTCAGGGGTCTTCTTTATAAGGACCCTAATCCCGTTCACATGGATGGAGCCTTCATGACCTAATCACTTCCCACACGCCCCACCTTCTGATACTATCACACTGAAGGTTAGTTCTCAACATGTGAATTTGTTCAGGACGTAATAGTTACTGAGAGCTCTAGCTCATGTGTATGACGTGTGCCAGGGAGTCCAGAAGGGCAGAGCACCCTTGTATGCTCCTATGCTGAGAGAAGGAACAAAAAATAAGGTCTATGTTTCACACAATGGTTTTGTTCTCTTTCCAACCTCTTAGGTTATCACCCCATTAGAGCAAGGAGAAAGGTTTCTAAAAATAAAAAAAAAGGTATATATTATTTTACATTCCTGCTTTTGAAGAACAGAGTAGCCATTCAGAACACATTGATTCAATTCTGCTGCTACTTTGTTGCGTTTCATACTGTCCCAACCGGAAATTAGCCCTTAATTACTTGCCTAAAAACACTTACACTTTTATTGTTAGAGGTTGACATTGATGCTTTCTAATAAACAAGTCAACTTTGTGAGGACAGGTGCTTTCTGTTCACTGGTCTAGTCACATGTGAGGGTCTTGGATCTGCCCTTGCAGACCTCCTGTTTACTCTGCTCTCTGCCTTTGCTCTCTGGCTGCTGCCCACACAGACTCAGCCAGTGGGCTCAGGTCTCTGCAGATGCTGGCTGAGTTCAGTCAGTGAGGATCCCTGTGTAGAGATTGGAGGAGGGAAGAAGGGTAAGATCAAGGTGTTGATTCCCCTGGCTACTTTTCTGTGAGGTTCCCTGATCCTGCCAGCTCTCTCCCTGGTCATATTCCTTTGCTCTCTCCCTCTCCTTCAGAACCTACAAGTGGTGACAGTTTTGCTGGTGCTAGCCTTGAGTTCCTGCATAATCCTGCTTTACCCACACCTTTGAAATTAATCCCTTTTGTAAATAAACTCCCTCTGGATTATCGTAATTTGAATGTGCCATCTGTTTACTCTTGGGACGCTAACTGATATAAACCCTCATAGTGCCCAAAACTTTAGAAGGTGCTTAACAAGTATTTGTGGAATAATTAATAAATGCATAAATGAGAGCAGATGCTTCTATTTCATCTTCTCTTCCTTAACAATTAACTGGTTAGAGAAGAGATTTTTGATAAGGGACATGAAACTTGCAAATTTTCAGTTTACACTTAATGTATAAGTTGACTTCATTTTGAGAAATCTATTTTTAATTTAAAGTGTCAGGTAGGCCGGGTGCTGTGGTTGACGCCTGTAATTTCAGTGCTTTGGGAGACTGAGGTGGGAGGACTGCTTAAGGCCAGGAGTTTGAGACCAGCCTGGACAACACAGTAAGACCCCATCTCTAAAAAAATTTTTTTGATCAGCTGAGAATGGTGGTGCGGCACCTGTGTCTCAGCTGCTCAGGAGACTTGAATTTCTCTTTGGGAATTCAAGTGGGAATTCAAGTGGGAGGGTCTCTCGAGTCCAGGAGATCAAGGCTGCAGTGAGCTGTGATTGCACCACTGCACTCCAGCCTGGTTGACAGAGCAAGACCCTGTCTCTTAAAAAAAAAAAAAAAAAAAGCCAGGCAATAAGTCTCGTTGTATGATAAATCTGCCTTATTTTGTCACCACAATAATTAAGTCTATTCTTTTCAGTGCACTAAGCAAAAACACGTAAGACGAGAAGCAGGGGATGTTTTAACATTTTTTTCTAAGTCATGCGATGTAAGTGGTGTGTGTGTCTGTTTAGTATCAAAGGAAAAAAGAAAAATGTAGTTTTTTTCCTCATTTCAAAAACATCATACTTTTTCTTGCAATTGTTTTCTTAGCCATGATGCCCATTTCTACCTTTGCCGATTGTCACACTGAATGCTTCTGATCACAGGGCAGTAGTTCAGAAAAAACCCTGGGGTATAGTACACTCAATTTTAACTTTAGTCTTACCTCTTTCAATTTTGACTTCTCTTTGTTCACTCTGATTTTTTGTTTTGTTTTGCTTGTGGTATGTGTGTCTGTGCACACAGACATATTTTCAACATGGCCATGCTATAGAAAAAAGCATTTCTTACCTTCCAGCATACTTAACAAAATATTACCTGCTTTCTCACAGAAGCAAGATATCCATAGCTACCTGCCCTACAAAAATCAATAAAATTTTATTTTTGCTTTCATAAATGATTTCCTCAGTCCTCTAATTTTCTTGAGGACAAGAAGGAAAAAAAATTTAGCATTAGCCTCCATTTTATCCCTTTGTTCAGGAGACTTTATAAACTCCAAGAAAAAAAAAAAGTCTGTTAGAAATAGCAACTATGCCTATGCAGATTCCCTTTGTCAAGGAATTTGATTAGAATGAGAATATCAAAGATTATCAAAGATCAGTAATGGTGAATTAACAGATCAGGGGCTAGGCATGGTGGTTCATGCCTGTAATCCCAGCACTTTGGGAGGCCAAAGCAGGAGGATGGCTCGAGCCCAGGAGTTTGAGACCAGCCTGGGCAATATGGCAAAACCCCATCTCTAAGAAAAATACAAAAAGTAGCGAGGCACAGTGGCATACGCCTGTAGTCCTACCTACTCAGGAGGTGGAGGTGGGAGGATCACCTGAGCCTGGGAGGTCGAGGCTGCAGTGAGCTGTGATGGTGCCACTGCACTCCAGCCTGGGTGACAGAGTGTGACCCTATCTCAAAAAAAAAAGTAGAACAAAGACCTAAGAAATGATGACCATTTCAGCAAGTGTGGAAATGAAAAATGAAAGGATGGATTCACTATCAACCAGGGATTAGGAGAAAAAACTTGTCTCAAAGAAAAAGTCTGTGGAACATCTTTTCAGTGGATTCTAAGTGAGTCAGTCACTCTAAGTGAGTCAGTCACATCTCTTGGATGGCGAACGGAATGGACACGATGGGTGTGGCCGCCATTATTTGACTGGACACGATCCCTACTGCTTTCTAAATTGGGAGCTTGCTACATGATCTTTTTGGAAAAGTTTCTTTCAAATTATTGCCTGGGCTTGTCATGGCTTGTCCCAAAGCAGCCAAACAACTGTCTCCAATGTGCTTTTTTGCCCCAATCCAGCTATTGTGTGCTTTGATGGGACTGAGGGCTATGCTCCTAAGTCTGGTCTGCATCTTAAGAAGAAATGACAGGGAAAGAGTTTGGAATGCTCTAGCCCACTCAGTGACAATGTGTTAGGGTGTTTTCCTCAAATAAAATGCCATTCTTAATTATATTTTCCTCAAAAAGTAATTCTCTGTGATTGCCAAAGAGAAATTCAATCATATGTGTCTTTGTTATTCATTTTCTTGTGGATTCTGTAAAACAGAATCATTGTAGTATGTGTGAATTTTCTATATTGCTTTGATTTCAAGACAAACTGAAATTTTGATTTGGTGATTTTAGTGAAAACGTAGAATTGCTGAGCAGACTCAGATTTAGCTTCCAAGGACAGGACAATCATGAAGGCTTTGTTGCATTTTGTGCATAGTTTAGGGTGAACATCAGATCTTGAAGTTTCCAGAAGGATAAAGGTTGTGTTAAATGGTATATTTTCTTATCCATCTCTTTCTTTTCACTCCTTCTTATATAACTTGTTGGAAAAAAAAAAAAAAAAGAACCATTTCTTTCAGAAAAATCAATTTAAATGGACTCTCCCATCAGATGGAAAAACTGAGCGAAATTGAAAAATAGCTCAGCTCATTAGAATACTTCCTGGGGACTCTCTGGGGGAAAGGCAGGGAAGGAAAAAAATAGGGATTTACAATAAAATTAGGGGTGAAAACAAAAACAAAACCTCATTCCAAACTATTATGTAATGATGACCCAGGAATGATGGCAACGAGAGATACAGTCCAAAACTATACAGTAAGTGCCATAATCATTGGAAAAGGAGCTAAGGGAAACAAAAGAAAGAATCACTGCTGAGAATGGGACGGTTTTTGTGAATGTCTACACCAAGAATCTGTGAAGTTCTGTAATCCTATACTCTTCCCCAGTCCTCTGGAAGGTACCTTAGGGGTTAATGTGACTATGAAGCTATCTGAAGCACAAACCAAATTTTAGGCACCCAGCCCTGGAGCCGATAAAGGGGTTGTGGTAGTTTGACTTCAGTGCACTACAGCTTCTCCCAGTTCTCCGAGTGAGCCGTCCTCAAATTGAAGTGCCGCTTTAGGCATGAGGAGCAGAAATAGCAATGTGGAGGGGTGGAGACGGCTTGCTCTGAAGAGCTTTTTGTCTGGTGATTCTGTGACTAAAGATAATATTTGTTTATCTTGTATGTTTAACTTGTGTCTTGTAATCCAGAAAGCTGGAAAAAAAAAAGTAGAATTACAAGTAAGTTAGTGAACCAACCCATAGTATAGGGTATAATTTCTAGGCATGGGAAGGGCAGGAAGAACAAAATCAGCAGTTATGATAGAATGTATTTTTTCTGTGCTCTCTCCAACCCTTCCAGTAGGATAATTTTACAATTAAAGTGCTGATTGCGCAGCAGTGTTTGATGTCGAGTTATGCTCATGGAAGCGGCTTTCTTACTTCTTGCATAGTTAAATGATTTTTTAAAAGAAAATAAAACATCAGTCAATCAATCAAACACAAAAGTCTTCCAGTGGCACTCCAAGGCTGGGAAGCCCAAGGCTGCAGAACATGGAGAAGGATTTAAAACTTGAACATCCTCCCATCACCAAAACATGATTACAATACCTCAGTGAATATACTAGGTATTATAATGGGTGTGGAGAGGCCAGAGGAGTGGGGGGTCTTGGGAAAACACGTTTAGGCTTTTAAAGGATAAAAGGCCCGGAAAAATTCCAGGAAGGAGAAACTGTATGTTCTATCACAGCAGCGTATTTTTTCTCAGTGAGATCAGCGCCTCCTCTTTTTCTCGTTACAGGCTCGGCTCAATATTATTGAAGTAAAGCCAACAGCAAGTTAGCGAACCAGCAGGGGAGCAAATTGATTATACAGTTAACGGTGGAAAAACTGAAATTCTTTATTAAGGGAAAATGAAATACAGTTAATTTATGCTTCAACCGAGCCTTTCCCCACGTGGCATTTACTCTACTGGTTCTTTGACTTTGCTGTGAGGCTGTAACTTAGCCAAAAAATGACAGAAGCTTTACTGATTTAAAAATAAGGCAGGTTTTGAGCTTTTTTTCCCCCCCTTGCATGATGATTTTTCCAGCTACAATTACTGTAACTCACTCATTATAGAGGATAGCATGGCAGGCAAACAGGCAAGAAAAAAAGTGTGGTAAAACAGTTGGCAGAATGTAAATTGAAAGTCTTTGCCATCTAATTTTAAACAGTATTTATAGAGAGCACCCATTGAATACAGCATTCAATGTCTCACACAAAATCTCTTAAGTAGCAGGCACATTTGCTGAAGTTGTTAGCAAAACTAGTGGACCCTAATAAGTGAAAGAAATTAAAACAACTCTAAGTTCCAAATGTAAAAGATAGAATCAAGGTGAGGTCCATCAATTTCATGTAATTTTTATTTATTTATTTATTTATTTATTTTGAGACGGAGTCTCGCTCTGTCGCCCAGGCTGGAGTGCAGTGGCGCGATCTCGGCTCACTGCAAGCTCCGCCTCCCGGGTTCACGCCATTCTCCTGCCTCAGCCTCCCGAGTAGCTGGGACTACAGGCGCCCACAACCGCGCCCGGCTAATTTTTTGTATTTTTAGTAGAGACGGGGTTTCACCGTGGTCTCGATCTCCTGGCCTTGTGATCCGCCCGCCTCGGCCTCCCAAAGTGCTGGGATTACAGGCGTGAGCCACCGCGCCCGGCCAATTTCATGTAATTTTGAACTATAAAACCTAATGCTGGGGTGCCCCTTCAGAATTAAAAATAACACTAATGATTTACACACACAAAGGAAGCTTTCAAAGATCTGCATTCTAGATTTTCTCTTATTAATTCTTACAATAGCCCCAGGTTCAGAGAAATTGCTGTATTATTTTCTAACTTTTTATTTTGAGATAATTATAGATTTTCATACAGTTGTAAGAAATAATGCGGGGAGATCCCACATACCCTTTGCCCAGTTTCCCTCAATGACAACATGTTGCATAATTATAGTACAATATCACCACCAGAAAATTCACACTGATGCTGTCCAGCAATCTTATTCTGTTTTATGTGCACTCATTTACATATATATATGTGTGAAGGGGTGTGTGTATATACTCTATGCGATATTTTCACATGTGTGGTTTCATGTAACCACCACCAGTGAAGATATGTAATAGTTCCATCACAAAGATCCGTCGTCCTACCCTTTTATAGCCACAGCCACAGCTACCTCCTTCCTACCCCACTCCCTAACCTCTGGCAACCACTAATCTGTTTTCCATCTCTGTAATTTTGTCATTTCAAGAATGTTATATAAATGGAATCATACGATATATAGACTTTTGAGATATCCTTGAGATCTATTCAAGTTGTTGTGTACATCAATAATTTGACTCTATTAATGCTTAGTAATATTCCATGGTATGAATATACCACAATTTGTTTAGCTATTCACCCACTGAAGGACATTTGGATTATTTCCACTTTGGGACTATTACAAATAAAACTGCTGTAAACATTTGTGTACAGGTTTGTGTGTGAACATAAGTTTTATTTCTCTGGAATAAATGCCTAGAACAATTGCTCTGTGTGTGTGTGTGCACACATGTGTGTGTGCGTGCTTAGTCCTATACAATTTATCAAATGCTAAAATTCATGTGACCATGACCATAGTCAATATATATAGTATTATTCTTTTAGCAATAAAAATACAATGTGATAGCCTGTAATTGCAGCAATTTGGGAGGCGGAGAAGGGAGGATCACTTGAGGCCAAGAGTTCATGATCAGCCTGGGCAATACCCCTAGATCTCATCTCTACCAAAAAAAGACTTTTTTAATTAGCCAGGCATGGTGGCACATGCTGGTAGTCCCACCTACTCAGGAGGCTAAAGTGGGAGGATCCCTTGAACCCAGAAGTTCAAGGATACCGTAAACTATGGTCTGATCACGCCAGTGCACTCCAGCCTGAGCCACAGAGTGAGACTTTGTCTCTAAAAAAAATTTTATAGACAGGTAGAAGAATAGAGCAGAGCTACCGTGCAGCATGCTGAATTGGGGCAATTGCTCTGTTTCAATTCAATTATATTCAAAATATATACAAATATGCAGAAATCACTGCTGTCTAAATACAGTGATTCCTGTAAGTTACAGGCATAATAATAAATATATTATACCTAGTATTATTATTATTATTATTTTGTGACAGGGTCTCACTCTGTCACCCAGGTTAGAGTGCAATGTCATGATCAGACCATGGCTCACTGCAGCCTCAACCTTCTGGGCTGAAGGGATTCTCCCACCTCAGCCTCCTGAGTATCTAGGACCACAGGCATGCACCACCACACCTAGCTAATTTTTAAAAACTTTTTGTAGAAATGGAGTCTCACTTTATTGCTCAGGCTGGTCTCAAAGCCCTGGCCTCAAGCGATCCTATCACCTCAGCCTCCCAAAGTGCTGAGATTACAGGCATGAGCCACCATGCCCAGCTATGCCTATTATTTTAGTACATTTTTATGTCCTCAAGGAAACCTAAAAGTTTTACTATATTTTTGTTAGAAAAAGACTTTTTAAGCCTTTTCGTACAACGGACTGAGTATGGATGCTCACCTGTAAGTGTCTAATTCTGAGTCAATATCACTGCTTTTATTTGGAGGATTCTAAGATAATGAAATGTGAGACATTGGAATCCTATCTCTGATCAAGCTGTGGCTCAGAAGAGGTATAAGGAGAGCCATTCCTACCACAGGACAGTTAGAATCATTCTCCAGCAGAAGTGACCTGAGGAGTGGTTATTAAAGACTTCAAGACAAAGGAAAAAGCCTTGGTATGTCGGGACTGCAACATTCTATTGAAAGGTAAGACCCTTTGCATAAGCAAGTCAGAAGTCAGTAGCTGTTGGCGAAGCCTTATAGCTACACCTTGTCCATGTCGCCACTACTCCATTATGTCTCTGTGAGCTCCTTCGGGGCAGGGACTGTGTTTAACTTAGTTCTGACTCCCTGGCACTTAGCACAGTGTTTGGACATAGTAGCACTCCATATATAACTAGGCATAGCAAGAGACATACAAAATTAGGAATTTAAACCACAGATAAAAGGAAAAAAAGGCAGTATTTTATATTGAATTAGTCCCTGTCATCAGAGGATATCATAGGACGGGTTGGGGAGAGGCCCAGCATGTGGCAGGCCCTCTGACGGGGGCAGCCCTGAAAGGACAGCGACGGGATGAACAGAGTCCATGCAGGCTTGATCCAGAAGGCTCCACCTTGGTGCAGAGCAGCAGGAGCCTACTCTGCGGGGCTGAGATTGTAAACCGAACCAGGTGGGCATCTGGGTTGGAAGTCCTTCCTCAGCTCTGTTCCACCCTGGGAACGCCTCTGCTATTTTCTTACAGTACTGTGTTCACCTTATCTGCGTATTAGATCTTCCTTCTCTACTGGACAGTGCACTTCTTAAGGCAGAGCCACACGTTCTACTCAGAGCACGTAGAACTTGCTCAGTAAATTATTTGAGTGGTTGAATGAATGAGGTATTGCATCTCCGTTTGTGCTGTTTCCTCCCCCAGAGTGCCTTCCCCATCTTGTCCGACCGATCAGACCCAAACCGCTTAGAAGACTCAGCTCAAGGGTCACCTCTTCTCTGGTTTTCCCTGTTCCTCCTTCCCATTGGCAAAGTAACGTGGCGCACTGCCCTTCTGGAATGCCACCGCTACACCTTGTCCATGTCGCCTCTACTCCATTATGTCTCTGTGAGCTCCTTCAGGGCAGGGACTGTGTTTAACTTAGTTTTGACTCCCTGGCACTTAGCACAGTGTTTGGACATAGTAGCACTCCATGTATAACTGGGCATAGCAAGAGACATACAAAATTAGGAATTTAAACCACAGATAAAAGGGAAAAAGAGGCAGTATTTTATATTGAATTAGTCCCTGTCATCAGAGGATATTATAGGACAGCAATCCCTGTTAAACTTGGTTAATGAAGTAACTATTACTTTACCAATTTTCCCTAAGGATACCCTTAGAAAAAGAGTATAAGCCCTTAGAAAAGGACTTAGGCAGAAGCCCAAATTTCTGGATGGAAAGAGGACAATGCAGAAAACCACTGGAATGCAGGGCCTATAGAATGTCCTCTATTCAGATATCCTGAAACATCCCAATGACTACATTTCCACCCCCTCACCCTGCTGTTTGGTATCACATAAACTTGAGCCTTCAACTAAATTCTAAACCAGGAAAAAATAATCTAAAATTGGAAGAAACCTTTTGTCCTAGCTACTGGAAGCCAGTGTTATTTATTCCCAGATCAAGGTCCTTATTAAAATGCATGTATTTTTTTAAAACAAATGTAACTTCAGTGGCAATGAGTCCTCAATATAAAACTCTCCAATCAGGCCAAGTCAATCTCTTTAAAATTTTCCCAACAGTCACAATTTATAAAACATGTAAGCCAAACCCAATAAATCAAGTAAATAGCATTGCATAATGGAGGCTTAAATATAGAACAAGACAAGCCAGAAAGGTTCAATTAAGTAAATGCTGTACATATGTCTAGCTTTGGTGAGGTCAGTATAATATATTGGATTATTTTAGTATAAAGCCAAATAAAATAAGATAATTTAATGATTAAATAAAAAAGAGGAAGAAACAAGAAAAAAATGAATACTTTAGGAAAATATAATGGACCAAAAAGTCCTAGAACAAGCTAGAGTTTTGAATTACAATACACTCTTAATAGAAACCCTAGAGTTAGTAAATAGAAAAGTGGTGAAACTCTGATAACAACACAAAAATACAGTGAAAATCTCTGAATAATTAGTGCATACTATTGTAATTGTGATTTTTAAATCCTAAATTGTTTTTAGATAATTAATATGTAACAAAAGCAAAATGTACATATATGATATAAAGTTGCCATGGTGATACTAGGCTATTGAAGGACTATATAACTCTGACACAATGGGATGAAAATGAAAAATATATCTAATCATCCAGATGTTTTGTCTACACAGTTGCAAAATTATAATATTTCAAGCTATGTGGGTGATTTAATGAACTTACATTTTTCCTATGAATGTTTGATCCTGGCCAACAATTTTTTCTACCTCTTTGCAGTAGAAAGGGGATCCTATCAATTAGGAAAAACTTAATTCATGAAAAATATAACTGTTATATGTATGTACAATACAATATCCATGAGCACATGTCTATAATGATTATGCTGTCAAACTAATCATGATTAACTTTTTTCTTCTAATATTTTTTGCTGTACGTTCATCTATTTTGTTGTTCACCAATGCTTACAGGCAAAAAAAAAAAAAAAGAGACTGTGACTACTGTAAGTCTTCAAATGCTTAGAAAACATATATAGGAGAAAAACTTTAAATGGAGAAATCTATCCGTGAATGTATGGTTTTATGCACTGGGAAACAGGAGCTATTATTTAATTTTACCAGAAAAACACTTTGGACAATTTGTATGTATCATTGTCTCTGAACATAAACTTGAAGATTATTTCTTCGGTCAAACCAGATTTTTTACCAGTTTCCAAACACACCTCTGTGCTTTCCTTGGCTCATATTAATTCACATATTCATTCAATACCTAGTTATTAAGTGCCTGGTAGGTGTCAGACATTCTGCCAGATGCAGGTAATACAAAGGTGAAGTAATACACACAGTTGGTGCCCCTGTGGAGCTTATGATCCACTGGGGCACACAGACTTCAATCAAGTGATCATACAAATGAATGGCATGAGAGCCTGTGTGAGAGGATTTGATCTCATCAGAGATGCCAGGCAAGGCTTCCCTGAGGAGGTGGCACTTGGGCTGGGGTCTGAAGGATAATTAGGAGTTACATAGGTGAAAAGGTGGTGCAAAGGTGTTCCAGCCAGAGGGAATAACATATGTAGAAATCATGTGACAGGAGAGAGGGTACCAGAAACTAAGATGGGCCTATGTGGCTAGACCAGAGAAAGGACAGGAACATATTCAGGTGAAGCTCCAGAGAGAAAGTACGGGAAAGAACGTGCCCCTTGCAGGGTCTTGCAAATGAATGGAATTTCATCATATCCCAAGATATTTTTCCTAAAAGGCCCTTTGAAATCCTATATGGCCATTCTCAGATGCCACCTCCTCCAAAATGCATTTCCCAATCCCTTCAGCTAAATGTGTCGTTCCCCTCCTCTACGCTTCAGATAACTGTGGTCATACCTGTGTCGTCTCATTATCCCTTTCTGCATTGTATAATGGTTATGTGTGCTGCTTAGTGTCAGGGTTGTGAATTTATTCACCTTTGTATTCCACACATATGTAATAAGTGCTCAATCCAGGTTTGAATAGCTTCAATTTAATCAGCACTCTGGTTCAGCAATTTGAGCCACTGCTTTTTCATGATCAAAACTGCTGGTTAAAGCCTTTAGTAGTGCTATGGAGCGGATAAAGGATTTTGACAGGCAAAGATAAACTCTGAGATGTATGGCAAAATATTGTTACATCTAGGCAAACTGGAGGAGATATGACATACCTGGGTACATGGCTTACTGATACAGGAACACAAAACCATTGGTAGCTCAGTATTCAACTTCACAGTTGCATGAGAACTAATGGCCTTTACCATGTTGTGAAAGTTCCTAGGAATGCTCTGTGATCCTGAGATGTGGATGACCTCCAAGGAAGGGCAGGTGCTCACTTTATACCTGACCAACTTTCACACATGTAATAAACATTGGCTACATAATACTAAAAATTTGGAAAAAACTTAAAAATTTTAGTTGAACATTCTACCAAATAATTCTGGTTTTATCTAGAATTTTGGTAATGGTTACAAATATTCAATGTCTGGGCATTAGGCTAAAACAGAAAATATGAACCATGGATATAAAATGCGTGCCTCTGAAGACTAGTACCTAGTTTTATTATTTGTTTTTTGTTTTGGTATCTAGTGTTTGAGGAAAGAATTACTTTTTTCTTTTAAAAATATGGCTTTATTAAACAATTGAATAAAACTGATATGAAGTCAATTCATTTTTACACATCATGGAAAGGAAAAACGATCATGGATAAAACTAATAATAAAATGTTTTCTATGTCAGACATGGTGGCACGCACCTGTAGTCCTAGCTACTCAGGAGGCTGAGGCAGGAGGATTGCTTAAGCCAAGGAGTTAGAGGTCAGCCTGGGCAACACAGCAAGACCCTGTCTCTAAAAAAAGTTTTCTAAATTACAAGCAGCAAAATTATTAAACACAAAGTGAACATTCACAAAGATCAATGTAACAAGAGAAAATGAAAATAAAGAAAAGAGAGGAAGATTATATATATATATATGTGGAAAGTGTAAGTACTTTTATATATATACACACACACACACACATAAGTAGAAAAGGAGTAATTGCTGTTTATGTGTTAGGCTTGCTAGGTATTTTACATGTGTGAATTTATTCAGTTTTCACAGCACTTCTATGAGAACTGTACTATTATTATCCCCATTTTACAGAAAACTGGAACACAGAGAGATTAAATAGCTTGCACAAGGTCACACAGCTAAAAAGCAGTAGAGCTAGGACCTCAGTTGGGGCAGCGTGACTCTCCAGAGTGTGCATTCTTCATGAGAGCAGAAATTGATTTTTAGGGGGTAAAAAAAATCTTAGACATTACCAAGGTTTGTGGCCCTCCCAAGGGACAGATACATAAACAGTCACATAGTACACAAATAGTATTAAAATCTCATGGGGAAGGAGAGATTGGTTAAGAAAAATTTGTCTAAAATGTCTCCTTAGGGGTGTAGTGAAAATGAAAGCTGAGGGCAGTGATTACACCTGTAATTTCGGATTCATTATATAAATGAGACTCATTAGCATATGTGTTGTCATCAAAATCATGGGAGTGGATGAAATTGTGCTTTGAGAGGCTGAAGTGGGAGGATGGCTTGAGCCTAGAAGTTCAAGACCAGGCTGAGCAACACAGTAACACCTCCATTTTTACAAAAATTTTTAAAAAATTATCTGGGCATGGTGGCTGGTGGCACCTGCAAGTAGTTCTAGCTACTTGGAGGCTGAGGCAAGAGGATCACTTGAGCCCTGAAGGTCAAGGCTGCAAGAAGCTATGATTGCATCACTGACCTCCAGCCTAGGTAACAGAGCAAGACCCTGTTTCCAAAAAAAGAAAAAACAAAGAAAGACTGAAAATGAGATTGAGAAACACTGCTCTAAAGTTTGTGCTCATAACTCCTATTTAATAATGCCTCTTAAGCTTCATGTTATGTTTTTTCTTTTCTCAGAGAACAAATTGAAGGGGTGACGTTCACATTTCATTAATAACGTGGATTCAGGAGCTCCGTAATGATGTAGATTCAGTCTGCTGAAATGTGTCTGTTCTGAAATAGCTAATTTAGCTATCTCCAAGTAATGGTATCATAGCAATTGTTATCTCCAAGTTATTGATTATTGAAGTTTCACTAAAACTTTATAGTGTACTTGTTTGTATGGTATTCTGCTACAAAACTGTATATTCCTATGACCGAGGACAGTCCTGAGGAAACTTACAGAGTGGGTACTGTTTATCTTGTCTGGCACTTTCCCTATAATTTTGGAACTCCTCCTTGACCTCTGAGTTCTCTCTTTTAATCTTCCCTGGTTATTCAGTCATTCATTAGACCCAGTAACATTTATTGAGTACCCTGTGCAATTTCATTCACTCCCATGATTTTGGTGACAACACATATGCTAATGAGTCACATTTATATAATGAATCTGAAATCTTTCATCCTAGCAAAGATTTTTTTCCCTGAAGTTCCAGAGGACCAAACTGCCTAGTGGACATTTCATTGTCAAGTCCCCCAGACTACTTAAAACTTAACACATCTCACAGGGAATGACCTTTTTCTGCATGTGTGCTTCTCCTCCTGGTTCCTCCTTTAAGAACTGGCAACTTCATCCATCTCATCACCCAAGCCAGAAACCTGGAAGCATTTGTCATCGGTCACATTCAACCAGTGACCAAGTCTTGACAATTGTACTTCCTTAACATTTCTCAGATCTTTACTCTCCTTTCTAGTCAAATATATTACTAAATTCACAGTCTTATCACTTCTGTGTAGAAAACCGTTCCCTGCTTTGAAACTCTTCAGTAGCTGCCGATTGCATGAAGAATGTAGACCCTCTATGATCTAACCTCACTGGGCATACCATTCCATCACCACTCACACCCTACATTTTTGAGGCTTGTAACTCATTTTTAATGAGGTTACTTTGAAAATGTCTGAATCACAGGCCCTAAATTGGCATGTGGGAATCCACCAAAGCTACCTTTGACATATAGAATGGAAAACATGTCCTGTATTTGTTGCCTGAATGTGAATTCCTACCTAAAGTGGACTCCTCTTTTTTTTTTTAAGTGTACTTCTCTTAAAAGCAGGCACATCAAACAAAATATATTGCTATCACCCCTACAGTGCCTTGTGTACTATACATGCTCAATAAATATATTTTGACAAAAATCACTATTGACTATTATTCTACAGACTTGCATGTTCTTTCTCTTGGAAATAGAATTATGTTATGAGACCACAGTATTTCTTATTCATATAATTTGATGGGAGGAAAGACAAAATAAACTATTAATTCAATTTACTGACTTACTTATTGAGGAAATTGAGATATTACTAAGTAAAATATAAATATCCAGTCCAGCTTTTTCAAAAGACAGATATGTAAAAATATAGTTATTGCTAAAACTGGTTTGTGATATGCTTTCACAGTTTATTTAATGTTATTATAGCCTGTAATCAATATATAAACAATAGAATTCCTAAGTAACACATAAATCTCTGAAAGAAATAGATTAAAATCAGCTGTTTTTTGTTAAAATGTTGGGGCTTTAACCAAAACATAGACTTTTAACTTCACTAAATCTAAACTTATTTTAGGAAATATGCAAATCCATATAAGTATGAAATTACCATTAAACAGAATTTTTATTGTAATTTTATTTCCTGAGAATTCAGCATTTATTTTGTTTTTGTGAGTGAACCCTAGGATTTTACTTTATTTTATTTATTTATTTTTTGAGACAAGGTGTTACTCTACTGCCCAGGCTAGAATGCAGTGGTGCAATCCTAGCTCACTGAAGCCTCCACCTCCTGAGTTCAAGCAATCCTCCTGCCTGGGCCTTTCGAGTAGCTGGGACTACAGGGCGCGTGCCCCTAGGCCTGCCTAATTTGTTTTTATTTTTGTAGAGACAGAGTTTTGCTTTGTTGCCCAGGCTGATCTCAAACTCCTCACCTCAAGCAATCCTCTCACCTTGGCCTCCCAAAATTCTGGGATTACAGGCGTGAGCTACTGTGCCCAGCCAAAACCCAGAATTTTCTGAGTTCAATTTTGCTTGGCCAACTGCCAGTCTGAAATGAAAACCCTCTCATCTAAAATCTTTGTAAAGCAGATACATCATAGAAATATTTCATTTGTAAATCAAACCCACAGATCCACAGAACTGTTTCATTTCAAAACTCTCTACTTCAGCCTCACTGTCAGGGAAATGGTTAACAGATTCAAAACTAGTAATGAAGATGGACTTGCAGTATCTTTTCAATGATCAGTATTAGCAAGTAGTGTAAATACCTATCTAGGACTCATCCATATACTCATCTGTACCTATGGTTATCAATCACTGGTTTATTCTTATGTCCTCCCTAATTTTGTGTGCTTAAGAGCACACTCTGATTTTACCATTTACTATTCCATTTAAATAAACCTTGATTCCTAGTCTGGTGCTAAATACAGAGTGCTCAAAAACAGGTCTTTCTATTATTATTATTTTTTTTTTTGAGACGGAGTCTCGCTCTGTCGCCCAGGCTGGAGTGCAGTGGCCCCATCTCAGCTCACTGCAAGCTCTGCCTCCCGGGTTCACGCCATTCTCCTGCCTCAGCCTCCCGAGTAGCTGGGACTACAGGCGCCTGCCACCTCACCCGGCTAGTTTTTTTGTATTTTTTAGTAGAGACGGGGTTTCACCGTGTTAGCCAGGATGGTCTCAATCTCCTGACCTCGTGATCCTCCCGTCTCGGCCTCCCAAAGTGCTGGGATTACAGGCTTGAGCCACCGCGCCCGGCCAAAAACGTATCTTTCAAGTGTATGAATCCATTTGAAAATACGCCTATATCTTTTAAATCAGAACTATATCAATAAAAATATTTTAGTAAATTGTCAAATTAGGTTGGTCACTGCCATATCTTTCAACACTATGTAAACAGTAATTGAAACTAATAGACTATTTGAAACATTTTAATTAAAATTCATATACAAACCCATGTATAAAGTATATGTTAAGCTATGTATTTTACACAGATTTCTGGTATTAAAATTATCTAAGCATATTCAAGATTTGAAATGCACATAGCCCAAAGAACCAATACTTCGTTTATCATGAAAGACTAATTTGTTTTATCAGAGTGTGGAATAAGCATTCACCACATGAAAACGTTTTAGTACAACCACCTTTCACAAATAGTATATTTCTGGTTTCTTGCTCTACAGTGGAAGAGCTACAAAAAGCAAAAGCAAACACCTTTGTGGTAATCAATAAGTAGCATTAGTGCTACATATATTATGCTTCCAATTGAGTTGGTTCTATTTTTGTTTTATGTTTCAATGTACAGCATTATCCTTTGGCAATGTCAAGAGAATGAAAAATGTGCTGTTTATAAAATGAAGTATTGAGTTTATTTTAGATATCACAGCTTACAAAAACACTCTCAAAATGCAAAAGCATACCCTTCAAGTTCAATAGAATAATGTATATTGGAAAGGGATAGAAATAAATTATTTATTATACATACTAAAATATTTATTTAATTTAAAAAATATGCACGTAATTCCACAAGCCAGCAAAATTGAACTATCGTTTTTGAGATTCTCAGCCAGTCTTTACTTATCTGCATACATAATTTTTACATATTGTAATGGAATAAAATTGCACTTTCATAAGATAGAGTTTAGTGTTTTAATGTCATTTGCCACAATTTGCCTTATTATTGACATAAAACTCCAACATACAGCTTGTTTGAGCATTTATCAGTGGAGATCTTCATTTCTGGCCAGATTTCATAAATCCATTTATTAATCAGAAATAAGCTGATAGATAAGATAGAAAAAAACCCATTATTTATTAAATTCAACATACCTTTTATACTTCATTTCCTGGATTCTTGAATCTTTAATCCAATTAGCGTTAGGCTGTGGAGTATGAAAAATAATCGGCAAAATCATCAGGTGAGAGTTCCTTCTGATGACCTGTGTGTCTTCCTTCTCACTCCAACACTATTACTTTACCTTCCAGTTAAGAAACAACACAACTATTTTTTTTTAACTGAATGAAAGGGTTCATTTTTGTTTCCTTACAGATTATTAAACATACTACTGAACTAACCTATCATGACAGCCAATGAGGCAGTGGTTGGGCCAAAGAAAGGGGATAGTGGGGAGGAAACTGAGTGAGGAACTGCCACAGGCAGAAGAAAACATTTGGAGATGGCTGTGTCGGCTATCTCCATCAAGGTGGCGGTTTCAAGGATATATACATATGTCAAAACTTACCCACTGTAATTAAGTGCTGTTTATTGTGTGCCAATTATCCCTTAATAAAGCTATAAAAAATGTAGTGCTATTGTAAAAGTAAAGATAATTATTAAAGTAAAAGTAATTATCAAATGTCTGTGATATTATACCATTTTCCTTAAAGGGGCAAGAGATTTTGCCTTTTTATCTCATTTTATCTGTAAGATAAATTCAAAATTTTGGGAATGCTTACTTAAGGCAAGCTTAATTTTCCATATATTGTTTAGCTTGCTTTCCATTGCAATTCATAGTTGCACTTCACCATAAAAAATGCAGGTTGGGCGCAGCGGCTCATGCCTGTAATCCTAGCACTTTGGGAAGCCGAGATGGGAGGATCACTCGAGCCCAAGAGTTCAAGATCAGCCTGAGCAACAAAGTGAGACCCTATCTCTACAAGAAATAAGAAAATTAGCCAGGCGTGGTGGCACACGACTGTAATCCCTGCTACTCGGAAGGTTGAGACAAGAGGATCGCTTCAGCCCAGCCATGATCATACCATGGCACTCCAGCCTGGGCTGACAGAGGGCAGCCCTGTCTCAAAAAAACAAAGCAAAACAAAAACCTCACACACAAAAAACGAAAGCAAAGGGCCTTTAACTAAAACTAAAAATAAAACATGTATTAAAGCCTTACATTCTTTTTGAGTGTACAAATCATTTTTGCTGATATCTTTATGATTTTAGTCTTTAATCCTGTTCTTGAAATTGATGATTGAGATTTAAAACCTCATATGTATTACTTTTGTACTCTCCATTGATGGTTAATTATGATTGTTCCATATTTCCCCTTATTCTTTCCCCGTATAAGAAGACAGTGAGATGCCAAACAATATGTTTAAGGATGACTTTACAACCATCACAACTCTGGGAGAAAATGTCCCACATGTGTACAAAGTGACTTTAATCTAGAAAGAAACATAAATTTACAAATAAAGTAGCAAGCAAGAATGAAAAGGAGGAAGGAAGGGAAGTAGAAAGAAAAATGCATACATTAAGGGTAATTACAACCCAGTTATAGCGTTCCTGTTTTATTGTAAAGGCATATCCAAGTAGCTCCACTTAATTGAAAAGCTTGTCACCTCTGGAACAACCTTGTGGATGCTTTCAGCCTCCACAACTCTGGGCAGAGAAATCGCCTTCATTTAGCAGGAGCACCCTTGAAGGCTGGTGCTCACCCTCATGCCCCAGCACCCATACACATATTTTTATCAGGCTTCAAACATAAATGAAAGAATGGGGCCTATTATAGTATTGCCATAAAACATCTCAAAATTACGCATTTATAATTCCTGAAGGTATGCTGATGTGCACTGAACTTAGCTTGATCCAGACAAGTATGTTTTGGCATGAGGCAGAATAATTAAAAATTGGAATTTTGAAATTTGTGAAGGTTTTGAAATGCAGAGACTCCGAAATAGTTAAATATTGACCTCAGCCACAATACACCTTCCTTCTTCTTATATGAGACTGAAAATCAGAAAAAAACTTATATAGTAGTTTCCCACAGTAAGTAGCTGAGATGAAGTGATAGCTTTTGTTCTAAACTTTATTTTTTTTAGCAAATTAGCTCGGCATGGGCACACGTTAGATTGCCACACAGAGGGCATATTGCTTGCTGAGCAATTTGCCCTACAGAATATTGCTATGCTGCCTTGCTTTGGGCACACTGCTAAGCTAAATTCCTGTCTCCTGTCATCACTGACAGTAGAACAGCTGGAAACTAAAGATTGCAAGAAACATTATAATTTTTTCCTTAAACAATTTTCTTAGATAACAGCAAGTTATTTTTATTTTTATTTTTAGAGATGGTCTCACTGTGCCACCCAGGCTGAGTGCAGTGGCGCAATCCCAGCTCACTGCAGCCTTGACCTCCTGGGCTCCAGCAATCCTCCTGCCTCAGCCTCCTGAGTAGCTGGGACAACAGGCATGTACAACCATGGCTGACTAATGTTTATTTTTATATTTTTAGAGACAGACAGGTCTTGCCCAGGATGACGTGAAGTGGCACAATTATAGCTCATGGCAGCCTCAACCTCCCAGGCTCAAGGGATCGATCCTCCCACCTCAGCCTCTGGAGTAGCTGAAATTATAGGTGCACATCATCATGCCCTGCTAATTTTTGTAATTTTTTTTTTTTTTGTAGAGACAGGGTCTCCCTGTTTCCCAGGTTGGTGTCAAACTCCTGAACTCAAGCAGTTCTCCTGCCTCAACTTCTCAAAGCACTGAGATTATAGGTGCGAACCACCATGCCTGACCAGCAAAAGTATTCTGAGAACACCTTTGAGGGGAAATATAGTATATTCTTATCAATTCTGCCATGAGAACTATGTTAATTTTGTCAATATTTTTTCCTTATTTGTATGTCATTGTAATCAGAGATTCAAGTATATTTTATTCAAAATTTAAAAAATTTTAAACTTTCCTTTTCCACTTAAAAAAACCTCAGTAAGGACAGGTTTATGTGAACTGATTTTTGTGGCATATAATTGTGACATTTATCCATACCCAACTAAAATACTGAATTTATGAAGCTGGAAAAGCCACAACATCCCAGTTATATACCCTGCCTGGTTTGACTTCCTAGAAAGTGAATGTAAACCACTGGCTTGCTATCACATTGAAGGAGTGTCACACGGCTTATGTCATAAATTTGGGGACCACAGAGCTCCTCTCCTGGCATCTTCCTCCTACTGCCAACTTTCAGCATAAATAGTTTGCTCCAGTAAGTTGAGAGAAATTGAACAGGGGCAGAAGCTGGGAGGAGGAGTACCACTTGTACAAATTGTGGGAAATCACTACTCAACTTTTTATAACATCAAGACACTTTGTAAGGGCTTTTAGAACATTCAAGCAGCAGGTTATCGAGCTATTTGCTTGGGGTATTTTTTTTGGTACTAAAATATTTAAATGATATAACACTATTTTGCTGACCAATAAAAGCATTCATACTAAAAGATAATCTGAGCAACTAACTGCTTTTAAATAGAGATGTAAGATTAGTAAATGAAAAGGTGTTATACCTTATATATCTGATTTTAGTAAATCATTCATGTGAACACATCCCTGCTTATGCTCAGATATAATTATCTACCTGATAATATCTTACTCTTCCTTTTTAAAGTAAAACTTATATATTTAGAGATTCATAGTTAATTTTCATTTTATTTCTCATTTTACTACTTTCTCTGTTTTAATGAAATGCTCTTCATTTTTCCTCCTGAAAACCGAATTAAGGTATTTATTACTAACTTCAAGACCACTTTAAAAATATTAATTTAATTGACAATTATGATTTGGCACAATGTTAGAATATAATACATACTGAATATAATTTAGGCTTTCTTGGCTTAAAAACAAAACCAGGCCAGATACACTAGTATTACTGTGCTCACACCTGGAACCCCAGCACCTCAGGAGGCTACGGTGGGAGGATCGCTTGAGCCCAGGAATTCAAGACCAGACTGTGCAACATAGGGATAAATTTAAAAATTTAAAAATTAGTGGAGTGTGGTGGCACACGCCTGTAATACCAGCTATTTGGGAAGCTGAGGCAGGAGGATCCTTTGAGCCCGGGAGGTTGAGGCTACAGTGATCTATGATGGTGACACTGCACTCCAGCCTCAGCAAGACCCTGTCTCTAAAAAAACAAAACCAAAAACCAATTCAGAATTTTGTAGTGTCTCAGCCTCACTACCGTATTCATTCATTCACTCATTGATTCATTTCAGCTCTATTTTTTGAGTTTACTACATGCCGGGCACAGAACAAGGTACAAGGAATTTTAAAACAAAAAGATGTGTAAGACATGGACCTTGCCCTCCAGGAACTTGGATCAAATAATGTTGAATGGGTAGATCAAAGAACCACTCACTGAAGCTTCTAGTTGACAGCATGCCAGATATCAAAGAGTTCACAGTGCCTGCCTTTAACTTAAAGCATGACAGGTTTTCTGCTGGTCTTTTAGTCAGTTCTTAGTTTATATACCAGTGCCCATAATTACATCGATTTGAATGGATTTCTTCAGTACAATTTCATGTAACTAAATGAATGATTTATAAAACTCAAATATATAAAGTGTAATACCTTATCATCTATTAATCACACTGACCTGTTGAAAGGCAGTTATTTTGTTTCTTAGATTAGTTTTCTTTTAGTATGAATGTTTTTATTGGTTACAAAAATAGTGTCATATCATATACACATTTTGCTTGCTCTGAAACATGTTCAGTATCTTTAAGAGTGCATCAGATTAGATTATCAGTTGTAAGGGATAGATTCACTAGTTTACTTCTCAAGCCTGCTACTTCCCAGTAGAAAGTACTAGGTCATCTCTCTTTTGGCCCAGAGGCGTAAGTTACCCCACTGTGAAGAGAAGAGTTCTGCTGTGTACTCAGCATCTAATTTTTATTCTCTGCTCAGATTTATTTCATGAATAATATACCTGAAAGAGCTAAGGGAAATGAAGACAGTGATCCAGATAATTTTGGAAAATCCAGCTTCATTCACATTCCCTCCTCTGATTGTGCCTTGGGCCTGTTGCTTGGAAGAGCAGATGAGTTGTGGACCCAGACTCAGGCTAGAAAGCAGGCAGTCCCAGGGCCATAGTGGCACACAAAGCCCCTAGCACCAAAGGCATCACCAGGCATGGGCAGTGCAGCCAATGGGGAGAGTATGGGGTTTACATAATCTTTTCTACTTCCCACATCTTCTCCCTTGTGTCCTATCTGAATTAAAGACACCACCCAGGTGCTAAAAACTAGACTCAGTGTGCAAGCAAAGAAGACAGTATCAGGATTGATGTTGAAATTTAGTCTGAATAAGGAAAGTGAGGATTTGATTTGGGTGAAGCACAGTGAAAAAGTAATAGAAGCAATTGATCATGGATCCAATGGGTGGAATAATCGTTGCCATTGAGGCAGTAAAAGAAATGGGGTGAAAGAGGGTAAGAAGGTAGAGGAATGGGGCAGGGAACAGGATGTGAAGGATTCAGGGAGGGGAGTTAGTTTAAGCTTCAAATTCTAGTGTGGCCACCGGAGGGAGGGGCTACGTGGGGTGACAGGTGGTCTTTAAAGGAGAACACAACTAAATTCAGAGAAATCACCACTAAAGAACTCATCCATGAAACCGAAAACCACCTGTACCCCAAAAACCATTGAAACTTTTTAAAAATGCAGCAGATTAAAAAAAATAAATAAAGGGGAGCACTGCAGGTACTGAGGGCCCAGAATAAGTGATTCTTAGAGAGATGGTTGGAATGGAGATGGAAATAACAAGACCTCATGCTTAGTGCAAGGATGCCTTCCAGAAACAGGAGTACTAACTGAATTCCAGCTTTGGGAGGATATTCAGTATTGCCTGGTATCTAGAAGATGCATTTCTGTCATCACTTATCACCTACCCTCCACACATGTTAACGTACAAGTAGGAGTTTATTGGCTGAGATCTCTGTTTATGTATGCCCTTTAGAACTGTCCTAGTAGAGCGAGTGGCGCTCACTTCAGCAGCCTGGACATTTGAACACTCCACCCGTTTGAGAGGTGGGGAGCTTGGCAAATGATGATCCACGCTGCCTTTTGAACTGCCCATGAGCTAGGGATGCTTTGTACATCTTCAAATGGCTGGAAACAACTCAAAAGAAGAATAACACTTTGTAAGCAATGAATATTACATGAAATTCACATTTGCGTGCTTAAATAACGTTTTACTGGAACACAGCCCACGCATTGTTTCATATTGTCTGTGGCTGTTTTCCCACTACAAGGACAAAATTGAGTAGTTAGGACGGGGATCACGTATTTCACAAAGGCTAAAATATTCATGATCTGGCTTTTTGCAGAAAAAGTTTGCTCTTCCACAGGAGGCCTGCACACCACGGCTTGTGCTGCTGCCTTGTCTCTCGTGATCCCTAAGAAATTCCAGCATATTTTGTGAGTACTCAACACCAACATCCATGCTGGCAGAAAATAGCCTTTGTCATCATTGCCATTGAGGGTGTGGGTCGAAGATATGCTCATGTGGTATTGAGAAAGCAGACACTGACCTCACCAAGAGTGCAGGACTCTCTGAGGATGAGGTGGAACATATGTCCGCCACTCAGCAGAATCCATGCATTCAAGATCTCCAACTGGTTCTTGGACAGACAGAAGGATGGAAAGGCTGGACACTATAGCCAGGTCCTGGCCAAGGATCTGGATAACAAGCTCTGTGAAGACCTGGAGCAACTGAAGAAGATTCCAGTGCATAGAGGGCTGCGCCACTTCTGAGGTCTTTGTGTCTGTAGCCAGCACATCAAGACCACCGGCCACTGTGGCCATACTATGGCTGTGTCCAAGAAGCACTAAGTCTGTGGCCTTGTCTGCTAATACATAGTTAATATACCAAAAGAAAAAGGAAAAGAGAAAGTTTGCTGCTCCCTGCTCTAAACATTAAGTAACCCTTCATTTATATATCCTCTGGAAAACAATCTATCTGCTATATGCTAAGGATCCTCATCAAAAAATAAGACGTTAATCACAGGAGAGGCCATTGTGCAGCCAAGAAAAGCGATCAAGATCAGAGTTGAGGGAAGACTGGGTTGGTGGAGAGCTTCAGGGACCCTGCGCTGGCTCTACTGCTGCTATGGGACCAGAGTGTGCTGCCTGGGACCACCTGGCACAGATCTGAGGTGGATTGAACCCAATTTTACCCCGGTACCCCACTTTCGTAGCCGGTTACTTGTTCCTTTTAGACTCCGCTTATTATTCCATGAAGTGGGATAGTCACTCCCTTACTGGGTGGTGATATGTGACAATCTTTCCAGAAGACCTTGTGTGGAGTCAGCCTTCAGTCATGTTTTCTTCCTTCCCCCTTGTTAGGGCGAGACCTCCAAAAAGGACAAATTACAATTTATGTCACCAAAAGACCATTTCACACACCACAGCATTGAGAGAGAAAAATTTTTGTCTTACGATTTCCTGCACTTCCGAGGATTCAGTTAGAAAGTATAAAGAAAGACCAGGCGCGGTGCCTCAATCCCAGCACTCTGGGAGGCCAAGGCGGGCAGATCACCTGAGGTCAGGAGTTCCAGACCAGCCTGACCAACATGGTGAAACCTCATCTTCACTAAAAATATAAAATTAGCCAGGCATGGTGGTACATGCCTGTAACCCCAGCTACTTGGGAGGCTGAGGCAGGAGAATCACTTGAACCTGGGAGGCAGAGGTTGCAGTGAGCCGAGATTGTGCCATTGCACTCCAGCCTGAGCAACAAGAGTAAAACTCCGTCTCAAAACAAAACAAAACAAACAAAAAAAACAAAACAAAACAAAAAAACCACAACAAAAACAGAAAGTATAAAGAAAGCTCAGTCTTTACACTGAGCCAAGTGGAGGGAAAGAGTATAGTGGAGATGAAAACACACTGAGCTGTACCATGAACATCTCAGTCAGGAGAAGGTTAACATGTTACAGTACAGCCATATGACTGAACATTATACAGCTCTTAAAAGAAAAATAATGAGCGGGGTACAGTGGAGGCCCCTGTAATCCCAGCCACTCAGGAGGCTGAGCCTAGGAGTTAGAGACTAGCCTGGGAAACATAGCAAGACCTCATCTCAAAAGAAAAAATAAAAATAAAGGGTAACAATATTTTAATGACATACATAAAATGTGAAAGATATGACAGTGAAAAAAGCAGAATATAAAATTCTATATACAATATGGGATTAACTGTATATTTAAAAGAAAAAAAAACACAAAAAAATAGCAAGGAATAAAAAGCTTATGAACTTTTTGAAAAAACAGCATTTTGGCCACGCTCAGTGGCTCACACCTGTAATCTCAACACTGGGAGGTGGAAGGATTGCTTGAGCCCAGGAGTTCGAGATCATCCTGGGCAACATAGTTAGACCCTGTCTCTACCAAAAATACAAAAATTAGCTGAGTGTGGTGGTGCACACCTGTAGTCCCAGCTACTTGGGAGGCTGAGGTGGGATTGCTTGAGCCTGGGAAGTGGAGGTTGCAGTGAGCTGAGATTGCACCACTGCACTCCAACCTGGGCAACAGAGTGAGACCCCATCATAAAAACAGCAACAAAAAAAAACCCCAGCATTTTGAGAAATAATTCACATATCAGGATATGCATCTTTAAGGCAAAACACGAGACTTCAAGAAAATTTGCACTTGCAGTGGGTGCTTCAGGTTGCCCTGGCTCTGAGCCACGGGCTACACTTCTTTACTCTCTTAGAGGAAACTTGCAAGAAGCACTAGTTTAGCTAAAGCTTTCAACTCCCTAACTTTGCAGAAAAGAAATTGGGGCCCCAGAGAAATGAAGAGACATCCT
The DNA here is from genome assembly GCF_043159975.1 of Macaca nemestrina. Lineage (NCBI taxonomy): Eukaryota > Metazoa > Chordata > Mammalia > Primates > Cercopithecidae > Macaca > Macaca nemestrina. The sequence continues at coordinate 74,888,720 of NC_092132.1, forward strand.
TAACGACACACAGCATCTTTTCTTTCTTTTTTCTTTTTTCTTTTTTTTTTTTTTTTGGTGGTTTGTTTATATTTTTACTTTTTTTTTTTTTTTTTTTTTTTTTTGAGACAGAGTCTTGCTCTGTCGCCCAGTCCAGAGTGCAATGGCGCGAGCTCGGCTCACTGCAACCTCCACCTTCCTGGTTCAAGCAATTCTCCTGCCTCAGCCTCCCGAGTAGCTGTGATTACAGGCACTCTCCACCATACCTGGCTAATTCTTGTATTTTTAGTAGAGACAGGGTTTCACCATGTTGGCCATGCTAGTCTCAAACTCCTGACCTCAGGTGATCCACCCTACTCAGCCTCCCAAAGTGCTGGGATTACAGGTGTGAGCCACTGCACCTGGCCTATATTTTTACTTTTTAAACTGTATTTTTACTATATTTACTTTTTTTTTTTTTACCAGAAGCCCAAACTTCACCACACATATGCATCTTAATAGCAAAGTAGGAATTAGAACTTCAAGCTTCCAGTTTAATACACCTAAACATGCCAATCATTTAATGTCTCTCTTCTTTTCTAGTCCTCATCCGCAGACACATATAGTTTTTATGTTGTTGAATTATTATCCTATAGACACTAATTTAAAAAATACTTTTTTGTTGTTTGAGACAGGATCTCACTCTGTCACCCAGGCTTGAGTGCGGTGGTGCGATCATAGCTCACTGCTGTCTTGAACTTCTAGGTTCAATTGATCCTCCTGCCTCAGCACCTTGAGTATCTAGGACTAGAGGTGCATGCTACCACACCTGGCTAATTGTTTTGTGTTTTTTTTTCTTGTAGAGATGGGGGCCTCATAATGTTTCCCAGGCTAGTCTTGAACTCTTGGGTTCAAGAGATTCTCCTACCCTGGCCTCCCAAAGTGCTGGGATTAGAGGCGTGAGCCACCGTGTCAAGGTTTTAAAGAATTAGTATTCTAATACTAATTATTTTTTCCTCCCTCGAGTTCTGTCATGTCAACTTTGATTCTTCTTTAGGGTTTCCTCTTAGTGTATTCGTCTGTATATCTAACACACTTGCTATGTTTGCCTGCCTGCACAGTATTTTTTGTAAAAGCCCCCAAAATTCAAAGAGCCTTTTATTAGCACTTGTTAGAATCTCTGACCTCATTTTAAAATTTAAAATTAAATTTTTTTCCTCTTCAGAGTTTACCTCTTTAGACAGTACTTACAATCTTTCTCCTTAAGTTTTTAAAGATAACAGATACCTTAAAAAACACTCTGGCCAGGCACGGTGGTTCACACCTGTAATCCCAGCACTTTGGGAGGCCGAGGCGGCGGATCATGAGGTCAAGAGATCGAGACCATCCTGGCCAACATGGTGAAACCCTGTCTCTACTAAAAATACAAAAATTAGCTGGGCGTGGTAGTGCAGGCTTGTAGTCCTAGCTACTCAGGAGGCTGAGGCAGGAGAATCGCTTGAAACCAGGAGGTGGAGGTTGCAGAGAGCAGAGATTGCATCTCTGCACTCCAGCCTGGTGACAGAGTGAGACTTGGTCTCAAAAACAAAAAACAAAAACAAAAACAACAACCAGAAAAACACTTCTGTCTCCAGCCACCCCCAGCCTCCTGAAGGGAGAACTGGACTCTTCAAACTCCCCACCTACCTTCCCTCAGCAAAGAACTTCTCTGCCACAGTCATTAGAGACCTTGCTTTATTTTCATGCTCCTTAGAACATGCCATCAGTTGCTTCTTTCTTAGTTAGCATAGTAGTTCTCAGCTTTTCCTTCACATCAGACTCACCTGGGTTTGGGAGACTGGTATTCCTAATTTATTTTTACTGGGATGGGGACATGATTCTCACTTTCAGCCAATTTCAGCCAAGATTAAGAACTTTTGCCTTGGATGAATAGGTTTAAATAAATGTGTTTTTCTAACGATATTTTTGCTGTAAAATAAGTCCAGTTGGGAAAGTAAAAGACTTGGCCTTTGTGAAAGAAATTTCATTTGGTATCATTTGGAGCTGGCAGAGGAAGTATTTTTTGGACAAGACCATGGAAATTACACAACTAACTTTGTTCTCATCCATTCATGTATTTATTTACTATCCATTCATTAAAAACCTGCCCTGTGCCAGACACTAGAGATTTAAATATGGTTCCTGCTTTTAAGGGGATTACAGTCTAATAGCAGGAGAAAAAATACTCCAGCAAATATGATACAGTGACATATATGCTTGCCAGAGGCATGTGCACAGGCTTTCCCAAAATAAGGAATATGTTTACATTTAATTTCAAGCATATTAACAAAGTGTATTTCTATAGCATTATACCTAAATCAAGTTTAAACACTGTAGTCGTTCATGGTTAATTAGAAGTCATGGGAAAGTGAGATGTATACAAACATTATAGTTATATCAGTAGCAAATGGGAAGTTTATTTGAAATTGAAGTCACATTTGAGGGTGCCTTAAAATGACAAAAACTGATTAACAGTTGGTGAAAAAAATAGTAAAAACTCAGTTTGGTAGATGACACAAATCATTTAGGATTATAGGAAAAGAGAGTTACAGAGTTAGATGAAAAGCAAGTAAGCAATAAAAGTATATGAGAAAGGGACATTAAGACAGACCAAGAATAGAGAAGAAACAATAAGTAGGGACAAGAAAAAGAGCAAAAAAAGTAAAAAAGCCCATCGTAAAGAAAGTATAATCACTCCAGAAGAGAGTTAAAATGTAGTTAAGATTATCACAAGTTAATGATATATTTAAAGGAAAGAATTACAAATTTTAAAGAAAACAGATTACGCATAGTATCATAGTACTTAAAAATAGATACTATTACACACATTTTCACTGACTATTTATTTAAAACATGCTATATAAAATATATCCTTTTGGTTCATTTAAAAAACATCATTTTAGGAGTGAGCAGACCAAAGATAAAAACTCCTTAAAGAATTGCAACAATGTCCCTACTTAAAATTTAACGTATGAAAAACCTACCAAAAATCAAGAAAAAGCCAACAGTGAAACTGAGCCAAATACACTGGGAGGGTTTGTTCAATAAAGAATCTGGATATCTAGCTTTGTTTTTTTTTTTTTTATAAAATCCTACAAAATTCCACTATGCTATAAAAAATCTTGAAATTATGCCCGTGGGGATCCAAATCTTCTCAGCTTGGCACTGACAACCCATTATACACACTGATGGAAAGCATACTGAAGAGAGCACTCAGTTTATTACTACAGATATATCACATTGCTGGTATTATGTTTCTAACCAATTGTCATTTATAAATATGATTTTTTTGCATTTTAGAGCAAGTTTATTAAAATGAATATATTGCAAATAAAGTACTAGATTTCTGGTCACAAAAGAAAGTAAGTTAGACTGCTTTAACTACTATTTCAGTGCTATGTATATTCTTTTGAAAAATATTGCAAAAAGATGGTACTTCTGAGCAAAGTGGTCTATAATAGTAGTTTTCACAGAAGCATTTTGTGCAGGGAAGGCATATCTATAACCAGAGTAAATGCTGCTGCTTTCATGTTAGAAGCAGTCCAATGTAATTGACCTACCACTAGGTAGCTAGCTGATTAGGGAATGGTGCCATATGGGGGACTCGGTGTGGTCTCTGCTGCTGGCAGATTGGGAAATTAGCAGTGGCATCCACTGATTGGAAGTCCATATTGCCATCATAGTCACCTTGTTTATGAGTTCGCTGAATGATGACAGGAGTCTCTGGAAGAAGGTTGACTGGTATCCACAGAACGGGACCTCCTATTTACCATCATGGCATTCCACACAGCATTGCTTCTGATCACGAAACTCATTTTATGGTAAATGAAGTGCAGTAGGCCCAGGGTCATGAAATTCACTTGTCTTACCATGTTCCCCACCATCCTGAAACATCTCTGGCTTGATAGTACAGTGGAATGGCCTTTTGAAGACTCAGTTATAGTGTCAGCTAAGTGACAATACCTTGCAGGACTGGGGCAGGGTTCTCCAGGTGGCTGTGTGGGTCCTAAATCAGTGTCAATAAATGGTGCTGTTTTCTCCCATACCCAGGATTCACAGGTCTGAGAATTAAGAAATAGAAATGGGAGGGAGTATCACTACTATGCTACTGATTCACTAGCAAAATTTTTGCTTCCTATTCCTGAGATTTTATACGCTGCTAATCTAGAGGTTTAGTTCCAAAGGGAGGAATTCTTCCACTAACAAACACAACAATGGCTCCATGAACTGGAAGTTAAGATTGCTACCTGGCCACTTTGGCTTTCTTGTGCCTCTGAATTAGCAGACAAAGAAGGGAGTTAATGTACTGCTGGACTAGTCTGCAACTACACAATGGAGATATGAAAAAGGCTGAAATGCAGGAGATCTATTAGGACATCTCTTAGTCCTCCATACCCTAGAGTAAAGTCAATGAAAAACTACAATCCAATTCAGGCACAACTACTAATGGCTTACTTAGATCTTTCATAAATGAAGTTTTGAGTCACCTGACCTGGTAAAAAACCATGACCAGCTGAGTAACATGCTTGTTGAGGGCAAGGGGAATACAGAATGGATAATGAAAGAAGGTAGTTTTGTTTGTTTGTTTTTGTTTTGTTTTGTTTGAGACAGAGTCTCACTCTTGTTGCCCAGGCTGGAGTGCAATGGCGCGATCTTGACTCACTGCAACCTCTGCTTCCAGGGTTAAAGCAATTCTCCTGCCTCAGCCTCCTGAATAGCTGGGATTACCGGTGCCCACCACCACTCCTGGCTAATTTTTGTATTTTTAGTAGAGATGGGGTTTCACCATGTTGGCCAGGCTGGTCTCAAATTCCTGACCTCACGTGATCCACCCACCTTGGCTTCTCAAAGTGCTGGGATTCCAGGCATGAGCCATCATGCCTGGCCTTTTTTTTTTTTTTTTTTCCAAATAGAGACGAGGTCTCACTATGTTGTTCAAGCTGGTCTCAAGCTCCTGGCCTCAAGAGATCCTCCTGTCTCAGCCTTCCAGAGTGCTGGGATTATAAGCGTTAACCACCATGCCCAGCACCAAGAAGGTAGTTTTAAGCACTAGCTACAACCACATGACTATTTATAGAAATGAGGATGGTAATTGTTTCCTTATTTCATTTGAATGCATGTATGTGTATAGGGCAAATATCTTGTTTTCTTTCCACCCATATCCCCTTAACATATAACATAAGACATATTGATTTTACATCAAGGATTTAAGTATTATCAACTTAACATCTGCTGTGGTTTAAATATGTCCCCCAAAAAGCATGTGTTAGAAACTTAATCCCCAAGTCAATAGTGTTGGGAGATGAGCCTAATGAGAAGTGATTAGGCTATTACCACAAGAGTGGTTCATTATAAAGGGCAAGTTTGATAGCCTTTGTTCTCACTCTCTCACTCTCTCTTTTCCCTTCTGCCATGGGATGATAAAGTATGAAAGCCCTTGCCAGATTTGGCCTTTCTGTCTTGGACTTCCCAACCTCCAGAATCATGAGTCAATACATTTCAGTTCGTTATAAATTACCCAGTCTCTAGTACTCTGATATAGCAGCATTAAATGTACTAAGATAATATCATAGTAAAATTTAAGTTATAAGATATCAAAAAGAGTGAACATTACTCAAGGACTTTGCTTTCTCCTCTGTGGAAAGGGTTAGTGTATTTTTGGTTACACACAAGATAGTTGTATCATGTTAGGCAGAAGTATGACTTTTTTGTTGTCTTCACTTGGAGATTAAGTATGGCTTAAGAAGATTGCATGGATCCAACTTGAGAAATAGTAGTCTGTGGTGACTTATTTTATGTGTCAATTTGTCTAGGCTGTGGTGCCCAGTTGTTTGGCCAAACACTAGTCTAGATGTTGCTCTGAAGGTATTTTTAAGATGTGATTAACATTTAAATCAGTAGTGCTCATTGAACCTTTAAATCAGCTGAAAGTATTAAGAGAAAAAATCTGAGGTCCCCCAAGAAGGAGGGAATTCTGTTTCCAGACTTCCTTCAGACTGAAGACTGCAACATCAACTCTTGCTTCAGTTTCCAGCCTACTGGCCTTCTCTGCAAAGCTTGGACTTTCAAGTCTCCACAACTGCATGAACCAAATCCTTATAATTAATCTCTTTATTCGATATAAATATCTAATTTCTGTTTCTCTAGAGAACTCTAACTAATACAAAAATGTTTGGCATTTTGGGAGGATTGCAATCATAGTAATATCATAAAGAAGAAATACATTATGAATATCTATGAAGATTGGATTTAAAATGCAACTAATGATTATGGACTAAAGCTTCTGTGACATTTGGTAAAATTCTGTCTTCTGTTATAATGCTACCATAAGTGGGTGCAGAGTTCTTGAAGTGAAGATGATAAATCTAAACTACTTATAGATGAAATACACTTAGGTCTCAAAGTTAAAATCAGCAAAAAGGTGTAGAGGTAGTGGTGGGATGGCACTTGTCTCCTAACCCATGCCCAGCAAAGTAACAGCCACGTGGGTTGTAGAGGTGTTGCCTTTCTGGTCATGATCACCCAATATTCCCACCCACAATTACTTCAATAGGAATAGGAAGCATTTTAACTATGATTGCTATAAAATTCCCCCACCTAATTTATAGTCTGCAACCCTTTTGTTCATTGATTTCACTGAATTTTACAAAACAAAAATATTTATCATATTTTAATGGTTTTCTTAGCCATAATCACTCACTCCACAGATATTTATTGAGTGCCTAGTATGTGCCACATCTGCTGTAAATTTCATTCAGTTAGAGGAGTTTGTTCAGTACTGGGTCTCTAGTACTTTTTGTTTGTTTGTTTGAGACAGAGTCTTGCTCTGTCACCCAGGCTGGAGAGCAGTGGTGTGAACATAGCTCAATGAAGCCTCAACCTCCTGGGTTCAAGCCATCCTCACACCCCAGCCTTCCAAGTAGCTGGGACCACAGATGATCATTAGCTAATTGAAAAAAAAAAAAAAAAAAAAAAACCCAGGCTACTTTGAAGAAAGTTTTTTGTAGAGACTGGGGCCTCGCCATGTTGCCCAGGCTGGCCTCAAACTCCTGGGCTTAAGTGATCCTCCCACCTCAGCCTCCAAAGGTGTTAGGATTACAGGCATGAGCCACCATGCCTAGTCTCCAGTACTTGAACTAGAGTAGAAACTGAACAAATTTTCACTGAATTAATAAATGGAAAGAAACATATCCTATCTTTTTTATCATTTTGGGCATTATCTTCCTAGGCTTCATGTCAAAGGTTGCTAATAAATGCATCTTAGTTATGAATATAACAAGTCCTTGAATGGCTATTAGTTTTGGCAAAAAGGCGTTTTTAAAAACTGTGTTTTATGAAGGGCTTTGAAGTCATAGATGGAAAGCACGAGCAATCTTCATGCACTTATTTCCAGTGTTTACTTTTTCACTGATTGGTGGTAAAGTAAAGCATGTTTTTCTATAGAAACAAGGTTTTTGAGGGGCTTAAATTCTCAGAGCTGCCCTTCTAAAACCTGTGACATCAATAATAGTACTGTACTGGTAATAGAACATAACCATCACATGCCTTTTTGTGGAAGACTATGCTGCACTTGGAGAGGGACTCTGCCAAACATGTATAGATGAACATGGAGCACTTTGGGGTAATGTGTCTTGCCTTGCTCTGTCGGGGAATACTCAAAGTCACCTGGGCTTGGGATTTTATCTTAGGAATGGCAACAAGGGTTCCAGAGGAAGGAAAACAATCATCTCCAGAGGGAGGTAGAACTCACAGATGAGGCAATGGTGATATTGTCAATGAAACCACTATTAAAGAGGGAGAGAAACAGCTGCAAAGCCCACAATAAGGAGAGAGAAGAGGAAAGAGGATAAGGGAAGAGTCCAGGCAGAGGCAGAAAGAGAAGGGAGTTCAGACATGGAAGAGCATTGTTAGTCTTAGATAGTGGTTAGTTAACCATGTGTAAACAGAGATAAAGTGTATGAGAAGGTACCCAATATTAGTAATTTATTTTAAGACTTGATCTAAAGGAAAACAGGGTCTAAATGTTAGCTTTTATTGTTTTATAAGAAAAGAATGTGATTAAGTAAAACAGTTATTATAGAAGGCATTAAAACTTTTTAAACTAAATATCATATGTACACAGAAAATATTTATAACATGTGTGACAGATACAGGAATAATAAATATTCACATACCTACCACTCAGTTTAAGAGCTTGGACATTAATAATCTAAAAGGCCATGGGGATGGGGCAAGAGACCAACTGCAATTTCTCTGGTAGTTGTGTGTCTGGAACTTCATAATTATTCTTGGGGAAAACTGAAAACAAAACAAAACAAACAACCCAGGGGCCTAGGCATTTAATCAAAGATGTTAAAAAAGGACGTTCATAAATAATGGACTAATTAAAGTCTAACATTGATTGACTCTGTAAATGTTTTGAATAAAAACACAGTTTTGTATTTTAGAGTTCAGAAACTATCGCTGGAATGGGTGTTCAGTGGTAAGACTCTCTGTCAAGTGGTCTGTGTTTATAAAGCCTATTTCTAAAGAAGTGAAGGGTATATTACTCTTCTGAAGATGGTTCTTTTCCTAGGCAAAAGAACAATTATTTAGATGCACTCTGTTTTGCAAAAGCATTATTCTATCCCAACTGTAACTGAACATTAACGTAGGTTTCTGGACCTAGGGTTTTATAAAACTTGCATTTTAACCAAAGGAGTCCGGTTTTCTTTGAATGTTCTTTAGTTCCCGGATATGGTGTTTCAGAGCTGCATGGAATCTTAAAAATGTAGGACTCAGGTAGGAAACTGAGTCCTAGATGCATTAATTACATGTCCAGAAGATTTGCTTGAAAAACTTCTAGAGATGAATAGTGGTGAGGGTTGCACAACAAGGTGAATGCATTTAATGCCATCAAATTGTAACTTAAAAATAGCGACAATGGCAAATGTTACGTATAAAGAAAGACACACATACAAAATGCCCAAGTCTCATTGATTATGCATTCAGATACCGGTCTAGAACCTATGTCTCTATTCTTTTTTTTTTTTTGAGACGGAGTCTCACTCTGTCGCCCAGGCTGGAGTGCAATGGCACCATCACAGCTAACTGCAACCTCTGCCTTCTGGGTTCAAGTGATTCTCATGCCTCAACCTCCCAAGTAACTGGGATTACAGGTGTGCACCACCACACCCAGCTAATTTTTATATTTTTAGTAGAGACAGGGTTTCGCCTTGTTGGCCAGGTTGGTCTCGAACTCTTGGCCTCCAGTGATCTACCCATCTTGGCCTCCTAAAGTGCTGGGATTACAGGCATGAGCCACTGTACCCGGCCCACCATGAACTGTTATGTTAAGTGATGTTAAGTCAGGTGAAGCCAATACCTGGTGTTATGCCTATCTGTATTCCAATTTTTACATACTAGCAATACTCAAGTGAGATTGGGCTTAATTTATTAGATTCTAGTTTTTTTTGTTTGTTTGTTTTTTGAGATGGAGTATTGCTCTGTTGCCCAGGCTGGTGTGCAGTGGCTCGATCTTGGCTCACTGCAACCTCTGCCTCCTTGGTTCAAGCAATTCTCCTGTCTCAGCCTCCTGAGTATAAATTCTACTTTTACTATATATCTAGAGCTTTCTTTTGGAGTTACTAGAGATAAACTAAGAGAAAGGAGATCTTTAGACAAAATGTCAATACTTAAATTGATTTTATCTATCTTTAGTTTATATATTTTTATATATATAAAAATATGTTGTTTTATTATTATTTGTACTTACACTAAAACTAAACAAATAAACTTTATTGGCAACTATATCAACTTATTTTTGTAAAGTAGTATTTTATTTTCTATTTGTATTCTTTTTAAAGACAGACAAGGTCTCGCTTCATTGCCCAGGCTGGAGTACGGTGGTGTGATCATAACTCACTGCTGTTTGAACTCCTTGGCTCAAGTGATCCTTCCACTTCAGCCTCCTGAGTAGCTGGAATTACAGCCGCTAGCCACTATGCCTGGCTGTAAAGTAACGTTTTATGAAGTAGCTGTGCTAAAATCTGTGAGGGATGCTAAGAAATCTAAAATATAATCCCTGTCTTCTGAGAGTTTACAGTCTAGTTAGGGAGGGAGATTCAGTAAATGTAAACAACAATAACATTTTAAAAATTGAAGTGTAATATACATAGGCACACAAATAATTTGTATGCCATGAATAAACCGTGCACAAATGTTTCATAAAATGAACATGTCCATGTAACCTCCACTCGTATTAGAAACAGAATATTCTCAGAATCCCCAAATCTCTCTCATGTGCCTTCCTAGGCCCCACCTACCTGGCAAAATGTAACAACTATCCTGGTATCTATCACCATAGATTAGTTTTGCCTGTCTGACCTTTATGTAAATAGCATCATATAGTGGTGTTCTTTTGTATCTGGTTTATTTTATTCAAGATTATTTCTATATGATTTATACATGTTATCGTGTGAAGCTATAGTTTGTTCATTTTCACTTCAGTATAGTAGTCCATTGAACAAAAATGCTGTAATTCATTCATTCTTCTGTGGAAGTACTCTATAGGATACATACTAAAGAACAGAATTATTAGGTCACCCAGGAGACATGCTCAGTTTTAATGGATATTGCCAAACAGTTTTCAATGTACATGCCAAATTTTCATTTTCTAATTGTTTCTAATATATAGGAATGCAATTAATTTTTGTATATTGACCTCCCATTCTAGAGATCTTATTACATTTAATTCTAATAGTTTGTAGATTCCTTTGGATTTTTCACATAAACATTCATGTCATCTGTAAATAATGACAGTTCTATTTCTCCCTTAGCAATCTTTATGCTATTTTTTTCCTTTTATCACATTGGCTAGAACTGCCTGTACAATGTTGGTTACAAATGGTAATACTGGACATACTATTTGCAATTCTCTTTCCCAATCTCAGGGGGAAGCTATAAATGTTTCAACATTGAGTACAATGTTTGTTATAGGCTTTCTGTACATATACTTCATTATACTGGAGGATTTCCCTCTTACTCAATTTTTTTTTTAAATTTTATTTTATTTTATTTTATTTTATTTTGAGACGGAGTCTCGCTCTGTCACCCAGGCTGGAGTGCAGTGGCCCCATCTCAGCTCACTGCAAGCTCCGCCTCCCGGGTTCACGCCATTCTCCTGCTTAGCCTCCTGAGTAGCTGGGACTACAGGCGCTGCCACCACGCCCGGCTAGTTTTTTGTATTTTTAGTAGAGACGGGGTTTCACCGTGTTAGCCAGGATGGTCTCGATCTTCTGACCTCGTGATCCGCCCGCCTCGGCCTCCCAAAGTGCTGGGATTACAGGCGTGAGCCACCGCGCCCGGCCTCTTACTCAATTTTTTAAAATGCTAATAGTACTTTGTTTAGGTATAATTTGTATAAATTAATAGCAAAATACACAAATCCTAAGGGTACAACTCAGTATGTTTTTGACAATGGTTTGCCAAAATGTAACTATCACCTAGATCAATATTCATCATCCCAGAATATTTCTTCATCCCTCCAAAATTCTGTGTTCCCTTTTTCCAGTCCATCTGCACTGCCCACAACCCTAGCATCAACTTTCATCATTATACATTCATTTTGCCAGTGCTTGTAGTATTCTAGCATAAATGGAATTGTACAGAATGTGCTCATACGACTACTTTTGCCTAGCAAAATGCTTCTAAAATTCATTCATGTTATTGAGTATTTCAGTAATTTGTTCCTTTTACTGTTGAATACTGTTGCATTGTATGAATATACCACATTTGTTCCTCCACATAACTTGATGATGGAAATAAGTTTCCAGGTTTTCACTATCATGAATAAAACTCCTGTTAATGTTCTATACAATCTTTTGGTGAACATCTGTTTTCATTTCCCTTAGATAAATACCTAGGAGAACTGTAGGGTAGAATTGTGTATGCTTAACTTCACGAGGAAGTTTCTGTTTTCCAAGGTGTTTGTACAGTCCTGCCAGCAAAGAATGAGAGTTCCAATTGCTCCACATTCTCCCCAATATTTGATATTGTCAGTTTTTTTTTTTTTTTTTTTTTTTTGGACCAGAATCTCACTCTGTCACTTAGGCTGGAGTGCAGTGCCACAATCTCATCTCACTGCAACCTCCGCCTCCTGGGTTCAAGTGATTCTTCTGCCTCAGCCTCCCAAGTAGCTGGGATTAGAGGCATGCTCCACCACGCCCAGCTAATTTTTGTGTTTTTAGTAGAGATGGAGTTTCATCATGTTGGCCAGGCTGGTCTCGAACTGCTGACCTCAGGTGATCCGCCTGTCTTGGTCTCCCAGAGTGCTGGGATTATAGGCATAAGCCACTGCACCTGGCTGCTCTCTCTTTCTTTCTTCTCTTTCTCTCTCTCTCTTTCATTCTTTATTTCACACAAGGTCTTGCTCTCCTGCTCAGGCTGGAGTGCAGTGGCTCACTGCAGCCTTGACCTTGCAGGCTCAAATGATCCTCCTGCCTCAGCCTCCCAAGCAGCTGGGACTACAGGTGTGTGCCACCACACCTGACTTTTTTATTTATTTATTTATTTTAGAGATGGAGTTTCACCATGTTGCCCAAACTGGTCTTGAACTCCTGGGCTCAAGCCGTTCTCCTGCCTTGGCCTCCCAAAGTGCTTGGAATACAAGCATGGCCGATGTTTTCTTCTAGGAGCTTTATAGTTTGAGTTTTATCATTTAAGTCTATGATCCATCTTGAATTCATTCTTGTGTGTGGTAAGAAGGTCAATATTTTCTCTATACTGATATCTAGTTGTAGCACTACTTATTGACAAGACTTTCCTTTTTCCATTGAATTTATCTGACAACTTTGTACAAAATTCATTGACTATAAAGTTTGCGGGCCTATTTCCAAATTCTCTATTCTGTTCCATTGATCTGTTTGTCTATCCTTACACCAATATCACACTGTCTTAATTAGTGTAGCTTTATAGTAAATATTGAAGCCGGCAGTGTAAGTCATTCAACTCATGTTTCCTCAAGTTTGTCTTGGCTATTCTAGGTAATATTTGCATATAATTTTTAGAATTAGTACCTCAATTTTTACTTAAAAAGCTCGCTGGGATTTTGATTGGGATTGCATTGAATCTATAGATCCATTGCGAAGTGTTGACATCTTAATACTGTTTTTTAAAACAGAAATGGAGTCTTGCTTTGTTGCCCAGGATGGTCTCAAAATCTTTGCCTCAAGATTTTGCTCCCATCTCAGCCTCCCAAAGTGCAGGAATTACAAGCATGAGCCACTACACCTGGTCCCATCTCTTGTTTTAAAAATTTAATTTTTTGGCCTGGCATGGTCGTGTTTGCCTGTAATCCCAACACTCTGGAAGGCTTAGAGGGGCAGATCACTTGAGCCCCAGGAGTTCAAGACCAGCCTGGGTAAGACAGTGAAACCCCATCTCTACAAAACAAATCCAAAAAAAAAAAAAAAAAAAAAAACCTGGCTGTAGTGGCACACACCTGTATTCTTGACTATTAGGGAGGTCAGGGCTGCAGTGAGCTGTGATTGTGCCACTGCACTCTCTGGCCTGAGTGACAGACATGTTGCTCAAAAAAAAAAAATTAACTTTTTAAGAGACATGGTATTGCTATGTTGCTCATGGTGGTCTGCAAGTCCTAGGCTCAAGTGATCTTCCTGCCTCAGCTTCCCAAGTAGCTGGAACTACAAGCATGTGCCACTGTGCCCAGTCTATTTCTGTTTTAGGCCATTGTGAATTTCTATTAGCAATTTTTTTTCTTGATGTAGAGATCATGCAACATCTTTCATTAAATTTATTCCTAAATTTTGATTTTTTTAAATGCTTTTGTAAATGGCGTTTTAAAAATTTCATTTTCCAGTTGTTTCATGCTAACATACAGAAGAAATACAACTGACCTTGTACCTTGTGATCCTACATTCATTTTAGTAGTTTATGGATTCTTTTGAATTTTATACGTACACTACATCATCATTAGTGAGTCAGTTTGGTTTCACCTCCTTCCAATTCATTTTCTTGTCTTATTGCACTGATAAAATTTGCAGAGATGCTAAATAACTCGCCCAAGTTCACGCCGTTAGTAAGAGCCAAGATTGAAACTCATGTCAATCTCATTCCAGAATATCCTGGAATGAGTGTGGGTGTATTAATATTTGCTTTTGTTTGAGAAATAAGGGAGGTATGAATAGAAAAAGTAGTTAGGGGCATTATCAAAGAGGTTCTTAATATAAGGTGAAGGATTTGAATTGTATTCCGTAGGTAATGAAGGATCATTAAGTGTTTTCAAGTGGGAAAGTAACAAAATAAGACTGAGGGGATGAATCTTGTGACTGTGTACAGTATGACTTGAAGGGAGCCCATTCATTAATTTATTCATGCTTTTCACGATCATTTATTGAGTATGCATTATGTTCTAGGAGACAGAGTCTTGCTTTGTCACCAGGCTGCAGCGCAGTGGTGCGATCTTGGCTCACTGCAACCTCTGACTTCCAGTTCAAGCCATTCTCCTGCCTCAGCCTCCCTAGTAGCTGGGACTACAAGTGTGCGCCACCACACCCAGCTAATTTTTTTTTTTTTTGTATTTTTTAGTAGAGACGGGGTTTTATCATGTTGGCCTCCCAAAGTGCTGGGATTACAGGCATGAGCCACCGTGCCCAGCCAATGTGTTTATCTTAGAGTAGTAGAGATACAGGTGATGAAGAGTAGAATCCTAACACAATCCTAGGTATGCAGTGAAGACAGTTCTATGACTTTGCATTAATTTACTTGACATCTTTGAAGCTCAGCTTTATTGTACGTAAAATGGGAATAATATACATATAATGACTACTTCAGTAAGGAAAAAATTTTTGTAATATGCTTGACCTATATTAGACGTTTATTTGTGGTAGCTATAATATTTAAGGGATTTAGAAGAGAGCAAACAATAAGAATGAAACATTTCATCACATAGTTGTTCAATAATCAAATTGACAAACAAATGTTTTAACTGACGCCCCCACCCCATAATTACATTTTAATAAAATGAACTATAGATTTTTGCTTTGGCAATTTACGAGTGCACGGAAATAGAGATAACTATGCTACACATAGATTTAGCTGACATAGTAATATTCCCTTACATTTGTTTAAAGAGCTTGATAGTTAACAAAGTACATTTATTTACACCATTTTGAGTCTTGCAACAATTACACGGACGAGGAAATTGCGATATTTAGTGACTTCTTTGAGGTCACACAGTAAGTTACAGAGACTACTTCACATCATATTTATTTGCTTATATTCTATAGCTCTTCTTACCATACCGTTACCTCTAATCTCATGACGTATGCTAGTAGCGTTAACCCAAAAATAGTATAGAATCTCCCACTTTCATGTAGTTTACTTATGAAGAGAGTGAGTACTTTGAAAACTGTGGAAGAAAAGGCAGACAAAAATAGAAATTCTTGTCTTGTAGCAGTCATATTGTTCTGATTATTCCTAGGTTATGTTGTTAAATATATAATTTGTCATTTTCTTTACTTTTCCATGTTGCATTTATGATTCTGTTGACATTTTTGGTGTTTCCTTGCCTCATCCATTCACGGTATGTTGTTTCTACTTCCACTACATTTCAATAATTTCCTTCCCCTTTAAGATCTGCACCCACATATTTTTTCCTTATTGTTGTTCTCTCGGCAATATACCTAGTTCCTATATCTTTGCCTTCTTTTTTCTTTCCTCCTTCTTCCTTTCTTATTTTGTGTCATTAAGTCAACTTATTTACTGCCTTTTCTACCTTTTCATTTTACATTATCACAGTAATGATTCACTAAAAATTATGGTTAGTTTTAATAAACAATTGTTGTGAGGTCTCATGGGAATCAAAGTTCTTTCAAAGTATGGAAAATGTTTTTTATAAACATGTTCTATGAACAAGGGATTGGAGGATGACGTGGGGAAGAGAACACAAGGATTGGAATAGATACTACTATTTATATTTCACAAATTCAATGAAACAACAGACATCATACAATTTTTGTTAAGTGCTGTAGCATGTACAAACAAGAACAAGACTAGGTCTTGGGCTCTGCGGAACTTACAATCTAGTGAAAGAGAAAGACAAATATATAAACAACTCTAGTGCAAGACAGACTACTGTGACAACGAGAGCCTGAAATTTAGAGGGCGCCCAGAGATGGTACTAGAGAGCGTTTAAGTCACACAATTCAAGCTCAGGCAATTGAGTAGCACTTGGGCATGGAGCTCATCTACTATGTTATCAGACGTTTATTTCTTGTTAGAAAAAAGTCTTCAGCTGTTGTAAGACGTTTTATTGGGTAATATGGGAATGCAATGGGGGAGTTATTTGTTTGTAGAGGTATCATGGGTAGTTTTTAAAAGTGTGAAATCTATGATTGCAGAGGACTGACGGACTCTGGACTTCCACCAAAATGGGAGGGATAGCAAGCAAGAATTTTTTAAAATTATTTATTTATTTATTTATTTTTGCTACTCCTGATAACTCACAGTTGGGGGTGAGGACAGGAAAGCAAATCCGGAGTTCAGCATTGTGACAAACCTCAGGTGACTACTACCCCATTGTAGACAAGTTACAGACTGGTATTAGCAGAAGACAGGCCATAAACAAACTCTCCATTTCCTCTCAACGCTTTGGGAACATAATTCTATTATTCTAGCTAGCTAAAAAAAGAAATCTTTAAAAATATACATTAATACATAGTCAATGCAAACATTTCAAACGTTAGATAGGTGTGCAAAATAAAAAGTGGAAGTGCCTCATCACCCACTTCTTACACTCCCCAGCGCTAACATTTGTTTTCTATCCACAAGCATTTTCTATCCACACACACACACACACACACCACACATATTTTTTTATTCTTTTGCCTAATAAAATTGGTGGTACACCCACAAATTTTAGGATGAAGACACATTTAAAACCATGGGCTTTGGAGCTCACCAGAACTGGGCTCACATCCTCTCCAACTACTGGCTGTGACCCTGGGCAAATCACTTCTTTTAGCTTCAATTTTTTGTGTGAAGTGAAAAGCGGTAATGACTTCGGAAGGTTTGAGGATTAAGTTCTATAGCGGATATACATCACCTAGCACGGTCAGATACATAGTAAGTGTTCAATAAACACTCTTAGGTAATATGCTTGACCTATATTAGACATTTATTTGTGGTAGCTATAATATTTAAGGGATTTAGAAGAGAGCAAACAATAAGAATGAAACATTTCATCACATAGTTGTTCAATAATCAAATTGACAAACAAATGTTTTAACTGACCCCCCCCCCACCCCATGATTACATTGTCTACCGCAAGTGACCTTTCTCATCATAAGATTAAAATCAGGGAGTATGTTCCTCTCATAATTTGATAACTGCCATTAAACAAAAGTTGATTTTTTCCAACTAATTACCGTATAAGTTGGAAAAAAAACTTGCTTTTCCAAAGCGTAAAACAGATCCGTCTAAGTAACACTTAAATAGGGGTTCTCGCATTTTTAGTGCCAATCTCCTATGTCCCCTCAGTACTTTCTTCACGGATGTCTAGAGAATGGACTTGCCAATAAAAACTTCTGTGATTTCATGACGTGCCAAGAATTCTCAACCAGGTTAAGTTTTATACCCTGTGTGCAGCATTTGCTTTATCCCGCAATTGCCAGGTGGTTCCCCTTCCAGCTCTCACAGTCGCGCCTCTCCACCCCCTCTGGAGATACAACTGCAGTGGGAGAAGCCTCTCCCTGTTGGAGCCGTAGGGGACTTGACGGATGCGGGGCGCCTCCCGGGAGCAGCGGCAGGACCGGGAGTTGGGTGGGGTGAGGTGCGCCCGAGGGGTCCGGCCGGACGGGCGGGAGGGTCCTCTCCTGGCGACCCTGGGACTCGGCTCTCCCCGATCGTCGTCTTGGGGCACCTTCCCTGCCGTCTGCAGCCCCCAGGCCCCACTGCCTCTAACTCGGCGGCCCGGGCCCGTCCCAGTCGCTAGTTTTCTTTTTGGCATTGCCCTTTGCCCTCCCATGAAGTCCTCTGTTGACTCTCTCTTCAGTTCCAGTCACCCCTAGGTCACTCTCCCTCTACCACAGTCACCCATTTTGTCCCCTGTCCCCTTACTCTTCTTCACCTCTCCCCGGGCCGCCTTCTCATAGGACTCTGCCGACCGAGATGCTGCGGACCCCGCGGCCAGGGGCTGCTCCCCGGACAACCCTGCGTCCACCTTTGCCCCTTCCTCGGGGGCGCGAGAGGCAAGTTTCCGCCCCGTCCTTTTCCCGGTGACAGGACTTGGCGGCGGCCACTGCCGGGGAGGCAGAGGGAGGGACGGCCTGGCTCCCGAGCCCCCTCCCCTGCTCGCGAGCTCGCGCGGTCTGTCTCTCCGCAAGTGCGGAGACGCGGAGGAGGAGGAGGAGGAGAAGGAGGAGGAGGAGGGAGTTGGGGGAGGATCTCCATTGAAATAAACAACCAGGCAGCAGTTATTAACACGGGAACATGGCGGCCGCAGCCTCGGCTACAGCTTCGGCGGCGAAGGTCAGCGCCGACGGCAGCCGGCACCTGACGGCGTGACCGACCCAAGCCGGTAACCGCGCCTTCCCCCGGGGCCGCGAGGGCGGGCGGGGGGCGGGCGGCAGGCGGGGGGCGCCGCGTCCCCACTCCCCGGCCGCGACTGCCCTTCCTGCGCCGAGCCCCGGCAGAGCCGTGCGCCTCCGAGAGGCTGTTTTTGTGTGCGGGGACCGCCGCCGGAGTGCGCGGAAAACGGGAGTTGCATCCCGGAGGCGCAGCGAGGCTGGGGAGTTGGGGCTTGGGGGTGGGGAGGGCGGGAAGCGGCGGGGAGACGCGGAGTCCCCGGGAGAGAAAGGAGGCGCTCCAGCGCCTTGCCAGAGCTCGGGAGACGAGTCCCGGAGCGCGAGGCGGGCGGAGGCTGCAGCCCGCGGCGCGGGCGAGAGGTGAGCGCCGAGGCGCAGCGGGGAGGCCGGGGGTGCGGGCGCGGCCCCCGCCCCGAGGAGCGAGTGCCTGTCGCCCAGTCCGGTGCGGGGTCGGCGGAGACCGAGGCTCTAACCCCGCGGGGGCAGCGCGGCAGAGCCGAGAAGGTGAATCCCGGGAAGGTGCATTCTTTAATGGAAGCGCGGAGCGGCTGCAGCGGAGAGTGGGAGCCGGGCGAGGGGAGGCAGGACTCGGGAAGTGCCGGGGGTGTGTGAAGGTGAAGCAGGGTGTCCGGGCGGCCGGCGAGCTGCAGCGCGGGACGGGGAAGGGGAGCCGCGGCCCGGCGGGCGGCCCGGGCCCGTGTCAGCGCTGGGGGCGGGGGGCGAGGGGCGCCGAGCGCCGCGGGCGGACGGGAAGGAGCTGCGGCGGGCGGGGCGGGCGGCGCGCTGGGGCCGAGCAGGCCGGGCCGTGGTGGGGGCGGGGAGCCGGGGGCCGGGCCGCGGCGGCGCCGAGCGGGGCTCGCCCCTGACTGAACTTTCTGGGTGCGGGCGTGTGTGCAGGAGGCGCGCTGGGGCCGGGGCCGGGGGCGGGAGGCGGACCGGGAGGTTCCGGGTTGGCTCGCCAGCGCCCCCTTTTCTCGCCCCCTTCTCCCCGCCCCTGAAGGGACAGGCTCTGGGGGCCCCAGGCGGGAAGCGGGAGGGGCCCTTGCGGCCGCCTCGCGACGGTCACGCCCCGGGCACGGGGACCCAGCTCTCTCGGGCCCCTGGGGGATGCTGGGGGAGGGGGCCGGGGTCGTGGCTGCCGGCTGCGCTCCCCGCCTCCTCTCCTCGGGGGAGTCCCAGAGGCGCCTCTTCCGAGACCGGGGGTGGGTCGGTCCCTGGTTAGATGGCCCCTCCCTCTCCCCCTCCCTCTAGTGGTTTCCGGGGCCTGCGGGACCGAGGGGCGGGAATCGGGGACCGGAGCCCCCTTCCGCCGGCCCGGAGCTGAACTGGGCCTCCCGCGTTCTGGGTCCGTCACTGGTAGGGGAAACTTTCCCAAACCAGAGACCGAGCCTGAACACCTTCCTTCGCCACCTCGTCCTCTAATCCCACTCCCACTCCACCTCCTCCGACGCCTTCCCCTCCCACCGACCCGAATCTCGCTGCGTCTGACTGATGGGGCAGTGAGCCAATCGAAGGCGGGGAGCTGACCTGCCGGGTGTCGGTGAGCCAATCGTGCGGACCAGAGGAAGGAAGGGGGCGGGGTTTCTCCGGACTAGTTAAAGCTGAGTTGCATGCGGGGCGGGGGAGTCATGGAGACGCCGAGAGCCAGCTACTCTTGTCCTTCCCCAAGTCACCCCCGCTCCTTGATCTTTGGGGTTGTGTCACTTAGAGGGGCCCCGACCCGGAGAGGCATGCCGCGGCACTCGAGGTCCTGTATGTCTTTCGTACCGAAATAGACGTTGTCTTATATACGACGAAGTCTAAAGCCACTTTAGGATGTGGCAGTAACTCCCCGAGGCCGGTTTCTAAAATGGCATATGCTGTAGTGATCATGTCCTGGACCTCAGCGTCCGGTTTACATGCTGAGGGTCACAGAATACAGAAGTTACCCGTTTGCCTCTATCTCGGTTTCACTCAGCTACGCCAGAATGGGGACAATGAAATTTGAAAGAGGACCCTGAGCATCGGAATAGTATCACGCCAACTAATTATTGGGAGTGGAAAGCATCGTTGTTCATAATGGCTTCACTGGTTCCTTGTTTAATTAGAGCGCCAATTCCCAAAGTGCACTTGAAACTTCGATATTTGGGGATGTCATTAAAAAAAGTTGTGGTTTATGGTATGCATTTTTTTTTTCTTTTTGCTCTTTCTTGGGTAAACAAAATGAAGTTGGGAACTAAAGCATCACTGATTGAAACATTAAGTGTGGGTATTTAAGGAGCAAAGCTAATCAAAGAATATTTGTCTACAGAAAAAAGTCTGAGTGAAATGTAGTTTGCCAGATTACTCCCACACAAAAGATTCTTAAAAATAATTTTAATTTTCTTAAACACTGCTGAATTGTACAGTGTGTGGGTACTTTTCTGGTTTATACAAGGTTTGGAGACATCTTTGGTTTTAACTGTTTATTGCGCGTTTAGTCAAGTGACTTTCTCAACTCTTGACTTTTAGGAGCAGAGGTCTTTGATTCTCTGTAGAGATCACAGGTTGCTCTGCAGGAATAGCAGTCTTTTAAAAAGAAAGCAGCTGCTACGAAGCGTGTGTGTGTGTGTGTGTGTGTGTGTGTGTGTGTGTGTGTGCCTGTTCTTTGTTGGTGAGGTTAGGCACACTGACAGAAGTAATTCTCCCTTTCTCACCTGGAATTTGTAGAATCTTTGGGAGTTCAAAGAATGAAAAGTGTTAGATTAAGAATGAATTTATTCAGTTTTGTCATAAGTATCCCATGAATTTAATTTTGGGAGTGTGTTCTTTTAGGTTACGTGGGAAATGTGTCATAGGTCAAGCTTTTATTAATCTTGGGTTACTAAGAAAGAATTAAGGGGGACTGCAGTTCTAGGGAACAGTATTTGCCAGACCTTACAACTGTGTTCTGTTGTTGTATACTATTTTCAAATTTACCATGAGAATTCCCAATTCAGGATCATTTTGGGTGCATGTAGACAAGAATTAATTGCATTTTGCTGTAGCTCTTGAGATGTTGTTTGTAATAAAATAGTAAAAAGAGAGAAGGTAAATCAAACACTTACTTAGACTGGCAGAGGTAAGGAGTATTACAAACAACATTCAAAAGTGGACAACATTCAAAACCCCCCATCATTTGGCACTCTGACATAACGCCCTTCTCTCTTTTGTATGCTTAAGAGCAACACATTATTTTACTTAATTCTCTGCAACAGTCCTTGAAAATGTGCTCAGATTCTTGGTGGCAGAGAGAACCAAGTCTCCTAATGTCTGGCTTGGTGGGGGGAACCTCTCAAGCATATGGAGACATCTAGAAAAAGATGTGCATCGTCAGCTGTGATTCCATTGTGTGCTCTCAGGCTGGATCTGAGCTTCCTTCCTCCTGGGAATTTCAGTCTTAAACAGAGGAGTTCTTTGACTTTTAGATGTCAGTAGACTGAAGCAGGAGGGTAGAAAAGAGCTCACCAGTTACGGATTTAATATGTTTTGAGTAGTTAATATTTTTTGGATTTTAACCCTTCATTGGTTAAATATAATTTAGATGACTTTGGCTTAGTGTTAGAAGAGCATTTTATTGGAAATATAAAATGTAAGACTGTGACCCATAAGTTGACAGCTTGGATTTCTTAGGAAAAATTTTGTGTTGTATTGAGTTTAAAAGCGATTCTTTAAGCACTCTTTAGGATATTGGATAGTAAAGGAAAATAAAAAAGGGGATGGTCTCTTTAAACAATTTTTCTGAAATGCACAGCGTGCCCTCATTTGATATTTTGGCCGTTATTGTGTCATAATCGAAGTTATATTTAAAAGCAAAGTTAATGCTTATTTATTGCTATGAAAAAACTGCTATTTAAGAAATTACTTTAATATTTTGTGTATATAGTTTTGTTTGGTAATATATGTTATTACATGCTTTATTGATTTTTGATTAAGAGAATAGGCGGGAGAAAATAAGTCACTGCTTTAAAGTATTGGTCTTTTATTGCTGCAAATCATAAAATCAGCAACAAATCAGGATCTTTTTCCATAGTGAAAGAATAAGTCTATAGTTCATACCAAAAATGAAAGCCATTTAAGGGAAAACGGAACAAAACCTTCAGGGTTTTTTTGTACCCTTTCATATTTCAGGCTAATTTTATTACTTCTCTATGTCTTACTTTTCTAAACAAACAAAGAAAAAAGGTTCTAAGTGTTTGTGTTCCAAGTGTTTGTGTTTTTCCTTTTTTGTTTTTAAAGGCTTCTAGTAGAGTTTTATGAATTACAAGCTGTGAAAAGAATATGTCATATTACTCTCTAAATAGTCTATTACAAGTAATGTCTGGAAAAGCTATGAAATACAATTTTACTGTTGCAGACCTTCAATTCAGAAAACACATCTTTATGGATTCTAGATGCTAATTTCTAGATCGAGGTGAGAATGTGACTTTTGATGATATTTTAGAAGCTGGTGTAGTTCTCTTAGCTGTTGTAAAACTGATTATGAAAAGGAGTGGAAATCTTAAAGGTAAATTATAAAGGCAACTGAAATTAAAAGACTAGGTGGTCTGCAGGTAGATCCTAATACTGTTAGCTTTTAGGGCAAAGATTTTATGTGTTTACTGTATGAAATGTTGATGAATGACCACATTTCTGGCTCCCCAGGGCTGTGATGACATAATGCGATTGTGGAAATGTTGATTCTAGGACAATTTTCTGTTGGTTCTCTGGTTGGAAATTTTCTAGAGAAGAATTAAATGAGCAGGGAACCTATGGTGGTGTTTTATATAGCTGTTTTTGAGGCTTTGGACACAGAATCATATAGGTAGAAGTTATTCGCAACTAGTTAAATGTTCTAAAGGAAAAGAAAACATCTTTACTTTGACTAGGCATCAGCTGACAGATACGTGGAGAATTGAAGTTAGCCTGCTAATTCTGGCAGAATTTATGCTTTTTAGGCAGCCAATTCCGAATTGTTTGAGTTCCCCTGGCCAACTTAAATCTACTTTGGTCTTGCTGTTGTTGTTGTTATTATATTATATTTTGAGATACGGTCTCACTCTGTCATCCATGCTGGAGTGCAGTGGCATGATCACAGGTCACTGTAGCCTTGACCTCTTAGGCTCAAGTGATCCTCCTGAACCAGCCTCCCAAGTAGTTGGGACTACAGGTGTGTGTCTCCACGCCTAGCTAATGTTTGATATTTTTTGTAGAGATGAGTCTTGCCACGTTACCCAGGCTGGTCTTAAACTCCTGGGCCCAGGCGATCCTCTCCCCTTGGCTTCCCAAAGTACTGGGATTAAAAGCATTAGCCACCGCACCTGGCCATCATTTTGGGCTTTTTGACCTTGTCTTTGCTTTCTTGTCTAAGTATTGTCTCATTCATTTGTTCATTTAGTCATTTGATGAGTACTCTGTCCTGGCCTTTTCAGTGTACTTTGATATTATAAACCATCCATTCCAGAGCCAGTGATTAAAGGGGGAACATAGAGTGGGTGATCACTTTTTTTGGTTGGGGAGGAGGTGGGAGGGGACATATTTGCCTTCATTTCAATTTGCTTTAGTACTAAAGATATGTTCTTTTTGTGTGCATGTAATTTTAATCATATAATGTCAGCACATTTTACTTTGATTTGGGTTTGGGTTGTCTTTTCCCTGAAAATAGGGTTAAAGTGTTCATAATAAAAAATATTGTTAAATGTCCCCTTAACTGATTAGCCTACAACCAAATGGATTTCTTTTAATGAAGGTATGAATATTTATAATTATTTTTGTTTTATTTCCTCTGGAATCATGTTGTATCCTCTCTGGCCTTGAGTCCTGTGTGGTGTATGGTAAGGATGGCACTCTTCAGTTGGGCGAAGGTGACAGGCGTTGCCTGTGAATTGTTGCCGCTTTAGGGCTGCTCATTCTGGGCCTTAACCACCTAGGTTTCTAAGGGATGGAATGCTCCTGAGTGCAACCTTGTGCAAGTATTCTGCTATGGTTGTCAGTTTTTCTAGATGTAGCTTATTCTTGCTCTTTTTCTTCCTTTTTTGAGACAGTCTCACTCTGTTACCCAGGTTGGAGTGCAGTGGCGTGATCTCAGCTCACTGCAACCTCCGCCTCCCGGGTTCAAGCGATTCTCTCACCTACGCTTCCTGAGTAGCTGGGACTGCAGGCACATGCCACCTCTTCCAGATAATTTTTGGTAGAGATGAGGTAGGTTTCTTCATGTTGGCCAGGCTGGTCCTGAACTCCTGACCTCAAATGATCCGCCTGCCTCAGCCTCACAGAGTGCTAAGATTATAGGCATGAGCCATTGAAACTGGCCCATTCTTGCTCTTAACTAAAAGGTCTGTATTAGAAGAGTAACAATGATAACAGAAATGATAATAGCAGCTATCATTGAGTGCCAACAACCTGATAGACGCTTTTTTGATGTGTGCTTCATTCTTTAATTCTTGCCACAACCCTATAAAATAGAGGTTACCTCCATTTTCCAGAAGGACGCTGAAGCTTAAAGTGAGGTAAGTCCTGTACCTGTGAGCAAAACTTTGGGAGGAAAAATTAACTTTGCCACTGAGTGGGGAAATAAATCCTAAACATCGGAGGGAATGGTTGAATCTGAAAATGTCTTTCTTTTAGGAATCTGATAAAGCAAATGTTTGTGGGACATTATAAGGCTCAGTCTACTTGTTAAGTCCATAAGAAGGATGAATACATTTGAATAGTTCCAGTCCTGCAAATTATATCAGCAGGCATCTTCCAGACTGTTGCCTTAAGGAGGGCTTATACCTGCACAGAGGTGATTGATTTGAAGACCCACGAATAGTGTCTGGCTTTTTTAGTCACCAGCTCAGTTTTTAATAATTGTTGAAATTATAGATTCATTCTTTTAATTTTCAAGAAATAAGAATTATAATGGGTGAAGTAAAATAGTTCACATTTATTGAGTGCTTACTGAAAACCAAGTGCAGGGCAAAGGTACCCCTACAGTACTCTTGTATGTTTCTTACTGTAGCAGTGAGAGGTAGAACCCTGTTGTTGTTAGCTGTCTTACCCAGTGCTTTGTTGAAGTAACATAGATCAGTAATTCTCCACTAGTGAAAAGGAAAAGAGTAGGGAATGTATTTTGCAAGAGCATATTCAGGTTGCCTATTGTTCTCACAATAAAAAGCTCAGAAAATAAAGCTGAAGAAAACTTGATTGTGGGGGATAGGTAGAAAATAGATTGACAGAGCACTATAGAGGAAATAGGCTTAGAAAGGATAGAATGCTGATAAAGGTAGTTGGCTTCTTACGTCCTTAAAACACCTGATTCTAGTATGTTTAACTGTTGGGCACAGATTGTGTGATGCATGTTTTGTGGATGTTTTGTAATCATGTAGCGTGGATGACTCGGTGTTGAGGTATTGTAGTCCCAAAAAGAAGGCTGATAATATATTCAGTCATCTGACTTCTGCTCTGCTATTTGTGGAATTCTTCTCTCTGCTCAATTGTTTGCACCCAGCGCGGAGAGCTTTCAGGGAACTCTTTCACCTGCACATGTAGGATCAGCATGCATTGCTTATAATGTTCCAGCTGCTGAGACTGAAGACCTGTTGTCATCAATGAGAACATAATGCATGGTATTTTCTATTATTCATTTAGTGTGTCCATATGAAATGTGACCCAGAACCTTCCAAGGCTTAACTTGGAAGAGTGTTAGTTCTGGTAGTTTCTGTTGGTGCTGACTGATCTCTGCCCATTGAAGTCCCCATCTAAATGAGGATTGTCTTTTTCTAGCAGATCATTTCTGCTTATAAAATCAGTTCATGATTCAAATATGAAACGACTTCTTTGTCTTTGGTATTATAGTAGCATTTGTCAGAATATTTAATATTAACTTATCTTAAAATTTCTAATTGTACTGTTAATATGCTTAAAAATGAAAAACTTTCAGTTATTGTCAAAATGTTTTTAGATTCCTAAATAAGGAATACGGAAATTCTGTAGTAGAATTGAATGTTGGGAGTATATGAATT
The DNA here is from genome assembly GCF_043159975.1 of Macaca nemestrina. Lineage (NCBI taxonomy): Eukaryota > Metazoa > Chordata > Mammalia > Primates > Cercopithecidae > Macaca > Macaca nemestrina. The sequence goes on from NC_092132.1 coordinate 74,915,283, forward strand.
TCTACAAATTTAACCTAATATTATAGCATTTCTGGAAATTACAGAAGCTGGTTGTGGTAGTTATGGAGACAGGCAGTGGGGGCTTGCCGGTGCTTGAGGCAGTTCTGCTGTCCTGCATCTGCCATCTTGTGCCAGCAGCCTGTTGTGGATGTAGCATAGGGTGTGCCTGGCATTGAGACCAAACTCCAGTAGCTGACCACTTTCTGTGCAGTGCTTTGACATAAGGGTGGAATGATAATGACTCAAACTTCTGACCACTTCACTTTGGGTATGAATCTTTGCACATCTTTCTCCTCTACCTCCTTTTATCTTTCTTCTTCCCTGACTTAATTTTTTCTTCAAGTTGAAGATTAAATATGAGTGGTAGTGAAAAGAATACAATCAAGATTATGGGGGAAGTCTGTTACTATCATTAAGGATTTCATTTATGTAGATCGTGTCTGATCATGATCTACAGTTTCCCCCTTTACCAAACAGATTTACTCTGCTAAAAGCACTTAGTGAAGAAGCCAGCTATTTGTTAAGAAAGCAATTATGTCGCACCTTAGCCCAAGTGAAGTGAGGTATTGGCTGATTTGTTGTTGGAGTTAGTTGCTGGACAACATTGTGGTTCAGAAGACTGAGGCTGAGCTTTGTTGTAGTAGGATCGAGCATTACATTCCTTAGCTTTTATATCTGTATTTTATTTTTTCCCTGTTTAAGGATATTGTTATAAACCCTGCAGTGTTAGATGTCATGAAAGTGGTGATTAAAGCCATCAAAATGGTATAAGCTGAAAATATTAAGACGATTTAAGATTGGTGAAAACTGTTGTCAAATTGCTAAAACTTTAAGAATGCCTGCCTCTTTGGAGTTTCTCAATATGTTTTCAACTTCTGTAATTCTGTTTTGAGACTTATTTTGTGTGGTGTTCTTGTTACTGTTTTAAGTAATATTAATGTTTTGATTCCTTAAGGCTTTTTCATACAAGTGTGATGTAAAAATATTTATTTCGTTTAAACATGTTATTTTGGCCAGGCGCGGTGACTCACGCCTGTAATCCCAGAACTTTGGGAAGCCGAGGTGGGCGGATCACCTGAGGTCAGGAGTTGGAGACCAGCCTGACTAACATGGAGAAACCCCATCTCTATGAAAAATACAAAATTAGCTGGGCATGGTGGTGGGCACCCGTAATCCCAGCTACTTGGGAGGCTGGGGCCGGAGAATTGCTTGCACCCAGGAGGCGGAGGTTGTGGTGAGTCAAGATGGCGCCATTGCTCTCCAGCCTGGGCAACAAGAGCGAAACTCTGTCTCAAAAACAAAAACAAAAACAAAAACGTGTTATTTTATTGTGTTTGAGCACCACTGGACTCTTTTCTAAATAGATAGTAAGTCATGAAACCTAGTGAAGGAAATGGAAACCACGTGACTATATTTTCCTTATGCTGTGCTACTTTTTATTTTAAGCAAAGGGTTGTACAATTAATTAACGATCCTAATAGAGTGGAATATTCTAAGCTATTACATATTATACGAGAAAATGACATATTCGCTGTGGACTGAATATATTGACAGTGAACAACAGCAATAAAAGTCAACAAAATGCCTGGACGTTGAAGGGCATTGGAAAACAAAACTGGAGCATTATTTCCTGGTTAAAGGACACTCATGCAATCAACAGCAGCATTCTCACTATCATTTATTGTCTCATTTCTAATACTAAGTATTTTCACTTTAAGAAAACACATTTAGCGGAGAAGAGAGCCAGGAGACAAGGGGAGCCCAGATTTTAGGCTCCAGGCAAGCAAAGGCTTGAGCAGGAAGGAACTGGGCCTGGGCACACCTGGCCTGGCCCTGCATGTGGGTTTCAGGGTGATCTGAGACTCTTGCAGGCGTCATGAACTAGGAGTCACTAGGAGAGGACTCAACTGTTCCCTGCCCCCTCTCACTGTGTGTGGGGATGTTGGGGGCCAGCTGCTGACCTTTGGTGGGGAGGGAAGAAGAGTGGAAAAGAGGGGACCTGTGGTAGGTAGATAGAGGATGGGACAAGTCTCAGCGGGTGGAGGCCCTGGATGCTCACCTGCACTACAGTTGTACGATTCAGGATATCCCACCAGGAGCTCATGTATAGAGAGAGCCTTTTGATCTGCATCCTTAATTGTGGAACAGGATGGCAATGCTGATGGCCTGTGCCCTTCAAGCACCACTAAGCCCCAAAGCTCTTCTGCCCTCATTGTCTGTGTTACCAGACTGAGCATTTGAGGGATTGTTTTCCTCTTCCTAGGACAGAAGTGGGGGCACAACTCCGCCCAAGATCAGATAAAGACTAGGTAGTCCTAAGGCAAGGGAAGGCTCTCTGGGGCTTGTGGTTTTCAGAGGCTGAGTTCCCTGTCTTCACTGGGCTTGCGTACCTCTAGGGCCCTTGGAAGAGTGAGGGGAGGCAGTGCCTTCCCACCGAGGGGTACAGAGAGTGTTCCCTTTCCCATCTCCTTCCTATTTCCTTTTGAGGTTCCGGTATCTCTGGGAGCTTAATCCCACATTTTCTGGGACTACCACAGGTTTTCATAGGTGTTTACTCCTTTCAAGAAAGGAATTAATTGAGTGTATAATGGAGAAAAAAATGCATATAGAAAGAAACTGGAGGCAGCCTAAGGAGAACCTTGCGGGAATATTGAGAGTTGCTGTGTGAATGTAGGCTGAAAATGTTTGGACCATGCAGATAGAAAATATCAGCGCAAAGAGTAGCCATGATGTAAGTCTGCAGATTGATGAAGGTATGTATGGAATAAATCAAGAGTGGTGAGTACATACCATTGCAGCTTAAAAGATTTTTAAGGATACTAGTAGTTTTATCAAGTATCAAACTGAGTAGTCAGTTTATGGTACTTGTTACTCAAGAGGAATAGGCTACTTACTACACGAGTTTTTTTTTTTGGGCTGGGCCTGGTAGCTCACGCCTGTAATCCCAGCACTTTGGGAGGCCAAGGCGGGCGAATCATGAGGTCAGGAGATCGAGGCCATCCTGGCTGACATGGTGAAATCCCGTCTCTACTAAAAATACAAAAAAAAAAAAAATTAGCTGGGCGTGGTGGCAGGCACCTGTAGTCCCAGCTACTCGGGAGACTGAGGCAGGAGAATGACGTGAACCTGGGAGGCAGAGCTTGCAGTGAGCCGAGATCGCACCGCTGTATTCCAGCCTGGGTGACAGTACTTTTTTTTTTTCCATCTCAAAAAAAAAAAAAAAGGTTTTTTTGTAAGGTTTACATAAATATATGGATGATTATTTCATAACGTTAGTAAAATAAATTAGATCTTTTGATATACATTCTGTGAAGTTTAATGTCAGGAGAAAAACTATGAACTAAAATTCTTCGACTAATCTGGTATTAATTACAGTTTGTATGTTGTGCCTGTATATATGCCTAAAATGGTGTGTATTGTCTGAATGACTTAGGAAATTGTTTTCTTGCTAGCTTGCTAACAGGGGGAGATAGTGAGGACGGAGACACACACACACACACACACACACACACACACACACACTCTATTCATTTTCCCATCCACCCAAATAGTGTATAGAAAACAGCATGAAGGCTTTCATTTTAAAACTGTGTTTTGGACTGATATTTAACAGGACCTCCTTCTCTGCTTTGAGTCATTAATAGATTGATCTTCCCCCAGATACTCCTTTTCTAATAATGTAATTCCCCATGCATTATAGAATAATATCCTCAAACACTTAATGGAGGGGTCTGTCACGAACCCAGTTTTCCCCATTTCTGGCCTTTACATGAACCTTTGTACCTGGCCTTCTGTGAACATGTGTTGACCATGCATGCTCATGATCTTTGATTTGGCCAGAGAAAATGATGAGTTATTCTAAAATTTAGGAAGCATCCTTCTGTCATAAAACCCAATTATTTGGGGAGTTTGTATTACTGATCTTAGTTAATAACGCAATCCAAACAAAAAGAGAGGGAGTCCAAAAGTATTCAAAGGTTGTTAGTAAGTTGTTTAATAGATCAATTACAGATTTTATTAAAAACATTCTATGACTTTTACACTGTTGGTGGGACTGTAAACTAGTTCAACAGTTGTGGAAGACAGTGTAGTGATTCCTCAAGGATCTAGAACTAGAAATACCATTTGACCCAGCCATCCCTTTACTGGGCATATAACCAAGTGATTATAAATGATGCTGCTATAAAGCCACATGCACACATATGTTTATTGCGGCACTATTCACAATAGCAAAGACTTGGAACCAACCCATATGTCCATATGTCCATCAATGATAGACTGGATTAAGAAAATGTGGCACATATACACCATATTTTATGCAGTCATAAAAAAGGATGAGTTCATGTCCTTTTTAGGGACATGGATGAAGCTGGAAACCATCATTCTGAGCAAACTATTGCAAGGACAGAAAACCAAACACCTCATGTTCTCACTCATAGGTGGGAATTGAATAATGAGAACGCATGGACACAGGGTGGGGAACATCACACACTGGGGCTTGCCGAGGGATAGGGGGAAGGGGGGAGGGATAGCATTAGGAGATATACCTAATGTAAATGATGAGTTAATGGGTGCAGCAAACCAACATGGCACATGTATACATATGTAACAAACCTGCACGTTGTGCACATGTACCCTAGTACTAAAAGTAAAATAACAAAAATAAATAAATAAATAGAATTATAGATCTCCAAAAAATAAATAAACGCGTTCTATGGAAAAGGAAGGCCGTCTTCTTACCTTCAAATCAGAAACAATAAAGAATTAAATTTTTGGCTTTGTCACTTCAGTAAAATTGGACATTTTTCGCACCTGGGCTTATTAAATTTTCCCCTGCAGAATATTTTGCCACTAGAGTGAGAAGAGGGATTAATATTTTCAGTTTATAGTGGAGAGAGGAGAAAAAGGTAAAGAAAACCTTGGGGAAATTCAGTAGTTCTGAAAAGGTAATAAAACAAAACCAAATACAAAGAAAGTATACCGGGGTTGGCACTTAACTACTTCCATTGAAGAAGCGATAGAAAAAGAGAATGAAGGCATCCTTTAAGGGCTGATGTCTTAATAGATAAATAATGAAATTCTACAACTATCCAAGGAGCAAAGACCTTCCACTTCACACATTAATATATTCTTATGACAACACTTGTAAAAATGTTCTCAACGTTCTTCCCAAATTTCTTTTAATAATAATTTCTCATTTTGTGGGATCTTTTTATTTGCAGAATAAGTCAGAAGACCTATCCATCTGTCTGTCGTCTATTCACATTCTGCCACAAACCAACTGAATGTTAAATCGTAGAAACACTGTGCGAATCAGATGGAAAAGCGGTTGGCACTCTGTGCAGTGTCCTCTGCCCCTTCTAGCTCCCCTGATGCTTTAATAATGTGGTAGAGCGAGAGGCTGAATACTGCTATTTCAGTGTGTTCTTGTTTTCAGTTCCTGACAAAAAACCTGCTAGAAAAGTATTGGGGTTTAGGGACGACTAAGGATTTCTTTGGTCCCAACTTTTTATTATGAAAATTTTTCAACATACAGAAAGTACAGTGAATCCCTGTATAAATTTTGCTATAAATGTTTTTTCTTTCTCCTCCTACCCTCTCCAGGGTGTGGGTGTGGGTGTGGTTGTATGTATACTGGATAAACCATTTCAAAGTAAATTACAGATACGATTCTTCATCCATATAAAGTTCATTGACTTAAAATCAAGGCATTATCTTAGGTAACCACACACACAGTACCATTATTAAACCTAAGAAAACAAATATCATCTAATATCAGCTCTATTTCAGTTTTTCCAGCTGTCCCCAAAATGGCTATTACAGCTTTGTTTTTCAAACGAGGATCTAATCAAGTTCACTCATTGCATTTTGTTCTCTGCCTTTCATCTCTTTTAAGGTGGACCAGTTCCCATGGTTTGTTTTGTTTGTTTAGACTTTTTAAAGAGTCTGGTAAGTCAATTGTCCTGAAGAGAGGATGCAGTTGTTCTATCAATTTTGGGGTGTCAGACCTCAGATTCTCCAGAAATATTAGGAAATTAAATTGTTAATGTGTTACCTAGTTTGATCAGGGCTGAAGAAGCACAGCCAACCTTTGAGGGCTTATTGCTTGAGATGATGGCATCCTTGGACCTTTTCATGGCATGTTCCTTCTGAAGTCTCTAGGTCTGGGCCTAGACAAACTTTCTACTGGCAGATCATAAGGAGATGCAAATGAAGAGGTAATATCTGACCATGAAACATTTACCATCTAACAACTTGAGATATTTTTTCCCTCCTGGGAAGTAGATACCTGTTTTAGGCTCAGACTAAGGAGGGGATAGAAATTGAGACACTAATTTTACAGCCACCTTGGCTAAATAGAAAGCTTTTATCACTTATTTGGAGTAACATTATAGAGACGAAAATTTCCCGGAGGTTTTTGGAGCAATAGTAACTTCAGTTTCTTGAATACTTGACTACTTCATAACTTTGAATTTGGAAGTTTCTGTTTCTTTTGTTTTTCTTTGCAGTGTCTTCATCTGTCCTCCCTGTTGACTTTCCCTGTCCTATAATTATTTCCATCTTCTTTACTTTATACCTAACCTTACCTTTTCTCTTTCCTACTTTAGAATCTTACTAGAAGTGTGTGGTAGAGCCCTCTCTTCCCTCTTGAATCACAGTGTGCACAGGGGTTCATTCTCACTTTGAGAAATAGACCATAAATGTAAAAATCATTCATAGGTATGTAGTAGACACCAGAGAGAGGTACCTGGTCAGTCTCACTCACCTAATCCAGTGGAGAAGTAGTAGTATTAATATTTTTCATATGTATATATGTATATACTTATTTATTATTGTTGTTTTAGAGACAGGGTCTTGCTCTGTAACCCTGGCTGGGGTATAGTTGCATGATCATAGCTCTCTGCAGCCTCAAACTCCTGGGCTCAAGTGATCCTCCCACCTCAGCCTCCTGAGTAGCTGGGGCCACAGGTGTGTGCCACTATGCCAGACTAATTGTTTTTTCCTCCATAGACATAGGGCTTGCTATGTTGCTCAGGCTGGTCTTGGACTGGGCTCAAGTGATCCTTGCACCTCAGCCTCCCAAAATGCTGGGATTATAGCTGTGAGGCACTGTGCCTGGCCTCATGATTATATTCTTAGTTGTAGATACAGAAACCTTGGTGTAAGAGTAGTGGGCAGGAAAGATTTTGTCAACCAAGAAAACAATAAGAATTATCACAAGCATTTGAATAACTCCAGAAAAACACTTGACTTGAAACTTTTAAGCTTCGGAAAAAGCAAAACAAAATGAAGTTATCTCCTCTGACGCAAAGTAAGTACTATTAGAGGCCATTTTCTGAATGGGACATAGAGACCTAGACAACATCTCCCAACCCCAGGACAGAAAATGCTGCTTAAAACAAATGCAGATATTATTTTGTGGAATTAATATTTAAACTGGGAAGTCATATACTTACTTAGAAGATAGAAAAGAGACTTCAGGAATGGAAAGAAAAGTAACACTGGTCATAGACCTTTTTGTTTAACAAATCTGGGCGATTTTAAGGTGATTATGAACCTGAAATAATATGTGACTCAGATTTTTATTTTTATTTTTTGCAAAAATTTTCCTGAAATGGCCGGGCACGGTGGCTCATGCCTGTCATCCTAGCATTTTGGGAGGCCAAGGTGGGCAGATCACCTGAGGTCAGGAGTTTGAGACCAGCCCGCCCAACATGGTGAAACCCCATCTCTACTAAAAATACAAAAATGAGCTGGGTGTGGTGGCGTGCACCTGTAATCCCAGCTACTCGGGAGGCTGAGGCAGGAGAATCTCATGAACCTGGGAGGCAGAGGTTGCAGTGAGCTGAGATTGCACCATTGCACTCCAGCCTGGGCAACAAGAGCAAAACTCAGCTGTCTTAAAAAAGAGTTTTCCTGAAATGTCTTACAGACATACTTGGTGACATTCTCCTTGTTCTTGTCATTCTGTACATATTGTGCTGCTTTTTAAAAAATGTTGGCCTCTGCCAGGCATGATGGCTCATGCTTGTAATCCCAGTACTTTGGGAGCCCAAGGCGAGCGAATCACCTGAGATCGGGAGTTCGAGACCAGCCTGACCAACATGGAGAAACCTCATCTCTACTAAAGATACAAAATTAGCTTGGCGTAGTGGCTCATGCCTGTAATCCCAGCTACTCGGGAGGCTGAGGCAGGAGAATTGCTTGAACCCCACAGGCGGAGGTTGCGGTAAGCCGAGATCGAGCCATTGCACTCCAACCTGGGCAACAAGAGCAAAACTGCGTCTCAAAAACAAAAACAAACAAACAAAAAAATGTTGGCCTCTTGGAGAGAGTTTGCCAAAATACTGGAGTTGCACACTGAGTGGCTCTGTGCTACAGCCCAAACAGTTGGGAGGAAAATACTTAAATAGTCTGAAGTGTAACCACAACAGGGACATTAAGAACAAGGGGGAGCAACAAAAATAATATAAAGACAGTGATATTATTGTAAAACAGTAACTATATACAACCCCCAGAAAATGAGATCTTTTGCATGGTTCTGTTTTTTATTCCTTTAAGCACCTCCAATTTTAAAAGTAGTCACTTAGGAGAAATACTTATAAAATGAGTAGTATTTCCCTCTTTACTAAACTTACTTGAAATATGCAAAAATTCACTGAGATCTGTGAGATCTTTTAAGATACTGACCTGTCTCTCTCCACTAAGTAATTGTAAACTGTAGACCCCACACTAAAGAATTCTAGGCTTTTACTGTCTTAGTTTCATCTTTGTTCCCTGAGTGTTACCTCTTTATGTCTGCGTGTGTGTGTGCGCGCGCGTGTGTGCTTTTTAAAAAGAACAGTTCATTTCCTCTTTTCTAATACTGTGTTTTATCTGCTGTGGATTTGGAAATCAGATAACCAGGTTTGTTTGTTTATTCAGCAAAAAATTAATGAGTGACTTCTATATTACAGACACTAGCATACAAAGATTAAAAAAGAAGTGTTCCCTATCCTCAAAGACCTTACGTTTAAGGAAGGCAAAAGCCATGCAGACAAATAATTGTTGTATAATATATATATATAAATAAAAAATTGTATTAGAGTGGAGGGCTATACAGGTATTTTACGTGAGCAAACTGCATTTTGCAAGGTGAAGGAAGGCCTTAGAGCTGCTGTAGTGTTTGATTTGAGCCTTAAAGACAGGCCGAGATGAGATTTCATCAGAGAAAAGGCGTCCTAAAGAGGCCTATGCATAGGATGAAGACAGAAAATATTGTAGTATGTTTCTGTTTTTCCTCATTTTACGTGTATCTTTAATAAGAGCTGCATGATAATTTGAGAGTCTTATCAGTAAAGCTAGTGATCTTTAGTGCACAGAATGTGGAATATTTGTTTTGAATATAGGGAAAGCAGCCTTTAATTCTTTGCTTCCTTTTCAGTTTTTTCCTTGAGTTCTAAATCAGGGAGTTCTATTTCCTATTGCTGCATTATATACCATCCCAAACTTGGTGGCATTATGTTCACAAATGTTGTGGCTCAGAATCATAAAAGGTATGATTGACACAACTTATCTGCCCCATGATGTCTGGCACCTTATCTAGGAAGATGCAAAACCAGGGTTGAATCTATGACTGGGGGGCTGGAGTCAGCTGAAGCCTTGCTCACCTGCATGCCTGGCCCTTCCTACTGGCTGTTGGCTGGGATGTAGGCTAGGTTGCAGGCTAGGTTGTAGGTTACCTACAAATTGGACTCTCCTTGTACCTGCTTGGACTTCCTCACAGCATGGCGGCAGAAGTTCAGTGGATGAAAATTCCAAGGAAGCTGTATTCCTTTTATGACTTAACCTCAAGAGTTACATAGGATCACATATGCCCTTAGTCCCAAGCTGCCCCCCCCATCCCCCAACCAGATTCATCAGGGAGGAAGCATTGATTCCAGCTATACTTGAGAGGCATTCAGCAGGGCGAAAGCATTGATTCCAACTGTACTTGGAAGACACATTATAAGACGAGCATGTGGGTTGAGAGATTGCAGTCATGTTGGGAGCCACCATCTGTCTGTCACAGGCTAATTTGTGGAAAGTTGAAGCGTTACTGTCCTTTCCTTTAAAATAAGAGAAGAGAGGAAAGAGGATTTATTATTTCTGAGATATGTGAAGTGATTCAATATGAGTTATAATGACCAGGTGTTCTTTAGTTCACAAAAGAGCATTTTTAAACTGTATTTAAAGGGATTTTAGACAGACATTTAGAAGAACTTTCTGATACTGCCAAGCATGGCAGGGTGGTGTGTACCCATAGCCCCAGCTACTCAGGAGGCTGAGTTAGGAGGGCTGCTTGAGCCCAGGAGTTTGAGGCTGCAGTGTGTTACATAAATAGCAACTGTACTACAGCCTGACAGCATAGCAAGACGCTGTCTATAGTAAGTAAATAATGTTTCAAAAAGTTTATAGGCTTTTTTCTTGACTAGAGGACATTTGTATGATTTAAAAGAAAGTTTACCAGACTGGGCAGTAAAGCGAGACCCCATCTCTACCAAAAATAAAACAAAAATTAGCCAAGTGTAGTGGTGCAAGCTTGTGGTCCCAGCTACTTGGGAGGCTGAGGTGGGAGAATCGCATGAGCCCAGGAGTTTGAGCTTGCAGTGAGCCATGATCACGCCATTGTACTCTAGCCTGGGCGACAGAGTCAGACTCCCATCTCTTAAAAAAAAATAAAAATATAAAGAAGTTTATTAATGATTAAGTATATACTGCCTCTGGATGGACCTGTTGCATTGGATAAGCGCTTTATTTCTGAGTCCCAAATTTCCTTTTTTGTTGGATGGGGATAATAACACTTGAGTTGCTGCTGAGTATCAAATAGGTTTTTATTATTCATGAAGTCAGAATGAATTAGATGATTTTAAAGAAGTCTTCTGGAATTGGATTCTCTGGTTATCACTAAAGAGGACTGAAAGGCATTAGTTAATTTTTTAAAATTTTTTCTTTACATTCTAGAATTATCTTTTTTAATAAAGAAAAAGTATCGTCCCTCTCTATTATTCCTTCTCATGTATATACTCTTTGTAGAACTCTTGATTAAATGATGATGACATGTATTTTTGGACTGTTTATTTTACCACAAGCATTTCCAGGGAGTTATCCCTGAAAGCCACTTATAAGTAATAATGAACACAGTTCTCCCTGAAAGCACTAGAATGGTGCTGCTTCCCCAGATGATCCATTTTATAGATTAAGGCAGCCTTTTGTAAAAAGATGCAGGGCTTTTTATGTGCTGAGAGCATGGATGATAGAACAGGTCTCTCGTCCAAGAGTGTATACATTTATTTTAGAGTGCATAAATTATCTACCTTGCTTATCAAAGTGGTAGTTCTAAGAGCTCATTCATTGAGATTTATAGAAGTATGGATGCATCTGGAAATCTGTTTTTTAATTTTAAAGAGAGTTTTCAAGTGACTTTTGATAGATATGGTGGGGAACAATACTCGAAGATCCCTTTGTGTGGTCCTAAGCACAGAGGGGCATGGAATCCTCTTTCCCATCAGGAATCATGGTAACCTGAGAAGTGTGGGGATTACTAGGCAAGACTGTCCATCAGTCTGCATGTGCTGTTTGGGCTCACTTTTGCGTATTAAGAAATTTCTCAATAGCAGAAAGAGAAGAAAACTGTGCACTGAAGTAACTAATGTGTGTTTTGTGTACCACAAGTTACACACAGATGCCTCAGAAAAGGCATTTCAATTCTAAGGATAAAATGAAAGTAAAATATTTCAAGATATTATCATTAGGGTTTTTTTTTCCTCATCACTCTTACAAGGTGATGCCTTAAAGGCAGAAAAAGTTGTAAAACTTGTGGAACATTCTGTTGGAATATGTTAAGTGCCAGCAAAATTTGGAGTTCTTGGCTGGGTGCAGTGGCTCATGCCTGTAATCCCAGCATTTTGGAAGGCCGAGGTGGAAGGGTCACATGAAGCCTGGAGTTTGAAACCAGCCTGCCCAACATAGTGAGACCCCCATCTCTACTAGAAATTCACAAAATTAGCTGGGTGTGGTGGCGTGCACCTGTAGTTCCAGCTACTCAGGAGGCTGAGGTGGGAAGAGTGCTTGAGCCAGGAGTTGTGGCTACAGTGAGCTATAATGACACCACTGCACTCTAGGCTGGGTGACAGAGGGAGACCCTGTTTCAAAAAATAAAATTGGAGTTTCTTGAATACAAGAGTATTTGTTTTTCAGTTCTGTGAAGGCAGTTTGGTGTAGCACTGCCTGGATTGCCATCCTACTCCGTCACTTGAACAAGTGTGACCTTGCGTCCCAATTTTTGTAAATGTTCACTGTTGTTATTGTCACTTTGAATCACCTGCAGTGATAGGTATTTGACATACAGTTGGTGTTCTGTAAATTTTGGTTAGTTATTTGGGATTATAATTCAGAGTAGATTATTTTAAACTCAAATAGAGGATGTTTCGAAGAACTATGAAAAAAGTTAGTCTTGAAGACAAGACCCACCTGTGCATTCAGGATTATTTATGGTCAGGGTTTTATGGTCCTTTATCAATTGAAGGGTGTAACAGAAATGCAAAGGGTGATGCAGCACTCTGTAGTCCATAAGGATACATTATGAACTGTTTTCTAATTATTCACTGTTTAGAGTAACTGTGTTTCTACTTCGTTTGTTTACAGAATGATTATTATTACAATCCCTTAACATTTTAGCACTTGGTAGGTCTGATTCAATGGTTCTCAATAGATGGGAGTGGGGAAGGACAAAGATGATCTGATGTATCATTTGGCCTACCAACATTCCTGTCCCTGTTACATTCCTGTGGTTTTGTGGTAGTTGAAGGTGAACCTGACAGTGCTGTTTTATGGAGAAGATTGAAAGGAAAGTGTTTTAAGTCAACAGAGTTAAAGCTCTTTATGTTTTGGAAAAAATTTGGGGGTTATTTTAAAAACTACTCAGAGGTGATAGAGTGTTGTAATTATCATATGGAAAATAATCCAAAAAATAAAGTATATAAAATTCACATTTCATTAACCTGGAAAATTGACTGATTGTTTGACATATCTAAGTGTTGGTCTTAGAAGTGGACAATATTATTCTCAACAAAGAGATTATACTTAGATTCCTCAGAGAAGTATCTAATGATAACTCAATGTTGGAATCATTTGGTTAATTTAATTATAATTTAAAATAAAACCCCTTTTGAGAAAATTAGTGCTGCATAAGACTTAAATGTTATTTTTGACTAGTTCAGACTGTGGCTTAAAATACAATAATTTTCTCAGAAAAAATGAAGCTCTTGCTAAGAATGGTTGGACATATTTCACCAACATCAAGTATTTTTTTTTTTTTTGAGTTTGAATATAATCCCATAAGTAGATGCTTCAGAACCACTTGAATCACCATGGAAAGCAAGTCTCTTTAGTTATTCTCCATCTAAGTGGCCTTTGCCATACAGTTTAATTAAATCTGATCATCAGTAATAGTTCTCTTTTCCATAGGGATAAGTTGGTTCTTTGGATTTTTCAAGATTTGGACTGTTTCAAAGATAAATTCACATTTTGCAAAGGTTTGCCCATGTTTATACACAAATGGAGTACACTGATGTTCTCATAGGTGATGGAAAACTTTGTATAGCTAAATTCCTTGATGGAAAATTTCCAGATCCATAGGGAAAGGTGAGATACTTAGATACAGTTACCCGAGAAGACTGTTTAGAAGCTCTCTTTATGAAGTTCAAAGGAATAAACTTTTTTTTCTTAGAAGTATGAGCAGAGCATTCAAATAGCAATAAAGAAAGTTTCTAGGCCAGGTGCGGTAGCTCACGCCTGTAATCTCAACACTTTGGGAGGCTGAAGTGGGCGGATCACCTGTGGTCAGGAGTTCAAGACCAACTTGACCAACATGGAGAAACCCTGTCTCTACTAAAAATACAGAATTAGCCGGGTGTGGTGGTTCTTGCCTGTAATCCCAGCTACTTGGGAGGCTGAGGCAGGAGAATTGCTTGAACCCGGGAGACTGAGGTTGCAGTGAGCTGAGATCATGCCATTGCACTCCAGCCTGGAGTCTGTCTCAGGAAAAAAAAAAAAAAAAATGTCTAGGATGGTTTTAGTGTCCTTCTTCTGTGAGAACATAACCATGTAAAATGTTGGATTTCAAGTATTCCAATTTAAATATGATTTATGAATCTCAGTAACACTGCTATATGTTAGACCAGTAACTTCTAGTAAAACTTCTGACAGTGTGTCTATCTTAAGTGAGTAATTATAGGTCAAGGGATTAAAACAAAAGAGATAATTCCTGGTCCACCTCCTCCTTGGTGAGGTGTTATCCTCTTAGATCTGGTTGCTGTACGTTCACAAAGGCGATAACACAGCTCCATCCACTGTCTAGCCCTGGCCTTTATGTCCCAGCTTCTTGGTGTCTTGATGGGCCTTCTCTGGAAGCACATACCTGTGTGCACGAACATCTGAAGGAAAAGTGTGCTCTGGGCGCACTATCCAGAGTTTACCCTTTCAGATAGATGCCTCTGCAATGGGTATGAAAGTTGACTTTCTACCATTTTCCATAATTTTTCATATTTGTTTTTAATCTTGAAATAGGAACATTTATTAGTAAGTCAAATGAGCTATTCAGTCAGAGCTGTGGAAACTGCAGAGTACCATCTGTGTAGTTTGTGATGTGCCATATCAACTCGTATTTGAGCTTTTAGCAGGAAAAGTGACATAAAATTGCGAAGTATTATTATTAACACAGCTGATCCTATAGTGAATCAGGGTGAGAAAAGAATCTCTGTGGTACAGACTGCTTTTCCCTATCAGTTATAACCCTTCTGGAACGTCTGCAAGCATTTGGTAATTTTACCAATTGATACCCACCAATTGATCATCTTGGTTATGTCAAAAAAGAAATGCCTCCATGTTCTGACTTGGATCAGATTCATTTTTACAAATAAACTATAATTTTCATTCAAAATAGATATCTACCAGCTTCCCTCCCTGGTTCTTCTGGAATTCCTGAACATCAATGCCTAATAGCTGCTGTTAGTATTTAGATAAAACTGTTGGTGGACCTGGTGCAACAGATATTCAAGCTTTCCCAACATGGAATATTAGTCTTTCCTGACTTTATCACATTGGGGCCAAGACTTCTTTGTTCTCTTTCTTCCTTGTGGAAACAAGACATTTTACGCTATGCTAAACAACCCTTTATTCTAGCCAGTTAATTTATGATTGCCAGTTTCTTGATTGTGAAAAGTGATCTTCAGAGTCAAAAAGCCGTCTGCCTGCTTGTGTCAGGTGAACCTCCTCAAGGCCTCGAGGCACTGAGTCTTCTTAGAAGAAGCCTTTTATTAGCAACCTCAGCCCTCAGCACCCTCCTCTCCTTCTGATCCTAACTGGTGCTTATTTCCCAGGCCACATGTTGGCTGTTAACCTTATAATAGCTTATTTTATATTCTGGCTTTTTGGGTATGTATTTAGGTTTTGTGCTACTAATGAAATGATAAACTCCTTCAGCAGCAGCAGCAGCCTGGGATAGTGGAAAGTGAAAAGAATTCGGATTTAGAAGATGGTTTGGTATCAGTCTCGCTCCTCTATCCCTGAGTTGGAAGCATAGGCAGATTCTGAAAAGTATTGTTTAAAAATAGTCTCATGTAATAATACCTGACTCATAGGATTTTTTGCATTTTATAGGTAAAAAGCATTTAATCTGTATTTCTCATAATCTGTATTGTCCATTTTATAGGTAAAAAGCATTTAATCTGTATTTCTCAAAAAAGCATTTAATCTGTATTTCTCATACAGATTATGAGAAATACAGATTAAATGCTTTTTACCTATAAAATGCTATTACAGATACTATTTATTGTGGTTAGGAGCACATGGATAAGCCACCCGGTACCTGGATCAGATTTTACGTGAGAGCTTCAGAGGTTCTTGGGAAATGTCAAGTAAAATGTGTTATATTTTCAAAACCTATTAGCTTTGTTCCCTCTGCTGCATACTTAATTATCTCAAGTTTAGTTTTGTATTTCTGTTATCATCTCTATATAAGCTTGAATAACAAAAGAAATATTATTATTTTACATTTGGTGATTATATGGTGTCACTACAACAATCCCAATTCACCTGCTAGGCTGGAAAAGAAGCATACTTTTCCACGATTAATATTAGTGCTTATGTAGCATTAGTATTATACCTTTGTAGGGTTCCCTGTAATAACTTTTATCACAGAGTCCAAGTACATTTTTCATTGAGAGAGATTAGCACTACTGCCCTCACTTTAACAAACGAGCCATTTGAAACAATGGAAACTTGATATTTAAAATCGAGTTAAGATTAGGATTTAGGATCCCATTGTGTATTAAACAGAAGTTACTTTTTAATACTCTGTTGTTATGCTGTTTTTCTGTGCAGCTTCCTGAAATTCCTAAAAGTTGAAGTTTTTGGTATTGGCAAAATATCCCTTTACAAACAGTTACAAAAAATTACTATGGAAAAGTTTAATAATAATAATGTAATGAACGCCCATGAACCAGTCTACTATACCTTTATCTGTTACTCCCCCATCTGTTTTGAGGCAAGTCCCGGATACATTTTTTCATCCTATAGGCATTTTTTTTTTTTTTTTTTTTTTGAGACAGTGTCTTGCTCAATTGCCCATGGTGGAGTGCAGTGGCGCCATCTCCAGTCACTGCAGCTCAACCTCCTGGACTCAGGTGATCCTCCCACCTCATCCCAAGTAGTCGGGACCACAGGTGGGCACCACCACACCTGGTTAATTTTTTATGTTTTTTGTAGAGGTGGGGTTTTGCCATGTTGCCCAAGCTGGTCTTGAACTCCTGGACTCAAGCCATCTGCCAACCTTGGCCTCCCAAAGTGCTGGGATTACAGACGGGAGCCACGGCGCCAGGCTTTTTTTTTCTTTTTTAAAGAAGAAAATTTCATGTCGTACATATGAATTAACAAATGCTCGCTCAAAGAACAAAATTTTGGGCTGTACAATCCTTGAACATTTTTGTTTTGTGGTGGAGTAATAATATTGCAATTAGGCTTAGAGAATGAGTGCTGTGCAGAATGAATACTAGTAACAGGCATATAGTCCAGGGGAGAGAAACATTAATAAATACAAGTCTAAGCTCTGTGACAGCAGAAATCTTTTTTGCCTTGCACAGTATCTGAAACAATGTAAATGCTAGTAATTTGTTGAGTGAATGAAAAAAATTAGTAGAAAGTGGAATTCTTGGGAACATGAGTCTTGTTATTTGTGTTGAGTGTCATTTGGGATTTAAAGTATGTGTGTGTGTGAGTGAGTGTGGCACTGTGCGAGTGGGGAGTATGAATTAAGAATTTGCCTTGACAGAAAGAGACTTAGATTTGCCCTAAAACTGAGTTCTGAAACCTAATAGGATCTCATCTTAAAAAGGTATATGAAGTGCATAGGTAAATGGAAAGTAATTCATGCAGCTCTACTAAATGAGACAGAATGAAATTAATTTTAGAACTTGCACATATAATTAATTATTCAGTCTTTAGGCTGAAGTTGACTTATGGCATTACTGATGTTTGTTTACTTTCTTTCCTTTTGCATTAAGAACCCACTTGACACTTGTTTCCTGTCTTATTTATAGAATGCTTAAGCTGTATGTTAAGTACTCATGTTTGCATATTCAGAGCACTTACAACTAATCTGACTGCCTTTTTTTTGAGCCTTGGTGAGTTATTTATAAACTTCATACTTATTGACACCTTTATATCCTTCAGTGGGAACATGTGAGAAAACAGCATTACAATTTATAATCAGCCATGGGTCATTTGTGTATGAGTTTTAGTTGATGCAAACTGGTAGTTAATGATACAGAAACAATTGATAGAATCAGAAGTTTAGTTGCTCAAAGTTTTATGTGGAGGATAAGGACAAGTTACTCTGTTTTTGCTACTAATATTTTTTTTAAATTAAAAAAAATCTCAATCCTGCTTCTATAGCTACTTAATATGACTTTTTTCTCTTCGGGTGTGCTTTGTATAACCAGTAAATGCAGTTCATTTTTCCCAGATACTGTCTTTGATAAAATAAAATGGTGGCAGGAAGAGATAAAATGTCAGTGACAACATGAACTGCTGATATGTGGAAGACAGGCAGTCCGATACCTCCATCACACAGCAATGCATTTGTCTGGACCAATTCGTGGAAAAGGCAGAAGTCTGCTAGGGAACTGAATAGATTGTATGAAACCACATGATATTAAATCTTTATTAGGGATCTTGAAAGGTTTGATTCTTCCTGTCATGTGCTATGCATGTTTAACAAATATTTCTGAAACACAGGGTTTCTCCTGTACTTATCAAAATATGAATTGAAGTGGAAGGACAATAGAAGCTTTCCTGGATTGGAGAGTGGGTATAATGCTTTGAGTTTACCCAAATCTTTTAGAAACCAGAAAATCATTTTAACTATTTTTGACGATTTAGGCTTACATGGTGTTAAATTTTAGCTAAAATAAGGAAGAATTACCATATAATATTTATTTTGTAAAATGCTGCTTAAAACATTGAGAGATTTATCTTGTGATAGACTTCTTCCCACATTTTCTATCCTTATGCTTTAACTGCTTGTCTTCAGGAGAGGAAGGCATCAAGCATAGAGGTTAAGGGTATGACTGAGGAGCCAGGCTGCCTGGGTTTGAAACCCAGCCCTGCGCCTTAGGAGCTGTGTGGAAATCATCATCATGGTGTCTGCGATTTGGTTCTGTTGCTGTGAGGATTAAATGAGGCACTGACAACAGTGCCTGGTACATAGTTAAAGTTGTATACGTGTTCACAATTACTAGTCAGCATCATCAGACTGCTTTTAGCAGAGTTGATTGAATAACATTTCTTCATTTTATGTTGTCTTTTTTTAGCATAGCCTGCAAGTGCGGGGACTTTGGAACTCGAATAACTTGCATTCTCATTTGCTGTTATTTTACAAATTATTGGCCTTGGGAAAGCATTTCAAATATATTGAGCTTCAGTTTTCTCATTTTTGAATTAATATACCGTAAGATTATGGTAAGAAATCAACGAAACTATTTTTGGAGTTGCTAGACCCATTCGAAAATCTACCAAAGTTACAAACCATCTCCCTTGAAAAAATGGACCCCTTCTGCGCATTTTGCATACTTCTTCAGCCATCTATGAAGAAACGTGCAGGGATCTCCTACTTTGTAATGGCGTTGGGTTAGGTGTTCCTTCCCATTTCTACCTATGACTCTACTTCCCTCAATTTAGAGCCAAATATCTGTCAGGTTTTCAACATTTAAAAATATTTTTTGTAATATATAAAATATTTAAAATAATTTTTTTTTAATTTAAAATTATTTTTATGGTGATGGGATCTCACTATGTTGCCATGCTGGTCTCAGACTCCTGGCTTCATGCAATCCTCCCACCTGGGGCCTCCCAAAGAATTGTAGGTGTGAGTCACTGCTCCAGGTCAGTTTGTGGCTATTTTATTCAGGTGGTTTATATGCAGTGTAAGCGGTATCTATTAAGCCTATGTTACTGACCTTAATCTTCCAGGAAATAAGTAACTGGAGGGAATTAGTCCATTTTACTTGCAGTCTCATGGTTCCAACTTGGGTGAAATTTTCTGCTTCCTTCTCAAACCCAAACTGCTTTTGGCACTGGTAATTAGGCCAATATCAGTCTATGGAAATCAGAGTCAGAGTTATCATTGTTAAAGACTGGAGTACTGACTATCAGGCTTGTCATTTCCTTGGGAAACAAAAATAATTAAAATTCTGTGCTTTTTTGCCCATTTAATTTAGATTTATAAGCTCCAGTGGTAGCAGCTGTCTCATTTTAGATATTGTGCAAGAACTGTCACATTTTTGGTGCTCAATTAATGTGTTTTTACTTTTTATCTAGATTAATGATTCTGCCCATGAACTAATTTACATATTTCCATTTTCAGTACTATGGAAATGGGAAACATTCTTTTTAATTCAATGCCTGGAATTCTAGACTAAAAATTCCAGATCATCAGGCAGGAGCATAAAAGACGGTTTGATTTGAAAAATGTGATTTCAAATCACATTTTGATGTGATAAAGGTTTTTTGTTTTTAAGCTGTTCAACCTATTTTGCTTAGAAAGATGGCTCAGAATTGCCAAAATGATTAAAGATAGAATGTTAAAAGATTTAATCCTTTTTAACATACTTGGATACTAAAAAAATTAATGTACTAAATACTAAATTTTTATTTATACTTAAATTTATAAGGTGCTATTCCTTTTCTAATTATTTTGAGGAAATATAAATGTGTTAGAATTGTAAGAGTTTTTTTTTCTTGTCAGGTTGACATCTACGGAGATTTCTAGTGGATAGGAAATAAAAGTTTTTTAAAAAAAGTTTTCATGTAATCAGGATTTTAGGAGTATATATGATCCATGATATAAGAGTTATCAGAGATATTTCATTCATTTTTTTCATTTTGATTTTTGACTCATTAAGGGAACTTTGATTAATAGGTCCTAGAAATAAATACATAAAGCACGTTTTTATTCCTGTGTTGATCATAGTCTTAGTGTATAGAAAAAAACCATAATGCATAAGCACATTTACTGCAGAAAAAGCCATCATCGTCATCTGTGGAAAATCAATATATATTTTTCAAAATTTAGATTGATGATCACATGTTAGCAGTGTTAGCTAAAGCTTGGGGGCTGCTCCAGGGGTCAGGAACAGGCCAGCGGAGCTCTGGCATCATCAGTGACTATGAGATTGACTTTTTCAGGCAGCTTTCCTAGTGTTGGCCCTGAGCACCCTGGCTGAAGATGAAAGATACACCTGAGTAAGATTTTGACAGGAAATAGTATTAAATAAGTGTTGTGTTGATCTGTATCTATAACCCTGCTACCTTGGGCTAAAGCCAGTAGATTTTGCCTGCCTATGAAAATTGAATTTTTTTCGTCTATTTTTTATGGAAATTTTAGAATAAAGTAAACCATTCAACCATAGGCCTTTAAATTAGTGTTGCATTTGCACTTATTTCATAATCTAACAGAATTCTAAGATGTTAAATCTATTCACTTCCTGGTCTCTTGGTTCTGTAATAAGAATTTTTCAAACTGAAGGTCACAATCAACTAGTGTGTCCTGAAATCACTTTAGTGGGTTATAACCAGCTTAAAAACAAAACTAGAGAATATAATAGAAAAATTCAGACTGCATTGCACAGAGTTTAGGCAAGTATAAAGGTAGGTGCACACACACACGTGTGTGTGTGTGTGTACTGGGCCACTGTGTAAAATATATTTTTTACTATGGTTGCACTCAAGAAAGTTAGATATGATAATATCAGTTACTCTCCCCAAAGGAGACCTACTAATGACCTATTCAAATTTTGAGGACACTTATTCCTAAAATAGGAAGTGATAATGTGCCTTCTGGTGAGTATTGTAAAATTGCCACTGCATTTTGTATTTGGAAATACTACCCTCCTCCTGCCCTGTTTCTACTTTTATGTATGTCTTCTTTACTATTGGTATATTATGGAATAATGACTCTCAGACAGTGTTCCTATGAACTGAGGTATTTTACTACTAACATTGAATGGAAGAGTATTTTTCCAAATCATAGAAAATAATAATGAATAAAGTTACAGTTCTTCTCTCATAATTTTTCCATAAGTGTTCGGTGACTCTTATTGTCAGGCGATAAAATTAAAGTGAAAAGAGCAAATGGATATTAGTAGGAAAAGTCATGCTTAATTCAGCAGTGCTATCTTTTTCATAAACATAAAAAATTACATGCTTCATGTAGGTAATATGGTCTTATTTTCTGCTAGTAAAAGATTTCTTGTTCATAGGGTGAAATTAGAGATACTGACAATTCATGCTGTTCTGTAAGGTAGTCTGACATTTGAGCAAGTCTGAAAATGTCCGTGGTTGTGGAACCCTAACCAGGTTCACCTTGATTTTCTGATCAGCATTGAAGTTAGAATCAGTATCACAAATGTGGACTGAGCACCAGTAGCAACATTACATTGACCCGAGATGTTTATATTTAACAATTTTATCAAAAACGTGTTGAAATACAGCCTTTTTCTTTTTAAGTCTCATTATTTTTGCCCTCAATTTTAATTTCTCTCTCTGTTTGGGGGTTACTGAAATAGCATATTCTGTTTCCTTCTGATTCCCAAGGACACATGATGAATCCTTTTTGAGTTTCCTGAAACAGCCATCTCACCTGATGCCATTGCAAATTTCTAGCCAAGCAAAGGCTTTTCTTCAACTTAGAATTCAAGTGACAGACAGTTGGCATTTTTGGCATACAGAGTTGAGTAACCTTCCTCTAGGATGATCTTTTCATTATCGTATCAGTTCAGCTAATAGCACATGTACATGCATATGCACATGTACTTTACTTTTATTGATGAATAGTTTTTCTTAAATACCTAAAATATGGTCATTATAGTAGAACATCCAAACATTAATAGATGTATATAAAATAAAAAGTGAAAGACTTCACTCTTCTTGCAATAATCACTCTCCCCCAATGAGAGTTAATAGTTTGCAGTTTATTGATATCTTTTTTTTGCTTTACAGATGATATGCGATGTTAAAAATGCAGACATAGGGTGACTGAGCTGTTTTTCTACTTGTTATTCAATAGAGTTATTATATATAATTGTTTTCCTTATGAAATTGTTTATTAAAGAAACATTGGAAAATATAGGTAAGTAAAAAGGAAAACTTAATTTTCTGTAATCTCATCTTTTAGAAAGACTGTTTTTGTATTTAAACTTATTGGCATATATGCTTTCACTTTTCTTCCTTTTTTTTTTTTTTTAGAGACAGCATCTTTCTCTGTCTGCCCAGGCTGGAGTACAGTAGCACGATCATAGCTCACTGCATCCTTAACCTCCTGTGCTCAAGAGATCTTCCACCTCAGCCTCCTGAATAGCTGGGAGTATAGGCACGCACCACTTCCCCAGCTAATTTTTAAATTTTTTGTAGAGATGGGGTCTGAATTTGTTTCCCAGGCTGGTCTTGAACTTAAGGGCTCAAGTGATCCTCCTGCTTCCCAAAGTGTTGGGATTATAGGCGTGAGCCACAGCACCTGCCCTCATTTTCTTTTGTGTGTGTCCGTTTCTTTTTTTTTGGTGATGGAGTCTCGCTCTGTTGCCCAGGCTGGAGTGCCGTGGCTTGATCTCAGCTCATTGCAACCTCTGCCGCCTGGCTTCAAGCAATCCTCCTGTCTCAGCCTCCCGAGTAGCTGAGATTACAGGCATGTGCCACTACGCCTGGCTAATATTTGTATTTTTAGTAGAGACAGGATTTCACCATGTTGGCCAGGCTGGTCTCTTAACTCCTCAACTCAGGTGATCCACCCACCTCAGTCTTCTGAAGTGCTGGGATTACAGGCATGAGCCACCACACCTGACCAATGCATGTCCCTTTCAATATAGGCTTGATTTAATGAAAATGGGATTATATATATATATTTTTCAATTCATGTTATTTTGACAAGGGGATTATATTTTCAGTGTTGTTTTCGACACTACTTTTTTTTCCCCACTCAGCAGTGAGTGAAAAATTATAGAAATTGACAGGCTAGAACTAAAATTCATATGGAAGTGCAAAGACAGGATACCCAGAATTTGTTTTGAAAATGAAGAATAAAGTTGGAACTTTTATACTTTCCAATTTCAATATTTATTATAAAATCTTCAAGAATCAAAGCATTGTGGTCTTGCCATAATGATAGACATATAGATCCATGGAGCAGTATATAGCCCTCAAATAGACCCACAGATATACGGTCAATTGTTTTTTAGTCAACAAATGATGTTAAAACAACTGGATATTGGTATGGGAAAAAAATGAACCTTGTCTACTTGACCTTTCCCTCATAAAATATATAAAAATTAATTTGAGATCATAGGCCTAAATAGAAAGGCTAAAACTATAAAGTTTTAAAAGTAAACTTAGCGCAAGAGAATATCAACTTTGGTTAGGCAAGGATTTCTTAGAACACAAAAAAGTACTAAGTGTAAAAGAAAAAAATGATAAATTGGATTTTATAAAAAATAAAACTCTCTGCTGTTCTAAAGGAGCTGTTAAGAAAATGAAAAGGTAAGCCACATATTGGGACAAAATATTTGTAACACAAAAGTTTTGTATCTAGAATATATAAAGGGGCTCTTATAACTTAAATAACCCAATTTTTAAAATGTTCAAAAGACTTGGACAGATGCTTCACAAAAAATTGAAAGTACAAGAAAAGATGTTCAACACCATAAACCATCAGGAAATGCAAATTAAAACCACAATACGATGGAGTAGCTAAACTTGAAGAAAAATATGAGAATACCAAGTGCAGGGGAGACTGTGAAGCAAATTAGATCTTACTCTTTGCTGGTTGAGGTATTCTTTGGAAAACAGGTTGGCAGTTTTTTAGAAAGTGTCTTGTAAAGTGTAAAGTATACTTACCATATTCCTAAGCATTAATCTTATAGGAATGTAAGCACATGTCCACAAGGACTTTTTACATGAATGTTCCTAGTAGCTTTATTGATAATATTCTCAAACTGGATAAAACCTCAAATGTCCATTGCTAGAGTAAATGGTTGAATACAGTGTATTATTCATACAATGGGATACTATTTAGCAATCAAAAACAACAAACTAGTGATAACACCATATGGATGAGTCTCAAAAATATTATGCTAAATAAAAGAAGCCAGACCTATATTGTATGTTTCCTTTCATATGAATCTTGAGAACAGGACAAACTAAGCTGTAGTGATAGAAATCAGACAAATGGTTGCTTGGGATGGGGTGGGGAGTTAACTGTAAAGGGTCATGAGGGCACTTTTTGGAATGGTAGAAATAAATGTTCATCATATTGTGTTAATAGTATACATTTGTTACCTGTGTGTTAAAACATACCAGATTGTACACATTTATACATATCAGTATATTTCATGAAAAATAAGCTTTGGTATAGCTATGCTTTATTTAAATGATGGAAGGGTGCCTTTGAGAAGTGTATGAATTCTGCTGTTCCCCTACTTCCTAGCCACACAATATGACCTAGGCTGAATCATAAAATGATTTGAAACGAGCATTTGTGCACTTCTCTGAAAAGAGTAGGATTTCGGGTTGCAAGGGGAGGGTTGGTTTCTACTTGTTAATTGCTTCTTTGGAAGCTGGCTGTGTGTGCTCAGTTTGCATAACCCCCAGCTAATCTCAGCGCTTCTGAACACGTTAAAGCATTAAATTCTAATTTCTGTACTAAGCGTTATATTCCTTTTCCCTCTTCTCCGATAACTAAGAGAGCTTTAGTAGTGATTTTTGTATGAGTGGATGACCTTTGAGCTCTTTTAGAGTTTTAGAACAGAGTCTGGTTTCCAGAAATAATGTTTTAAAACCTGCTTGGAATTTTTGGTTTTTGTCTGTAGGGTTTCAAAATGAATGTATTTTATGTCTGGGCTTTTTGTGTTTTGTTCCTGTTTTCTTTCTTTATTAACTCAGTATCCAGCTCACTAACTTTTCCACTTTTCCTTGTCCAAATCCATGTATGGTTAACATGATTTTTAGCTTCATAACATTTTTTCCTTAATACTTTAGAGTTAAATTATAAAGATATGCAGTGTAGATTTGTGAATATTTGTTAGTTTTTAAACTAATGGGTTTTACTTATTAAACATCAAACGAACCTACTTTGTTATATTATCTAATAATGCACTTTAAAAAACAGTTTTTAAAATAGCTCTCTTAAGAGAGCCCTGTGATGCAGGCTAGAAGTGATAAGAAATTTTCTTATCAGAGTTTTGAGGAAACTGTTGCTCTAAGTGTATTTTAAAAGCTGCAGTAGTGTTCTTAAATGTCTTCTTGGGACTGAAGTGTTTGCCCACGTAGTACATTTGTTTATGTGGTTAAATAACAACAACAAAACTGTAGATTCGTGTTCATAAGATGAAAGTTTTCATTGCTAGCCAATAGTAAAATATCCTATATCAGAATATTAGGAATGTCTATAAATCACTTAAAACTTTTTAGCGTCTTTGTAAGTGAAATTGCTTGTCCATTTTTTTCATAAAATCAGGCTATTTATAGGTTAAATAAGAAATCTTAAAAATTTGATGTCTCTGTGTTAAGTATCAGAATTCTAGATTGTTCTGTGCCATTCTCACCTTTATTTTATTTTGTATTTTTTTATTGTGGTAGGAAAAGACATTTCAGAATTTACTATCTTAACCATTTTCCAGTGTACATTTACATTGTTGTAGTTACCTATATTTTTATTTATTTATTTTTTTTGAGACAGAGTCTCGCTGTGTCGCCCAGGCTGGAGTGCAGTGACGTGATCTTGGCTCACTGCAAGCTCCGCCTCCCAGGTTCACACCTCCTGCCTCAGCCTTCAGAGTAGCTGGGACTACAGGCACCCGCCACCATGCCCGGCTAATTTTATGTATTTGTAGTAGAGATGGGGTTTCACCATGTTAGCCAGGATGGTCTCGATCTCCTGACCTCGTGATCCGCCCACCTCAGCCTCCCAAAGTGCTGGGATTACAGGTGTGAGCCACCGTGTCCGACTGGTTACCTTGGTTTTTTTTTTTTTTTTTTTTTTTGAGACGGAGTCTCCCTCTGTCACCCAGGCTGGAGTGACCTTTGTTTTTTAATTTAAATGCATATGTATCATTACATCATATCCAGCACAACAAAGGATATGTGGGTTTACTTAGAGTTTTCTTTAATTTTATATCACTAGTCTAGAATTCTAAGAAGTTGATTAACACACCATTTATTCCTGGTAAATATTGTTTAATTGTTTGACTAATGTCCTGCATATTCTTTCTATCATTCTTCTAATTGTAGCTTCTATTCCTTAGGGTATTCCCTTCCTTCTCTTTTCTTTCCTTTTCTCACTTGTTCACAAAAGTATTTTTGTTTTTCGAAATAAGGAATAAATAACATACGTGGAAGAAACAGATGTATTCGTCTTAAATTCATTATTTTTCTTACATAGGTTTAGATTTTTTTTTCCAGAAGAGTTGATCTTTTGGCATATGAAGTATTCTTGGAATATATCCAGGTGAAGCAGTCGTGGCTGAGACACAGTCGCAGTTAAATGGGGGCATTAGGAAGAACATGGAATAAGTAAATAAGACCCAGTGCGCTGATTTTCCTACTGCCTGGGTCCTTTTAGCTGCCACAAACCCATGATGGAAAGGAAATAAATATGTCAAGAAAAAGTAAGGTTTTTTTTGACATAGGATTTGTACTTATGGAAGTACAATAAAAGTTTTTATTTCATAATTGTTACTATTTAAAATATACTTTTCTCATATAGGTGGGAAATAATTTCTAGAGAGCTCCATGAAAGGAAGCCTGACATTTTTTTGACATAATAGTCGTCATTTGTGTTTTCTCTTAATTGCTCTCGCCTTTTCTTTGTGTGTTTTTAAATATTCAGTTTAAAGACTGGGCACGGTCGTTCACCGCTGTCACAGCTGTAATCGCAGCTCTTTGGGAGGCTGAGGGAGGTGGATTGCTTGAGCCCAGGAGTTTGAGACCAGCCTGGGCAAGATGGCCTGACCTTGCCCGTACAAAAAAATGAAAAAAGTAGCTCTTTGTAGTGGCACACCCCTGTGGTCTCAGCTCCACCAGAGGCTGAGGTGGGAGGATTGCTTGAGCCCAGAGGGTTAAGGCTGCACCACTGCACTCCAGCCTGGGTGACAGAATGAAACCCTGTCTCAAAAAAATAAAATACTCAATTTATAATCCTGAAAAAAGAAAAAAAGATTAATGAGACACTATTCTGCCTTTAGTACTTTGTAGCTTCTTGTCTTACCCTTTAGGCAAGCGTAGAAGGTATAATGGACCTGGGACAGAAAAATCTATGTACCCAGAGCTTGACTCAGGTTGTCTTGTGAAAACCTGACAGTATTACTAGGAAGTAGGTAATAGCATCCGCTGTCAGCCCCGCAAAACACATACATTGCCTATTTGGATTGGTTGGTGATATCTCAAATTAATCATTGGCAGAAGTAGGATCTAAATTGAAGGATGATGGTAAAGATTGTGTGCCTTCTGCTCTATCTTTAAAGCTGCCTCATGCTGCCAGGGAGCAAGACACAGTGAACTCATTGTGGCTAATTGGGTCCATGCCTCACTAATCAGAAAACTGAGTTGCAATATATTACATTTCTCTCGTCTATTATGATGGGAGTAATTTCATTATAAGCCAATTTTTATAGCACCATCTAAAAAGAATACACTTTAAGAAAGTCTAAAATCCAAACTTAGAAAGCCAGATTAAACAGGGATATTTATTCGCTTTATATTGGTGTCTCTCAATTTTATAAAAGAACCAGTTGTACTACAGACTTCCTTAAATGGACATCTTCCAAATGTTTCGTATGTTTAAACTACTTGAGTTACCAAAATTGAATTTGTGTGGAATTTTTTAGACTACGTCAATGTGTAAAATGAACTGAGTTTCAAGTGAAGTCTATTCATTTTGATAATGGATAGGAAATCACAAAGCATTTAAAATGTTGCTCAAGTTTGTTATTTTAGGCATACTGTTAAATTTAAAGAAATGGGTAAATGTATAATGAAGTAGTTAATGGGACAGAAATGGAATTATCCCTTTTTTTTCTTTTTTTGAGACTTTAATGTTATTTTTGGAAAACATTTAATAACTATTAATATTTTAGTAGCCATTATATCAGAGATGCTAATTTTGTTTTTGTAGGATAGATTTATTACAGAGTACATAAGCAGCCAGACTTTCCCACAGGGAGTGATGGAATAAGTTGTGCAGTTTTGGGAGGGGTTACATTGACCAATAAATGGTTTCTGTCAGTACCCAAAGGGCACCCTTATGGCCCAACAGAATTAATGAAACTGTGCAGCAGCATTAATTTCCTTTTGAAAGGCTTAGGACCAGTAATACTGTCCTAATTTTCTAAATTAAAGTGGATTTTTATATAAATATAGTTTGTTATGTGACACTTTAGAAATACAGTGAAAGGTTTTAATAAACAGTCTAACCTATACTTAAGCTGTTTTATAAGAAAAATAAAGTGAAGAGTTGGAGAATTTCATTGATATAGATAACCAGTTACTTTGGTCTCAGTAGCAGATTTTGACTTGAAAAACTAAATAATGACTGTCTCTACCTCATTTAATTGTGCACCATTTTGCTTTTTTGGTCTTTTATCTATAATCCATCCATTACTCCCCTTTGAGATTAAGTTTTCTAAAACTCTGCTTTCATTCCTCCCTCAGCTTTTCCATGTCTTATAAATTGCCTCTTGGGTTAAAGTCCTGGCCTAGTGTATTTTACAGCCCCATCTCCAAGTATTTCCCTATGCGGCCTTGCACTTCAGCCAGACGTCTCTAGCCAGCACTTGTGACACTCCTTGTCTTTCTTTCTGTCCACGTCCTATATATGCTTTACAGCATAGAAGAATAAGCCACATTTAACTTTCCAAACCAAGCCAGCACACTTTCATGTCAGGTTTTGAAATTGTTGCAGCTTTGGGCATAAAGGCTGTGATACTTTGCATTGTCTTCTAAGATTTCTAAACTCTTATATTATTTGTCTCACTTCCTAGTCTTCATTTGGAAATTTCCTGAGAGCAGAGGCCTGCATCTTCTACTTCTGAGTCTATGTTGAATTCATTCCTACAGTGTCTACTTCCATGTAACAATATTTTTACACATATTGAAACCTAAAAAAGACACATAATTAAGTCATAGAATTTTAGGGCTAGAAAAAATTTGTAAAAGGTTATCATTTATAATTGATAATACTGAGTCATAGAAATGTTGGTTTTGATTAATAGTATCTTAAAATCATGGTATGGCTTGCAGAAGTCTTACTGTTTATCTGTGTTATTTTTATTTTAGCAAGATCTTTGTGATGGTTTTCACTTTGATTCTTTTTAAAGAAATAGCTTTAAAAATCCTTAGCACTTAGATATGTAATTATTTTACTAAGAGAATTTTCAGACACTTTGAATAGTTCTACTTAATACATGGAAACTGATGATCAAACATTTAAATTGAAACTGTTTGTACCTGTGAACTGGTTTTTACTAAAAGCTGGAGTACTGTGATTATTGGTCCCACTGTGCAGTAACTGCAAAATCTATGTTATACTCTCAGCAGTCCTATTTATATATGTTATTGGTGTAACTATTACTCTGTTGGTAGTCTTTTCACTGTATCTGGAAATGCAGTCCACCTCCTGAGGAAAAAAGGAAAAAAATAATGGTACTTAATACTATTATTCCCACAGAGCTTCAGAAATTGGCACAAAAGTTTTCACGTTAATCTCACAAATGCTGTTATTTTGAATTTATTTCAAAACAGTATTCAGTGTCTTTTCATGAAATGCAAGCTTAAACAAGGTCAGCGTTATAGAATAGGGAAATGAGAAGAACGGTCTCAGGAGTTTGTATTAAAGGAGATAGCTATGGTTGAAAGGAAAATCTGGGCTACTAGTAACTTGTATTTATTTCTAAAACAACAAGAATTTTTCCTCCCCCAAGGTCTGGTAGGGTGTTTTGAAGGTCATATGTAAAGTCAAACATGATCGGGTTGCTATTATTGTCCTTTAGGAGAACTGTAGAAGATTTCTGCTGTGCTGTGTTAGGAACAGGTTGCTATGGATGATGAGAGTATCCTCATTGGCCACTATTATTCTGTATGAATCTTCTGCTTTTATGAACCTTTAGCACATCTAGGGGTAAAAGGTGTGTTTTATTTCAGAGCTACGAGGTCAGAGTTTGGATGATATCCTGCCAAAGTGTGTGAACTGTGGCTACTGGAGTTCTGAGATCCCATCTTTGCCTAAAATCAGAATTCTAGAACAGTAAGCATTCCATAAGCACTCCAAGCTTCCAAGTAACCTTTTTTTTTTTTTTTTTAAAGCCAGTGGCTGCTTAATTTTATACAATGGTTTTCTTAATATTATAGATAAATACTTCTGCCGGCAATGGATATATAATTCTCCATTGAATTCTTAGGGAAAAAGCCAAAGAAATAAAGAAAACCTTTTATATCAAAAGATATAATTTGTAAATTTGAGGTTTACAAATAATTTAAAAAATGATACGTACATATTTAAATATAAATGTATGTATTTTAAAAATATATATTTAATATATATATTTTAAAAATAAATATATTTTCAAAATGATACATATTAAAAATATATATATAAACATATATATAATATATATATAAAAAGTCTTCTCCCCCCCAAAGCCCCTGAATATTAGATTAAATATTTGGTCTTACCAAGTTGTGACTAAGGCATATTAAAGCCAGTTCACATGGAAACATTTAATAGCCTTTATATTACTAGTTCTAGATTTATACCTATTTGTGTTAGATACCGTACAGAGCCTGCTAGAAAAGCTTTGTGAACCTGTGCTCCGTGTATTTTCTCTGTCTTTTAACAGTTGAGAACATACTTTCACCAATCTGTGACGTTTTCTCAAATCCACATACTTCACTTTTGGGGTGCTACTTTCCCCCCTAGAATGTGGTCAAAAGAACTTTGTGGTCATAGGAGGGCTCTCATGGGATCCTTGGAATTGGCCTAGATTCAGGCTTGGGTGCCCGAAATTGGTCTTGTGGCTTTTGAGGCTAGGCAGTGAATAGTGTTTGATGCTGGTAACAGAAGCACATGTTTATGGCTTTGTTAACTTTTGTTTAAAGCTCTTTTCCCTGAGTTGCATGAGGTGCAGATTTAATAATTATGTTCATCTCTTGCTTATTTCATTATTTTCCCTCACTGTCTCTACCTTCTATCATTAAAATGAAGGTGTTTGTTGGGCTGTTGATTGTTAAGGGCCTGGCTTTCTTGCACCTGTGGTTTTGCTGGGTGATAATCTTCTTTCTATGTTTTAAAATTTATCCTCTTCTTTCACTGTCATATTTACTCATTTCTTTCTCTTACTTTTTTCTCCCTTTTCATTGTGAAGGAAAAGTTAGAGCAGTGTTTTCTGTTCTTCTGCCACCAGCAATGGCTTTTATAGGCAGAAAGAACATTGGTGTCTCTAGTGTGGAACACTTACAAGGCATTTAAAAAACATTTATGTCTGTGGCTGGGCGTGGTGTCTCATGCCTGTAATCCCAGCACTTGGGGAGGCCGAGGCGGGCGGATCACGAGGTCAGGAGATCGAGACCATCCTGACTAACATGGTGAAACCCTGTCTCTACTAAAAATATAAAAAAAATTAGCCGGGCGTGGTGGTGCGCGCCTGTAGTCCCAGCTATTCGGAGGCTGAGGCAGGAGAATGGCGTGAACCTGGGAGGTGGAGCTTGCAGTGAGCTGAGATCACGCCACTGCACTCCAGCCTGGGCGACAGAGTGAGACTCCGTGTCAAAAAGCAAACAAACAGAAAAAACAACAAAAATAAACCATTTATGTCTGTAATTGGAAAGGGGCACCATAGGAAAATATGAGCTTTAATCATTAACATTCTAGAAGTGAATGGGATGAGAGTATTTTCTCCTGAAAGAATACCTATGGTCTATTTGAAAGTTAGGCTGAAAAAGAGTAGTATGCTGTATAATTTGGTTCAGAATTAGATGATTTAGAGACTACATAGATAATCAGAGAAGGAAGAAAACTTTGGCTGTATGTAGATTCCTTGTTTTTAATGAGAATAGGACTTCTTTCTCTGGGCATATTATTTATGGTTGTCATACGTTTTTTTGTTGCTATTGTTTGTTTGTTCATTTGGATTTTTTTGTTTTTTGTTTTTTTGGAGACAGAGTCTCCCTCTGTCGCCCAGGCTGGAGTGCAGTGGTGTGATCATGGCTCACTACAGTCTCGACCTCACAGACTTAATCTATTCTCCCACCTCAGCCTCCCTCGTAGCTGAGACTACAGGTGTGCCAACATGCCTAACTAATTTTTGTATTTTTTTGTAGAGATAGGGTTTCGTCATGGTGCCCAGGCTGGTCTCAAACACCTGAATTCAAGTGATGCACCTGCCTTGGCCTCCCAAAATGTTGGGATTACAGACATGAGCCACTGAGCCCAGACATATGTATTCTAAAGAGTTGGCACTTCATAAGAATTCAGTGAATTGAAGTGAATATATTTTTTCCAAATTTCTTAACCAAATCACTCGGCCATTATAAGACCCTCATAGACTTGCAGAAACACTTGCAACCACGAAATGGTAATCCCTACCACAGAATTCCTATGCTGATGTGCACAGACTGGAAAAAACAAAAACAAAAACACCTTTTTACTTTATAGAACTGATCTGGTGGTTATTGAATATATTACTTTGCTCCTGCAATTTGCAAGTTTTTTTTTTTTTAAGTATTGGGAGATGGAATAATGTAGTGGTCAAGAGAGACTGTGTTGGATGCATTTGGTTTTGAGTCTTTTCCATTTATGGCCCTGTGACCATAATCATCTGTAGGATTACCATACTAGCTTAAGAATTCTCATGTTCATTTTTCATAGCTCAGAGTACACTAAAATAATAACAATTATTAGCATTTTTACACTTCACCATTAATAGACTTCATTACACATCATCTGATTTAGTTCTGCAAGGTTCCTTGACGCTATGTTTCTTACTGTTTTCAGTTTGCCACATTTTCTCTTCAAAAACATTGCATTTTTCTGAAAAAGTCAGAACTGGTGTTACCATCAAATTAAACAGTTGACTAAACATTTTCCCCAAGTATTATTTTTTTTAATGCTTTTTCATACACCTTTTCTCCACTTTCCACTTACTGTATTTGAAAAATGAATGTTGTAGCTTTGCTTTCAGATATGACATTTCCTTTTTTTTCAGTCCTAAATGCAAAAGTCAAAAGTTTTAAGCCATAGCCCCTTTCTTTGGTGTTGGGATTAACAACTAAGGTAATGCTCCCTCTATCCATATTTTTCCTGGTTATAGAGACTTCAGTTACATCTACTTTCAGTTCTTGTCTTTCTAACTGGAGACTGTGTCCCATAAAGCAGCAATCTTTCTCTTCAGCATTTTTGTTTTTGGCATTCTTTGAGTCTTCTCTATTTGTGTTTTTTTTTTCATTGTTGTATCTCACCTGTATTGCATATAGCATTCAAGTTGTGGGAATAGCAGTTTTATAATAGCATAAAGAGGGGTTTTGTTTCCCGTACACTCTTTGAGAATGGTCAGCATCTTCTTGACCTTAAATTGAGGGCTTTTTTAAAAAAATTAATTTACATACAGTAAAATCCATCTTCTTAAATGTGTAATTCTGTAAGTTTTGGCTAATGTATGTAGACAAGTGTATATAGTCAGAAATTTTAACTCTGCTGCTTTTTGGTCAGTGCCAACCCTACCCTCAGTTCCTGGCAACCACTGATCTGTTTTCTCTTTCCGTAGTTTTGCCTTTTCTAAAATGCCATTAAATATAATCCTGCAGTCTTTTGAGTCTGGGTGTTGGGTGTATGAGTAGTTTATTCCTTTTTATTGCTGATAGTATTTCCTAGTGTGGTTGTATCACAGTTTATTCACATATAAAAGAAGTTTGGGTTGTTTCCAGTTTCTAGCAATTATGAATAAAGCTGCTATAAACTTTTGCCTACAAATTTATGAATATAAATTTTCATTTCACATAGATAAATATCTAGGAGCGGGCTTGCTAGGTTGTGTGGTAAGTTTAAACTTTTTTACTTTATTATTTTATATATATATTTAAAAAGACAGAGTCTTACTGTGTTGCCCACAGCTGGAATGCAGTGGCAGGATCACAGCTCCCTGCAGCCTCTACCTCCCTGGGCTCAGGTAATCCTCCCACCTCAGCCCTCGCAAGTAGCTGGGACTATAAGCATGCATCACTACGCCTGACTAATTTTTGTGGGTTTCTTTTGTAGTGATGGGGTTTTGCCATGTTGCCCAGGCTGGCCTCAAATTCCTGGGCTTAAACAATCCTCCCACCTTGGCCTCCCAAGGTGCTGGGATTTCAGGTGTGGGCCACTGTACTCAGCAAGCTTATTTACTTGTAAACTTAACTTGTTAAACATAAACTATAAGAAACTGCCAAATAGTTTTCCAAAGTAGCTATGCCATTGTGCATTCCCACCAGCAGTGTGTAAGAATTTCAGTTGCTCTGTAACCTCAGCAGCACTTGATATTGCCAAGTTTTTTCTTCTTTTAACCATTCTGATAGGTGTATAGTGGGATATATAATTGTGAGTTTTTGTTTTCTTGATGACTAATGATATTGAGCATGCTTTTGTGAGCTTATCTGCCATCTGTATATCTGCTAAAATCTTTTGCACATTAAAAAACCCTTTTTTATTGAGTTTTGAGAGTTCCTTATATTTTCTGATCAGAAGTCTTTTATCAGATACACAATTTGTATTTTCTCCCAGTTTTTGGCCTGTCTTTTCATTTATCAGTTATTCTTTGATGAATTGGTGTGAGCATTGATTTTATACTATATGGAAAAAGGTTTTTAAAAAGTCCATCTAAATATGTCTGTATGCATTAATGTAGACATACGGTTTTTATTATCCTTTTTTCTTGTTTTCCCTCTATTGTTTGACTTTGCCTTTCCATATTCTCCCCTTTGCTCACATAAACACATATTTTCCTTATTTATTTTAAAATTAGGTCCTTTAGGGCAATACAGTAAATATCTATGCCCCAAAAAAATCAATCCTGTCACACCGATGTTTAACGGACTTTGAAACAGTGCAGCTGTAAAGAGGAAATGAATTCTGTTCTCTGTCAAAATTGTAAAGGACTGCTTGTTTTAACAGCTACTGAAGATGGAAGCATTTATACCACGGCCATACGGCTTGTCAAAACTAGATATGTTCCTGTGTTTAAAATATTTGGGATTTTCCAAAAGTTACCATTTCCTCTTGATCCTTCCTAAGGAGTACTAGGTTTCTGATTACAGTTAACCCCTACTTCACTGTTAAACTGTCTCTGAATAGACTTAAAATATTTAGCCCATTTAGATA
The DNA here is from genome assembly GCF_043159975.1 of Macaca nemestrina. NCBI lineage: Eukaryota > Metazoa > Chordata > Mammalia > Primates > Cercopithecidae > Macaca > Macaca nemestrina. The sequence goes on from NC_092132.1 coordinate 74,951,248, forward strand.
AATGATTGGGCATCATAAGTATTGGCATTCCATTTTGGACATTTAGAAATGTGTTTACATATAATTGGATTATTTCAGATTTCTCTATTAATGGAACAGGTTGGTTCTAAGTTCTGTAAAAATAGATTTTTAGGGAAAGCTGAAGACAACATACTCCTTTTGAATAATGGTAGGAGATAATATATGTCAAAATGTCCTCATTTTCACTCATATTAAAGAGTTAGAATATGTAAACATCTAAAATGAATTAATATTTCATACACGTATTTTTTTCATTCAATCTTTTTTTTCTTTTTCTTTTTTTTTTTTTTTTTGAGATGGAATTTTGTTCTTGTCACTCAGACTGGAGTGCAGTGGTGTGATCTCAGCCCACTGAAGTGAGCCTCCTGGGTTCAAGTGATTCTCCTGCCTCAGCCTCCCGAGTAGCTGGCATTACAGGAACCCACAATCACGCCTGGCTAATTTTTTGTATTTTTAGTAGAGACGGGATTTCACCATGTTGGTCAGGCTGTTGTCAAATTCCTGATCTCCAGTAATCTGCTCACCTTTGCCACCCAAAGTGCTGGGATTACAGGTATGAGTCACTGCGCCGAGCCCTCAATCATTTTCATAAAGCTAAAATTTTTGTTGTAAATGTTTGCTCTGTAGAGACAATTTTGTTTTGAAGAAGCTAGTGTTATAAAATGATGAGAGATTAAGATCAGGGTCATTTTATTTAACAATGCAAAGTTATTAGCAATGGTGGATTTGGGCACAGAATTTTAATTTTATTTTAATTTTTAAATTTGATTTTTGTTTTGGCCTTTTAAAAAAACAGCTTTTGCCGTTAAGCAGTGTGTTTGACCAGAGGCCACAATGAGATCAGTATTTCACAAATAACATTTTTATTTTATTTTATTTTATTTTTGAGATGTGGAGTTTCTGTTCACTGTGTCACCCAGGCTGGAATGCAGTGGCAAGATATTGGCCCACTGTAACCTCCTCCTCCCAGATTCAAGCAATTCTCTTGCCTCAGCCTCCCGAGTAGCTGGGATTACAGGCATGGGCCACCACGCCTGGCTAATTTTTGTATTTTTAGTACAGACATGGTTTCACCATGTTGGCCAGGCTAGTCTTTAACTTCTGACCTCAGGTGATCCGCCCACCTCAGCCTCCCAAAGTGCTGGGATTACAAGCATGAACCACCGCACCCGGCCTACAAATAACATTTTAAATGACAGATATATCATAGTCTTCTGTTTATGTGGAAATGAATGGTTTTGTGATAACTCTGGCTTTTAAACAGGTGTATTGCAAGAAACTCTCTTGGTGGGATGAAATAACCATGAACATAAAATCCTCCAGTGACCTCTTTTAAAATCTCCTGTACTGTAATTAACTACCCTTTAAGTATAAGAGTTCTGTTTGTACTGCTAATTAAATTCATAGTTAAGACTTGTAGAACAGCATTTAATTTATGTGTTGTTTTGTCTTGGGACTTCACTAACTTGAAAGGTGATGAAGGTATAAATAGTGAATTTTCATTAAAATGTTCCAGAAAAATATGTGCTAAATTCTCAGATAATGACTAGCTTGTCTGAAAACTAGACATATGGCTTAAAGGGGCAAATCAACGGTTTTCTTGCTGTTTACTATAGTTTTATGTTAGGCTCTTCGATTTGCTCATTGATCCTGATTTGATTTTGGAGGCATTTAAAATGTACTAAAATTTGCTTGATTACTTATAAATTAGCTTAATTAGTATGGGCTTCTATAAATAAAAAATACTGCATTTGTTATAGTTAATTCAGAGTAGCGATAACTTCAGAATACTTGTGTCAAAGTTTTTGTGTCTGTTTCTCTTTCCTAAGGGATTGTAGCAAAACTTAGAGCCTAGGAAGAGAGAGAGAAATAATTGAAGGTGGAACTGGGAGAGAGAGGCACTGCAGAATTAGACAAGATGAAATGATCCACCTTCAAAATAAAATTTTAGGACAGGGTATATATATTTGAAATGCAAGTAAAGTGTAGAGTGATTACCTCAGTATTGATTAGAAGAAAAGAATTTGTCCTTTTACAGGCCAATACAGGAGGGTATAAATCTCTATTAAGGAGTCTAAGACAAAGAGGATATTTAAAAAATTGAGGTGAAGTTGAGTTAATAATATAGAAGTAAATAATATAGAATATAAAGCAAACAATTCATAGGAATTTAGTACATGCATAATATTTTGTAACCACCACCTCTCTCTAGTTCCTAAACATTTTATTATGGCAAAAGGAAACTTTGTATCCATTTAACAGTTTTTCCTTATAATTTTCCCTTCAAGAGTCCCTGGCTACCACTAATCTGCATGTTGTCTATGAATTTACCTATTCTGTATATTTCATATAAATAGTATCATATTCTATTGTACCTTGTTTCTTTCTCTTAGCGCAAATTTTCTATGTGCATTTATGTTGTAGCATATATCAGTTCTTTATTCCTTTCTATGTCTGAATAATATTCCATTGTATGGATATACCACAGTTTGCTTACCTGTTCATTCACTGATAGACATTTGGACTGTTGCTACCTTTTGGTCTTTTGAACAGCTATCAACGTGTGTACATGTATTTGTTTGACTATCTATCTACAGTTTTGGGTTTATACCTAGGAGTGGAATTGCTGGGTTATATGGTAATTCTGTGTTTAACTTCTTGAGGAAATGCCACACTGTTTCCCACAGCGGCTGCACCATTTTATATTCAGCAGTGTATGAGTTTTCTAATTTCTCTACATCCTCACCAACACTTGTTATTAGCAATTTTTTTTTCAAAAATTGTAATATAGCCATCCTAGGAAGTGTAAAGTGGTTATCTCATTGCAGTTGTGATTTAAATTTCCCTAGTGAGCAATGATGTTGACATCTTTCATGGGCTTACTGGCTATTTGTATGTCCTCTGGAGAAATGTCTGTTCAAGTCCTTTACTCATTTTTTAATCAGTTTCTATTTATGTTGCTGAGTTGCAGTAGTTCTTTATTTTAGATACTAGACCCTTATCAACTATGATATACATATATTTTTCTCCAATGCTGTATGTCGTCTTTTCATTTTCTTCATAATGTCCCTTGAGGCACACATACTTTAAATTTTGATAAAGTTCGATTTATCCATTTTCGTTTGCTTTTGCTTTCAGTGCCAAGTCAGGGTTATAAAGATTTGGCCTGCTGTGTTTTCTTCTGAGAATTTTATGGTTTTAGTTTTTACATTTTGGTGGTTTAGCTATTTTAAATTAATTTTTTCTGTATGGAATGCGGGGGGGGGGGGTTCAATTTCATTTTTTTGCATGTGGATATCCTGTTGTCCCAGCATCACATGTTGAATAGACCATTCTTGCCCCACTGAATGCTCTTGACATCATTGTTGAAAATTAGTTTGCCATAGGTATGTATTTCTGGACTCTGCATTAAATTCCGCTGATTTTTATATGTGTCCTTATGCCAGTACCACACTGTTTTTATTATGATAGCTTTGTAGTAGATTTTGAAAGCAAGAAATGTGAGTCCTTTAACTTTGTTCTTCTTTTTCAATATTGTTTTGGCTATTCAGGGCCTCTTATATTTTCATATGAATTTGAGGATTGGTTGGCTCTCCATTTCTATTAAAAAGGCCATTGAAATTTTGATAAGATTTGCATCTAATCTTTAGATCACTTTGGGTATTATTACCATCTTAACAGTATTTATTAAGTCTTTTAATGCATGAACAGAGGATAATTTCCCATTTATTTAAGTCTTTAATTCCATTATGAGTGTTTTGTAGGGTTTTGTTGTTGTTGTTGTTCTGTTTTTTTTTTTTTTTTTTTTGAGAGTGAGTCTCGCTCTGTCACCCAGGCTGGAGTGCAATGACATGATCTCGGCTCACTGCAACCTTCGCCTTCCAGGTTCATGCAATTCTCCTGCCTCAAGCTCCTGAGTAGCTGGGATCACTGGTGGATGCCACCATGCCCAGCTAATTTTTGTAATTTTAGTAGAGATGGGATTTCACCATGTTGCCCAGGCTGATATTGAACTCCTGACTTCTGGTGATCCATTTGCCTTGGCCTCCCAAAGTGCTTGGATTACAGGTGTGATCCCTTTTTAAGACTAGTCAAGTAAAGCAGTGAGAGTGAAGAAGAAACGAATAAATCTGTAAATGGTTGTGATCAGTTAGTTGTAAACACCACTGCACTCTGGCCAGCCGTGTTTTGTAGTTTTCAGTGTTTAAAAAAAAAAAAGAAAAGAAAAAAGAACCTTTTGCCTCTTCAGCTAAATTGATTCCTAGGTATTTTATTCTTTTGGATGCTATGGTAAATGGAATTGTTTTCTTAATTTTTTTTGGATTGTTCATTGCTGGCATATAGAGACACAACTGGTTTTTGTGTGTTGCTTTTGCACCCTGGTAGAGGGGGACATTTCAAATAAATTTTGAAGACTAGAATTTGATAGCTAAAATAATGTGGGAAGATTATGTTTCAAGCAGAGGGAACTCTCATTGAGCAAGCATTTGTTAAACTGCTACCTTCATGTACGGGTAGTGGAGGAAACAAAGATTTATAAAACGTAGAAGCTACCCTCAAAGAACTATATTAGGGAAAATAACCATATATAGTAACTCTAACAGGAAACAGATTATGAGACACGAAATGCAGGGAGAAGGCCAAGAAAAGATGACTTTAATCTAGATTAATGATGTTCCCTGTTATGTAAAAACAACTAGTCTTTTTAGTCATGCCATCAAATATTTTGGTAGCTAAATGACAGAATGAATGTGAAAATACCTTTTGAGGTAAAGCATTATGGCAGTGTACATACTGTCAAAGCATTATGGCAGTGTTGTAAGGTGAAGTTATTTCTTCTCTGCTGTGGTTTTTATGTCATCAGTCTGGGTAGCAGTCAACTAACAGGAAAAGCATTCTGCTTTTAGGGATGTTTACTAGTTTTAAAGGGTTAATCAGGAATATCAGGAATTTGTGATTTGCTTGCTTTTTAGGAAAAAAGATTTATTTGTAACTATTAAACACACCTTTAGAATTAAAATATGTAATGTTTGAAACTTTCTAGCCTTTATTCTCCACTTGTCCTTTTTTAAAATCATTGGTTCAATAGTTTCTATAACAATTTGTCATAATTCATGGTTCCTTAGGAATATGGCTCTTAGAGCTTATGTGCCTGTCCTGCTGTAGAATGACTAGTGGAATGATTTTGCTTGGTTTTGCTGCAGGGATATTTATTGGGAAGAAAAAAGCAATCAACTCTTTTTTTTTTTTTTTTGGTATCATTTACAGACATTGGGTCTCACTATGTTGCCCAGGCTGGTCTTGAACTCCTGGACTCAGGCCATACGTCTGCCTCAGCTTCCTAGTGTTGGGATTATGGGCATGAGCCACTGAACCTGGTTGTGATCAACTTTTTATAAGGGAGATATGGATTATAAAATCATCTCCCCATAGTCCTTCTAAATTCTAAGATGGCAGGTAAAAATTATTATTATAATTGCATGTTTAGTTGGAGAAGTATGAAAATACTTGTGTAGCCCTTGTATAGACAATAGTTCCATTTAAATGTAGTATCCCTCTACTTCTACTGGAGTTAACCATTTAGTCCCATTCAGAATCATGAAAGAGATTAGCGTAAAACTTTATTAGATTAAGTTTTACGTAATATATAAGAAGTATGAAAAAATGATTTCCTAGAATGAGGATGGCAAATTTAAGTTCCCATTCTGTCTTTAGCTGTTCAGCATGTCCATAACAGATATACTAATGAATTTTAACTTTTCTTTTGAAATTTGGACATGGCCTTAAAAGCTTTCTTAGCTGAGGGCTTCAGGCCGTATTTTGGAATTTGTAGGTAACAGGAAACTATTTGCATCTCTTAGAGCAGGGGTGTCCAATCTTTTGGCTTCCCTGAGCCACATTGAAAGAAGAATTGCCTTGGGCCACACATAAACTGTGCTAACACGATAGCTGATGAGGAAAAAAAAGAAGAAGAAGAAAAGAAAAACAGCAAAAAAATCTCATGACATTCGAAAAAAGTTTATGAGTTTGTGTTGGGCTGCATTCAAAGCCATCCTGGGCCATGGGCTGGACAAGCTTGTCTAAGAGAATACAAGTTTCATGAGGATAGTTTTCACCCTTCTCATTTTATTGATCACACTGTATCCTCAGTGCCTAGAATAGTGTCTGGCACATGTAGGCTCAATATCAAAGAGTGGAAATCTGTCTTAGAAGGTGTTTGGGAGATATTCTGGCTTGAAGGACTCTTAACTTTGTTTCCTTTGTTTCAGAGTCAGAATCTGTTCCCCTTTAGGTGGGTGTTTGTGTGTTTTTATCACCTTAGGTCAGCACGGTCTTCTGGTTTTGAATATTCTTCTGTGTTCTTCATACATGAGCATGGCTGATCTGGCCATGTGCCACACATATGGTCAACATAGTAAGAGAGATAGAAGTACATTTGATAACTTGATCAGCTTTCATTTCGCCATATATAATAGCTTGGTTTGGTTGAATTTGCGTTTAAAATATTATACAGAGTGTGCTAATTACTGCAGTGTCAAAGTGGATTAGACAGCTGACAGAGCAAACTTTCGAGGACCAACATCTGTGCCAAACCACCTTTAATTACAGTAGGCTTTGATAGTCTTACTTTTTCCCATAAATAAGTTCATTATATTGGTACTGTTCACATCTCAGAGAATTAGAAACTATCAGCTTTTTCGCAGTCTATGCCCTATAAGAATAAATGTGTTTTCCCAGTCTTGCTTAAGTAAAGTTCTGCTGTTTTTTCAAAATTGTTATTATGCAAACATATTTTTCATAGAATTCCTTAGCATTAAGTAGATGCTTGTTTTAAGTATCATTAATATTAAACTCTTAATATTAGTTCCTCTAAGAGATGCGAGTATTTTCCTAGTAGATACCGTTGTCAAGAGACTTGGAGATTAGAAACGTATTGTTAAATTTCTTCAGAGATGAAGGCCAGGTGTCTCTAGTCCCTGGCCCATTGGGTTAGGACTATGTTTCACATTTTTGTATGAGTTTCAGATTATAGAATAGTTATTCTGTGCTAAGAAAGCATATTTTCAAAGCATATGTTTTCTAGAGAATGTTTGCTGCTGCCTTAAAGTAGAAGAATGCATACTCCTGAATTCTACCTTAGAACTATCTTCGGGGGAATCTGTGTGAGAAGGCACAGACTTTTCATTTATTTGTAGTTGAATATGAATTTTTCCTTTGAGATAACTTAAGCCACATCAACAAAACATCAAAATAGTTATAAAATTCAGTCAGATTTATGATTTAGTATTTTAAAAGATCACACGGTTACATAGTGGTGATTTTTAAAAATAACCATTTAAATCACTTTTATAAATACAGTTCAAACAATGCCATAGCGATATAAGAAAAGATAAGAATGACATAGGTTTTCATATTATTGGTGATGCTCTGTAATAGGTTTGGAATTATTACAATGTAATAGGTTTGGAATTATTAAAATGAAACCTTCTTGGTCATACCCTTGGGAGAAGGTAGATTGTGCAAATAAAGAGAGCAGTTCCTTTTTTTAAAGGAGAAATGGTTTCATTTTATAGTTAAAACAACTCCGATGGATTCCAGAGCTAAGGTTTTGGCATTCATCTCATGCAATTAAGGAGATTAAGAATGGAACTGATTTTCAAGTAGTTTTATTGGATAGATTATATTACCATATTTAGCAGTTTATAAGGGTCAGTGTATTTATAAGACATATCTAAAGGTCTTAATGGGGAGTTAAAATGTATATACAGGAAATAATTCTAGGACACTGCGCAAGCTTACATAATCAAGTGTACTTAAATCGTATAGGCCAAACCATAATTATCTTAGAATTTAGATATGGGAGATATCAGGGTTGGCCGTTGGTATTACTGATATTGATATTTGGAAGGTATGGACAATGTGTCGTTTAGTGGAAAGAGATTGAACTGACAGATAAGTAACAGGGTTCTAGTCCAAGTTTTACCATTAAAGATGTGTATGACTTTGGCCAAATCACTTAACTTTCTAAACCTTTAGTTTTTTTCATTTTTGAAATGAGTTTATATAGTCATTTTGATTTCTAAAGTCTCTTCTGTCTTTCCATCTAGTACTCTAAAAAAGATTGACCAGATAAAAACTTTTTTTTTTTTTTTAATAAAAAGTTAGCTTTCAAGCATAATGTTTGGCCAGGCATGGTGGCACATGCCTTTAATCCCAACGCTTTGGGAGGCTGAGGTGGGAAGATCATTTGAACCTGGGAAGTTGAGGCTTCATTGAGCCGTGATTGTGCCACTGCATGTCAGCCTGGGTGACAGAGGGAGACCCTGTCTCAAAAAAACAAAAACAAACAAATGTTTAAGGATAGTTTAAGTTTCTTCAAATATCTTAAGGTAGTTGGTTTTCCTAAAGAGGTTCCTTTAATGGTGATAGACTGTCACTGTGCTATGACTCTAAGCTAGATTGCAATAGTTACTTTTTTAAAAAGAAATGTTTTTAAAGTAAAACTTGAGTTTGCATTAGTAGTTTGGCTCTAACAACCTAATATTTTCAAATTAGGAAAAATTTGAAGCTCTCACAAATAATTCAGCATTGAATATGAGAATGTACTAAAGCGTAGGGTGGTTTGAGGCACTGTATCTGTTATGCTACTACTAAGATAGTAACAGAATAAGCTCTTCTGGGTGTTATCTGCTGCCAGGATGACCAGATTAAATCAGAAGCAAAGTCAAGATTTCAGTTGGTTAACCTGTTTGATTTAGGACAATGTTTGGCAAATTGGGGAGTGTGACCTGTAAGTGGGTTGTAAAATTAATTTAGTGGATCATGACCAGTGTTAAGAAAACTGTAATAGAAGAGAATAGAAAAGATGACAGTATGTTACATGCGGTAACAGTAATTACTTTTTTGTTGCAGTTGTATGTATTGCTTCATGGTGTGAAATGTATTTCTTAACTACATGGTGTTTACTATGAGCACTTAGCACAGCTCAGAACATTCAAGATAATAGGTAGTCAATGAATGTTTAACTGCACTAAATTTAATTTAAACTTATATAGGAAAAAAATTGCACAAGTAATTTCAGAAAAGTTTCCTAACACAAAATGGCATTAGGAAAATTGGTAGAACTTTACATGTTGTGCTGGAATTATCTTGTTACATGCCTGTGACCTTCTTGGTCTGTGGGGACTTAGCTTTAATATCAGTGTGCATGATGGAAGAGCCTGATTTTTAGAGTCAGAAAGACCTGCATTCTAATTTTGTCTCTTGACCCATATAAACTTTTGGACATTGAGCAATTTTTTCAGCACTCTGAACTTCAAATTCTTCATTTAAAAAGGACTAAATAATAGCACTTACCTAATGATAGAGAGAGGGATCAATTCTAAACACCTAATACTTTGCCTGGAACATAGTAGATGCTTAATAAACATTCAGTTAATTAAAAGGGTATAAAACATAATTGAATACTAGTATATATTTTAAAACACTATTTTGAGTATCCAGGAAAAAGTATGAAGTGTAAGAGTAATTAAATCACATGCATGGGTAGAAATTCCTTGTGACCTTTTGAAAAATTGAAAAAAAGCATAATTGTAGAAGATTGCTTCCTTTAAAAAACAAATTGCCCAGTTAGCGTAATATGCAAGATACAAACGAGAAATTAAGTGAGCCAAAAACCAGAGTTAGGTACTTGTAAAGATTAAAAGTGAACCCACACTGGGTGTGGTGGCTCACACCTGTAGTCCTAACACCTTGGGAGGATGAGGCTTGAGCCAGGAGTTCGAGAACAGCCTGGACAAAATAGCAAGACTTCATCACTACTTAAAAAATAAATTAGCTGGGGGTGGTGGTGTGTGCCTATAGTCCTAGCTACTCTGGAGGCTGAGGTTGGGGGATTGCTGGAGCCTAGGAGTTCGATCTTGCAGTGAGCTATGATCTTGTCATTGCACTTCAGCCTGGGTGACAGAGCAACTCTGTCTTTAAAAAGAAAAGAAAAAAAGAAAAAGTGAACCCAAATAATTGCTCTCAAGTCAAGAAACCTAGATAAAGATTCATTAGTAATTACTGAAATTGGTTGATACTCATGTGTCAATTATATACTCAGGGATGAAAAATAGGGATATGTTTAGATGGAATCTTTATATAAATTTTCTTTTAGAATTAGAAGCAGACAAAACTTTAAAGAATAGAATATCCTTGTTTTAATTAGCAAACAAGTACGATTAGTTGATAAAATGGTGTTCACTCAAGAGTTTTCAGAGAATTAATAGGTAGAGTTATGGAGTTGTTGGCTAAAATGTATAACCTGTTTCTCTTTATATCAATCATGTTCATATAAAGGTGGGTTGTCGGTATATGTTTACCGTGGTTTCAGTGTCCTCTTTAAAACTCATGTTGAAATTTAATTGCCATTGTGACAGTATTAAGAGGGATCATGAAGAGGTGATTAAGCCATGAGGGCTCTGCCCTCATGACTGGATTAATGTCATTATTGTGGGAGTGGGTTTGTTATTGCAGCAATGGGTTGTTATAAAAGTGAGTTTAGCTGTCTCTTGCTCTCTCATGCTCTCTTGTCCTTCCACCTGCCGCCATGGGGTCATACAGCACAGAGGCCATCATCAGTTGCCAAGCATCTTGATACTGGACTTCCCTGCTTCCAGAAAAAATAAATTGCTTCATAAATTACCCAGTCTATGGTATTTTGTTACAGCAACACAAAATGAACTAAGACAATGTCCCATTATAAGAAAGTTTGTAGAGGACTTACAGATAACCATGGGTCAGCTTGTCTTGCTGTATTTTTAACACTCAGGAGTTTAGAATAAAACAAATTACTGAATTTGGTTTTGTAAACCAAAAACCTGAATGATTGGTATACTGGAGTTATTTAGGGGATTATGGAGTATGTTGAAGAGAAACAGTGAAAATAATTTATATAAGCTTTATAAAGTCTTTCAAGGTTCTAATCTGAAAGGAATAAAATTTTTTGTGTTACCATAGGATGGAGGAGAAATGTTTATTCATGGAATCACATTGATATAGTTAAGTAAACATCAGTTGTGAACTGTCACTCTTTAGAGGAAAAAGTGTATTATGTGGGTCCCCAAGTTGGGACCAATCTCATTTCACATTTTAACAAATGGTGTAAAAGAAGGTGTCTGTAGTCAATTTTCAGCTCTTTTGGATAGTGAAATATCCCAGGAAAAAACCTCACTGCAGATAATGCGTGAGCAAAAAACTGAGTGAACTCATGTGAGATAGTTTTCAGTAGTATATTTGGGGAAAAAAAATCACATGAATTATAATTATTAACCGAGGAGTCTTGAATTTAAAGTCAGGAAAAGAATCTGTAAGCTATAATAGATGATTATAGATACTGTGCTAAGAAGATCCACAGTGTGCTAGACATTTTTTGAGACTATGGGAACAGTAAGTTATCTTGCCATTATTCAAAATCATACCTTAAACACACCCAAGGTAAATACTATATGTTCTGTTAAATAAAAATAATGAAGTGTCTGGCTATGTAACAGTATACTAACAAATACTTATTCCTTGGGGCTTTTAATACTGAGGAGGAAGTGGAGGAGGAAGATGTAATTGAGGTTCTAAAATGGGACCTTGGATGAATTCCTCAAATTCCATCATGCTGGAATTGTGGGCAGAGTACAAGTGCTTCTAGGAATTTAATAAAAGTCAGTTTGAGATAAATATCTTGATTATCTATATAATATTAGAGAGTAAGTTAGTGGAAATTAGTACCACAAGATGGGAGATAGACTGAACAAATTTTTTATGAAAATTAGATTCACAGATGATACATACATAATAGAATAGTAAAGAAAATCTGAGATATTTAGAATGTATTTTTTCCTATTTGAAAAATGACATGAAGATGTTCATTTAGTGTCAGAATCTAGGATTTATGGAAAGCTTAGGAGTTCAAACTAGGGAAGTATAGTTGGTTGTGACTGGAGACCACTCAAAATGTATAGTGGGGTTATCAATACTTTTTATCAGGTGAAGGAAGAAGCTTCCTTCTATATGGAGTTTGCTAATAGTTTTTTTCTTCTCTAGTTTGCATCTGTTGATGTGATTATACAGTTTGGCTTTTTTTATTTATTAGGGGATCTCAGGTAAAAATTCATAGATTTTTAAAATTTAACTTGAGATAATTTTGGTGACATACATTTCTTTAGAATATTACCTATATGTAAATTTGATAATGTCTGCTTCTCTAGAATATTACCCATATATAAATTTTCAAATATTGGCATAAAGTTGTTCATAATATTCTTTTTTATTGTGACAGCTCTGTATCTATGGCTGTAATTATGTCATTTTTCATGTGTGTATGTTTTTGGGTTTTTTTTTGCTTGATTTTCTTGACATCACATTTTAATAGTAGGGACTATACTGTTACTCATCATTTTACCTCAGATATAATACTCACACATAACAGGCTCCAGTGAACTTCCAATGAATGGAATAACCTTGGCTTTAATTCTTCTGTTTCTGGCCATTCTTCTCTGTGTCCATTGCTAACTTTCCTTCCCCTTTCCCTCCCATCCCCCACTGCCATGCCGCCCACATTTTCAAATTTTGTCCTCTCTTCTATGCCAGTATGCCCTTTTTATTTAGTGATCTTACGCAATCCAAGCTTTTGCCTTCTCTTATTTAGATAGCTCCCAAATTTATAACCTTAACCTGACCTTTCTTCTGAGCTTTAACTTCTGGCTTGACATTTCTCCCTGGATATCTCCTTGCTTCCGCCTTCAGTGCAGCACAACCAAAGTGAAACTCCTTACTTCCCTCCACCCAAACCAGTTCTTTGTCCAGATTTCCTGGTTTCTATTAATTGGCACTGCCACTCACCCAGGCTCAAAATGTCAGTCATTCTGAGACTCTTCTCTCTGACCTTACTTGTGCTCCTCTGCAAAGCTGTACATTCTACCACTACAGCCTCCCCATATGTATATATGACCTCCCTTTTCATCCCTTCAGCCACCATCTTTATTCAGACCCTCACTGCTTTGTACCTGGAGTACTGTAACACCTCCTTGTCTGATTGAATCTAGTTCATCTGTTACACTGAAGTGAGATTAAATTTGGTGAGTACAGTAATTTCGTACCACTCTTTAGCCCCAAATTACAGCTACTAAAATAAGAACAAACTCTTTAGCTTTCCCAGGTCTTCCATAATAATGCCCAAATATACCCATCTTGACTTGTCTTTCCCTTACTGGCACCTGTATTCTAGCGTAAGTGTTTTATCTCTATTGTACTTTTTAAAGTTTCTGCTCAACTGTTTGCTCTTCAGGTAATGCCATTTCCCTTATCTCTGCCTGTTGAAAGGAAGCTTGTCAAGGGAAATCTCTTAGATTATTTGCTAGGCTTTATAACCCACAAAAGTATTCTATTTAGGGCACGTACCTCACTTTATATTGTAGCCAATTGTGTACTTGCCTAATATTTCAGGTTATAAGCCCCTGGGAGGTAGGAACTATTTTTTACTCATCTCTTTCCTTTTTATTGCTTTAGTAAATGAGCATGGACAAGAAATATTGATTGAAAATAATTAAAATGATTACAGTTGTTTTTCATTTCCTTCAGTGAAATTTCCTACATGCTCTTCTTAAGAAGTTTAACTACTCCAATGCAAATTAACAATACAGAAGTCCAGTAAATTTATCTATTTTAGAGATGTAGCTGCATGTGTACAACTCATGTTCTTGGAGTGTTTTGTGTTACTTTTCTAACAGGTGCTATCTTACGGTATAATAAGGCTTCTGCTTGAAGTGAGACCAGAGACATTATAGTTGAGGCATTGATTGATTCTGCTGTAGCGGGGCTAGTTATATCTACCCCTCCACTTGTTCTGGATATTTAAAAAAAAATTTTTTTTTTTTTTGACACGGAGTCTTGCTCTGTCGCCCTGACTGGAGTGCAGTGGCCGGATCTCAGCTCACTGCAAGCTCCGCCTCCCAGGTTTACGCCATTCTCCTGCCTCAGCCTCCTGAGTAGCTGGGATTATAGGGACCCGCCACCTCGCCCGGCTAATTTTTTGTATTTTTAGTAGAGACGGGGTTTTACTGCGTTAGCCAGGGTGGTCTCGATCTCCTGATCTCATGATCCACCCATCTCGGCCTCCCAAAGTGCTGGGATTGCAGGCTTGAGCCACCGCGCCCAGCCTAAAAATTTTTTTTGAGACAGGGTCTCAGTTTGTTGCCCAGCTGGAGTGCAGAGGTGCAATCACAGCTCATTGCAGCCTTGACCTCCCAGGCTTAAGTGATCCTCTTACCTCAGCCTGCCAAATAGCTGGGACCACAGACATATGTCACCATGCCCAGCTCATTTTTTTTTTTTTTTTTTTTTAAAAAGACGGAGTCTTGTTCTGTTGCCCAGGCTAGAGTGCAATGGGACGATCTTGGCTCACTGCAACCTCTGCCTCTTGGGTTCAAGTGAGTCTCCTGCCTCAGCCTCTCGAGTAGCTGGGATTACAGGCACCAGCCACCATGCCTGGCTAACTTTTGTATTTTTAGTAGAGACAGAGTTTCACCATGTTGGCCCGGCTGGTCTCTAACTCCTGGTCTCAGGTGATCTGCCTGCCTCAGCCTCCCAAAGTGCTATGATTACAGGTGTGAGCCACCATGCCCGGCTGATTTTTTTTTATTTTTAGTGAAGACAGGGTTTCGCCATGTTGCCCAGGCTAGCATTAATATTTTAAATTTTAAGATAAATGTACATGTGTGTGAATTCAATGTGGATAAATTTAAGAAGTAAATCCCACTATCATAGTTTGTTCCTTAATCTGTAGAATGAAGATGATTGAAAGAGATTAAATTTTGTTCACATTGAAGAAAACTGTTTTAGGCCGATTTAATGTGAATCTGCCATTATATTTTACATTGATGATATTGTCAATTATTAAAATGATGCCTTTATAGTTGAAAAGTCATGATTAACCTGTCCATTAGCCTGTCAGCAAACTGAACTAATGAAATTTCCTCACTATAAAAGATTCGGGAATACAGTATGGAAATTACATTAAACGGTAATTTCTGTCATTTACAAAAATTAGTTTTCTCTGCAACCTAACAGGTTGAGTATTTGTTAGCTGCATCTTGGTTCTCTAACTTCCACTCCTCGGTCCCTGCCTCCCTTCCACAGGTATTTTCGGTAATACGAGGTAGGCACTAGGCTGAGAACTAGCAATGCATTGATGAATAATGTAGACTCAAAAGCCGCCTCATTGAGCATCCACTCAACTTCTTGGATATGTGTGATAAATTATGTTCTTTGTTTTGTAAAATAGTTTCTTATGACAATGTTTATCTTTTGAAAGGAAAAAGGCAGGCAACTCAAGTTCAGATTGATAGTCATTTCAATAATAATCAAAAGTTTAAGCTTCAGCAGGTATTTAAAAAAATTACTGAGCTCAGTGCAGATACAGGCCTTAATCTGAATCCCTTTGCTTATCTCTGTCAGTAGGGATGTTGTGAAAAGGAGAAGTAATAAATATTTAGCAAGCAGTTTGATATTTACACCCAGTGGCTGTAAACAGTTATTAAAAGCCATTGCATAGGTCACGATGGCAGGTTCAGTGGCTCGGCCAGGGCGACAGCTAGAAGAGCACCGTCTTTGCAGCTTCAAAGAAGGAGATGCATGTGAAATTATTCTACTCTTGATGAAACATTTTCTTATTAAATGCTTAGAGTTAGGATTTTGTCTGTAGATTTCTGCACACTTCAAATCATCCTGAGAAATTCAGGTCCTGTTTGTGAACACCAGCAAGTTGATTATTTCTTGATTAGGATATTTTATATACAATACTATAGATTCTAATTCCACTTAGTAAAGAGAACTCCCTAACAAGGCCTGGAAAGGTCATTTTGTGAGACTATAACAATCACAGCCATTCATTGTATTTGGAGACAAGTATTGGGGCTGGGGTGGGAGTTGCTGTTTGGTGTACTGGGAAGATTGTTGGACATGGGACCCTGGTTCTAGCTGCCTTCTAGCCTCAGCTCTGCTTCTGCTAGCTGACCGCCTGAACTTAAATCATGTTTTCCTCTATCCTTGGGCATTGTTTGATTTTAGGCAAATCACTTGGCATCATTTTGCCTAAATTGCTTAAACATTTTTGAGGGTGTTGGACTAGATGCTCTTTCAGATGATGTCCAATTAAAAAAAATCTGTGATTTGTAGAGCAACAGTAGCAGAAAAATACTAGGCAAAATAAGTTGATAAGTATTTAGTGCTTGTGCAGCATTTAGGATTTTATGGCTAAAACAAGTCTAAATTATGAGTGATTCATCATTTTAATAGGATTTTACAAGGTACTTGGAGTGGGTCCAAGCATTATATGTATTTCTTTCAGAAGTCAAGGTTTCGTTACTAACTGCTGCTGTTGTTTTTGTAATCCCTCAGACCCCTTGTAAAGAGAGAAGATAGTACATATTGGGTCAGTTGTTGAGTGGATGTGCTGTTAATCCTGTGGAAAAAAATTACATGTCTTTGAAAATGCTTTGAACTTTTATCTGGCTGAAAAAATTACATTTCTAAATTTGAAGACAACTGTGAGCAGAGAAAAACTTTATGAATCATGCATGATATGTTTACAAATTATTTGAAAAAACTGTCTGTGAAGGTCTTTGGCATGATTGTTTACCCCTAGAGTCCCATATGTCACACATTGCCTGTTTACCCCTGGGGAGTAACCATATTGCATTATTTGTGATCCTTTGGAGTTGTATGAAGGATAATTTAACTTTTCAGATGTGGTTAATATACAGGCCCTCATTCCTAACTATTAACATACATGGCATGACAGGCTTAAATGTTTCCAAGCGTGATTGAGGAACTTGGACATTAAATTACTCTTAGATTATCTTGACCACTGTAATTTACTACAGAACTGCAGTTTGGGCGTCAACACTTGAAGAGAATATGTTAACATGAACTCCACTTGAGACACATTTTACATTAAATAAATTGTCATCTTGAGACAGTTAAGTGTTTATTATTTTTTAAAAATACAGTTTAGAACTCTTTTGTCTTTTGAGTGCTTGAAGTTTTGTTAATAAGCAGGCCTTGATTTACATAATCCTGACTGATGTTGTGAGATATTTACTGTAGCTGGAGCATTCTCTCTCCTGCTCATGGAACTTTCCTCCCCCCAGTCTTGCTTTTATCCCTGTCCTAGTCCAGAGAAGCCATCTATCTTTCATCCACTTCACAAAATAGAGTCTCATTTTCCTCCAGAAACAGCTCACCATTAATCAGTGCATAAGAGGGCCCATTTAATACTGCTGCTGTTGTTTGCAGCAAAAATCCTTAAAGATCTAGAGGGTTTGCTATTAATGGAGACATAAGAGAGGCTGTGTTCTATTTTGTAGCGGACCAGAGGAGAAGCAGATGAGGTGGGCAGAGGTAGCAAATGAGGTGAATTGAAAGAGAGGCAGAAGGCTGGCTTGGGCCGAGAACTGCTTGCTGTTATAGCTCTGTGGGCTGCTGCCCCGCACTCACTGTTCCTTAACCATGGCTATCTTCTCTCAAGCTTAGTACCTACCCTCAAACTTCCAGTCCCCATCTGGTCTTCAGCCATTCTCAAACCTTCCCCACCTCTCCACCTCATTCAGTGGGAGGCACTGCCCCACTGCAGCAAGGTAGAGAGTCGATGGATTCCTGATGCCCCCTAATTGGAATTCTGAGTTTTCTCACTGAAATATTTGTACTGATGCCAGTTAGTTCTTATAGAACTGTGAGTATACTGTAGTGCTCTACAGATAGAATATATGGGTTTAAAAGGCTTTTGTTGCTGGTCATAGAATATATAGATTAAAAAGGCTTTTGTTGCTGGTCTGGGGCAACCTAATAATCATTTATGACATTGTTCACATGAGTGTCCCAGGTTCTAAACAGTCAACCTAAAATGGATTTTTGAAACACATTTTTCTAGGAAGATTGTATTTTCCCATGGAACTCATGTTCAATTGTCTTCTCTCTCACTTTTTTTTTTTTGAGACGGAGTCTTGCTTCATCACCCATACTAGAGAGCAGTGGCACGATGTTGGCTCACTGCAACATCTACCTCCCGGGTTCAAGCGATTCATTTTTAGTAGAGATGGGGTTTCATCATGTTGGCCAGGCTGGTCTCGAACTCTCCTGACCTCAAGTGATCTGCCTGCCTCCGCCTCCCAAAGTTCTGGGATTACAGGCATGAACCCCCATGCCTGGCCTTCAGTTTTTCTTAACCCTGAATTAGAATGAAAGTTTCAGGTGATACTTAGATCCATAATGAAAGAGAAAGTAGGGATCTTTTGTTCTTAGAATTTCAAGTTGGTCCCTCATTTTAAAGTGCTATAAATAATCACTGATTATTTGATTTTTTTTTTTGGATCAACTTTGAAATGGTACTGGTGTGGAAAGGTTCATCTATTATTTTGGTTTTTTGTGACCTTCTAGGAAGGATATTATATATGACAGAATGGAACTGAAGAACCTGAAAAGGCATAAGTAGACATTTTGCACTGATTTCATTTATTAGAATGCAAGTTTTTAAAGGAATATTTGATCCAAGGGTTTGAATAAATTTCAGTTCTACTATTGACTTTGTCCCTTGAAACTTTTTACTAACCTATGGAGTTACAGCTTTAGGCACTTGCCAAGTATTTGCAGTGACTGTTGAAATAATTCAAATTTATTGACCATAGGAGGATACTAAATATTTATCTTTCCTGTTTAGTGCCTATAGTGAAATAGAATATAAGTTAATGGTTAGTGGCTTATAGGCTGTTATTTCTGAAATACTATCTTCATGTACTCTATCTAGTGGTATCATTTATATTTTGTATGTGTTAAACAGCATATTTGTAATCTACCTTACATAAATTTTGCAGCTTGGGTAAAAAAATATTCCAGGAGAGATTTTCTAACCATGTAGGGATGTGTGTGTGTATGTGTGTGTGTGTGTGTAATTGCAAAAGAAGAAAAGTGTGTAAGTTTGGGCTAGGGAGAAGTCCTTTTTAAAAAAAAACAATGTAGTAATATTATAATGTGTATTCTGGCACTCCTGCAGTATCTAGTGCATTCTAGAATGTCTCTGCTTGGCATTAATTCAGCATGTGACAATCTGTGGCAAGTATGTTAGCCTAGTATAGAGATGACCAAATAAAAAATGTGTTTGTAGATGTAGAACCAGAGAAGGAAGCTGAAGTATTTAATGCAATATTAAACCAAAAGTGTTTTAACATGAAAGCAATTTAATTTGCATTGGTATAAACATTAAAACAAAAGGCAATATTTTTATGTTTTAAATTTTGAGGGTAATAATTTATAGAATTCTTTTGAATTTTCTGAAAACTTCAAAGTTGACTTATAAAAGCTACTTAGTAAGAGAAGCTTTGATTTTCTGCAGGCCTCAAAGGACTGCCTTACGGTTTGTTTTGTTTTGCTTCCTGTTACTTTAATTTTCAAGATCCTGAAAGTGATTGCTTATTGTGGTTAAGTAATCCAGATATTTTGAATTTTAAAACTATGAAGACCTTAATGTCATTCATTTGTCAAAACAGATAAATAATTTAGAAGTGGTTGGTTGGCTGAATAATTACTTATGCATGTAATATCAGCTCATGTGAAGTATTAGGTATATTATCGAGTTCTGTAGTATGGATAACAAATTTTAAAAATACATCAAATCCTAGCAGCATTTTTAAAAAGTTTAAAAATTTGTTTTTAGGAGAAAAGAATCCTCAAGAGTTTTTTAATTAGTTATATTCAGAAGTTGTCTTAGATAAAAAAGATGTGTATTAAAAAAGTTTTTGTATGGAATGTGGCATTTGCACAAAATACGTTGAGTAGAAAGCATGGTATTGGACGTGTATTATTAAGTGGAATGCATTTGAGTATTGGAAAATTCATCCTAAGGTCTTTCTTTTGTTCCTTTTGTATCTTCCAGTATTATGGAAGATTGTGTAGCTTATCCCCTACCTTTTGTTACACTAAAATTTAGCATTCACTTATTAAAAGAGTATAAACAAGCCAGTAATATTTTAAGTACTAAATAAGAGCATTCATGAGTAATATTTGTTAAAACAAAGTTCATTGCTGATTAACAAAACAATTAAGTTACTTTTTTCCGTCAGGCATGTGTCATTGCAAGACAGTTTTACCAACTTTAGTTATGGAAAGTTAAATGGTATATATCGTGTATCATGCGTGTGTATATTGAGGAACTAACATGTTTATAAATTGGTTGAGGCAGCAAGACTTCATTGACTGTACCCTTGTAGTGTTGGCCCGTTTCATAGAATTTTAACTACTGATTTATTTTTATTTACTTAATTTGTTTTGAGACAGGATCTTGCTCTCACCCAGGCTGGAGTACTGTGGCACGATCATAGCTTATTGTAACCTCAAACTCCTGAGCTTAAGTGATCCTCCCACCTCCCAAGTAGCTGCGACCACAGACACGTGCTGGCATGTGCTACCTGGCTCATTTTCAAAGTTTTTCTAGAGATAGGGTCTCACTATATTGCCCATACCAGGTCTTGAACTCCTAACCTCAAGCCATCCTCCCACCTTGGCCTCCCAAAGTTCTGGGATTACAGGTGTTGAGCCACCATGCCCAGCCTATTTGTTTCTTTTTTTTTCTTCAACTTTTTAAGTTCAGGGGTACACATGCAGGATGTGCAGTTTTGTTACATAGGTAAACATCTGCCATGGTAGTTTGCCGCAGAGATTATCCCATCACCTACGTATTAAGCTTAGCATTCATTAGCTATTTTTCGTGATGTTCCCTGCTACCCCCAACAGGCCCCAGTGTGTGTTGTTCCTCACCATGTGTCCATGTGTTCTCATCATTCACCTCTCACAAGTAAGACCATGCAGTGTTTGTTTTTCTGTTCCTGTGTTAGTCCATTCATGTGTTAGTACATTCATGTCCCTGCAAAGGATATGATCTTGTTCCTTTTTATGGCTTCATAGTATTCCATGGTTTATATATACCATATTTTCTTTATCCAGTCTATCATATTGATTCCATGTCTTTGCTATTGTGAATAGTGCTGCAGTGAACATATGCATACATGCATCTTTATAATAGAGTGATTAATATTCCTTTGGGTGTAACCCAATAGTGGGATTGCTGGGTCAAATGGTATTTCTGACTCTAGGTCTTTGAGAAATCGCCACACTGTCTTCCACAATGGTTGAACTAATTTACACTCCCACCAGTAGTGTAAAAGCATTTCTTTTTCTCTGCAGCCTCGCTAGCATTTGCTGTTTTTGACTTTTTAGTAATAGCCATTCTGACTGGCATGAGATATGGTATCTGTCTCTTTGTGGTTTTGATTTGCATTTCCCTAAGGATCAGTGATGTTGAACTTTTTTTGATACATTTGTTGGCTGCATGTATATCTTCTTTTGAGAAGTGTCTGTTCATGTCCTTTGTCCACTTTTTAGTGGGGTTGTTTGTTTTTTTCTTATAAATTTGTTTAAGTTCCATGTAGACTCTGGATATCAGACCATTGTCAGAAAGATATATTACAAAATGTTTCTCTCATTCTGTAGGTTGGCTGTTTACTCTGATGATAGTTTATTTTTCTGTGCAGAAGCTCTTTAGTTTAATTAGATCCCATTTGTCAATTTTTGCTTTTGTTGCAATTGCTTTTGGCATTTTCATCATGAAATCTTTACCCATGCTTATGTCCTGAATCCTATTGCCTAGATATTCTTCTAGAGTTTTTATAGTTTTGGGTTTTACATTTAAGTCTTTAATCCATCTTGAGTTAATTTTTGTATAAGGTATAAGGAAGGGGTCCACTTTTAATTTCTTACATATGGCTAGCCAGTTCTCCCAGAACCATTTATTGAATGGGGAATCTTTTCCCTGTTGCATGTTTTTGTCAGGTTTATTGAAGATCAGATGGTTGTAGGTGTGCAGTGATATTACTGAGTTCTCTATTCTGTTCCATTGGTCTACGTGTCTGTTTTTGTACCAGTACCGTGCTGTTTTGGTTACTGTAGCCTTGTAGTACAGTTTGAAGTCAGGTAGTGTGATGCCTCCAGCTTTGTTCTTTTTGCTTAGGATTGTCTTGGCTATTTGGGCTCTTTTTTGGTTCTATATGAATTTTAAAACAGTTTTTTTTTTCTTCTAATTCTGTGAAGAATGCCAATGGTAGTTTAATGGTAATAGCATTGAATCTATAAATTACTTTGGGCAGTATGACCATTTTCATAATAGTGAATTTTCCTATCCATGAGCATGGGATGTTTTTCCATTTGTTTGTGTCCTCTGTGATTTTGTTGAACAGTGGTTTGTAGTTCTTCTTGAAGAGGTCCTTCACTTCTCTTGTTAGCTGTATTCCTAGGTATTTTATTCTCTTTGTAGCAGTTGTGAATGGGAGTTCATTCATGATTTGGCTTTCTGCTTGCCTGTTGTTGGTGTATAGGAATGCTAGTGATTTTTGCACATTGATTTTGTATCCTGAGACTTTGCTGAAGTTGCTTATCAGCTTAAGAAGCTTTCAGGCTGAGATGATGGGGTTTTCTAGATGCTGAATCATGCTGTCTTTAAACAAAGACAATTTGACTTCCTCTGTTCCTATTTGAATACCCTTTATTTCTTTATCTTGCCTGATTGCCCTGGCCAGAACTTCCAGTACTATGCATAATAGAAGTGTTGAGAGAGGGCATCCTTGTTTTGTGCCAGTTTTCAAGGGGAATGCTTCTAGTATGATACTGGCTGTGAGTTTGTCATATATGGCTCTTAATATTTTGAGGTATGTTACTTCAATACATAGTTTATTGAGATTTTTTAATATGAAGGGATGTTGAATTTATCGAAGACTTTTTCTGAGTGTATTGAGATAATCATGTGGTTTTTGTCTTTAGTGCAGTTTATGTAGTGAAGCACATTTACTGATTTGTGCATACTGAACCAACCTTGCACCCTGGAGATGAAACGTACCTTGAAGCCACCTTGATCCTGGTAGATAAGCTTTTTGATGTGCTTCTGGATTCAGTTTGCCAGTATTTTTCTGAGGGTTTTTGCATCGACGTTCATCAAGAATACTGGCCTAAAGTTTTCTCTTTTTTTGTATTTCTGCCAAGTTTTGGTATCAGGATGATGCTGGCCTCGTAGAATGAGTTAGGGAGGAGTCCCTCTTTTTCAATTTTTTCAAATCGTTTCAGTAGAAATAGTAACATCTCTTCTTTGTACCTCTGATAGATTCAGCTGTGAATCTGTCTGATCCTGGGCCTTTTTTAGTTGGTAGGCTATTTATTACTGCCTCAACTTCAGAATTCATTATTGGTCTGTTCAGGGATTCAGTTCCTTTCTGGTTCAGTCTTAGGAGGGTGTATATGTCCAGGAATTTATCCATTTTTTCTAGATTTTTCTAGTTCACTGCATAGAAGTGTTTATAGTATTCTCTAATGGTTGTTTGTATCTGTCGAGTCTGTTGTGATAACCCCTTATTATTTCTGATTGTGCTTATTTGATTCTTCTCTAGATTTTCTTCTTTATTAGTCTAGCTAGCAGTCTATCCATTTTATTAACTTTTTCAACAAACCAGCTCCTGGATTGGTTGACTTTTTTGAAGGGTTTTTTGTGTCTCTATCTCCTTCAGTTCAGCTCTGATCTTGGTTATTTCTTGTCTTCTGCTAGCTTTGGGGTTTGTTTGCTTGTGGTATAGTTCTTTTAGTTGTGATGGTAGGTTGTTAACTTGAGAACTTTATAACTTGTTGATGTGGGCATTTAGTGCTATGAATTTCCCTCTTAACACTGCTGTAGCTGCATCCCAGATATTCTGGTATGTTGTCTCTTTGTTCTCATTAGTTTCAAGAACTTGATTTCTGCCTTAATTCCATTGTTTACCAAGAGTCATTCAGGAGCAGGTTGTTGAATTTCCATGTAGTTTTGTGGTTTTGAGTGAATTTCTTAATCTTGAGTTCTAATGTGATTGTGCTGTGGTCTGAGAGACTGATTGTTATGACTTAAGTTCTTTTGCATTTGCTGAGGAGTGTTTTATTCCCAATTATGTGATCAACTTTAGCCTCATTTCTTTTGCAAAAACTTGTATAGTGTTTACCATGAGGTAGGCATTGTTCTGAGTACTTTGTTAATATTGACTTATTTACTTAAACCTGAGAGCAACACTGTGAAGGGGTTTTGAATGTTCTCAGTGTTACAGATGGCAGAGTTATACAAGTTACACAGAGGCTGGGTAACTTGCCTAAGGTCCCACAGCTATTGTGTATAGAGTCACTATTCGAGTCTCAGCAGTTTGCCTCCTGAATTTTTTACCTTAACCACTGTCCTCTGTTGCCTATTCAGAAAGGTCTCTCTTGGAAAGTTTAGTCCAAATTCTTTCCTTTGTGAGACTCTTTCCTCTCAAGCTTTCTCTGACCAGACAAGGGACCTTGGGAGGGATGTGTTGGCAGGAGGGACGTGTTGGCAGGAGTACTTCTTACATTCTTGCTCTTCTTGATGCTTGGGAGGCAGGCACACACACACACACACACACACACACATACACACACACACACACTCCTCAGCAGTGCTGGGTAGGCTAAATTGTGTGTACAAACACTTAGAGTTGTCAATAATCAGTCCATACCAGGTATTCAAAAACATTAATGAGTTTATTTTAGCACTCAATTTGTTTCGTGAGTGCCCCTGCTCCATGGCATCTTTATAAACTTGTCTCCGTCAGTATATATATATTTGTGGGACACCTATTGCCTCTTATTTTTGGCTATTTTGGAAGATGACTTTCTTTTCCATTGTGGTGCCCTAGCCCTCTCCCCTCTTCATATACCTCCTGCCAAGAGTGGACACCTGTGTTCATAGCACCATTATTTACAATAGTCCAAAGGTAGAAGCAACCCAGGTGTCCATTGGTGGATGAATGGATAAGCAGAATGTGGTATATACATCGATTTGATTTTGCATTGTGTCCCACCCAAATCTCATCTCAAATTGTAATCCCCACATGTCAGAGGAGGGGCCTGGTGGAAGGTAATTGGATCATGGGGGTGGATTTCCCCCTTGTAGTTCTTGTCATAGTGAGTGAGTTCTTACGAGATCTAGTTGTTTTGTGGCGTTTCCCCCCTTGCGTTTTCTCTCTCTCTCTCTCTCTGTCTCTCTCCCCCTCTCCCTGTCTCTCTCTTTCTCTCTCCCCCCTCCCTGTCTCTCTCTCTCACTCTCTCTCTCCCTGTCTCTCTCTCTCTCCTGCCACCATGTAAGATGTGCCTTGCTTCCCCTTCACCTTCCACCATGATTGTAAGTTTCCTGAGGCCTCCCCATGAGAAACTGTGATTCAATTAAACCTCTTTTCTTTATAAATTTTAAGGTACTTCTTTATAGTAGTATGAAAATGGACTAATACATACATATAGTTAAACATTAATTACCTTTAAAAAAGAAGGAAATTCTGATACATGTTACAACATGGGTGGACTGGCTAAGTGAAATAAGCCAGTCACAGAAGGACAAATACAGCCATGTGTCACATAATGATGTTTCAGTCAGTGATGGATCATATATACAACGGTGGTCCCATAAGATTATAAAGGTACTTAAAAATTCCTATCATCTAGTGCCATCGTAGCTATCAGTATGTCTCAGCCCAGTGCATTACTCACATGTTTGTGATGATACTGGTATAAACAAACCTACCGTGCTGCCAGTTGCATAAAAGTTCACAGTAATGTCATAGGTATCCCTGTTCATTCACCACTCACTCACTCACCCAGCATCTTCCAGTCCTGCAAGTTCCATTCATTGTCAGAGCCCTATGCAGGCATATAATTTTTTATTTAAAAAATCTTTCAGACAGTATTTTTACTGTGTCTTTTCTTTGTTTATATATATTTAGAGACACAAATGCTTGCCACTGTGTTACAGTTGCCCACAATATGTGGTACAATGGCATGCTGTACAGGTTTGTGGCCTGGGAGCAGTAGGCTATAGCATATAGCCTCGGTGTGTAGCAGGCTCCACCATCTTGGTTTGTGTAAATGTGCTCTACAGTGTTCGCAAAATGATGAAATCACCTAACGATGCATTTCTTGGAAGGTATCCCCATCATTAATTGACACAGACTGTAGTGTATGATTCTACGCTTATGAAGTACCTAGAGTAGTCAAATTCATGGAGATAAAATAGAAGAGTGGTTGCCAGGAGTAGGGAGCGGGGGGGTGGGGCCAATGGAGAGTTGTTTAATTGGTATAGAATTTTGGTTTTACAAGGTGAAAATAGTCCTGGAGATTGGTTGCACAATAGTGTAAATGTGCTTAACAGTAACTAAACTGTCTATTTAAACAGAATCATGGTAAATTTTTGTTATGTGTATTTTGTCACACAAAAAACAGGCCCTTCAGATTTGGTGTAAAATCTGTTTAGCTGTTGTAGTGTGTTGCTTCAATAGACAAAAAGACAAAAAGAAAAACCAGCTCAGTTCTGCTTTTGAGATGACAGACATTGTGGTACTTGTGTGAATGTGTTTGTATCAATTCAGAAAAAGCATGTTGTGTACATTGAAGAAAGGGAAAAGCCAGTATGGGGGGGCAGTGTGAGCAGAGATCATGGAAGCAGAAATGAATGGAGCATGTCTAGGGTGACTGAGAAAATGGTCATATGGAGAGATCTTTTTTTTTTTTTTTTTTTTGAGTTGGAGTCTTGTGCTGTCGCCCAGGCAGGAGTGCAGTGGTGCAGTCTCAGCTCAATGCACCTCCCAGGTTCAAGAGATTCTCTTGCCTCAATTTCCTGAGTAGCAGGGATTACAGGTGTGCACCACCGCACCTGGCTAATTTTTGTATTTTTGTGGAGACAGGGTTTCACCGTGTTGGCCAGGCTGGTCTCAAACTCCTGACCTCAGGTGATCTGCCACCTTGGCCTCCCAAAGTGCTGAGATCACAGGCACGAGCCACCGCGCCCAGTCAGGGAGAGAGAATCTGACCAGAGCAAAATGAATATTACTAAGAGCCGTTTTCAGTCTCCATTTTTTCAGTCTCTACTTTTTGATAATTGAAGTTTGGCCATTTTGTTTATATTTTATTTCTCACCACATCTATCAGGTAGAGTATTTGATGCTTTCCGCCAAGGATCATTTCAGGAAAGGCTCTGTGCTGTGAGTAACTAGGATTGATGTAAGGATAAGGCTACAACCAACCCCCTTCCCTTAGAGTTTCATGCTCTAATAGGCAAGATAAGAAACGTGGACCAGTATAACTAAAATGCAAGACAGAGAGCCAAGTCTGATACGCGGTATCAAGAGCACTGTACATAGACTAGAGAGATGGAATTCTCAGAGGGAAGACCAGGGAAGGTCCTAAAGAAGTAGGAGCAGAACTTTGAAAAGAGAGGAAGGCTGTTAATGGGTAGAGCTAATAAAGATAGATCCAGGGTGAGCACATGACACAGAAAGATACAGGGAAGGCCAGGGTGGTCTGTGCTAGGAAGGGCACAGAGCTCAATGTCATCAAAGAATAGGATGCATGTTGGTTGCAGGAAGAATAAGGGAGCAAAGGTAGTTTAGGGGCAGGTTATAGAGAAGTTTGGAAGTCATGTTAAAGAGTTGGAACTTAATTATGCAAGCAGTGGGAGAACTTTGAAAGTTTTAAAGTGTGGGAAGACAGTGCGTTGACACCATCAGAGGTCAAGCCAACAGATGCTGTGTTAGGAAGAATGAGGGTTGATATATGGGCCATTTTGTGATTGTTTAATGATATGGCTGATTTGATTATTTGGTGTCCATCTGAAGTATGAAATTAGCTTGGATAAATAAATAAGGAGGATATAAATTTGGCCTTAAAAGTTAGGCATAGGGGTTAAAATTTGATTGAGTTCACAATATAGAGCTATTGAAATAATTCTGAGCAGAGTTTTATCAGGTAGGTAGCAATATGTAGAATGAGTTGTGTAGATGAGAGAGACTGGGTAGTTGAAAGGATATTGAAGAGTGAAAACATGAAGACTTGGACTAGGATAGTAGTAGCAACAGACACCAAAAGAGGAGAGGATTAACCTGAAGTAGAAGAAATAGTGGAAGGAAGGAAGGAGGGAAATTATAAATCAAGATGCATATTGTATTTGCAAAGCATTTATTGCTTGACAATATAACTGGCCAGTGTTACCCACTCTTAGAGAATAGGTATGCATATTGATCAGGCGAGGGGCATTGTCCTGGGTGAAGAATCTTTTCTAGAGCAAACTGATGGAGGGTCTTGGATGGCTTTTAGGACTGGTGAATTGACAAGTGCAGATAGTGGTCACCATTAACGTGTACTGGGTTTGTTGGCTGTGTCCACCGGTGCGCCTAGGTCAGTGGTTCTCACACTTCCATGCCTTGATAAACGGCATAGCCTGTTAAATTTTGAAAGTTTGTGTAAATTTTTTGCTGCTGATGTGTATTCATGTTGTCCAACAGAGTGTGAAAGAGAATCTAACCCAGCAGGTTATTCATGGCAGTGTTGGAGCAACGCAATGATTGCTCTTAAGAAGCAAGAGGCTTAATCTCTAGGCCAGTGCCCAGGACTGCCCATTGCTGGCAGAGTTCAGGAAACCTTTTACTTCAGTAGCAGTGGCTGCTAATGGGAGTCTGGGACTGATGCAGCTTCAGGGTGATGGGACAGCACTGGCACCCCAAGGTACCCATCGGTGTAATGGTGAATGCTTTGGAATAGTCTGGGCATGGTTCAGTTTAGATATGGGTTTTTAGATTCATTCAGGTCTGCCCAGAAAAAGTCCAGTCTTTGAACATGCCTTGCAAGCAGCTGGAAAAGACCGGTCCAGCCAGCTCTTTGATAAATGCTCCAACTACATAATGGGGTGGATGAAGGTAGGGTGAAAAGAGAATGGAATTTGAAAAATGAAATCATAAGTTTGAATCTTTGCTTTGCCACTACCAATGAGACCCCCCAGGCAAGTTATCTCAGAAACTGAGAAATCTCAGTTTTAACAGTTTCTTTGTAAAATGAAAGTAATCATATTTACCTTTCAGGCCTGATCTGGTGACTGTAGTTAATGACTGAAGTTTTAGGCATTGTACTCCATGAATAAAAATAATTTATTTCCTGTCTCCACTGTGGGATAACTTCAGTGCTTTATTGTTCCCTGTATTAAGCAACCACATCCCAGCTTTCGTAAAGCTTGTGTTTCTCTGAACTATGGACTTCTGGAGTTTGATCTTTAAAGATTAAATAGGCTTAGAGTAGTCAGGCCAAGAAAGCAAGTGTTGGTCGCTTGTGAATTATTTAAAATGGAAAAAATAATTAGATATAAGCATCAAAATTTGCTATTAAAGATCTATTTAAATTGTAATACATCTGAATACACATTCAGACACATTATGAAGCACCTTTAAAAAAGGCTCCACTTCCCACCCCCACCTAAAAACAGCAACAGCAAAATTTATGACTAAAATAGTGAAAGGGGATTTTGGCAGACTTTTCTATCAATTTCCACAGAAAAAGACCCATTTTCCTATTTAGAATTAGGAAGAAGAAGTTGGGAAAATGTTTTAGAGCAGCATAGAGTCAGAAATATCATATTATAATATATTATAGTATTGTGGAACATATTCAAGTGTAGGTAGTTTTCTTTTAATTATTAAGCATAGTTTTAAACCTGATTACAAATGTAGCCATTTTAATTCACAGTGGGCTAAACTTGGCACAGATATTCTCTGCTCAAACACAAATGTAGTTGCTTTTTAACTGAAAAAGTTGACTTGCTGCTTTTTAAAAATTCCAAGAGATTTAAAAAAATGTATTTACTTTGTCCAGTTTTAGCTACAAGCAATTGTGTTGGCTTCTTCCCCAACCACTTCTAATTCAAGTTACTGTTTACTATATACTTTTGTTTTTAGTAAAATAGTTGATTTACAAGTCTTAAAATGGCTTCTCTCATCACATAGTGACTGGTTTTCATAAGTATTGTTTTTGAAACCTTAATAAAGGAGCGCGTGTAACATGAATATAAAAGAAAATCCTGTTGACCTTGAGGGTACTGTGCATTCTAACATTTTCAGCATCTCTATTCATGTCATGATGTAAGTCATGTTTTATTGTTTAAAAAGTTTGTCTATGTATGTGAAAAACTGCATTTATTCATACTGCCTTTACTGGGACTATAACATCTTAATGATTTTATTTTGTTCACAATATGTTTGATTGCTGCTTCACTGAATATGAGATTTTTGCTTTAGAAAATTTAAATGTAAGCATTTAAAGATAAAGCTTAAATGAAAATTAAAGCTTAGCTTAAAATGAAGTTGGCTAAAGTCTGACTTTTACTTTGATTTCTCTGGTCGTATGCAGTTTAATGCCAGAAAAAAAAAATGTAGATCTAAAATAACATCAAAATGTTAGACTTTTTAGAAGTTTCACATAAATTAATATATAGCATTAATTTTAGACATTTTAACTTAAGGAATATCTGTTACTTGTAGCTGTGAATTCTTAGGCAACTGAAGAGATCTGTAAAAAGGAAAAAATCTGTAATTTATAGTTTTACTAATTTAAAAATTAGCTTAAAATTTTTAGTACCATTTTATATTTCAGCAAGTTAAAATTTTGAATTAGTAAATTCAAGGATGCGTAAAAGCTGTATTAAAATTTTGAAGACTAAAATGATTACTTTTCTGATTATGTACTATATTGTGTTGTTTTAAACTTTTTAGTTTAATATTCTGGCATTACATTTGTCTGTAAAAGTTAGATTCTATTTTTTGTTTTGTTTTAGTAAGAAAGCTTTATGCTGTTGTTTCTGTGTGCCAGAAATGATTAACAGATGACGGTTTTACTCCTGACCATTATTGTCAGGAGAAAAGAATGTCTTAAAAATATACATTTGCTATATATGTAAATGTAGAATTTGCTTATTGTTATTAAAAGCTGTACCATATGAGCATTTCAGGATGTAAATAAATTCCTCCTCCATGTTAGAACTGTTTTCTATACTGAGTGTTCTTAAGTAAATGGGAGTACGAGAGGTTTTAAAATGATTTAGCTAATTTAAAGTTTTTATTTAGGAGAAAAATATTATATATTAATTCCTTATCTATTTGCTTTGCATCACTGCGATTTCCAGATAACTGAAGATAACCAGTTCGTGGGTGTTAGAATTGCTTTTCTTTTATTTAACCACTTCAACTGGAAATTTTTTCTAAGTGTATTGCACACAGCCATACCTTTTAAGATTGCGTAAGCATAACCTGTCTTTTTCTCGTGACTCAGTAAATATTGTGCACGTTAATTTTTGTTAACTAGTGTTCAGCAGTTTACTTTTGAGCTTTGACATAAGACTTTTCCAAATTTTAGTTTCTGGTATCTGGTTTTTTTCTATGACTGCCAGCTATTGTTTTTACTATTGACATTCATCTTTTTTCGTTGTTTTTGGGGGTTTTTTTGAGACAGAGTGTCACTCTGTCACTTAGTCTGTAGTACAGTGGCACGATTGGAGCCTACTATAGCCTTGACCTCCTGGGCTCCAGCAATCTTCCCACCTCAGCCTCCTGAGTAGCTGGGACTACAGGTGTATGCCACCATGCCCGGCTAATCTTTTTATTTTTTGTAGAGACAGGAGCCTCTCTATGTTGCCTGTGCCGGTCTTGAATTCCTGGCCTCAAGCGATCTCTTCCAAAGTGTTGGGATTACAGGCATAAGCCACCGTACCCAGCTCATACATTATTCCACTGTGTTCCTTATTTGAAGCAAATAAGAAACCAGATCATTATCATCATCATCATTTATTGAGTGTTTTATAAGCTTAATATCCTGTGTCAAAGGCATTATTCCCATCTTGTACTGGAAAAAAAAATAGGTTTAGATAGGTTAAATAACATAATGAGGTGAGGCAGTTAGAAGTGGTAAGATGGAATATGACTCAGATGAGTTTTTCTATATGTATAAATATGTATGTGCCTTTGTAAATACTACTCAGATGAAAACAGAGGATATTTCCATCACTCCGGAAGGTTCCCTCTCCTGTGCTCTTTTCCATTAGTGTTTCCCCAAAGATAACCCCTATGGTGACCTTGGTCCCTATAAGATAGATCTTTGTTCTTCATAATTAGTTTTACCTGTTCTTGAACGTCATAAAAGTTGAATCATATAGGATGTACTTTTTTGTGTCAGGCCTCTTTGCTGTGCATTGCATCCATGAGATTTCTGCATGTTGTAGTATATAGCGTTAGTGCCTTTGTTTACATTGCTTTGTAGTATTCCATTATATGAATATATTAAAATGTATTTATCCTATTGATGAATACATCAACATTTTGGTCACTTTCAATTCTGGTGTTATGAATAAAGCTGCTGTGAACATTCCTACGTGTGTTTTTGTGGACGTGAGCCCTCACATCTCTTGGGTATACCCAAGATCAAAATTGCTAAGTCTTGGCTGAGGCATGTGGACTCACACCTGTAATGCTAGCATTTTGGGAGGTCCAGTTGGGAGGATGACTTGAGGCCGGGAGTTCAAGACCACCCTGGGGAAAATAGGGAGGCTCCATCTCTACAAAAAATTAAAAAATAAGAAAGGTCAGACGCGGTGGCTCATGCCTGTAATCCCAGCACTTGGGAAGACTGAGGTGGGTGGATCGCTTGAGCCCAGGAGTTTCAGACCATCAACGTGGCGAAACCCCGTCTCTACAAAAAGACAAAATATAAGCCAGGCGTGGTGGCTCATGCGTGTAGTCCCAGCTACTCAGGAGGCTGAGGTGGGAGGATTGCTTGAACCCACTGGGGGCTATGGTGAGCTGTGATAGCACCACTGCACTCCTGGGCAACAGAGTGAGACCCTGTCTCAAAAAAAGAAACCAAAAAACAGTAGCCAGGCATGGTGGTGTGCATCTGTGGTCCTAGCTCCTTAGATGACTGAGGCAGGAGGATTATTTGAGCCCAGGAGTTCAGGCTATAGTGAGCTATGATCATGCCACTGCACTCCAGCTTGGGTGACAGAGTGTGAGATCCTGTCTGTAAGAAGGAAAAAAAAAAAATTGCTGACTCTTGAGAATAATGTATATTGAGCCTAAGTAGGTACTAGGTACTACCAAACAGTTTTTCAAGTGGTTGTGTCAGTTTATATTCTCATGCAATGTTGTAGAAGTTCTAGTTGTTCCGCATCCTCATTACTTGTTGGTATTGTCTTATTTTTTCTCTTTCTTTTTAGTTTTATTTATTCTGGTAAGGTATCTAGTTTGACACCAGGGAAATGCAAATGAAAAGTTATTTTTTAACATGAAAAAATATTTAATGTGAAAAATATATTCTGTGTGTAGAGATGAATAGGTGTGTACATGGTCTTGAATCTTGCTGAGTTTTTTTCCTCTTAATCAGTTTTTAGAAGTGAGCCTTGATTGCTTGCTTAATCACTGATATTAATAGAGTTCTTCTATGATAAGGACAAGTTCAGTATTCCAGAAACCACTTGTTTAGTTTAGAATTTTATTTAAGGAAATTTATTCAAGGAATTTAAGATGGTAAATGTCTATTCAAAGAATCCAGCTTATGAATGATGTTTAGGAGACCTGGAGAGGACAAGAAAAATTGTACCTGAGAATGTCACAAACTTACTGTGTAGAAACATACAAATTTTCTTGTAGAAGAACTGAGGAAAGACCTTTACAGCTGAAAAATAATGGGTTTCTTTCATCGAAATATAGCAGGTACATATAATCTATAAGTCTTAGAATTGTATTCATTTGATGGTTTACATAATCTCGTAGTCAGCTATTCTGCTAAAAAGTTCTTGAATTGATTAGTTCTTGGTTTTCCAAGTTCAGTTCCATTTACAGGCCTTCAACTTTTCTCTATGTGTCTCAGGTACACTGATTAGTCAGACAGTCTCATCTGAAACTAATGTATAATAGTGCTAAGTTGTGTAACTTGCCATACCAGTTTTACAGTGTTTTTGTTTTGCTCAAAGTAGATGAAAGGTTTATTTAAGTGTGGCCACGCTGGTACTTCATTCCTGGTGATCTTGGTAAGGTTAATGACAATCTTTGTCATAGAAATCAGGAAATGTGGGTTGAGCCTCTGGGATGCATGTAGCTGGTTCTTTAAAATGCTGCTTCCCAAAGGAGTGGAGATTGTTGGAAGCTCTTGGTAGGTAATGTAGCTTTAAAAACCCATCTGTCTGTCTGTCTGTCTGTCTGTCTGTCTGTCTATCTCTCCATCTATCTATATTCAGTTTTTTAAAACTCTCTTAATTACATCAGTGTTTAATCATATCTACTGTGTGATTGCTTTCTCTAGTAACACTAAAAACCACTTTGGAAATCCAGGTCGGTTTTTTTCCTGGTTTTGTTTTAGTAGGAGTGTTTTGGTTAGTAGTGATGACAGTCATATAGTGAGATTGTAATGGTACTTTAACTGGTTGACTTTTAACTACATTAATTTTGTCTGTCAGTATTCTGATTTATGCCACCATTTTTTACTTTTAGAGGGTGGATTTAAGAGTTGCTTAAAATATCTTTGAAATAGAATCAGTTAAAGCAATTAAAGCAGTTTTGGTACTCACTAAACTTTGAGGTATCCTTTGGACAGTATTTGAATGGATTATATTATGAATTTTGCAGAAATTTCAGGGCTTCTCACAAATGTTTAAATGTAGGCATGCATTTATGTGGAGAGGATACATACTGCATTCTTGCTTTCTGTTGAGTATGTTGTTACCAGGCACACTTTGCTTAATTTGTTTCAGATATATTCCTTAATGACATTATTCAAAATGCAAATGAATACAAGGCAAGATTGTTGCTCATTTGAAGATTTGTTCAAGATTTTCCATGTGTGCCTGTGTTGTAAGGAAAATGATGACAGAAGCCGAATGTATTAATCTCCTTGAGCAAACTTCAAGAATATACTTAATCTTGAATATGAATGGAAAACTTTGAAGTTAGGCAAGGAAAGCTTAAGCAGAGACAGTGAAGTGGGTTAGTGGCTGGTAAAGGACTACTGGGACAGGAATGAATGAAGTTACTGATTGTCCTTAGTGTGATCTCTAGAGAAGCTAGGAGATAAGTTATGTATTAGAACCACAGTAAGGTAGCTGAGGCCTTTAATTTTTTTAAAGACTGTTCCTGAATTTTGTAAAGTTAGTGTTGAATTTAGAGACTATTTCCAATACTTTAAAGGCTAAAACTAGTGAAAATTTAATATATCTCATTATCTTTTCTGTTCTTCTTTATGCATCTGGATGATCATGAATATTGAGTTACCAGTAGGTCTAGGAGTGAATCTGTATAATGGTCAAGTATACTTTGCTAGCTTTTAAGCTTAAAATCTTCAACACTGGATCACTGGAAGCAGTGACCAATGATCTCCATGATTTGTTATGTATAAATCATGTAAGAAATTAAAAATTTGCTATCAGTTTTCCTCATGTGAACCCCCCTTGTTTTATATTTTATGAAAGACACGTCCTCCAAATTACTTTGTTTTCTGTATAATTTTAGGAATTACAGCTGTGTGTGTGTGTGCATGTGTGTGTGTGTCTGTGAGACAGAGAGAAATGCAGAAAGGTTAGTTTTCTGTAGTTTTATTTGTATTAATTTTATTGCTGTCACAATTTTGAACTAACAGTGAAATGCCTGTATCCTTTCACATGTATATGAGAGAACTTAATAAAGAGCATATTTACTTTATATACATATATACATGGACTTATATGTATGTCTTATATGTCACTTATATGTATATGTATTATATGTATAGTGACTTAAGGTTAAGAGGATGTATACTTCATACATAGATGTACACAGACTCACAGTTTATATTACATGTACTAGACTACTTTGAAAATAGTGTTAATTGAACCATATCATGGGTACTAGGAAGAATTGACAAAAATGTTTATGTGATTAAGAACTGTAGGACTTTTGGTGGAAGCCTATTAAACCGTAACTCAGTGTTGTTGGCTTGTCTTGCCAGTTGTGAAGAGGTGAGGAGTAGTGCAGGCTAGTTTCCCAGTGGCCTCATTTGAGCTGCCTCTGCTATTAGAATGGTAGGTGTGTCCCAGGGAGAGCAGTCAGCTATTTAGAATGTTGGTGGTAACGGCCTTCATTTGTGAGTTGATGAGGTTAGAGATGATGAAGCTTTGGCCAGAAAGATGAGAATGCCAGACCAAGTAAATGGACCACCCATGTGAAAGATTCTGGGGGAAAGCTAGATCCCATTTTAGCCTCTGTAAAGAATAGACAGGATTCCTAAATGAAAAGTATAAATGAAAACTGCAGTTAAGATGTTCTTTTCAGCCAGGCATGGTAGCTCATGCCTGTAATCTCAGCACTTTGGGAGGCCAAAGTGGGCAGATTACTTGAGTCCAGGAGTTCAAGACCAGCCTGGGTGACATGGCGAAATCCCATCTTTACAAAAATTAGCTGAGCGTAGTGATGTGCACCTGTAGTCCCAGCTACTTAGGAGGATCACCTGAGCCAGAGGAGGTTGAGGCTGCAGTGTTCTGAGATTACGCCAATGTACTCCAGCGTGGGCAACAGAGTGAGACCATGTTTTTTTTAAAAAAGTTGTTATTTTCTACTTTCTACTTATTAAATTAGTGCAGTGAATGAATGAGAGACTGCCCTTTGTTAATTAGATTGTGATTGAAAGAGCGTTTTCAGGAACTAGTGTTTGGTATAAATTGTTACTACTTTTCTGAAAAATCACTTTGGCTTTGTATAGCAGAAGGCTTCCAGTTGAGCATATCTTTTGACCAAGGAATGCCTAGGAAATAATTATATAACCAGATGAAGATGTGTGTTCAAAGATTTCTGTCATACAGTTTCTGTAAACAGTGAAACAATGGAAACAACACTGTTTAACAGGAAAGAAATGGTTAGGTAAATGATGCCATATTCTTAAGATAGCAATAACAGTAATGGTAAGAGCAAATAACTAAGTAGTAAATTACTATGTTTAAAGATATGGATAGTAAAAACATCTGAAAGAAATAAACTAAAAAATATTAGCTAAAATACTAAGAAGTTACTTCATGGGGGATAGAGATAGTGGTGAATATTTCTTCCTCTCTTTTATACTTTTTTTCTATTTTTCAAAATTTCTAAAGTAAACATTTATTTTATAGTCTTAAAAAGGAAAATTTAAAAAGATCGGAGTGAATGATTAAAGGGAGAAAGGTAGAACTGACTGCATTTGAAATAGTTGGTTCAGATATGAGACCACATTTGGAAACAGAATACATAATATCTTGTCTCTTGGAACAAGTTCCAAGGATAGCAAAATCTTCTTGGAATGAGTAAGAAAGGGCTATTAGTTATTAATTTTCTTTTAGAGGTTGTTGATCTATGGAGTTTATCCTATATGAGTACGTTTTTTTTTTGGCGGGGGGTTTGGCACCATGGCTCGTGGGCTTTTGGGAGGCCAAGGTGGGACAATTGCTTGAGGCAGGAGTTTGAGACCAGCCTTGACAACATAGTGAGACCCTGTCTTTACAGAAAAAAATTAAAAATTAGCTGGGTGCAGGGCACGTGCCTACAGTCCCAGCAACCTGGGAGGCTGAGGCAGGAGGATCGCTTGAGTCCGTAAGTTTGAGATTGCAGCAAGCTTTGGTCACACCACTGCACTCCAGCCTGAGTGACCGAGCGAGACCTTGTCTCAAAAATTAAACTAAGAAAACAAAGATATTATTACAAGTTTTTTATATCCTCTGGCACCTGGTACTTGATGAGTTCATGAGGACCCAGAGAATGAATGAATGAAATTTGCACTGCATTTTGGTCACAGATTGACAAGATGTCTCCATATACTTTAGGGATTAGATAGCATATATTGATAAGATAGAGAAAATAGAGATATTTGGAGTAGAATAATCACCAGCTTACTTAGTATATTTTATCCTAGCATTTGTATCCTAGGCGTATACATGTCAGTCTTGAAAAATGAAGTCCTTTATTAAGACAGATTTTCAGAGGGAGAGAAAAACAGATTAGGCTGTTAGCACCCTTAATGACCTTTCTGAAGTTTGCTAATTTTTTTCCTACCTCAGATAAATTTGCTTTTCACTGTCAGCATTACCTGTGTTTCATCCTGTGTTCGTGTGCTTTCTTGCTGTTTCTACATTCAACATCCAAATTGTAATTTATAACTGCCTCTCATCTACTAGTTATCCATTATATTCTTTCTCATTTTTAAAACACAGCAAAATCAACTTTAGCCATTATACTAAAACATACTACGTTTTCTTTTAAATTTCTTTCAGTTTGTTTCCTCTAGATGGTACTCTTTTCAGGCAGGGATTATGTTTGATTAGTGATGTAAATGCAACTTTTTAGTACACAGCTGCATACTCAATGGACTCAGTACATACTCACTGACTAGTTGTTGAAAAATCTGATGCAGGCTCCGTAAGTGTTCAGCATAGCCAGAGTAGTTTATGTATTCGTTAAATCTGACTCAGTAGTTGGCAGACCTAGTGTTTCAAGTACTGGGGAAATACCTGCTTGCCTCTCACAGATGTCAAGAAAGTACCTGGTAGAAGAGTCTTATGACACAGCCTAACTTCTGTAGGACAGAAGATACCATCTGGACTTTGTAGAAGTACAAGTCTAAAAATATCCTGATAACAAATTCTTTGAAATATTTTTGAAGGTCCTGAGCATTTCACTTTTTTGGCTGTATCATTATGAATTGGTTGATCTCTGCAACTTAAACAATGGTTACAGTAATCACTGTCATTATCAAGCACTTACTATGGGTCAGACCCTTTCCTAGGTACTTTACATACAATGTATTGTTCTGTTAAAAACTTAACAAGGTTTGCATTATTATTTTACAAGTGAAGAAACTAAGGCCAAGGGAGGTTAACTAACTTGCCCAGGATCACACATATGGTAAAGGCAGAAGTAAATACTTGAGATATGGTTTGTTGAGTTCTAAAACTTAGGTGAATTTTACCTCCTAATACCTCTCAAGGATGTCGGTACTGGAGGAACTGTACTGAAATCCAAATATTTGGTGCCAGCTGTTTTGTATAATACTAGTAAATATTCATATTGCCCTTATGGTATTGCTTATAATCATACAATAATTGGTTCTTGCTTATATAGAAATCTACAGTTTTCTGTAGTGAATATATGTATTACATCAATCACAACTATTTATCTTAAATATCAGTAAATATTTATCATAGGAATGAACATATATTAAGTCTTGACAGAGGTCTAGAGACATGATGACTTGGTTGAAAGTAGCAGATTTCAGTAAGAACCATGCCAAAAATATTGAACTATAAGTTATTAGTGTACCTAGTTTTAATGGCAAACATGATTTTCTTAGTGCTATATGATGAAATAAATAACTTACTAGAAGTTTGTAGACAGTTTTTTTTTTTTTTCTTTTCTTTTCTGGAGACAGAGTCTTGCTCTGTCACCCAGGCTGGAGTGCAATGGGCATAATTTTGGCTCACTGCAACCTCCGCCTCCCAGGTTCAAGCAATTCTCCTGCCTCAGCCTCCCAAGTACCTGGGATTACAGACCCCTGCTACCACACCTGGATAATTTTTGTATTTTTAGTAGAGATGAGGTTTCACCATGTTGGCCTGGCTGGTCTCGAACTCCTGACCTCAGGTGATCCCCCCGCCTCAGCCTCTCAAAGTGCTGGGATTACAGGCCACCTCGCCCAGCCTAGTTTTATTCACTTGGGTGTTTTACCAAAAGAAAAAAAAAAGGTATATTATGAAACTTAGGAAAGTATTACCTAAGAATCAAGTTTATAAATAAAATATATTCTTGATGAAGAAAAAAAGCATTTCTGATATAATAGAAATTTCAAACCTCATAGGAAAGAATGTTGTTTTGCTTCTCATTTGGCGAAGGGTGTCTTAGTAAGTCTGCTTCCTCTCTGAGGAAGAAAATGGATGTGTACAGCCTGCCTGGTACTTACTGAAATCTCCTTTGGATAAATAATTCCTTTTTCAGAAATTTTAATTTTGTAAATTGGCAGTTTATAATTATATACTTATGGGTTACAGAGTGATGTTATATTTTATGAATATTGGCTGGGCATGGTGGCTCATGCCTGTAATCCCAGCACTTTGGGAGGCTGAGGCGAGTGGAGTGCTGGAGCTCAGGGATTCAAGATTAGCCTGGGCAACATGGTGAAACCCTGTCTCTACAAAAAAAAACAAAAGAAAAAAAACAAAGTGATGTTATATTTTATGAATATAGTGTGGAATAATTAAATCAAGCTAATTAACATATCCCTCATTTTGAAAACTTTTTTGTGGTGAGAGCATTTGAAATTTAAAAATTTTGATGTGTATAATACACTATTGTTAACTATACTTTCCATGCTGTACAATAGATCTCAAAATACAAAACAATAAAAAGCCCATTGAGCCTTTCCTTTCCAGGGGCCTAGAAGAAAATCCCAAAGTTAATTTGGAACTCAGAAAGTTAATTTAGTATTTGATTTTGGGAAGCTTGTCGAAATTATCAAAGGCTTAAAACACTTGATCAAAATAGTATCACAGGTCACTGTGAAATAGTAGTCATTCATTTCATCAGTGTGATGATAAAAGGATTTCAAAAGGCAAATACTGGAAGTTATATATTTGTAGATAAAACCTTAGTTCTTTAATAGAGATGACTCGCAACACTTAACTAAAGACAACATGAAGCACAAGGAATCATATTGATAAAACACAGAATCATTGTTTTCTAGACTGGTTACCTAAAAGATAAAAACCTTTCATTATTTTTTATTAAGAGCACTCCTCCAAGAAAACCTTGTTTTAACAGGGTATCAGATTACCTGTTTTGTGTTAGTGTACTTTGATATTAATGCTCAGTTTTTAGAAAAACTTTTAATTTCCTTCCAATTTTAGCCAGTTTGATTACACGTAAAATTTCTTTTGCAAGTTTCATTTTTCACAAACCTTCTACAGCCTGTTTTTTCTTTTTTTCTTTTTTTTTTCTTTTTTGAGACAGAGGCTCGCTCTGTTGCCCAGGGTGGAGTGCAGTGGCGCGATCTCTGCTCACTGCAAGCTCCACATCCCGGTTTCACGCCATTCTCCTGCCTTAGCCTCCCGAGTAGCTGGGACTATAGGCGCAAGCCACCACGCCCAGCTATAATTTTTTGTATTATTATTGTTATT
Organism: Macaca nemestrina; assembly: GCF_043159975.1. Classification (NCBI taxonomy): domain Eukaryota; kingdom Metazoa; phylum Chordata; class Mammalia; order Primates; family Cercopithecidae; genus Macaca; species Macaca nemestrina. Next base: position 74,992,394 of record NC_092132.1, read on the forward strand.
ATTATTATTATTATTATTATTATTATTATTATTATTATTTTTAGTAGAGACGGGGTTTCACCGTGTTGGCCAGGATGGTCTCGATCTCCTGACCTCGTGATAGGCCCGCCTCGGCCTCCCAAAGTGCTGGGATTATAGGTGTGAGCCACTGCGCCCGGCTTCTACAGCCCTTCTTATATCCTATGCTTTTTACTCATATTGGAACAACCAGTCACTCTAGGACAAAAATTACTGTCTTTTTCTCTTAATAAAAACATAACTTTCATGTAAGCCTGACTTACCAAAAAACCACATTCCTATCCTTGCATAGTTTTTTCTCTTATTTCTAGTTTTAATTATCATAGAGTTTTTAACTTAGTGATCTTAATTTATAGAGAAAACTGAGGTAGTAATAAGCAATTTGAGCTGTTTTTTATCAGCATTTTGTAGATGAGCATTGTTTCAAAATTTTTAGAACACGTTTTCTCATAATGCAGTTTTTTTTAACAGACCCAAATATATAGCTTCCGTATAAAAACAAGGTGTTGAAATACATATACTTTAAACTTGTATTCATCAATTAATGTTTCAGCATTTTAATTTACATAGAAATGAGGCAGACATTTCACGAATATCTATTACTTTAAGATTCCACGTTACTGAAAAGGAATTTTTAAATTTTGAAAAGTTAATTTATAAACATCCTATTCACATTCACCTAATGTATTCATTCTTAATAGTTATATTTGAATTGCTCATGGAAAACAAGGCTACCCATCTTCTTATTTTTTGACAAATCGGACAGTTATCAAAAATATCACAAAAGCAAAGAAATCAAAAACTTAAACTTGGTTTTTCCCTCTCCCTTTTACTTCCACGTCTGACATGTATCAAGCAATTTATTTTCATGTGTATTCGGCAATAAGGTTGGATTTTATAGTTTTAAGATCTTAAATATCTAGGAGATAAGCCTGTTTGACTAGTAAAACTAGGTTTAAAGAAAGTATGCTTGCATTATAATTGGTGCTAGCAATTCCGATTTTTTTTATTTTAATAATAATTTTAAAACTAGCTTTATTTACCAAAGATTATCTCAGATCACCTGAAGTAAAAGACATTAGAGTTAGTTTCTGTTTTCTGAGAGAATATTTATTTAAGCATCACATTTTAAAAGCCAGCTAAATTATTTATTTATTTATTTATTTATTTATTTGAGACAGGGTCTCTGTCGCCTCTACTAATGTGCAGTGGTGTCATCATGGCTCACTGTAACCTCCACCTACCAGGCTCAGGTGATCCTCCCACCTCAGCCTCCCAAGTAGCTGGGACCATAGTCCTATACCACCACGCCTGGCAAATTTTTGTATTTTTTGTAGAGTCAGGGTTTCACCATGTTGCTCAGGCTGGTGTCAAACCCCTGGGCTTAAGCAACCTGCCCATCTCAGCCTCCTAAAGCATTGGGATTACAGGTTTTAGCCACCATGCCTGGCCTAAATAGAGCTCTTTATAAATTTCAGAAACATCATCCAAGGTACATAACATACATAATAGACATACACAGATGTACAGATGCCAGTTTCCCAATAATTTCTCTCCCTGTTTCAGATTATCCATCTTTCCTGTTTCATTGCTCTAGTCAGTTGTTAGCTAGGCAACCCTAAATTTGTACTTCCAAAGGCATGAATCTTAAGGTGGAAAGTTTACCTCTCAAAGGCACTGGGGAAAAAATGGAAGTTTTTTTCAAGAAAGAGCTTACTTAAGCCATATTGTCTTTTGTCAGATGTCAGTGGTATAGAGACTGTGGACTAAAATTTAGGTCTGAATATCTCCAGAACTCATCTGGGTGGACAGAACATCCACTTCTGCTAAAACTGGATTCATTGTATTTTCCTATGACTTGGTCTTGAGATTTCTGCCTGGGTAGTGGCTATATACTATAGTCCTGCCCTGATGGGCCTATTGAGATAGCCCATTTTTTTTTTCTTTTGAAACAGGATCTCACTCTGTCACCCAGGCGGGAAGGCAGTGGTGATTACGGCTCACGGCAGCCTTGACCTTCTGGACTCAAATGATCCTCCCACTTCAGCCTCCCGAGTAGCTGGGACTACAGGCAGGTGCCACTATGCCCAGCTGATTTTTTTTGTATTTTTTGTAGAGACGGGATTTTGCAGAGTTGCCCAGGCTCACCTCAAACTCCTGGGCTTAAGCGATCTGCCCTCCTCGCCTCTCAAAGTGCTGGGATTACAGGCATGAGCCACCATGCCTGACCAGCCACTTTTTAAGAGCACTGAGCAGGAGGAGAATTAGGTCCAGGTGTGTCAGTTCGGGAGCCACAGAGGAGGATTCAAAAGGTATGCTGAGGCCACAAAAAGCCATAGGAATTCACTGCAGAATTTTACACAAAATTTTACACAGAATTTTACACAAAAAGCCATAGGAATTCACTGCAGAATACACAACACAATTTTACATCTGTGTACTCACAGATGAGCCCAGGAGAACATTGAGAAGCCTTTTCAGAATAACCGCCTGAATGCTAGAAAGGCGTATTTTGGAAACAAATTTTGTTAGGTGGCTTTTCAGTTTAGCTTCTGTTTCTTCACTGGATTATTGAGTTCAGGGTGGAGCACATTAACAAATAGGGCTGATTAAGCATTATAACTGGACTTAGCATGGAAAACTCTGAAAAAGAAGCAAACTGGCTTGTCCTGAGCGCCTAACTTTTATAACACTTACCCAATGTTCCTTTGGTTTTGTAGTGGGGTAGTAACTAAGTGAAATGGCTGGCAACTTGAATTTTTTTGTCAACTAGTTTTAACTGTTTCATTTGCCTTTTGTAAAGTGTTTTTAAAGTGGCAATAAACAATTTTTTGAAAACTTAATTTTTTTTTTTTTTTTTTTTTAAAGAGATAGGGTCTCACTCTGTCACCCAGGCTGGAATACAGTGACATGATCATAGCTCACTGCAGCCTCAAATTCCTGGCCTCAAGCAATCCTGCCTTGGCCTCCCAAAGTGTTTAGATTACAGGTATGAGCCACTGTGTTGGCCTGAAATCTTTTTAGAAGCTTCTGCATACCAATAGATGCCCCTGGGTTGGCCTAAATTAGGACTCCTTATTTTTAAATGGACTTCTTAAAGTGCAATGCTGTTCATCTGAAATGCTCCATGTAATGGCCATTGTAATTCTAAATTATCTTTGTTGTGATTTTGCCATTTTTATCAGTATTTTCTAGCTTCTGGGACCTAACACTTACTCATATAAAAGACAGGTTTATGCAGAACGTGGAGTATAAAGTTCTTTAGAAATTAAGGATCCTATTTTTTATCTTGATTGTTGGATCTCTCAAATCTGAGGTGAAAGCGTAAGAGGGAAATGCCACAGTGTTGGGTTGTGCAATGCTTTCGGTGTGCCTTTTTGTGCAGATACTTCCTGAAGGTGGTGGCACTGCTGTGTTTTGTGGCCAGTTTATCCTCTGAGGACAGTCTTATCTTTTCACATGCGGTTAATCTAACAGCTCTTAAGTGCTTGAACCGGGTCCACCAGTCAAGTTGTGACTTTTGGCACTGGGATCCCCTTGACTAACTAGCCAGTGATTTCCCCCTACCAAAGCACACAAGAAAAAGAAACAAAGACGATAGAATCCAAATTTCTGTGAATTCTGAAAGCTGGAGATCACACCCTCTACAATAATAGCCACTCATTGCAGCCACGGTCAATTGCCTTTAAAACTGCAACTCTTGCTAGCCACTGCAGACCCCAGGAGTTCATATGCTCTCTTACAGCACAAACTAACCCTGGGTTCAAAAGTCAAAACTATCCAGAGGCTCCACACGGAGATCAGAGTCTGAACTGTGAGGAACAGTATGAGGAAGACAGGAGACTTATAAAAGAGATGGGCAGCACCTCTCCTGCATTCCCCACGGGGTCTCAGGCGTCATCAGCAGTGTTTTCCAGGTCCCACTGTTGGGCACCAGAACTATTAAAAGACAAAATTACAAAAAATTTAGTTATAGACTTGATTGGCTTTTATTTTATTTAACATCAGGTTACTTTTTGGTAAGGGTTAAAGCAGAGGGGACTTCCTTATTACACTGGCTCAGGAAGACTAATCTCCCATTTTCAGAAAAAAACTGATCTGTTTTGGCATCTGTCTCCTTCCTTAAAGTTTCAGTTTGATTATGTGGCATAGCATGAGTAATTCCAGTTTGGTTTGGTCTGTTCTGTTGGGACCTAGTGTAGGAGCTCAGTCCAAAACAATGGCCTCCCATAATTTTTGTTTAACAGTACCCAGAAGTGGGATTGCTGGATCTGAATGAGTAATTTCTTGAATGATCTGGAAACAAAACCAGAGTGCTGTTTTAGAGAGTTCTATGGGGATTGAAATGAAGTGTTTGGCATTTGTTTAGGAAGGTGTCTGGCTTCTTGGAGTTGGTTGAGGTACTATCATAGGGGACACCCCAGGAGTTGGTAAAAACATGGTGCCTTTAAAATAGCTCACTGAACACGCTTGAGCCCTCGTAAACCAAGTTCAGTCTCCAAATCTAGTAAGACTTTGCTTTCAGCCATATGGTGCTTTGACTCAAGAGGAAACTAGACTCTTAGTGTTCACACAAACATAGTTTATTTACCGAGAGCAGATTTTGCATCTAGGCCTACCCTCTGTATTGTTTCTGAAGGTGATGCTGCATTCTCCTTACCTTATGCGTTGGGCGGATGACTCTCCCTAGAAAGCATGTACTGCAATACCTCAGCTGTTTCGTCATTAACAGAGGAGGCTCACATTCAAAGCAATGTTCCTTTAGGAATTTTCTTTAGAAGTTCCAGTCATATATTTAACTCAGTTTCTGCTTACCATAATATTATACCCCAGCAGGGCAGTGTTTCATCGGAATCAGATTAGGGCTCAATTCAGTCCTGAGCCCTCCTGATTTCTCTATCTTCGTTCCTCTCTGGAGGGTTTTCAGGGCCGCCAGCTGTGTGGCCTGTTTGAAAGCATTAGGCTGTGGATGAGGCTTGTAGCAGGAATGTGGGTTTGCTATTAGTGTTGCAAAATCACATCTTAGGTAGAGAATGGTACCTTCCTCCTGCCTCCCGCAGTCTGGTTTTAGATTATTTTTCTTGTGGTTTTGGTTTGTGAGTGTGTCCTCTTGGCTTTCTTTTCCTTTATTCCTTTTCCCTTTGTTTACACAGATAGTGAAGAAAAGAATAAGCAAGATATATTTTTGTATTTGTTTATAGTGTCAAGTTTTATAGGCAACTTCCCCTTTGTCTTGTGTAGTATAAGGTCAGGATAGTTAAAATGTTTGGAATCATTAGATTTAACTTGCTTTCCCAATAATGCTTTTATTGTTTTGGTATAGAATATAAGTATTAATAATATGGTTATAATTTAGAAGGTGTGGACATGAAAGAATCTACCCATAATGGCATCATCCATACACAACCACTTATAGTGTTTTAATGTATTTTCTTTTGGGTCTCTAAGAGGTTATTCTGTTTGTTTTGTTTTTTAAGTGCCTTTGCTGGAAATGAAATGTCATAGGTTGGAATTTTACCTCATTTTCTCACTTCTTTCTTTTTCTTAGAGGTGTTGAATGCCCAGAAAGACAGCTGAAAGAGGAAGAAATCAAACATAGAATTATGACTTTTGTATCATCAGTATCATCAACAAGCTAGATGATCAACCCTTTATAATCAGTGTCAAATATCGTACCTGATTTCTGTAAGACATAGTCAAAAAATGATTGTGAGGCACAATGCATTGCCTTCCTTAGCTCGCCAAAACTTCTTTACCTTCTAGTATTTTATTGAACATGTTGGAGATTTAGGACACTCAAATAAATGAAAAGGCTCAGATATGTAGGAGTGAGTGGTGTCAACCCACATCAGCGTTTATCATTTCAGCCTTCCTGCTAGATAAAATGAATACGTTGAATGAAATGTCTACTAGAAAGCATTGATTACATAGTACACTTGCGTTTCTATTGTAGGCCTTAGGAGACATGGTTCAATTCTCAAGTCATTATATAACTGAGAAAGACAACAGTCTTGTTCATACATACAGTAATAAGGTTTTAATATTCAAGAAAAGCATAGCAGTTGCTGAAAAACAATTGTGGAATGCTTAAATATGAATCTTTTTCATTACCCTTTTGTTGTTGTTTGTTGAGACAGAGTCTCGCTCTGTCGCCCAGGCTGGAGTGCAGTGGCGCGATCTCAGCTCACTGCAAGCTCCGCCTCCCGGGTTCACACCATTCTCCTGCCTCAGCCGCCCGAGTAGCTGGGACTACAGGTGCCCGCCACCACACCCGGCTAATTTTTTAGTATTTTAGTAGAGACAGGGTTTCACCATGTTAGCCAGGATGGTCTCGATCTCCTGACCTCATGATCCTCCCGCCTCGGCCTCCCAAAGTGCTGGGATTACAGGCGTGAGCCACCATGCCTGGCCTTTTTCATTACTTTTTAAATTATATTTTACATTTAGGAAATAAATGCTGCTTGGTTTCATATTTAAAAACCATTTCAAAACCCTCACTTTTCAGTGTTTCAGGGATTTTGTTCTAGTTTAACAATCTGCAGAGTGTACGTTTCTTGTTATATCCATCATACAGGCTTATTACATCATGGAATTTAGGCATTGGAGGTGGTAGTTTTTTTTTAATGTGACCTTCCAGAATTATGCTGTTTGTTATTGTTTTTGTAAGTGGTTTGTAAGTAGTTTAGACTTTATTCCTTAATCTAGCATTTGGAGTCTAAACTCACTTGCAGAGAGGTCACTTTATATAATTTTACTCCATAGATAGAAATAGGATAATATAGGTTGGTGAAACATACTATAATGCCTTTATAAGTCTTTGTGGCATTCTCTACTTTATTTTAAAATATGACTTACTCATTTATTTGTGGACAAGGCAGTTGCTTTTTTTTTTTTTTTTTTTTTTGAGACGGAGTCTCGCTCTGTTGCTCAGGCTGGAGTGCAGTGGCGGGATCTCCATTCACTGCAAGATCTGCCTCCCGGGTTCACACCATTATCCTACCTCAGCCTCCCGAGTAGCTGGGACTATAGGCACCCAACACCATTCCTGGCTAATTCTTTTTTTTTTTTTTTTTTTTAGTAGAGACGGGGTTTCACCGTAGCCAGGATGGTCTCGATCTCCTGACCTCGTGATCCGCCCACCTTGGCCTCCCAGAGTGCTGGGATTACAGTCATGAGCTACCGTGCCTGGCCGGCAGTTGCTTTTGAAATTTACTCTCTGTTTATGGCTTGGTTAACAGATCACCTTCTGAATTATAAAATGGATATAATAGGGGGACTCTGGGGGATGTGGGGAGAAACTTGTATAAACATTTTAAGGATTAGGAAGTGACTGACATATCTAAAATCTTTTAGCCAACACTGAGTACTTCTATTCTTAAAAAATTTTTCGTGTGTATACCTTTAAAGTAAATATATAACTTACTCTGTTGTTAATTCTTCCAGTTTTAAACAGAAATTTCATTTGTGAATTACATAAGCATAACATTTCATATATATGAGGTGAAGGGTGAGGTTTGAGACTAGAGCCCACAATCTCTTATTTTCTCAAAATAACTCTTTTCAACTTCCCGAGTTACCACTGTTACCAGTGACAAGTCATACCTCTTTGCCTGAAGTGGTAAGTTATACCACTTCTAAAATACCATTACTAAAAACAGCTCATTTCTAAGCTGCCCTTACATTTTCAAAAGCATTTGAAGGTATTTTTGGACTTGCTCAACACTATTAGTTAGAAGTAAAAAGAAACTGTGTTTGGTTATTAGGGAACTCATCGTTGCCTAGAGGAAGGGTGGGAAATGCCTAATCCCTTTGGGAATAAATAGATACATCTAGTGTTATAAAATCGTGAGCACAAGATAAATTCAGATTAGCTAATTAGCCTTTGCCTCATCATTTGCTATTTTATAAATAGGGCAAAAACCACACTTACATTAATAGTTACTTCCATGTTACAAGTAGGTTAATGGGCTCAGTGATTAAGTAATTTATCTTCCCCTTTACCTGTAAATGTTTGTTCCAATTTTAGATACAGATCCCTATAATAGTTTAAGATGGATTCAAATGTTATTTCTCTGATGTAATTTCCCCCCAATTACCTGTCTTTGCTAATATATATTTAAAGTGTACACTTCATCTGAATTGAGGTCTCACCAGATTTTTCAGTGTCGGTTCTGGGTATATGATTTAGCTACAGAAGGAGACCTTTTAATATGATATAATGTCATTTGTGTCACAAGAATACACTTTAAGATTATGAGAAGATTTTTTACCATAGTTCTCTATTCCAAGTTGCTGTTGATTACGAAGTACAATATTGGGTCAACAGCTTTTCAGGAAATGAAAAAAGGAACACTGTCATGTTAAATGTACAAATTGTAAGATAATTTATCTTTTCAGAAAAGATGAAAATATGTATGTTAGAGAAATAAGGAAGAACTATAATAATTTTGTTTTTTATTTAGGAAATGATCATCTTTTAAAAATGTACAGAAGTATTTTCCAAGATGATTTTGTTCATTGGAACAAAAGTGCTTTAGAATGACCATTGGTATTTTATAAAAAGTCTGAAATATGTATCAGTCAGCAAATTTGTGAAATGCTAGATTAAATTAAAGACCTTATGTGCATTATTAATCTACAAATATTCCAAATCTTATTTCACTACAGACCCCCTTTTTCCCCAAGAAAGATACATTGATTTAGGAAATACTGATAGATGGTAATATTTTGATAATGTGTTAAGCCACTGGGATTTTCTTGTTCCAGGAGTCTTGAAAATAATTTTGAGATTTAGAGGCCTAAAATTGTACTGTTTTAGGGAATTTGAGACTATGACATTGGATTTAAAGAAACAGTATATTCATTTAAAAATTTTTAAATGAATATACTTCCTTGTAGTTCTTGTGGATTTAAAAGTGGCTTGTTTCTGGAAATCTCTTGCGTGAGCACTGAGCTAGAGTCAGAAGATCTAATTTCCACGTTTTTCTCGTCTAAATGACTTTAATCAAACCATGTCACTTGACTCAGCCTCCCTTTTGGCATTTTCCTAATGCACATGAAAATTATAGGCTCAACATACCTCACAGAGTTGTTGTAAAGATAAAATAAGATAAGTAGTCTATCTCTAGACATTTGTAACTTGTAAAGTGTTTAGTGCAAGATTAAGGAAATAATTGTACCTTAATTAAGCAAATGGAAGATGTGAGTGCCTTAAAACCCTGTTTAGACTAATGGCTCTTTATTTGAGGATGGTAGAATTTGTTTAGAGCTAAACAGGATTTGGGGACAATTGTGCCACTCCTTTTGTCACTGAGGAAACTGAGGACTAGAAATGTTAAGTGATTGGCCTTGGGTCTCACGGAGATCCAGGAAGATGGCCAGGTCTTCTGACGCGTGTTCTGATGCCATGCCAGTCTCTAGACCAGTCTAGAAGAGAACAATGAGCTGTCTGTTAAGTAAGACATTCTTCAGTATCTTCTTCCCAGATATTGCAACTTTTTATAATGGAATGTTAGTAGTCTTATTTTAAAGATCTTAATGATGTTCTTGTTCAGTGCACTGTTACGATTTTTATACTGTGTTTTGGATAAAAAATTAATAAGTTGCTTTTTAGCAATGATAATTTTTTTCTTTTTTGCATCACATTTTTAAAAAGAAATTCTGACAAATTACCGTGTAATGTGCTAAAACAAATTATGAGAAAAAAGAAAATACGTTAGTTTATAATTCTGTTACTGTTTCATTGTCATCTGTGCGATATTGACATTTAGAGCACATAGCACTTGTTACCACTTTCCCCCACCCCATTCCTTTAAAAATATTTTCAAGAGAAAATGAAAAGGACAGATGTGTTTCTTTGTGACCTCTTTTGAAAACATCGTTTTTTTCTTTGCCTCAAATATTACTGGGATAAAAAATAGCATTGCTTATTTTTCTTGGCCACACTTAAAAACATAACTGGGAAATAAATGTGTTATCAGTCAACAGATACTTGCTGAGAATCTGTTACAGAGACATTGTGCTAGTTGCTAATGATTTTAAGACATACTATGGTCTTTTGCCTAAGAGACCATAAACATAGTTTTTTACGGCTTTGTTCTTTTACAGTGTGATATGAAACATTTTATTTTATTTTAAAATACCATGTAGAATAATTTTCTCTATTTGCGTTCTTTTTGGCATTGTATAAAATTGGAATAGAGAAATGCTACAAATAGAAAGGTATGAATAATTTTAGAGCCCTGAGGATGATATGAAAGGTTAAATTGTCTATGCTTTAATAAAAGGAGCAGTTAAAAATTATTTTAGTCACTGGAATAGTGAGTGTGTTTGTTTGAATTGTAGCACACCTAGACAGAAATAAATCTTGTTAAAACAACAACTTACTACTGACCTTACTTGCTTTGCCCATTTTAGGTCCTAGGATCTTGACTACAGTAAAATAGAAATGGTCTACTATGCACATTTGTAAGGGTATCTTTAAAAGGTTTTTTAACCTGATACTTTATGAAGAAAAAATAAAAAGAATTTGTTACGCATGCCTTGAATTTATGGTCTGAAATCAGAACCCAAACGTTTTATTATATACTATAGTTAACTAAAGTGTGTTTAAATACTACAAACGACAAATAACTTTTTGTGGGATTTTGATTCAATCTTCATTTCCTTCTCATAGAGGAACTCAAACTCTCGGTCACTCTATGAGATTGGTGGTGGTGGTGTGTTTTTTTTTTTGTTTTGTTTTGTTTTTTGTTTTTTTTTTTTTTGAGACAGAGTCTTGCCCTGTCGCTCAGGCTAGAGTGCAGTGGTGTGATCTCGGCTCACTGCAACCTCTGTCTCCTGGGTTCAAGCAATTCTTGTGCTTCAGCCTCCCAAGAAGCTGGGATTACATCTGCCACCATACCCAGCTAATTTTTGTATTTTTAGGAGAGACGGAGTTTTGCCATGTTGGCCTTCCTGGTCTCGAACTCCTGGCCTTAAGCAGTGCTCCCTCCTTGGCCTCCTAAAGTGCTGGATTACAGGTGTGAGCCACAGCACCTGGCCTGTGTTTTGATTTGATCTGAATTGTTAGTTATGTCCATAAAAAGCTAGCTATTTTTTGTTTGGTTTCGTTTTTTGTTGTTGTTGTTTGTTTCCGAGACAGGGTCTTGCTCTGTCTCCATGCTGGAGTGCAATGGCGTGATCACTGCTCACTGCAGCCACAATCTCCTGGGCTCAAACGATCCTCCTGCCTCAGCCTCCTGAGTAGCTGGGACCACAGATGTGCACCACCACACTCAGCTAACTTCTTGTTTATTTTTGGTAGAGATGATGTCTCACTATGTTGCCCATGCTGGTCTGGAACTCCTAGGTTCAAGCAATCCTCCCATGTCAACCTCCCAAAGTGTTGGAATTACAGGTGTTTGCCACTGCACTTGGCCAAAGCTAGCAATTTTTGTGGGGGAAAAAAAAAATTAAGAACTGTATATAGAAAAATACCACTATGGTACATAATGTTTTCTTGTAAGTTCCTTGAAAGTAGGACTTTTTTCGTTTTTTTAAACCATTATATTCCCAGAGCTTTTATATATCCCTGTTTACATATATATATAAACATATATATATATATATATATATATATATATATATATATAAATCTTTGTATATAAATCTTTGTTGGGTAAATGAGCGAATGAATTTTTATTTATCCTTAAGCATCGTAATCCTTTTTTGTGTTTATTGTCATTCTGGTTTCCAGCTTGTCTGCCTGAGATGTTTCTTTTTTTTTTTTTTTTTTTTTTTTTTTTTTTTTTATTTTTTTTTTTTAGGTTTTCTTTTTTTTTTTTTTTTTTTTTTTTTAATTTATTTATTATTATTATACTTTAAGTTGTAGGGTACATGTGCATAACATGCAGGTTTGTTACATATGTATACTTGTGCCATGTTGCTGTGCTGCACCCATCAACGCGTCATTTACATCAGGTATAACTCCCAATGCAATCCCTCCCCCCTCCCCCCTCCCCCCTCCCCCCTCCCCATGATAGGCCCCGGTGTGTGATGTTCCCCTTCCTGAGTCCGAGTGATCTCATTGTTCAGTTCCCACCTATGAGTGAGAACATGCGGTGTTTGGTTTTCTGTTCTTGTGATAGTTTGCTAAGAATGATGGATTCCAGCTGCATCCATGTCCCTACAAAGGACTCAAACTCATCCTTTTTTATGGCTGCATAGTATTCCATGGTGTATATGTGCCACATTTTCTTAATCCAATCTGTCACTGATGGACATTTGGGTTGATTCCAAGTCTTTGCTATTGTGAATAGTGCTGCAATAAACATACGTGTGCATGTGTCTTTATAGCAGCATAATTTATAATCCTTTGGGTATATACCCAGTAATGGGATGGCTGGGTCATATGGTACATCTAGTTCTAGATCCTTGAGGAATCGCCATACTGTTTTCCATAATGGTTGAACTAGTTTACAGTCCCACCAACAGTGTAAAAGTGTTCCTATTTCTCCACATCCTCTCCAGCACCTGTTGTTTCCTGACTTTTTAATGATTGCCATTCTAACTGGTGTGAGATGGTATCTCATTGTGGTTTTGATTTGCATTTCTCTGATGGCCAGTGATGATGAGCATTTTTTCATGTGTCTGTTGGCTGTATGAATGTCTTCTTTTGAGAAATGTCTGTTCATATCCTTTGCCCACTTTTTGATGGGGTTGTTTGTTTTTTTCTTGTAAATTTGTTGGAGTTCTTTGTAGGTTCTGGATATTAGCCCTTTGTCAGATGAGTAGATTGCAAAAATTTTCTCCCATTCTGTAGGTTGCCTGTTCACTCTGATGGTAGTGTCTTTTGCTGTGCAGAAGCTCTTTAGTTTAATTAGATCCCATTTGTCGATTTTGGCTTTTGCTGCCATTGCTTTTGGTGTTTTAGACATGAAGTCTTTGCCCATGCCTATGTCCTGAATGGTACTACCTAGGTTTTCCTCTAGGATTTTTATGGTATTAGGTCTAACATTTAAGTCTCTAATCCATCTTGAATTAATTTTCGTATAAGGAGTAAGGAAAGGATCCAGTTTCAGCTTTCTACTTATGGCTAGCCAATTTTCCCAGCACCATTTATTAAATAGGGAATCCTTTCCCCATTTCTTGTTTCTCTCAGGTTTGTCAAAGATCAGATGGCTGTAGATGTGTGGTATTATTTCTGAGGACTCTGTTCTGTTCCATTGGTCTATATCTCTGTTTTGGTACCAGTACCATGCTGTTTTGGTTACTGTAGCCTTGTAGTATAGTTTGAAGTCAGGTAGCGTGATGCCTCCAGCTTTGTTCTTTTGACTTAGGATTGTCTTGGAGATGCGGGCTCTTTTTTGGTTCCATATGAACTTTAAAGTAGTTTTTTCCAATTCTGTGAAGAAAGTCATTGGTAGCTTGATGGGGATGGCATTGAATCTATAAATTACCTTGGGCAGTATGGCCATTTTCACGATATTGATTCTTCCTATCCATGAGCATGGTATGTTCTTCCATTTGTTTGTGTCCTCTTTGATTTCACTGAGCAGTGGTTTGTAGTTCTCCTTGAAGAGGTCCTTTACATCCCTTGTAAGTTGGATTCCTAGGTATTTGATTCTCTTTGAAGCAATTGTGAATGGAAGTTCATTCCTGATTTGGCTCTCTGTTTGTCTGTTACTGTTGTATAAGAATGCTTGTGATTTTTGCACATTAATTTTGTATCCTGAGACTTTGCTGAAGTTGTTTATCAGCTTAAGGAGATTTTGGGCTGAGACAATGGGGTTTTCTAAATATACAATCATGTCATCTGCAAACAGGGACAATTTGACTTCTTCTTTTCCTAACTGAATACCCTTGATTTCTTTCTCTTGCCTGATTGCCCTAGCCAGAACTTCCAACACTATGTTGAATAGGAGTGGTGAGAGAGGGCATCCCTGTCTTGTGCCAGTTTTCAAAGGGAATTTTTCCAGTTTTTGCCCATTCAGTATGATATTGGCTGTGGGTTTGTCATAAATAGCTCTTATGATTTTGAGGTACGTTCCATCAATACCGAATTTATTGAGCGTTTTTAGCATGAAGGGCTGTTGAATTTTGTCAAAAGCCTTTTCTGCATCTATTGAGATAATCATGTGGTTCTTGTCTTTGGTTCTGTTTATATGCTGGATTATGTTTATTGATTTGCGAATGTTGAACCAGCCTTGCATCCCAGGGATGAAGCCCACTTGATCATGGTGGATAAGCTTTTTGATGTGTTGCTGAATCCGGTTTGCCAGTATTTTATTGAGGATTTTTGCATCGATGTTCATCAGGGATATTGGTCTAAAATTCTCTTTTTTTGTTGTGTCTCTGCCAGGCTTTGGTATCAGGATGATGTTGGCCTCATAAAATGAGTTAGGGAGGATTCCCTCTTTTTCTATTGATTGGAATAGTTTCAGAAGGAATGGTACCAACTCCTCCTTGTACCTCTGGTAGAATTCAGCTGTGAATCCATCTGGTCCTGGACTTTTTTTGGTTGGTAGGCTATTAATTGTTGCCTCAATTTCAGAGCCTGCTATTGGTCTATTCAGGGATTCAACTTGTTCCTGGTTTAGTCTTGGAAGAGTGTAAGTGTCCAGGAAATTATCCATTTCTTCTAGATTTTCCAGTTTATTTGCGTAGAGGTGTTTATAGTATTCTCTGATGGTAGTTTGTATTTCTGTGGGGTCGGTGGTGATATCCCCTTTATCATTTTTAATTGCGTCGATTTGATTCTTCTCTCTTTTCTTCTTTATTAGTCTGGCTAGTGGTCTGTCAATTTTGTTGATCTTTTCAAAAAACCAACTCCTGGATTCATTGATTTTTTGGAGGGTTTTTTGTGTCTCTATCTCCTTCAGTTCTGCTCTGATCTTGGTTATTTCTTGCCTTCTGCTAGCTTTCGAATGTGTTTGCTCTTGCTTCTCTAGTTCTTTTAATTGTGATGTTAGAGTGTCAATTTTAGATCTTTCCTGCTTTCTCTTGTGGGCAGTTAGTGCTATAAATTTCCCTCTACACACTGCTTTAAATGTGTCCCAGAGATTCTGGTATGTTGTATCTTTGTTCTCATTGGTTTCAAAGAACATCTTTATTTCTGCCTTCATTTCGTTATGTACCCAGTAGTCATTCAGGAGCAGGTTGTTCAGTTTCCATGTAATTGAGCGGTTTTGATTGAGTTTCTTAGTCCTGAGTTCTAGTTTGATTGCACTGTGGTCTGAGAGACAGTTTGTTATAATTTCTGTTCTTGTACATTTGCTGAGGAGTGCTTTACTTCCAATTACGTGGTCAATTTTGGAGTAAGTATGATGTGGTGCTGAGAAGAATGTATATTCTGTTGATTTGGGGTGGAGAGTTCTATAGATGTCTATTAGGTCTGCTTGCTGCAGAGATGAGTTCAATTCCTGGATATCCTTGTTAACTTTCTGTCTCGTTGATCTGTCTAATGTTGACAGTGGAGTGTTGAAGTCTCCCATTATTATTGTATGGGAGTCTAAGTCTCTTTGTAAGTCTCTAAGGACTTGCTTTATGAATCTGGGTGCTCCTGTATTGGGTGCATATATATTTAGGATAGTTAGCTCTTCCTGTTGAATTGATCCCTTTACCATTATGTAATGGCCTTCTTTGTCTCTTTTGATCTTTGATGGTTTAAAGTCTGTTTTATCAGAGACTAGTATTGCAACCCCTGCTTTTTTTTGTTCTCCATTTGCTTGGTAAATCTTCCTCCATCCCTTTATTTTGAGCCTATGTATGTCTCTGCGTGTGAGATGGGTCTCCTGAATACAGCAGACTGATGGGTCTTGACTCTTTATCCAGTTTGCCAGTCTGTGTCTTTTAATTGGAGCATTTAGTCCATTTACATTTAAGGTTAAGATTGTTATGTGTGAACTTGATCCTGCCATTATGATATTCACTGGTTATTTTGCTCGTTAGTTGATGCAGTTTCTTCCTAGCCTCGATGGTCTTTACATTTTGGCATGTTTTTGCAATGGCTGGTACTGGTTGTTCCTTTCCATGTTTAGTGCTTCCTTCAGGATCTCTTGTAAGGCAGGCCTAGTGGTGACAAAATCTCTAAGCATTTGCTTATCTGTAAAGGATTTTATTTCTCCTTCACTTATGAAACTTAGTTTGGCTGGATATGAAATTCTGGGTTTAAAATTCTTTTCTTTAAGAACGTTGAATATTGGCCCCCACTCTCTTCTGGCTTGTAGAGTTTCTGCTGAGAGATCTGCTGTTAGTCTGATGGGCTTCCCTTTGTGGGTAACCCGACCTTTCTCTCTGGCTGCCCTTAAGATTTTTTCCTTCATTTCAACTTTGGTGAATCTGGCAATTATGTGTCTTGGAGTTGCCCTTCTCGAGGAGTATCTTTGTGGCGTTCTCTGTATTTCCTGGATTTGAATGTTGGCCTGCCCTACTAGGTTGGGGAAGTTCTCCTGGATGATATCCTGAAGAGTGTTTTCCAACTTGGTTCCATTTTCCCCCTCACTTTCAGGCACCCCAATCAGACGTAGATTCGGTCTTTTTACATAATCCCATACTTCTTGCAGGCTTTGTTCATTTCTTTTTCTTCGTTTTTCTTTTGGTTTCTCTTCTCGCTTCATTTCATTCATTTGATCCTCAATCGCAGATACTCTTTCTTCCAGTTGATCGAGTCGGTTACTGAAGCTTGTGCATTTGTCACGTATTTCTCGTGTCATGGTTTTCATCTCTTTCATTTCGTTTAGGACCTTCTCTGCATTAATTACTCTAGTCATCAATTCTTCCACTTTTTTTTCAAGATTTTTAGTTTCTTTGCGCTGGGTACGTAATTCCTCCTTTAGCTCTGAGAAATTTGATGGACTGAAGCCGCCTTCTCTCATCTCGTCAAAGTCATTCTCCGTCCAGCTTTGATCCGTTGCTGGCGATGAGCTGCGCTCCTTTGCCGGGGGAGATGCGCTCTTATTTTTTGAATTTCCAGCTTTTCTGCCCTGCTTTTTCCCCATCTTTGTGGTTTTATCTGCCTCTGGTCTTTGATGATGGTGATGTACTGATGGGGTTTTGGTGTAGGTGTCCTTCCTGTTTGATAGTTTTCCTTCTAACAGTCAGGACCCTCAGCTGTAGGTCTGTTGGAGATTGCTTGAGGTCCACTCCAGACCCTGTTTGCCTGGGTATCAGCAGCAGAGGCTGCAGAAGATAGAATATTTCTGAACAGCGAGTGTACCTGTCTGATTCTTGCTTTGGAAGCTTCCTCTCAGGGGTGTACTCCTCCCTGTGAGGTGTGGGGTGTCAGACTGCCCCTAGTGGGGGATGTCTCCCAGTTAGGCTACTCAGGGGTCAGGGACCCACTTGAGCAGGGAGTCTGTCCCTTCTCAGATCTCAACCTCCGTGTTGGGAGATCCACTGCTCTCTTCAAAGCTGTCAGACAGAGTCGTTTGCGTCTGCAGAGGTGTCTGCTAAGTTTGTTCAGTTTACTGTGCCCTGTCCCCAGAGGTGGAGTCTACAGAGACAGGCAGGTTTCCTTGAGCTGCTGTGAGCTCCACCCAGTTCGAGCTTCCCAGCAGCTTTGTTTACCTACTTAAGCCTCAGCAATGGCGGGCGCCCCTCCCCCAGCCTCGCTGCTGCCTTGCCGGTAGATCACAGACTGCTGTGCTAGCAATGAGGGAGGCTCCGTGGGTGTGGGACCCTCCTGGCCAGGTGTGGGATATGATCTCCTGGTGTGCCTGTTTGCTTAAAGCGCAGTATTGGGGTGGGAGTTACCCGATTTTCCAGGTGTTGTGTGTCTCAGTTCCCCTGGCTAGGAAAAGGGACTCCCTTCCCCCTTGCGCTTCCCAGGTGAGGCAATGCCTCGCCCTGCTTCAGCTCTCGCTGGTCGGGCTGCAGCAGCTGACCAGCACCGATCGTCCGGCACTCCCCAGTGAGATGAACCCAGTACCTCAGTTGAAAATGCAGAAATCACCGGTCTTCTGTGGTGCTCGCGCTGGGAGTTGGAGACTGGAGCTGCTCCTATTCGGCCATCTTGCTCCGCCCCGAGATGTTTCTTTTCTTTCTTTTTTTTTTTTTTTTTTTTTTTTTGTTTTTAGAGTCCTTATTACTATTTATGAAAGGTGATTTGTTTTTGTTCTGGTGATCTGTTGTTTAAAACAATTTATTACTAATATAGCTCATAATTCTCTGGGTTAGGAATTTGGACAGGGCACAATAGGGATGGCTTGTCTCTTCTGTATCTGGAGTCTTAGTTGGGAAGACCAGGAACTGTCAGGGGCCATAATAGATGGGCCCTGGCTGGGCATTTAATTCTCTTTTTTCATATGGCTTTTCCACATGGCCAGCTTGGGCTTCTTCATAGTATGGCAGCCTCAAGGCAGTCATACATATGTAGCAGCTCAGAATGCTAAGATCTAGGGTTTCAGGAGTCCCAGGCTGAAGCATCAAGGCTCAGAAGTCCCAGAATACTGCTGCTGCTATATTCTCTTGGTCAAGCCAGTCATTAAGGCAACCTCAGCTTCAGGGGAAGGGCGGTTACACTTCAGTTCTCAATGAGAGGTGTAGCAAAGAGTTTATTGCTGTCTTTAATCTTTCACAGTTTCTGTTCAGAGTTTTTGTCGTTTATGTCTTACTTGTCATTATTATTATTAACACTATTGGGCTGTGGTTTATTCTAGGAGGTCTAGCAAAGTAACTACTTCCAAGTATTTAGATATCAAATGGTAATACATCCTCTTTTCTCTCCATGCTGTAGTTTGTGGCCTGACTGCCTAGAGTGCTCTTTGTCCTAGATGGGCTAGAAAGAGGGGTGTTAGATTCCTTTTGATAGAAATAAGAATTTCCCGATTGGTAGTTCATGCTACAAATGAATTTCCCCCATGGAATAGAAATTCCCAGAGGAGAATACCTATAACTGTGTATCTATATCTATTTGTATGTGTGTATATATACATGTTTTATATATATACACACACACACACACACACACGTTTTATATATATACACATACACACACACACACGTGTATATATATATATATATACACTCACAGATATACACACACACCCCATTTCATGGTAGATAACTTGTAGGCCAGTGGTACCCAGATTATGATTTCATGTTTCTATTTAAAAAAATTTCCCAAATCTAGAAAACTGGCATAGGAGTGCCATAATTTCAATTTTGTCTAGTCATTATATGAAAATGAAAATGACCACTTACTAGCATCACGATTTCAGGAAATAAAAGGAAAATTTAGCTCCATGAAACAGTAAGCTCATAATCTATAATAAAGGCAGATTCTTCACATTTGCTGAAATTTAGCTTTATAGAACAATAAAGCATTACATTTTTTCTTTTAGTTTTAAAAGACTGTTCTTTAGCTACAGTTCAGAGACACATTTTGGATACCACTGGTAGGGCCTTTGATTTGTCAGTGAAATTTTTGGTAAACAAAACCTGTACATGAATGATTCTTAAAATCTACATTTTATGGTCATATTTATTATGTAAATAATTGGGAATGTTAACTTGGTTAATGGCTCCTATGAAAAGCACCAGTTTGGTATGTTGCTAGATTCCTTTTCAATACAGAAGATTTTAGTTTAAGACCTATAAAACAAAATTAGATTTACTAACTAAATATAAACAAAACTACCAAATCGATAAGATTTAAATTAGCACTACCATGCAGGAGTGTTTGGCTGTAACAAAATTGCTGTGTATAATCTGCTGAGCTCAGGTTACATTGAGTTCACCATGTACTGCTAGTAGCTGTGTGAAGATGTTTCAAATCCCCCACATGATTTTTCTTTGCTGAATTCATAGAAAACTTTCTGTCTCAAGATTTGACTTCAAAGAAATTAAAATACTCATCTTAACACAAATGTAAGCACAAATGGAAAATTAAACAGCAATTTCAGATTTTCATCAAAATGAAAGCATGAAATTAGAAAATTTCATGGATGTTTTATGGACATTTATATACATTCTTGGTCTCTGGGACCCCCAGTTTGAAGAAGAATTTAGCCACAATAGATTGTTTTCCTAGCTGTCTCCGACCTTAGGTTTCAGAATTGTCTTCTTTTCTTTTTTAATGAAATTCCTTGTGTAAAGTAAAGTTCTCATTTTGTCACAGCCTTAAAATTTCTTTTCTTCACTGTCTTTTATCCTGCAATATTGTATTATTTCTTCCGTTTTCTTTGCTTATGTAGGTACAACAGCCAATAACTGAATAATCTTGTTAGTGAAACCTTTTTGGGTAACTCATTGTTAAGTTGGTGCTTGTGACTGTGTAAGGCTGGCTGTTAGAAAGTATCTTCTTGATATCAAATCCTTTTCTTTGAGGGAATAAGGAGTTGGGTAGAGCAAGAATTGCAGAGAAGGGAGCCTGGCAGAGGAAGCGGTGATAGCAGCAACCTGGGAGAGCGGAGGCCTTGAATTCAGAATGACCTGGATTCAGTTGGTATTTCTTCCTCTTGCTTTAACTTGAGTAAATTGCTTAACTTCTTTTTTAGTTTCCTCATCTGCAAAATGGATTTTTAAGAGACGAGGTCTTGCTCTGTCACCCAGGCTGGAGTGTGATGGCACAAACATAGCTCACTGCAGCCTCAACCTCCCAGGCTCAAGTAATCCTCCAGCCTCAGCCCCTCAAGTAGCTGGGACTGCAGGCACGCACCACCACACCTGGCTAATTTTTGTATTTTTTGTAGAGACGGTGTTTCGCCTTGTTTCCCAGGCTGGTCTCGAATTCCTGAGCCCAGTAATCCTCCTGCCTCAGCCTCCCGAAGTGCTGGGATTACAGACATAAGCCACTGCGCCCGACCAGCATGTAAAATTTATAGCAGGGGAACTGACATCTATTTCATAACAAAAGGTAGCTCCTGTTGTTCTGTATGCTTAGGGTATTGGAATGCTCATCTTGAGATCTATCCCGTTTTATTTATGTTTTGTACGTTAGATATGTTATCAATAAATTCTGGCTTCACAACTAAGTCAGAAGGCCCTTTCACACCATTTTGTGTACATAGTGCCCTTCCATGACGTGGAGGTTGAATAGCAATTGGTTAAGATAGGATAGTGAGGCCCAAGTTTTAATGATATATTTGTTCCTGGGTTCATGGAAACTCCGTTAGTCATGATGACTGGGAGAAGTCCTGTCATCAGTAAAAGTACTAATCTCTTTGAGCCTTAGATTTCCATCTGTGAAACTCAGTAGTTGAAACTTGATTTCTAAGTTTGCGCTAGATCTCAATTTTTTTCCCAAAATGGTAGTGTTGCTATAGGATCCAGTTTTCTCCAGTATTCCTCAATGTTTTTGTTAGAACCCAGGCACCTAGTAAAATGAAAAATCCCGTTTTTAGTTTTTTAGGAAGATGACAAACTCTATAGTCCCACACAGTAGGGGCACATTTCTTATGCAATCTGTTTTCTGATAACATTTCTTCTGAGTGACATTTGGATCCATGGGGGGGGGGGGGGTGACTCAGTAAAATACAGAAAGTTGATTAAAATGTGGCTAGGGCCGGGCACGGTGGCTCAAACCTGTAATCCCAGCACTTTGGGAGGCCGAGACAGGTGGATCACGAGGTCAGGAGATCAAGACCATCCTGGCTAACACAGTGAAACCCCGTCTCAACTAAAAAATACAAAAAAAAACTAGCCGGGCGAGGTGGCGGGTGCCTGTAGTCCCAGCTACTCGGGAGGCTGAGGCAGGAGAATGGCGTGAACCCGAGAGGAGGAGCTTGCAGTGAGCTGAGATCCGGCCACTGCACTCCAGCCTGGGTGACAGAGCAAGACTCCGTCTCAAAAAACAAACAAACAAACAAACAAAATGTGGCTAGGTACTAACTGCTCCACAGGTAAGTTCTTCACTGTCCTGCACAGTGAGATGCAAAGCTTTTCTCTTAGTCTGGTGCTAGCTTTTGGAATACTACATTCTTTCTACAACTCTGTAAAATATTGACATACTTAATCACATAATACATAATTATAATTTGAGTCAGAAAATAAACTTATTTTTGTTTCATTAAAACATTATGGCTATGAATACCTGTTATACACACTTGTGAGCTGTTTTCAACTGTTTTTATTTTTAAAATACTCTTCATTTGGTGCTTGCTATCCCTTGTTTTGGTGGGTTGGTGCTGCCTAGCAGGCAGGCAGAGCAGTAAAAATACAGGTCCTGTGCTCGGGCAGTCCCGGGTTTGACATCCAGGTCCGTTGTAAGTTTTTCAACTTTAGATAAATTGTGTCACCTTACTGTCTTCCTTTTTAAGGAGACACCTCCTCTCCTGCCCTCCTACATGCTTTGTGTGCATTTTAAAAAATTAATGTTCTCTTTATTGTGTTGAAATAATGATTTTATCTTAATGCGGTCATGTTCTGTTGATAGATTTGACCTCTCTGTAGGAGGTGGGAATTGACAGTAACCATCATTTGGGGAAGGGTGCCTTTGGTGGCAAGTTTGTGCTGGTTCTTCTGAGGCTGTCTTTGAGGGTACTTCAGGTATAGGGGGTTAAAGACTGCCCCTGCACTTTGTAGATATATGTATATAATGTTAATGTTGGCTGGGCATGGTGGGTCATGCCTGTAAAACCAGCACTTTGGGAGGCCTAGGTGGGAAGATCACTTGAGGCCAGGAGTTCCAAGTCCAGCTTGAGCAACATAGCAAAACCCTGTCTCTGCAAAAAAAAAAAAAAAAAAAAAAATAATGAATAAATAGATATGAAAATCAGCCAGGTGTGGTGGTGCATGCCTATAGTCCTAGCTACTCAGGAGGCCGAGGTAGGTAGATCAACTGAGCCCAGGAGGTCGAGGCTGCAGTGAGCTGTAATTGTGCCACAGCACTCCAGCCTGAGCAACAGAGCAAAACCCTGTCTCAAAAAAAAAAAAAAAAAAAAAAAAAAAAAGCTAGTTACTTCTGGTTCACTTTCTTTTCTTACCCCGTGGTCTTAAAATATTGTGCATGTAGTCACCAGGCGCAGTTGCTTACATCTGTAATTCCAGCACTTTGAGAGGCCAAGGCGGATGGATCACGAGCTCAGGAGTTCAAGAACAGCCTGGCCAAGATGATGAAACCCCGTCTCTACTTAAAAAAAAAAAAAAAAAACACCAACAAAAAAATTAGCCAGGCGTGGTGGCGGGCACCTGTAATCCCAGCCACTCAGAAGGCTGAAGCAGAGAATTGCTTGAACCTGGGAGGCGGAGGTAGCAGTGAGCTGAAGTCATGTCACTGCACTCCAGCCTGGGTGACAGTGCGAGACTCGTCTTAAAAAAAAAAAAAAAAAAAAAAATTATGCATATAGTCATGCATCACCTAAATGCATTCTGAGTATTGCATAATTAGGCAAGAGTATACTCACACAAACCTAGATGGTCTAGCCTGCTACATATCTAGGCTATCTGATGAAACCCATTGTTTCTAGGCTACAAACCTGTGTAGCATGTTACTATACTGAATACCGTGGGCAGTTGTAACACAATGGGAAATATTTGTGTATGTAAACATGTCTAAATATAAAGAAGGTGCAGTAAAAATATGATATAATATTACAGGACCACCATGGGATATGCAGTGTGTCATTGACAAATGTTGTTATGTATTGCATGACTGTATATTATACAGAGTCTTGAAGTGTTTTATAGGCTCGTCTGTATTGTACCCAAGGGATATAAAAGAAAGGATTCTAGGCTCAGTTGTGTCAGAGTGGTCATTGCAACAGTAATTAGGGGAAACAAGCTAAGGAGAAGATGAATTTCTGAGGGGAGTTTATAATCTAAAAATTATCCACACTATTGGCAGAAAAACAATAAAAATTCTACTTATGGTGTGTTGGGGCCTTTTTATTTGAGGTGGGAGTGGATCGGTTGTTAGGGTGGCATGCTCTGCTCTTGTCTTGGTGGGGAACTATCCCTGAGCCTTTTACCTCTGTTTAAGAAAGATTAATTTCTGCCCAAGAACTTATCTTTTTTTCCCCCTGTAATTCTGTTAAAGACTGTTGTCAGTTTTTTGGCAAAGCACCCTAATAAAAGCCCTAGGACTTCTGCAGTTGTTTAAAAATTAGTAGTCCAGCAGCAGGTTATTGTCTTACCCAAAGATGATGCAACCTCATCCTTGCCCTCAAACAGCTCACCGTCTAGAGGAGAAGATAAGTTTTAGTATAAGGTAATGACAGCAATCATTTGTACATGCTGTATCCAAGTCCTTATTTCCTTTTCACATGTCAACACTTCAGCCTTCTCTAGATTGATTTATATCTTTATCTCTCCATTGAAAGTGTCCTTATAAAGGACACCAGTAATTTCTGGTTGCCACATCAAGTAGAAATCTTAATTCCCAGTGTCATTGAACAATGTTGACCACCCTCTCCTTGGAATTATCTCCTCTGGAATTTTATAGTACTTGTCTTTGCTGGTCTTCCTCTTGTCTTTTAGGTAATTTCTTCTCATTTTCCTTGGTCAATTCCTTTTCTACATAGTTTTTACCTGTAGAAATTCCTCAAGACTTAGTTCCAGTCTGCCACCCTCCTTTCTTTATATTTTCTGCCAAAGAAATCTTAACCATTCTTTCAACTACAGATATAAGATAATTGGTTTTTTAGGTCTATCTCTGGGCAAGAATACTAGTCTTTAGAGCATTGCTGTTTTTTTAATAGTTTTATTGCCTCTGACCGTGGTAGGCAAGAGACAAGATGGAAAGGAATGGGCATAATGAGATCCATGAGTGTGATGGATATATTATTTTTCACTGTGTCATACATGTAAATTGTGGATGTGTATGTAACTGTAGCTTAAGAATTTTTAAACTGATATATTTTTTCTATGTATCTGTTATAATTATGGCCTATGAAGTTTTTTACATTTAGTAAGGATGAAAATTTATTCAATTGTATATCTAAATCTCTACTTGTTTAACTTATGACTAATTGTACTTTCTGAAGCTTTTTATTAAACTGAGTTAAAATAACAAAAGAACATCTTATGACTGACTTTCAGTTAACTTTAAGCACTGGTTTTATTAACCTAAAAATTTCTCTGTATTAATTTGTATACCTTAATAGGCAAAATGAATAGTTGGAAAGAATAATTAGGAGGTTAGTTAATGTTTACCCATAAGTTATCAGGGCTAAATGTTATTTTAAGGAAGTTTTGCCGTGATACTGTTGACCTTACAGAGGACTTTGGAAAATGAAAATTACCTTTAAACATTTCATTAGTTAAGAGTTATTGTCTGCAGTGGAGGTATAGTCTTTTAAACAGAGAAAGAAATCATGAGCTTGTCTGCAGTATATATAGAAGTTAATCAATTCATTTATAAATTATTCTTCTGAGGTCTAGATGCTTATTTTTAGCACCATCAAACTTATTGGGGAACAATTTTACTTTGCATGTCTAGTCCTCATTCTTTATATTATTAAGTCTTCTGCGTGAAACTTTGGAATTTTACTATTAAAATTCATATGAAGGCTATATATTAGGACACGTTTGCATCACAAATATATGTAATATATTTGTATAATAACAATATCATGTTCAATAATCTGAAATAGTTTTCAAAGGTAAGTCTTGAAAGTATGACTGTTTCTTCTTGGGAGTATATGCTATGAAACGTGACTTAAAGGTGTTTTTTATGTTTGAGAGTTTGTGCTTTTAAGCAAAAGGGAAAAATAAATTTTGTATTAATCATACATTATGGGTGTACACTATGGGTATATATTCACATGTGCTTGACTGGAACTATTGAAAAATCTTCAGTAATTTGAGCAGTCCTTCCTTAGCTTTTTCTTCTGTTCCCCGTGCATTCTCTTTTTTCCTGCCAATCTGTCTGGCTGGCTTGATTAGGGTGGTGCTGACTGTCCCGAAACATGAAGTGTGATAGTTGTCGGGCTGCCCTTTTGTTTAGTCATCTCTTTACAACAGCCTGTTCCATGTTTTCAGTTGTCCATAAAAAAGACTTGGTTGTTTTGGGTTGACAAACATACCTTTCTTTTCTTTTCTTTTTTTTTGAGAAAGGGCTCACTCTGTCACCTAGGCTGGAATGCAGTGGCGCGATCACGACTCACTGCAGCCTTGACATCCATAGCCTCAGGTGATCCTCCCATCCCAGCCTCATGAGTGTCTGAGACTATAGCTGTGCGCCACCATGCCCAGCTAATTTTTTTGTATTTTTTGGAGATAGGGTTTCACCTTGTTGCCCCAGGCTGGATTCGAACTCCTGGACTCAAGTGGTATGCCTGCCCAAGCCTCCCAAAGGGTTGGAAATACAGGCGTGAGCCACCATGCCCTGCGACAGACATATCTTTATTTACGTACTAGCTCTATTATCCTTTGATTGTTAGCAACTTTGAGAAAATTGTGAGGCCTGCATTTGGGCTGAGAAAATAATAATGCCAAGATTTATTAACAGTGTCTGCCAAAGGTGCAGGATGTAGGGAATACCCTTTGCTGGTCTTGCTAGTACTATACCAGAAACCTCAAGAAGGCAGTTTTCAGGTTGGTTACATTTCTGCCATTTGCTTTTTCAAATAAAGTTGGCAAAAATAGCATTATCAAAACAGTGACCTTCTGTAACAGCCTAGTGGATAAGATCGTGTATAAACTCCAGAGTCAGACTCTTGTGGGTTAGAACCCAAACTTTTACTAGTGCATCAGCTCTCTGGCTTTAGACAGTTCTTTACTCTCCAGTTAGGTTTCTGTATCTATAACGTGGACATGATAGTAGCAGGGCCTACCCTCATAGGATTGTTATGAAGATTAAATTAGGTAACACACATAAAGTTCTCCACTCAGTGCTCTCACAGAATAAGCATTCAATAAATGCTATTCATGCTATTGTTACATTGTTGTTAAGCCAAAAAAAGTATGGCACATCTCTTATTATAGTAGTTATAAATTAAAATGTTCTTTTAGCCAGTATTACAACTGTCATTTCATTTTCTTCCCAGTTTACATTGCTTCCTCTGGGTCTGTTTCTACCCATTCATTTAAAAAATAAATAAAATGAAATATTGAGCATATCTTCTCCAGTTCTCCCCCACGCCCTACTATCAACCTACACGGCTCTAATGCTGCCAGCTGTCTTTTTATGTGTGGTGTAGATTCAGTTCTGACTTCATGTTTTGACTCAGACTAGTGAGGTGTTACTCCACCTGCTAGTTGATGCTCTACTTGGCAGGTGTTCACACCACCATATGCAGCTAGAACTACCTTTACCCTTAGATCTCCTACTCACGTGGAAACTGTAGCTATCACACAAGAAAGAGCAAGGATACACTGGTGCATTTGTGAAAAATCACTAAAATATTTTTTAACATTAAATTTCTTTTTGCTTTTTAAAAATTGAGGTGTAATTTGCAGACCATAAAATGCACCCATTTTAAGTGTACTAAAGCAGGAGTTTCAGTACATTTTTACAGTCATATATATCTTGTGTCTGTTATTCATCTTTCTTTAGGACACAGTTCAGTTTTAGAACAATTTTATCACCCCACAGAGTTATCTTGTGTCCATTTTTAGTCAGTTTCCATTTCCATATCCTGACACTGGAAACTGTCAACCTGCTTTCTGTCTTTATAGCTTTACTTTTTCTAGAAATTTCAAATAAATGGAATCATACAATACAGTAGATGTTGTATTTGTGTTAGTCTTCTTTCATTTAGCATAATGTTTTTGAGGTTCATTTGTGTTGTTCACATATTGATAATTCATTCCCCTTTGTTGAGTGGTATTCCATTGTATGGATGTACCGCATTTAAGAAAATCCCTTGATAAATATTTGTATTCTTTCCAATTTTTGGCTATTGTGGACAATAACTGCTGTGAACATTTCCATTCAGCTCTTTGTATGGACATCTCTTCCCCAAAAGAAATGAAAACATCAGGGATAAAATTGCATTGTGTAGTGAGAAACTTCCAAACTTTGTTCCCAAATGGCTGTACTATTGCATTTTCTCCCAGCAGTGGATTTAAAGGGGTTCTGATTTCTTCATATCCTTGTCAACACTTTGGATAATTTTACTGGTTGTGTAGAATATTTCATTGTGGTTTCAATTTCCATTTTCCTAATAACTAATGATGTTGAGTATTTTTTCATGTACTTTTCCTTATTGTATGTCTCATGGTTAGTTACAAAATATTTTGCCCATTTAAAAATAATTGAATTATTTGTCCTATTATTAAGTTCTAAGAGATCTTTATATATTCTAGATACATGCCTTTTATCAAATAATGTAACTCCTTACGTAATATATTCTAGGTATATGTCCTTTATCCAATAATTATTTTGCAGATATCCCCCAAATTACCCCTACTCCTTCCCTCGAAACACATTCTTAGAGGGGCTTTGTGAAAACTCTCAGGACAGACCAGTAACAAGATGCTTCTTTATAACAGAGCTTTTATTACCTGCATTTTTGCTTTAAATGACAACTAGTTTCTCTTAATAACTTACAAAATAGTTTGTAATTCTGTTTTTATGGAAGTATTTTATTCCTTTTGTTTAAAATGTTACACCAAGGTATCTGGATGTTTGGAAATTTCAGTATCTTTGTATCTCCTAAACATCTTTCTTTTTTTTTCTTTTTCTTTTCTTTTTCTTTTTTTTTTTTTTTTTTTTGAGATGGAGTCTCGCTCTGTCGCCCAGGGTGGAGTGCAGTGGCACGATCTTGGCTCACTGCAAGCTCCACCTCCCGGGTTCGCGCCATTCTCCTGCCTCAGCCTCCCGAGTAGCTGGGACTACAGGTGCCCGCCACCACGCCTGGCTAATTTTTTAGTATTTTAGTAGAGACAGAGTTTCACCGTGTTAGCCAGGATGGTCTCGATCTCCTGACCTCATGATCCTCCCGCCTCAGCCTCCCAAAAGTGCTGGGATTACACGTGTGAGCCACTGCGCCTGGCCAACATCTTTCTTTAGCATGGGTGCATTGACACTTTTGCGTCATGTTATAGTAGCTTATTAATAAAAGTTTACTGAATAGTATAGAGCCAACAGTAATCATTTAATCTCATTCCTACTAATATCACAAGTTTCAGCTCATGATTGTTGCATAATATGATGTCCTTGAGCAAATTAGTTGTTGGTATAGAATTATAATGGGCTTAAGTAGGCCAGCATAATGAATGCATTTATCCCAATAGTGCTAGAAAGAATTGATGACTCCTGTTACATAAGTTTATTGCACACTATTCACTGACTGCCACATGAGTAGAATCCATTCAGTTTATTTACTGTGATAACTTCTTATTTGCATATAGATTCTTTTTGTTTGTTTTTCATGAAGTATCTCTGATTAATACACTAGCTGCATTTCATTATATATGATGAGCTCAAGACTGGCCAGGTCTTGGTAAAAATCAAAATGCCATCTTTTTCTGTTTCTCTCCCCTGTAGACCTCTTAGATTATGAAATCAGATGTTTCTAGTGTCCAAGAAAAATAGTAATTTTGATATTAAATTGATGTTAACTTGTTTGTGCTATTGGATTCTATTTACTGTTTTAATGAGTAAAGGGCTCTTAAAGGAATTAGTAGTGCTTTAAGTTTTGATAATCCAAATTGTAAATTCTTACTGATGGATGTCATCTGAAGGAAGAAAAATCTAGTAGCTTAGTTGTAAAAACATTCCTTGGAGCTGATTAAATCTAGTAGTGTTTAATGTTTTTTTAAAAATTATTCTTAAAAAGAGATATTTTCAGTATCATTACCAGTACCAATCAAGCCACTTGTCTTGAGTCCATAAAATATACAAAAGCAGTAAATATTAATATACATAAAATGCCTTAAGCACATACCCCTGTTTTCATATTCCTCATTTTGTTTCTTGGGAACAAGCTTAATTGGTGCAGTGGAAGAATCAGACGAAAAGCTGCAGGCTCGTTCACAGTGAAGCACTTTGTTCGCAAAGACACAGACTCTGAAGAAACTTTGCAAACAGTTGCCCTCATTATTGAAAATATTCAGTTCTTCCTTTTCTTTTTCCTCTTTTCTCTTGCAAATTATCTTGGTTATTATAACATGATTTTTACTGCCCAAAAAGGCTTTCCTTGCCTGGGCATGGTGGTTCACGCCTGTAATCCTGGCATTTTGAGAGGCCAAGGCAGGAAGGTCACTTGAGGCTGGGAGTTCGAGACCAGCCCAGGCAACTTAGCAAGACCCTACCACTACAAAAAATAAAACTTTAGCTGGGTGTGGTGGCATATGCCTGTAGTCCTAGCTACTTGGGAGGTCGGGGCGGGAGGATCACTTGATCCCAGGAGTTTGAGGTTGCAGTGAGCTGTGATAGTGCCACTGCATTCCAGCCTGGGTGACAGAACAAAACTTTTGTCTCTGAAGGGGGGAAAAAAAGATATTTCTTGAGATAACAAATTATTTAGTCATTCAGACCTTTTGGTTCCATATAGGTAAACTGTAAATCATGGTAAATTAAGATTAATATGTGAACTTTATTTATTTATTCAGCACACATTTTCTGCCTGTTACAGTGTGCTGGGCATGGCCCTAGGAATGCAGCGTGGGAGTAGGTCACTAGGGCCTCCTGCTTTTACTCAGCTTTTTGTCTCATAGGGAAGGCTGGTGGTTAGACAAGCAGTTAAAGTATAAGGCTGGCAACTGAGAAGTTGTAGGCATTTCATAATTCACAATGAAATGTAGCCTTATATATTTTACATTATCTTGTACAAATAAAAGTAATGCAGCAAGTCTACTTCTTGATTTACCTTGCAATTTAATAAGAGATGTTATTAATGAATATTACTTGTGTATTGATGGCAATTAACAAGTATTACTTGAAAATCAGTTATAAAAATCACATCTGCTCTAAGGAATCCAACAGGATTCTGCAGATTTTATTCATGTTTATTTGTTTGTTTATATTACAGATTTCTCTTGGATTTGGCTACACACTTATAGATCTTCTGCACTGTTTACAGGCACAGGTGAGTTAACGTTGAATTCTTCATATTGGATATTTTGATATTTAATTAAAATATTTTTAAATTCTATATGTAGTTTAGGAAAGTAATATGTAAATAAGATGATTATAAATAAAAACAATAAACTGTATGTTTGTCTGTATTTCATTTTTATTATGAAAGTTCCTTACAAATGTATTGGAAATAACATTTAAAGGTAAAATGCTCATATCTGTTTATCAGTGGTTACTATATCTATTTGGGATGAGTTTACATTATACCTATTGAATGAGTTGATTACAATTTATTCTAATTTCATAGCTTGACATAATGTTTATATTTATTTTTATGTGTAAAAATTTGAGTGGTAGTATTTCTCATTTCTTAGCAAACTAGCATAGAAGAGGAGAAAAGGAAAGTTACTACAGATTTTAGCAGCAAATCTCACTTACAGGGGTAGATATTATAAAATGCAATGAGCCAAACTTTCTTGTCCAACCTGTGTAAAATAGCTTCTCAAGCACTCCATATCACACAGCTGTAATTGATTTTTATCATAATATTTATGATCATGTGATATATTTTTATTTATTCTTTACAACTTTCCCTACTAGCTTTGTGAACATCAGGACCATTTCTATCTTGTTCAAAACGGCATCCCTAACCCTTAGGATGGTGCCTGGTATACAGTAAAGACTAAATAAACATTTGTTAAAGTAATTATTGGGTAATAAACATTAAGAATATATTCATATTCAGAGATATTGAACTTTGTAAATACAAATAGAAATAGTTTCTTAAGCTTATTTCGTTTTTTCTTTTTGAGATGGAATCTCGCCCTTTCACCCAGGCTGGAGTGCAGTGGTGCAATCTTGGCTCACTGCAACCTCCGCCTTGTGGGTTCAAGCGATTCTCCTGCCTCAGTCTCATGAGTAGCTGGGATTACAGGTGCCCACCACTATGCACCACTAATTGTTTTTGTATTTTTAATAGAGACGGGGTTTCACCATGTTGGCCAGGCTGGTCTTGAGCGCCTGACCTCAAGTGATCTGCCTGCCTCAGCCTCCCAAAGTGCTTGGATTATAGGCGTGAGCCACCACGCCCAGACTCTTAAGCTTATTTCTAGATATGACATTAATTTATACCGTGAACTTTAGGTATATAGCTCTTAAATGTTATGAAAAATTAGCTGTATTAGATACTTTATATATCCAAATATGCTTAATCAGGGTAGAATTAAGAAGATAACTCTTCCAATTCCACATTTATTTTGTCACTGTCCCAGAAGGTACTTACAGTCAAGTAAAGAACAAACCCGAAGGAAGCGTGGCAGCTTCTTGTCTCCATACTGGATCATATTAACATATTAGATGTGTTCTGTGGTATATTTATAGAGAGCAAAGTAGATTTGAAAGTTGTCCAGTTTATAGCTCTGCAAACCAAATAAATTAATATTTTCCCACTACCTGCCACTCAATACAAAATGTAACTTACTTCGTTTTTTGTTTCTAGATTGGGGAAATGTTTTGGTCGTTTTCCTGCCCTATATATTGATGTGTTTGAACTCATTATCAAAGGTAGCGGTAGGCATAATTTTATAAGTGGACTACTTAATTCATTTCCTTGTGCCATGACAGTTTTCTTTGTGTTTCAAGATGTCAGTTGTTATTGGGTTCTTGTCTCGTTTTATTTTTTTGTTCTTTCTTACCTTTTTCAGACATTTGCCTCTCCTGCCATCACAATTTTTCATTTATAGAAGGAATTAAGTCCGACGTTTAAGAACTATTGAAAGTAAAATTTTAGGAACTATACAGCTGTTTCTGATTCACATCTATTTTACAAGTGCAATTTGCAGAGATTCCACTGATAATACTAGTAACAACTATTATTTATCACTCTTTTACTGTATGCTAGGCATTATGTAAGTGCCTTTTGGTTGTCTTCAAAATAACAGATAAGGAAGTTGAAGCTCAGAGAGGTTAAATGACTTTTCCAAAGTCATATCAAGTTGGAGGCAGTTTGCCACTCCAAAGACCTTGACCTTAACCACTGAGCTCCATTTTCTGCCTACATACCCCCGAGTACAAGAATATTTGTGACAATAATTGTAGTACATGAAAATAATCATGTTCATATTTGAAGACTTCAAAATTAATTTAAAAACCAAAGATTATTTCACTTATATTTCATTAGGAGACCTTAACTTGTAACTCTTATTCCAGACTAAAACATGACGACTCATTTGAAATGTAATGACTACCTAAACTGTTTAAGTTCCACTCTGAGACTTTGATTTTATACTCACAAATTATGGGTAGGGGCGTGGGGGACAGCTATTCGCATTCCTTTTTCTGTTGTAAACATGATGTGCTGTTAGTATGAATCAGCATTCTTTCTCCTATGCAGTATTAGAAATTTTAGATTGTAAGTGGCATCTGTGGTTCATTGGATAAATCACTTTTCTTGCAAAGAATAGATTGTTTGAAATATAGTGACTGTAGAATTACTTAGAACCTTTATCTTGAAAAGTTTGATAATTTGTATCTCTGAGAAAAATACCTTAACTATTGAAGAAATGAAGTTTAGTATAGCCTTACAGTATATCAGGAGTTGGTTCAGATAGAACTTTAGCTTCTCTTACTTAGTTTATTTTCAAAGCTGAGTAGAACATACTATGTAAAAATACAGTTTTTATATTTTGAGTCTTAAATTTATGAAGTGGACAAAGTGT
The DNA here is from genome assembly GCF_043159975.1 of Macaca nemestrina. Taxonomy (NCBI): domain Eukaryota; kingdom Metazoa; phylum Chordata; class Mammalia; order Primates; family Cercopithecidae; genus Macaca; species Macaca nemestrina. The sequence goes on from NC_092132.1 coordinate 75,026,012, forward strand.
TCTGAAGGACAACTTTGTTGAATACACATATTTAGATACTGATTTGAAAACACAATTATTTATATACTTCCTTAGACTTAACAAAAGAGTTGTATCTATGAGTATAAATGCAAATTCCAGATTTGCGTATATGAAAAATGGAATTCTGTAGTTTGAGTTAAAAAGACAAAACTTATTGAACAGACTGAACTATGATTTTTAATGTACAGCTAGGTCAGTATTTCCATTCTAGTCTCACATTTTAAGTATTTTTAAAGTTAGCCAATAAAATTTACTTGGCATTGATAGTCACAACAGGAGCAAGAGTTATATAAATCCATTTGGCAATATAGCTTTGAAATGTAATTTTCCTTTCACTAGGGAAGGTTGAACTCATTGTGGATTTATATAGACCTTGGATTTATTTATAAGTTTTCTCTGTTGGAAGATTTGGGATGGGTGGATAGGGTGAGGATGGGTTGGTGAATTGTTCACACATGCTAAGTACAGCCCAACTCTTAAATACCAACATGAGGGAGAAGTTCTCCACTGTACAATGAAACACAATATATACTTCATGTAGTGCCAGTTTACTTTGTTGTTGTGTACTAAGTGCTATATACTAAAAATTAAGCATATCAAGGCCCAAGAGAAACTTTGACCATATTGGATATGACATGGTTGAAATACATTTCAAATGAGTATTTGTTGTAGTTTTTAATCCCTCCTTTGTTCATAGATGTGAGAAGATTTGTGATTAGATGTCTGCTTTAACTGGATGTATATATATCTATGAAGATGGGCACTTTGATTTGAGGTACCGATATCAGGCTTTGGGCACTATCTGCGGAAAATCAGTATTAATCTAAACTAAAATTGAGAATACTGTAATATCTAACTTTTGTTTTAGACAAAATCTGCCCATATTTATTTATATCACTATTTTTGTGGTATTTTCTGCAAAAGTCAGCATGGTAGGCACTGATCTGTAAAATTAAAAAAAAAAAAAAATTAAGAGTTAACAAAATGCCCTCAGTCATTTAACTATTCAGAGTAGAATCACAATCCTGGTCTCACAGGGCAGATTCCTCTGCACTTAATACACAGAACGGACTACTGAACTCAGGATGGTGTAGGCTCACGTTGAAATGAACTTCTGTTGGGTGTTGTTGACACAAAGCCAGCAGTTAGAAACTGTTTGTCTGACAGGCCAGTTTACTCTTTTCTTCTTGTTTTCTTCCTTTTCTGTGCATACATTAGTGTGAACCAATTAGCTTAGTTTTCCTTGCTAAACTAAATTCATTCAGCACCATTAGCTCTCTTTTCTCTCTTCCTGACTTCCTTTTACCCTTAGGCCATCCCTAGCCTATGCTAAGTGCTATAGGAAATACAAAGAATGGTTACCAAAAATTATTAAATTGGAAAAGGATTATCTGTCTATGCAGGTTTAACTCCATGTTTCCTTGTTCGATGTTTTTACATTGCGTTTAGGTTTTCTCATTCTGTTTTCTGAGACGGAGTCTCTCTCTGTTGCCCAGGCTGGAGTGCAGTGGCAAGATCACAGCTCACTGCAGCCTCCACCTCCTGGGTTCAGGCAATTCTCCTGCCTCAGGGCCCGGTGCGGTGTCTCATGCCTGTAATCCCAGCTCTTTGGGAGGCCGAGGCGGCAGATCACGAGGTCAAGAGATCAGGACCATCCTGAACAACATGGTGAGACCCTGTCTCTACTAAAAATACAAAAATTAGCTGGGCGTGGTGGCACATGCCTGTAGTCCCAGCTACTTGGGAGGCTGAGGCAGGAGAATCACTTGAACCCAGGAGGTAGAGGTTGCAGTGAGCCGAGATCACGCCACCACCCTACAGCCTGGCCACTGCACTCCATCCTGGCGACAGAGCAAGACTCCCTCTCAAAAACAAACAAACAAAAAACAGGGCACTGATTTCTGAATTATATATCTCCCTATTCAAAGTCTTAATCTGTCCATGTGAATAGAGGTTAAGGCAATAGCAACAACAACAAAATGCTATCATTAGTAAATGTTTTATTTATTATATACAGTTAACAGAGCTTTCAGAGTGTGCTCTTAGGAAGGCACACACCTCTTGAGGTAGGTGTGTCTTGCTTAGTGATGTTGAACGAATCACAGTCCAGGCAATCTTCATTCTGCATGGTGGCATTGCTGTCTTCATGTGGACAGACAAGTAGAATGATGTTAGAAATCATATATTTAGACAGTAAATATATGATTTTATTTACTGTCTAAATTATAGACAGTAATTTTTTTTTTCAAAATGCACAAAGATGTTGTTTCTTGGAGTATAAGAGAATTGAGTTTTAGCTTAGAGCCACTTTACTGTGAGAGCAACTTTTTTTAAATTGAAAATTTCTAAGTGTGACCTCTGTTGGCATAGCTGGTATTCTTTGAAAGTAATTAAAATGAAAAGTATTGCCAGTCTATATCTTGTGTAAATCTTTTGAGTTAGCATGTTTTGAAGAGGTAGGACTGGTGTCAGAATATTCTGAGAAAGTTAGGGTGGGCCATGATTTCTCAGCTATGCTTTCTGTACTGGAAAGCAGGAGAGATTTATGCATAGGAGTGGGATAAGTGGTTTAATAGATTGTTAATAAAATGCATATTCTGTTTGTTGTTTTTGTTGTTGGTCCTTAGAGTTCAGTTCAAACTTGTATATTCCACTTATCTGGATGGTAGAGTTGTTAGCTTCAGGGAGAAGGTCTGTGACAAGTAGAATTTCACATAAATGCCACCACAGTAACACTTGAAATACTTCACATTAGATTTGGGTCAGTTAGGATTTTTAGCTAGGCTGTTCACTTTCACTTTGGAAGGCAAATGCCAGATGTGTGTTATTTTCTAGGCAGGTGCTGAATTTGAGTCAGCTAACTTTGCCAGAATCCCCTTAAATATAAAATAGCAAGTAAAATCAGGCTCTTTCCATTAAACACCTTATAGTTGTTGTTGTTGTTGTTTTTGAAGCTGAAATTCATATATGTTATTTTGAACCATTTATAACATCTAGATACAAGGGTCTAAATTAAGCATTTATTTATAAAATCCATATCCATGCAATTAAGTTTTTTCTATTTTACTGTGATTCTTTAGCATTAGGATATAGGTATTTCTATTTATTTTGACTGGTATTGCTAGCTTGAGACTCAGTATAATGGGAGAAAACCAGAGAAATTAACAGTAAGCTTTGCAAATTGTGGTTTTTATCTTAATTCCATGCATTAGGTTGTCTAAGCCTTGTTTGCTATTTCATGAATGATTCATGGATGTCTATAATCAATGGAAATGTGTTTTTTGGCCTAGGCACCGTTACATTTTGCCTTCTCATCTACAAAGAGTAAAGAGAGAGTAAGAAGTATGTGTAGGTTAGCATTTAGCTGAGCACAGTGGCATGTGCTGTAATCCCAGCTACTCAGGAGCCTTGAAGTAGGAGGATTGCTTGAGCCCAGGAGTTGGAGGCTGTAGCGTGTCCTGATTACCTGTGAATAGCTACTGCACCCCAGCTTGGGCAACACAGCAAGATCCAGTCTCTTAAAAAAAAAAAAGATGTACGTAGCACTTAATAACGGCCAAGTAGGGAGTCAGCAGTTTAAATCAATGTAGTCCAATTTTGGAGGATCTCTTAACTGCCTGCTTCCATGCAAGGTTGCTTTTGTGGTGCCATTGTGTATAGAATTGTTTGTTTTCACTACTTTTTAGAAAGTAGAATTAAGGACTTCCTTTTTTTAAACCAACAGTTTTGGCCTTTTTGGTGCCAGTTACATAAATTTCACAAGCAGAAGTCACACATTAGTGTCAACCTAATGGTCTGGAAATTTGTTAACTATCAGTATGACAAAACGCTAGCACGGTTTTATCATGTTTCCCTGAGAAGTGAAAAGAACTGGGAAAGCAAGCATATGATCGGCCAGAGTTTCAGTGGAAGGATGAATGGGGAAACTTTTAAGACACCTACCAGTGTTGTATTTGAGTACTGAGACTTCTAAAAATCTCTACCTAGACTATAAAAGACTATCTTTAAAAGGAACAGCTGTGTCATAATTATTGAATTGGTGGCTTATTCTAGAGTATAGAGAGTAGTGGCCAGTGAAAACAGTTGATCTCTCAGCTTTTCAGTTCTTTGTCATTAAAAAGGCTATTTGATCTAGATTACTAATTCTTCCTTTTAAGTGGCGGTTTTATTACAGTCCAGAAAACACTTCTGTTTCCTGGGTTATAAGACAGAGTATAAAAATAGAAGATAGTTTTGAACTCATGTGTTTTGAAGACTGTATCATGATTACTTACGCTATTATATTTGAATAGAATAGAAATGTACAATTCTTTGACTTAAACATCTGTTGGACAAATTAGTTTGGTTTGATGAATCTTATTAGTATACAACAGCAGATTTTGTTTTGTTAACCGAGTAGAATTTAGATTTTTTTTGTAACTAGATACTTTGGGACAGTTAAATTTTTTCTCTAATACAGAGGTTAGATGTTTAATTGTTGCTGCTGCTTCAAAATGTTCACAAAATTTCATAAAATCTTTATTGTCTGACACATAAACTATTTGCACTTGTGCACTAACATTACATATCAAAGTCTGGTTCAAACTTCCTCTTTAAAGTGTCTTTTGGAAATAGGAAATGATAGCCTTTTGTAAAATATTGCTGTTATCTTTTAAATGTATTTTTAACATATCCTAAATGCAAGAGCATATTGCTTTAAACCATAATGTGTGTGCCCTGCGTTTATCTATTTCCAATATTATAATTTATTTCCTCCTCTTTTTTTTTTTTTTTTTTTTTTTTTGTGAGACAGGGTTTCGCTCTGTTGCCCAGACTGGAGTGCAGTGGTGCAATCTCTGCTCGCTGCAACCTCTGTCTTCTGGGTTCAAGCGATTCTCCTGCCTCAGCCTCCCTGAGTAGCTGTGACTACAGGTGTGCAGCACCATACCAGCTAATTTTTTTTTTGTATTTTCAGTAGAGATGGATTTCGCCGTGTTGGCCAGACTGGTCTTGAATTCCTGACCTCAGGGGATCCGCCCGCCTCGGCCTCCCAAAGTGCCCTGTGATTACAGGCATGAGCCACACACTGGCCTATTTCCTCCATATTTTTAAAATGAAAAAAAAAAATAACTCTCTTTCACATCATAGTGAATAAAAAATTCTTGGAACTGAAAGATCATTTAGAATAGCTAGCATGCCTATTGTGCTTATCATGTGCCAAGTAGTGTTCTAAGACTTTCTCATAGTAATTCACATAATCCTCAAACCTATGATGTAGCTGCTATTATGATCCTATTTTAAAGATGGGAAGAAAAAGGCACTGAGAAGTTAAATGACTTGTGCAGTGATTTGCACCTAATTTAATTAGCCAGTTAGAGGCCAAATTGGAAATCCAACCCAATCTGGCATTTGCAGTTTTTGGCTTGTGAAACTTGGTTCTCTTAAAACAAACAAGCAAAAGACCAAGAAAGCCAAAAAAGAATTAACTAGTAATTTTCAAAATAAAGTTTCAAGCTGACTTTGTCATTATAGGTAAGGCTTTGACAAGGCTTAATGCTGTGTATGCCATTTTCTCTACAGTGAGGGTCTGCAGGCTCATATCATTGTGTACTAGCTACTAAAGTCCATGAAGTCAATAAATTGCCTATTATATCAGACATGATAATCTGCCATTAATTAATAAAAGAAAATGCAGGTCACAGAAATGATATTATGCTGTTTGTTGGCTTCAAATGAAGTTACACAGATAATGCTTTCAACAGGATGTGTGTTTAGCTTTTCTATTAACATGGTTATTTTGTTTTGAAAGACAGAAAAGGGGGCCCAGCCCCACTCTCTTTGATTGCTCTGTTTATAAAGAACTTCACAAGTTTTACTCAATAAAAAAATTCTTAAAAAGTAATTTAGAATTCCCATAATCAGAAGCCTATATAGGACCTTTTTACGCAAAGTGAAGAAAATTTTCAATTCAAAAGCAAATTTCAGCTTTTATTTAGAAAAGAGTACATTCTTTTGTTCCAGCAGTGAAAAACAATTTTTAAAAAGAGAAAATACTACATTCTAAGAGTGACTAGCAAATCCTTTCAATTACTTTTAAAAACTTAATTAATTAATTGATATATATATTTTTGAGACAGGATCTTACTCTTTCACCCAGGCTGGAGTGCAGTGGTACAATCACAGCTCACTGCAGCCTCGACCTCCCAAACTAGATTGATCCTCCTGCCTCAGTGTCCTCATTAGCTGAGATTACAGGTGTATACCACGACATCCAGCTAATTTTTGTATTTTTTTGTAGAGACAGGATTTCACCATGTTGGCCAGGCTGGTCTCTAACTCCTGGTCTCAAGTGATCTGCCCACCTCTGCCTCGCTAACTGCTGGGTTTACAAGCATGAGCCACCACACCTAGCCAAAAAACCCTTAATTTATATTGGACGGTTTTTGTTTCATTTTCACTATATGTCAGATTATCATACCTTAACAGACATGGCCTTTATATTTTATAAAATGTTTAAAAAAAATAGTCCATCCTTTCTCTCAGATTTCCCCAGGTTTTGTTTTGTTTTAAATATATATAGGGGAAATTATAGCTGCTCTTTATAATCAGTACACAGGGTTTTTGGTTGCTTATGAGTATCTGTGATATAATTAACAGTATTTACCATGAACACAAAAAGAGATTTTAATTGCTTACCACCTAGAATTTACTTTATTCACAACTGCTGTTTTCTTTTTCTCTTGTCTTTTAAAGCAGTTTCTAAGCATATATAATAAGGTTATAATTTAATTAATACTGTGAAATATGTTTTTAGTGTTTGAGCAATTCATGCTGTTTCTTAAATCACTGGTTAAATTCACCTTTAAAATTTTAACTTTGAGTATTTATATTGTAACTCACAGTTAAGTCTCTTGAAAAGTTTGTTTCATTTACTTTCTAGCAAGGGTTTGACCACATCTTTTTAAAACAGAGATGGAAATATATATATATATATATATATATATTTCCTTTTCCTTTTCCTTTTTCTTGCTCTGTCACCAGACTGGAGTGCAGTGGCACCATCACTGCAACCTTGAACTCCTGAGCAGAGGTGATCCTCCTCCCTCAAGTCTGTTGTATCTACGACTACAGGGTTGTACCAATATGCCCAGCTAATTTTTTTATTTTTTTGTAGAGAGAGGTCTTGTTATGTTGCCCAGGCTGACCTTGAACTCCTGGGCTCAAGTGATCCTCCCGCCTCAGCCTCCCAAAGCACTGAGATTACAAGCATAAGCCACTGTACCCAGCCTGGAAATATTTTTTATACATTAGAATATAAAGAGGTGCAAATTTAAGAAGGAAACTTTTCTTGCATACCTACATTCTGCTAGTCATAATATGCATTTTATTTCATCAAATTCTTACTACTAGCTTGGGAGAGAGAACTTACCCCATTTTGTAGCTGAGAACAGTAAGGTTCAGAGAGATGAATTAAGTCATATTGTTAGGTCTCCACATATTGCCAAATGTGCCTTAGGGGTCAGATCACCTCTGGTTGAGAACCACTGAGATATATCAATTGGATTGAAAACTGACTGTAAATATAATATACAGTCACTTGCCAATATATTCTTATCAGTCTTTTCTTATTCTCTGATCCTTTTTAAATGTAGCCATTACATATAAAATCGTGGCAAAATATATATGTTTAAATTTTTATCTTGAAAAAAGGTGGAGGCAAATTGTCTTTTAAAAATGTGTAGGTTATTTTAAGTTATAAAGAACTCTATTAGCCTATACTGGATACTTACAGTTTTTATTAATCATCTTAAATAATGAAAATGTTTTTCTAAAATCTTTCGTATGTGGACAGATTACTCTCCTTCAAAAAAAAATATTGTAGCAAATTGCTAAACCATTTTGTGGAATGATGGCATGGCCAGACCATTATAATGCAGCAGAATGCTGTGGAATCCAAGAGTCATTTCCCCGTAGTAACTCCAGTTCAAATGAACAGCAAGTATTTATGCAAATTCTGGAATTTGAACCTGAAACTATATATTTCCAAAAATCTCTTTCTGGTATGACATAGAGCCTCCTCTAGTGATTCAAATGGAACTTCTTGATTACATGAAAGCCCTGATTTGTTTTTCATTCCCCATCCAACCGCTAGCATTTTTCAATTTAGTCTATACTCATTTCTGAGCAATGATAGTGCATGCAGTAAAGTAGGCATGTTTTAGGTATACAGAAGCAATATATATAGTCCTACCCACATCTTACAGTGTAGTAAGAGAAATGACAAACATTAAGTTACATGAATGGGATTACAAAGCAGTGTATCAACAAATGTACAATAATGTAGTAGGCATACAGTGCAGGAAGGGCAGTGGGCACTGTGCCCATGGCTGTCTGTCTCTCAGTGTTCTTGGCCATGTGCGTACCTTGCTATGAAGGCTACAACCTGCCATCTATTTTAGATCATCACAACAGGAGTAGTTAGAAATGAAACACAGAAATAAGGGGAATCTTGGTTAATGGGACTCAAGTGCTAAAAGGTAGGAAAATGACTCTTGGTTATAATCTCAGCTGAAGTATGTGGGCATTTAATGGTGAATGCTGTGTTCTAAACCTTGTTCAGCTAGACAGTAAATTTATCTGCTAAATGATAGGAACTCATAACACTTGGATATATACAGGAGTCTAAGTAAATTCTTGTTGATTTTTAATTTTCTTACTAGAACCTAATAAATTGTATCTGGTATATTTTCTATTTGAAGAATACCTCTAGTTGAATAAGTATAAAATATGGTTAAGCATGAGGCTCTCAAAAGCTATCATGAATATAAGGATATTATAAGACCGTGTCCTTTTTATAGGTAGTCATTTGTAGCTACATCAGATGGAAAGTGTAGAGCAGGTCTGGTTTTATTGAGCATATAATGTAAAGCCTACCTTGAGGGTCCTTTATTCTTGATACAAACTTGAGTCTAATCTTTTCTCCCTGTATAGATTCTACTTCCCTGCTCCCTAGGCCATCTGTTCTTTTTCTAGTATGTGGTTTTATTGTGTTGAGATAATTCTCTCTCCCTCTCCCCTCTCCCCTCTCCCCTCTCCCCTCTCCCCTCTCTCCATATTGTGCCTTAAAAGTCTTCATTTATGCTGCCAGAGGGTAGAGGCAAGGCTTCTTTCCTAACAATCTCATGATATGTTGAAATCCCCTTCAGTAATATACATTGTGTTCCACACCCACCACACACACAGACACACACACACACATGCACGCATGCACTTATGTTCTCCCTCATATGTATATACCATCCCTTAAGAACGGATGATCATTAAGTTAGCCACAGATTATCTGAAGTTATCTGATAGCAGTTTGGTAACAAAGGGGGATGCGAGAAGGTGGCTGAGAGGGTTAAGGTCCCTCCCTATTAATAGTCCTCCCTTTCCAGCTTTCTAGGAACAAATGAGTATCATGAGAGCTAAAGACCTTCAGAAAGTGAGGATCAACAACTACAAAATTTATTTTCTGGGACATTGCTCTCTTGAAAATCACTGAGTATTTCTACTAATTTTCTTTTAATACATGTTTTCTTTGTGACTACTTCCTTGCCTCCATCTACTTTCACCCTGTCAGGCCTCCTTTTAGAGAGAGAATAGGAGTGAAAGAGAAAGAGGAGGACGTTTATTTTTCAAATTTGCATCCAAGGAGGGCTTCACATAAATTCTCACTTGAAAGCACCATCCAGAGATTCTGAGGATGAGAATATAAAAAGAGTTATAAAAGTGGTGAATCATGTTTCCTGTAGACCCCAGCAGATGATCATTTGTGTTCTTCAGCCTCTCTCATTCCATTTCTAGTGCACCTAGCTGTTGTCAAGGGGTGTTGTCATTCTTGGCAGTTATTTAGTAAGGAGGAGAGAAGGCTGTTCCCAACATGGAGGGGAATGTTGCTTATTTATTCAAGAGGAATACTTCTGAACATTGTTATTGCTAAATATATTATTGTAAACCTGGAGAAAAGGGAATGAAAAATCATTCAATTAGACAAATAAATGTAGATTGAGCATACCCTATCTGAAATCCTCCAAAATCCAAAATTTTTGAGCACCAACATGACACTCAAAAGGAAGTGCTCACTGGAACATACAGGATTTCAGATTGTTGGATTTGGAATGCCAACTGGCAAGTGCAATGCAAATATTCCAAAATCTGAAAAAAATCAGAAATCTGAAACACTTCTGGTCTCTAGCATTTTGGGTAAGGGATACTCATCTTGTATTATTTTGACATATCAGAAAATACTGTATAATGGTAGGTAGACAACATGAAGACTTTTAATACCTCTTTACTGATTATTCTGCCAGTTACTATAGCAAATAAAAGTTAAGGCTGGGCTCTTTGATCTTTGCATCTTGCATCAGAAAAAGGTGTAAGTGAACCAAACATGCATAAGAGTCAGTGAGTCGGTAGTTCACCCACTTGTTCCCAGGTGGTAGTTGTGAGACCTTATGCAAATTGTATTTGTTGCCTGGACTCAATACTGAAAGCAGTCTGAAAGATTGCTTCTAGAACTCTGTTGTGACCGTGCACTTAACTTAAAAACTCATCAGTGACCATTTTAAATGCATCATTTTGGCATTACGAATACACATCTCCACTTTGAGAGTGAAGGAAAAAAAATGATACAGTTTAACTAGTGTCCCTAAGAACAACTAGTCTCACCTATCGATGGCAAAGTTTAAATTCCCCATTAGTTTTCTATTTTTTGCCTAGAATATCTATTGGAAGCCTCTCTTCAATTTCGTGGATAAACCAAGGAAGATACCAGTGTTGGCACTGAATTACAGAATGTGTTCACTAGAGGATAAACTAGTAGATCCTGAGTTGAGTCAGCATGAACCAGAGTCCTGGGGCCAAGCTCTGTCTGTACTGCATTTTATTCTCAGTGTTTAGCCCTGCTTGTGGGTGGCCTTCTGGATGTTTACTAAAATGAAAATTCAGTTTTTGTGAACAGACATTCATATGTATGCGCACATGCACACACACTGTGAGTACATGAGTATTTTAGAAAATGGGGACACTGAGGTCACTCTGGAGAGTCATTGCACATCAGATGTGGGTCCTGTCACTTGGGTTTAATATTTCACCAACCCTAGTAGTATCCAGCTGACACTTTTATTAGCAATATTGAACGAATCATGGAATTTTTGACAGGAAAATTTTATGATTGGGAAGAAACAAGTCCAGTAGCCTGGCTGCTTTTTGTTTTTTTTTTTTAAGGCAGAGTTTCGCTCTTTTTACCTAGGCTGGAGTGCAATGGTGCGATCTTGGCTCACTGCAACCTCTGCCTCCGGGTTCAAGCGATTCTCCTGCCTCAGCCTCTGGAGTAGCTGGGATTACAAGCGTGCCCCACAATGCCTGGCTAATTTTTTTGCATTTTTAGTAGAGACAGGGTTTCACCATGTTGACCAGGCGGGTCTTGAACTCCTGACCTCCAGTAATCCACCCGTCTCAGCCTCCCAAAGTGCTCGGATTAAAGGCATGAGCCACTGTGCGTGGCCTTATGGCCTGGCTGATTTCTTGTAATTAATTAGTAGAAAAGACGGGACTCATAATAGGCTATCCTGTTGCCTGCACAGTCTTTTTATTGGCAAGTGTTTTTGTAGTCCTTGATATGTGCATGATCATATATCTTTATTAATCTTTATAATCCATCTGAATACATCTAGTTGGATATAATGAACTTGGATTAACGTGAACCCCATATTGAGATGCTCAAATAAATAGCATTTTAATCTCTTATATTGCTGTTAAATTGAATCTCATGAAAGGAAGTTAGAAATCAGCATATATATGTACACACTAATTTGTTGGGGTGAGTAGACATTCAGTCTTATCTCTCACGCCTTAGGTTTCATTATTTTGTGTTGACATCAGATATTCAGAATGATATTCCTAAGGACTGTAAGATCTTAAGTCATTGAGAAAGATAAAATTATATTTTGAATGTTATATTTTGCTAAAATAGGAAATTATGATCATACAATTTCAGGAGGGCTTTGAATAATAAATAATAATGAACCACATTTGGTGATGATAGTGGGGTAACATAACTTGTCATCTCATGAGTATTCTGATTAATAGTGGCTTTGTTGTAGAATCTCCATTTTGCAGGTGTAAAGATCAGAAATTCTAAAGCTTAGTGTGTTTTCAAAACTGGTACTGTGAGCAGCTCTTGAGCATTGACCCTTGGCCACGGACTGCTGCCGGGTGTTCAGGCAGGATACGTGGAAGAGAAAGCTATGTTTCTCTTCCTGGAATCCTCTGATTCTGTTGAGTGTCGTTACTTTTGCTGCTACTATCCAAGAAAACAGAAGTGGGGGGTGATGAGTTTCCTAGTTTAGAGGCTTTTCTGGGAATGCTCCCTAGCCACTTGCATGCACTTAATTCACCTTTTCCCTTGATCTACGAGAGGCCACAGCATAATCATTTCTGTATCACTAGCTGCTAATGCTTCCTAAGTGGAAGAGAGATTTAAGTTAATGCAACTACAGAGTCTTTCATACCTGGAATTTCTAATGTATTTTTTCCTTTTTTTATTTTTATTTTTATTTTTATTTTTGAGACAGGGTCTTGCTCTGTCACCCAGGCTGGAATATAGTGGCACTATCTTAGCTCACTATAGCCTCTGCCTCCCATGTTCAAGGTTGATTCTCCTGCCTTAGCCTCCCGAATAACTGGGACTACAGGTGTGTGTCACCACAGCTGGCTGATTTTTGTATTTTTAGTAGAGACGGGATTTCACCATGTTGGCTAAGCTGTTCTCGAACTCCTGACTTCAAGTGATCCACCCACCTCGGCCTCCCAAAGTGCTGGGATTACAGACATGAACCACCATGCCCTGCTTTTCTTCCCCTAAATTTTAATGATGGTTCCCAGTGCTTAGTTCGCATTAGAAGCTTCCATAGCCAGGATGCAGATGTGTACATCATATCTTCCCAGCCCTCTGCCTTCCCCTGCAGATGCCCATTTTCTCGTGTGGCATGCTCTCCACAGAGCTCATACTGGCCTCCCATTCTTAAGATCCCATATGAGTGGGAAGCCCTCAACGGTGTTATGCAAAGTCATTCTTTTGGAAAAAGAGCCTGGAAGTAAGGGGTAGAGTGGATTTCTATGAGGCATAACTAACTAGTAGGAAAAAGCCCCAAGGCTGCTTGGTGTCGATCCTATGCTTGACTCCAATTTTCTGATTATTCTTGGTCATATCATTCTTTCTACTGTACTATACCAGTCACTGAGTACACAGATGATGTCTCAATTTCAATATCTTCTCCTGTTACCAAGAAATCTAGCTTAGATTAACACTCAATTTTGTAACATTTCATGAACACTTTATTCAGAAAAACTGGTTCTACCTTATTTACTCCACCCAAGGGAAGTAGTTGGTGTATTGTGTGTGGGTCAGTATTTCTATATCTTACATGAAATTTGGAAGAATTCTATGCAACCAAATCTGACCCTTCAATTTCAGAAAATTGATTTCTGAGAAAGCAGATGAATTTTGATTTACCGTATGTCTCTAAGGATGAAAGCAAGCAGCATTAACTCCCACAGAATCGTGATCATCCCTCAGTTGGTCTAATTCTATGGTAGCTTTTATCATTTTCCCCATTATAGGTTGAAAGCTTCAGATGTCCCAGTTTCCTGGGGTCTTAGGATTCTACCCTGGCTCTGGCAGCCTACCTTCATTGTTTTACCCACCAAAGGAAATGGTAGAAACTCAGCTCTGAGGCAGGGGTTTATGGCTTCCACTAAGGTATCCCTAAGAATAGGGCATATGCTTTGAGCTTTAAACTATGTAAATGGCGATGCAGAATGGCAGATGCTTGAAAGATAGGTATAGTCGCTTAATGCCTAAGATAGACTAACACAAGAAGATAGATTCTTGATGTGTGTAGTTATGGACTCCTTGGCTGCAAGTGTAGAAATGCAACTCAAACCAGTATAAGCAAACCTGGAACTTATCACCTCTTGTAAGTGGGAAGTCCAAAGCTACAACTGGCTCAGGGCAAGTCTGGATGGAAGGAATTAAATGATGTCATCAGGACCTTCTCTTTTTCTCTACTTTCTTGTGTTGGCTTTTTTTCAATTAGGACCTTATGTCATGGCAGAGAAGGTCATTAGCAGTTCTGCCTTATGTCATTTTAACAGCCAATAATCCCCTCTCAAAAGGATCTTTCCTGATAGCTCTAAAAAAAAATTATAGGAATGACTCTCCCTGGTCCAGGTTGGATTGCCTGCCCATTCCTGAGCCAGTCTTGCCAGGGGGCTGAGATTAAGGCAAGCATTTTGGCTAGTCCTGGTCACTCTAGAGGCTGTGAGGAAGTGGGGATATTAGTCCCATCATGAACCATGTGACCTGACAGTGGAGGGTTGCTTGCGTGTGTTGTAGAGGGGTAAGCCAAGGTTAAGGTTTGTGTTTTATATTTCCTTACCAGCTTTTTATCAACCCCAGAGCCTAGGAAAGTCCTTCTTACTCAGGAATTATTCAGGTATACTAACAAGCATAGCATTTCCTCACGAGAGCCACAAATAATGTTGAAAATCCACTCTATGCCATTGATTGTACTAGATCCACTGGCAATGAGAAAAGACATTTCGCTCACTTGGAGTGTATGTCATTGTGGAGGTGATGGCATATTGAAAAAAAGGTAGGATATAAACAGTTCCATCATAAGGGGAAGCATCTACTGGGGTAATTCCAGGCAGAGAGGGCATCATGTACAAAGGTTCGGTAGTGAGAAGAGGGAGCAAGGCCTTTGGAATAATGAACTCCAGTTGTTCCACATACGTGCAGCAGAAATAGCGAGAAGTCAGGATTATGGAGATTGGTGAGGTGAGATCATCCAAGGGCCTTTTGCTTGGGAAGCCATTTTACTTTAATCTTGAGTACCATGGGGACCATTGACGGATTGATACAGGGAAATGAAATGATGATTTTTTTTTTTTTTTTTTTTTTTTGAGACGGAGTTTCACTCTTTTGCCCAGGCTGGAGTGCAGTGGCACGACCTCGGTTCACTGCAGCCTCCGCCTCCCGAATTCAAGCGATTCTCATGCCTCAGCTACCTAGTAGCTGGGATTATAGGTACACACCACCACACCCAGCTATTTTTTATATTTTTGGTAGAGATGGGGTTTCGCCATTTGCTCAGGCTGGTCTTGAACTCCTGGCCTCAAGTGATCTGCCCGCCTCAGCCTCCCAAAATGCTGGGGTTACAGGCATGAGCCCCGGTGCCAAACCAATTCATTCATTTTAGAAGGAATGCCCTGCCCTGGGGTGAATGGACTAGAGGAGGGCAATACTGGAGGGTTAGGCAAGTTTAGCCTGTGGAAGTGATCCAGATGAGATGTGAACTGAGGGGTGGTGGCAGAGGGGATGAAGATAAGTGGATTCTAGGAAGTGACTGACTTTTAAGGGAACGAGGAGTCACCCCAGGTCTTACAAAAGATCTGGCTTTGTCTCCTGTGGATATCCAGGCTCCCTATGATCCATGTCATGCCATTACCATAAACTAATTAGTAGATTTTCTATATTGATGAAATATGAATGTGAGAATGTTCGTAGTAGCATTAGTCATAGTAGTCCCAAAATGAAAACAGTCCAAACATCCATCAGCTGATGAATGGATACGTAAAACTTGCTTATATACTTCAGTGGAATATTATTTGGCAATAAAAAGAAGTGAAATACCGATATATGCTACAAAATGGATGAGCCTTGGAAGCATTATATTTATTGAAAGAAGCCAGTCATAAAGGCCACATACTGTATGATTCCATTTATATGAAATATCCAGAATAGGCAATGCTGTAGACATAAAAGATAGACTAATGGTTGCCTGCTGCTGGGATTAGGGAGTGGGAGAAAATGGGAGTGAGTGCTAATGGATATAGGGTTTCTTTTTATAGTGTTAATAATGTTCTAAAATTGATTGTGGTATTGGTTGCACAACTCTGAATATACTAAAAACTATTGTACATTTTATTTAAATGGATGAATTGTATGGCATGTAAATTATATATCATTAAAGCTATTATAAAGATATGAATGTGGGAGTAAAGTCTAGAAAACAGAAAACTGGCTGGTGGAATCAGGCATATGGAATACATCAAAAACAACAGTGAGGAAATAGCAAAAAACTGGAAAAAATTTAAATGTCTAACAGGAGGATGGATAAATTGTAGTGTATTCATTTTTTAAAAAATGACAGTGAGTACCCAATAACTAAGAAATTCACATAAAAGTATGAATAGTCTATAAACATGACCTAAAAATAGCATTTGTCGGAACATTTAGAAGTAATTTTTTTACTCAACTGTCTAGCCCTTAATACTGCTATTAACATTACCAAAGAACACCATTTAGGAAGGTAAAGAAACCATGTATTTTAGCAAAGATTTTATTTTAAAATGTAGGGCTTTTATTTTTTAAAAAGTTTCAGGATTAGTTTCATTTAACCAAAAGATATAGCTATATCTTTAGAACATCTTTACAGAAGAACCAGTAAATATTTTCTCATCTGAATTGTGAGTTTCTTAAGGTTAGGGTAAATAGAGAAAAGAAGAGATTATTACTTGGAAAAACAGAAAAGGCAAGAGAAAGTCGTAATGTACAGTAAAGTTTCAGAAGGAAATTGGACAGTTGAGGATCACTCAACATTTAGTGACTTCTGTCATACTTTTTTGCAAAAATGTTATACAGACCATTTTTGGCCGTTCGTCTCATTTTGTTTTACATAATCACTGAAGCAATTAGGAAAAAAAAAAAAACAAACAAACACCTGCTTTAAATGAAGAACCCGAGGAGAAGAAAAAAAAACTGAAGAACTTGCCCATGGTTGGTACTAGGGAATGAAGGGTAAAACACAAGTTGGGGAAATCTAGGTTCTTCTTAAATGGGATCTTAGAAATTGTTTTTTAAGAGAAGGTATTTGTGCTTTAGTATACTTACATTTTATTATGTGTTATTCATTCTGAAATTATTTTACTTAGACATTGAGACAGCAGAATGAAAGTGGCTAGTAAAGAATGAAAATATCAGAAAATTTAGAATGCCATGTTGATGATGTCTGCTTTTTAAAGGTCTGTATATCAGAATTTGAGAGAATTGTTTTGAGACTAATGGGTGTATGTATTAGTCCTCATGCTGCTATGAAGAAATACCTGAGACTGTGTAATTTATAAAGGAAAGAGGTTTAATTGACTCACAGTTTCACATGGTTGGGAAGGCCTCGAGAAACTTACAGTCATGGCAGAAGGGGAAGCAAACATGTCCTCCGTCACAAGGCAGCAGGCAAGAGAAGAATAACTGAGTGAAAGGAGAATCCCCTTATAAAACCATCAGATCTCAGTGAGAACTTACTATCACAAAAATAGGATGGGGGAAACCACCCCCCAATTCAGTTACCTCCCACAGGGACCCTCCTAGACATGTGGGGATTGTGGGAACTACAATTCACGATGAGATTTGGGTGGGGACACAACCAAACCGTGTCAGTCAGTGTACTTAAAATTTGGCATTCAGAAGTTTTTGCTGCCGTATTTTGAATTTACTTCTTAAATCACCTCAATTTGCTATTCTTTAATGTTAATCTTTTTTTTCCCCTAAGAGCAAGTTTCTCATCTTGGACGCTGGAGGATTTATTTGTCTTTCCTGAGAATTTCCTTTCCTTATCTTTTTAATTGCGGAGCTGTTATGGGTCCTGTCCTAAATTTCTTCCTTAATTTCTTTTTCTCTTTTCATTTAATTTAGGCATATTAATTTTACATTAATGATCTGTGCCTCCTTTTATCTTGGAGGAAGAAATTGGTATTCTTTGAGTGTACTGTGAAATTCTTCCATTAAAATTAACAGCAAATATTGAAATACGTCTCTGATAATTAGGGAATCATTCATAGAAAGAGGAACAATTCTAGATGTTTTCAAAGGTCTTTTCAGTCAATATTTTACCTTACAGCTCAGTGGACAAAAAGCTCTTTGCAAAGTTTAGTATTTTTTTGGCCAAACTATTTCTGCTATACTACCAGCTACATAGCCTTTATAGTTGTTGAAAGTGTTTAAACATGAGAACCATTGCCTATCTATATATCTATGACATAAGATTTTCAGTGCCCTTTTAAAAAATAACACATATTCTACTGTTGCTTGCATCTGTTCCATGCTAGTTCTCTAGAAGAACTGCCAGTTAGAGTCTAGTTCTTTGTGTTGGTGTTCTAATTAATCAGGAAAGCAAAATTTGCTTTTATGTCTTTGTGAAAGCCCTTGCTAATTAGAAACATTACTTCAAAATTTTTTTCATATTTTCTCTGCTGAGCTTGTTCTTCTTTGGTTAGCTGTTCTTTGTTTTTTAATTAGAGTAATACTACATAGACAACCTATTTTAATGTATCAGATTCCTACATATAAAATAATTTAAGTAGGAGTTGATCCTTTGTATTGCTAAAGATTATTCAGTTTTAAAAAAGAACTCAGCAGGTTTTCTTTTTAAATATTAAATTTCTTTTGTATATCGAAAATACAATTCAAATTTACATGATTTATATAGTATTTTTAAGGATACAATTCTCTAATAAGCTAAACTGCAACTATATATAAGTGCTTATTTCTTTTTAAGGACTATATTCTACTCTTAGATGATTTCTCGTTATACCTACTGAATTTATGGTGATTTCAGTTTACTGGAAATTTCCTGTGGTTAATTAAGGATACAGTTTTGCAAGTAAAGTTTGATAACTCTAAATGAGAGAAATAAAACTTGAGAATTAGATAATTTTAGAAGATGGCATATTTGTACTTTATTTTGATTTTTGGAATATCTGTTAATTTAAAATAATCAGAACTACAGATGAACCTACTGGGTAAAGATGCCTTTTGATTAGGTATATATGAGTTTTTTATGTGCAGAAATTTTAATATATTTAATTGTAGTGTAAATCTGTTAGGTCTGGAAATGGTATAGCTTACTGTGCCAGTTCTCTAGCTGAAATCTTAATTGTGGGAGATGATGCATCTGTGTTTCAGTTGTGGACACTAAGAGGTGAGACAGTGGAGTGAGCGAGCATCTTGAGTAGTAGTAGAGTTCATGAGTAGCAATGAGATTGAGGTCCTGATTATGAATACTTTTCAGTTCGTATTTTATGTGGATTGTTGCATTGCAGGCCACCAGTGATTTTGTAAAGGAGTCTTAGAATAATTGCTGTGTTCTATAAGCAGTATCTTTTGGAGAGTTATTTTGGAAGAAAATCATTTTGCTAAATATGAGAATAAATATTTACTTGATCATTAAAGACTGTATTTGTAATATGAATGTAAAACGGATTTGTGGATAGAGCTAATGTTGAGCAAATTTATGATGGGATTGTACCAAAATTATTCAGAGAATTTTTGAAGGATGACATAAAGCAGAAGGATTTTGTGACAGGTAATTAGTTTAAAAAAATACTGTAAATTTTTGACCCTACTTAAAAAACCCTGGAGTTGTGTAACGCACCTGCAGATGGCAAGATTGAGCACACAGTAGGTTCTCGGCCTTCACAGCAATTACGGTCAGCTGAAGCTCTGTAGGCTTTGGAAACTTCAGTATCCTAATGGAGTAGATTTGGATCTGAATTCTTTTTCAGGTGCTCATATGTATTAGAGAACCACCAAGCACTTTTAACCAAAAAACAAGTTTTTATTGTTGCTTTAGTTAAATGTTTTCCTGATGTAAGGTTTTTTTTTTTTCTTCAAACATGAGAACTTTATACTACCTTTTTTACACTACACTGTGATTACTGTGTACAGATCAGTGTCAGTGAAATAAAGAACACAACTGTATACTAGGCAAAGAACTTTATTAACCTTTGTTTCAAACTTTGTTCCCAGACTTCTTCGGCTTAATTAGCTGCAAAGAATGAATTGTGTATAAGCAAAAACTGAAAAGAGCTGCAGTGTCCAAGGGGCTTGGGCTTAAAAATATTAGAGATCTGGGTTTTATCAGACCCATAAACAAAAATTTCTTAAAAATATATAAGAAATTTAAAAATTTTCTTATAAAATTTTATAATTTTATATATAATTAATATAAAATAGCAGCTCCCAGTGACTTCTTCAAGTTTTATCTTCAGAAGTTGACTCATTTCAGTTTGCCTCATTCTTGGAAGCCTCATCCAAATTCTCCACAAGATCTGGAACTTCATCATCATCCTCCTCTCCAGTAGTGTGGTGCTTTTCCACCCACAGATTGTTTGGGCAGAGCTTCAGCCAGTCTCCTTAAACTAGTCAGACTGCCTGCACCAAGCTGGTTTAAGATGCTGGGTAGCATTTCTGTCAGCTGCTTTGTCTCAGTATGGCCTGTAATGGTGAAAGTGTTCATTGCCAGAGATGCCTGAACTTTAGGGTTGTTAAAGTGGATCGCTGTTCCTTGATTCGTAAACATATTCACCTCTTCAATGCTAGAGATTTCTAACTTCTTTAAGGAGAACTGACGTTTTTTATTATTTGCTGTGGCTGTTCCGTGAACTACCTTCTTTCTGTGAGCAGTTCCACCAATGTGCACTTTTGCCTGCAGTTTGGCGAGTTTTTCCTGGTTCATGATTGTTTCTTTCATCTTGTTGGAGCGGATAAGGGGCTGTGTGGGGGACTAGGGTTGGTGCTGAGGGGATCTCAGGGGAACCAGCTGAGATTAGGTGCACACACGTGGGGACGCAAGATGGCAGCTCCCTGTTGTAAGTTTTTTGGCATCATGTTGCAAGTTAAAACCACTTACACTGAGATTTCTGAGATGTCTGCTGACTGCCTTAGGCTACTCTTATCATCATTTAAAAAATTATAGGTGTGCTTTGGCAGCATGTAAATAGGTACTGATTCATTATTTTATCCACTGAAATAGTTTTAGCAGATTTACATATACAGTCCTTAAATCAATTCACAGATAAGTTTTTAAAATAGAAAATATCAAAGATAAAGTTATTTTCTTAGTAAAATACCTAAGTAGCTACATACATTGTATAATTTGGCTTGTAATTAATGTATTTCACTGTTAATATTTCTGATGGTAGTCTAGATGACTTTAAAAACGAAGATGAAAGTTTCCTTCACTGCAAATATTAAATTATTACTTTTTAAGTGTTTAATAAAGGTCTACATGTTGAATAATAAAGGGATTATTTTACATATTTAAAGAGAATTTTTATTTAGGAAATTAACATTCAGCCTAATGTTATATCTAACATGGTATCCTTTTGTACAATTGTATCAAATAAAGAACAGAAACTATATTATGGCTTCTAGTGATGCCCTAACCACTGGTGTTTCCTTTTTCTTGTGTTCCCTCTTCATGTGCATACTCCGTGCTCCCCTTTGCGTTGACTTGTAATCTGACTCTTGTGACAGATATTAGGAGGTGGAGCAAAGGAATTTCAGACCAGTCAGCTAAGAGACTGCTGTGGGGTAAGAAAAAAAAAATTATTTAGCCTCTTAAAATTACTCTTATCAAAGGAAAAGAAGTTGGAAGCACATGATAATATAACCAGAAACATGACACAGAAGAATTAAGGGAAGAGTAGAGGAGACACGTAGATAAGTTAGATAGTTACTGCTGAGGTTTTTTTTAGGTGGGGGTGGGGTTTCATGTTGAAGCCTGTGCTTTGCTTTGACTGAATCTGGCTTAATTTCTGTAAACATCCCTCCTTCTAGGATGAATCAATGCATCTTAGCCATGTCTATACCTGTAGCAAAATACTGATGATGAAAGTTTACGGGCAATTTAAAAAAGGGAGAAGAAAAAGTGAAAAACCTTGATGTTTCAAGGATCCCACAGTTTCTGCCAAGTTTGAAAACATTCCAGAATCCAAAAAAAAGTGTGTACTTTTGAAGCTGTGTTTTTCAGGTGTTTGTATGTACATTTCCATAAGTTGGAAATCAATCGACAATAAATACATACTTTAAAATATTTCTTTTACTTTGGCAGTTACACGTGTGTGCAGAATTCCTACAATTTTTCAATCTCTTTATTCAATTTATTAGGATATCTGTACGGTTTTTCCTATGAAAAGTAATTTCAGTGGAGAGATTTAGCTAGGAACTTCATTAGGCAGCCTGTGTGATTCAGGAGCAAAGGAATAGCCTGTTAGTTTAATTTTGCAAACATATGGGTTGAGGGCAAGTATGTAGGCATAAGTGGTCAGAAGCGAATTATGGATCTGGTGGCTCTGGTTTGCTAAGGCGTTTCTGTCTATCTCAGTCGTGCAGGACCTGGCCGTCCTGTTCTATTGCTCACTGAAGGCCAAAGCTTCGCAGAGCAGAGTGCTGACATGATTCTCATTGTACATTTGATGCTGAAAGCACTAACGTGTAAGCTCTGGAAAGCATTTAATCACTGTAGTTTCTAAATAGTCAAGTCTAGTGAGAGCAACTTTTAGTAATTTACAACGTAAAAAGTTGAGTGTTTTTTCCCCTAAAAATCTTACTTTATTAAAGCACTTAATTTTAAAGGAGGAAGAACTTCTTAGTTTTCCCATTAGAGATCAGAAAAGAAAAGAGCATAATGACTGCTTATTACACAATCTTCACGTAAGCATAGCAGTTTAAATTTACAATCAGGGTATCCATTATAGCTACATTTAGTCAGTTGAAACATGTAAAAAATTAATACTAATAAACTCAGTGTGTTCCACAGTACTCTGGTGCTTACCTTGTTTATTATTTTTTGTTAACTCAAAGACACAGCAAATCTGTCACTATACTATATCTTGCTTATAATGAGGACCAGAAATGAATGTTTATTTGAAAGATGGCAAAGAAAAATCTCCTCCTTGCTTTAAAAAGATGTTTAAAAAGCGTATATTCCTGTGTTGCATTTTTAATGAGCCAAGATGTATTTTCAACATATATCTTCCCCTCTATTGCGTATTACAAATAAACAAAAAATTAACAAACTTAGCATTCTAAAGTATGTTCATAGAATTTCAATGCTAATTTAATGTGCTTTGAAAATTCATATAATTCATCATTGTTATATTTTTCTTTATATTTAAACTAATTGCTCATAGGTATGTGTTCAAAATAAATGAATTTAAGCATGATTTTATATGGTGTTCTTTTTAATAACTATGCAAACATATTTATTTCAACAGACAATATTAATGTCTGTTGATTAGGCAGATTTCAAAATTGTTTTCCTTGTGTACCAGGGAAGTAAATGCAAATTTCTTTAATGAGAGCAACTCAGATATTTAATTTCAATCTGGTTGTTGTTATTGTTAAAGGTAGCAGAAAAGACTAAAGCAGGATTTTTTATTTTATTTTTACTTTTAAAGAAAACAATATATTTACATAACAAATAATGGAATTATAGTGGCCACTGTGCCTACTGGCCCCCGCCCCCCCCCCACCCCACCCCACCCCACTACAGCACACACTGGGATAGTGCTGAACAAAATTACAGGTTGAGGATATGATGTACATCAATAAGTCGCCTGTCCTATGGCCGTCAGTTGCATGCCAGATAATGATAGCATTATCATCTTTATTTCTTAGCATCTTTACTTTAGAGCTAGAAGAGACCCTAGGAATCATATCATTGAAGGACTACACTTTAAAGTTAGGACCTAGAGTTAGTAAACAATTTTTGGCTGTTGCATAGTTGTGGGCCATGCTGGGACATGAATCCAAGTTTTTCCCTTCCAAGTTCAGTGACTCTTTTCATCAAACCATGCTGCTGCCCTAATGTTCTCTTTTCTTTTTTTTTTTCTTGTTCTTTTTTTTTTTCTCTCCCTTTTTTTTTTTTGAGGCAAGGTTTCACTGTGTCACTCAGACTGGAGTGCAGTGGTGAGATCACTGTTCACTGCAGCCTCAACCTCCCTGGCTCAAGTGATTCTCCCACTGCAGCCTCCCCAGTAGCTGGGACTATAGGCATGTGCCAAGCTAAAATTTTAAAATAAGCCTGGCTAATTTTTAACAGTTGAGGTCTATGTTGCCCAGGCTGGTAATTTTTTAAATAAATGAAACATTTTTACTGGTTGTTGTTAGTCAGTTAAAGTAGTATGCGTTGAGTCTGGCAAAATTCATAATTAGGTTTCAGTAAATGTGTGTTGTATGTATTTTTTAAATCTCTGATAACCTAAGGTATCCTTAAGCTACCGGATGGAAAATTTGAGTTTCAACATAGCCACATCTATGATTTTTTCTTACTGTGGATGAATGTAGGTTGACTTGCCTTAAATCAGAATGCAAATATGTATATTTTGTATATTGATTGAAGTTGTTAATTTGTCTTAGTGAAAAATTGGAAGTGCTCCTTAATGAAGATGAACATGTAAGTTGAAGCCACAACTTTGTTCAATATTTTTTCTTCCTGTATGTATTAGCCTAGTGCTACCATCATTGTTTTTGACTATACTGAACACTAGAAAGATGCCAGTGTTTGTGCTGTAGAAAAAATCCACTCCCATGATGTGGATCCTGAGTGACATTCTTTTTTTTTTTTTTTTTTTTTTTTAAATTAAATTTTTTTTAGAGATAGAGTCTCACTGTGTTGCCCAGGCTGGTCTTGAACTCCTGGTCCTTATCCCAGGTTTGAACTCCTGAACTCTTAGCCTCCCAAAGCAGTGGGATTATAGGTGTGAGCCACTGTACCTAGGTCCCCCATCACTATTCTTTTATGGCAAGTATGCTTGCAGTTGTCACAAGAAGAACCTGCCCAGGTTTGCTTTAGAATATATGAATTCAACTTGAAATATTATGCTGCTATTAAAAATTATATTGCCAAAGACTGAACCAACAAGGAAAAATACTTTCATGGTACTGGTAGGTAGAAATGGTAGGATTTAATTTCATATGACTGATTTTAAAAATTACATTTTTGTTATAAAATTCTTGAAAGTAAATATATCACATAGTGGTATATAGTGGAAATATGCATGTCCTCCCCCCTTCACTTTTCCTTACTTTCCACACTTTTTCTAGTAACCACTTTCTGTATTAAAATAATAAACTTGAGGGGGAAAAATCTATAATTTATCTTTACAGACGAGCTACGGAGACAACTGAAAAAGTTGTGTTTATAATGTTTCAAGCTCAAAAGAGCCTACTAACCAGAATGATACTTGCTCAGTCTTATTAAGCATTGAAGTATAGGTATAGCTTATTACTCTAATAACTAGTGTTACTCCATGTTAAAAATGCAGGATTTGTATAGAATTCATGTTAGGTGCTCTTCTGTTTTACTTGTACTAACTCATTTAATACTAACAAAAACCCTGTGAAGCAGTAGTGGTGGTGGTTGCTCTTGGGGCCTAAAAATATTTGTAATTTTTTTAAGTTAACATAGCTAATAACCAGTGCAGCCCAGTTTTGAACTGGTGTCACACCAGAGCCTATAATTTTAAGCATTATATAGTAATTACCTAGATTTTGTGTTGTGGTATAGAAAAGGTGACTTAGAAAGAAAAAGGGAAAAATAGTCAAATAAAAATAGTCAAACTGTACCTAATGTAAGATTTTGCCTATAAACTGAATGGTAAATGCACAAATTTCTGTTTGTTGCCGTGTCACGTAAAAATGGCTAGATTGAGTATCATTAAATTTAGAGGGTATATGAGGAGCCCTATATTGTAGGCTAGATGGTCTACTTGAAATTACCTTTCTGGGGTGGATCTCAAAGATGGGCAGTGGACTTCTCAAGTAGCTGAAACAGAGAGATAATGAGAGATTTCAAGCCACTGCAGATTAAGAGAGATGAGCCTTGTATATAAAGACAATGAGGATAGAGACCAAATCGTGGTTTAAAATATGAGCTCCAGGCCGGGTGTGGTGGCTCACGCCTGTAATCCCAGCACTTTGGGAGTTGGAGACCAGCGGATCACGAGGTCAGGAGATTGAGATCATCCTGGCTAACATGGTGAAACCCCGTCTCTACTAAAAATACAAAAAATAGCCGGGCGTGGTGGAGGGCACCTGTAGTCGTAGCTACTCGGGAGGCTGAGGCAGGAGAATGACGTGAACCCAGGAGGCAGAGCTTGCAGTGAGCCGAGATAGTGCCACTGCATTCCAGCCTGGGCAACAGTGCAAGACACCATCTCAAAAAAAAAAAAAAAAAAAATACGAGCTCCAAATGAAGGTCCCAAGGGTAGGCTCCAAATTGTAGTCAATCTAAAATTGGTTTTAAAAGCAGCAGCTTCTCTTGTGGGCAACTGCATCCAGCAGGAGCAGCAGGGATTCCTAACAGAGGTTGATAATTCTTCTGAAAAACTAGGTAGGCTAGCTAGTTAATCAATAATGAATTCCCATGTATCCTGCTTCAAATAGGAAGTCAAATATGAAAAACGATTTTATGAAAGAGGAATTCAAAGTTTTCTTGATCATATTCCTTATAATTAGCAGTTTTATTAATTTCTCTATTCTTTTCCAAATCCCATTTTCATTGGTGCTTTAGCAAGGTTATAAATAACTAACGTTTGTGCCTTATGTGATAAATAGAATAAAGACATTTTAAAAATAGAATAATTTTATGGCCTTAAGAGATTATGATTTAATATATAATTCAAATATTTTAATTGAATATTTGAATATTTCTGTAGGTATTCCTTTCTTTCATTTACTAGTCAAAGACAGCATTCCCATCACCTAGCAGAAAGGAAATGGATCTTCCAGTCTGGGTAACATAGTGAAACCCCATCTCTACAAAAAAAATAAAAATAAAAAATTAGCCGGGCATGGTGACACATGCCAGTAGTCCCAGCTTCTTGGGGACTGAGGCAGGAGGATCACCTGAGTCTGGGAGATTGAGGCCTGTGGTGAGCTGTGATTGTGCCACTGCACTCCAGCCTGGGTGACAGAGCGAGA
Source organism: Macaca nemestrina (assembly GCF_043159975.1). Lineage (NCBI taxonomy): Eukaryota > Metazoa > Chordata > Mammalia > Primates > Cercopithecidae > Macaca > Macaca nemestrina. The sequence goes on from NC_092132.1 coordinate 75,052,884, forward strand.
CCCTATCTCAAAGAAGAAAAAATAAACCAGAAAGGAAACAGATCTGTATTAACTCTTCTGGTGGGAAATGAGGATATTGGCATCTGTTGAAAATAACCTAGTAAAAATTTGTTGGATTCACGAATGAGTGTGAGGCACGCTTCTAGCACAATAAAATATATCTTTTTCTAATTTACTTATGCCTCATAACAGTCATGAACGTCTTCACAGGTAGGTGTAAATATTCTCATTTTATGGAGATTAATGTGCAGAGAAAATAATATGGCCAGAGATAGTGCACAGTGGAGCTCAAGTTCCACACAGACCTTCTGACTCCAAGTCCATTACTCTTGTTGTATAGATATATATATACACATCACAAGAAAATGTCATAATTGTTCAAAGTTCCAAGGATAGGCATTGATTATTTTGGGTCAAAAAATTAGATGATTATAACTTATTTCAAAATTGATTTAGCCAGAGAATGTTGAACCCTAAACACAAAGTACTATGTTATTGCTCTGTGGGATATATGAACTGATTGTCTTTAAGAAGCATGTAATGTAGTTGAGGTTGACATATACATTAACAAAAGGAGCAATACTATTTAATTAATGTGTAGTGTATATATATAGGCATTCTATGAGTGCCCCTAGAACTGTGTCTCCTGTCACATGCTAGGTATCCGATAAAGATTGATTGATTGAATGAGTCTAAATTAGAGTGTCTTGGTTAGGGAGGGATTCAGGGATTAGATAAGACTTGTGGCAAGGTCTTAGAAGACAACTAAAATTTAGATACCATGAGAAAGGTGGTGTTGGAGAGGATGGCATTCCAAACGGGAGACACAGGATGACCAAAGAAGAGGTGAGAATGAGGAAAGCCCATACAGGGCTTTGAATAGAGCAGTTTGGCTAGAAGGAGCCATTTGTATAGAGTAATGGAAGGTACAGTTAGAAATACAGCTTTGAGCCAGGCTTAGAGACCTTTACATGCTAGATTAAGGAGTTTTCATTTTATTGTTCAGCAGTGGTTGCTGTCAAAGAGTTAAATTCCAGGAGCTAACAAGTGACATTACCAAAGTAACATTTTATGTAGATTGATTTGCTCTTGAAGCTGAGCATGTTGGCCTGCACCTGTGGTCCCACCTACTCTGGAGGCTGAGGTAGGAGGATCACTTGAGCCCAGGAGTTTGAGGCTGCAATGAGCTGTGATTGTGCCACTGTACTCCAGCCTGGGTGACAGAGCAAGACTCCATTTCTTTTTTTGTTTTGTTTTTTTTTCTTTTTTCTTTTTTTTTTTTTTTTGAGACAGAGTCTCACTCTGTAACCCAGGCTGGAGTGCAGTGATGTGATTTCGGTTCACTGCAACCTCTGCCTCCTGGGTTCAAGTGATTCTCCTGCCTCAGCCTCCTGAGCAGCTGGGACTACAGGCATGCGCCACCACACCCAGCTAATTTTTGTATTTTTAGAGATTTTTGTATTAGAGATGGGGTTATACCATATTGACCAGGCTGGTCTCGAACTCCTGACCTCGTGATCCCTCAGCCTCCCAAAGCGCTGGGATTACAGGAGTGAGCCACCATGCCCAGCTGACTCCGTCTCTTTAAATAAAAAGAAAAAAAGAAAAACAAACGAAACCGGAAGTTCTGGTTTGCTCTTGGTACACAGGGTGAATTTGGAAATTGGAGAGAAAATAGACCAGAGGTGAAAATTCTAGTGAGAGAGGCTATGTGTTGGCTTAGAACAGTAGGGATGGCATTCCAGATGGACTGAGTGTCTCTGACATCAAAAAGATTTGTCAGAACCTGATTATTGTCAAGAGAAAGTCAGTATTTAAAAAAAAAAAAATAGAATTACATATAGGATAATAGTCTTAAAGTTGTTCTCTGAGAACCAGTGTCTTATTAGTGTGTTCTAATTGAGAACTGCCATGCTATGTCATTCACTTAATCTGGATTTTAGTTTTTTGTTATTTTTTACCAGTTGAAAAATATAACACTTACTTTTTCAGCTTGTGCTGCCATAACAAAATACCGTAGACTGGGTGACTGAAACAACAGACATTTATTTCTCACAGTTCTGGAGGCAGGGAGTCTAAGATCATGGTGCCAGCATGGATCCCAGTGAGAGCTCTCTTCTTACACATGGTGGTCTTCTTGCTGCATCCTCACATGGCAGGGAGAGAAAGAAAGAGAGAAGGGGAAGTCTCTGGTCTCTTATGTGGACACTAGTTCCATCATAAGGATCCCATTCTCATGACCTCCTCTAAACATAATTACTCCCTAAAGACCTCACCTCCAAATACCATCACATTAGGGGTCAGGACTTTGATTTATGAATATTGTGCCCCATAGACATTGAGTCCATATATGTAATTTTAAGCCCTTTTTGGGTTATTTATATCATGCTCTTCTTTTCTTAGAGGTAAGTACTATCTAGAATTTATTGTGTCTTATACCCATTTAAAGAAAAAAGTTTACTCTTTATGTATTTGTTTGTAATATTTAGTATTTTTTAGGTTTGAAAGCTCAGTTAAATAGTATACTGTTCGTATTATTCTGCAACTTCTTTTTTTCCCATAACATTATGGGGTTTTTTTGGTGATAATATCCATGTAGTTGCAAGTCAGTCAAATGTGCAGTATTCCATTTTGTGAACATAGACAATTTATCAGTTTTTCTCTTGATCTGCATTTAAGTTGTTTCTAATTTTTTCCAATTTCAGGCATTCCAGCAGTGAACATTTTTGTTCATGATACCTTACATAGATATGACAGTTTCTTTGGGGTATTACCTATGAGGGTAATATCCCTAGACTGGGTTATATGTGATTTTTAGCTTCATTAAATATTTTCAACTTATTCCAATTTACATTGGAGCCTGAAGTATATAGGTTGACATTTGGTATAAGACTTTGTTGTTGTTGTTAAGAGATGGAGTCTCATTCTGTTTCCCAGGCTGGAATGCAGTGGCACTATCACAGCTCTCTGCAGCCTCTAACTCCTGGAATCAGGGGATCCACCCACCTCAGCCTCCCAAGGAGCTGAGACTACAGGTGTGTACCACCATGTTCAGCTAATTATTTTATTATATTGCCCAGACTGGTCTCAAACTCTTGGTCTCAGGTGATCCTCCTGCCTCAGCCTCCCAAAGTGGTGGGATTACAGGCATGAGCCATTGCACTCAGCCAAGACTTTTTTTTTTTTTGAGACGGAGTTTTGCAATGGTGTGATCTCAGCTCATCGCATCCTCTGCCTGCCTGGTTCAAGTGAGTCTCCTGCCTCAGCCTCCCAAGTAGCTGGGATTACAAGCAGGCGCCACCACGCCTGTCTAGTTTTGTATTTTTAGTAATGACAGGGTTTCTCCATGTTAGTCGGGCTGGTCTCGAACTCCCAACCTCAAGTGATCTGCCCGCCTTGGCTTCCCAAAGTGCTGGGATTACAGGCATGAGCCACCACACCCAGCCCACTGTTTTTTTTAAGACTTAATTTTTGTTAGCATGAGGGGTATGAAATGGTATTTTGCTATTCAGTTTCATTATGCATTTTCTGGTTACTGTTGGGATTACACAGTGCACAGTGGCCATTCCGATTCCTTCTTCTGAATTGCCTGTTAATATATTTTGCCAATTTAGCTGTAGGGTGAATTTTTTTTTTTTTTTTTTTTTTGAGACGGAGTCTCACTCTGCCTCCCAGGCTGGAGTGCAGTGGCTCCATCTCGGCTCACTGCAAGCTCTGCCTCCCAGGTTCACGCCATTCTCCTGCCTCAGCCTCCCAGTGATGTTTTTTATATTGACTTACAGATATTGATGTATTCCAAATACTTCAGGTGGAATTTTTAACCTTTGGTTAACTAGCTGTGTTAGTATGATAGAACTCTGTATCAGATCAACTTTGGTGAAAAAGGTGATCTTGTTTTGGAAAAAGGATCGTACCATTTACATGAAATGGAGTAATCTGGTCACTACAGTTGTGCACCCTTATACATGGTTTCAGTTATCTGCGGTCAACTATGGCCCAAATTTATTGCATGGAATATTCCAGAAATAATTCATGAGTTTTTAATTGCATGCAGTTCTGGGCATTGTGATGAAATTTCCCGCCATCCTGCTGTGTCCTGCCTAGGAGATGAATCCTCCCTTTGTCCCTCATCTCCACACTCTATGTGCCACCCACCTGTCAGTCACCTTGTAGCCGACTTGGTTTTCAGGTTGACTGTCTAGGTATCCCAGTGCTTGTATTCTGGTGACCCTTATTTGACTTAATAATGGCCCCAAGGCCCACGACTATTGATGCTGGCAATTTGGATACTCCAAAGAGAAGCCGTAAAATGCTTCCTTTAAGTGAAAAGGTGAAAGTTATCGACAAGGCTGAGGTTGCCAAAATCTATAGTAATAATGAATCTTCTATTCTGAAATTGTAAATAGTATATTGTTATAATTCTATTTTATTATTAACTATTGCTGCTAATTTCTTACTGTGTCTAATTTATAAGTTAAACTTTATAGGTATCTGTGCATAGGAAAAGGAAAAACCGGTGTATATAGAGTTCAGTAGTGTCTGTGGTTTTAGGCATCCACTCGAGGATGAAGGGGACTACTCTACTTCACTTCCCTAAAGATAAAAGAAATACAATCTCTATTGCATCAAGGCTGAAATTACAGCAGCCTTCTCAGGCCTTCTTCCCTTGTCCCACATTGACCGCCACTGTTTTTTTGCACTTGTGTCCACTGGCCCCCTTGTCCTTCCTGTCCGACCAAGCTCATGTAAACCTATTTAAAAGTTGGTATTCCACTTGTTGAGAGACCTGGCTTTGCCTGGCAGCATGGGTGCTTGATTTTGCCTTTGAATCTTTCCCACAGCAGTCCTAGCCAAGTTCGTATTTGGGCTATGATTCAAGGAACTGCAATTAAGAGTAACCCTGATTTAATTTTCCCGTCTTCTCTCCTCTTTGTAAAGGTACTTTAAGGTGTGTAAGTTTTAAAAATACGTATGGTGGCCGGGCGCGGTGGCTCAAGCCTGTAATCCCAGCACTTTGGGAGGCCGAGACGGGTGGATCACGAGGTCAGGAGATCGAGACCATCCTGGCTAACACGGTGAAACCCCGTCTCTACTAAAAAAATACAAAAAACTAGCCGGGCGAGGTGGTGGGCGCCTGTAGTCCCAGCTACTCGGGAGGCTGAGGCAGGAGAATGGCGTGAACCCAGGAGGCGGAGCTTGCAGTGAGCTGAGATCCGGCCACTGCACTCCAGCCTGGGCGACAGAGCGAGACTCCGTCTCAAAAAAAAAAAAAAAAAAAAAATACGTATGGTAACTTCTGTAGGACCAAAGGACTGGACATGTTGATTATCTGTGCATGTGCTTAATCATTAAAATTATATGAAAGTTAGTACAGTAAATATGATAGTAGTTAAAGAACCAAGTAAGACTCTGGGTTTGAAATCAAGCTCTGACACTTACATAAAAAAGGGGATAGTATAAATACCTGCTTCATAGGGATGTTGTTAAAGGAGATGTATATAAAGTGTTTAACATTAGGCTTAGCACTTGCTAAGCACTCAATAAATATTAGCTGGTCTCAAAATTAATTTGAAGCTTTGATATTGAGAAGGTATTAGAGTATGAGGTGCTTGTTAATTCTTTGTATTATAATTATTTTATAATATCTTCTATATATACTGAAGTTTAAAATTTTTAACTTATTTTACATGTTTTCCTAAATGAAGACTTAGATCTCTCTGCAGTGGTTGGCCATCATATTCACTGTTTGCTGTATCCACTTTTTTCCTCTCATCTGGAGCATGCCTATAATTTTGTACTTTTTTTCATTTTTTTTCTATAAAAGCATATTGTCATATAAGCAAGGGAGAGGGTTAGCTTTGAAGAATCACCTTTTGTGTAATACGCTGTTTTATCTTTACTATCACCTATAATAGGGGCCTGGGTGGTGTGGCATTTCCCAGTAAAATGTCTGCTTTGTTCACTCACTAGTTTATGTTTCAGTAATTATTGTGATTGCTCCCCTTTTTTGGTAAGCATTTTGTAAATGTTTTAGTTGTTAATCATTTTTTAGCTGGAAACTTTTACTTGACAGTCCGTTTTTTAAGGAATAGATTCCTTATTAAAGTAAGTGTTACTGTTCCTGCTTTTAAGGAAAACAAATTGACAGCCTTTAGTATCTTTAAGAGTAGGACATGGATGTTAGTGTACTATTCAGTAATTTAAAATTGACTATGTAATTGTGCTTGTGATAGTTAACACTAGAAGTTGAACAGTTAATTTGTTCATTATAATGTTTAAAGCAAATGGTTAGGTATGTGTCTACCTTAGCCCCACATATAGATAGACACTTCATCCTCGTTAGACCCTACCTTGTTGGTTTAGAGTTAAAATTCATTTGCAAGTTTCAGGTCAAGAAATAATACATTTGAGATGTTAAAGACTCATTTCCAGCCAGACATAGTGCCTCATGCCTGTAATCCCAGCACTTTGGGAGGCCGAGGAGGGTAGATTGCTTGAGTCCAGGAGTTCCAGATTAGCTTGGGCAACATGGTGAAACCTTGTCGCTACAAAAAAAATTAAAAATTAGCTGGGTCAGGGGATCACTTGAACCCAGGAGGTCAAGGCTGCAGTGAGCTGTGATCACACTACTATTCTCCAGCCTGGGCGACAGACCGAGACCTTGTCTCAGAAAAACAAAAACAAAACACAAAGACTCATTTTCATTGTCTAAGCATATATTCATACATTGACAGCATCTAAGCTACTGGATAATGGATCTTTATTTGATTTTGCTTTAACTTTGTTGGGGAGGGTTATGGTTCTAACTTTGTTTCCTGGTAGTGGTGTTGAACAGGAAGGGATGAGTTAAAGGGGTTGTCTTGTTGTCAGATTTTCTTTACACTTTGTATTTGACTCATCCTGCTGACTAATAAGCCTTGTGTTTAACACCGAATCAGGGACTCAGTACAGTGAATTTGTTCTTTATTCAATCATTTTAATTTCTATTTACATATAGCATAGTGATTCCCAGTCATAAGACTTTTATGTGCGAGAGCATCTCTTAGTAACAAAACATAGAAGTTTGTAATAACATTTAGTGTAAGGATTGAGGTTTTATTGAGTGATTATTTTTATTTAATCATTGCTTTGATAATATTTTTTCAACCGAAGTTTGAGGTTAAGTGTCTAAGCCTCTAAATTCTATTTCTAGTTTTATATATTTTAATCATGGTAAAGTTTTATGCACATAATTGCTGTATACATATTTCTTCATCTAACATTTTACAAATAATAGTAATTTCTCTTCCATGTCTTTTGGTAATAATTATTTTTCTCTATGAAACTTTTTATGGTTCTCTGGAATAAAATGTTATTGAAGTATAACAAAATAATTATGACTACCATCAAATTTAAGTTTACATTATGTACCAAGGTATCATAATAAGTCCTGTAGGGAATACAAAGATGAGTAATACAATCGCTATGCTGGTCTATTTCATGTTTATAATATACTTAAGGCAAAATAAGTACGTAGGCAGTAATAACCATGTTATAACATCAATAGTTTTCTACCTTTGTGTCCTTATTTCCTGATACAGGCACATATTTATAGACTGACCAAAAGGCTTTGTCAGAGTAGTCCAATGGTTTCAGGGGATTGAGAGAGGGGAAGGTCTCACTTGTATGAAGCACTTAGGAAAGGCCTTCTGAGGCAGCAGCTATTGAGATAATAAACCTTTGAGGGTCAGTAAGACTTACATAGGCAGAGGATGGAAGGAAAGGTCACTCAAAATGGAAGGATGGAAAGCATGAGCAATGATCTGTCTGCATGAAAATGCCAGGCCAAGTCAAAGAATACTTCACACAGTGTGAGTTTGCTTGAAACTCAGACCATACAGCTAGGGGAATATTTGATGGACAGAGCTAGGAAAATGGGTAGATTGCACAGGTCCCTGAATGCCAGATCCCTGTTTTGATTTCACAGAGAGTAAGAAAAAGATAAGTGACATTTATTGAGTTCCTACTATATGTTAAGAACTATGTTAGATGGTTAATACAATCACGTTGAATCGTCAAATCAGTACTGTACAATAATTTCTAACTCCATGTTACACATGAGGGAATTGTGACCTAATAACTTGGTGCTAATTATAGGATAGTTTGAGTAAGGGAGAGACCTGGCATGAGAAGTTATTGGTGGTGCGGTTACTGAAGAGAAAGAAATCCTGGTAATTGCAGAGGGATTGGAAAGAAGGTGATGTGATCAAGAGAAACTGCGAAAGTAGAATCTAAAGGTCTTGGAAATTGATTGGATTTGAAGATTGAGAGAAAAAGGAGTTAGAAAAATTCGCTGGTGACTTATGAAATGAAAAGTAGCAGATACAGATTTCCTGTCTCCCCTCTCCTGGGGAAAAAAAATAGCAGATAAAGAAAGAGTTCCTCAGAAAGGTGAGGAGTTCAATTTTGGTTACATCTAGGGAGAGATGTTCATGAGAGCTTGAAAGTTGGGTACTGTAGTAGCTAAGGTAATATCCTGAAGCTACAAATGAAAAATGGGTCTCATTTACATGGATATGATCTTTGATACTGTATCAGCAGACAAGATTTCAAGGAGCAGCTTTGTAGTGAGAAGAAAAGGCAAGGTTGTTATTCAAGAAATGCCCATCAGGCCAGGCGCAGTGGTTCACACCTGTATTCCCAGCACTTTGGGAGGACGAGGCTGGCATATCACTTGAGCTCATGAGTTCAAGACCAGCCTGGGCAACATGAGGAAATCCTGTCTGTACAAAAAATATAAAAAATTAGCTGAGCATGGTGGTGTGCCTCTGATCCCAGCTACTGGGGAGTCTGAGGTGGGAGGATCACCTAGAAGGCGGAGGTTACAGTGAGCCGAAATCGTGCCACTGTACTCCAGCCTGGGTGACAGAGCGAGACTGTGCCTCAAAAAAAAGGAAAAGAAAAAAGACATGCTCATCTGTTTTTTTTTTTTTTTTTTTTTTTTTTTTGCTCTTGTTGCAGAGGTGGGGCTCAGTGACAGGGAGACGCAGACCCAAGACAGGTCAGGGGGGTAGGAAAGGAGAAACAAGATAGTGCCAGTGTCACTGAAGCCAAGGGACAACAGTGAAAAAGTTCTCTGATAGAGGCAAATTGTACAAGACTTCAGAGAATGGCAGGAAACTATAGTCTCTGTGTGGTTCTCCAGGGCCAGCGACCCTATGGCATTTGGAAAGGGGTGGGGGCGGTTTTGGTGTGTGCCTTGCTAACAGTCTAGCAAAGCACAGGGGAGGCCCCGACGGCCCCATCTCAAATGTCCACCTCCTGCCCTCTTCTCTAATCCTCCTGCCTGCCGCTTTTCCTCCTTAGTGCTTATCATCATCTTACATACTATATCTTTTCCTTATTTATCTTGTTTATTGTCTGTCTCTAGATTGTTAGGTCGAGAGGGCAAAGAAACTTATCTGATTGGTTTGCTGCTATATGCAGTGCCTAGAACAGTGCCCTGCATTTAGGAAGGACCCCAAGGAATGGTTCATGAATAAATGTGTGGCAATTATAGTGATTTGAATAACTAACCTTTCTCCTTCAATATACTGTAAGCTTCTTAAATGGAACTGAGTCATCTTTGTAACCCTAACAATGCCTTACATGTTATTGTAGCTGATATATAAAGTTTTATTTATAGTAGCATCAGAAGGGAAAAACCAGGGATTTGGGACTCAACTGGTCTGAACTTAAATTTCTTCTGTTCTTACTAATTTGGCCCCAGTTAAACGACCAGACCTCTCTCTAAGCCCTATTTTCTTTAGCTGTAAAGTGGACTAAACTAGTACCTCTGTCATAGGGCTGTTGAGGATTAAAAGATGACACCTATCAGAGTGGCTGGCATATTGTTTGTGCCCAGTAAATAGTGTTTTGCAGTCTTTCTACTCTGTAACCTCAAGTAAATTACTTCACTTCACTGAGCCTCAGTTTTTTCATCTCTAAAAGGGAAGGATGAAACCAATCTCATGAGATTTGGAGGAACCAATGAGACAGTAGGCACAGGTGCCCTCTGTTCTTTTTGTATCATGACTGAGAGCAGACTCTGGAACCAGACTGTATGAATTCCAATCCTAACCCGTTTACTTTAGCTTTACTTGACTTTTCTGTGCCACAGTTTCCTCATGTGTAAATTGGGAGACATAACAGTACCAGCTCCATGGTACTGTGAAAGAAATGGATGTGAATATTAATTAAAAGCTTAGACCGATGTTTGGCATATGGTAAGCACTAAAAGTGTTTGATTTAAAAAGTAATAAAATAGTGTGCCTTTATTGCTTTTTTCTTTCTCTTCAGTCTGTCAAATGGTATAACGAATGAGGCACCTTTACAATGAAGTCGGCCATGTTTATGTTGGAAAATATAATGAAACAACAAAAACAATACTACTGCTTCTTCATGGTTTGACCTGACTGGGTAAGGCAGCTGTGGTCCCAAATCTTCCACGCAGCGGCACTGTAAAATCTGTCCTTTAGTCCCTGTTCTTGTCGAGATTCATTTACTAGCAATGGCAGCCTGATTGAGAGCTTGTCTCTGAATAATGTTTTTGTCACTTGCAAATCTGCCTCCATTTCCTTGCCTCCCCTTCTGCCAGCTGGTCTCTAGGAATGGTTGGGAATGTAGTTTGAGTATAAACCTGGGAGGAAGCAGCAAAATTAAGAGGGACAGGTGGTGAGTGGCTGGCCGATCTGGAAATCTTCCCCTCTTGCTAGGGAAGGTTTTCTGTAGTAGCAGTAACAAAACTCTAAGAACATATCCTTAAATGTGTCCCTCAGTTCTTTAATTCTGTCAAGAATAAAAGCTCTCTGTATGTAAAGAACCATGGAGCTTATTGCATCACTGATGACTTGGCTGGATCTTTATTCACATCCAAAACAGACTTAGGAAGGAAAGGTAGCTGCTTCAAGTCAGCAGATTCAGCTTCCATTCATGTAGCAAGTTGCTGTTGCAAAAGCTGTTGTGTAGATCTTCTTTCCGCTAGCAGAGGTTCTCCTGGATCTTCTTTGTGTGTGATTCATGGTTATGCCTAATCTTCCCCCAACTGTCACCTTGGTGCTGGGATGGCAAGCATTCTTCACTCTCTGGTGCCAATTCCTATTGATTATAGTGATTGCATGGAGTGCTGTGTTGAGGAGAATTGAGAGGCCACATACAGGCTTAGAAGTGATTAATTGGCAACGTCTGCTGTGTGAGGGGAGAGGAGGTAACCACAGCGTATGTGTTGTGCATGTGCTGGACGTGATGGATTCCACGCTAGGGCTTACCCTTGAGAGATTCAAAGTTGCATTTTGTGTCTGTGTATTTTTGTCTTTGAATTAGTATGTACTTATTACTATATTACACAGTAAAATATAAATAAACTGGGAATTACCGATTAGCTTGGGTTATATAGAATTACCTATGTATGCTTTTCATGGCTTGCTTAAAGCGTGGATCTAAAATTTTATTAGTTCTTACATTTCTGAAATAAAATTCTCTACATTTCTCTACACTTTTTGTGAGTTTCTCTTGTTTAGTCAATATATAATTTTGATCTCCTGTTTTTTAAGTTTGGCAGAAAATACTCTTAAATTTTTGGGTAATTTCACTTACCAAACTACTGACAAATTAACATGAGTCACTTGCAACGTTGGGCACACAGCAGGTGGCTGTGATAGACTTGGGGGTTCCAATCATTGTAGAACAAACCAGACATCTCTTTCGTTAAGGAATGGTCATGTGTCTATTGTCCCTTGGCTTCTCTCCTTATGGGACAGAGGTATTCCTCAGTTTAACCACTGAGGTATAAAGGTATTTTTAAAATTTTATTTTGTTTCCTTCCTGTGAATCAAAGTAAGTCTTTCCTAATTTGGCAGCTGACAAAGAATACTCTTTCATTGAGTTAGAATGTTGAAAGTATAAGCAAAAATTTGAGAGGCACTTTTTATATTTGCTAAGTAAAAAAATATTTATATTAGGCTTTTCAAAAAAGTATGATAAAATACACATAAAATTGACCCTTTTAACCATTCTTAAATGTATAGTTCTGTGGCATTAAGGGTATTCACACTGTTATACAACTATCAACAACATCCATCTTCACAATTTTTTCATCTTCCTTTACCCATTAAACACTCTACCCATTAAACTCTAACTCCCCATTCCTACCTGCCCCCTCTCCCCCCACCCCTGGTAACCACCATTCTCATTACTGGAGCTACTTAAAGATTTGACTACCTCATGTAAGAGGAATCATACAATCTTTGTCTTTTTGTGACTGGCTTATTTCACTTAGCATAATATCTTCAAGGTTCATTTATGTTGTAGCTGGTGTCAAAATTTCCTTTTTATGGCTGAATAATATTGTATTGTGTACCACATTTTGTTTATTCATCTGTCAGTGGACACTTGAGTTGCTTTCACCTTTTGGCTATTGTGTATAATGCGGCTATGAACATGTGTTCTTACATCTATTCAAGTCCCTGCTTTCAGTTCTTTTGGATACATACCCAGAAGTGGAATTGCAGGATCATATTTTTTGAAAAACTTTTGTTTTCCACAGTGTTTTCCACTATGGATGTGCCATTTTACATGCCATCAGGAATGCACAAGGGTTCTAGTTTTTCTGCATCCGCACCCACACTTGCTATTTTCTATATTTTTGATGGTAGCCATCCTTATGGGTGTGAGGTAGTATCTTATTGTGCTTTTTATTTGCATTTCCCTAATGATTAGTGATGTTGAGCATATTTCCATGTGCTTATTGGCCTATTTATATGTCGTCTTTGGAGAAATGTGTATTCAAGTCCTTTGCCAGTAATCGGGTTCCTTGCTTTTTTGCTATTGAGTTGTAGGAGTTCGTCATATATTCTGGATGTCAATCCCTTATCAAATATACGGTTTGCAATTTTTTTCCCCTGTCCCATGGGTTGCCTTTTCACTCTGTTGATAGTGCCTTTTGATGCCTGAAAGTTTTTAATTTTGATGAAATCCAAGTTATTTTTCTTTTGTTGCCCATGCTTTTGGTATCATATATAAGAAATACCAAATCCCGTGTCATGAAGTTTTTTCCCTTGTGTTTTCTTGTAAGTATTGTTTAACTTTTACTCTCTTACGTTTAGATCTTGTGAATCATTACGAGTTAATTTTTGTATACGTAAGGTAAGGCTCCGGCATTATTCTTTTTCGTGAGGATATCCAAGTTTCCCAGTACTATTTGTTGAAAAGACTATCCTTTCCCCATTGAATGGTCTTGGTACCCTTGTCAAAAATCATTTGACCATATATGTGAGAGGTTTTTTTTTAAGGTTAGGTTCAGAGTTTCATAATTTCTCAATGATATTGCACACTTCCTAACTATTGTCCCTAATTCAGGTATCATTTTTGACACATTTCTACTCTGGCATTCTGATTATATTTTCTAAGTTTTGCCTGCTTTTCTATTTTTCCCTCTTTGATTATGAGTCCCTGGAGGGCAGGGATTTTGCTCTGGAGACGTAGTGTCTTATGCGTCATTGGTACTGAATATGTGTTTGTTGGATGAAATTAACTTAGAGCTAAAAAAAAGAAAGAACTAGAAGATAACAAGTTAGGTATAAAAAATACTTTTCCATTATTATAAACTATTACTGTGGCTTATGGGCCTTTAAGGAAATATGTCTTTTTTCTGCTAATGATATTTGCCCTCTTTTCCCATACTTGCCACTGTGACTGCAGTTATCACCCTCTTGCTTACAAGGATAAATAATCTTCACAAAAATTTGAGAGGAAGATGAGTAGAAATAAGTAGAAAACAGAAGAAAGGAAAGGAAAGGTGAAAGAAATCAACCTCATTCAAAAGCATTTAACAGTACACTTGAAGTTGAGTCAGAACAGGCCAAAGGTACTAAGAAGCAGTGATATGCTGTGAGAAATGCAGTCTTGCAGACAAACTTAAAACACATGTTCCCTAGCACCTTTTGTCACAAGTGTCTCTTGTGCCTGTTGAAATTTGGAATACATGAATAATTAATTATTTGTCTCAGAATATAACATCTCTATAAAGAGTAGCTTCTTGTCTTTGACAATTCTATTTGTATGGTCAAATCTGCAAATAAATGAAAACATTAATTAGTCTGATCTTCATCAAAGTAGGCTGTCCAAAAAGACATAAAAGCCTTAATACCAATGACCTGTGTGATATTTGATAAATTGAGGAACCAGGTTTCTTCAGGGCCCTAATGTGTGTGATTGTCACTTTCTTTTGACTCTATTTGGGAAAAGTTAATACATAGGAGAACCAGAGAATGTAGAGTCAGAAGAGCAAATCTGGTTAACCCACCAGAGTTAAGGATGGGAAGAAGTTATATAGGGCCATTAAGCCATCATGGTCAAAGCATATGTTGTACCCTGAAAGCTCCATCCTCTCTAACATTTTATTTTGTTTTATTTTATTTTTAAATAATAGATACAGTGTCTCACTATGTTGCCCAGGCTGGTCTTGAACTCCTGGGCTCAAGCGATCCTCCAACCCCAGCCTCCCAAAGTGCTGGGATTACAGGTGTTCCCCGCTGCAACCAGCCACTAACCACCACTACTTAAGTAGTATGGTCTACTCTCTGCTTTCAGTTTCTTTTTGACTTAATAACAGTTTGGGAGATTCTCCTTACTTAGTACATAAATGATTCTAAAGCTAGACACTTTCAGCCCTCCGTGTCTGCAGGTTTCACATCTTTTGAATTCAACCAACCATGGATCAAAAATATTTTTAAAAACCAATAAAAATAGTACAAATTTTAAAAACAACACAATATAACAATTATTTACATAGCACATTGTATTAGGCATTATAAGTAATCTATAAATAAAGTCTATGTGTAGGTTATAAGCAAATATCATTTTATATCAGGGACTTGAGCATCTGAGGATTTTAGTATCCATGGGAGGTCCTGTAACCAATACCCTGTGGATATAGGGAATGACTGTCTGTACCAGAAAAGTCTAACCAGAGGCAATGGTTATCCAAGTCTGAGAATTTGAAACGGATGACTTTGAGAGTCCCAAGACTAGATGGCTCTCACATTCTCTTTAGCCCCTTTTAAAGTTCTGGTTGTTCATTAAAACTGTCAGAGACTTATTTGGGAATAATACTAATCTCAAAGAGCTGGATTAATCAGTGAATCAAATTATTGTGATCTTTCTCTGTGCCTTTGGCGTTTGTGAAAGCCCAAGGTTTATAAGGTATAACCTGTATAGACCACTAGGGTTCTCATTAACTCTGGTTAACAGGTCACTTAAGAATTTCAGTTTTAACCTAGTGGTTGGTACTCCACTGACTTCAAGGAGTAAATACATTTTTAAAGGCAACTTACTTTAGAGTGGTTTACAGTGCGCCAATTAGGAAGAATTTAACTGAGTCGTTTCAAGCCTCTGAAATCCTTGGATGAAGTACAAATGCTGAGATGGAAATGTAGTATGCTATTTGTATATTATTCCATTTCATGAAGTGGTAACTTGGCAGAGTCGTGTTTAGAAGTGATTGCACTCTATAGTCCTTCTCTTCAGCCCTCTTTTGTGTGGGTATAATCTGCAGTAGTATCATAGACATTTATGCACTGCTGTTTGCATAAGCCTTTTATTGGAAATAACCCAACAAAATGGCAGTCCCTGCTAGCTTAGCACAGTTGGGCCTTTTCTAAGGCTCATTTTCCTACAGATCCAAAAAAAAAAAAAATCGCTAGTTAATGTTAGTGGGATGATACCCACAAGCAAGAGATTCAAAGATGGCTCTTTTCTCTATCTGTTGCTTACCTGAGGAAGGAGGTCAGAGGCCCAAGTGACTTAATTCTATGTAGATCTATGCCTAATGGAAACAATAAATTCAAATGGGCAGTATTACTTTTTCCCTTACTATCCTACTATTTATGGAACGTATTTCTCACTGCATTTAAAAATGTATTTAACATATAGATTATTTCATGATATTTTATCAGGTTTAAAAAATCTGATATTTAGCTATAATATGGAATTACAATGCTAATGGGTTTACAAATTAATATTATAAATGACTGAAAAGTTCACACTCTGCAACTTGTTAAACATGTCACCTTCAGAGCTTATCTCATTTTTAATTAATAAATATGTGGTCATAGTGTATAAAGAAGAAATCTTTGTAGATTAAAGATTTGTCACCTTTTGGTACACTGAACTCTGTTTTTTAACATTTGTATTATAGAAATTTAGAATAGTATAGTAAACTTCTATGTACCCATCATACCCAGCTTTAGAAGTTATATAAACATTTTTGGCCTTTTTTTTTTTTTTTTGAAATGAGGTCTCGCTGATGCCAGGCTGGAGTGCAGTGGCACAATCTCAGCTCACTGCAACCTCTGCCTCCTGGGCTCAAGTGATCCTCTCACCTCAGCCTGCTCAACAGCTGGGATCACAGGCGTGCCACCACACTCGGCTGACTTTTTTCTTTTTTTTTTTTTTGAGACAGGGTCTTACTCTGTCAACCAGGCTGAAGTGTAGTAGTGCAGTTATGGCTCACTGCAGACCTTCCAGGCTCAGATGATCCTCCTACCTCAGCCTCCTGAGTAGCTGGAGCTATAAGTGTGTGTCACCACACCTGCCTGATTTTTGTATTTTTTGTAGAGATGGGTTTTGCCATGTTGCCCAGGCTGGTCTCAAACTCCGGAGCTCAAGTGATCCACCTGCCTCTGCCTCCCAAAGTGCTGGGATTACAGGGCATGAGCCACCACGCCTGGTCTTTGCTGTATTTTTAAATGATGAAAACAACATTACTAAAAGTTTGGAAATTAGAATGAAAATGACCTCTGGTCTCACCCAGTTTAATCTGACTCTCATCATCATTTTTTGGTCTTCTTCTTCTCCATCTCCCTCTCCCTCTCCCTCACTTTCTCCCTCTCCCTCACTTTCTCCCTCTCCCTCTCCTTCTCCCTCTCCTTCTTTTCCTCCTCCTCTTTCCTTTTTTTTTCTTTTCAGACAGAGTTGCGCTCTGTTGCCCAGGCTGGAGTGCAATGTTGTGATCTCGGCTCACTGCAACCTCCACCTCCTGGGTTCAAGGGATTCTCCTGCCTTAGCCTCCCAAGTAGCTGGGACTACAGGCGTGCACCACCACGCGCGTCTACTTTTTTGTATTTTAGTAGAGACAGAGTTTCACCATGTTAGCCAGGCTGGTCTCAAACTCCCAACCTCAGGTGATCCACCCGCCTTGGCCTCCCAAAGTGCTGGAATTACAGATGTGAGCCACCGCACCTGGCCTACAGTTTTGATATACAGACATTGTTTCTTCTTTTTGCTGAACATCATATCAAACTAAGAGCTAATGATGACTACCATCAATTGATGTCTTCCTATGCCATGCACTGGGCTAGTTGCTTTACGTATAATTCATAGACCCTTCACAATAACAATATAAACATCCTCTCTCCCCCAGAGACACACATTTATAGATAAGGAACCTGAGACAGGGAGGTTAAGTAACTTGCTCAGGCACTGCATATCTGGCATATGTATTCGGACAGAAGTCTAACTCTGAGGGCATGCTCTTTCCTCCCTCTAAAGTGGCCTCTTCAAAAGCATTTTTTCATGTTGCAACATAATCACCTTTTTAAGGAAAAAGAACTATCAGTATATAAATTTTGACCATGTGTCATACAGAAGCAGCACTAGGATAGATGCTGCTGTGGGTTAGAGAGATAAAAGGTGTGGTCTCTGCCCTTCAGTGTCAGTGCTCTAATGCTGAGGAGCCTGCCCCTCAGGTACACTAACAAAGAAAATGCATGGTTAGCTCAGGCCCACCCTGGTCATCTTTCTTTCTTAGAGCCAGTTGTGCCATATAACATAAACTGATCGTCGGGATAAAAACATCTGTCATATTTACAGTCCTAGGAAATGTGCAGAACATGTCCACCAGGGGGTGAAGAATCTTGCAGAACCACGTCAGAATTCTGTTCATCACAAGCTCCCAGTTAGAAACAACTTAAATGTCTACCAACAGGAGAATGGACAAACTTTAGTATATTCATACAATATCCTAAGCAATGAAAAGAAACAAATTGTTAATATACAGTCACCCTCTGTATTAGTGGGTTCTGCACACTAGATTCAGCCAACCTCAGATAGAAAATACTCAGGAGAAAAAAAATGTTGTCTCTACTGAACATGTGCAGGCTTTTTTCCCTTGTCATTATTCCCAAAACAATACAGTATAACTATTTGCATGGCACTCATTTTGTTAGGTATCATAAGTAATCTAGAGATGATTTCATGTATATGAGAGGATATGCATAGATTATATGCAGATTCTATACCTTTTATATCCAGGACTTGAGCATCCATGGATTTTGGTATCCACAGGGAGCTCCTAGAACCAATCCCCCAAGGCTATGCAGTAATATGGATGAAACTCGAAAGCTTTGTACTGAAAGGAGCCAGGACAGAGAGTACTTACTGTATGATTTCATTTATTTAAAGTTCTAGACAAAGCAAAACTAATCTGTGGTAATAGAAAATCAGAGTATAGTGGTTGTTGGCAAGGACGAGAGGTGTGGAGTTTGGCTGAGAACAGGCACAAGAGAACTTTGCAGAGTGATGGAAGTGTTCTACATTTTGATAGGAGCCTGGATTACATGGATGCTTTCATTTGTCTCAACTATTGAACTTTACTCTTAAGTTCTCTTTAGATCTGTATATGGCACTGAATGTAAATTGTACCTCAGTTTAAAAATGAAAACATTACTCTGTTGAATCCTTGTTTTACTTCTCACCAGACTCTTGGATTAAGAAATGAACCACAATTATATACAACCACCATCATAAAATGTTAAAGCTAAAAACAACTTGACAAATTATCTAGTCTAATTCCCTTGTAAACACTACTGCCTTGGTGAAGAAAAAAGTTTAAAATTGCTAATGATAAAATCTGCTGTTGCTATCTTTTGCACTCAGGAGGAGAGTTAGGCAATTTTACCAGTTCGTGTATGCCAGCAGAAAATATGACAGAGGGACAGATTTGCTAACAGCAATACATCTTGAAGTGTAAGCACAGAATCTGGATCAAGACATTTTACTTAGATGTGTTTGGCAGGAGTCGTTCTCTTACTGCGATTGATCTGGTCAGGGAATGCACAACATTTTGCTGCTGCCCATGATCTGGCTGAGAAATAATTTGTGAAAGCACCATTGTAGTTAATAAAGGACACATGGTGTTAATGTTAGCATGTCTGTGACCTCACGCTCTCTCTGTGGAAGTGATCTATAAGGTTGCCAAAGGTTTCATGACCTTGTGAGCAGAAAAAGAACACATTTGGGTAGACGGATTTCACAAACTGCCCCCTGCAGTTTTTTGCTAGTCTTTTAAAAGTCTCATATCTGCTAGTCATTGGATTGATTTTATATGTTGCCTTGGCTGATTATTGATTTTAGATTTTGCGTCCATAATGAAAATATTTAGGTGGTGGTAAAAATCATTATAACTTTTACAGGTTCTTTAGCAATTAAAACATTATCTTAAAAATTTTGAATTGTACTTTGGGTTTTCGTTATGAGGTGTTGGCATAGGCTGGTATTTTACATTTTTTACGTTTATTTTCTTCATCTCTGAAATTATTTTATTTCCTAATTGAATTTCTTTGCTCAGGTCTTTATGAAAACTTACGTTCCCTGACACCTCACTAATCATTTCAGGCTCTGTTGTTAGTGTTGTCTTCCAGAGTGGCCATAGTTCCCCTCAGTGACTTAAAGAGAATTAGTAAACACTCATTCTGTCCTATTTATTTGTATGTTGAGTGGTTAATTAAACTAATTCCAACTCTAATGTTGGAATTAGAGTTGTCAAATTCTTTGAGTTCTGAGAACTTAGAGAGTTTTTTTGTATAGATAACTTTTATATGATAATGATAATAATCCCTTCTGGTATCTGTAATAATTCTTGGTTTTTCTGTATTAAAGAATATAAGTTTGGCTCGGTTTACTTATGAATAATGCAGTTTATGTAAAGTGATTTTGTGAAATGAAAACTCTGTCTTGATCTGGTATTAAAATAATCTGTAAAGTATACACAAAAGAACAATTAATGTATGATTCCACTTATATGAGGTATCTAAAGTGCTCAAACTGTTAGAAACAGAAAGTAGAATGGTGGTTGCCAGGGGCTGGGGGAGGAGGAAATAGGAGTTGTTTAATGGGTGTAGAGTTTCGGTTTTGCAAGATGAAAAAGTTCGGGAGATCTGTTGCGTAACAGTATGAATGTACTTAACCCTATTGAACTGTACACTTACAAATGGTTAAGATGATAAATTTTGTGTTATGTATATTTTATCACAGTTAAAAGTAAAATATATATATTAAAAATATGTTTTGCATTTTTGAGATGAGGAAGCCAGTTACAACCAAGAAATGTAAAATATAGTTTAAATTTCTGTTGACTTCAGATTAACAGAATCTGTCATTCTTTTAGTCTCCTCGTGTACAGCGTTCTTCATTTTGCACATTGTACTTGAGCGTAGTTCCTTACATCATCTTTCCTCCCACTTTCAACTACCCAGCACTCTCAAATTTAAACTTCTTCCTCAAATTGCTTGCTTCATGGATTAAGAACAGTTTTTAATGTGAAACAAACCATAACCAAAGATGAAGTAGGAATATAATGTAATCAGCTGCTTTCTTTTGATCTGGTGCTTCTACTTGTTACTAGGGAAATTTTAAAAAAAATATGGAGCAGCCTCTGTGTGTCAGGCACTGTGCTGGTGTTTCCAGATATGTGTTTTGAGAGTTGATCATTTATCAGAAATGGACAAAGGTAACCAGCCTTAAAGTAACTTTTGATTATTATTTTTTAAGATTGCTTTGGCCATGGGAATATTTTTCCTCTTGGGACAAATTATAAATTACTTAATAAGGATATATTCTTAACAGGAGTACTTTTTGGTGTTAAAAAATATGTGTATATGTGTTTTACTAATACAGGGAATTAATTCTTAGTATGTGGATAGCTGTAGTGTCTCCAACGTGTTCATTATGCCAGATTTGTCAGATTTATATCGTTGAGGGCAAAGCTGAAGAGAGTATATATTTGTTTTTAACTGCCCCTCACTGTTCATGGCCAGTGTGGTACATCCTAGTGAAAGGAAAACCATGCATCAGAATGTTTGTTTTGAGCATTTATTTTTAGCAGCAGATCTAGAAATTATATTTTCATTTTAGGGTATATATTTTTTATTTATTATTAACATTCCAAGACTAAATAATTTTAGACATGCATATGTGAGTGCATGTGTACATTGCATGCACGTGTGTATGTGTGTGTGAGAGAGTGAGAGACTGAGTCTGAGACTGTGAGAGAGAGGAGAGGGAGAGAGAGGGAGAGAAAAGAAAAAGACATTCCCTTAATAGCAGGAGGGGGTAGAGGCTTACTCAGTCTATTATCATAAAGCTCTGCTAATGTAGCTTCTGGGTCATGTGACTGCAGAAAAGGCTATTATCTCAATGAAAAGGAAACCGGGTTTTAGAGCAAGCAATAGAATAGAAGCAGGAAGAATTTTCGAGTGTTCCACCATGCTGGATTGTCAAAGGGGGATCTGTCTGATCAGCAGCTAAAAAAGGATTTGTGTGGCTAGTTTGTCAGCTATCGTTAGAAACAAATGATAGAGGAGATAAGCAGCGGGGTGCTCAGCATGTGCTTAGGTTTACATCAAGATGTAATGTTGGTTTGGGTTAACAGAGGAGATTTATCTCTGAGGCAATAAATTTATTGCTAATTGTGGGGGTTTTTGTTTTGTTTTGATGAGTGATGTATGATATTTGTATTTACATCACTGGTGAAGATAAAGAGAAGCTGCTCAGCTCTGATATGAACTGCAGAAGCTGTGGACAATTACAAGGTGTGTTTCAGAAGTGCTCTGACTTAATATTTGGTAATGTTCTTGGAATTCTGTGTGCTTGTGGATTGGATGTGCGGCGCATTGTAGAAGGGAGAACTGAGCATGACAACCAGGCGGTGATAATGTTCTCAGGAACACATAGATACAGTGTGACCCAAATTGATTCCGTGGTCCTTATTTCTTTTGTGTTTGTTTAGTGTTTTTAAATATTCCTTGTAGTTTCTTTATGTAGCCAAATACAGTGTCACACTTGTTTTTAGGAAATATTTTGGTAAGCATTTTCTAAAATTCAGGAGGAGAATCTTAATTTTTTAATGCAAATCTTAATTATTAAGGAATAAATATAACTATAAGGTTTATCTTTCTACTTTTATACTTTTTATCTTTTTCTAATTTCAGGCTTAAAGGGGAGCTTTGTGATAAATTTGAAATTATTTAATTTTTGATTACATGATAAGTACAGCTTTTATTTTTGGTGGAGGCCTTCATTCAGTGATTTTGTTGTTGTTGTTGTTGTTATATATAGTACCTAACTTTCTCAGATTGATCATATGCTACATATGCTACTATATGCAGAGAGCTAAATAACTACAGTTAATCTTCAGACTGTACTTGTCTACTTTTGCTCATGTTAATGCTATTAATTCTCATAGCAGTCTGTACCTGTCTCTTAACCTTGGAAAATGTAGTACTTAAAATAGTCTGAGATTGGTGAAAGATAATCAGAAGCATTATCTGAAAAGGGTTAACAATTACACAACATATACTCGGAGAATGATTTTGCTAATGTTTTTCATTTAACTTCTAGAGTAGATGTGCTGAAGTGTATGTATGTTTCCAAATCACATATGATTTTGAAACTAAATATACTGTATGCAGTTCCCTTTTGAAATTGAGGTTGGAAGAGGTAAGGAATGTATCAGGCAATTTATAAGGTGTATAGACAGTTTAACAAAGAATTCTCACTGTCTTTTCTAATAAAAGATGAGAGCAACTCAAACATAATTTTTAATTATACTAAGTGCAGGAGATTCTTCTTTATATCTACAAGCCATATCTTAGCACAGTATAGTTTAATAAATCATTAATTTTATTAATTGGGACTTTCTTTAAAAAAGCAAACAAACAACACTGGCACTTTACCTAGAAAAACAACTTGGTTCAAATAAGCAGTTAATTAATTTGGGATTTTTTTAAACTATAGTATTCTCCCACATTCTTTTTTTTTTTTTTCCATTTTTTATTTCCACTGCTCTTTCAGTAACTCTCACGTTCTTGTAAGTAGGCTGTGAGACTGGGTTACGTACCATTTTCAGCCCAGAAAACACTAGCACCATATGTTAAATATTTTGAATAATAAAATTTTCAAAGTTGTATTGTTTGGGCTTTCTTTGTTTTTCCTTATTTTGTTTTTAAATTGTATTTTGTTACTTTATCTAAACCTTTGAATGAGCTGAGACTTTTGTAATAATTAAAAGGTATTTTTATTGAGCACCTACTATTATTACAAGCCACCATATGAAACAATAATGGGAACATGAAGACAAATAAGATATTTAATCCAATAAGTTAACTTACTTATTGGACTGGCATTGAAATCCAGCCTCAGGCCGGGCGCGGTGGCTCAAGCCTGTAATCCCAGCACTTTGGGAGGCCGAGACGGGCGGATCACGAGGTCAGGAGATCGAGACCATCCTGGCTAACACCTTGAAACCCCGTCTCTACTAAAAATACAAAAAACTAGCCGGGCGAGGTGGCGGGCGCCTGTAGTCCCAGCTACTCCGGAGGCTGAGGCAGGAGAATGGCGTAAACCCGGGAGGCGGAGCTTGCAGTGAGCTGAGATCCGGCCACTGCACTCCAGCCCGGGCTACAGAGCAAGACTCCGTCTCAAAAAAAAAAAAAAAAAAAAGAAATCCAGCCTCAGTAAATGTAATTATCCTGTATCCTATAGGAATTTAAAATGGCTAAAAAGAATAAAACTTAACTGGCTGTTGAGAGAGTGCTTCTCTGATGTTGTGAGTGACATCTCATATGAGCAGGTTTGGATGGTAGTTTTAACTGGTCTGAATCCATGCCATTTCATTTTTCTTTGTATCAGAACAGAAATGCTTTTTTTTTTTTTTTTAAATAATCTTCTACAGCAAGAGTAGTTTTTGTTCCTGCTGGTTTTGTTTTTCCTCTACGACATAAAATATCAGTCCTTTGCAAATTTAAAGTATTTTCCTGAACAGATTAACATATTGAGTTATCTAAACAAACAGTATTTACTTTTGGAGGTTGGGGAGTGAGGAAGCACCCTAGCATTATCAGAGTTAAGAGGTGCAGGTGTTGAAGTCCAGGTAGTGTCTAAACAAGCCAGATGTCTAGCTTGCAAAATCCTGCTCCACTTCAGAATTCCAACCACAATAATTCACCACAAATATTATAATCGGGTCTGATCTTGTCAGGCTGAGGGGGTTTGTTTCTTGGAACGAGTTTTAATTTGTAGAATAGATAGGGTAAGAAAAGGTAGAATTAAATGTGATCTTAGTATTCAATGTTGTAAAGCTCAGTGAAATGTGTTCATAGGACCTTTTTGTGTTTTGAGAAGGTAAAAGTTTGGGAAGATTTAGGCAGGATTAAAGTACGGGGCTATATTTTAGAGACATTTAAAATCTGTGGAAGCCAAGGGAATATAAGATTCAGGAAGTGGAAAAGCCTGTGCAACAGCCAGCAAATTTTCCCACGGCACCTCTTACAAGATTTACTCTAAAAATTATCACTGAGAAATGCAGAAAAAGGTTTAGAATCACTTGGCTTACCCATTTCTCTCACAGGTGCTTTGGTCCTTGTCATTAAAAAGGTAAGACTTGGCATTTTTTAGCCTGCGTTTTAGTAGTGATGGCTCTTTTCACCAGGTTCATAGTTAACATGCAGGGTTTTATGGCTTGTAGTAATCATTAATATAGTACAACATAAACATACATTTGCATTATTTTAATTTTAAAGATAACGTGGTTATTGCTATGTATGTTTTATTAAAGATTTTATAAGAAACACCAAACACTATAATCTTGACACTGAATGATTGTTTCTTCTTTAAAAGTCAGTGAAGATTAAGAAATATGTTGAGATAGAAGCTATCTATTTAGTTTCATCATTTTAGATGTCAAATCCAATTATAATAGCAAATTGATTGGCTAGAATAGTCATAAAAACATACTATGAGGCTTATGTTTAAGATACATGTTTTGTTTCCGTAAGTCCTTAGACTAGTCAAAATAGTGATAAATAACATAGTATTGAAATTTCCTAATAGCCTTTGCTTTCATGTTTTAAATGTGAAAATGTCCATTTTTATATGTCATTTTTACATATGCTTATTAAAACTAACATTTTAAAGGCTTTGTTTTTACTGTTTCTTGTATTTTGATGAGGAAAATGACTTTTGCAAAACAGTTAACAGTAGTTTTAAAGCTTATCTTTTATGTAGAAGTTACATGCCAGGTCCTGTTCCATGGACCTTACATATATTGATTCAATTCCTGTTTTACAGTTGGGAGATGGGAGACATGGAGCGGTAAAGTCACTGGTCCAAGCTCACACAGCTAATAAGTCAGTGGTGCAGGATTTCAGGCCAGGTAGTTTGCCTTGAGAGTCTAGGCTCTAAATTACTATGTATATTGACTTCAGATAATGCTGGGTTGAGTTAGATTTGCTGATTTATTCTAGAATGAGGACAAGATGAACCTAACAGACAAGAAGAGAACTATTACAGTTGAAGTAATTTTTTGTTTTTTAATGTTTGTACTTTAGAGAACTTCTGTTTCATTTCAAGTATGTTGAGAGTAAGATATTATTTAAAGAGTATTCGGTCTGCATTGAAAAGAAACATATTCATGAACATTAACTCCCAGCTAATTCAGAAATCTGCTTTAGAGGAAGGAGAATGAAGGAGAGCATTAAAATGGGATAGCAGAGATTGTCAAAACAGACTGACTATGAATTGCCATGAGATTACTTGGGTAGGGAGAAGCTTTGTAGTTCTGGGATCTGAAAGAAGTGTGTTGCATATTTTCTTACTTAGTTTCTTTTCCTTTTTCTTGGCAAATGGAGAACTTGCTGCCTCCAAGGTCCTTTACTCACTGCATTGCTATGATGGAGCATTCAGGTATAAAAACCACAGAGAATCCAAATAAACATCATTGTTTACAGATACCAGGGATTCCATAAAGAGGAGGAAGGTATACAGACCCTTCCGAAGCCCCTAGTCTTTGAATCAGCAACTACAGATTAGAAGCAATTAGAAGTCCACCTTCCTTGTTAGGACTAAGAGCCTCTTTCACAATCTGGATCTGCCCCTCCTGCTTCATGTTCTAGACATTCTCACCTAGTCCCATATTCTACCTTTAATGTAATAGCATTGATTCTCCTGATTTCACAGGAGTTATGTTTTATAAAGTTGTGGGAAACATTGAACTGGTGAATTCTGAGTCATGGCTCCTAGTGGAAAATTGAGGGTTAGGTTCCTGCAGGCCTCTGGTCACATCATCTTAGTCATCTGATCAATACGTAACCTTATGTCTATTTCTGTTTAAAGACAACTTATTTAATATGTAAGTTACATAATATTGTTGATTCATTAAGATTGCACTCACAGCCAACAGCAATGTAACTCCTACCTGAACAAAGCTTGTCTAACATTCATATTTTCTCATAAGGCACATTACAGCCTTCTGGCACTTAGGAACCCTATATAGCATTCCAGCATTATGCTTGGGCGCCATTTTCAACAGCAGAAGAACAAAAATGCAAAAAATGTGGCCCTAAAGAGACTGCAGAAAGATACTTGCTTTACAGTATGAGAGCTGAAACAAGACAGAGCATCTCCTGTTTGAATATGGATGTTATTTGTGGAGTACCTACAATGGGCCAGGTGTTTCAGATAATAAAGACAATAATAGTGAAGGCAGCTTATTTTTATGAGGGTGTTTCTGTATACCAGGCCATGTACTTTTCTGCTTTATCTCATTTAATTTTCATTTAAACTTGTGAAGTAAATGTTATCTGCAAATATTACAGACATGGAAATAACTTAGACAGGTTAAGTAAGTACCTTTCCTAAGGTTGTACAGCTAGTAAATGGTGGAAAAAAGAAATGACTCTGAAGCTTCTTATTATCTGGAGGTTCAAGGCCATGTTAGGAGATGCAGTCAAATAGGGCTGCCCTTCTCAATAGAGCTTCTTTGTTGGAAAGGCTTAGAGGACCACAATTCCCCAAAGCCTTTGTGTCTGTGTGATAGTCTAGATATTGAAATCTGGAAGGATTGGGCACAAGAGATGATTTCCTGTGTGGAGTGGTTGGAGAACCATGAACTTGTTGACTGTAGTAGCAAAGGTGGTCTCTTAGTCTGCTTCTGCTCTGCCTGTCCTGCCAGCTAACCAGCCCATTCACACTCTCACTGCATATCTTTTCTCTGCCTTGTAACTTTGGCTCATTCATTTCTCCTTGTAACTTTATTATCTTGTGGTTTCTTCCTATGTGTCTTTTTAGCTGTTGCTTTCTTTTCTCACTGAACAATTCTCTCTCTTAATTATCCCAAAGACTGACAACCTGTTTGAGCCAACCAATCACCATTGTCTTTGTCTGGATAGAACTTTTGTGGCAAGCCATCCCCCTACACCCAGGCAACCTGTAGATTGGATACCTGAATCAAGTGCTGGGGGGCAGTGTCTCATCGTGTTGTCAGGGTGTCTTCTGTATAAGGAGATGGAGAAAAGCTGTCTTATATCAGCAGGTTGTGGGTCCTTAGGACGGGCTGTGGTAATGGATTGTTTGGTTCAGAATAGAGTGCACTGGAGTCTTGTACTACATGACATTTACCAAGAAAATCAACGAGGATGCTAGGTCTTGAGTTTCTTCATACCTGAAATTTGAAGACCAATTTAAATTCTCTGGCTTTTCTGCTTGGTGGTTAGTAGAGTTTAGTCTTTCATTTAGATGATAAGTTGTTATATATGTTTATCAGAATGAACCATTGTTCAAATATATTCAGTTACCGTTTCAAGACTGAAACAGAATTCCTGTAATGACCTGTTTGAGGCCTGTTCTGTCCTACCTGGTTTGATCTCCCATCACCTCCAGATATTTCAACTCCCAGGTAAACTCAAGGCACTTGAAATTAGATTCTGAAACACAGTCTTCTAAAGTTGGTTAGAAATGTTATCAGAGTACCTAGGATTAAGTAGGAAAAGGCAAGTTAGCGGATGTAAACAGAAAGTTGTCTCTTATATGGAGGTTAAGGTGAGCAGAACACACCTAAGTAAGAGAAATCAACCCAATTACTGTGAGACACAAAAATTATTGTTTCTCTAGAATAGTGGGTCAAGATTGCAGATATGGAAGGAAATGGGGACACAGTTGAGCTTATGGGGGCCTGGGTCTGTCCTGAATGTCTAAATCACCTAAGTTCTGTATAATTTTGTGGTTTGGGCAAGTAATGTACTATATTTGCTGTTGGTTATGGTCACTACCTGGAGCTGCTGAGAATGGTTTGGGTGCTAGAAATGAACAGAAGCACAAGTCACCATATCCCAGTGACATAACTCAAGGAAGATTTGTGTAAAGGGAAAATTCATACTTCCTTGGTCTCCAGGGACAGACAGTCCATAGTCTTTGAGGATGATTTGTTCGTTTTTTCATATATGTTTTACCTAGATCATTTCCTTGTGTTGTTTTTGGCAACTCTCCTGTTATGTATTTCTAGATAGTTATTTAATGGCATTTCTTAGACAATGAGAAGAATTGTGCAGAGCATGGCATTTGCAGTCAGAGCTTGGTTTCAGGCCTTGTCCTGTGATGTAAGAGCTTTGAGACCTTGGAGAGGTCACGTAACTTCTCTGAATCTGTTTTCTTATAGGAGCAATATTTACATTGTAGAGCTCTGAGAATCAAATAATGTCATGCCTAATACATTCTTCAACACTATGCTAATTACTAAGCACCTAGTATATTGTTATTTTGTTTGTTTTTTAAACTGCATATTTTGTCAGTGGGGCATCTCTTATCTGTGAAATACTCCTTTAACACATGTGGTGTATTTTCTCACCTATGTATGTCCTCTTCCTAAGTAGTTTAAACACACACACACACACACACACACACACACACACACTCTTATTCATTGACTAAGTTATCCATGAACCTGTCATTTCTGTTTTCTGGAGCAACATGGAATCTCATATTTCTATCTTAATCACATATTTTTTAATTTTGCCTTTGTTTTTGTGGTCTGTGGGTATATTTGTCGTTTTTAGCATCATGTCATTTGGCTAAATCATACTAAACTGCAATCACCTAAAATCCCCTGATTCTTTTGACTTAAATGATCATCATCTTTGGTTTCCCTTACTTAGAAATTCACACAGTTAATTTTTTTTTCAACCTAATGGCAAGTGTCTGTGTGTGTTCTTGGAGTAGTTATGCTGGCTATGAAGAGTGTGTAGTAATACGCTAAAGCTTTGTAAACTCTTTTTGTTGTTTTGGAAGATGGACTCTTGCTCTGTTGTCCAGGCTGGAATGCAGTGGTGTGATTTTGGCTCTCTAGAGCCTCCACCTTCAGGGCTCAAGCAATCCTCTCACCTCAGCCTCCCTTGTATGTGGAACTACAGGTGCATGCCAGCATGCCCGGATAATTTTTGTTTTTTTGTAGAGACAGACTCTCACTATGTTGCACAGGCTAGTCTCAAACTCCTGATTTCGAGCAATCCTTCTGCCTCAGCTTCCTGAAGTGCTGGGATTACAGGCATGAGCCATCGCACCTGGCCCTAAATTTTAACAGATACAAAACTGTAAGTTTATACTTAAAAAAAAAAAAAAAAAGAAACCATAAGAAAATACTGGATGGAATTATTTACTTGAGATGAGACATGCACAGTAAGAAGTTGAGAGAGTAGCAGTGCATCTAATAATGAGGCAGTGTCCTAGAGGTAAAGAGTACAGGCCTAGAGTCAGACAGCATGGGTTCAAATCCTGCTTCTACCAGCTGTTGTCTGTGTTTGACCTTAGTCGTGTTACTTGGATTTTCATTCAGGGAATAATAATAATTACTTCATACAGTTAATTGTGAGGATCAAATAAAATAATACAAGTATACTACTGTACCATAGTAAATATTCGACGATGCTACCTATTTTGGTGAAGTAGCTTCAAACTCGATAGCAGTTTGTAAAGCAGTTTATTCCATGACTATTAAGCACTTGTGTGTCAGGCATTCTAATAAGGGCCTAGGATTTTTTTAAAATGAGAAATACTTCGTTTCTGTCTTTCAAAGAGCTTAAAATATGGTAGGGAAAAGACATAAATAAGATAGTTATGATATACATGATTAATGGTAGAGTTATATGCAATTGTTCTTCAGTATTACAGGGGATTGGTTCTAGAAACCCAATGGAGACCCACATCCGCCAGTGCTCAAGTCCCTTATATGAAATGGCATAGTAATTGCATGTAATGCACATCCTCCCACATACTTTAAATCATCTCTAGATTACTTATAATACCTAATACATTGCAAATGCTGTGTGCATAGTTATGTTGTACTGCTTTTTTATTTGTATTGCTTTTATTGTTGTATTTTTTTTTAAGTTTCAAATTTGAGATTGGCTGAATCTGTGAATACAGAGCCACAGATAATGGAGACAGCCAACTGTGTAGGCATTTAGAAGACAGAAGAGGCCGGGTGCGGTGGCTCAAGCCTGTAATCCCACCACTTTGGGAGGCCGAGACGGGCGGATCACGAGGTCAGGAGATGGAGACCATCCTGGCTAACACGGTGAAACCCCGTCTCTATTAAGAAATACAAAAAACTAGCCGGGCGAGGTGGCGGGCTCCTGTAGTCCCAGCTACTCGGGAGGCTGAGGCCGGAGAATGGCGTGAACCCGGGAGGCGGAGCTTGCAGTGAGCTGAGATCCGGCCACTGCACTCCAGCCTGGGCGACAGAGCGAGACTCCGTCTCAAAAAAAAAAAAAAAAAAGACAGAAGAGTGGAATTTAATATTGGGAGGAAGAGTCAGTGTGAGCTATGTCTTAAAGATGAGCTATGTCTATATCAAAAGGAGAAGATATATGGCTTATTGCATATAGGACAAGCAAAAGAACTTAGGTAAGAGCTGGTATGTAGTAAATGAGGAACCACATGCAGTTTATAGTTCCCGGGCAAACAGAAAAGGACAAGAAATGAACCTGGAGACAGAGGCACGGGCTAGATCATAAGGCGCCTTGTATTACGTTTGAGGAAGCACAGACTTCCTCTTGGAGGGAGTGAAGACCATTAAAGAATTTTAATCAGGGAAGTTATCTGGAAAATAAGGAGACTTATTTTGGATAATCCAGGTGAGAGGTGATAAAGAACTGAAATAGAAGCAGTAGTGATTAGCAAAGTGATAAGAGGAGAGACTTGAGGATATTGGAGAGGCACAGTTTATCTTGTTGATGATTTTACAAGAATACAGAAGTATAAGGAGCATGTTCAGTGGATTGACATCTTACACATGGGGCATTTTGGGGGCGGGGAATAAAAATGGATGTGTTTAATTTTCTGAGTAGTCACTTAGCAGGCAACATGATTTTTAAGGTGAAAGCTTTGAGAGGTGAAGGCTGGAAAGATTTGGGGAACCCATAAGGATAATTGGTACCACCAAAGATACTATAAAGCAGCAGTTCTTAATCCTAGTTGAACATCAGAATTATCTGGAAAGTTTTTAAGAAAAAAAATTTGTTTTTTGAGACAAAGTCTTACTCTGTTGTCCAGGCTGGAGCATAGTGGTGTGATCATACTTCACTGCAGCCTTGATCCCCTGGACCCAAGAAATCCTCCTGCCTCAGCCTCCCAAGTAGCTGACACTACAGGTGTGCACCACCATGCCCAGCTAATTTTTTATTTTTTTGTAGAGACAAGGTCTTGTCTTGTTGCCCAGGCTGGTCTCTAACTCCTAGGCTTGAGTGATCCTCCTGCCTTGGCCTCCCAAAGTTCTGAGATCACAAGAGTGAGCCACTGTGCGTGGCCTAAGAGAAATATTGATGGTCATACCACACCTCTAAAATTTCTGATTTAATGGCTCTGGAATGGTACCTGGTTATCTTGGGTGTTTTTAAATATTTTTTTAAATTTTTTATTGTAAAATATCCATAAAATTTGCCATTGTAGCTATTTTAAGTACACATTTCAGGAATGTTAAATACATGAGCAGTGTTGTGCAACCATCACCATTATTCATTTCTAGAACTTTTTCATCATCCCAAATAGAAACCCATTAATAATTTCATTCCCTGTCACTCCCCAGCCCCTGATAATCTATATTCCTCTTTCTCTCTCATGAATTTGACCTGTCTAAGTACCTCATATTAGTGGAATCATTCTTTCATTTAGGATATTCTCAAGGTTCATCCATGTTTTAACATGTATCAGTACCCTATTCCTCTTTAAGGCTGAATAATATTCTATTATATGTGTGCACATTTTATTTATTCATTTGTTGATGGACATTTGGGTTGTTTTCACCTTTAGCAAAACCTATTCACCTGTTATGCTGCTTTGAGCATGGATGTATATATGTCTGAGTCCCACATAAAGTTTACATCTTTTGGATGTATACTTAGAGGTAGAATTGATGGATCATATGGCAATGGAAAATGAAAATCAGGTGGTTTTTATATCTGCAGCCATGGTTGAGAACCTATGGTATAGAGCAAGGGTTCTTAACCTGGAGGATCCATAAATGGTCTTAATGAGTTAGTGACATTTCGGAAAAATTGTATGTCATATTCTGTATGTATGTGCTTTTACTTTTTGACCTTGATCAGATAGAGAGGTTCATAACCCTAAAAGCTGTTAAGAATCAATCACTAGAGAACCTAATTTTAGGAACAGGCAAAGGATTTGAGTAGACACCTCTCCAAAGAAGATATGCAAATAGTAAAATAAACACCAGTAAAGATGCTCAATATTGTTAGTTATCAGGGAAAGGCAAATCAAACCCACAGTGAGATATACTACTTAATATACAGTAGGATGGCTATAACTTAAAAAGGAAAACAAAAATAACAAGGTTTGGAGAAGATTTGAAAAAAAAATGGAATCCTTGTTTATTACTGGTAGGAATGTAAAATGGTATAGAAGTTTGGGAAGTAGTTTGGCAGTTCTTCAAAAAGTTAAACATAGAGTTACCATATGACTCACCAATTCCATTCCTAGCTGTATATCCAAGAGAATGGAAAGCATATATCTGTGTAAAAACTTGTACACAAATGTCTATAATAGTATTTTTCATAATAGCCAAAAAGTAGAAACAACCCAAATGTCCATTCACTGAGTAATGGGTAAACAAAATTTGGTATAGCTATACAATGGAGTATTTGACCTTAAAAAGAAATGAAGTACTGATACATGCAGCAGTATTGCCGAACCTTGAAAACATTATGCTAATTGAAACAAGCGAGACATAGAAGGCCACATATTATTTGATTCTATTTATATGAAATGTTCATATTAGGTAAATCCATAGAGATAGAGAGTAGATTAGTGGCTGCGAGGGGCTGGGAGAGGAGAGAATGGGGATTAATTGTATGAGTTTGGGGTTTCCTCTTGGGGTGACGACAATGCTTTGGAATTACATATGGTGATGGTTTCACAACCCTGTGAATACATTAAAACTGCTTTTTAATGTATACGTTAAATTGCTGCATTTTATGACATGTGACCTCAGTAAAGCTGTTAAAAATAATTTTTAAAATAGAGATGAATGAGGAGAGAACTGGACAGATGGAAACCTGGATAACTTCAAAAAGGAAGAAGATCCCATAAAAGAGATTGAAAAAGAATAATTATGTAAGAGGAGGACCTATAGATTGTTGTGTCATGAAAGCCACAAAATGGAGAGGTTAAAGGAGGAACCACAAAAGGGGTGTGATTTTTAAGTGTGGTAAACACAGCAGAAAGTTTGGTAACAACATATAGTATGCCCAAATTGCTGTAGGTTGACAGTTGAATGTCATGGAAGACTAGGGAGGGCAGAGTTAGTGGGGTAATAGGGAATACAATATCTTTGGGTCATACAGTGAGTGGAAGGGAGTAGGAGAATAATCTACATGCCTGTATTCCCTTACTTGAATCTCAAAATTCAGCACACTAAAATGGAAAGACTTTTTATAATTCATTTGGCGGTAAAACCTGACCTGAATGGATATGAGATGATTTATAATCATCATTTGTTTCATTTGGTGTGAATATTCATACATTTCACTGCAGAAATAATACTGAATTTGATTATAGAATGCTTCTGTAGACCCCTCTGGGGTTATAATGAAATATGGTATATGACATACATTATCTATTTTTTTTTTTTTTTGAAACGGAGTCTCACTCTGTCACCCAGGCTGGAGTGTAGTAGTGCGATCTCAGCTCTCTGCAATCTCCGCCTCCCAAGTTCAAGTGATTCTCCTGCCTCAGCCTCCCAAGTAACTGGGAGTACAGGGGTGCACCACCTTGCCCACCTAATTTTTGTATTTTTAGTAGAGACGGGATTTCACCATTTTGGCCAGGATGGTCTTGATCTCTTGACCTTGTGATCTGCCTGCCTTGGCCTCCCAAAGTGCTGGAATTACAGGCATGAGCCACCGCACCTGGCTGACATGTATTACCTTTCTAGAATGAAATATGTATATGTATATCTACACACGCAAATGTGCATGTATGTGTGTGTAGATGTGTATATATATGTATATGTGTGTGTAAATTCTAAATCATATGGTCCCCAGTGTTCGGGGATAAAGGAATCCCAGACCTTTGTATTCTTTAGACAGGTCTGGATGTGAAGGAAGATGTGAGATTGTGTGGTAGCTGGAGAGGAATTTAAGCTCATCCTTTAAACATTTTTATTTTAAAGGATGGAAATGACCTGAGTGTGCTTTCAGTAGAGAGGAAGAGGTTGAAATGAGAAGCTGTGACTATTGCAGCAGGGTCTCACAAGGTGAGGAGAGGAATAGAAACGGGGTTGGGGTAGTTAGTATTTACAGACAGAAGGATCACACATTCTCTGAGACACCAGCAGTGATGTTGAAGATGGAGGTGGCTGTCTTTCTAAGCAGGAAGAAGGGAAGTTGAGGAAAATCAAATTGAACGGGTATTTACTGAAGTGGCAAAAGCTGGAAATAATTGTTGAGGTCAGTAGAACAAGCTGAGAACAAAGTAAAGGATTGACAGGCAGGACTACGGGCCTGGGCAGTTTTAGAAACCCTGAAATCTGTGGGGCCACTCTGCCCTTAGCTGCTTGATATTCTCCATCAGTGCTCAGCTTCCCCTTATGGTGGAAAGACTTGGGAATGAAGTTTTGCTGAAAGAATTCTGTGAGAGGAGGGTGTGAAAGGGAACGGAGGTGGCTGCGGGTGGGCAGGTGGCTCTAGCCGAGAATGACGGAAAGGGGCAGGGGACTGGAGTACACTGAAGACTGTTTGTTGTGGAGGAAGACAGTATGAAAGCCAGTGTGCTAGGAGTTTGTGGACAAAAAAAATGGTGTTCAAATGGGAACAGTTCTGCGTGGTAACAAGGTTCACAGCATGACTGTAGAAAGCAGCGGCTGAAGTAGAGGGGAGGTGAAGTTTGTTGGAGTTGACAGACAAGGACCTGGGGGATACTCATTAGTTCATCCACACAGTCTTTGAAATTACTCAGAATGATGAGCAGATTTGAGCCATAGAGGAAGCGCTAGTCTGATGGCAGAATTCTTCAGTAACTGTGGGGGGATTAAGCTGCATGTTGGTAAACTTAGGAAGATAGATAGAGGCGTTCTATGGTACTGATAGAGAGAGGGTTTTTTCAGAGGAGGAAAGATTTTATATAAGGGCATCTTTTTAACAGTGAGGAGAGGGTGACCCCACGTACTATGCCTACTACCTGTGTAATGAGAGGACAGCAGCTTCCACTGGAGTGGACTGCAGGGGAGTGGTGGCCTCTCAGGAGAACCAGACAGGATTAATATTCTATTAACACCCAGCATGTTATCCCATCAGCCTTGACTCAGTTTTCCATTGTCATCCAGCCCAGTAGGTTTCAACTGATCCCCTAGGGTCTTTCCTCAAGGGATTTTGCTTTAGTTGGTCTGGGGCGGAGCCAGGAAAACTGTGGTTTCAAAAGCTCCTTGGGTGATTGATTAGTGGCCAAAGTTGAAGACCACCAGTGGAACCCACATTTTGCTTTCATCTGCACAACAGCATTACATCACATGCCTAGCTGACCTCAACGTACTGCACCTTATGGCATACCTGACTCAGCATTCTTTCATCAGAGGAGAAATGAAGTGCTAAAACAATTCAAAGATACTCAATTACTAGGAATCAGTTTAAATTGTAAAACAGTGTCACACCATAATCTTTAAATTAGCAAAGCATTTTTTAAAAATCTTAATACTCATTATGAATTGTGAAAAGGGAACTCGCATACTCTGCTGAGGGGGTTGTAAATTAATAGTCCTCTTGGAAAGCAGTTTGACAGTACATAAATAGGATTAAATATGGTCAGACCCTTTGATCTAGTAATTACATTTCTAAGACTGTTGTAGGTATATAATCAGAAATGTGGATCAAGACATATTTAAGATATTAATCAGAGTTATTTATAGTTGCAAAAGTGGAAACAAATGGTTAAATATGGTATATTCATATGATGGGATATCATAGCACCATTAAAAATTATAAAGACATTTAATGACATGGAAAAATTTTAGTGGATAACATTAAGAAAACAAAGACCCAGGTATAAAATTATATATACAGTTTGTGCTTGATTGTATACACACATACACTTTAAAATACTGAGCAGGAAATTTTTTAAGTCATTGGTTGTTCTCTGGGTGGTAGGAATATGTGATATTCTATTGTGTGTTTTTGTGTTTTCTAAATTGTATACCAAGAGCATGTTTATTAAGCAAAAAGTAAGCTTTAAAAAATTAAAATTCTTGGCCGGGCACGGTGGCTCAAGCCTGTAATCCCAGCACTTTGGGAGGCCGAGACAGGCGGATCACGAGGTCAGGAGATCGAGACCATCCTGGCTAACACGGTGAAACCCTGTCTCTACTAAAAAATAACAAAAAACTAGCCGGGCGAGGTGGCGGGCGCCTGTAGTCCCAGCTACTTGGGAGGCTGAGGCAGGAGAATGGCGTAAACCCGGGAGGCGGAGCTTGCAGTGAGCTGAGATCCGGCCAGTGCACTCCAGCCTGGGCGACAGAGCGAGACTGCGTCTCCAAAAAAAAAAAAAAATTAAAATTCTTACTCTGATCTCTTTAGCAAAAAGAATAAGGAAAACTCATTTGGAATGAATGTTGCTAGAGAAGTCCTTGCTCATAATAATCCCCAGTGTGTTTTCTAAATACTTGCAAACTATCCATTTATCTGTTGCACAGTGTTGCCAGGTTAAGTTTGTTGGTTTTGTTCCTTTTGTTTTGTTTTGTTTTGTTTTAAATAATAGCTTTCTTGAGATGTAATTCACATTAAATTCAGCCTTTTTAAAAGTGTACAATTCAGGAGTATTCAATCTATTTGCAAGTTGTGCAGCCATCACCATGATCTAATTTCAGAACAGTTTTATCAACCCCAAAAGAAACGCTATACTCAACAGTCACTCCCCATTTCCCCTTCCCTCCAGCCCTTGACAGCCACCAATCTACTTTCTGTTTCTACGCGTCTGCTTATTCTGGACATTTCATATAAATGCAGCCATACAATATGTGGCCTTTTGCAGTATCCTATTAATGGGTTTCCAGTCTCTCCTCCCTACACTGCCGAAAACATCATTTAGACTGCTACCATGCTAATCTTTCTAGCGTAACTGTGACTTTACCATCTTCAGCTCAAAAGTTTTCATTGTACTCACAGTTTATTAAATTGACAAGAGCTACTCCTTATTCTGGGGTTAAGGTTTTCAGACTCTACAAAGTAAGTGCCTAACTAAATACCTGGTAAATAAATGAACCAAATGAATTAAATATACTCTACCTTATCTCTTCTTTTCCTTCTCCCTCAAAGAGGGAGAAAATCATTATGTGTGAGTCAGATTTCAGGTCACCCATAGAGCAAGACAATTTCTTTCTAAAGTCTAGGGCAGGGGTTCCAACTTACATCTCAGCAAGCATCAGAATCATGAGGAGGGCTTGGCAAGCCGATGCTGTGTTTCACCTCCAAAGTCTCCTTTCAGAAGGTCTGGTCAGAGCCAGAGAGTGCATTTCTGACAGTTCCCAGGTGACTCTTTGATAAGCACGGGTCGTGCTGGCTCAGGTAGGATGCCGTTGGCACTCATTCCAGGGCCTGGCAGAAAGAGGAAAGCGAGGAGAGGAAGGATCTATACTCCCAAATCCCCGGGTCCCATGGTCATCTCAGCATGCAGGCTCCCCACAACAACTCTAGCATTGTCTCACTCTTTAGTAACTGTACCACTTTGGTGCCCTGAAGTTCTCTTATACATGCTCACCCATCTCCCCTTCACTTTGGAAGATTATACCCATTCTTCAAAACCTAGCTCAGGCACTCATAAAACCTTTGTCTGCTCTCCCTAATGAAGGAAGTAATTTTTCCTTCGTTAGCACTTTGTACTTTTTATGTATACTGTCTTCTATGTTAATTAATTCCATACTTGTATCTTCTTCCTAAATCTTGCATTTCATGAGATCAAATTCTGTTATTTACTTAGTGACTGTATTGCAGTGTCCATAGAGCAAAGTAATTTGCCCTTAGCAGCTACTCAATAATTGTCAGTACAGTTGAATTCAATATCAGAAGAAAATAAGTGCAAATAGATTTTTAAGTTAAAAGCCTGTAATTTAGGCTATATTTTAAACCAAAAGAGACCTATATTAGTTAGAAACTTAACCATATATAACATTAGATTGTTCAAATATATTTTTGCCCTAAGTAGAATAGTCACTGCTGTTGGTTCAGAAACATTGACTTGAAAGAAAATACCAACTAAAGAAATCATACGTTCATGCTATGAACACGTATATACTGTGTCATGGTGTCTCTGAGAGCTAGCTTAGTTTTCTCCACGTCATTCTATCCCAGCTAGAACCAGGGCTTAAATTTCAGCTTGATGGATTATCATCCATTTTATTTTAGTATCAGGCGGAAGGAATATAATATAGCTAACTGTCTATGAGGTGTCAAGCAATTATCTCAATTTCTTTTAAGTTTCTTTCCATGCTTTATTACTTGCTAGTTATAGCTAAATAGAGTGCAGCAGTCTTAGAGATCTTTATCCATAGGTGTAACTTTTATAAACAGTTGTTCTTTATTCTCTCAGTGGAAAAATGTCTTAGGACTATTTGTAAGAAACAGATAGAGAGCAACATACAAAATAGAAGGAATTTTCTTTAATCTTTTCAATGCCTATTGTAGACCACTCTTATTAACTACTCAAGGGGTAACTAGAAGCTGCCGTTCTTGAATCTAATTACATATTTAGTTCCACAAAGCATAATAATTTCTCCATCTGGGGCTATGAAGGGGAGAAAACCCTCCACTGGCAGCTTGCCAAGGCTATTCTATACTCTTCACAAAGTTTGTCTGCCAAAACTAGAGGGTCCCCCAGCCTCTGACACTGAGGTCAGAGAATTAGATTCCACTGTACAATCCCAGTGATAGCAATATGATTATGCTTTTGCTGACAGCTACTTGCCTGTGTCTCAAGTTTGAAACTTAAAATAGCTAAAATATTGGCAGGTTTTGATGATTACCAAAATCTATCGCTTGAGGGAGAAAAAATGGTTAAGGGTTTTGACTCACATTTTTAGGTGCCATTGTAATTTTCAAATTCCATCTATATAATGAATTTTTGTTAAATAAACAAAAACGGTCTAAGTTCTAGTAATTCTCAGTAAACATTCTGTAGGTATGTGTTATTTGCAAATAAAAATGCTTAATTTGGCTTTTTTTTTTTTTTTTTTTTTTGAGATAGAATCTCGCTCTGTCACCCAGGCTGGAGTGCAATGGCTCACTGCGACCTCCACCTCCCGGGTTCAAGTGATTCTCCTGCCTTAGCCTCCCAAGTAGCTGGGATTACAAGTGCGTGCAGTCATGCCTGGCTAATTTTTTTTGTGTTTTTGTAGAGATGGAGTTTCACAATGTTGGCCAGCCTGGTCTCAAACTCCTGACCTCAGGTGATCCGCCCCCCCTTGGCCTCCCATAGTGCTGGGATTGCAGGCATGAGCCACCGCACCTGGCCTAATTTGGTTTATTTTTATGAGACAAAATTGGTATCTTTTTGGAGCAGGGGAGCTTCTGTTAATCTAGAGCTGCCATTTTTGTTATTAATGTCAACCATTGCCTCATAACAAATAGTGTTAAGAATTATTGTAATGATCTGACCAAGAGTAAGTTTGTAGGAATTTGTATGGTAAGAAAATGATTCAGAGGTCCTCCCAAACTAGATTTTTCCTTATTATTATTTTCTACCTCTATAGAAAATAGAGAAAAGAGCATAAAAAAGTATTTTAGAAGAATACTTCTTACACCGTCACCCTAGAAAGGAAACATTATTTATGCTGCCAAAAAAGGCTATAACTATGTCCCTTATTTCTTCTCAAACCACAAGCCTTTATTAAATTTGGGTCCTGTACTTTTTTCATGCCACATGCTTGAAAGTTTTGCCTCCGCTTTGCTTTTCTGTTTGAACGAGGTAAAGAACCCACAGGAAAGTTTGGAGTTAAATGAGTGACAGTGGACAAAAGGGAAGGAGCGAGTTTCTTAAGGCCCATCCCTGACACACAGAAACTGGAGTGGGAGGCAGCAGCATGAACCTGCCTGGGGCCCACAAATGGCTGCCTCATGGGGACCATGGGTGCCAACAAACACCCTGGACCCTCTCCTGGGAAA
This sequence comes from Macaca nemestrina, assembly GCF_043159975.1. Lineage (NCBI taxonomy): Eukaryota > Metazoa > Chordata > Mammalia > Primates > Cercopithecidae > Macaca > Macaca nemestrina. Next base: position 75,093,665 of record NC_092132.1, read on the forward strand.
GAGGCAGCTGATCAGGAGGCATTAAAAAAAGTGTTACTTTCACTTTAACGTACCATGGGCTTTGAACAAGTAAAAGGGAACCTTTAATTCTTCCTGGTGGACTCAATGAAGCCTGCGTGAAGGGAGTATGCTTTGAGCTGCTTTGGAAGGATAGACTAGATTTTTCTGAGGAAGAAGGGCAATTTTAGTAACCTTTACTGGAAAGCTCTTGTGATTTAGATATATTTCTTGCTCTAAAAGAGTTGGTAGAAGAAAAAAACATGAGCGGTCCATATAGTTAAAGAACACAGGATATGCTAGTGACTCTAAAATACCTAAATATCTGTCTATGTTATACAGAAGAACTTGGGGTAAATTTAAGTTTACCCTAAGTTTTAAGTATAGTTATAATACAGATTTAGTAGTTTGGAAATTGTTACAGAAATGTCCTTTGGTTTACCAAAGAAAATAATATTTACTTGAAATTTCATTGCTAATACCAGTAAAATGAGATTTGATTTCTCATTTCATTCATTGTAGGCAGTCTTTGTGCCACTTAGTACCGCATAGGTTTACCTCATTTTTTGCAATATTTTTTCTGTAAATATGCATGTAAACAATTCATACACTTACAGTTTATATTCCAAAGAGCAGGTTACTTTAAAAATTCCGTTTGGTTTGCCTAGGTTTTAGTTTGTTTTTCCCAGCAGCACAGTCAGCTTTCTTTCGTTCTTTTTCTTCTTTCTTTCGTTTCTTTTCTTCTTTCTTTCCTCTCTCCCTCCTGTTCTTTCCTTCTTTCTTTCTTTCTTTCTTTCTTTCTTTCTTTCTTTCTTTCTTTCTTTCTTTGTTCTTATTATAAACTCACAAAAGTCTGATGTGTTAATGAAAGGGAATTTGGAAAATACAAAAATTAAATTACACCCGTAGTGCCTATTGAAGTACTTTCATTGCTAATATTTTGATAACTTTTCTGTTTTAAATTAATTTTTAGTTCTTTAATTTTCTGTTTAATTTTTCTTTCCAAATTCACCATCAGTTTAGATTATTTTATTAACATTTATAGTCTATTAAATTCAAATAACAGTTTATGTTTATTAAATAAGCCCTTACTATATGCCAGCTGCTCTTCTTTGCCCTTTACATTTCATGCTCTCAGAAAGCCTATAAAGGTATGTATTATTGCTCCAGTTTTACAAATGAAGAAGCAAAGCTCCAAAGAGGTTAATTAAATAACTTGCCCCAGGTCAAATAACTAATATATGTGGTGTTCTAGGGATTTCCAACCAGAGTCGACACCAGAGAATGTGATCTAAGCCACAACATTGTACAGCTTTTCATATGATTAATGGTTGCATATTAAAGAAATTATATTATGAATCTTAGAGATCTGTTAGAAAGCTCTCAGATAACACCCATCTGAGAAGACTTTGCTGGCTACCTATGTAAAATAGTATCCCTCACCCCATCTACATTATGCTGTATCCTAATCTTCCTGCCTTGTTTTTCTTTTCTTTTTTTTTTTTTTTTTTGAGATGGAGTCTTCCTCTGTCACCCAGGCTGGAGTACAATGACACGATCCCAGCTCACTGTAACCTCTGCCTTGTGGGTTCAAGCGATTCTCCTGCCTTAGCCTCCTGAGTAGCTGGGATTACACGCACGCGCCAACACGCCCAGCTAATTTTTGTATTTTTTAGTAGAGGCAGGTCTAACCATGTTGGTCATGTTGGTCTCGAACTCCTGACTTCATGATCTTCCTGCTCTGGCCTCCAAAAATGCTGGGATTGCAGGCGTAAGCCACTGCGCCCGGCCCTACCTTGTTTTTCTTTATATCTCTAATCACTATCTGATGTGGTAAATATTTTTGTTTTACTATTCCCCACCGTCTCCCTACTTTCCTGTTAGAATGTAAGAGTCACTGACTTGGTCTGTTTTGTTTATTGCTATATTCTCCAATAACTAGAACCTTGCTTGGTGCATAATAGGTATTCACTAATATTTGTTGAATGATTGAATGACCTCTACCCTCAGTTTGGGTTTGTGTAAATTCTGATTTAAAAAAAAAAAAAAAATACCCCCAAGATCTGCATTCCCCCTTAATAAATCCTGGCCTGATGCTGCCACTGTCTGAGAGTCTCAGGATGATGGGCAACTTAAGTGCATCCCACTCTGGACAGGAGAGGAGAGGGGTAGGGGAACAGAGGAGCGGGAGAACAGGGAGAAGTGGGGCGGGGGTGGGGCAGTCTGCAGCTAGCCATGATATTGTGTGCCTACCGAGAGCCAGATTCTTGTTTCCAGACAGTTTTTGCCAGTTGTACTTGTTATTATAATGACATAATTTAATTAAATATATGTAACGTATCGAGTGTGAGTTTGAAAAGATACATTTGTTTCTGGAAAACTGAGACTCAAAGTGAAATGAACAAACGTTGCTGCCAAATGGGTGTATAGGACACATAACACATGTCTAATACACTGGGAAAAAAATCATACAAATCTGTACCTTATAAGCACTTTTAAGAAATCTAAGTGTCTATAAGTTCTAGGTCTGTTTTAAATAAACAGAAATTGGAGAGTAGAGACTGGTTTTATTGTCCACTATTTATATGATAAATTATAGGTATGATTTTTGCAAGAAAAGCACTGTGAAACACCAATGGAGACTGAGAGTCAAAGTTACATTTGTGTTTAAGGCTAAAAGGAAATTATTAAAGTGGTATGTATCATTTTTACAATTATCCTTCATAACTGACTTTTAAAATTAACCAGTTACCATTTCTGAAACAGAAGAAAGAAGGTTTTTACTGTTTTGAGTGAAACTGAGCGTTATTGGTATGCCAGATAAAATTTCTAGTTGGTGTCTTACTTCATAATAAATTCAATAATAACAAAAATATTTGCTTATCTTCGGGGAATAATTGTGCATGAGCTGAGCATGATATCTTTTCTGCGCTGGAATGTGAGCTGCAGGAGGACAGGGATTGTTAGCTGTTTTGTCATGACTTTCTCTCCAGTGTCTGCAGCAGTGCCTGGAGCATTAGTTATTTATTGAATAAAGGGATACATGATTCTAACATACACACTGTTTAACAGAAAGAAGTGTTTTACATTTCACAGTGATACTGTTTTTAAGAAAAAGAAAAGGGCTTTCAAATTACATAGTCACTGTTTACTAAGTTAAAATATACTGCTTCCTATAATATACACTAGTTTATAAATTTCTCTCTTCAGTGAAAGTGTCAAAGTATAGGAACCTTTAATGCCCACATTACAGTGGTTAAGAATTGAGGAACTGTTTGGATTCATGAGCTCCAAGATTTCCTGTGTGGCCTTTTTCAAGTTACTTTATTTCTCTTGTACCTCAATTTCCTCATCTATACAATGGTGATAATCAGGCTGTTACAGGAACTGAAGGAGTGCATACAGGTAAAGTACGTAGAAAATGCCAACCAATGTAGAAACACTCCATAGATGATGGTTATTATCATTACACCTGTGATCTGTGTGACTTAGGCAAATTACTGGAAACAGGTTAGAGAGGTTATATAATCTATAAGATGTATATATACATATCAAATTGTGGTTTTTAAGCAAGGAAATATGTGCAAAGTAACCTAACTCATAATAAGTCTTTGATAAATGTTAGCAAAAAACCTAAACAACATATTATGCTATGAGAGAGAACTCTCATTTATTTAAGAACTGTTGACAACTCAAATGATTAAAAAAACACTATTTGTATAGGTACAGACTGTCTTGCCCTTGCCAGTTAACTTTCTCATGAATTGGAAAGTCATTTTTTAAACCTCATAACAAAATTTAAAATGGGTTTCAGAATAAAGAAAGATAATTGAATTTTAGTCTGGACAAGTTATGAAACTCAAGCACAAGCACTAATTGTAGTCCTTGGTTTGATGACTTCTTTCCAGAATGCTAAGCCTTTGATGAAAACTGGTTTTCAGAATAATAAAAAGACACTGAGTACACTCTTCTTGAAGGGGAGAGAAAATGCTTACATTATGCAAGGAATGCAGCTTCTTCCCGCGATGTTTTCTCATCTGAGGCCTTATTAAAACCTAGTCTTGCTATTCCTGGCCATATTCGCACCAGCTGATGTCGATATATAAGCAGTCCAGTGACAGGCTATGTTAAGGAACTTGGCCTATGAGAATTCAGAAAGTAGAAACCATCATATGCCACTGATGTCAGACTAGACATTTTCCCCCATGTTGGTAATGATAGTTTAGAACAGCTCCCTGCTACTTATGTATTCTGCCCTGAATTTTGCTAAGATAAGACTTTTAAGGAGGTTTTCCCCTTCTTTAGGAGAGATGCAGATGATGGATATGTTACAGCAAAATATTTGTGTAACCAGTGAACATGAATGTAGCCATTTATTTGATTATTGCAGCATGTGTTAAAGAGCTGCTGCTGCCCGTTTGCAGCCTAATGTGTTTATTACAGTCTTCCCAATGGCATCTTGAAGTGTCTTTCAGCTAAAAAATTCATGAGTATTACTGGCTTTCAGTCAGAAAATGGAATATGTCTTCTAGTTACTATCTAATATACCACTTTAAGGCCATTATACAAAAGTAATCTAAGAGCAGACGATACTGAGAGGAAGAAATTTTTAGCTTAAACATTTGTTTATACACTGTTATTACTGTTCCTGGACTAAGACACAGCATAAGAGAAGGTAGGTGCTAAAACCATTTTACCTAGAGACTAGTTGTAGTTGTAGGATATGTTGCTCTCTTTAATCCTCTACCTAATGATAAATGGCTAGTGTTTTAGTATTGAAAAATCATATCCTAATAATAGTGGTTTGTGTCTATCTTACTGTTATTTTAAAAAGGCAAATGTACAGTAAACTGATCTAAACTAGTAAAGTTGAAAACTTATTTGAAAACAAATTTTAGATTTTTCTGGATTTATTTGAAGTAAGTCCTCTAAATCTTGGTAACTTAACTGTTGTTACTATATGAATTAATGTAAAGTTTTATGAGTCTGTACATTAATCTGTAGATACAGATTATAGTATGTGAGGCAGATTAAAATTTTACTGTATGAAAACCAAGAAGCACTACAGTGTTATGTAAAGATGAAATTAAAAGAGACCTTATGATCTAGTAAAAAAGAGTAATGACACTTGGATGGAAATAATACATAATTTTACTAAGTAAAAATTTTAAAAATATTGTGTCATGTCCTCTATCACTGTTAAATGCATTACTAGTTTGCCAATGGGGAGCAAAGTTTGATTTTCTATGTGCTGTCATCCTAGCATTTAGTAAATCCACATAGTTCTACTTCTGTTTTATTTGTCTGTGTGATGATTCTTTGTATGAATCAACAGTGTATCCCTGAGTAGTCTGTATATTTCCTGCATAGAATATTTATTCAACTGTTGCCAGAAGTTGGGATCTTGCCAAAATAATGTCTGCTTTGGGTAATTTCGACCAATTAACCCTATTTGAAAAGAGATCTTTCCCCTCCTCTAGCAATTGGATGTCTTCTGTATCATCTTACTGACTTCCCAAGTTTGGCTTACTTTCTGTTCTACCTTTCTCAGGCATCTACAGCCAAGGAGCACATTTTGTTTATTGAAGCATTAGATACTATGTTTTTTAGACTTATCAGAGCCTGGCCCAGAAATCTTGCTTTTATGCTTATAAGGGGATCGCTCTTGGAACACAGTATACTTTGAAGGAAAAACTGTTGCCAGTTTAGAATGAGCAAATGTTTTCATTTGTGGGAAAGCAGTAGTGGATACAGCTTTAGCTATTGAGGTAGAATTCTGAGAAACAGTGGGCTCTAAAAGATTGTCCTTTTGTTGTTTAGTTTAATAGAAATGGAAGGGTATTTAAGTGAGGTTTTATATATACTTTTAATATTGCTTGAGCATTTCTTGGTTTTAAAAGTTTGTAAAAGATTAGATGACATGTTACACAATTTCATATGTCTATTGTAAAGAGAGTTCAGAAGGAACCTCGGAAGTCTCTCTCTAAGTCTTTCTGTTCTCATAACGAGAGCTAGATGATTTATCAGGCGGGTCCTCTTCAGGTAGACATTCATAAGAGAAGTTTTCCAGTAGCTCTTTCTATGTCGTTTCTAACTTGGGGAATTTTAGAGAGGGCCTAACTTTAAGAACAGTTATTGGAGCTAGCAATTGGGATAGATGTTCGATCACTTTATTATGTTTGGTGTTCAGCAGCAGTAGTATCCTTATTCTTTAACTGAATATGTTCTGTATATAATGCATCTGGCAGTTTTACAAGCCTTGTTTGGAAGATAGCCTGTCCTGATAAAAGATAAAATGCATATTATCGTTTACATAAATTATGGATGATTAACAAGCTTTAATGGTATGAGACTGTGTGGAGAGCAAAGCTTTGTTAACTTGTAAGTTATATTGGTGAATCCCGTGAAAGAGTACATTTTTGAGTTGTGTTGAGGTTTAACATTTTATTTTGCTTTCTGTCATTATGCTAAGGATTCAGCTGGTTTTGTTCACCCCTCCCAGAATATTGTTACTTTTTAGAGATAAAAGTTACTAATCATAAGGCTGTAACTCTTCCCTACTGTCTAGCTCATCCAAGTTGATATCAAGGGATGTAAGGGAGGGGATGTATGGTCACTGTGAAAGCAGGGCTATTGTGTTGTTACAGATAACAAGAATGGATGATTTGAAACTTTTTTTCAGCCTTGTCCTTTTACAACTCCCAACATCTGGTAGAAACTGGTTTGCTCTCAATGACTGTAATTACCATCAAATACAGCCTGAGAGTTTACTTGTGTCATTTTCAGTTTTTGTGATTTACATTAAACAGTTTCAGCATTGAGAGTGAGATGCTTAAGAATTTTAATTTCATGTGAGTGTGCAGCAGTTACAAGAAACTATTAATTTAGGGCTGGTTACCAAATGAAATTTTAGAACCTTCAGTGCTGCCCTTTAGTATTTTCCATCTCCTGCCTTTACTCTGGAAATGAATTTTTTAACTTCAATCTACAAAAGTGCATCAAAATTCCTCTGTCCATATCGTTTATTTTAGATATTTCTCTATGAGTGAATATACACTAGAATGTACATTTATATAGAAAAAGTAATTTATATAACCTAGAAGAAAGTCATTTTTATAACTTATGTATCTCTCTCTGATTTTTATTTGCATCACTTCTGCGTTGCCCAGTATTTTGAGAGGGGGAGAAATGAACTCACCTGGCCCCACCTCTTGTTCCAGTGTGAAATACTGACACTTGCTGCCAGCCCAGCCTCCTCACACAGGGCATCAGAAATATCAGAAGTCCTCTAGGTTAGAGCACCTCATTCATGAGGTTCTCTATTATTTATTTGACTCTCCCACTAAAACACAGGGCATAAATTCATGTGTCTGCTCTAGGACTGCAGCTGCCTGTCACCCCCCGTCCTCCTGCTCCCTTTCCTGTGTCGGTGTTACATTCTCTCCCCGGTTTTGGTCTCAGGTCTGTCTCCTTTTTGTTTTTATGGGTGATTTGCAATGATTTAGACAGGGCACCCCTGCGTGTTGGCACTTCCTGGAGGTTACCAGGAGGCAGCCATCCTTCCTTGGCTTGGCCAGGCATTCCCGACTTCCACCTCACTTCTCCCTTGGTGGTGGAAAGGTTGGTAGGAGGTGTGTACTGGGGCACATAGCCCAGGAATAGTGCTCTGAGAAGAGGATATGTGCATTAGACACAAAAATATAAGGAAGCAATTATGTTCATCAACCCGAAAGTTGCAGATTTTGAGGAAATGTGTTTAAGATACCACTACATAATATAAAGGGAAAACTTGGCATTTAAATAACTTACTTCAAGGGTAAATTATATTTTCAATCTACAAATAGAGTGGTTTTTAAGCCAACCTTGAGTAGGTACAAGCAAATTATAAACAGTCTGCTCAAATGATTTTACTATACTTAGACTAGAAAATGGCTCCGTATCTCCCTCCCTCTGGTGCCTATGTCCCAGTGCTGTCCCTCATGTGTTGCAGTTGTTTGTGTATGTATTTCAGAATATTCACAGGTAAATGATGCAGATAATGTTAAATCATCCTCAAACTGGGTGTATATGACTTTAGGTAAAACAGTCATTTCCTTTAATTGTCTATTGAAAGCTTTCTGATCTTTCTGATAATTCTATACTTTTTAGCAATACTTTTGGAGGGGGGGAATAGCCATTTTAACAGCAAAACTTGCCACCTATACCTACTGTATAGGGTATTTTGCTATGTTGTATATTGAAGGCTATATTTTAATGATAGAAACTTTCTTAAGTTTGTATGACTTCTAGAAAGCTGCTTTGAGAGTGAAAATCTCCTGGGTCATTTGTTGAAAGCTTACTTAGACTGGATGTGTAATATTTTTTCTTACATCTCATGATTGAAACCATGAGAATTGTGGTTTAGAGAGAAGTACTGAAAGTGAATGTCTATAAGGTATCATTTGAGAAGGATTCTGGAATTTAGGGTTTTGTTGTTGTTATAGAGATGGGATCTTGCTGTGTTGCTCAGGCTGGTCTCCAACTCCTGGTCTCAAGTGAGCCTCACATAGCTAAAAGTGTTGAAGCTTGGACATGAATACTGGCCCTTAACTTCTCTGCTATCCTGCCTCTCATAGTCTGCTTCTTTCATAGTAAATAAATACAGATTATACTTATTATCAGGCCAAAATTGTGAGCACAGTGTGGGACATAGGGACTTGGTTGCATTGCTCCAACCAGCAAGAAGCTTGGGTGTCAGCTTTGAGAATTATTCCCTTCTGTGTTACCTCTTAAATCAGCTGTGTATCATTGGTGCAGCCTCCCTAAACGGATACAATATTTCTTCATTCTGCTTACATATGACTCTTTAAAAAAAAAAACTAACTCCACTGCGCTGTTGTATCAGAAGTGGCCAGAAGAAATTAGTGTAGTACAGCTGAGACTGGGCAGCCCAGATTACAGGGAAGAAGCGGCCTAGCGGTTTGACTGGTATGTATTATGTTCCTTAGCCCTCCTTGCGCTTTGTCCTTACTCTTGATTGTCCTCTGTCATCTTCCTTAAGTTCTCTGTCTTCTAGTGCACTTGGCCTTCCCTTTGAATTTTTTTTTTTTATTTCTATCCAGAAAAGAAAAGAAGCCACTACAAAAAGTAAAGGAGGGCAAAGGCGATTTAGAAGTCTGGGGGCCAGAAGGAAGGGGAAGTAGCATAGAATAGGAGCTCTAGGAAAGACTTGAAATGCAGATTTCAACTTGTCCTGCTGCATTGTTTTTTCTTTTGGTAAGCAGTTATTGAACGCCTCGAGTAGCAGTCTTTTCTGGTTTCCTCACAGTCTTTGTAAGTCTCTTTGTTCAGCTCTTTTAGTACTTAAACCTCTGTCACTGGCTTGTTCTTGCTTACCTAAATAGTATTTTGATTGTGTTAGTGATGACGAGCACACTGATTTTCTTATATGTTTTTTTATTTTCTTACCGAGAGGAATTCAGCAAGCAGGAGCTGATCATGGTCCTTCCCACTTGGGGTCAGTAAAGTTCACCTGACTTTCGGGGCATATCTTAAGACCTTTGGCGATAGCAGCCAGAACCAACTGAGGGAAGGAAAGTTTGGAGGCGGCAGGATGTGAGAGAGGAAGCAACCATGCTATGTGCAGGGAGGCGAGCTGCCACGGAGAGAGGGCACCGAGGGAGGAGCAACCAGGCAGCTACTGCAGGAGAGCCGGGCACAGGAGCTTCTCGAGGGGCCAGCAAGATCCCCCACTAGGGGGCATTGATTAAGAGGCCTTGTGCAGAGTAACTCGGGGCTACAGGGGTGTCAGATCTACCTAGTTAAATTTGAAAACCTTCAATTTCGTGTCCTGGCATTGGCTCTTCCCTGGGCTGTCTGTCATGGGTGAGCTATTGCAGCACAGACTTCACATTGGCTAACCCAAAACAGAGACTGGGAGGAGCCCCTTACAACACCTGTAGTTTCCACATGGTGCAAGATCACTCTTGAAACTGGAGGCTGGCAGCCCAAATCCAGAGCTGGTAGATTGTAGTTCATAGTGCTGTTGAAATACAACTCCTGTTTAAAAGAGTTTGGGCCCAATGAGGTAGGCTTGTTTGTTTCTTAAATGTTAACCTTTACATTTGCTTAATCTTAAAAGATTTTTTAAAAGAGACAGCTTGTATATTAGAAATTATACATGCACATAAAACAATGTGTTAATTACTGGTGTCAAATTTCTGATTGGAGTCGAAGTTCTTTTATTGTTAGTAAAATGATCAGACACTTCATCATCATCAGTTCTCTTCATTTTTTTCTTCCTCTTCTCTGTTTTCTGTTTTAGTTGCTGATATGTGTTCAAGATGAGTGGGATGGGAGAAAATACCTCTGACCCCTCCAGGGCAGAGACAAGAAAGCGCAAGGAATGTCCTGACCAACTTGGACCCAGGTTAGATTCTTGCTGAGAAAAGGAATCAGTATTGTCTATTAAAGCCACAGGAGTGCTTCTTTGTTATTTTAGCATTGATTTTACTCCTGATTCAAATATTGTGTTGGTTTTTCTCTTTAACAATTAAATCTTTGAATATATACTTACTTACATTTTGAATATGCAAATCAGTTACAGATTGTATTCTTTACAAAAAGAGGAAAGCTGTAAACTTCTGATATCTTTTGACTCTTAAGAGTCAATTTATTTAATAATTTTGAGTTTTTCACACCTTTTCTGTTAGATTACACAGCATTATAACAAGAAGATCCTATAGTAAAAAGATGTGCTGTTAATTTTATAATGGGTTTTATTTTTTGTTGTTTTATTTTTAATGACATAAAATGTTAAACCCATGTACTTCTGAGTTGAGAACAAAGAATGTGACTCTTTAGTGAATAAAACAAACAATTTTAAAGCAAATTTCATCTCATATATTATGGGTGGAAGTGTGAATTGCTATAATGCCCATGTGGGGTAGTTTGGCACTATCAAAATTATAAATGCATATCCTGTTTGAACTAGCCATTCCACTTTTAGGAACTTTCCTATTACATACTTTCGTACTTGCAAAATGATGTGTATATGAGGTTACTGAAATTGCAAAAGATTCGGAAAAACCTAAATGTCTATTAAACAGTGTGGTACATCTAGAACCTGGAACACAGTGCAGCTGGGATAAAGATGAGGACGCTCTTTATGGGTTAATATGAAAAAAAAAATCTCTTAAGAATATTGTTACAGATGAAAAGCAAGGTTTAGAAAATGTTTATGGAATACTACCATTAGTATAAACAAGGAAGAAAAAAATAATCTGTATTGTTTTAGGATAATCAAGAAACAGTAATTGTTGCTACCTGTTTCGGTGGATGAGAACAAGGCAAATAATTCTCATCAAAAGTAGAAGAGAGACTTTTCACTTTTTCGATGTTTTAAATCATGTAAATAATTTTAAGAATTAAAAACAACATCTTCTACCTAATGGACAATAAAAACATCAGACATGAAATAGTAGGGAAGAGGGCTAGGAAAAGTCATCAAGAGAGGCAGAGCAGGAGAAAGGGCAAAACACAAATATTTTATATTCGCTTTTCCCCTTCTAGTTGCCAAGCAAAACATCAAGCCCATTAAATCTCCACTCTCCACATCCCAGCCCCCAGCTCTTCTAGGTTCCCTAGTACTTGCTGGTAAACCACAAACTTCTGTCTGTCAGACTGCCTTTAATAGTCAGTACCCTACCTGGGGAGGCAGTGGGAGAAAATGGGAACTGTTCCAGCTGTGGGCTTTAGTGGCGGGTCTCTGAGCCCTCCCTCTGGGGTGCTGAGGGGTCTTTTGAACACAACTCCCCTTTCTCACCTATTTGTCATTTATTTCTTACCTTGTGTGAGGGTGGGAGGGCATGAGTGGAGGGGGCCAGAATGGGAACTGGGCTATTCTAAGTATTCCAGCCACTCTTTCCCTTTTGCTGTAAGAACGGAAGCTATGGGTAAAAATGAGACTTAGTAAAAAACACAAATTCTGAATTACTGTGCCAGTAATTCGTGGGGTGATCCTGGACAAATTGTGTAAACACTATAAAATAGAGACATTGTATTATATTATGTATTACTTCATGAAAATCAAACATATTTAGAGATGAATATATGAAAGTCTATTGTGAATCCAGAAATTTTTAAATTAATATTATATACAAATAATTATATATAAAAATACAGAAAGCTGCTACATTAAGCAACTTGCTTTTCTTCCTTGTTGTACTGTTTCAATGTCATTTAATGGGCCCCCCTTTGCACTTGAGAAAATAATTGTATGCTGTTATTATGAAAAGGAACTTTTGAGTTTACTATTTTGTCACATTCTAATGAGAAGATTTTGCCTCTTTCGATATTTTTCCATTCCATTACCTTTTTAAACTTTAGTTGAAATTGGACTGTTTGTTTATATTTTGCATGTCATTCAGCTTGGACAGTTAACATATTTCCTGGCTCAGTTTCGCTTTTGTTTCTAGCTGTGTTGTGACTTTTTGCATTACCTAAAAAGGCTGTTTGGTTTGCTTACTAACATTCTGAAGAAGTCTATAAAATTATAAATATCTGGTTTTATTTTTTATGTTTTACCAAAAATTATTGAAATTTATTCCTATTATAACTGGATTAACTTCTCTCCTTTTACTAATCTTAAATAAAATTTAAAATATAACCTCCTTTACCTTGTTGAAACATTATTTTATTTGTCAATTAATTTGATGCCCACTTGTTTCAAGTACTGCACTAAGCACAGTGGTGAGCACAGTCCTGGTCACTGTGAAACGGACAGTCCAGTGGGAGATGCCAAACACATTGAACAGATAGTTTCATTACAAACTGGGCTTAGGTTGATTTTTTTTTTTTTAAAACATGGAACACTTTTGGAAAATTGTCCCCCGCAAGTTATTTCTGCATTGATATAGGTAACTTTTGTTTGCTATCTTTGTATTAAACTTGTTTAACACATTCATTTTTTTCACAATAGCTCTTTTTCAAATGCATCATAAAAAAATGTGTTTCTTCTTTTAAGCCCCAAAAGGAACACTGAAAAACGTAATCGTGAACAGGAAAATAAATATATAGAAGAACTTGCAGAGCTGATTTTTGCAAATTTTAATGATATAGACAACTTTAACTTCAAACCTGACAAATGTGCAATCTTAAAAGAAACTGTGAAGCAAATTCGTCAGATCAAAGAACAAGGTAAGAGGACTGAATTAGTATTTTGAAGAGTTGAATTGGTTTCTGTTTTTCCCTGTGTGAGAAGTCCCTTCAGAGTCCCTTTAATCCATTTCTTGTGCTTAAATTATTGATGAGGAAATGATGTCACAGTGTAAGATGAATGCAAGTATCACTTGCAGTGGTTTATAAATAGGCTTTGTATAAAATTCAGCCATTCCCTAAAGACAGAGGAGACTGAGGTGAGTCAGGGTGATGGAACTTTTCATCTAGTAAACTCAATTAGGTGCCCACAATTCTTCACTCCACACCGTGGCATTTTCAAGGCATACACAGCAAGTGACCGTCAAAAGTTGCAAGTAGGAGCCAGTTTGAGATGTAAACCAGAAGTAAGGAAGTGAAGCACCTCCTGTTTCAGCTAGTCAGCGTATTTGATTAGTCTGAGCCTCAACTGGCCACGCCACTAGATTAGAATTTCATATCCTGAATGACAAGAGATTTGAAAGGCTCTAACCTCCAGTAAGAAATCCATCTGTGAATTCAAAACACAGAACGTGACAGTTCTCTTCCTATGGTTTTATTTTTTTCTGAGATCATTTTATGATTCTTTTCTTTGATATTTTTGCCTACAGAAAAATATTAAGAAAATAATGTTTTTAAGAACACATTTGACTTTGTGGTGCCAAAAATAAATCTTTATGCGGCATGTATGAACAATATCTTGGTGCCCAGGGCCAATACATGCTCTTCAAGTATCTGCATACTGCTTTCCTTCAGGCCTGGGGAGATTATTATCTTTTGTAATCTGGTGTTTTTTTGAGACAGAGTCTCACTCTGTCGCCCAGGCTAGAGTGCAGTGGTGTGATCCTCAACTCACTGCAACCTCTGCCTCCTGGGTTCAAGCGATTCTCCTGCCTCAGCCTCCCGAGTAGCTGGGATTACAGGTGCCTGCCACCATGCCCTGCTAATTTTTTAGTATTTTTAGTAAAAACAGGGTTTCACCATGTTTGCCAGGCTGGCCTTGAACTCCTGACCTCAAGCAACCCTCCTGCCTTGGCCTCCCAAAGGTTTGGGATTACAGGCGTGAGCCACTGCGCCTGACCTGTAATCTGTTTTTGAGCGTATCCTCTTAAGAGTTCAAATTTTTTAAATCTGCCTTTTATATAATATTCAAAAAAGACATATTTTATTAAAATAATTTGTCTTTGTCTTTATAATATATGAGTCTGAAACTAACTGCTCTTATCTGTCACAAAATCCTAGCTACCTATTAGCATATTGTCTTAGCGTTTTCCATTTTCATACATATATTGTTGAGCTAAATTCTGTATAAAACAGTTTTACAAGTATAGTTCTGTCTTCTAAAAACATAAAAATATACATATAGCATCCACAACACAGTTTCTAACACCAGCCCTTTCTGCAAATCAGTCTTTATTTCCTGATTTCTCCATGACATTTAACATCAGTAGACCAGTGCCCATTTCAGTCCCCTTCATCACTCATCTTTCTTTTCCCTTTGGGGTTCACTAGTTATCAAAAACTCAGTTTAAACCTCAATTTTGTATCTTCATATTTTGGTTTCTGCAAAGGGATAAAATAATATTCCTAGAACTCTTAGGAGAAATAATTGGTTAAAGTTATTAACCAGTGCCTTGAAGTTACTGTGTTTCTAGTTGCTGGTATCATTACAGTAAAGAAATCATTAAGCTTCTTGTTTTAGGTTTCTAAGGATTATGAATGATTCAGTTTTGAGAACACTGCATGGTTAGGTAGTACTTCTACATTTCAAAACAATTATATATATAAACCACAACGAAGGTCTTGCACAAGTTTTTAAAGTTTGCAAAACCTTGGTAATTCCCCCTTCAAACCATAAAACACGTTCAGATGTGTCATGCTGGGACTGCGCCATACCTTAACCATAGTTTTAATCATAAGGCTGCATACCACAACCACCCAAGAAGCACAATAAACACGCTGTCACGTCTTATTCTTCTAAGAATGTTCCTGCTAATTTGAAAAGCAGCGTGTTTTGTAAAGGGAAGCAAAACTTAAATGCTGAATGAAAATATGAAAAGCAGAAATGGACTTTTAAGTTCTCGACTACTCTGATATTTTCCAAATAGTCTTTGTTTAATAATTTGTTTTTTAAAAAGAGCAGAATTGAATCAGACAGGAGCTAGGTATGAATCCTGGTCCATTTAGGAGCTTTTTGAACCTGGGCATATTATCTTATCTCTGAGACTCAGTTGCCTCATACAGAGTTTAGTGCTAACAACACCTAGGTCACATAGCTGTAGAAGATATTATGAACCATGTAAATTCAGTAAACACCTGTCATAGTAAACATTCAGTAGTTAGTTTTCATTCCTACTTAAGCAGAAAGGGGCCGTTTTTTCTTTTCTTTTCTTTTTTTTGAGATGGAGTCTCACTCTGTTGCCCAGGCTGGAATGCAGTGGCACGATCTCAGCTTACTGCAACCTCCACCTCCCGGGTTCAAGCAATTCTTCTGCCTCAGCCTCCCGAGTAGGTGGGATTACAGGCATGCACCACCAGGCCCGGCTAATTTTTGTATTTTTAGTAGAGATGGGGTTTCACCATGTTGGCCAGGCTGGTCTCGAACTCCTGACCTCATGATCCGCCCGCCTCGGCCTCCCAAAGTGCTGGGATTACAGGGGTGAGCCACTGTGCCCAGCCTATCTGTAGGAAGTAAAAAATTTTTCTGGTGCCAGAAAATCTGTGCAGCCCTTGCGTACCACTCCATCAGCAGCTCTATTTGGACCAGTTTGAATTTTCTCAGCATCTGGCAGCCAGTAAGAATAACACGTAAGTCAGGCCAAAGCCTTTCTCTCTAACTCTGTGTCTTCCCCAACCCCAACTGATCCCCCGACCAATCAGCATAAATAAAATCCAACTACCATCTTTACACCATTATCCAGACTTAATTTGTATTTCAGTCATAGTTGTCAGCATGAATAAAATGCATTTGGGAGCCTAGGAGAACAGGTCTGTAGACACATGCAATAAACCTGCGTATTTATCCTAGAGAAGTTAAACTGGGTTGCATGAGGGGCCATACTAAAGAATACACAATGAGGAAAGCTGGGCTCATCTTTATGGAACCCTGCTCCAGTGTCAGAAGCTATGGCGTGTCAGCCAGGCATGGAGGGCTCTTTCCCTCAAGTCTGTGCTCTTCTCAGTTACTCCTCAACTTTTATATGCTTTATAAATAAAGGGAGAGAAGAAAAAGATTTTTAAATGGCCTAAAGGATGGAAATTTGGAGGGGAAATTACCAGCTAGTTAAATTATAAGCATTCTGTTGTACGTGGCGCTTTATGAGACCCATGTTTCATAAATGCTAGCCCTCCAAGAGCATTAACTGTGGAATGGACTTTGTAGAAACAGAGCAAGTACACACAGGAGTTTGATGCTAATAATGTGACTGCCATCAAATAGAAAATTCCATACATGTTGGTGGGGTTTTTTTGGCCCACATTCATAATCCTTAGTTATTAGCTAAGTTAGTTACTTAGTAATTAAGTTAGATCTTCTGTTCGCTAAATAATCTTGGAGAATTTTTAATACTAAGACTAAATAGTTCTTATTGTGTGTCAGGCAGTTTTTAAAGTGCTCAGATTTGATAACCTATTTAGTACTCAAAACAAACCATGGAATAGGTGCATTTTTTCCCCCTTGGCAGGAGTGGAACCTGAGACACAGAGTGGTTAAGTAGCCTGGCAAAGTCACACAGCCATTAAGCGAAGGAATAGGGCAGTCTGGGTCTGGAATCTGCACCGTCATCGCAGCTTTCTGATACTAAACTAGGATATTTCTTTATATTTGGTATGATGGTCATAAACGTTTAGAACTTCTGTCTTCTATAACTTAGAAACAGGAGTCATGGAAACAGATAGCAAATAACCATTTTTCCTAACTGGGAGGCTAATATTGCTTCTATTCCACAGAAAAATAGTAAGCACAGGCATACGTCAGAGATACCACAGGTTCAGTTCCAGACCCGCACCATAAAGCGAATATAAAATAAAACAAGTGACATGAATTTTTTGGTTTCCCAGGGTGTATAAAGGTTATACTTCACTATACTGTAGTCTTTCAAGTGCACAATGCTATTACTTCTTTTAAAAAGTAATATATCCTAATTTAAAAATACCTTAATGCTAAAAAGTGCTAACAAGCATATGAGCCTCATCAACAAGTTCTCTTGCCAGTAGGAGGGTCTTGCTTCAATGTTGATGGCTGCTGACTGATCAGGGTGGGAATTGCTAAAGGCTGGGGTGGCTTATAACGATTTTTAAAAATAAGATAACAATGAAATTTGCCACACTGATGGACTCTTACTTTCATGAAAGATTTCTCTGTACCATGCAATGCTGTTTGATGGCATTATACCCACAGTAGAACTTTCAAAATTGGAATCAGTCCTCTCAAACACTGTTCCTGCCTTATCAACTAAGTTTATGGAATATTCTAAATCCTTTGTTGTCATTTCAGCAGTGTTCACAGCATCTTTACCAGGAGTTGATTCCCTCTCAAGAAACCATTTTCTTTGCTTATCCACAAAAAGCAACTCCTCGTTTGTTCAAGTTTCATCATGAGATTGCAGCAATTCAGTCACATCTCGGGCTTCACTTCTAATTCCATTTCTCTTGTTATTTCCACTGCATCTAGAGTTACTTCCTCCACTGAAGTCAGGAATCCCTTCAAGTCATCCATGAGGGTTGGAATCAGCTTCTTCTAAATTCCTGTTCATGTTGATCTTTTGACCTCCTCCCATGAATCATGAATGTTCTTCATGGCATCTAGAATGGTGATTCCTTTCCAGAATGTTTTTCTTTGTACTTTGCCCAGATATATCAGAAGAACCACTGTCTGTGGCAGTACACCTTGAAACATGGCTACAGCATAGATACTATGTTAGCAGACATGAAGACAAATATTTTTGGCCTTGTACGTCCTCATCACAGCTCTTGGGTGACTGGGTCCATTGCCAGTGAGCAATAGTATTTTGAAAGGAATCTTTTTCTGAGCAGTACGTCTCAACAATGGGCTTAAAGTAGTCAGTAAACCATACTATAAACAAATGTGCTGACATTCAGGCTTTGTTATTTCAGAGCACAGGCAGAGTAGATTTAGCATCATTCTTACGAAGAACCCTAGGATTTTCAGAATGGGAAGTGAACATTTACTTCAACTTAAAGTCACCAGCTGCATCAGCTCCTTAACAGAAGAGTCAGTTTGTCCTTTCAAGCTTTGAAGTGAGGCATTGATTTCTCTCCTCTATGAAAGTCCTAGATGGCTGCTTCTTCCAATAGAAGGTTTTTTTGTCTACATTGAAAATCTATTGCTTAGTGTAACCACCTTCATTAATGATCTTAGCCAGATCTTCTGGATAACTTGCTACAGCTTCTTCATCAGCACGTGCTGCTTCACCTTATATTTTTATGTTACGGAGAAAGATTTTTTCCTTAAACCTTATGAACTCGCCTTTGCTAGCTTTAAACTTAACTTTTCTTCTGCATCTTCTCATAAAATTGAAAAGAGGGCCTTGCTCTGGATTAGGCTCTCATTTAAGGGAATCTTGTGGCTGGCTTGATCTTCTGTCCAGACCACTGAAACTTTGTCCACACCACTGAAACTTTGTCCATATCAGCAAAAAGGCTCTTTCACTTTCTTATTTTTATTTTATTTTAAGAGATGGGGTCTCACTGTGGGGCCCAGCCTGGTCTCAAACTCCTAAGCTCAAGAGATCCTCCCACTTGGCCTCCCAAAGTGCTGTGATTATAGGCCTGAGTCACCACACTTGGCTGTTTCAGTTTTTTATCGTTGATGCATTCACTGAAGTAGCACTATTCATTTTCAATTACTTTTCTTTTCTTGTTGTTGTTGTTGTTGTTGTTTTGAGGCGGAGTCAGGCTCTGTCACCTAGGCTGGAGCGCAGTGGCGCCATCTCAGTTCACTGCAACCTTCACCTCCCGGGCTCAAGCAATTCTTCTGCCTCAGCCCCCCAAGTAACTGGGATTACAGTGCCCACCACCATGCCTGGCTAATTTTTGTATTTTTAGTAGAGACAGGGTTTCACCATGTTGGTCAGGCTGGTTTCAAACTCCTAACCTAAGGTGATCTACCTGCCTTGGCCTCCCAGAGTGCTGGGATTACAGGTGTGAGCCACCGCACCCCACTGATACTGCAATTTTTAATGAAGATAAACTATTTTTCCACTGAACTACATATAATTCATTTTTGCACATTTTCTTGTGGCTTAATGGCTTATATTGTTAATGAAATCCTTAAAATTAGTGAGCAGGGATGGAATTTCTACTCTCATTTCCTCCTAGGATCCCCTTATTTTATTTCTTAAGTACATGGAAATTTTTTGTTTAACAGCTTTCAGATAAAGAAGATTTAAATAATTCAATGTGTTCTAATGCTTTAGGATTTATGATGTGAGTTCTCGCTTCAAGACCCAACCTGGCTATCACACTCTAATAGAAAGTAGACATCCCTTGTTTTCTTGATCACCTTGTACTCGTATGAAAAGAAATTAATTCTGTCATTGATGTATGACCCTAATCATACATCAATACTGTATGTATTGCTTTCATCCAAGAGTAAATATTCATTCAATAAATTTTTTATTGAGTATATACTATATATAAAGCATATGGTTATTTGCCAGGGGAAATCCAGCAATCAATAAGTACATGATTCTTTTTCTTGGAGCTTTCACTCATTCAGGGGAAAATCAGCTTTCAGACAACTAGCTATGGAACTGTAGGGGACAATGGAAAGGAATGTGATTATTAAAGAAGCTGGCACAGGCTTTTAGGAGGACAATAAACTTGAACTGGGTCTTGCTGTAAAAGTAAGATTTTAATAGGTAAAAAAGTAGGGGCTGGCATGAGGAGAGGCACTCTACACAGAAAATAGAGGAGCCTGAGTGCTCAGTGACTTCTGGGGTATGCCCGGTCAGACTGTAAAATAAGATGTATGGAAGCACTTGGTTGGATTTGAGGCTGTAAAGGTGGGTCAGAGCTAGATAGGAGAGTAGTAAGCCCAGTACAGTAAGCAATATTGGAATTTGGAGAAAGTCACATTAAATGAGAGACCTCTAACTATCTTCAGCAGAGTTAGCTTGAAGTCATCTACCATTATATCTAGACTCTAGAGATACTCTATACTTGGAATGGGAGGTATTTGGATTTTTTTTAATTCTAAATCTAGAGGGGGAGACGTGCATAACTAATAAAACAACAAGAAAAAATGAAGTTAAAACATGCTAGAAAACTATAAAATTTCTCATTCATCTATAAGAAGGAATAAATGTTGTTTTATAAATAAGCTTTCATTTAGTTTTATAATTTAAATAGACTTAGAGGGAGCAGGAGGAAATGAAGAGGGGGAATGACAGAGGTGAAAGACAGTGAGAGAGACTCAGAATGACAGAGACCTGGACAGAGAGAAGAAGATGGAAAGTACACTCGAAAGTACCCATGTGCAAGTTCAAACACTAAGAGAAATTCTTAAATGTAATATCTTAGTTTATAGTTCCTTATGACATTGTCACTAATGACTTAATGCAGAGTCATATTGTGACACTGGGCACATTTGTAGATAAGAGCCCTTGGGCTGAGCCCACTAGCTGCCAGTCCTTACCTTCTGTCCTACTCCCATCCCAGCTTTAGTGAAGAGCGCCCACATGTTTCCTGGCTGCTCAGCCCTCCCCTGTACTTGTCAAAGGGTGGGGGAGGTGAATCAGTATGCTACCTGCTCCTACCACTTTGATTGCTAGGGCATAGAAATAGTATCTGCCATTGTGCCCAGGGGGGTAGTACTGGGCCATTCCTCCACAAGGAATGCTAAAGGTACTCCTTAAGATCCTCCTTGAGGGAGCCAGGTTGATCATTCGTCCCGACTTCAGTGACTGCTAGCGGAGTCTATGACAGTCCAAAAGAAGAACCCTCACCATAGAAGACTAGTTCCTCTGTGATTTGTCTCCAGTCCTGCCATATTCTCCCTTGCTCCAACCCGCAACCTCCTTGCACTTGCATCTCCTCCCCATGACATACACTGGCTCAGGCTCTCACATTGTGGTTTCCTCCTGGGTCTTCTGTCTGGGAATGCCTCTTTTCTTTTTCCCTCTCAGCTGGTGACATCTGCTAATCTTTAATAGCCCATCAGAATGTAGTATCACAGCTGTTCTGCATTTGTAGTGGATAGTGACAGGGAATCTGGGTGAATGATAATAGAGGGTCCAGTGGCAAGGGGGCTTCACCAAGACCCCAGGTCTGTCCAGTTTGGCCTACTACTATATTCTTGTGGCTCATTTCATCAGTATGTGTACCCAAAGCCCATTACCCTAGACTATTTCTTGTTGCTGACACATACTTGTGCTTTTTTGCTTTTGTGTCATTGTTCGTATTCTTTCCTCCTTATCCAAAATACTGCTTTTCCTGTTTCTGTCTATTCCCATTATATTCCTACTGTTCATTCTTCAAGGCCCATCTCAACCACTGCTTTTTTCACAAAACACTTTCTAATCTCCAAACAAATATGAATTCATCTCCTTTCACATTTCTTGTACTGTCTACTCTTACTCTGTTTAGTGTTTGTTTAGTGTTTTAGGTACTTCACTTTTTCTTCACCCATCGAATGACAGATTTCTTGATGGCAGAGGTTGTATTGTCTACCTAACTCTTGGACAGCAGTTCTTTTTTTGAGACAAGGTCTCACTCTGTCTTCCAGGCTGGAGTGCAATGGTGCAATCTCTGCTCACTGCAACCTCTGCCTCCCAGGTTCAAGCAATTCTTGTGCCTCAGCCTCCTGAGTAGCTGGGATTATAGGCGTGCACCACTACAGGCATGCACCACCACACCTGGCTACTTTTTGTATTTTTAGTAGAGACGGGGTTTCGCCATGTTGCCCAGGCTGGTCTCGAACTCCTGAGCTCAGGTGATCTGCCTGCCTTGGCCTCCCAAAGTGCTGGGATTACAGGCGTGAGCCGCCGCACCCAGCCACCTGCAGCAGTTTTGAGTACGATGTTTGTTCTTAGTTTATTTAAAATAAATATTTGTTGGATTTTTCTGATTCCTGGTATTTATTCAGCCTTGTGTAATGGTTTTATGCCAGGAGAAAATACTGCCCTAAATTTAAGAATATAATATTTGTATTCTAGTAATTGAGTGAATACATTCCCCCGTTCTTGCACAAGGATTACAGATTACAACCTCTCTTGTGACAAATATTATTTACAATATTTTTGTTTGCCTCCTGAAAGTACATTAACATCTTTATAAAACAATGGGTGAACTTTTAACTCTCTTAGATTCTGATAATGGTAGCTGGAGCCCTGTTTGTTTTTGTAAGGATGAAGAATCTTCACAGCTTGTCGACTAAAATATATTTTGAAATCCTATTCGCCAGGCATGGTGGCTGATGCCTGTAATCCCAGCACTTTTGGAGCCGAGGCAGGCGGATCACTTTAGGTCAGGAGTTTGAGACCATCCTGGCCAACATGGCGAAACTCCGTCTCTTCTAAAAATACAAAAATTAGCCAGGCGTGGTGGCACACGCCTGTAATCCCAACTACTCAGGAGGCTGAGGCAGGAGAATCGCTTGAACCTGGGAAGCAGAAGTTGTGGTGAGCCAAGATTGCACCACTGCACTCATGGGAGATAGAGCGAGACCTCGTCTTAAAAAAAAAAAAAAAAAAAAGGAATCCTATGAAAACAAGTATTTTATAATTTTTTATTAGGAACTTTAATTACCATGGAATATTTTCCCTAATGTTTTAAATAGACATATTGTTTTAGACTAGAATATATAATATAGAAAGCAAATTCACATTTTGTGTTAGTGCTGTGCAGATACTAGATATATTGGTTTTGGAATAACTCATATGTAAGAATTTGCCAGGTACATTTAAATTTCTGTGAGCTGATGTTTACATTTAATTCATTCTTTTAGTTTGAAGAATGATGCCAATTTTTGAGAAATGAATTAAATATTTGTGCTGTGGTAGGGAGAAGAGTTTAAACATAGAAATAAACAAAAGATATAAGAGCACAAATACCACTATTTATTATTGTCATTCACTGGTTAGCTTAGGTTTAAAGTATGTTTTTCTGTTTCTTTCTTTCTTATTTCTTTTTTTTTTTAGATGAGGTCTTCCAGTGTTGCCTGGGTTTGATTCAAACTTCTGAGTTCAAGTGATCCTCCCACCTCAGCTACTTAAGTAGCTGGGATTATAGTAAAGTACATTTTTCATAGGTGTTTGTTTTGGGTTTGTTTTTTTTTTTTTAAAGAAATCAATAAGAACGGTCCTATTTTTTAAATCTGTTGTACTGGTAGAAGAAGGGAGAGGGAACTATGACTATTTTTATGGACTTTAGACTTAAGTATTTTCAAACTGATGTGGATTATACAGTAATAAACTATACAGGCAACTATTTTCTTTTTCCTTGTCTTTTCTTTTTTTTTTTTTTTTGAGACGGAGTCTTGGTCTGTCGCCAGGCTGGAGTGCAGTGGTGCAATCTTGGCTCACTACAACCTCCACCTCCCAGGTTCAAGTGATTCTTCTGCATCAGCCTCCTGATTAGCTGGGACTACAGGCGCGTGCCATCATGCCCAGCTAATTTTTGTATTTTTAGTAGAGACAGGGTTTCACCGTGTTAGCCAGAATGGTCTCGATCTTTTGACCTCGTGATCCACCCACCTCGGCCTCCCAAAGTGCTGGGATTACAGGCGTGAGCCACCGCTTGATCTCTTGACCTCGTGATCCGCCCACCTCAGCCTCCCAAAGTGCTGGGATTATAGGCATGAGCTACCGCGCCCGGCCCTTACAACTGTTTTCATTGGTCCTTCCAAGGAGACTTTTTTGGTTGGTGAATTTGTGGGTGGGGCAGTAAATAAACACGTAAAATAAATTGACTCTCTTACCAATTTTTAGGTGTAAATTACAGTATTGTTAACTATATGCATGTTGTTGTACAGCGGATCTCTAGAACTTCATCTTGCATGACACCTCAGTGATCCTCCCACCTCAGCTTCCCAAAGTGCTGGAATTACAGGCATGAGCCACAGTGCCTCACCCCTTTCTACTTTTGAGCTGTACCGCATTCATCCTCACTCACTGGCTTTTCTTCCTCATCTAGACCTTGGCCCTTCTTTGTTCCCAAATAAAATTCCCTCTTTAATGAATTTTAACTATTGCTTATATCTGTGCTGACTGTCAAGGTAAATCTCTGCCCTTGACCTTTCCCTCATCTTTCATTGCACAGATATTCGGTGAGTCCCTCCCCACAGCCCCCAGCTTACAGTTTCACTGTCCGTCCAGATTGCCAGCTACCGTTAGACATCCATGGGATGTTCCACAGGTGCCTTAAATTGATAATATCTCAAACCAAACCCATTTTCTCCTCTGCCTTCTGAAAAGACTGCCTCATCCTTTTTCCTGTGCTCTATCTCAGTGTTTGTAACCAGCATGCGCTGATCACCTGTTTTGTCCTTACTGAGACTAGAAACCTCAGTTCCAGCCACCTTCTCTTTTACCTCTTCCTTCCCCACACTCAGCCAGTTAACTCAGTTCTGTCAGTTCCTCACCATATTCTGTGATATATAACCCTTTTTCCCATGTTTATTTTCAGCACTCTAATTTAAGACATCTTTTCTCACCTTAACTCATCTCTGCTTCTTTACCTTCTATAATCCATCCCCACTGCTATCACCATTAACTTTCTAAAAATATATTGGCTATGTAACTCCTGAGCTTCCAGTGAGTCTCCCTGCCTGTAGGATGAAGGAAAATGCCTTCCCATGGTATTCAAGGCCCCTTGCCGGCTGGTCCCCGTGTACTTTCGGGGCTTTCTCCTGCTCTTATCTTTCTAGCCATCATACTTCTAGGCAGACCTCCAGCTTTAATTACTCTTTAACTTATAACTGCACAGCTTGTGTGCCACTTTTAGATCAAATATATACATCATTTTGGCTTGTAGTACAGTTTAAACTGAAAACAACAACAAAACACAAAAAACTCCCTATTACCATGACAGCTCTTTTGTGGAGGAACCTTATCTTAATAATTTTTATACGCTTTTACCTGTCTTGTACATAAGAGATACTTAATAAGCATTCATACGAAATGAACAAAAAGCCAGGTTCCATGACTTACACCTATTATTCCAACACTTTGGGAGGCCAAGGCAGGAGGATCACTTGATGCCAGCCTGGGCAACATAGTGAGATCCTGTCCCTACAAAAAATGTTAAAAATTAGCTGGGCATGGTGGTTTGTGCCTGTAGTCCTAGCTACTCAAGAGGCTGAGCTGGCAGGATCACTTGAGCCACTGCACTCTAGCCTGGGTGACAAAGCAAGGCCTTGTCTTTAAAAAAAAAAAAAAAGTTTCAGAGAAAATGGGAAAGCAACAAGAAATCCAAGGTTTTCTTCAGCTGCTTTAAGAAAGTATGAATAGAATAATGAACAAAAACACATTTAAGGACTTTCATTAACTACTGTGTCAGTTTAAAATAAATTCCAATGATATGGTCTGGAAATGACCAGGGAACATGCCATAATTATACTTAAACATGGTGATTTCTTATTAATTCATATTTACATTCAGGACACATTTGCCAGATATCTTCTATGTTCAAATGCTGTGCTAGCCATCAGGAATATAAAGAGCTATAAAGCACTGTCCCTTTCGTCATGGGGCTCTCAGGCTGTACAGACAACAAAGACATTGATAAAGCTTTTTTGGAATAGCTGCTCCTCAGCATATGTCCCTCACCCTCCCTGACTTAGGGACCCACCCTTGAGGGAGGCCTGTGGGGGTCCAGCTTGGCCTGTGCCTGCATTTAGTAGGTAATAAAGCTGATACCTGGATCTAAGAAAAAGAAGAAGTAATTATAGCAAATTAGTAAGTACTATGATTGATTGATTGATAGATTGATGTAGATATGTAGTGATATTAAGGAAAGTGGGATAAGAGAAGGTAGGAAGTAAAATGTTTTTTGATCTCCAAGAATATATTGAAGTTCACCATATGGGTAATGTTTAAATAAAGTCTGATACTAACAACCAAAATTCCTTGTATCCAGGGCTACTTAACTATACTTTTTTCTTTAGCAGTGTTAAGAGAATGTCATGTAAATACATTTATACCTACTGTTTTCAGCTACCTCCTCATCCCATGTAGACGCCTACTGCTTTCTACACTCTGTCCATAGAATATGTCTGTGAGACTGCTTCAGGATTGGAATTATTGCCTATGTTTCATAGATAAGGAAACTTACACACAAAAACAGTATTTAGGTTGAGGTCTTAAAACTAGTCAGTGACAAACTAGAACCTAAAGCACAGTCTGGTTATTGTGCAGCCTGTGATCTTTCTACCTCTGCATTCCATTACCTACCTGAGAATGGTTGTCATGTCTTCAGCTTTGCCTTTGTTTATTAAGACAGAAAACGTTGTTCCACAGAGAAATTCCAAAAGCAACACATTCAAAATGAAAATAAAGATTTGTAATAGTTATTGCTGTGTCTTTAGAGATAATTTTTTTAGAGGTAGTTTTAACACATATTGTTCAGAAAAGAGATTTTGATAATTTGAGTTAGATGTGGTTTCATTAAATACCTTAAATCTTAATGGAGGCTGTAGTCAAGGCATCTGAGGCATTATAGGTTAAGGAAGCACTATAGCAAACAGCACCTTTAGGTCATAACTGGCTCTAACCCAGGGTCCTGTATATTCTGCACATCTTAGCATTTCTAAGCAGGCTTTCATCGCTGATGTATATCCATCGAAGGTGAAGAGAAAAAAGGAAAGGTTATTTTATTTTTTTTATTTTTTTTATTTTTGAGGCAGTCTAGCCCTGTTGCCCAGGCTGGAGTGCAATGTTGTGATCTCAGCTCACTGCAACTTCCGCCTCCCAGGTTCAAGTGATTCTCATGCCTCAGCCTCCCAAGTAGCTGGGATTACAGACGGGCACCACTATGCCTGGCTAATTTTTGTATCTTTAGTAGAGATGGGGTTTCACCATGTTGGCCAGGCTGGTCTCAAACTCCTGACCTCGTGATCTGCCCACCTCGGCCTCCCAAAGTGCTGAGATTACAGGCATGAGCCACCACGCCTGGCCAGGAAAAGTTATTATTATTATTCCTCCTCCAGATGCAAGAATTTCTCATGGCCATGAACACTGTCTGAATACTGCTGCTCTATATTCAGAGCACTCATGGTTTTCTGTTGTCTTAAAAGGAACATAAAACATGGGGTTCAATGAATGATGTTCCCTGTAATGCTCTTCCTTCTGGGCCACTCATCTCACAGGTGGCTGTAGTTTGGCATGGGGTGGAACACAACAGGATTGACCACAGGGTGTTTGGGGTGGGAATGAATTGGTCTCTTTCCACTGAAAGGAATGTGGTGAAGCAGCTATTGGGAAGAAGGTTGTAAGCAGTGTAGCAGGATGAAATGGAACGTGGGATTTCTGTAGCCACCAATCGTCAGATGAAACAGTGATTCCTATATGACCATTTATATTTAAGGGACTTGTGAATATCAGGAACTTTGTTCTAACAATCTGCTTGCAAAGATATAGAACATAAGATGTAATTAATATTACAAGCCAAAAGCCAGGTGAATGACATAAAAATAAAATAAGTAAGTGAAAAATCTATATTGTACACTTTCAGAGGCAGAATTCCCTCTAGGCTGACAAAGCTTAAGCTTCAGGACCCCTTACTTGTATGGGCTCCTATATGCGCCAGGAGCTGTAGAGTGTTCTAGATAGGACGCCAGGTTTCAGTTAGGAAGCACTTCTTCAGAAGCATTTCAGATTATTGTCTACAGAGTTCTCAGAAGAAGAGGTTTGAATCTTCTTCAGCACTCTAGTGTTTGCAGCTCTTTTCTCATTCTATGTAAATACTCACTTTTATACTCAATTTTGTATTTTTAAAGAGACACCCCTCCCTCTAATTAAGATTCGGGCCCTACAAAATGCGGATCTATCCTTATGTACTAGCAAAGTCTGTCACATATACTCTGTCAAAAGCAAAAGGGTCAGCTACCACAGTGAAATGAGAACTCACACATACAGAGTGCTTACTTGGTGCCAGGTACTACTCTTTCATGCCTCATCTCATTTCAGCCTTGCAACCCTGTAGGGTAAGTTGAATTATTATCTCCATTTTACAGAAGAGGAACCTAGGTTTGGGTCTAGACTCTAAACTTCCCTAGAGTCACACAGCTAATAAGTGGTAGGACTAGCATTGAAGTCTAGATCTCTACCTAGCTCCAAAGCCACTGTCTCCCAGTGAAGTGGAAAGACAATTAAACCTGTTACCCAGCTGTTTACTCTTGGCTTTGTTTGCTATTTGGAAGAAGGTTGTTAGGAGTCAATTGGGTAAGCATGGTATCAGCTGTTACTTTAAACAGGTAGAGACACTGAGTTTACTAGGAAGAATATTTTTTGCAGATCCCTATTTCAAAAGATGATGCACACTTTGAAGGCAGGTCAGCTGTTCCTGTCAGGCAAAAAAAAAAAGATGATAAAAGAGTCCAGAAAAATAGAAAGTTGCTCTCTAGACCAAAAAAGACTTCTTGGTATTTAGCCAGAAAATTGGATACCAGGCTTTAGAACATTCATTTTGTGCCCCTATGTGAGCAGATGAGGAATTTTTCTGTCAGAGTGAATGTTCTATTGTCCATCATAAGATCTGTCCATCTTGTGCGACGTAACCTCTAGTAAACAACACTGGCCTTGTTAAGGTGTTCTCTCCCATTTCAGGAAGTATGTTGGGAGCAAAACAGACTTTGCAGATAGTCACTGTGACCACTGTGACCATTCATGCATCATTGATCAAAAATGAAGGAATGGAATCTGAGGGCCAAGAGTGCTTAGCTATACACAAGACAATATGGAATGTGTTTTAACTTGCGTTCTGGAAAAGAATGTAAAATCTGAACTTCCATCTAGAAGATGAATTTATTAGATTTCAAATATTTACACTTAAAATTTTAGATATGAAATTGCATCTTTGCCTGTATTTCTCATTTCTGTTATTTTGTACAAAAGAAAACCCCAATTCAATATAGTCACAGAAAAAATACACAGCAGAGAGAAGTTGTTCATTTAAAACGGACTTGGATTCTGCTCTTCCAGTGTTAGATTATTGATATCTGTAATAGATTTAGAGTCCTGTTGGAGTTGTCTTTTTTGGAAATAAGAAATTTTGTCTGTGGAAGAAGAGTAAAATAATGCCAATATCAGCGTGGTGCTGCTTCCCATACGTTCATCACTGAGATGCCTTTCCAGTTAACACCAGATAGCGGACATTACAGAATTCTCAGGCCATTTTGGGGAGCCTGTATCCTCTATTTCTTTAGGCCTGAAGTGGTTCTCAGAGCATTGGTGATCCCTTATTTAAGCCTGTCTACATTAGATAAGCATGTGCACACCACCATTCTGTAAGATTCCAAGTGGTGTATTTATTTTGTTATATCGGATGGGAGGAAACGGAAAAGGAAAGGAAGCAAGCTCTTTTGGGATTGACATGATTAAACTCAACTTCTTAAAAGCTTTTTTCTTCTGATAGACCATCTTCAATTTGTAGATCCTTTATGTCAGGGAAAAAAATTACACATAGTACATTTTATTTGGAATATTGTTAGATAGCTGAATTGTCAAAGATCAGAAGTTGTTACATATTTTTGTCTCTTAGATAATATGGAAGTATATATCTTGTGTGATTGCATTTGGGAGTCTTTTTTTCTTCTTCCATGCTTGCTTAAGAAAGAAGGAGACTTTTTAACCTTTAAACCTTTTCTTTTTCTGTGATTTAACTATAAGTTAATTGTTCAGAAAATCATTGGTTTGATTTTCTATCAAACCAATGCAAATTTTGGTGATTAGACCATTGGACCAACTCCATAAGGCCTATTGTTAATCAATATTGCATCTAACTAGAGAAGTTCTTAATCTGTGTGGTGCATATCACTTTGATGGTGTAGTGATAAATAAGATAGTTCTTTTAGAAGCATTCCTAAATTTATTGTAACCTGTTCTTCCTGTTATATATCATTTTCAAGTATGATATTGTCCTATGGGTCTCCATTTTCTTTTTTTCCTTTTGTTTTTGTTTGTTTGTTTGTTTGTTCGTTTTTGAGACAGAGTCTCACTCTCTCGCCCAGGCCGGAGTGCAGTGGTACAGTCTCGGCTCACTGCAACCTCTGCCTCCCGGGTTCAAGCAGTTCTCCTGCCTCAGCCTCCTAACTGGGATTACAGGCATGTGCCACCATGCCCAGCTAATTTTCATATTTTTAATAATGACGAGTTTTCACCATGTTGGTCAGGCTGATCTCAAATTCCTGACCTCGTGATCCGCCTGCCTTGGCCTCCCGAAGTGCTGGGATTACAGGCGTGAGCCACTGCGCCTGGTCAGGTCTCCATTTTTATTGATGTTAAAAAGTGTCCTTGTACCCCAGAAGGTGGGAACCACTGACCCAATGTTTATTACAAGGAGGGACACTATAGAGGCTAATTGATCAACACATCCATGTATTTCTTGGGAAGATCTGGATTTCCAGAGAAGCCTGGAGTGTGGTTTCCCCTTCTTTCCTTTCTGCCCTGGTAGTGTCCTGGCTCCTCCCCTTCCAGGCCTCCACTGCCATGAAATACCAGCCAAGACTCTTAGGAACAGAGGGGCAGGCCGTGGGTGGTGGGGTTGTCCAGTCACAGGCGTATGCACAGGCTGGAAGCCAGGAGCTACCAAGGGCTCAGGCTAGCAGAGTAACTCTTCTAAGACTCTGGCAAAGTTCCTTCCTTTACTTCATAAGTCACTTGCTTCCCATTCTGCTGTCTTCCTCTAGCCATCACTTTATTTCTTTTTTTTTCCCCTTTCTCTGGTCCACTGTAGCACAAAATTCAGATTTTTATGTCCAGTTGTCCCTGAAGCAAATGCTCAACTCTTTGGGGACTAAGGATTGTTATTGCTAATAACAAAGTAAAATAACAAGGGAAAAGTCACAAACTTTCTGCAAATCTTAAAAACTACTAAATAATATTCCAGATACAGATACAATTGGAAGTGTATTCTTTGAAATATAAGTAAAGCTTGGTTTCAACTCTCCATGTTGTCTTCAGTCTTTATTTTTTGTTTTTATTTTTGTTTTTTGAGACAGATTCTCACTCTCTCACCCAGGCTGGAGTACAGTGGCGCGATCTCAGCTCACTGCAGCCTCTGTCTCCCAGGTTCAAGCGGTTCTCCTGCCTCAGCCTCCCAAGTAGCTGGGATTACAGGCACCCTCCACCATGCCCAGCTAATTTTTGTATTTTTAGTAGAGATGGGGTTTCGCCATGTTGGCCAGGCTGGTTTCAAACTCCTAAGCTCAGGTGATCCACCTACCTCGGCCTCCCAAAGTGCTGGGTTTACAGGCATGAGCCACCGTCCCTTTTCAGTCTTTAGAAACCCCTCAGTTTATCTCTTTTAATCTCACAGGAGATTCTCATGGGTCCCTCTCACTTCTATAAAAACATATCCCACTTGTGTATGTCTCTTTCTGCCTCTCCCTCCCTCTCTCTTCTTCCTTTTCTTAGAGACAAAGGCTGCTGTATAGGTAAATGATGGGTCTTATATTACATGAAGAATTAATGTAAGATTCATCTGTTCAGGGGAAAACTCAGTCTAATTTTCTAGGAGCTCCCTATGCCAGAGAATATTCTAAGTGGGGGGGCTAGGAAATGTGGGTGAGGCCATGTGTGCAGCTTGAGGGGTGGGTAGAAATCCACCCTGTCTCTCTTTTGACTGGCATTATTTCAGTACTGAAGGGAATGCATATTACCTGGCTAACCAGATGGACATTTGAGTTTTTGTTTACTACTTTAGTGGCTTCAAAGTGATAGAACTTTCATCTTTGATTTCTGTCTCTTCATTATAGTAGTCACTCAGAATTGTAAGAATATACTCTCTGCCTATTCCTTGCCTATGGGACACAGACTATTTTTGTATTTTTTTTAAAGTACACAAATGATGAGTAATTTAACTTTTTTTTGAAATGACCCTTGAAGTGAGAGTGGGAGACGTCATTCATGATGAAGCTGAAAGTGTATGGACCTGGTGTCAGTGTTTGTAAAGACCTGCAGTATCAGATATTCTTATGTGGAAGTCATGTACCTACCAGCTTCTCAATTAGTTTTCTTGCTGTTACGTCCACCACTTTTAGCTCCCTTACCAAAGGTATCCTCCACAAAATGATCCTTGACTTTTAGACTCCCATTCCCTTGATTTTTCTCATTTATAATGTAGTTATTTGAATGTTCATCTTCTTCCAACTTTTACTTTTTTTTTTTTTTTTTTGGAGACAGAGTCTCACTCTATCACCCAAGCGATCTCAACTCACTGCAACCTCTGCCTCCTGGGTTCAAGTAATTATCCTGCCTCACCCTCCCAAGTAGCTGGGATTACAGGTGTCCACCACCATGCCCAGCTAAATTTTTTTTTGTATTTTTAGTAGAGACACCGTTTTGCCCTGTTGGCCAGGCTGGTCTCGAACTCCTCACCTCATGTGATCCACCCGCCTCAACCTCCCAAAGTGCTGGGATTACAGGCATGAGCCACCACGCCCGGCTTTACTTTCCTTCTTATGAATAGTTGATTATAGTAATTCATCTGAAGAGCCCCTTAGATACTTTCATATACTCTACTAAACCCTCTCTTTTTTTGGAAATCAAGGTTTTTAATTGAGCTTCCAATCCATATTTGGATCCATGAGAGCAAAGATCTAGACACCAATGAGTTTTAGTTCCATTCCTGACTTAGTGACTCATAGTTTCTTTAGAAAGGACAGATAGTATAACTCCTCTTTGTATAGATGCTTTTGTAGTTCCATGAGTGGAGGTTTTTCTCCAAGTCTACCACTTAACTGGGTTTAGTTTTGAAAAATTAACAAATTTATTTTTATTCCTATAGGATATGTTCTTAACCTGAATTTTTGAGACTTGTAAGTCTAATTTCCTTGGCAATTGGATTTATCCTGAGAGGATAATGTAAAAGATTATTAATCTTCACATTTTTATTTTTCAAAAATTTCTTTGAGCTGTTATACTTCAGAGAACTAATTAGGCCCTGTTAGCATCCTGAGGTGTGTGTTTTGTTCCGGTGTGTTGATGGAAGTTTATTTTGAGTTATGTAATCAGCTTTGCTATGTTCATTCTCTGATGAAAGCATTCTTAGTGAAAATCTTAGATAATTACAATCTTTCTTTATTCAGCCTCCAGATCAATGCTGTTTCCTATACTCTCCAAACAAGCGGAGTCTTCTGGCTAAATAAAGAAAACCCTTTTTTAATACTTATGAATTCACAAATTTCAAATTTAAATTTTTCTTTTGTTCATAAATCCCTAACATTTTAATCACGATAATCCATTAACCCCATTTCAGCACTTGGCTTAACCATGGCAGTGCACCCTAAGCCCTATAAAAGACGGAGCTTGTCTTTTTCATCTTTGCATTTCCACCATCTAATATCACGTATTTTTTAAAAAGAAAACATAAACTACTTCTCTAAAACAAAATTACAAATGAAAATTAGAGAGTAAAATTCCTTGTCCCATGTGCTTGAAGTTGATGCTGTACAGCGTGCTCAGCCCACTTGAGGGAAACTGTTTTCTCCAGAGTGTGGGTCACTTGGGTCTACATGGTGTCTACACGGTCAGCAGTTGCATGGTCGATGGAGATACACAGATGAAAAACATAATTTCTGGCTCAGAGACTGGACAATCGAGGGAATTCTGAGGAGATCTAGATCAAATAAGACAATTTATATGATACAGTAAATGATATTATGGTCATGTTGTGGAAGCACAAAGGGTAAACAGCTGTGATCCCCTGAAATTCTGAGATTTTCTTGAGAAAATGGCATCTGCTGAACCAAGAAGGCCTGTCACTATCCAGTGAAGTCAGTGGCACCGAAGAGCCTAGCAATGCCACCTCAACCTGGCCAGTTCTGGTAGAGACACCCCAAATGAAGTGAAATTTAATGCATCGTGTTCCTTTGGCTGGGCGTATCCCGAGGAAAAATAAATAGGCATTTCCCATCCATAAGACAAATACTGTCGGCAAAGAAAGAAAAAGAAAAGAAAAGAAAAGAAAATCCAGCATTATTTTAATTTTTTAAAAAGAAACAATGTACGTTCGGTAAAGTATTCATGTTTTATTCCACTGAGAGTTAAATCAGTTTTATCACTGATAACTGAAGAAATTTTATTACTCTTAATACTGACTTTGATTTAAAATTTATTAGTAAGAAAACCATAGAAGGCCGGGCACGGTGACTCACCCCTGTAATACTAGCACTTTGGGAGGCTGAGGCGGGCGGATCACGAGGTCAAGAGATTGAGACCATCCTGGCCAACATGGTGAAACCCCGTCTCTACTGAAAACACAAAAATTAGCCAGGCGTGGTGGCACGCATCTGTAGTCCCAGCTACTCAGGAGGCTGAGGCAGGAGAATTGCTTGAATCCGGGAGGCGGAGGTTGCAGTGAGCCGACATCTCGCCACTGCACTCCGACCTGCCAACAGAGTGAGACTCCGTCTCAAAAAAAAAAGAAAAAAAGAAAAAAGCCATAGAAATATAACTAAATTTAATTCATAACAACAGTGTCACAAAATAATTTTAATAAATTATACTTTTCTGGCCGGGTGCGGTGGCTCAAGCCTGTAATCCCAGCACTTTGGGAGGCCGAGACAGGCGGATCACGAGGTCAGGAGATCGAGTTGATCCTGGCTAACATGGTGAAACACCGTCTCTACTAAAAAATACAAAAAATTAGCCGGGCGCGGTGGTGGGCGCCTGTAGTCCCAGCTACTCGGGAGGCTGAGGCAGGAGAATGGTGTAAACCCGGGAGGCGGAGCTTGCAGTGAGCTGAGATCCGGCCACTGCACTCCAGCCTGGGCGACAGAGCAAGACTCCGTCTCAAAAAAATAAATAAATAAATAAATTTTTTTAAAAAAATACTTTTCTTTCTTGTAAGTTTCTCATTCCATTTCTATTCTCTCACAAAGGAATATAATCTTTCTGTTTAGTAGAAACTTATCTATTTCTTTTCATTTTGACTTAGCCTTATGAAGTCTGTTCATTCCACTTTTCAGACTGAAATGATTTCAGGTTTTTTTGTTGTACAATTATATTAAATTATTTAAGCTAGTTTTTATTTGTAATTTGTGAACAGGTCTATTAGATTTTTGCCATTGTAAGACTGCTTGTCATTATAAATGCAGAATAATATTATTACTTCCTGCCTTTCTTCTGTAGAGCTCAGAGTGCTTCACATGCATTATTTTATTAAGTCTCATAACATCCCTGTGAAGCAGGGGCATTTTGCAAGTGATTATGGATTGCTTTGCTGAATCAGCATAGCCTTACGGCATTATGATAAGCTTGGAAAAGATTGAGGTCGTGTACTAACTTGCTCTCAGGAAACCCTATATGCAGCCAAATATTTTCCTTGGCAATACACAACTGACAAACTGCCACCATTCCAATCTCTGGGAAGCCCACTGTCCATTGATATAGTTTAAAAACAACACACAATGCGTTTTTGAAAAAGCAAATCTTAAGCCAATATTCAGTTTATTTGAGAAGCAGGTGAATTATATATGAAATGAGTACACCATCATCCTCTTGTCCAGGCTATCAGTCTACAAAAAACAGGCTACCTTCTGTTCTTGTTATGGCTCTGAAAACTGGACCTGCCCAGCTGTCATATCAGTCATCTTCAGCCTCACCTGTAAACCATCACCTGGCAGTCAGGATTTCCGGAAACAGGTTTCTTGGATTCAACCCATGCATCTGCATTGAAGCTAAGCTTGTTGTTTCAAACTGCCACTGGGGGGAAAATGCCATTGGGTAGAACTTTTCTGAAGTCTTTATGATAGTATATTACTAAATTAGTTAGCATCTAGAAGCTTATGTAGGATAATTAAATTGAAAGAAGAAGAAATTTTATGAGGATTTTATTTTATTTCATTATTTGAATGGTTGTAGAATGGTGGAGAAACATCTCTTGTGGTTAATATGTGTAAAACAAAACTAATTTTAAGGTAGTTTAAACCAGTTAATTTGATAGGGAGTAACTTAATTACTATGTCTTTTTCATATTTATAATTAGATACTGAATTATGATATGTTCTATGGCCTATATGGATGATCATAATTAATTTTCTGAGAGTTTTTCCTTTTTGACTTATCCATCCATAGCCAGGGTGCTCACAGTCTGTATATCTGTCCATTGTGGCTCAAACTTTTCCATAACATCTATTAGAAAATTGTTAGACTTTAAACAGACATTTGTTCTGATTTCTTGCAAGTGTATTTGATTGCTTAAACAGTCCTTGTATTTGAGAGCACATAACTGATATAAAATCTCAGGGAATTACTAAATTACTGGGGGTATTACCATTTTTTCCCCTCAGTTTACAGAATTTGCTGCAGAATTACATAAAATAAGAAAAGGAGAGGATTTGGTTGTAGAAAGGTTCATCTGGATACCAAATTTAGGAAATACTGTAAATGTTGACCTTTGTTAATGTCACTTTGACCTCAGCATGCAAATTGTAACCACCTCTCCTTCACACCTGTGCTGGGCTTTGCAGCGTGGAAGTGCCAGCCTTTTCTAAGGCCCTCACTGCCTCTCCTGCTGCCTGGTTGAGGCATGTCAATTTCTGAGTGACACCAGTCCTTGTGTTCTTTTTAATTGCCTACTGCTTTAAATAGTTGTGGAAGGTTGGTTGATGATTCACTGCCATTCCTGCTTAAATTGGAGAGAGTTTATGCTGTAAGGTATTTAAAGGGTCATTTTAAAGATGTATTTAAAGCTCTTCCTGTTGTCAATATGAAATGCAGTAATTATTGAATGGATATTTGACAGGACCTTTTTTTCTAGAATGTCCTTTGAATTTAGGTGTTAATAAAGATGTTAATAAAGAAAATTCACATTTTTACAAATTAGGAAGATCTACTTTGGAATTATTTTCCAAATGCTTCCTAGTCTGTCTTCTTGTCTACTGTTTTACCTGATTTCTTACTCTCAATACAGTGAGCATGTTCCACAATAAGACATGCTGTAAATTTGTCTGTAAATACAAATCAGGTTTGTTTGTTACGTACACAAACCTCGCTTTTAAAAATTTTGTAGTAGCATATTTTTGATCTTCAAAAGAAATCGGGTCCTTTATTTTACCAGACTTTACTTCGCATTTGGTATAGACAGTTTGATGCCATTCCCAGGTAACAGCTCTCTTCTGGAAGAGGGCCCTGATGATCTTGGTGCAGAAGATGAATACTGCATAACAGCCTTGTCTCTCACAGCACCTTGCCCTGTGCGGTCAGCCCTGATCTGAGGGGCTTTGGTAGTGCCAAGTTTATAAGGACTGGGACCATTCTGAGATTAGCTGGTCAGGGGAGGAGGATGGGGAGGGAGAACATACATTTTGTATGTAAAAATGTAAATTCAAAATTAAAGCTATTTCAAGCATTTGAATAAAATCTGTTTCTATATGATATGGATATTATTCCTTATGTAGTTTTCCCCACAGAAGTTCTGTTATGAAGAACATAGACCTTCTAACAGAAAGTCCCCGGATTGTGAACTTAGACCCAGGATTGTAAACTTTTTACACCATCCTTTCTTGACATCCTGGAGGATAAATCTGGGCTCCTTTCCCCAAGATGGGTTTCTCTGGAGCGGGGGAGGGGGGAGAGAGAGAGAGAGAGTGTGAGAGAGTGTGTGTGTGTGTGTGTGTGTGTGTGTGTTTAGGTTTATGATTTGTATGTGTTTTCATTGTTAGGTGGCTGCATTCCTATACATAGTTTCTAACAGGTTAAAAAAATCCTGTGAACCAGGCAGAAAATAAACATACATGTAGAAAAGGACAAATGACACAACAAATAATGGCAATTGGAGAATCACAAGAAATGGTAAACTGTGCCTGTAGTAATTGTTCAAATGGCCAAAAAAGTACTTGAAACTAGACAGACCTATTCTCATATACCCTCTTATTTTCCTCTGTAAGTGTTCACTTAGGAATTACCTAGTTTTTGTCTTAGCAATCAGCTTTCCAGAGTTGATTTGACTGAAGCAAATTCTTGGCTACTAGAGATCTTTGCCTGTGGGAGATTTGGGTGGTGTCAGATTGTAAGCTTTTCTGGAGCCTGCCTCTGGAGTTGTTCCACCTCCACTCCACCCCACCACGTGCCCCATGACCCTGTCCACAGAGAACTTGCACCCTGGCCACAAGCAACCTGCACTCACCTTACAGTTACTTCCTTTGTTCACATTGTCTTTCTTGTTTTGCTCCCTGGAGTCTGCTGTCCCCTCGGCCCCATTCTCCCTGTGCCTTCATTGCTTGGCCAGAGCCATGGTGCTGCATATATTTATGCAGAGTTCTCCCATTGTTATCACTGCTTTGCTTTCTCTGCTGCAATATGATTTAGCATAATATTTTAGGCTCTAAATTGGATGATTCTGTGTTCTATTATCAGCTTTTTGCATTAGGTACTTTAAATTGGGAACACCTGCTTTTTGAAAAGCACACTAGTGAGGTTCTCCCATGATTGCTCAAGCAAATGCTAGAATGAGAAAACTGGGAGTAGATGGTAGTAAGCAAAATGAAACCGGGAATTTCAACCTCTCTATGATATTGTTAGAATCACAGTGGGGGAAAGGAGAAGAGTCTACATATGATGAGTTGTAGCAGTCTCTTTAGAATGACATCAGGTCCTGTGTCTGTAAAGAGAAACTGGAAGGAAAAGATAACCAGATGGGAGAAAAACACAAGGAGAGAAATGCAAGCAGGTCTGAGAAGTGGAACAGAAAATGAATCAGGGAGCAAGATGTCAGTGAAAAGGAAGTGAGGAGCAGAGAGGATTCCTAGGCATGGGAGATTTGGCCCCAGAAGACATATGAAGGTCAGGTACTAGGATGGTTTTCAGTCCTTTCAATGCCTTGAGAAACACCCCTCCAGATAGCCACCATTAAGGTGAAACAGAGGCCTGGGAGTGAAGCCTTGCAAGCTTCATGGAAATGAGGGTTGGTGGCAGAGCCAGAAAGAAGAGATAGCAGGAAGTAACCAGCCCCCCTTCCTTTCCTTCATCCTTACCTCTGTCTTTCCCTACATGTTTATTAGCCATCTTTAGGGCATTCAGGTTTATTTTAGTCAATGGATATTCAAAGTTGAATAAGACAGGAAGAACCTTGGCAGCCTCTCCAGGGATTTTAGCCCTTCGGCCAATCCCACTTTATAAAGCGCTGCTTTATAGGTGGCTTTCCTCTATCAGCTGTTAACCTTATCCTTAGAATCCAAGGCTTCTCTCAGCACTCTGCCTGAGAGATACAAGAAACCTGACGGAGTGCTCTTTTATCCTGGCTCCCCAGGCAAATGTGACAATTTGTACAACCTCTACTTGGGTAAGTTTATTTTCTTAAGAGCTGTGAGTGGCTGGGAAAATCCCAAGGACTGAAAAAAATGTCTGTTACCCAAATCACTTCTTTTGTGAAGTAGGTTGTAACTTCCTAGATGAGAATCTGGACTAGTAAAGTAGGCTGGTTGGGGTTTTTAAACTTCATATCTTGGTGTAGAGAAGGCCTTGGCGACTTGTCTTCCAAATCCTCCTCTCATTGGCCTGACCACCTGAGGTGTTATTCTTAATGCCCTTAACAAATATGGTCTGACCTTTTTTCTCATCCCATCTCTACCTAATACTTTGACTCCAAAAATAAAAAATCAGAGTCTTAAAATGAACCTCCACTATGCTAGGTATATGGTAAAGCTCTTCAAAACAGATAACCTCGAAAGAGACATTTGTGAGATTTCAGCCGTGGCTAAATGGAATTTAATTTTAGCTCCAGCTGTGAAACTGTATTTACAGCTGTGAATACTGTGTTCAGTATTAACACAACATCATTGAGCACCCACTATGTGCCAAGCAGCAAATAAAAAGTCATTTCTTACAGCCAAGGAGTTAGCAATGCAGTGAAAAGGGACAGACATGAAAACAGATCATTTCAAAAGGGTGAGGGTTCAGAACGTAAAGATGGGGATGGGCATAGGGCATCATAGAAGCACAGCAGCAGGGGCCTAACTTCGTCAACATGAGTTTTCTGGAGCCATGGTGGCATCTTCCAAGAGAAGGGGTGGAAGGGCATCTGTGCCAATGGAACAATCTGAGAGAATGCGCAAAATCTTGAAAGAATATGATGCATGTGGGGAGATAGATACTAAATATTGCTATGGTGTATTAGCTAGGAATAATGGGAGATGAGGTTTACTGCGCTGATAAACAGAATTGTGATTTAGGAGATTTAAAAAGTTGTACAACTAAGACCAAAGTCTTGGAATTTTAGAGACAACTTTTTAATATGATTTTCATATTTTAACCTATTTATCAGAAACTTTATTAAGTACTCCTACAGTGTAACTTTGTTGGCCTTGCTTTTGAGTTGACATTCATATCTGGAAGAAATAAAACATTTTTATAATTTGGTCTTTAGACAGGCTTACTCATAATCTTCTGAATAAGTGATGACTTCGAGCCTCACCTCACTTCTCATTTCTTTCACACCCATTGATGTTTTTTCCTTCTTTCATCTAATCTCAATTTCACCTTTCAGCTTTCTAAGCAAATTATGATTCCTTTATTTCCTTGTTCAGGTAACTCCCAAAACTTTAGTGAGTGGAGCCCAATAAATTAGAATTTACTCTGAAATAGCAGTTTTTATATTTTATTTTGCCCTCACCTCTCAGTACTCCATTGCTGTGGAAGATACAAGTAGAGATGCACCATTATCCTATCAGGGAATGAATGAATGCTGCCATAATAAATGTAATATGTATAATATTTAATACTTGTTGGCTTTCAGTTCACTAACTTGAAGCACTTCCTGAAGCCATGTTTCCATGGGTTGTTTCAGTGTCTACATTCTTTACTGTGTGCTTAAGTATTTTTTTCCTTCTGCAGTTGATCTTTAAATTTAAGCTCCTATAGGACATGAACTGTGACGTGCAGGAATTTGGATTATATAAAAGGAAGATTTTGGACAAATTGTTACTTGTGAACATAGGTTGTGAAAGATTTTCCACTGCCCATTTTACCTATCAGTAAATTCAATACTCATAGGTACTATATGAAGTGGGCTATTAAATAGTAATATATATATGAGCAATAGCAGAGGGAATGATGGTGAATTCCTATGAACAAAAGCATTTTCTAGCCAGTTATACTCAAAGTCTATTCTGTCTGCTGTAGTACATTAATTTTAAAAGTAGGCCTATGTATTTCAAACTTGGGACATGATTTTTGGTTCTACTTAAGTAGTCATGCCTTATACCATTGATGAAAATGAAACCAAGTATGTTGCTTTCTCTAAAGCAGAGAGTAAGAGGGGTTTGCTGGGTGAAGATGGCCTTCAGATTGGTTAATTTTGCTATTTCTTCATGCTGAAGGGAAATCATGATGTTAAGAAGAAGCTCCATGTCAGAAAAAGAGGGAGGCAACTTGAGGCTTAGGTTCCTCCCACTACTAAAGAAAGTGCAGCTGTGCGCTTTTAATATGCACGGCAGGAGACTTCAGCAGCTTGATGATATATAGTGCATTAATGTTGAAAAGATAAACACATTTGGAGAGCACAGGAAGGGCCTTGTGTTTTTATGTTAGCAGAATGCTTCCTAATGAATAAGAATGTGCTGCTGGCTTCACAAAGCCATATGGCAGCTTTTCTAATTTTAGTTGGGTGCAGATGCATAATTCTCTCATTTTACCTTCTAGAACCTTTGAGATGCTACATAACTTTTCCTGTAATATTTCATCTATAGTGCTTGGTCAGAAACTACCCATCATTGTTTCAGTGACTTCTTTGCTCTGCGTAGGTCTCACTGCTGCTGGCTTTGACGATCACTTCACCTGAAACATCCAGTTTCTTAATGCAGGAAAAGATAGAAATCATGGATGTTTTCCCATTAGAATCTTCAAACCAAATTTGTTGTGGAGGTAATTAGACTTGTGTTTGACGTCAGTCTACTGAAAAATTCGTAGATTTCTAGGTGAGTGATTTTACTCACCTTGAAGCAGAGGAATTAATTATAAAACCTACACAAAGTATCAGATTCCATTTTAGTCAAAGATTCTAATTCTGTCTAATTTAAATCATACAGCTTCTGTAAAAACAACTGTCCTCAGGCTTGACCAAACAGAAAGATAACCTAAATTCTTAATTGTCTTTACACTTCAGGGTTCCCTAAACATGGGCAGTCTTAAAATGTCTCTGTATCTGTGTACATACCCTGTGGATTTTCTCTCAGTAGATTCATTAGTACAGAGTGAGTGACATTTGTTTGGATTCTGACTTTTTAAAGATAGACTAATTTCTACACGTTTTCTACAGCCTCTTCAGATGATCCCCAAAAAAGGAAAAAGCAAGAGTATCAACTTCTACCATAACGACAGTGTCACCCTGTCCCTATAATGGGAGACATTTAGCAGCATTTAGGTTTCTAAGTAATCAGTGATGGTTGCCACTGCGGCTGCTGGAGTTAAAACAATTATGTGGCTGTCCCTTGAGCATGACTGCCACCCCGGTGAAGGGTTAGAACTCTGTTCTGGTAATGCTTTGTGGAAAGACTCTCTGAATTCGTAATCTCAGTTCAGTTGCCTAATAAAAAATTGATTAAGAGTACCTAATACTATGAG
Organism: Macaca nemestrina; assembly: GCF_043159975.1. NCBI lineage: Eukaryota > Metazoa > Chordata > Mammalia > Primates > Cercopithecidae > Macaca > Macaca nemestrina. The sequence continues at coordinate 75,136,576 of NC_092132.1, forward strand.
ATTAAATAAGCAACCAATATTAATAAGTGATACTTCAGAAGATTATGTAAAGGCCTTTTTTTAAACATCACTTGATAATTTAAAAATATTTAAATGTACTTTTTAAAAACTAAATTAAGTTTTTGCTAGGATCAGTTTCTAATTTATTGTTGTTCTCACCAGAAGACTGGAATTTTACTTTCAAGTTATGCCTGGAGCTGAGCACGGTGGCATTTGCCAATAATCTCAGCTACTTGAGGCTGAGTCAGGAGGATTGCTTAAGCCCAAGAGTTCAAGGCTGTAGTGTGCTATGATCACACCTGTGAATAGCCACTGCACTCCAGCCTGGTAACATAGTGGGACGCTGGCTCTAAAAATAAACAAATAAATAACAAATTTATGCCTATACATGCCAATGAGCAATTTAACACAGCTGCTTCAAAAAATAAATATTTTTTTCCTTGTATTTTCAAATCACTTATATTTCTAGGATGAAATTCTTTCCCTGTTCACCTTTTCTTTTGTTCTAAGAGAAAGCATGAATAATAATCACTTATAAAAAAACATATGGAATATAATATTAATGATTTTTCCCCAGTTTGTGGTATGACTCATCTTAACATGGTCCCTGAAGAGATGGGGTTTTGTTCTTTGCTTTGAAAGTGGAAATCTAATTAATTGGTATTGGATTTCTGGAGCGCGGGCAAATGGAGAAGGGGATCGTGAGGGATTGCTCTTCAAGCAGCCACCCAGGAGGAAAAGGCGAGTCAGAAAAAGATTACAGAGGCATCCTTGGATGATCTCTCCAATCAGAGTTTTGCATTTGTAAAACTGGGCGCTATTAAAAAGATCATAGCTACTTCCTGCTGATCAGGTCTAAAAAGATCAGAGCCATTTCATGATTTTTTTTTTAAGTCTTTTGGGAGTGAGGAAGACAAGGACAGAATTATTATTTTCATTGTTACTTTATTAGGTCATGTTCTTTATCTAAAAAGGATAACTTTGGGGACTGGGCATGGTAGTTCATGCCTGTAATCCCAGCACTTTGGGAGACCAAGGCGAGAGGATTGCTTGAGCCCGGGAGTTCAAGACCAGCCTGGGCAACAGAGTGAAACCCTGTCTCTACAAAAAAGAAAAAAAAAATTTAATACAATAAAAAGAATAACTTTAATGGTAAAAGCGTAGCGGGAAGAAATAATGAAGTCAGGGCTTAGAAGAAATCTTCTAGTAGTCTCTGAAAATTTGATTTTATCATCTCTTTCTCTGATTTAAAAAGAGTTCCATCTGTAATAATGAGATTTCATAAGGTTTTGATCATATGAAACTCTGAGATGAGCTTTCTACTGTTTAGTTTACTGAAGGATATTTTTGTAACAATATATTTTTATGGTTAATGGATGCAAAATATAGAAAAGTAAATATAGTTTGTGACCGCTGAGAAAACTGCCTTATTTAAAAATATTAAATAGTGTGTTTTAGTATAGTAATGCTGTACTTACAGGAGTATAAATATCGAAGGATTTAAGCTTATTTATATCTGGTACGTAAAAATAGCATACTCGTTACTGAAATGCTCTGTCAAGATACCAGTATATGTCCGGTTAACATAATAGTATCTCTCTAAAGAGTCCTTTTCTTTTTCCTCCTCCCTTCCTCCCTTCTTTTTCCTCCTCCTGTATAATTTCAAGGCTCAACTGAACATTCAACAGAGGTAGTAATTACTTCATGAAAAGTACCCAAATAACATAAATTTAGGACCAGTTTAATTTAGATTCCAATTACATTGGTAAAGCCATATTTCTGAGTGTTTTCTATCACTTCATATTATTGATTTTTTCTTTTTAATATTGAGAAATGGTCAAAGCACAAATTCAATACAGAATTAAAGAACAGATGACAAATTAGCTAGAAAATAGATGTTTCATTCTTGCAAGGATAAGAGTAAGAAGCTCTGAATTCTTTACCCTTTTTTCTTTTATTTCCTTACTTTATGAGGAATAAAAATTTCCCATTCTCTTAATACATGTAAATAGCATTTGTGTAAATATTGCAACACTTTTTAAAACATTTCTTGCAAGTAACCTATAGACTCATTTGGAATTTTCTTTCAAATCACAATTTCCGCTAATATACATTTAGGCTGATCTTGTGAACACCTTTGTTGTTTTATTTTCTGTCTGAGATTGCTAGAGTTCCAGCTTAGATCAACGTTTCGCCAGTGTTCCTTACCATGGGCTTTCAAGCCAGGCTGAAATTTTGTAGTGGCCCGATGCCAGCCACACATCCGTCCCCACCTGTTTTCTTGCTGTCCACTTGCATATCCTGCAGAATCCAATTCGGTTACAACATATGTGAAATACTTTCAGCTATATCCAGCCATTTCCATCCCTTTTGTTTTGAACCGAGGGCTTGCCGTTTAGCCCTATGTTGTCTTCATTTGGTTGGGTTGTAATAGTTTTGCCCTCCTAGATAGAGGGTGAGCCCTCAGCGGACGAGGATTTTTCACTTTGCTTCCCCTGCATAGACAGTGCGGGCCACAGACCAGACACACAGACATAGGCTACTCTGCCCATCCCAGTGTCACTATTCTATTTCCTCATGTGGGCTCACATAGGCCACTCATTCTCCATTACCGCTGTTAGTTGCTGCTTTCTTCCTCTTAAATATTTATCAGTTGAATATTTTAAAGAATAAAACAGCATGTTTCGCATTTATAAATAATGTTTCAGGGTAATAATTATTTTTATCCAGGCTTTCCTCCAGTTGTTCCTCAAACACATGTTTTGTGAGATCTAAATCATCTCCCAATTTAAATCGTAGGCCCTTGCCCCAAATTATATCTGATCTATAAATTCCTAAAAATAAAATTCTGTACAGATTTGATCCTGATTCTACATAACCTTTGACAAAAGTCTAAAATTCTTTGCCTGAGCATGTTGCTAGAATTTAGAATACCCAGGCACGAAGACTTACCAGTGTTGAGGAACCTGCCTGATTGAGTTATCTAAGTGTAAGGTTTTTGCATCACAGGGAATGTTGATGGCTGAATTTAGATCCTCAGAAAGATAATCATACCCTGATACCATAAACATCTCACAAGGCATACTTATTGTCTTTAAAAGGCCTAGAATTTGGTTACTATCACAAACATCATTATTTTGTATTTATTTTGCCCAAAAATGCAGCATTAGTATCGATACCATAGAAAACAATAATTCATTACTATTGTGCTATCAGAATCTCATATGCCAAATAGCCTGATGTTTTCTAGTGATCAGCAATAGGCGCAAGGTTGCCTTTGTGATTGGCAGCTGTTGTTTCCTCTCCCTCTCTCCCCCAACATTAACCTAAACTAAATTCATTCTTAAAAATAATAAAACAGTGGAATAATAGGACTTGGGATCCTGAGAGAATATGAGATGCCTTGAAACTTCTTGACTATAGCAAGATAAGGTTGTTATTTAAGACCAATTTTTAGGAAACCCTTTCCCATATTACTTGACCCTGTCCGCCCATTCTATCCTCCTCCTCTACCCTGGAGGCCCAGTGAGGCAAAAGGGGAAAATTACTTTCTTTTTCCACACACCTCGATCCCACTTGCTCCCATGCTTCTGGGAGGAAGTGCTGGTGGTGGGTCTAGCCTCTCAGTCAGCCCCCACAGATGCAGTGAAAACCTGGTCCAAAATCGGGATGGTGCTATTGAGGATCCAGACACAGTTCAAAAAGCTTACCTTCAAGTGGGGTAGCCTACTCTTTTGTGCACTGTGTGTTTCACACTGTAGGAGGCAGGAGAATGGGGATATCCTCCTAGGAAGATGTATCAGAATCTCAGCGAAGCAGACCTTTCAAGCTGGCTGTGTGTTCCCACTGCATATTCTGATAGACCCCCCTCCAGGGCGGTTGTCTTCTCATGTTTACCATTGCATTTTGAGAATCACTGCTGCTACTGAAAGATGGGAGAATGTGACCCCTGATGGGATAATGTGACCCCTGTGAATAGTTAGGTGAAGGAAAGGCTGCAGATCACTCAGTCTGTGGTATGTCAGCACATTGCTCCTGTACGTGGACTGCCGCAACACTGAAGACAAGAAATAAATGCAGTAGGACCACACAAATTATGACATCTTTTATATGGGCCTTGAGATTTAGTATTCATGAAACATAGGGATCCTTAGGTCTGAGGCACATTGGGGCCTCTACAACAAGGACTGTTAAGAGAGTTACACATCCTGTCCACATCCAAGAAGACCCCACAGAGTGTGGTGTGGATGGTGGTGCTCAAGGAAAATCCAGCATAGCTCCCATAGCAAGATGGCCCTTGAAAATTAGATGAAGCAGCAGGTAGCAGTGCAAATCCTATTCCTGAAATGGTGGGTAGAAAAGTGAGGAGATCTTGTAAAGAAATCAACATCCTTACAGAGCGAACCGCCAACAAAATTAAAAAGTATGCCCTAAAAAGTATGCCCCAGTGCACATTTATTTTACTGTGAGTCTATTTGGCAATGAAAAAGATTCCAGGAAAAGGGGATGGGGGCAGTCACATGCAATAATTGGCTGAACAAATCCTGTGGCTGGAGACCCTGAGGTATTTCCCGCCTCAGAAGGGACTGACTGAGGAATTGGGATGAGATGAAGCCTGCAGACAGAACAAATGTACAGCACCCCGCAGTGAGGAGCTTGGAAAGGCAGCAAAGCCAGAAACGAAGCAAGGACTGACAGATCCGCCAATATTGAGTTATGAAGGCTACCAGACAAGTCATATCTCTATTTATAGGCAGTCACAATTTTTTCGATCTAAGGAGGTGAATCAGGAATATATTAGAGAGTTGATAAAGCAGATACAGTCTGCTTATGATAAGCTCTGCAAAGAAATTACTACGTATGGAACTCAAGGAAGAACTAATCAATACAGATATGCTAGTATTATGATACATTTGAAAACTTCTTTGTATTTTTAAAGAGTGTTTCAGCCGGGCGCGGTGGCTCAAGCCTGTAATCCCAGCACTTTGGGAGGCCGAGACGGGCGGATCACGAGGTCAGGAGATCAAGACCATCCTGGCTAACACGGTGAAACCCCGTCTCTACTAAAAAATACAAAAAACTAGCCGGGCGAGGTGGCGGGCGTCTGTAGTCCCAGCTACTCGGGAGGCTGAGGCAGGAGAATGGCGTGAACCCGGGAGGCGGAGCTTGCAGTGAGCTGAGATCTGGCCACAGCACTCCAGCCTGGGCGACAGAGCGAGACTCCGTCTGAAAAAAAAAAAAGAGTGTTTCACGTATCATCCCATTTACTTTAGCTTGGTCCCTGATATACAGAAGACAGGTAAGTTTAAGCAGCTTGCTTGGAGTCATACCTCTCAGTGGCTGAGTTTGAGCTTGAACTGCACAGGTCATCTTCCCCTTCCATTGATAACATGCTCTGTGGAAGCTTTGTCGTGGGAATGGCAAGATTGGGAGGACCCACATAATTCCTATTTGTTTTCTAGGTTCTCAGCCATAAATTAGGCTTTATAGATTTTCAACATATTGCATAAAATATTTTTGACAAAAAAATTATTAAGGTTCTGAAAGCAGGTTAATTCTGAGTGCTAAATTGATTTACAGTTTTCTATTTCTACATTTAATTACAATGATAACATGCAGTATAAACAAGGATATAATTTATTCAGGTACAAATAATTGTCACGTTTTGTATTGTTTTCTAGCAAGTTGTTGATATGTATATGTTATGCTTTAAACTTTTTTTGGTGTTCTTGAAATAACTACACATACGTTGATAAGTGTGCATCTTTTTCTTCTGTGAGCTTTTTCACAAAACGTTCTCATTCTATGATGGAATGTCTTCTGGGGCCTTCCTGTGTTCATGAGCCTGAAATTTGCCTTGCACGTTTCCATCCAGGAGCACACACTACGTGCCTCTTTGCTAGATCAAAGGGCAGCCATTGAAATTCCCCAAGTCCCTGGTAGAGTGCTTCTAACCTCTTAGATGGAGAAGCACTGGGACCAAATCTTCCTGGCCACTTTAAATGGGAATGTAAGCAGAAGTGGAACAGTAAAAGAGTCCAGGCAGACATTGCAGAGTGTCCCATGGGGGCAGCCATAGCAGTTTATGACTCCTTGTTACTTCTTCAAATGTGTACAAATCTATCTCTGATTATGCTACTGAATTCTGAACAACAGACCTTCCTTTATCCTAGTTTGGGGAATCTCCTGAGTAGAAGCTAATTGTGCCATAGAATATAGCAGTTTCATAATCTAGAAAAAAAATGCCTGTCGGGGACTGTCAGGAAACCTCAAAACTCATTTTCTGAGCAGCCTGAAAGGGGATCCGAGCCACAGGTTCTAGAGGTGAAAAGTTAATGTTCTGGCTTCTGCTTCTAGCGGTGTCTCCCATTTAGGGGCAACAGGGATGTACTCTAACTCTTTTGTAGCTGCATCTGATCCCATTAGAGATTTTTAAAAATCATCACAATAAAAACATTTCTGTGTCACTCTGTCCTTGATATAGCACTGCCATTTAATTCACACTTATGTTTATTGCAGAGAAAGCAGCAGCTGCCAACATAGATGAAGTACAGAAGTCAGATGTATCCTCTACAGGGCAGGGTGTCATCGACAAGGATGCGCTGGGGCCTATGATGCTTGAGGTAGCACATCTTCATTTTAGTACTGTATTCTAAAATCTTGTTGATCTTCACATTATTACATTTAATTTCAGGTGAATATAATTTAAGGAGAATCCACACTAGTACTAGTACTAGTACTATGTACCTCTTGAGCTTGCTGATATGGCTCTGTGTCTCTACGTATATTTTGGCTCCTGCTGCCAGTAAATGTGTGTTTGAAATTAGCATAGAATCAAATAAACTAGATTACAGTAGACATTGACAAGTTGTAATTGCCAGTTGAGCATTTATTTGGGAAACTATTCACAAGTCCTACTAAATTCTGTGTTGTATTTTAGCTTGAAATGTTCTTAAAATTCTTAAATTTTGTGTATGCCATGTACAAATGCCTATACGTACAGGTTAAAATATGAGGACCAAGGAGGAGCTTTATGCTTCCTACTTATGCTGTTTCAAACTAGCTTATTTATCTCATAAGGAAGAAAAGTGAAATAATAGGCAAAAGGAACTTTGAAGAGAAGCATAAGGTTGGTCTTCACTACCTGTTCTTTATTAAGGAAGCTTTATGATCAGCTAATGTCTAGAATTTGTAAAGTACAGTTTTTCTATTTTATTAACTAGTACTAAAAGCCAAGTGCTTTGCTGTACCTTTTCCAAAATTAAAATTCAAGATGTAGGTTATGGTAAGATGAGAAAAAAAAATGTCAGTGAATTTATAACAAGAAACAGAGGAACCCTGAGACATAAATTATGTCAGTTCTCAGGATAATTTACTCGGCTGATGATATGATGAGGTTGAAAAGACTGCATGGCCAGAAGCTTTGCAGCACTGCCAGTGTAGAATCAGCTAGCTTGCTGCAGCAGCCAACAATTCTGATTTTTAAAACAAAGATAACCAATAGTCCCCCTTATCTCTTTTTTTCAGTTGATGTTTAAAGGGATTTTTAAGAAAATCTAATTCTGTGAAAATCTACCATAAAATTGGGGGCAAGGCAGAAGGGGGCACACAATAAAGACTTCAAGATCGTCTGACCCAGACTTTGTATTTAGAAATGACAAACTTCATTTCCTGGGGCTGAACCTGCTGGCCAAAAGGCTTTAAATGTCCCAGTGTTGGCCCTTGCTTATCTCCTCTTGAATCACTGGCTTGAAAACATTCAGCCTCACCTTCCAGGAGAAAAGCAAAAACACACTTAACCCAATTTTCTATAGTCAACAAGGCAATGGAAGGCCAGAGAGTGCTACTTCTCTCTGGGTTCTTAGAAGCAGATTATGAAAACTGTAACTAGGTGGACCATTTAGAGTTCAAGAAAGTGGATAATTTCCTTTGGAAAAATGTTTGAATTATAAATTAAAAACTGATTTGAAAATTATGTTAACTAAATTATTACAGTTGGGAAATTTCCCTATACCTGTGTTTATTCATCGTATCTTGGGGTAGGGGGAATATTAGAGTGGAAACTCCTGGGAAGACTTTTGAGACTTCTAAATAGAAATGCTGGGAGTAACCGGAGCTGGGACTCAAGCCCTTTGAGTTCATCAATTGTAGAAATCAGACTGCTAGATTTCAGTACACCTGATGTCACAAAATCAAACCAACATTTTTGTCGTTCAAAATAGTCTTCTGAGAATTTAGTACATTGATCAAGAACCTGTGTAGCAGGACTTGAGTGTTAAATGTGTTAGAGAGGTTATTCTTAAATCTGGTGACTTACGGTTTGAATTTAAATTTTTATCCCTGTTTATGTGCAATCACTTGAACAGAGAGAACATGTTCTCATGGAGCTGTTCCTAGGCATAGATGCACACTCATGCTTACATCATAGCATAGTGGTTGCTAGGCAGCACAACCAAATGTCAGCTTTTTTCATCAGAGCATATCATAGTGAGCCTTAAAAAAAACACCGCTTTATGAGATGAAACAATTTCATCTTCCAGTTTTATTATGCCTCAAATCAGTCTTTTTACTGTGGTATAAGCAGTAGGAAGCAACATGTACTTTTAAAAATGAACCATAGGTAATATGATTATGAAAATCCCTGTCAAAGGGTATATCCAAATCAGTGAGCTGAAAAGGGACACTGGGCATATAACTTATCACCTAACCTCCTGAGTGCACATACTTGCACACAGTTCTCAAGGTTAGTACCATGTATTATGAAAGGCTGTTTATTTACACGTAGTCTTGCTTTGTCCTGCATGTGGTTCATACCATTGAGAAAACCTGATAGAATGTGTTAAGAAAAACTTAAAAACCAAATGGGTGAACCTTTCTTTCGTGCCTTATGGTCAGTTCTAATTTGAGAGAGCACTTAGTTTTGTGATTAAAATAGAATTAAAGATGAAATATATTCAAAGATAGCTCATAAAATAGGAGCCTGTTTAATAGTAACTTAAGGATAAAACAAACTAGGGAAAAAGTAAACACTTTAGGCCCCATCCACCAAATTCATTGTTGTATGTGTATATATACATAGGACATTCATCTTAAAAATAGTAATAAACATGCTGGGTATAGTGGCTCATGCCTATAATCCCAGCACTTTGGGATTACAGAGTGGTGGGAGGATCACTTGAGGCCGAGAGTTTGACACCAGCCTGGGCAACACAGTGAGTTCCTTTCTCTACAGAAAATTTAAAAAGCCTGGTGCACTGACTCATGCCTGTAATTTCACCCCTTTATGAGGCTGAGACAAGGAGAATCACTTGGACCCAGGAGTTCAAGACCAACTTGGGCAACATGGGGAGACTCCATCATTACAAAAATAAAAAAATTAGTCAAGTGTGATGGTACATGCCTGTGGTTCCAGCTACTTGGTAGGCTGAGGTGGGAGGATCCCTTGGGCCCAGGAGGTGAAGGCTGCAGTGAGCCGTGATCATGCCACTGCACCCCAGCCTAGGCAACAGAGTGAGACCCTGTCTCAAAAAATAAAAAATATCTGGGTGTGGTGGTGCATACCTGTGGTCCTAGCTACTCAGGAGGCTGAGGTGGGAGGATAGCTTGAGCCCAGGAGTTCAAGGCTGCAGTGAGCTGTGATCGTGCCACTGCACACCAGGCTGGGCGCAGAGCAAGACCTTATCTCCAAATAAGAGAAAATTGTAATAAACATGTATCATAAAGAAACTGAGCAGCCTAAACTGACTAGACCCCATGGCCGTGGTCCCAGGTATGATGAATCAACGTAAAGCTTTCAGTCCTTACCACTCACCTGACCCATAAAAACAGAGCTTTGATAAGCAAGGATCAAAAAAAGAAAAATGTGGTAATGTAACCAGGAGAAACTCACTAAACCCCCTACATTTCCATCACCAAGGTGAACATGATGGGAAATGGATTAGGGGTGAATGAATATTAGAGTAGAGGACTGTACTGAATGGTCATCAAAGCATGAGCTTTGGAATCAGATCCTCCTGGATTCACATTCAAGCTCTACTACCACTGACTAGTTCTGAGACGTTAACCTCTTTGAGCCTCAGTTTCCTCCTCTATAAATAGGCAAAGATAAAACATTCCTTCCAGGAGGTACGTGTAAGGCACAGTGAACATGTCCACATCCACTATTATTATCCCAACTTCCTGAAATGATCCTAGATTTTTTATCTCCTTCCCTCACCTCCATTGGGATGACAACAAAAAGTGAAGCTGTGAACTCATTACCGGAAGCTTGCTACTGTTATTTAGGTAATTTAGGAACCTGCTTCTTAATCTGGAGAACAAGTAACATAGAATAATTTGGCATAATTAGTGCCCTTCTAAGGGCAGGGCAATGCTGAGGTCCCCATGAAGGTGAGTTTGCCACATCAGAGACACTTCGGAGACCCTTTCCCATATATACCAAGTAATAAAGGATTGATGTTTCTTTAAAGGTCTGAAATTATCTGTGTTGTTTTTCATATAATCCGTGACAGCTAGGTGGTAAAATTTGGGAAGGTTTTCCTGGTAATTATCCTTAAACTGGGGAAAAAAATGTTAATGACTCCTTTCTCTCATTGTATAACATGAAAAACTGTAGATAAAAATTACCATGCATTAGGTTGGTGACATAAAAGTTGTTCTTGGCCTGGTGGAGTATGTCAATCTCATTTTGAAAATATAGATGAATGCCTGTACACTTTTACTTCACCGTAATTATCTCCTGATAAATTAATGGAGTTAGTGTTGGTCATTTAGTTTGTGACAAGAAACCCTAATCTAGGCTCTCTCCTACTTAGTAAGATGGAATAATTTCTGTTTCACCAAGAGAAAATGTGTTAATTGTTCCTGAAAACTGGGAGAGAGCTGAGAAAGATCTCTTTTCTATCCATGTGTGAATTGTGTTTCCCTTAAAGGGATCATTCCCTTCTTAACAATTGCTGTGATGTTATGTTGCATCCTAACAGTTTGTACTTTGTCCCCTAGGCCCTTGATGGGTTCTTCTTTGTAGTGAACCTGGAAGGCAACGTTGTGTTTGTGTCAGAGAATGTGACACAGTATCTAAGGTATAACCAAGAAGAGCTGATGAACAAAAGTGTATATAGCATCTTGCATGTTGGGGACCACACGGAATTTGTCAAAAACCTGCTGCCAAAGTCTATAGGTAAATGACTGTCTGCTGGATCTCCCTCCCTACCTCCCCTCACCTCCACTTGCCCCCGCCTCATACACATGCATATTGTCTTGGTTGAAGTGGATCAAATAAAACTATATTATATCAGATGGGGATGAGAGTGACTGGGTAGTTTTTTACAGATGCTTGTGTGTTTAAGCTTAAAAGTCATGGAAAAGGGGGCATCTTCAGATACTGATCTCAAATGAGTGATCATTTTTGATCCTATATTTAAAGTACATGAAAATCATTGCTTCTTAGCCAGAAGGCCAAGAAGTGATGATGATGATGATGATGATTTTGCTTGGCAGTAATTATCTCATGATAAATGAACAGAAATTGATTCAGATTCATGAAAATGATTCAGATGGAAAGTACTTATATGGCAACTATTTTCATTAAGATTGTTGTGGTTTTTTAATTATTTTTTATTTTTGTGGGTACATAGTAGGTGTATGTATTTATGGGGTACATGAGGTGTTTTGATACAGACATGCAGTGTGAAATAATCACATCATGGAGATGGCGTATCCATCCCCTCGAGCGTCTATCCTTTGTGCTATAATGTAGAGATTGTTTTTTAAGGTGATACATTGCCTCACCCTGTTCCATTCTAGCCAACTTTGTTTTGTCCATTTTCTCCATGACCATCTGAAAAGTCAAAGGTCATGAGAAGTTTGAGATTCAATGTATTTTGAGTCCTGCACATGAAGCGTATTATAGGTGTATACACATTCTAGAAATAAAATGTTAAGGAACAAGTGGCAGATGTGGAGAGGTTCAGATGCTACAGCCCAAGCCCTGAATGGGCTCTTCTGTCTCGCAGACTCTCCGGTGGGCCCTGTAGGTGTGATCACCAGATGCTGCTCCCTTAGCCCACTCTCCCTGTCTCGAATTTCCTGACTTCATCTTATTTTGGAGGTGTCGTCCGAGTATACGTGATGATTAAGGACACACTGTGCAGTGGGTGATTCACAGCGTGGGCCCACCTTAGCTGCCGCTCTAGAGTACTGCGGTTCCCACTCACTAAGTGATTCTTTTTTTAATATTCTCAAACTGATGATGCTAAGAACATCTTCACGGATTGAAAGAAATGAAGAATAAGGTCAAATCCTGAGTTGGCAAGTATTTCTGTTCTTAAGATTGTTTATACTAGCTGTTCTTCCTGTTATAAGAAGTAGGAAAAGGTCCTTTTCAAATTTCATTTGGGCTAGCTTTTCCTTTATGTGATAATTCTTTGTTCAAAGTGACTACAACAGTAATGCAAAATGTGTGAATACTTGTGTAGGATTCCTTTATTATATTCTCTAGTAAATTAAAATGGGATTTCTTATTTCAAGTAACTAATATTTTCAGATCTCTTCAGTAGTTTTATGACTTCCTTAAAAGACCTCTACTTATTAATTCACTATTATTAATTCACTTGTCTAAAGAGCTTTTTGCCTTACTTTATATTGTATCCTTTTAACTTTCAACTTATTAATCTGACTTAATAGGAACTCTTTTTCTCTTCAGTTGATTACTCTGTGTAGTCTTTATTTTGTAAATAAGCTTTTTTAAATGCTGATAATGGCTGGGCTCAGTGGCTCACCCCTGTAATCCCAGCACTTTGGGAGGCCTAGGCTGGTGGATCACTTGAGGTCAGGAGTTCGAGACCAGCCTGGCCAACATGCCAAAGCCCTGCCTCCACTAAAAATGCAAAACATTAGCCGGGCGTTGTGGCTCGTGCCTGTAATCCCAGCTTCTCCAGAGGCTGAGGCACGAGAATCCCTTGAGCCCAGGATGTGGAGATTGCAGTGAGCCAAGATCACACCACTGCACTCCAGCCTTGGTGACAGAGACTCTGTTTCAAAAAAATAATAATAATAAAATAAAATGCTGATGCTGAAATGAACTTTCCAAATGTCTGCAAAGATATACAAAGCTAGTTATGGGTTTTTCTGTAATTTTAAGATAATTTCTTACAGCTAACTTTTTCCTTTCTAGAGTTTGTTTCCTTTCTCATTCTACAGCCCAGTGGCCATGGGTTCTTTGGGTTCACTGGGCCATTCATGGGCCATTGGGTTCGCTATAACACCTACATGTCCTTCTCCATTTTCTCTATCTGGTTACTGGAAAATATATTAGTTTTCTTATGACTCACCCTTTTTTTGATCCCCTGTTCTATTGTCCTGCTGTCCCCAGTATTTTTAGATAAAGCATAAGGAATAATATAGAAAAGAACACCAAAATAAGAATTAGGATTGGTTCTGATTCCAACTTTTCTAGTAGTTGAACATGTCTTTGGGCATCAGATTTTTTATGTGTCAAATGAAGAAGTTAACCTGGTAAAATCCATAAACACCCTTTAATTCTCAAAATCGGTCATTGTTTTATTTCTTTCATTGTTATCTCTAATGCATTTCAAAAATAATTGATGTCTTTCCTCTCTTTCATTGTCTCTTTCTTAAAGTAAATATATACTTTTTTTAGTTTTAATACTCAGATGTCTGAAGTAGTTAACTTGAAAAGAAATGACATTAGCACTGTATTTTCAAGGATTTTTCAGTCTTATTGAAGAAATATACGTGAAACAATTTAAAAAGACTACAACTGAACAACTCAGGAAAAACAAAGTTATAAACTATATGCTAAAATTTCTGTAAAATTTGAGAAAAGAAAAATCTGCCCGAGGAGGCAGTATGGGGGAGTAGATAGTAAAGTATTGATTGTAGAGGACCTCAGCCTTAGAGCATGAGTACCTGTGGAGAGAGAAACTGAGGCAACCTGATGTGTTAGATAGAGTGGCAGCAGGAGCAAGGACATCCATGCGGCCCTGGTATGGTGGAGCATGGGTAGGCTTGTGCAGGGGTGTGGAAGATCCCGTTAGATGGATGCAGTGGAGCTGGTTAGTGAGAGTCTGTGTTAATGGACTTCATCCTCCAGACTACATCAATTCTAAATCCTCTGAAAGAATTTAATGTGCACTACATTTGGTGCCACTCACAGAGTTTTGAGCAGGGGTAACTTATCTAAAATTGGAATGCAAGTAGATTGAACTAAATTTCCAAGAAATCAGTTAGGAAGATGCAAAAGTAGAAAACTATAGTATTCTAGTAACAATCCAGGACTGGACTTGAAAGGAAGGAGTCAGGGTAAAGAAGTGGTGTAGAAGATGTTTTGAAAATCCCAAGATTCCACATGCATCCCAGAATTTGAAGTATAATAAAATTTTTTAAAATGTGGGGAAAAAAACAGAAAATCCCAGGATATTCCCAAGTCGTAAAAATGTTAAAAGATTTTTCCTCCTCTAGATTATGAAAGTATTTAGAAAAGTATAAAAGTATTATGTAAAGATGAAATAATCATATTTTTCCTACATCATTTTAATAATTCAGAGGCAATGAATCTGATGTTTGTTTCTCTGTAAAACTGGGTTGCTTTTGCCTTGCTCAGTGAATGGGGGATCTTGGTCTGGCGAACCTCCGAGGCGGAACAGCCATACCTTCAATTGTCGGATGCTGGTAAAACCTTTACCTGATTCAGAAGAGGAGGGTCATGATAACCAGGAAGCTCATCAGAAATATGAAACTATGCAGTGCTTCGCTGTCTCTCAACCAAAGTCCATCAAAGAAGAAGGAGAAGGTGGGACAGAACCCCTAGGGTGTTTTATATGTCTGTGTATTTATTCCTGTGCTACTTCCTTCACACTTTAATTAGTGGTCACCTGAAGGAAAGTGAGGAGGCAATATCTTTGTTCTTTTCAATTTTACTATTTTGTGATGGAAATGTTTAAGTCTCCAGAACAGCACTGTCCAACAGAATTACCTGCGATGGTGGAAGTGACATATCTTTAGCGTCTAGTGTGGCAGCCACTAGCCACATGTGGCTGGTGAGCACTTGAAATGTCAGTAGTGCAACTAGGGGGCTGAATTTTTTATTTTATTAAATTTGCATTTGAATAGCCACATGTGGCTAGTGGCTGCTCTACTAGTGTGACTGTATTAGTGATCACACTTTTGGGGGATCCTAGGCTCTTTGAACATCTAGTGCAAGCTGTATGCCACAGCCCTAGAAAAATGCTCAGTTGTCCTGGCACGGTGACTCAACGCCTGTAATCCCAGCACTTTGGGAGACTGAGGCAGGTGGATCACAAGGTCAGGAGATCGAGACCATCCTGGCCAACATGGTGAAACCTTGTCTCTACTAAAAGTACAAAAAGTAGCCTGGTGGCTGGCATGTGCCTGTAGTCCCAACTACTCAGGAGGCTGAGGCAGGAGAATCGCTTAAACCTGAGAGGTGGAGGTTGCAGTGAGCCAAGATCGCGCCATTGCACTCCAGCCTGGGCGACAGAGTAAGACTCCATCTCAAAAAAGAAAAATGCACACAGTAAAAACAGCGTTTTACTTTCAAGGGGTTGATGGAATCCATGTAGCCTATCCATGGATGCTGGGCCCAGAATGTGATATAATAGACTGGTACTAAAGAGAGGATAGAGACAGGAGCGGGGAATGGAGTGGGTTTTAGACTATAAGTTTATTAGGCTGTTCGCCATAAAGATATGCTGATGTAGTGTCCACCTCCTGAGCCCACCAGGCAAACTGTCCACACAGCTGAGTGTCACTCTAATACAAGGCAGTGTTGAAGAGTGCATTGTGCGTGGGGAGCAGAAGGGAAAGAGCTGAGGACCACTTGTGGCTGAAAACATCCTGGGCTATATAGACAGGCCAACTCCTAATTCAGCTGCTCCCAGCTCTGGCTAGGACTTTGGACAGAATCCTTGGCCTTTCTGAGTATCAGTTTATTATCAAGTGAAGTCACCAATACCAGTATCAGAATGTAATAAGGTTTAAATGAATATGCTGAACTGTGGTTCGCGTTGAATGCTAGTTATTTAATGCTTATTTTAAAATTTAAATTTTATTGAGAAGGAAATATTAGAGCTGTTAAAGATAATAAATATATAGTATTTCAAAATTAAGTATTTTGCCTAGGTAAGGAACGTCACATGATTTTATTCTGTTTTATGCAACAGAGTAAGTGCTGCTAATTTATCCATCTGTGATAATATTCCCGAGGCAGTATAAAAAGGAATAGCTGAGCTAATTTATTACTTTGTGCTTTATAAACATTTTTTGTACATTTAAAAGTACGTTCTATGTGTTAACACAGTATAGCATAAGCACAGGGTTTCTGAGCCATGGCATGCTCAGATTCTAATCCTGGCTTTGCCAAAGGTTTGTGTGACATTGGACAAATTACTTAAACTTTGTGCTTTGATCTTCTTGTCTGTAAAATGGAAATGATGCTACTACATGTGTCATAGAGCTGTTAAGAGGATTAACTGAGTTAATAACTCATACAGTAGCTAGAAAGGTGTTTATCTCACAGTGCCCAAAAATTTAGTTGTTATTTTGTTGAGGACTATAATTGCATTTTAATTTTGTGATACCAACGATTGCTGGATATTTCAGTCTTGTTGAAGAAATAATACATGAAATAATTTTAAAAGACTACAACAGAGCAATTCAGGAACAGCCAAGTTACAAACTATATACTAAAATTTCTGTAAAAGTTGAGAAAGAAAAATCTGTCCAAGGAGGCACTGTGGGGTCCGAGAGTAGTTAAGTACTGATTGTAGAGGACCTCTGCCTTACAGCATGAATACCTGTGGAGGGAGAAATTGAGGCAGCCTGATATTTTAGATAGGGTAGCAGCAGGAGCAAATATAGATAATAAACTCTGTCAAATTCAGGAAATTCTCAAATTTAGAGGTAAACAATCATAAATCAGTGACATGAGACATGAAGGGATTACTTAAGTTTTTTAACAACAGCATTTGTCCAGTGTTTTTTAAATTGAAAGGGCTGTGCAGTGTGCTCTGCATGTTACAAAGATGAATAAAACTTTTCCCTTTCCTCCAGAAGTGAACCCTGATGCATAAAACAGTTGAAGCAAGGTGAGGAATAAGTGATTAGAACTGGCTGTGTGAGAAACTGTCCACAGCCAAGATTCTGAACTATAATGCAGCTGTTCTGGTGCACGCTGCATTTTCTAGGTATTGTGGGAGTCGTTCTCTGAATCTGTGTCTAGACCCAGTTTATATTCTTTGCTTTAAATTGCATATTGCCATTGTAGTATTTACTTAATTTGGCATAAGGTGTACCTAGTTTTCCTGAGCCCTAAAACTCAACAAGCAAACCCTTGATAAAGCAAGAGTATCAGATTTTAGTTTCATCATTTTTGTACTTCATTATATATTAACCTAGTTTTCTATCAGCCATTTAAAAAGAAAGGATTTCGTTTTTTTTTCTACTGCTGGAGAGAGTGTTTCAGATTTTTCAGGCTTTTGTGTAGTGGATGTATTTCTATCACATGTATCGTGGGGCCTAGGCAGTTTATCCTCTGCTCCCCAGTTCTCCTTACACAGCCACCCTCTGTCTCCCTTACCCACCTACCACTTTCATGGAGAGAATAAAACCAGTAAGAAGCTCAGGTACATAATGTTTCGTCACTCTCTCCCTTACTGCTTTTTTTTATGATGGGCTGTGCTGTCATAAATACACTTGGGTTTGTTTGAATCACTAGGAAAGCCCCATATGATAAATGTAAACATGTGTGATTTAAGATTTGCAGTCCTGCTTGATTTGTGTGGCAAGAAGAGTTCCCATGAAGGAAAGACCAGTTCTTCCCTCATCAGAAAGTTTTACTACTCGCCAGGATCTCCAAGGTAAATTTCCTTTCCAAAGAAGACCAAAGGAATCATTTTAGAATACTTACATATTTGAGAATGCAAGGACTGTATTTAGAAGACTGTAAGGATGCTAGTACTAGCAATTGCTGCTGCAGTAGAAATGTCAAGGAGTTGGAAGACCAGAGAGAGAGATGCTGGCTGTCACTGTATACCCTTTTGGTCCATGTACTTGTGTTACCTAGTTTAAATAAATACATTTAGATCTTGTTAAAATGTAATTATTTCTGGCTGGGTGTGGTGGCTTACGCCTGTAACCCCAACACTTTGGGAGGCTGAGGCAGGAGGATCACTTGAGGTCAGGAGTTCAAAGCCAGCCTGGCCAATGTGGCAAAACATCTGTATTAAAAATACAAAAATTAGCCAAATGTGGTGCACGCCTGTAATCCCAGCTACTTGGGCGTCTGATGCACAAGAGTCGTTTGAACCCAGGAGGTAGAGTTTGCAGTGAGCTGAGATTGCACCACTGCACTCCAGCCTGGACGATAGAGTGAGACTCTTGTCTCAGAAAAATATATATATATATATTTATTTCCATAAAGAATAGATCAGCATGTAGGTATAATGGCTGCTGTTACTTAATAGGCAAGATCACTTCTCTGGATACCAGCACCATGAGAGCAGCCATGAAACCAGGCTGGGAGGACCTGGTAAGAAGGTGCATTCAGA
Source organism: Macaca nemestrina (assembly GCF_043159975.1). NCBI lineage: Eukaryota > Metazoa > Chordata > Mammalia > Primates > Cercopithecidae > Macaca > Macaca nemestrina. The sequence continues at coordinate 75,155,163 of NC_092132.1, forward strand.
AGTTCCATGCGCAGCATGAAGGAGAATCTGTGTCCTATGCCAAGAGGCATCATCATGAAGGTAGGTATCTCTAAATGATTTTTCTTAAATTGTTGCTTCCTGTGGGAGCTTTCTCTCAGTAATTCCTGGAGTTCACCTTGGGAACAGAGCTGGTGACCGTTCTCGTGAGCTGTCTCGTCTGGCGTACATGTTGCCTTCTGAAGGAAAATTTTAACAGAAGAACCTGTTGGACAGAAGAGTGACAAAAGTAGAACAGGAGATGATAGTGTCACAGACGCAGACAAAAGGAGGAAGAAAGAGGTCATTTTCTTTGATCCAGGAGCTTCTAGATGCATAACAAAATTATAAGTACCATCTAATTAAGAGAAATATTAACGATTCAGTTAGAATCTGAATATAAGAATAAGTGGAATTTTGGAGAGTGAGTGAATCCCTGGTGGAGGTAATGGTGGGGACCCCAAGCCCTTCTTCAAGGTGGTAACCAGCAAAGACTATCCAGGTATTTCTAGAGGGCCCAAAAGTTGACACAACTTGTCTCAGCTCACTGACTTAAGCAGTAGGACAGCTGGCACTGAGCCCAAGACTTCAGTAATAACAGCAGCCCTTATTGAGTACCTGGTCTTTGTGTGGCATTGTCCCTTTTGCCTCCTCTCACTGGCCCTCACAGCAAGCCTGTGACGTGGACGTCACATCTGTCACTCTGGACAAGGGGACAAGGAGGTTGAGGCAGGTGAAATGACTGACTCTCTAGCATTCAGTATCAGTGCAGGACATCTGTCTGAGCCCATTTTGGTCACTGTCATGCTGCTTCCAAAGGTCTTTCCAAAGAATCACTTTTTCTCAAGTGCATTTTTGTTTTCTGTTAAAGAGGAATGAACCAAAAAAAAACCTCCCTTTTGCTTTAGTATGTGCTAATTTGGGGAGCAAGACTGTCCTTCTCTCTGTGTCCCAGCAGTGCGGTTGGCCAGGGCTCCACATGCACTGTCAGCTGGGCCATACTGCACGGGAGGGACTTGTGCAGTGCAGTGCAGGTTGTAACTCAGCTTCAACAGTTGTCTGCATCCTTGCAGAAAAAATTTGTAACTAGTTATTGAAAATAGAGTTTGAGGCCGGGCGCGGTGGCTCAAGCCTGTAATCCCAGCACTTTGGGAGGCCGAGGCGGGCGGATCACGAGGTCAGGAGATCGAGACCATCCTGGCTAACACAATGAAACCCCGTCTCCACTAAAAAAATACAAAAAAATTAGCCGGGCATGGTGGCGGCGCCTGTAGTCCCAGCTACTCAGGAGGCTGAGGCAGGAGAATGGCGGGAACCCGGGAGGCGGAGCTTGCAGTGAGCCGAGATCGCGCCACTGCACTCCAGCATGGGCGACAGAGCGAGACTCCGCCTCAAAAAAAAAAAAAAAGAAAAAGAAAATAGAGTTTGAGTTTGTCATCATCTACCTAATGTGCATCTGGCACTTTACCAATAGTGTTGGTATGTTTAAACTTTATGCTTTTTAGATCACTTATAAAAAAGCAAAAATCATAATAAATGACATGTCTCTACCATGCCCTTATTTTTTCCTTGTCTTATTTATTCTTTTCATCCTATTCATCCTATTTTTTAGAAATAAGTGCATAATCCAACAACTTGTGTCTTCCAGCATTTTTCTTTAAGTTGGAAAGAATACAAGGAAATAAAGATGCTACATTGACAGAAATCAATATTTAACCTACCATTTCATTACATCCGGTTTAAAATAAAAAGAATAGTAATAACAAAAACCAAGAAACTGGCATAAGCAAACATGTTCGGCATCCTTGGGTCCTGAGTTTAATTCTTTGACAACCTGATTCCTTACAAAACGATTTACACAGATGCACCAGACACTGCGCTAGATTTAAACAGATGGGACCCACTAGAAGGAAACCCCATATAGACATTTCAAACTTTTGAAATAGGTAAGATCAGGGATGATCAGTTGCATTGAACAGAAATCTGCAAAGCGTTGTTTAAATGGAGGCACTTCCTAAATGTGTTCAGGTGAGTGCTTACACATACCTACTTTTCTGAGTCGTTGGAGGTAGACCAAGTTTAAATGAAAATCTTTAGGGATCACAGCCAAGGTCAGTTAAAATTCTGAAATTATAAGCCATTGGAAATATAAGTCTTACTATAAAAAATTACATTTACGTCATCTTTTAGAAACATTATGCAAAGCAAGATACTCACATGTTCAGTAATTCATTTTCAGTACTGCCATTTCAGACTAACATTGTGCAACAATTGATGGCAGAAAGTGAAACCTAAATGTAGTATCTAACTGAAACTGCAGAGAGAAGTCATTAGACAAATTGCTTAGAGTGAAATTTTACCAAGAAATTAGAATCCACATTATATGTCAGTCTCTCTCTCCCTCCCTCCCTCCCTCCCTCCCTCCCTCCCTCCCTCCCTCCCTCCCTCCCTCTCTCTCTCTCTCTCTCTCTCTCTCTCTCTCTCTCTCTCTCTCTCTCTCTCTCTCGGCAGTTTTGTGGCATGGTGAATACGCATGGTTGCTTTAGGGGTAACTATTCAGCCCACAAAATGTGTGCTGAGGATTATGTGGTAGCAACATAGTAGCCTTGTTAAAATGGTTTAAGAGGAACTAAAATTATATGTCTTTTTTTAAAACTGAATTGAAATGTTCTTTTTTAATAGGTGGTATAAGACAGTTATAAAACATAGTAGCTTTAAAAGATAAATCTCAATTATTTTAAGAGAAATTGTCTTAACCTGGTTGATTTGTGTTGTATTTTGTTATTGTCTTGAAAATGGAAACACCTGACACCTTATCTAAAAGTTAAACCAATTCCAATGTCGCTAAGATTTGCACTTTTATTGTTTCAGTTTTGTTTAGCCTTTTTTTCTCTGAATAGATTATTCTGATTGTTTATCTTTTACTTCCTGTTGTCCTAACCACGAAAATAATACTTCTTGCACAGTGAGAAACAGGATTGGGGGAGAGTAGTGTGTGAGATGATGGATTGAACAGTACGTAACTTCGAGATGTATATTCAGAGAACATATTTAATGTCATAAATTTTATTTTAATATTTGTATTAGTTTTACAAGGAAATTAAAGTCAAATTGTATACCTAAGAGATACCCTGTTTATATATTGTATTGTTTTCTACCATTTTAAGCAAATCATTGTAAAGCTTGTTTGAACTGATAAATGGTTTACACTGTTTTGCCATAATAATAAAGATTTTAAGAACACAGTTTGAGGGTCCAGGCTCTTACTCCTTTTCATAAGAAAAACAGATAATTGAGGTTATTGGTATTTTGAGTGAAAAGTAAATGTGCTTTTAAAACGTTGTATTTTAATCTCATAAAGATTACTTATAACTCTTTAACATGCTGGTGGGAAACTATTATGAAACTTAATGAAGTTGATTACTCTTATTATGTCTTGTCCTCCCCGACCTCTCAGTTTTTTTTTTCTAAACATGCCTTCTGTTTCTTTGCTTGCCTGCAGTACTGAGACAAGGATTGGCATTCAGTCAAATCTATCGTTTTTCCTTGTCTGATGGCACTCTTGTTGCTGCACAAACGAAGAGCAAACTCATCCGTTCTCAGACTACTAATGAACCTCAACTTGTAATATCTTTACATATGCTTCACAGGTAATCCTAGTTCTAAGAAGTCATTTTTCATTTCCAAGTTAAGAGGAGATATTACAAAAGCAGCAAATCATTTTAGAGCTTTGAGGATTTGTTAGACATTTCTTCTCATCAATCCCAGTAATGTAAAATATAAAATTAAATTGTTATTAGCTGTTGGCTAAATGACAATTCATAATACAATTGGCCCTCTGTATCTGTGGGTTCTGCATCCCAGGATTCAACCAACCACAGATGGAAAATATTTGGGGGGGAAAAATATATATATATATAATATTATGCTGTATTATTTTATTTGTATTATAACTGTATTTACACTGTATTAGGTATTATACGAAATTATTTCTAGAAATGATTTAAAGTATTTAGGAGGATGTGTGTAGGTTATATGCAAAAATTATGCCATTTTATATCAGGGACTTGAGCATCCATGGATTTTAGTATCTGTGGTGTGGGGGCAGGGTGGAGGCTAGAACCAGTCCCCCATGTAACCAAAGAACAACTGTACTGGCAAAGTAGGACTCTACTTTGAATTTTAGCCTTAACACTAGTGAATTGTAAAACCCAGCTGGAAGAACACAAGGCTAGCACTAACTTTGCTCAGACATAATTTCCCATTACATTGAAAAAGGGAAATTTATTGATCAGCTCCCAGTAGCAACAAATGCAGGGCAGGAATATTGATGTCAGTAGTATGATTTCTGCTCCTGTGTGTTTAAATGTAGAACTTTTTTTTTTTTTTTTTTTTTGTGAGGCAGAGTCTTGCTCTGTCTCCCAGACTGGAGTGCACTGGCGCGATCTCAGCCTCTGCAACCTCTGCCTCTTGGGTTCAGGCGATTCTTGTGCCTCAGCCTCCTGAGTAGCTGTGATTACAGGCGTGTTCCAGCCTTGAGTGATCCTTCCACCTTGGCCTCCCAAATCACTGGGATTACAGGTGTGGGCCACCACACCCAGCCTAAATCTAGAACTTTCTTTTTTTTTTTTTTTTTTTTTTTTTTTTGAGACGGAGTCTCGCTGTGTCTCCCAGGCTGGAGTGCAGTGGCGTGATCTCGGCTCACTGCAAGCTCCGCCTCCTGGGTTCACGCCATTCTCCCGCCTCAGCCTCCCAAGTAGCTGAGACTACAGGCGCCCGCCACCACGCCCGGCTAGTTTTTTGTATTTTTAGTAGAGATGGGGTTTCACCATGTTAGCCAGGATAGTCTCGATCTCCTGACCTCGTGATCCACCCGCCTCGGCCTCCCAAAGTGCTGGGATTACAGGCTTGAGCCACCGCGCCCGGCCTAGAACTTTCTATGTATATATTTACAAATAATATTTTAAATTTTTGTTCTCAGGTTCAAATTAACTTCTCAACATTAGACCTTAAATTGAAGGGTAATAAACATTTTCATAAAAAAGTGAAGATAAAGAAATTGAATGTTGATTTTTAAATAAATGTCATAAACCCTATTATCTTAGAGCACATATTTAGGAAAATGATTAAATTTCATTAGTTATCTAAATGTTTATGCTTATGCCGTGGAAAACTTTATGAGGTCCTATCAGTAAATATATAACATTGCTCTGGCTGACCCATTTTATCACATTTCTCAATTTACTGTCTATTTAGGAGTAAAAAAATCAGGCAACTCTGCCAACTGTTAATAAATGTAACCTCAAGCTGAAACAGTTTGAAAGTGATTACAGATGTGGTGAATTTCACCCACCTAACCAAAAGCTGATGTTTGACAATTTGTGAAACCTGTTTTATTTGGATTTGTGAACAGATTTGGTAACTCAAAAGTGACTGCCAAGGCTGTAAATTAAAGTTCATAGAACTTGCAAAATCATCTTGCTCAGAAAGGCTGCTTTTAGTCATTAGTAAGGAGATGGAATGGAGTTATCCAGAAGTAGAGTAATAAGATCACAAACTAAAGTCACTCTGAACTTCCCTTCCCAAGCTGTTGGCTCTGAGGTCTCGCTCTGACTTGGAGGGATGTGGGGTGAGGAGGTGAGTGGAAATCTGTTAAACAAGGTGATCTAACTCTAAACAGTTTTAGTAACTATTAGTTCTAGAACTGGCAGAGTTTCTCTTAACAGTTAGGGGCAAGTTGTTTTCCCCTAAGTGTGTTTATCTTGAGCCAAGCAGTAAATATCAGAGCTCTGGGCTTACAGATGTGTCTACTGTTAGGAATTATAATCTCTGGAAGAAAAACCGAAGACAGCTCTACTCATTTCTTTAAGACAGTACAAGCTCTCAGCTACTCATGAGAAAGATGTATTATGTAATTGGAACCCTGTTAATGTCTTGTCTAGTAAATGCAATTTCAATACAGTAGTAGTCAAATTTAAACACACCCCCTCTGTAAAACCAGACATCTTAATGAGTTGGCTGAAAAACATTCCTCTTGGTCCAACACTGTACATGTTCTGTCTTGTCCATAATTGCAGATGATTTCAACAAAGTATTATCTATCCTTAAAATATAGCCTGTTCTTTTAAAGCGAAGAGGCCATTTCATTTTTAAAAATTAATAACAATTTGCTAAGTTATTTTTCTTTTTATCTTACATTTCTTTCTTTTCTCATTATACAGAGAGCAGAATGTGTGTGTGATGAATCCGGATCTGACTGGACAAACGATGGGGAAGCCATTGAATCCAATTAGCTCTAGCAGCCCTGCCCATCAGGCCCTGTGCAGTGGGAACCCAGGTCAGGACATGACCCTCAGTAGCAATATAAATTTTCCCATAAATGGCCCAAAGGAACAAATGGGCATGCCCATGGGCAGGTTTGGTGGTTCTGGGGGAATGAACCATGTGTCAGGCATGCAACCAACCACTCCTCAGGGTAGTAACTATGCACTCAAAATGAACAGCCCCTCACAAAGCAGCCCTGGCATGAATCCAGGACAGCCCACCTCCATGCTTTCACCAAGGCATCGCATGAGCCCTGGAGTGGCTGGCAGCCCTCGAATCCCACCCAGTCAGTTTTCCCCTGCAGGAAGCTTGCATTCCCCTGTGGGAGTTTGCAGCAGCACAGGAAATAGCCATAGTTATACCAACAGCTCCCTCAATGCACTTCAGGCCCTCAGCGAGGGGCATGGGGTCTCATTAGGGTCATCGCTGGCTTCACCAGACCTAAAAATGGGCAATTTGCAAAACTCCCCAGTTAATATGAATCCTCCCCCACTCAGCAAGATGGGAAGCTTGGACTCAAAAGACTGTTTTGGACTTTATGGGGAGCCCTCTGAAGGTACAACTGGACAAGCAGAGAGCAGCTGCCATCCTGGAGAGCAAAAGGAAACAAATGACCCCAACCTGCCCCCGACCGTGAGCGGCGAGAGAGCCGACGGGCAGAGCAGACTGCATGACAGCAAAGGGCAGACCAAACTCCTGCAGCTGCTGACCACCAAATCTGATCAGATGGAGCCCTCGCCCTTAGCCAGCTCTTTGTCGGACACAAACAAAGACTCCACAGGTAGCTTGCCTGGTTCTGGGTCAACACATGGAACCTCGCTCAAGGAGAAGCATAAAATTTTGCACAGACTGTTGCAGGACAGCAGTTCCCCTGTGGACTTGGCCAAGTTAACAGCAGAAGCCACAGGCAAAGACCTGAGCCAGGAGTCCAGCAGCACAGCTCCTGGATCAGAAGTGACTATTAAACAGGAACCGGTGAGCCCCAAGAAGAAAGAGAATGCACTACTTCGCTATTTGCTAGATAAAGATGATACTAAAGATATTGGTTTACCAGAAATAACCCCCAAACTTGAGCGTCTGGACAGTAAGACAGATCCTGCCAGTAACACAAAATTAATAGCAATGAAAACTGAGAAGGAGGAGATGAGCTTTGAGCCTGGTGACCAGGTAAGTTTTATCATGTCTTCTCGCAGGTGTACTAATCTGTATCCATCAAGGATTTTCTCCATAGGGGCATTTTGAAGTCTCAGGTGATTGGATAAAAATAAGCTTTCTCCTTTGTTCTTCTTACCTTGAAACTCTCACTGAAGCTGTGTGTTTCAACTGCTCTCCTAGCAAAGAGTGAAATTGTTATAGAACATGGGTGGGCAGGCCTTTTTTTGTAAGGACCAAATGGTGAGTATTTTAGGCTTTGCAGGCCATATAGTCTCTGTCAAAACCATTCAACTCCACCATTGTAGTGCAAAAGCAGCCACAGACACTGTGTAAACAAACTTGAATATGACTTTGCTCCGATAAAGCATTGCTTATAGACACTGAAATTTGAATTTCATGCAATTATCATGTGTCACAAAATATTAAAAAGTTTTTTCAACCATTAAAAAATGTAAATTCATTCTTAGCTCATACAAAAACAGGATTTAGCCCACAGGCTGGTGGTAGTTTGCTAGCCTATGTTATAGATGCTGCCTGAATTGGAGATAATCACTTCCTTGAAACTGGGCTTTGTCAGAACAGACTTAATTGAATTATTTCTTATTTACCTTTCTCTCTTTATAAGATCAGAGTTTAACTGGTTTTGAAACCCAATGAAGGTCATTATACTTCTCTTTATTCTTAACTAAACTTCTGATTAATGCAAAAGAATTTCTTAGACCACTGGTATAAAAAATATTTAAGAGGGAAAGGGATAGTAGAAAGGAGAGAGAAAGGTTGAATTGACATTAGTACATCTGAGCCATGTTATGTAAATTCAAAACTAGAATAATAGGCTACATTATGTGCTCTTCTTGTCTGAAAAATAAATTCCCTGAAAAAAATCCAAGATACCTTAAGTGATATTCAAAATAATTCTTATTTATACTTGACAAATTAGAATTGTATATATTTATGGTATACAACATGTTGTTTTGGAATACGTATCCTGGAGTGGCTAGCTCAAGCTAATTAACAAATACATTACTTCACACACTTTTTGGAGTACAAACACTTAAAATCTATTAGTGATTTTCAGGCATGTAATACATCATTACTAACTGTAGCCACAGTGTTGTACAGTAGATCTCTTGAACTTATTCTTCCTGACTAACTGAAATTTGTATCCTTTGATCAACATCTCCTCAACCTTCCACCCCAAATCATTCTTGATAATCCTCTAAGGAGATAATGACATCACAGAGAAAAAGTAAGCTATTATTTTTCTTTATTAAAAAACAAAAACAGACTGGGTGAAGTGGCTCATGCCTCTAATCCCAACACTTTGGGAGGCCAAGGTGGAGGACTGCTTGAGGACAGGAGTTCAAGACTAGCTTGGGCAGCATGATGAAACCCCATCTCTAGAAAACATGAAAAATTAGCTAGGTGTGGTGGCATGCACCTATAGTCTCAGCTACTCAGGAGACTGAGGCTGCTTGAGCCCAGGAGTTGGAGGCTACAGTGAGCTATGATTGCACCACTGCACTCCAGCCTAGGCAATAGATTGAGACCCTGTCTCAAGAAATAAAAACCCATTTAAAGAAAACATGGGTTATTAACAGCCACAGTGACTTGGCATGAGACATTTCCTGGGGAATCAATGATCCAAGACTTCACCCTAGCCATCACTTTCCTGTAGTCCCTGAATATGCCCTGTACTTCTTATCTGTTCTTGAGTCGGTCGTGATTGGTTAAAAAGTGAAGAAGCCAAGAGGCCTTCCTTCTTTAAATGGCTCAAATTTGTCCTTGAAATTTGTTTTGCAAGAGGATATTTCATTTGTCAGTGTCTTCAATGGATGGAGAGAGGAAAAGTACACCCCTTGCTGTACCCTCGAGCTCTGCTGAGTCGGTAGAGCTAACCCAGAGGCAGGTCGGGGGTTGAGAGCCATCGTCAGGGATGCCGAGGCCACACTTGCTCTTTTAGCTGGGCTCCATCTAGGCTTCTAAGCACTTGGCTTCCTTATTTCTTTCACTTTGATGTCTTGACAGCTGCTACCATTCCTAAAGGTCAGATATAATTTTTCAAACCTTCATGTCCTTCACAAGGGAGGCAGAGCCAAATTACATAAACATCTTGGGTGATTAATCCTTAAACTTAAATGTTAGTGCAGGGTTCTATTAGCAAGCTATTCCATAACGCTGTAAAATCATCAAATGGGGAAACCGGTGTCTCAGCAGAAAATTAATAGCAATGTCTTGAATAAAGTGAAATGTAAAACCATATCAACACCTGTAAGTGTTTTAATCTTTTGAGGTTTACTAGATTAGGATCTACACAGCTAGTGGCAGTCCAGAGTGGCAGGCAAAGACAGTGGCACTCCGGTCTCTTGACATATGCTGGAGGGCGAGATGGTCTCCCTTAGTGTCTAATGTGGCCAGGCCTTCCCTCTGTAAACAATTTATTTCTATCCCAGGCCTGATCTGAGGCCCCAGGGACTTAGAGGGTCAAGGAAAGGGGCCACTTTTTGGTATTTCTATATTTATTTATGTGATTGCACTAACTTCAAACAGAAAACTGACAAAAGAGGACTTTTTTAAAAAGTCCTTGAGTCACTTGCAGTTTCAGATTATTATTTAGGAGAAATGTTTTTCTGATAAAAATTATCTCACCTAGGAAACAAAGTCCAGAGTGTAATCACAGATCTGTCACTTTGGGTGAATCAAAAAGCAGTGTGCACAGGCACACATGCACGTGCACACAGAGGCACATATAGTAAGTATATTTTTCTTAATGAAATCCAGTCGCTGGTCTCGTCCTCCCTTTACTCTCATGTAAAACTCCACCAGAAGTACTGCTTTGGAGCAATTTTAACATCAAAAACATTGCAGCTTGAAAAGTTACCACAGGAAGTGTGCATTACCTATATTTAGATCAAAGTTAGAATGACTGACTTTAAGAAAAAAACAATGATTCTTTCACCTCTTGCTCACCTTCACTATTTCCAAATACAGGTTAATTACATCTCCTATTGATTGCTGTACAAACTTATTGAAGACTTCTTCCATTTCACTTGAATACAATAAGTTATTTAGTGAGATAAAACAAACTATTAGTGAGGCTGAATTGCACAGTTAACTGTCTTGTTATTTTGATTCAGAAAAGAGCCATTGATTGAGTGTGTGTTTAACCTATTACTAACTTATTAAGGACAGGAAGTACTTCGATGGTGCTATTATACCCAAAATAGCATTTTTTACCAGGCAGAGTGGTTAAACAACATTTGTTTCTACAGCATTTCCTAACCAACAGGAAACAGTAACAGAAAAATTTCCAGTATGTTTACAGACTTTTTAAGTTACATGCTTATTTACACAGTGGAACATGGTTGATACTTAATCCAATGATACTACTGGGTCCTTTCTAATGCTGCTGAGACACGTATGATAAGGTTTGGAAATAGTCTAAAAGGAATTTCTTCTTGGCATTTGACTCCATTAGAAAGGCAACCATATTTTAAACTGATAGTATCCTGAAAATTTCTCTCCAGATGTGGTAGAATTGTATTACCGTTTCTTAACAACTTTGTGTTAGGCAAGTACAGTAAAATTATGCTTTTTATTTAAAATATTTTGAAAAGATGCTTTGTAATTTATTAGAATACTGATGTTGTTTAAATGCATGTGCTTTTTATATTTCCTGCAGAGAACAAGTTGATTTGACATGAAAAAATCCTAGAACCAGAAAAATGAAAAATTAAAGAAATCAAGTCTGATTTTCATTTTGTAGAACTTTTATAAAAATCTTTCTGACTCATTTTCTGCCTGAAATAGTTTAAACTAACAACTCAAATTGATGTGGCTAATTTGAGCATTCAAATAGATGCCTAAGCAAAACTTTAAAGTATCTTGGCAAAGCATTTTAAAGGAAGGCATTAATCTTTTTGTCTTGTAAAGAAATTGTGCCTAACAAAGTGGATAGAGACTAGAAGAACTTTGATGAGAATTAAAGCCTACAAAAATTGAGGGGAGAAAATTTTTTAACAGAAACTTAATGTAATCAGATTTATTCCTTCCAAAACTTAAGTGAATACAGAAAAAAATTCTGTAGTCATCAGATGTTATTGTTAACCTGACGGGTATAGATATTCTGAACTTTATCTCCTTGAAGAAGAGCATGTAAAGTGAACTTCTGACAACATTAAATGTGTACTCCGTAAATTGACAAGGAATAAACACAGGCAAAGTAATATTATCTCTAGTGGGGAAAACTTCATAATGCATTTTTCAGATGCTAAGCTTGAATAAATTCCAATAGTGTTCATAGTTAAAAGCCTTCATAGAACTAGTTCCTTTTGATACTAAGAAGATCCTGAATGGCTTTCTTAAGAAAAGTGTATTTAGGCCGGGCGTGATGGCTCACACCTGTAATCCCAACATTTTTGGGAAGCCAAGGCAGGCAGGTCACCTGAGGTTGGCAGTTCAAGACCAGCCTGGCCAACATGATGAAACCCTGTTTCTACTAAAAATACAAAAATCAGCCAGTTGTGGTGGTGCACACCTGTAGTTCCAGCTGTTGGGGAGGCTGAGGCAGGAGAATTGCTTGAACCTGGGAGGCGGAGGTTGCAGTAAGCCTAGATTACATCACTGCACTCCAGCCTGGGTGACAGAGTGAGACCTTATCTCAAAAAAAAAAAAAGGAAAAGTGTGAGTCTAGACTGTTCTTAATATATATTGTCGAAAGTTTCTTTTACATATGTCTGGGATTTGACGCAAATATAAATGTATCCATTGAGAAGTAACATACTTTTGTTTACATGGATCTATTTATTTTGGATATTTCTCTTAAAAGTAATCTGCAGAGCTTTCTCAAGAGGCAACTTACCACTTATTATAGCCCACCTCCCTCACCCCCACACATGGAGCTTCTACCTTTTAAAATTGCTCGACACAGAGCAGCATTGTAGTAGGGAAACTGGGTTTCATAGAGCAGATATAACCTCAGTTTGTTAGAGCCTTTTTCTGATCTACGTGACAAGTATAAGGAAATTTACCACACATTTTTATGAAACATTTTCTGAAAAAGTAATGGAAATTATAGGAATTCCTATGAAAAAATTACTGATTTGGGGAAGATTTTTTAAATTATGTGTTAATATGATTAAAAGAATTCATCGTGTTGACTCAGTGCCCATTACTTAGTTCCAGGCGCTGTCCTTGGAGGGCAATACATGTTTATACTGAGAGTATCAGTTTATACCTTATGCATTCAGCAAAACATGATAAAGAAGATTATAGTGGAGTCAGCTTTACACATGTATTCGAAGTACATAAAGTCAGTTTTATGTTCCTGGAAGAACAGATGGTTATTAAATGGTTATTTCAGTAGTAGGAGCAGTTTTGCCCACCACTGAACTCAATGAATACATGCCGTAGTGGAGTGATCATGAGGTGGGTGACATGACTTTGCTGGGTTTTGGTTCCCTTGTGGCTCTAATAGTATGAACATGTACCTATGGGCTTTTAAAATGCAGCATGGCCCCTACATAAACTACTTCACTTAGGACTCAGCCAAAGAAATAGTAATTTGCTGCTGCTCTGGAGGAAACTATTGCCGTTGGAGGAGACAGTCAGTGTGGTGCCTTCCTACAGAGCTTTAAGGATCATTTGGCCTGTCTGTGACTGTCTATATTTTAGTATGCTAACTTTGAAACCCAGCTAACTAATAACTAATTCCCCTGTATTTGATACCTCCCTCTTTTGTTAGAATTGAGTGACTAAACTAACTAAAAAATGGTCTTATAATTGCTCTAACAATGCGTTAGGAAAATGGATCTCCCAGTTATTGCTAAGCTAGTTGTCTCTGAGAAGAATAAAATAAAATGTCACTTCATTCTGTTCTTCCTAACTTGAGAAATAAATCCAATCAAAAAACATCTATTATGGATGTTACATTTGCTGCAAGTTGCAGAAATCTTAGCATATCCAACCTCTGCATGGGGAAGAATTGTATGTAAGATAAAAATGTAAGCCATCCTGCTTTAAGTGTAACTCATTATCAGATGTACGCCATGTATTTCATTTGATTTGCCAGTGTAGGTGAAAGGAATAGTTGTGGTCAAGGATTCAAAGTCCAATGACTGAGGAAACTAACTTATGTTTTCCACCTGCACGTCAAGAAAAATCGTTCATACTACTTTCTGCACTAGAAAGCAATCCTAGCATGCACTATCTGATTTTAAATATCTGCCACGTAGATTGGTTATATTTAAAAGAATATCTGTAAAATCTAGAATAAATTCCAGTTTAGCTTCATAGAAGAAAAGTATTAAGTGTGAAATAGTGGTGATACTTAGCTTATGTTAATGCTTGAATTTTGGTTTTTTTAATGGAAGAGAAACCTTGAAAACATTTTTTATGACTTCTGTGGATAGGCACAGTGGCTCTCTCCTGTAATCCCAGCACTTTGGGAAGCTGAGGCGGGGGAATTACTTGAGCTCAGAGACCATCCTGGGCAACAAAATGAGACCCCCATCTCTAAAAAAAAAAAAAAAAACCAAAAAATTAGCCAGACATGGTGGTGCATGCCTGTGGTCCCAGCTGCTAAAGAGGCTAAGGTGGCAGGATCACTTAAGCCCAGGAGATCAAGGCTATGAGGATGAATGTTTGTGCTGCTGCATGCCAGTCTGGGTGACAGAGCAAGACCCTTTCTCAGAAAAAAAAAAAAAAAAAAAAAACATAGCTTCTGTATAATTAGACTAATAGTGCTGTCTTTGGGGGCAACCAGTTTTTATCCTGCTTCCCTACCTTTGTCACCTAACCTGGCAAATGACTGGGAAAGCCGTTGTCATCCAAAATTGAAAGTCCAAACAGAAAAAAAGGACCACTTAAATTGAAAAGGCAGTGCTTAGTTCATGGTTACTTCAAGCTTACTTTGCTTCTCTCTCCCCACCCCTGTGTTCTTTTAAAGATTAAAAAAAAAAAAAGAAAATCCTGAAAGGAAATGACCATTTATTAAATACTGATTGGGTGCAAATTTGCATTACATTATATGCCAGTTTTTTTCCCTTTTGTTGTTGTTATTTCTTAGGGATTTTTGACGATAAAACCTAGACCTGGACCGTAAGTCATAGTCTATTCATAATTAATTGGAAATCTACATTCTCATAATTAATTGAATGATAAGCATAAAATAGAGGAGAATTTATAAATTGCCAATGAATCACAATGCTGAACGAGAGCTTTCTTTCTAATTCAGCCATCTCTTTTTATAGATGAAGAAATTGAGGACCAAAAGATTAAATTACTTGTCCTTTGGTAACTTAATTTTTTAAAAGATGATCAATTATATGTTAGGCCTGAGGTATGCATGAATCTACCTATTTTATTTGGCTGTGGTGCCTTATGGCAGTTAGGTCAATGATTGCAAATGGGCTTGTGGTGTCTACTCTAAAGAGTAGGTAAACTCTTCTGTTTGTCAACTACAGCCTGGCAGTGAGCTGGACAACTTGGAGGAGATTTTGGATGATTTGCAGAATAGTCAATTACCACAGCTATTCCCAGACACGAGGCCAGGCGCCCCTGCTGGATCAGTTGACAAGCAAGCCATCATCAATGACCTCATGCAACTCACAGCTGAAAACAGCCCTGTCACACCTGTTGGAGCCCAGAAAACAGCACTGCGAATTTCACAGAGCAGTGAGTATGAGAAATGACTGGTTATGCCAAGAAATTTCCATATAATCACTATCAAAAACAGGGATTATTGAAGTCTGATGCAACCAGCTTAGTCACTTTAAGGTTTTTGTGATCAAATAGCACCATCTACTGTCTTGGTCTTTTGAAACAGTATTCAAAATGGATCCTCCTGAGCATGGTTCTCTCACATTCTCTTGTGGGTTAATTTAATCAGCACTGGACAGGGAGACTGACCTACATTGATGAAGTTCTTCAACTGATTGTCATATTTCCCTTCATTTCAGTGACTACCTTCAGACATGGAGTTTATCCTGGATTTTTTGTGTTTACTAGACAATGAAATACTGAAATATAGAACATTTGGGAGCTATGCTGACTTTTTTAGGGATAATACACTATTTTAAAATATTCTACTCTCCCAAACTGCTCAGCTGGAAGTAACAAAAAATAAATTTGAAAAAAAATAATAAAATATTCTACTCAAAGTATTTATTATACATGAAAGGGCTACACACATTAAAAATCTTGCCCTATCTTAGGCATCTTCATATAAACATCACTTGACGTGGAACTTTATGTTTCTAAATGTATTCTAAGTTAAATTGTCTGTTAGGAAAAACATCTTTTATCTTTTCATTTTAAAGTTTTGTAAGCTTAAGATAAACTCGTTATTTACTGTGAACACTCAGTTTACAAACTTGATTAATACCTGAAGTTGTCTGATAGTTTTGAATGGAAGAAAGTATCTGTTATGTAGCAAGGCCATAATTTATGAAAGATAGATAACCTCTTCAGCGTTAAATTGGCAAAACAATGATTTTTGCTTTTCAGATACAATTTGAGCCAATACCTGGCATTTGTTCTCAGATCAAAAATGGCAACCATCAGTCAAATCATAGAACGTCTTTAATTACTAGGTCTTTTCTCAAGTGATTTCTGACCATTCTGAAATAGGAAAAATGAAAGATGAGTTTGGGCTGGGCATGGTTGCAGGCGCCTGTAATCCCAGTTGCTCGGGAGGCTGAGGCAGGAGAATTGGTTGAACCCAGGAGG
This sequence comes from Macaca nemestrina, assembly GCF_043159975.1. Taxonomy (NCBI): domain Eukaryota; kingdom Metazoa; phylum Chordata; class Mammalia; order Primates; family Cercopithecidae; genus Macaca; species Macaca nemestrina. The sequence continues at coordinate 75,171,366 of NC_092132.1, forward strand.
TGGAGGTTGCAGCGGTCTGAGATTGCGCCACTGTACTCCAGCCTGGGGGACAGAGCAAGACTCCATCTCAAAAAAACACACACACACACACACACAAGAAAGATTTGCATGTGACTTCTCAAACCTCACTCTTTCTTAGGCAATGGAGAGTTAATTGTGGATCATGGGAGATCATGAAGTCAAAGAGTTGAGAACTGGGTAAGAAACACTAGACAGGCTGGGCACGGTTGCACATGCTTGTAATCCCAGCTCTTGGGGAGGTCGAGGCAGGTGGATCACCTGAGGTCAGGAGTTCGAGACCAGCCTGGCCAACATGGTGAAACCCTATCTCTACTAGAAATACAAAAAAATTGCTGGGCATGATGGTGGGCGCCTATAATCCCAGCTACTCGGGAGGCTGAGGCAGGAGAATCGCTTGAACCCAGAAGTTGGAGGTTGCAGTGAGCTAAGATCCTGCCATTACACTCCAGCCTGGACAACCAGAGCGAAACTCAGTCTCAAAAAAAAAAGAAACACACTAGGCAGTCTATGCTTATTAGCCCTAGGGGAGGTAATGAAGGACTATGTAGAATTCACCGTTTCTCTTCTTTCTGTAGCTCCTGATGGTATTTAAATTATTGATGGCAACCTGATAACCAAACCTGAGGAAGTCATGATTAAGCATGCACATAATTTCCATTCTCAGCCCTAATTTTTAAAAATATTTTATTTTTGTCATTGATGGTTAAGAATTTTTTCTTTTAAATATGCTATTTCAGACTGTTTATATAATTCAGGAAAAATAAAGTACTTGATATTATGTAATAAGTTGCTATAATTTGTAATATCTTAGTATTTTAAATTTAATAATGTTAACAAATTATAGGTTGTCAACGTGATGCTGGTCTAGTCCTTAGTACACAATAAATTCTTGTCAACTAGCTATAAAAATCGTATCAAATCCAAATGTGTCTAGAATTTAAAGAAGCTGTACTTTGAAAAGTAAGCAGGGCCCTACAGTTTTAATTTAATACTGCTTTAGGCAACAGAGTTCACACTTAAATTTTTAAACTTCTAATGAGAGTAACCACTTTTAATCTAATTCTAATCCTAGGAAAGCCCAGTTAAGAAGTGATACTCTCCAAACCACATATGTATAGGTTTGGTGATGTATGTAAGAGATGTTTATAGCTTCATAGCTGTGAGAAAGCAGTACTCCTAAGTTTGAATATTATAACATGAAAAAAATTGGTTTAATTAGCAAATACAGTTATATATTTGAAATTACTATTGGGAGCCAGACATGGTGGCTCATGCCTGTAATCCCAGCACTTTGGGAGGCCAAGGCAGGAGGATCACTTGAGGCAAGAAGTTTGAGACCACCTTAGGCAATATAGTGTGACACTGTCTCTACAAAACAATTTTAAAATTAGCCAGGCCTGGTGGTACTTACCTGTAGTCCTAGCTACTCAGAAGGCTGAGGCAAGAAGATCTCTTAAACCCAGGAGTTAAAAGCTGTAGTTAACTACGACTGTGCTGCTACACTCCAGCTGGGGCAACAGAGCAAGACCGTGTATTTAAAAAAAGAAAAAAAAAAAAAAAAAAAACGGCCGGGCACAGTAGCTCAGGCCTGTAATCCCAGCACTTTGGGAGGCGGAAGCAGGCGGGTCACAAGGTCAAGAGATCGAGAACATCCCGGCCAACATGGTGAAACCCCGTCTCTACTAAAAATACAAAAATTAGATGGGCGTGGTGGCGCGACTATAGTCCCAGCTAGGCGGGCAGCTAAGGCAAGAGAATCATTTGAACCCTAGAGGCAGCGGTTGCAGTGAGCCGAGATCGCGCCACTGCACTCAAGTCTCGTGACAGAGAAAGACTCCGTCTCAAAAAAAAAAAAAAAAAAAAAAAAAATTAGCCAAGCGTGGTAGTGCACACCTGTAATCCAGCTACTCGGGAGGCTGAGGCAGGAGAATCTCTTGAACCTGGGAGGTGGAGGTTGTACTGAGCCAAGATCGCGCCATTGCACTCCAGCTTGGGCAAGGAGAGCAAAACTCTGTCTCAGAATAAAAAAAGAGAGAGAGAGAGAATGAATGAATGAATGAATATTACTATTGGTGAGGAAGGTATATGGTAAATAATATATATGTGTTTGTTTTGTTTTGTTTTGTTTTGCAAGATCGTCAAGAATTAGAGACCGGTTGATTAGATCACACATCTATGCTTTGGGGTGCTGCATGTGTTTTTTGTCTGTGATTTTGTCTTTTGTCTAGGTAGTTGGTCTCTGACGTGCATACCTTTGTCATTTTACAGACATTGTCCCTAAACACTACTGTTAATATTATTTTCCATTATCCTATATTAACCTTCAATTTTCATTTGTTTTCTCCTTAGCTTTTAATAACCCACGACCAGGGCAACTGGGCAGGTTATTGCCAAACCAGAATTTACCACTTGACATCACATTGCAAAGCCCAACTGGTGCTGGACCTTTCCCACCAATCAGAAACAGTAGTCCCTACTCAGTGATACCTCAGCCAGGAATGATGGGTAATCAAGGGATGATAGGAAATCAAGGAAATTTAGGGAACAATAGCACAGGTAAGGGCTCAAATGCACTGTTACTTTATTGGTGGGTTATTTAATGGTATATTTATCCACATTAAACTAGTAGAATTTTTCAAGTGAACTTTTTATGTTAGAAAACATCTGAAAGTGAGAAAATTCTACAGATTTTCACTGTGAGAATGGCATATGGGAAAGCCTTTCCAGTGAGCTAACCATTTAATTCTGTGATTGTTACTTTTATGAGGTTTCCAATCATTAATCCTATAGCTGAGACTTATTTCACTTCTATCCCAGTTACTGTTCTAGGCATTGCAGGGTATATATAAAATTATTCCAGGGATAATTTACTGATGCCCCCAAAACTTCTTATGGATTGATTATTTGTGTTTGGAGAATTTCAGAATAAGAGCTTAAAATTCAACCAACCTTTTATACTTCTAGGTGATAAAATTCTTATTCCAAAAAGTACTAATTAAAAATAAAGAACTTTAAACAGTAATATGCCTGGCCTAATAGCTTTCAGATATGGTCCCTGGCTCCCTTTTGAAGATGTAGGAAGTTGCTTGTGATCAGGTATGGGCATTGATCTGCTCTAATTTCAGGTGTCCAGCAATTTGCATAGGCACATTTCCTAGGTAATAGTCACTATCTCAGTGGCCATTATATTCCCAAGCTTACATCCAGTTCAGATTGGAAGTCGTTGCAGTAGCGTTGATTGCTGTTGCCACCACATCCACATCCTGTACCCTGTAACATATTTTTATTATGGATATAGCAGGATGCTGGGTTTTCTAATGCAGAGCTGCTCACAGTTTATAGCTTGCTTTCTTAGTCTCAATGAGTCACTAGAAACAAAGGCATAGAAAGAAATCTTTTAAGAAGAATTTATAGTGGTAGGTGTTTTAACTCTTGGTATTTTATTTTTAGTCAAGCCTGTATCCCTGTATACATACTGAGTGCCGTTTAGACAGTTAACTGAATATAAGAATTCAATTTAAGGGGAAGACATAGATTTTTAACTTTCTGTTGTTTGTAAGGAATTCATGGGAACTGTGAACTGTGCTGTATTAAGGTAACTTATTCCTTCAACAAATATTTATTGGGTGCCTGCCACGTGTGTCGTTCACTGACTGCTTCACTAATTATATAGTCAGTCATATTCATTTCATTAAATATTCAGTAAATAAAGATTAATTTAAAATTTAAGATAAATAAAATATTGATCTATGTAAAGTTCTATAAGAGAAAAAGGAGCCATGACTTACTAAGGCTTACCAGCAAAATATAAGAAGATATGAGTTCTTCTAGGAATCTTCTGCAGGAATTTGAGAATAGGCCTGTATTAAAATCCCAGCAGCTGAGAGAGCCCTGGTGTCCAGGCTGTGAAGATCATACAATACCCTCACGCTGTTTAAAAAAACATAGACTGGTCCAGGCATGGTGGCTCACCCCTGTAATCCCAGCACTTTGGGAGGCCGAGGCAGGTGGATGACGAGGTCAGAAGTTCGAGACCATCCTGACAAACATGGTGAAACCTCATCTCTACTAAAAATACAAAAATTAAATGGGCATGGTGGCATGTACCTGTAATCCCAGCTACTCAGGATGCTGAGGCAGGAGAATCGCTTGAACTCAGGGGGCGGAGGTTGTAGTGAGCCAAGATCGCGCCACTGCACTCCAGCCTGGACGACAGAGCGAGAATCCATCTCAAAAAAAAAAAAACACAGATTGAGAGGGACTTTCCCAGTTATCATTGCAGTACTATTGTTGAATTATGGATCATTCTCTTTTTTGCTTTCTAGACTTTCTATAAACTTGTCATATTATTTAGATAACAGATTTTTTAAAAAATAAAATCCCTTTTTCCCATAATATTTTTCTATAGTTCAAATCTAATTTTAAAATGTTTTTTAAAATATGTGTTAATAGAATACCCTTCTAACTTTTTATTTTAGTTTTGAGACAGAGTCTTACTTTGTCACCCAGGCTGGAGTGCAGTGGCGCAATCACGGCTCAACATAGCCTCAACCTCCCAGACTCAAGTAATCCTCCCGCCTCAGCCTCCCGAGTAACTGGGACTACAGGCATCTGCCACCACGCCCAGCTAATTTTTATATTTTTTATAGAGACGAGGCTTCGCCATGTTGCCCAGGCTGACCTCGAATTCCTGGGCTCAAACAGTCTGCCCACCTCAGCCTCCCTAAGTGCTGGGATTACAGACATGAGCCACCGTGCCTGGCCTCTTAACTTTTTAAAATCTAACTGACTGCCTTTCACCCTTAATCATCGTCACAGCACATTCTCATTTCAGAAGTGAAGAAACGCCCACAATGCATGTTCATTTGTTAAATATACCCCATTTTTAGTTGTTTATCGTAATTAAAGAAAATGAAAGCAGCCATATATTTGAAAGCAGTACCTTTATGTATCCATCATTAAACACTTCAAAATGAAGAGACCTCATTTGAAGAGTTCCCCCTTTAGAATATCAAGTCTTAGCAAATGTTTGACCATTATCAGCATCCTGGGGGCCAGGCCAGGACAGCGCAAACACAGTCCTGCTTAGGAGCATTACGCTCTTATGTGTGGTCAGATAACTCTTAACACCTCAAAAAGGAAGGGATTTTTACAAATCTGTCCTAACCCACTCTAGGTCTGTATAGTCAGAAATACAGTGGATACAAGGCAAGGAACTCCCTTGTCTTGGCTATGAAGAACTACAGTAATTATCAGAAAGATCTATAATTTCTCCATTACTTAGAGGCTACTCTTGGTCAGTTTTGAAGTACACCCTGAAGGAGATTTGAGGATAAAGTCTCATGTAGACTTCAAGATATCTTCTATGATTATCGTTTATAATGAGAGTATTGATTATCAGTTTTTACCTTGTTCCTCTTAGCCTCTACCTCCCTTTTGGAAAGTAAAGCATTGACGTGTATATCAGCTAATGTGATTCACTTCCTGAGGAAGGAAGTTGGGGTTATCCACACGCCACGGCACCTGTTTCTAAGTACAAATGGGAACAATTTTAACAGCTTTTCTGAACTGTAAAGAGTGGCAAGTCCATGTTATGAAAACTGTGTAGTAATTGCCAATTCTTATTTCTTAGCCAAGGGCCCACATCTGGCCAATGAGAACATTAGCTATTGGATAAGTGTGAATTACAGAATGATTATTTTGTAGGCTAAGATCATCTGGTGTTCATACATGCTAAATATGTTTTCAGTTACTGCATCTCTCAGTTTTCTTTGGCTTGCATGCAGGAATGATTGGTAGCAGTGCTTCTCGGCCTACCATGCCATCTGGAGAATGGGCACCACAGAGTTCGGCTGTGAGAGTCACCTGTGCTGCTACCACCAGTGCCATGAACCGGCCAGTCCAAGGAGGTATGATTCGGAACCCAGCGGCCAGCATCCCCATGAGGCCCAGCAGCCAGCCTGGCCAAAGACAGACGCTTCAGTCTCAGGTCATGAATATAGGTAAGGCGGCTCTAGTGCTGTTTGCTTTTAACTTTTATGCTCTCTTAGACAAGAGGATCAGCTCCATAAGTTCTTTCAAGACATGCTTCTTATGTGCATTTTAGATAATCCTCCCCTGAAGCTGCCATAAGTGAGATTTTGCTGGAACTCTGTATGGAATCAGAATCTCAAAGGTTATATAAGAGAACCAACTACCTTTGAGATGTTTTATTTTTATTAAATTACCTAATTTCAACTTTGGGGGAGAAGTGAATTATAACGTCACACTATTAATAAAGAAATAGGCAGGGCGCAGTGGCTCACGCTTGTAATCCCAGCACTTTGGGAGGCCAAGGTAGGAGTATCACTTGAGGTCAGTAGTTCGAGACCAGCCTGGCCAACATGGTGAAACCCCATCTCTACTAAAATTACAAAAATTAGCTGGGCGTGGTGGTCGGCACCTGTAATCCCAACTACTCAGAATGCTGAGGCAGGAGAATCACTTGAACCCAGGAGGTGGAGGGTGCCTTGAGCCAAGATGACACCACTGCAGTCAAGCCTGGGCAACAGAGCAAGACTCCGTCTCAGAAAGAAATAATAATAATAGTTCGGTGGTACAGCAGTGGTTTCTAATGCTGTGTGATCATCAGAACAACATTGGGAACTTAAAATGGAGATTCCTGGGCCACCACCTAGATTGGTAAATCAGACTCTCCCAGGCCCTCACTGAAGGTTACAAGGTCTTACAGAACATCTCACAGAATGTGAGGATTGCTAGAATTCTATTTGGAGACAGTTCACATATTATTAAAATTGATGGTCTGATACATTATATGATACCATTTATATGAAATGTCCCCAGAATGACAAATCTGTAGAGACAGAAAGTAAAGTAGTGGTTACCTAGGGCCAGGAGTTGAGGGGAGGGGCTCAGATAGGAAGTGGGGAGTGACTCCTAAAGAGTAATGGGTTTCTTTTTGGTGGAATGAAAGTGTTCTGAAGTTGATTGTGGTGATGGTTGTATAACTCTGAATATACTAAAACTCATTGTACACTTTAAATAGGTGAAGTGTATGTTATATGAATTATCTTTCAATAAAGCTGTTATATTTTAAAAATCAGTGGTCTGTACAACTCATACTTGAGATTATGTCCTTTATCATTGCCATGTTAGCCCTCCTCTTGTACATTAGCATAATTCCAATAAGTAATGTTTATGTTCTTTTCATATACTTAGATACTGCACAATGAGGAAGAGCTAAATAATTCAAAAAAAGATGCCAGGCACTGTGGGAGGCTGAGGCAGGCAGATCACCTGAGGTCAGGAGTTCAAAACCAGCCTGGCCAACATGGTGAAACCCCATATCTACTAAAAATACAAAAGTTAGCCAGGCGTGGTGGCACACACCTGTAGTCCCAGCTACTCAGGAGGCTGAATCAGGGGAATTGCTTAAACCCGGGAGGCAGAGGTTGCAGTGAGCTATGATCACACCAGTACTCCAGCCTGGGCAACAGAGTGAGACTCCTTCTCAAAAAAAAAAAAAAAAAGATGCCAGGGTTGTTTTGACAAGACAAAGTGTAGAACAAAGTATAGAATTTTCATCCTAACTTGACATTAGTTTTCTTACCTATTTAATTGTTCAGTATATTTTGGCTTATTGTTTCTCAGAGATGGCATTTACATTGCCTTACTACATTGAATGTACTTAATGAGTGGTTCTCAAACATAAATTTGTATAATTTGACAGCATGAAAAACGCTAAAAACCGATTTCTATGCAAAATTAAATGAGAAATTTAAAAATATTTATTGATTAAAAATCATAATAGTACCTTATATCCAGAAATGTAATTTATTCTCAGTCTTCATTGAAGAGCATCTGGCTCTTGAGCTGGAAATACAGTTCTATAAGCTTTATTGTATAGCTGAGTTTCTCTGATTTTTAGTAAATTCCAAAAGCCATGAATTCAACAGAAAATTATCTTTTGGAATGGAATACAGGTCTACAGATAATGATGATAATATATATATATATATTTTTTTTTTTTTTTTTTTTTGAGATGGAGTCTTGCTCAGTCGACTGCCCAGGCTGGAGTGCGGTGGCACGATCTCGGCTCACTGCAAGCTCCGCCTCCCAGGTTCATGCCATTCTCCTGCCTCAGCCTCCCAAGTAGCTGGGACTACAGGCGCCCGCCACTACGCCCGGCTAATTTTTTTGTATTTTTAGTAGAGACGGGGTTTCACCGGGTTAGCCAGGATGGTCTCGATCTCCTGACCTCGTGATCCGCTCGTCTCAGCCTCCCAAAGTGTTGGGATTACAGGCGTGAGCCACTGCGCCCGGCCGATAATATAATTTTTAAAAGCTCATCTCATCCATTGGCTTTAAAGCCTTTCAAAGAACTTCGGAGAAAGAGCATGTGTGGGTTGTCTGGGCCTCCTTTCTGCTCTGCTCTTGCTCTGGTAAGGGAGCCAGCTGAAGTACAGTTAGTCGACGTTCAGGAGCCAGCAGTCTCGACATGCTTCCTAGAAACATGGTCCAGCACCCTGATTCCCAGTCAGGAAGTGTCTGCAAGGCCCAAACTATTTTCATACTAATCCTAAAACACTGTTGCCTTCTTCACTCTTACTATCGCCCAAGCGTATGGTAGAGTTTTCCAGAAATTTTACATGCTATATGATATCACAGCAGGTGAAATGCAAAAACAAGATTTCACTCTATTCCATTAACCCAGGCATTAAAGCTATTTGCAGAAATGTAAAACAATGCCAATAAAAGAATTTTTTTAATTTTGCATTCAAAAATCTTATTTATTCCACTTACTTGGATCTAGAAAAAAATCTTTTATATTAACATATAATTCATTTATTGTGATTTTTAAATGAATCTACATTTCTCAATTTCAATTTCCAATATAGTAAATATCAATAAGATGTAACGCACACGAACAAAAACTTTTTGAGTATTTAGAGTCTTAAATGCTAAAGGTTTAGAACTGCTTGTCTAGATATTCTCTGAAATGGCCTTCATATTTACTGACTTCTATTTCAGAATCAGAATTTTATCTTCTTATTTTCACCTAGTTAATTATTACTGCTTCTGTGTTTTCCCTTTTTCATAAACCAGACATTTCACTTTATATTACATAGCAGAAATAAATGCTTCCTTGATTAAAGATGTAAGATTTTTTTCTTCTCCGTTTCTAGGGCCATCTGAATTAGAGATGAACATGGGGGGACCTCAGTATAGCCAGCAACAAGCTCCTCCAAATCAGACTGCCCCATGGCCTGAAAGCATCCTGCCTATAGACCAGGCATCTTTTGCCAGCCAAAACAGGTGAGTCCTGAGCACCTAGGGTAGCCAGTTATTTTATACCTGTCCAGAAATTAATCTTTTCCTTTTGAGTAGCTGGTGCCTGACCAGTTTTGGTTTATTTGGACTATATTATCTACTACGCAGTGCACGAAGGGGAGGGGTGAATCCAGAAATCAGTATGACCTAGGACATGCCTTTAAAGAAGTTACAAATTAGATGGAAAATAAAATATGTATGCTGATAACTGTAATATTGAGGTAGTGTGCAGTATAAAAATCATAAGCCACGTTTCAGAAGATTATCCAACCAGGATGCTTGGAGAAGGCTTCAGAGTCTTGAAGAAAAGGTCTGATTTCAGATGGCAGAGATGACAGGAAGCCAGTTCAGCTGGTAAAAGCTGCACATCACAGACCCAGAGTAAGGACTGCTGTGAGTAGAATTGAGGCATTGGGTGACAGAGAAAGAACCTCAGGCAGGCGGCGTGGCTCATCCCAAACTGGCTGCCAAGGGCAGTGGGAGACACGTGCTGTGTAGACAGGGAAGTGCGCCCCAGGTAGATAGCCATTGCTGTTGATCTCGGAACTGCTGTCATACTTGGAGATGGTGGTTTCTCACAGTCCCTCTTGTTCTTTGATTCTGATTTCATGATGTCAGTGAATGGTAGGCTATTTCTAGATATGTTTATTTGATATGTTAGAAACCCACCCATTTCCATGGAAAGTTAAATATAACACAGGACAAATGTATAATAATTAAATCCACCACCTGATAGTTGTTTTTGGATGAAATGTCAAAGATTAATTTTTAGGAAGAACTAGGCCCAAAATTAGGATTTTTAGTGTTGCCCAAATAGGAGGAGAGCGCTGTTAAAACAAAAATGGAGCCGGGCGCAGTGGCTCACACCTGTAATCCCAGCACTTTGGGAGGTTGAGACGGGTAGATCACCTGAGGTTGGGAGTTTGAGACCAGCCTGACCAGCATGGAGAAACCCTGTCTCTACTAAAAGTACAAAAAATTAGCCAGGTATGGTGGCGCATGCCTGTAATCCCAGATACTTGGGAAGCTGAGACAGGAGAATCACTTGAACCCGGAAGGCAGAGGTTGCAGTGAGCCAAGATCGCACCATTGCACTCCAGCCTCGGCAACAGGAGCGAAACTCCATCTCAAAAAAAAAAAAAAAAAAGGAAGCAAGTCCAGAATTATACTTGGTCCAGTAATAGAGTCAGCATGTTAAGTTTGCTGTGCAAGTGTCTGTGACTCAGCACTGCCCTAGCATGTCGTTTCCGTTGCCATCAGTTAGGTTTTTTGCATAAGCATTGTGTGGACAAAACAAAACATTTTCATTACCTTTAAAGTTATTTCAGTTTTTCTAGCCACTCTCACATTTTTATTTTAAATAATTCAGTGTGGAAGAAACTTACGACCAGCTTTATGGTAATCTTATTGTCATAGAAATTCAGAAGTAATGGGTAATAAAAGTTCTAACTATGTCTCTCTTTTGAAATAAAAGAAGAGCAGTGCTTTTTAAAAATCCCCTTTATAAGCATCACAGTTAATGTTTAGGAACAGGCTTTTTAATGTTTGATGAATCCAGCCTTAGTTTATGTACACATTTCAAAAAGATAGTAGTTTAGCCCTTAAATCTGTAACATTCACATACTCATTTATTTATAGCTAATTTCCACTTTTAGTTCCATTATGGGTTTTTTTTTTCCTTCATTCATCTGGTATATAAAAGAGTTCTTTATAATATACTCAAAATTTATAGATGACTTTTTAAAGATTTCTGTTGGTTTTATTAAAGGGGTTTTCTCTTGAAATACAATAGCTGTCTTTCATGAAGGACTTCCTTTTGCATTAAGTTCACAATTTTTGTTTTGATACAGAGTCTCACTTTGCTGCCCAGGCTAGAGTGCAGTGGCGTGATCTCGGCTCACTGCAACCTCCACCTCCTGGGTTCAAGTGATTCTTCTGCCTCAGCCTCCCAAGTAGCTGGGATTACAGGCGCCCGGCTAATTTGTGTATTTATGGTAGAGACAGGCTTTTGTCATGTTGGCCAGGCTGGTCTCGAACTCCTGACCTCAGGTAATCCACCTGCCTCAGCCTCCCAAAGTGCTGGGATTACAGGTGTGAGCCACCGTGCCAGGCCTAAGTTCACAATTTTAATTTGACTTTCTCCTGTTTGAAATGTATCTGTAAGTAAGGTTTCTTTTGTTGACTATTTCTCATCATTCAGTAGCTGCTGCTTTTTTGCAGAATTTTGAAAATACTTTTGAAAAGTGAAGAAATGGTAATGTTATGGTTTCTCAAACAGATGCTGAGAATTTGACCTAATTCTCCTTCTTATTCCCATACTTAATGACCTACTAGTCCATAAATAAACATGTAGACTTTAAGGTATGGGATTTCTATTGATATCAGGATCTCTTCTCTGCTTGTTTATTACCTATTATTTTGCACCAGCCTGGGGCCTGTGTTATTTTTCCCTTTATTACTCTGAATTCCATTCTCGTCTTAATATTATATTTATTGTATTTATCTGTCAGATACTATCCAGGTTGTAACTGTATATAATTGCCCAAAATGTAGGAAAATAATTTCTTCATTGTGTTAGTGGCCATTTATAAAGTTGAGATTGGGAGTCTGGATCAGTATTTTTTTCTGTTAGCAAGCATATTATGACATCTCTAAGGGAAGTGATACCACTCATGATATGCCCAAATTTGTAACACCAAGCCACAAGACAGTATGTATTTCTGAATATAAAAGTGGTTTTTAATGTATTGTAGCTCAGTCAAATCAGGAACCTTTTGTTTTCATCCACTAGAAACTTACTGCACGTATACTGTGTTTATGTTCAAGCACTGAGCCAAAAAGAGGTAGAGGATGCAGTGCTTGCCCCTTGTGAGCATGGTGTGAAGTTGTGTTTTTAACATAAATTGTTAGTATCAATTCAGCATAGCACAGTAAGTGGTTTAATGCTGAGAGGAGAAAGCGGGGCGGTCTGTGAGGAGATGGGTGGCGCCCCAATGGAAAGTAGACCCTCAGCTGGAGAAGCGTATGGGAAGGATGGGGTAAATGACAAGGTCTTGGTTTTCTGGTGGTATGTGTAGCATCTTTTGGAGAAAAATCAGCTGCCCCTGATAGCTGGGGCTCACAGGGAAGGCATGAACATTAAGTTTCGGAAGGTTAGGCGTTATCAAAGGCATGTGTCCTTGAATTCTACCACCACTACCACCGCATTCCAGGGGCATTTTCCTGGGAGAGCTGAAGAACCACATAAGAATTCTGAGGAGGGCCTGTTTGCTCAGTAAAGTGTGCTTTGGGAATGGGAACCTGAGAGCATCGTATTAGAATCAGAGATATCATGCAAGCAGGAAAGTTGTTGGCAAAGTGTCCTGAGAGTCCCAGCTTGTGTTGAAGAGGGCCTTGACCAAAATGGGACAGCCTGGATGCACTGTTTTAACTTTTTAATCTCTGCATTCATTTGGGGTTTTTTTAATTGAAAAAGAAAAGCATGTAACAAAAAGTGATTTTATGATGTAGGAAATTGTTTAAATTCAGATGATTGTTTTAGTTGTTTGTTAACACGCATTTGGCTGTATTGCTGGTCTGTCAGGGTGGAGTGGTCTTACAAAGGCACGAGACAGTGCCTGCCTCCTTCTGACAGTGGGTTTCCGCCAGATGTGAGGCTGGAAAGTCTGCTTGTGCCACCTGCATGCATTAGATTTCACACGAGCCTGCCATCACTGAATACATTTGGGATGGGAGGGTTGCATATGAATGCAGCTTCCAAAGAAACAAGTTGAAAATGACAAAATCTAGGCAAAGAAAATCCTTTAATGCCTAACTTAACTAGTATTTTTAGGAAATGAGGTCGCTGCCTAAGAGAATTTGGTAAATAGCTGACATTACTCTTGACTAACTTGAACTGTTTCATGGAACTCCTGCCACATTCATGTTTGTTGGCCTCTCCTCATTGAGGAATCTCCTTCCCTCTTTGCTATCATGGCAGACAGTTCAGTGGTTTCTCCCTCTCCTGACTGCTTTTCTGCATCTGCTTCTTCCTCCCCCTCCCTAAGTGTAGCAGTAGTGGAGCAGTCTGATCACGTTTGGTTTAAGAAAGTTCTAGGAGAGTGTGGGCTGTAGAGAAGCAGGAGGAAAGAGTCAGCAAGCTCCCAGCATGTGTGACTTTGTGAAGCCCAGTAGTGACAAGAAAGGGGCAGGAGTGGGAAGAGCACCTGCCTCTCAGGGGTCTGGGTGGGTCCCTTAGAAATACAAGGAGCTCCTGCAGCCAGGAAGTCAGGGAAACAGGTGAGGAGTGGCCTCCAGGGACCCTCAGCTGGACAATTTCCAAGTTACTAGAGGTGAGTAGATAGAATACATTGTTATTAATGCATTCCTTTATGACCATTTGAAATTAATTATTGAGGCCGGGCGCGGTGGCTCAAGCCTGTAATCCCAGCACTTTGGGAGGCCGAGACGGGCGGATCACGAGGTCAGGAGATCGAGACCATCCTGGCGAACACGGTGAAACCCCGTCTCTACTAAAAAATACAAAAAAAAAACTAGCTGGGCGAGGCGGCGGGCACCTGTAGTCCCAGCTACTCGGGAGGCTGAGGCAGGAGAATGGCGTAAACCCGGGGGGCGGAGCTTGCAGTGAGCTGAGATCCGGCCACTGCACTCCAGCCCGGGCGACAGAGCCAGACTCCGTCTCAAAAAAAAAAAAAAAAGAAATTAATTATTGGTTTCAGTGCTAGTACTTCAGTGTTTCAGGATTCTAAGCCAAAATAGCATATTAGAGCATTTAAAAACCACATGGCGTATTGAACTGTGTTAATAGGTAACTTCATTTCTTGATAAGTTTATTCTCACTTGCTTAAGAATGAGTTTGCTCATCTATAAACTTTTTGTTTGTTTTTTAATCTATAAAAGTTTATTTTCTCCAAAACATCATGTAGTGACTCTAAGAGTACAAAATAGACTTTTGGTAAAGTACAAATACCATTTTCCATTTTAGTATTCAGGCAACTCAGAAGCTCTTTTTTAAAAGCCTCCTCTAGGCTAGATGTGGTGGCTCACGCCTGTTATCCCAGCACTTGGGAGGCCAAGGTGGGAGGATTGCTTGGGTCCAGGAGTTCAAGACCAGCCTGGGCAATGTAGCAAGACCCCGTCTCTACAAAAAATTTATAAAAATTAGCCAAGCTTGGTGGCACACATCACATCTGTAGTCCCAGCTACTCAAGAGGCTGAGGTAGAAGGATTCCTTTAGCCCAGGAGTTCAAGGATGTAGTGTGCAATAATTGTGCCTGTGAAAAGCTACTGCACTCCAGCCTGGGCAACATCATGAAACCCTGTCTACCAGAAAAAAAAAATGCAGCAGCCAGTTGTGGTGGCATACACCTATAGTCCTAGCTACTCAGGAGGGTGAGGCCAGAGGATCACTTGAGCCCAGTGAGCCATGGTGGCATCACTACACACACTCTCACACACACACACACACACACACACACACACCCCTCCTCTACTCTGACAGTTAATTTAAATGTATAGGAGTTGTATGTACCATGTAATCTAGAGTTTAGTGTTCTGATTTTATCACCAATTATCTTATATAATAACAAATATAATTTGCATGTTCATGATCCACTTTCCTTATGTACCTAATGCAGGAAGGCTAACAGATACGCTTCTTGAGGGTTTTAATGTTTTCAGGCCAGGTGTGGTAACCCACACCTGTTATCCCAGCACTTAGGGAGACCGAAGTGGGTGGATCGCTTGAGCTCAGGAGTTCGAGACTAGCCTGAGTAACATGGCGAAACACCATCTCTACAAAAAATACAAAAAATTAGCCAGGCGTGGTGGTGCGTGCCTGTAGTCCCAGCTACTTGGATGCTGAAGTGGGAGGATCACCTAAGCCCGGGAGGTCGAGGCTGCAGTAAGCCATGATCATACCACTGCACTCCAGCCTGGGCAATGAAGTGAGACCCTGTCTCAGAGAAAAATACATGTTTTCAAGGCCTGCTTGTGCATGACTAAGAAATTTCCTATCAGCCCAGCCAAATTTAATCTAGCTGCAGCTGAGTTCAAGAAAATTAATGCAGCTCTGATGCCTCTAGTTCTCTGTCTCTCCCAAGTGGGTCATCACAGCTTCCTGTAGAGTAAGAATCTTAAGTCAATCAGTGATTCCTACTAAAGTGCAGAAAAGTCCTTTGGTTGCTTCAATGCCAAGTAAATATTTACATGCTTGAGCAGTCAGTGTAGGTTGGTGAGCCCTGGACTTGCACAGATCCATGTGGACCTCACCTCACCAAGCCTCAGCTTTGCAAGCCGTGAAGTGAGACCAATAGAAATAAAAATCATACCTTAAATGTCTAGATTTGTATCTGGCCTGTATTGGGCACTGAATAAAGTGTATCGAATATTTCAGACTATCCTTTCGTTCTGTTGAGTTGGTACGGTAGTTTGTTGCAACGACCCTGGAAGTCAATTGATACTTTCACCTTTGAGATAAAAAATTTGTTCTCTAATCAACTAGCTTTTCCACTGGCCCAAGATAACATTTCTATCTTTACAGGCAGCCGTTTGGCAGTTCTCCAGATGACTTGCTGTGTCCACATCCTGCAGCTGAGTCTCCGAGTGATGAGGGAGCTCTTCTGGACCAGCTCTATCTGGCCTTGCGGAATTTTGATGGCCTGGAGGAGATTGACAGAGCCTTGGGAATACCTGAACTGGTCAGCCAGGTATGCGCAGAAGGGCAGCAGGTGGGGGCCAAGCGTTCTCATGGGCACAGAGGTGTCCGTTTGCTGTTTACAGTTACTCCACAGTCTGCTTTTTAGAATATACTGTTTTTTTACCTCAAAACAGGCTGGCCCTGTAAACTTTTGCCTGAGAATGGAGAGCACTGAGAATGAGCTTTGCATACAGTTCAAGTTAGCAGAAAGACACAAACTCAAGTCCAGTTCACCTGGTGTCCATCCTTGCTGATAGGGAAGGACACACAAGATACAGAGAAACCACAAACAGCACATTGCTGCCTTGTGACCTAGGACGCTTCCCCCTGGGCTTCCAGCCGGTGTGAGTGTCTGTAGTTGTGACCACTGCATTCATTTCACACCTGTGGGCCAGTGATAGGAAGCTGTTTGTGCTAAAAGAATACTTTCCACATACACAAGTTAGCAGAAGTCATTTTACAGGTAGCTGCAACTCTTTCATCATTTTTACCTTTAAAAATGGTGGGCTCAACCTTTCACTTATGGTTGAGTCCAGGAGTTCAAGGATGTACTGTGCAATGATTGTCCCTGTGAAAAGCTACTACACTCCAGCCTGGACAACATAATGAAACCCTGTCTCTACCAAAAAAATAAAATGTAGCAACCAGTTGTGGTGGCACACACCTATAGTCCTAGCTACAGTTCCTTTCACTTATGGTTTAGCCCACCATAATTTTGGGGATATTTAAGTGCAAATGGGAATATAAAAAAGTTAACTAATCTTAGTGAGCTTATTTAGCTTTCTTCTTCCAAGTAATTAGTTGATTACTATAAAAAAGTAAGTCCCTGCTTTTAGAGTACCTGATAGCAATGATATAATAAATAACCTAACACAGTCCCTTGAAAGAACAAAACACTATCTGAAGTGGCTGCACAGCTAACTTTGTGTGAAGCAGTGCAGCCTGGCTTACTGTGTAAAGAGTAACCCAGAAAAACCATCTCATTCTAGTTACTGTTTTCCTCCTTGCTTAGCATGAATCATCTTTATTTCTTACTGTCAAAAAGTACCTGCCAGTGTCCAGTCTACTACTTGGCCATATGACGTGTCATCATCTTTCTGAGAGAAAGGCGATGCAGAGTCATTGGAGAATTCTCTGAAACATTAAAATTAGTCTTATCATAATTCCCACAGTTGAGCAGACACAGGTGGGAGTTATGACTTATCAATTCATATTGAAAACAGCAGAATGGAAAGAAATGACTTGAGGTTACATGATATAACCTAAAATAAATTAAGAAAGGAAAATGGAGTTTAAATATTTCCTGTGTGACTGGTTTGCTTTGTCTTCAGTGATAGTTAGAATTTAGCACTCAGTACTATTTTATCCTTGAGTTTGTCTAAGTGACATTTTAAAATGTGATCTGTGGAGTTGCTGAGTGACTTGTAATGTTATCAAAACAGGTGTCGTGTCATTTAATATTTTTAGTCCGTTTTTCACTCATTTCTGTTATTTCTATTTTGTTTCATCAAATCCACCATCATTATAACATTGTCATGAAACTGAATTATAGAAATATGATTATTAGGTAGAGTTGAGGGAAGTATAGAATGCAAATTATTCATATTCATGTTTAAGTTCTGAGATAGTTTTGTGTGTGTAGTTAGAGCAGTAATTCAGCAATGAATGGTTTCCTCTGCTTAGGCTCCATCCCCATGTTTAGAATTAACACAGGGAGGGCAGTGGGCCCCTGGCTATCACAGGCTGGCCCTAGGGCTGTGCTGATCAGAGCTCAGGGCTCCGGGCGGCTCCAGCACTACATGGGTAGACGGTTTTCAAGAAGGCCTAGGACACCACTGAGCTAAAGAAAACTTGAGGCCAGGCGCGTTGGCTCACTCCTGTAATCCCAGCACTTTGAGAGGTCGAGGTGGGTGGATCACAAGGTCAAGAGATCAAGACCATCCTGGCCAACGTGGTGAAACCCCTGTCTCTACTAAAAATACAAAAATTAGCTGGGCATGGTGGCACGCGCCTGTAATCCCAGCTACTCAGGAGGCTGAGGCAGGAGAATTGCTCGAACCGGGGAATCGGTGGTTGCAGTGAGCCGAGATCGCGCCACTGCACTCCAGCCTGACAACAAAGCAAGACTTTGCCTCAAAAAACAAAAAACAAAAAACGGAAAGCTTGAAAGACTTTATTTGTTGCTAGAGCCTTTTCTTCCTGTACACCATTAAGTTTGTAGCAGTTACTCCTAGAAGTAGAAGGAAAAGGAGAATCAGCCAGGTCCACCTTTCCCCTCGGCACATAAACATTCAGGGCCACCTCAGTCTGAGGTGTCCTGGAGCCCGGGGAAGTTCTGGGTTTGTTCGCCTGTCCCATTCTGACCCAGGTAGATAGGTTAGCCCTAAGAAGTCAGGAGTAGCTGGGCGCCGTGGCTCACGCCTGTATTCCCAGCACTTTGGGAGGCTGTGATGGGCAGATCACCTGAGGTTGGGAGTTCGAGACCAGCCTGACCAACATGGAGAAACCCTGTCTCTACTAAAAGTACAAAATTAGCTGGGCGTAGTGGCACATGCCTGTAATCCCAGCTGCTCGGGAGGCTGAGGCAGGAGAATCACTTGAACCTGGGAGACGGAGGTTGCGGTGAGCCGAGATCACACCGTTACACTCCAGCCTGGACAACAAGAGCAAAACGCCGTCTCAAAAAAAAAAAAGTCAGGAGTGACAGACACATAAACCATGTCTAGTAGGTAATGAGAGGATGATGGCAAAATGTGGGGCATGTAGGGAATCCTGACAGGCACAGAAAACAGTAAAGTAGGTAATAGGCAGCGCGTCACACTGGTGAGAAGCTCAGATCCCAAATCACAAACTGAAATGGACCCCCACCACATACTAGCTGAATAGGGTTTGTTGCAATTCACTTCATATCTTTAAGTCTCATTTTTGTTAGCTATAAAATCAGGATAATGATGGTCAGTACCCCACACTGCATCTGCTGATTCCAGTCAGGTGCCAAAGAGGTTATCTAATCAAAATGACCTCTACAGGTATGAATAATCAATCAAAAAACATAACACTGCCGGGGGATATTTGCATGTGAAAGTCCAGGCCAATATGATTGGTGGAGTGGGTAGGAGGCATTCTGTAGTCCTGGCGCATTTTTCCCCTTCCCTTGGAAGAAGTGCTGCTGGGAGTCCAGTGTGACCCCCGCTTCTGTCCTTGTGTAACCGAAACTGTGAGCAGAGCCATTTTCTAGAAAGATAAGTGGAGTCAAGCTAAAGGTACCTTTGTGTAGTAAGTGTAATATTAAAAAGTATAAAAAGCTTCGAATGTATGACAGCGAGAGAAAACAGCCTCATACTGACTCTGCTGTTTTTATGGTTTAATTTGTTTGTTATTTGGGACTTTCTCTGCAGAGCCAAGCAGTAGATCCAGAACAGTTCTCAAGTCAGGATTCCAACATCATGCTGGAGCAGAAGGCGCCTGTTTTCCCACAGCAGTATGCGTCTCAGGCACAAATGGCCCAGGGTAGCTATTCTCCCATGCAAGATCCAAACTTTCACACCATGGGACAGCGACCTAGTTATGCCACACTCCGTATGCAGCCCAGACCGGGCCTCAGGCCCACAGGCCTAGTGCAGAACCAGCCAAATCAACTGAGACTTCAACTTCAGCATCGCCTCCAAGCACAGCAGGTCTGTTTTTCACTGGCACCTGGGAAGCTAGGGGTGCTGGGTGGAGGATGTGGGGAAGATGATGTGAGATGGCACAGCTGTCCAACAACGTACAGATACTGGGTTGGGGAGGGCAGTTACTTGGGAAACTTAAAGTAAAATGTATTCTGTTCTTAAAATGTATTCATCCTGTTTGTATGTATTTAGAATCGCCAGCCACTTATGAATCAAATCAGCAATGTTTCCAATGTGAACTTGACTCTGAGGCCTGGAGTACCAACACAGGTAAGGCAGCATACCAGCTATTATCATTGTATGCATGCAGCTACTTTTGTCATTTCTTCCTCTCTGAAGAAAGTTAACTTAGTAGATGTGGATCCAGATCAGCACACTGGCCCTGTACTGTCACCCAGTTACCTACTAGTATGTTACATTTTTCCCTTCTAATCACTGCCATTTTTATTGCCAGGTACAGTCAATTCTTGTTATTCTAAGAAGTTGTGCTACATAAAGTTACTGCAAACACTGAATTAGAGAACACTAAACTATTGCTCTTAGGAGGAATACAGGGTTGAGTTCCTGCAAACCTCTGGTCACAACATTGTCATCATCCAGTCAACACATAACCTTGTTTTTTGTGTGTTTCTGTTTAAAGAACTCACTGTAACTCAGGCCTGAATGGTGCTTGCTTATCTGGCACACCTATTTTCTCCAGAAGGCACATCACCACCTCTTGCGCTTAGGAACACTAGAGAGCACTGCAGTACCATGCCTGGGAGCCAGTTTAAGCAACAAAATCACCAACAGGAAAAGCAAAAAATGCAAAAATCTTGGCACCAAATAGACCACAAAGAGGACGCTTGTTTACAGTATGACAGCTGAAACCAGAAGGCAAAATGTTGCCTTGTTCAACCTCAGCTGGAAATGTGCACATTGCATATCTGAAATGTTTTACCACTGTGCTCATGTCTACGAATGACCATGACAGTGGCATGAGTATTGATTTGGGGGTTACAAATAAATTTTACTGAGTAGGCAACTTCGGAAATGTGGAATTCATAAATGAGGATCAATGGTATCTTAGCAGCCTCATGCCTCTCGCTGACAGCAAGCACCAGGAACCCTTCCCTTCATCCATCCCGCCTTTCCTCCCTATCCACCCTCTACCTCTGACTTGGTCTCTGTGCATTCTTATCAGGCACTCTCCCCACTCTCCCCCTTTTCCTTCTGCCTCTGTTCAGCCTTTTCTGAAGTGCACCACGTCACTTTTTGTCCCAGTGATTTTATTTCTCTATAGACTTCAAAGTCCCTTGAATGAGACTCTATGCTACCATCCTCAGGGTTTATATTACAGTCTTCTTATAGAAAGGACTGTGTTCTTTTGAGATCCTTTAGTTAATTGTGTCATTACAAAATGATATAATTGATATTAGCATCAAACTTAACTCTGCTAAGTCATAGCAAAGCTTCAGAATAATCGTGTCTTTAGAACTTAGAAGCTCACGTTCTCAATCACCAGTTGTTCAACTGAGTTGTTCCTTTCATGTAATTTTTTTCCAAATAATTTTACAGATGATAGTACCATTTGTTAGCCGGTCTATAATATTCACTTTGTTTTTTAATATGTGTCTGTCCCAAACATTTTCCTCCATGTATCACCCCTGATTTCAGGCACCTATTAATGCACAGATGCTGGCCCAGAGACAGAGGGAAATTCTGAACCAGCATCTTCGACAGAGACAGATGCATCAGCAACAGCAAGTTCAGCAACGAACTTTGATGATGAGAGGACAAGGGTTGAATATAACACCAAGCATGGTGGCTCCTAGTGGTATGCCAGCAACTATGAGCAACCCTCGGATTCCCCAGGCAAATGCACAGCAGTTTCCATTTCCTCCAAACTACGGTACTGGACTTACATCCCCACCACCTTTCACCAGTCCTTTCTCCCCAGTGTCCCCCAGTGTTGGGTCACAGCTCCTCTCTCACAGCTCTTTGCATGGCTCCCAGATGAATCTGGCTAACCAGGGAATGATAGGAAACCTGGGAGGACAGTTGGGGCCTGTGAGGAGTCCCCAAGTCCAGCACAGTACCTTCCAGGCCCTCAGCTCAGGTACCTCCTTTTCTCTGAGTGCAGGTCTTACTTTAAGAATGACCGAAGTAAGTGTGTGTGCATAGACGGTGTCTATCTTGTGTGAGAGTGTGTATGGATGTATCTGTTTGTGTCAATGTCTACAAGTGCATATATATTTTTATTTATATATTTGAAAGCCTCTGAGCCTGACTCAAACAAATCAATAGATACAAAATGTAAAAAGACCTCTATAAATTTAAATATTATAGACATTCTGTGACTTTTGAAAAATACTTTACAGATTATACCAGATCTTTAATGAATAGGTAATTCTTGTGGGAGACCTCTTAGTTCTCTTCTTATTGATTTGTTTAATGTCAGTCTTAAGAGATACCAGTGTGTAATGTCATCAACGTTAATATTTGTGTGCATGTCATGTTCAGTTAATGGTTGAATTATTGATAAAGTAAGTGCTTACATTAATGTTAATATTCAAAATGACTTTCCCTACCCATTGCCAATTATCCGTAAATAACTGTGAAGTCTGCTGCCGAAATCCAAGTCTCCTGTTTCTTTAAAGAACAGAAAGATAATGTGCAGCTTTTTTCTATGTGATCGTAAGCTTTTCTTTTGTGGCTAATTTAAATATTAATTAAATATGCATGTTTTACAAGTTTTCTATGCAAAAGTGTACTTAATACCATCCTCAAAATACTCTAAGAAGTTGCCTCCTTCATTTCCCAGCTCCTTTCTCTATTTCCTTCTTGATGATTTAGAAAAGTCTGCTAAAAGTTCTCTTTCTTTTTAGTTTAAATTGTTTGCCTCGAAACTGAACAAGAAGCATACGTTTAATTTTTTTCTTATTCTTGCTAATCTTGGATAGCCCTAAAGTACTGCAGAGCTCTTTATAAAGAGAAAACAAGCTAACCATGAATTACAGGTATTTATTTTTAAAGATGGATCCATCTCATGGAATGGCTTCAGCTAATTCAATAAAAATTTATTCAAATGTGTTGACTTTTGATATATAGCTGAACTTTAATCCAATTTAAATTTAATTTAAACAATCTGACCAGGCACAATGGCTTATGCCCATAATCCCAGCACTTTGGGAGGCCAAGAATCTCTTGAGCTCAGGAGTTCAACACCAGCCTAAGCAACATAGTGAGACCTCATCTCTACTAAAAATTAAAAAAATTAGCTGGATATGGTCATGCCTGCCTATAGTCCCAGCTACTCAGGAAGCTGAGGTGGGAGGATCCTTTGAGCCCAGGAGGTCAAGGCTGCAGTGAACTATGATCACGCCACTGCACTCCAGCCTGGGCAACAGAGCAAGCAAGACCCTGTGTCAAAATAATAATTATCTGCTTAATTTAAACAATCTAATTGCAGTGATATTTTTATTTTTATATATATATATGTATTTCTCATTGATCAAAATATGTAACCCATTCTTGATTTGGAAAGGAATTTGAAGAAAGAATAGCATTTTTTCTTTCTAACTCTAGCTATGATGGTTAATGCTTCCTAGGCACCATCTAACTACTAGGGGGAATCAGTATGGAGATTTTATTTTCTCCATATTTTATCTGAGCTTGGAATCTTTCTTAAATGTATGTAATTAATCAGTACACAATCATGTATTTGAAAGTAATTTTTTATGCATGCCTAATTTGGAATGTTCTTTCCCTCCCACCAGTCTCTACAATACAACTAACAGTCTCTTTTGAATTTCTGTTTCTGTTTTTTTTTTTTTTTTAAAGGAATAAGTCAGCAACCTGATCCAGGCTTTACTGGGGCTACGACTCCCCAGAGCCCACTTATGTCACCCCGAATGGCACATACACAGAGTCCCATGATGCAACAGTCTCAGGCCAACCCAGCCTATCAGGCCCCCTCTGACATGAATGGATGGGCACAGGGGAGCATGGGTGGAAACAGGTAACACCATGTTTCTGTGTGTTGTTGAGATAAATGATCAACAGGGAAACTTTCTATAGACTACCTGTCTCCTTTCTCTTTTTTTTTTTTTTTAAAGTCTGCTCATGCAAGCAATATCAAGCAAACTTCTAAATAAGCCAGTTTACTTTTCCTAGAACAGGAGTCACTAGAATTTACAAAAGCTTAGCAAGGAACATCCTTTGGAGGAACAAGAACATCCCTAAGAAGGTACCACTGACCAATTTATGATAGAAATTGCTGTGGAAGGCGGTGACCTAGAAGCCATCCTTTATTACTACATTTGATAAAAACAAACAGAAAGCTACTCGGGTGCAGGCATGAAAGTGGGGGATGTCCTTCAGCCATCACAGTGGCGGTATGAAAAGGAGAAGGATTTGCTTGCCCTGACAGTATCAACGAATGCCACTTCCCCTGCTGTCTCAGGCTTCAGCAAGCCCACTACCTGCCAGCCATCTCAGCCTGGGTTCATGCCGTTCAGATTTATTCACTCAAAGTAAATGCCTGAGAAACAAGTGCTCTGAACTGCCTGCCTCTGGATACCAGCAAGCTGTAACATTCATTCAATCTTTCCATTATATTCTAGCATGTTTTCCCAGCAGTCCCCACCACACTTTGGGCAGCAAGCAAACACCAGCATGTACAGTAACAACATGAACATCAGTGTGTCCATGGCCACCAACGCAGGTGGCATGAGCAGCATGAACCAGATGACAGGACAGATCAGCATGACCTCAGTGACCTCCGTGCCTACGTCGGGGCTGTCCTCCATGGGTCCCGAGCAGGTGAGCGCCCAAGGAGAAGCAACCCAGTGGCTTCAGGTCATGGCTTTTTGTCTACTTCCGCATCAAATGTATCTTTCCATGTATCTAACCTTAACCACCCACTCCCACGTTTATTTTGAGGAGTGTTTTTCACCTTTCACCTGTATTAGTGACATTAATAAAAATCTTTATTAATGATTAAATAAACAGAAAGGATTCCTGACTGCTTGAGGAGCTTTTAAAATATTTCATAACTTTCTTATCATTGACATTTTTCTCTTGAGGAATTAACCAATGTCTAAAATGAATCTCTAAAAATGAAGTGGTGAGTGTACTCTTAAAATAGCTTTATTTGGGGGTTATTGTTTGAGGGGGTTTGTTTTGTTTTGTTTTGTTTTGTTTTGAGACAGAGTCTCACTCTGTCACCTAGGCTGGAGTGCAGTGGTACTATCTTGACTCATGGCAACCTTCGTCTCCCGGCTTAAGCAGTCCTCCCACCTCAGCCTCCTGGGTAGCTGGGATTATAGGCACATACCACCATGCCCAGCTAGAGGATTATAGTTTAATAATGGATTTATTTCTAAGTGTAAAACCGGATGAAAAGCAAAGGCCAAACTACCTGCCATCCAGTTAGTTTGAAATGATGCTTCATTTATGCAGAGACAGACACAGATAATCCAAAAACTATTCTTTTTACTTTGGAATGTGAATGCAATGATTTTTTTAAATAATTGTTTTGTGTTGAACAACATCAAAATGATTCTGTTCCTAACTTCACTAGATGGCAGAGAGACTCAAAGCATTTGAGACAGCCATAGCCAGCCTGGAATCCAAAAATCTGTGGCTGATTCAGAGGTAAAACTAGAGGTTAATCATTGTACCATGGTATTTACAGAAGATCTTATTTTTAAAGGCCCAAAATGCTGACCACTCTACCGCTGATCCTCAATAGTTCACACAAGTAAAAAATGTGGCAAGACCTTGACTCTTTTCATATATGGAGAAAGTACAGTATGGAAAGTGTAAATGACTTAAGCACGAAATCACTGACAGCTCTGTGAATGTCTGTTAGAGCAAGATTGTGAGAATGGTGAAAGATTGAAGACTCTGATTAGATCCATTTAATTCTGATGCGAACCACAATTTTTGTGAAAATTTTAAGAACTATTACAGAGCTTTGGTGTTTTATTCTTTAAAACGATTAATAAAAATGTGAAGTGGTACATGAGAAAATTTAAAACCCTTTGCATTTTAAGAAGGTTGTGTGCTTATAGTAATAACTTACACTTCTGTTACTGAATTGATGGCAGTTAAATGCTTATTTTGATACATTGAGCAGACATAAAGAAAAACTTTTAGCCTGGCATGTTGGCTTGTACCTATAAGCTTAGCTACTCAGGAGGCTGAAGTGGGAAGATGGCTTGAAGCCAGGAATTCAAGACCAGTCTGGGCAACATAGTGAGACTCTGTCTCTTTAAAAAAAAAAAAAAAGTTTAAATTAGCTAGGCATGATGGCAGGTCCCTGTAGTTCCAGCTACTTGGGAAATTGAGGCTGGAGGATCTATTGAGCCCAAGAGTTTAAGGCTGCAGTGAGCTAAGATTGCACCACTGCACTCCAGCCTGTGCGACAGAGCAAGACCCTATCTCTTAAAATATATGCGTGTGTTTATAGAGAGATATATATGCTTTTATTTCTTCAATGGAGAAATGTAGGGTTGATGTTGTATTTCCTGCAAAAATGGGCCACTAGCGACTCCTAATTTGCTTGCTGAGGAAAAGTGTACAAAGTAAGGGCTACTGACATAGTCTAGTGTAACACGATCCTAATCCAATCTGCTCAGCAGTAAACTGATGCATGTTTATTTCATGCATTTTCAACAATCCAGATTGTTTAGAAACTTCTGCATGATTTTAAACTGCTTGAATCCCGTGGTTAATTTGGAAGCCCCAAGGCGCAACTGCAGTGTATCTTCCTACAAAAATCATTCTATTAGCATTTGTACATTTACTTTCTAATGTGCAAAGAAATGTACAAATGCAAATGAATAGTTAATTTGGTCAGAGTAAATTCACAAAATCCAGCACTAGTTTGGGTATTCACACTTGCTCTTGAGAGTTAATAACTTGCCTAAGTAGCAAAGATGTCAGGAAGTTCTCAGATGACTTGAAAGTCCCAAATGTGAGTTATTAGTGTAATTTGAATAAGCCAAGAAAGCATACTGGTTATGGCACAAAAATGGCTCTATTATTATTAAGTAAATTGAATTTGATTTCAATCAGCTTGCAGATAAAGATAAAGGTTAATTTTGAAGGCAGCTAGTATTTCATAAGTATTTTCATGTTCCTCTGGACTCCGCAAAATACGTACATGGGAGAGCTGGTATAGGGATGAGTCCATTGTTCTGCAGTTCCTTTTCCCCGTTTTTATACTCCTAAAGAGGAAGGGCGGCAGCCACTTGTTTTCCAGTGCACTCTTGGACATCCTGCTCCACATAGCCACTGTCCTGTCTTCTTGTCCTCAGGTTAATGATCCTGCTCTGAGGGGAGGCAACCTGTTCCCAAACCAGCTGCCTGGAATGGATATGATTAAGCAGGAGGGAGACACAACACGGGTAAGAAAGAACAGTGAAATATGTGAATATGGAAGTAAAGCAAACATGAATATTTGATAGACCAAAACTGGCATAGATATATTGTCAACCAGTAGATTAAAGATAGTTGTAAAATATCTTCTAGTTTCATTTGGCATACAGTGCTTTTGTGTGAATGATAATTTCTTTTTTTTTTTTTTTTTTTTTTTTTTTTTTTTTTTTTTGAGACAGAGTCTCGCTGTGTCGCCCAGGCTGGAGTGCAGTGGCCGGATCTCAGCTCACTGCAAGCTCCGCCTCCCGGGTTCACGCCATTCTCCTGCCTCAGCCTCCCGAGTAGCTGGGACTACAGGCGCCCGCCACCTCGCCCGGCTAGTTTTTTGTATTTCTTAGTAGAGACGGGGTTTCACCGTGTTATCCAGGATGGTCTCGATCTCCTGACCTCGTGATCCACCCGTCTCGGCCTCCCAAAGTGCTGGGATTACAGGCTTGAGCCACCGCGCCCGGCTGTGAATGATAATTTCTTTAAGCTCATTTTAACTCAGCTGATGGTACCATATGAACTAAGAACGCTAATTTTTTTTTTTTTTATCTTTTTTTTCTGTAATCTTCATAGCCAACAAAAGAACGGTAATTTTGCCCTGGAATGATACTACGATAGCAAAGCAAGAAATAAAGTGGCAAAGAATTAGTTGTGTTAGGACAAACTTTTATTTTTGCTTTTTCTGAATTATAAGGCTAGATTTTTAGGAAGATAAAGAGGAATTAACTTACATTGTTCACTCCCTTAATTAAGTCTTCCTAAGGGTTTTCTATATTTCGTTGTGTTTAGGAACAATCTAGTGTATTATTTATATTATTGTATTATTTGCTTATTACACCTTAAACACTTTTGTTTTTTGTTTTTTTGAGACAGTGTCTTGCTTTGTTGCCCTGGCTGGAATGCAGTGGCACGATCTTGGCTCACTGCAACCTCCACCTCCCGGGTTCAAGCAACTCTCCTACCTCAGCCTCTTGAGTAGCTGGGATTACAGGCACACGCCACCATGCCTGGCTAGTTTTTGTATTTTTAGTAGAGACGGGGTTTCACCATGTTGGCCAGGCCGGTCTCAAACTCCTGACCTCAGGTGATTCACCCATCTCAGACTCCCAAAGCGCTAGGATTACAGGCGTGAACCACCACACCTGGCCTGTTAAACACTTGTTCTAAAAAGAATGATATTACCATGTTCAGCCAATGAAACTGTAGAATAATTAGTACTTAGACCTAATTGAAATATGTACCTAGCAGCAGATCTCTTGCAGGGAGAGCTCTGAGCAGTTTGGCACATAGGTAAATGGGCCTATGTGGCCCTTTAAGGTAAGGGATATTACCCTTCACAATTGGTAGCTCTTTTTTAAAAAATTCTATCCCATACAACCTGTTAAGTGGAAGAAAATATTTGCAAACCATTTATCCAACAAGGGACTAATATCTATAATATACAAAGAACTCAACAGGAATAAAACAGATAATCCCATTAAAAAGTGGGCAAAGTTTGTGACCAGCCTGGCCAACTTAGTGAAACCCCATCTTTACTAAAAATACAAAAATTAGCCGGCTGTGGTGGCATGTGCCTGTAGTCCCAACTACGGAGGCTGAGGCGGGAGAATCACTTGTACTTGGGAGGTGGAGGTTGCAATGAGCCGAGACCATGCCATTGCCCTTCAGCCTGGGTGACAGAGTGAGACTCCGTCTCAAAAAAAAGGGTGGACAAAGGACATAAATAGACATTTCTCGAAAGAAAACATGCAGATGGCCAACAGATATATTAAAAATGCTCAGCATCAGTAATCATCAGAGAAATACAAATAAAAACCATAAGGAGATAACATACCATTGTACCCCAGTCAGAATCGCTATTATTAAAAACACAAAAAAAACAGATGTTGGCAAGATACAGTAAAAAGGGAACTCTCATACACTGTTAGAATGTAAACTAGTAGAGCCAGTATGGAGATTTCTCAGAAAACTAAAAACAGAATTATCATTTGATCCAGGAGTCACACTGCTGGGTTTCTACCCAAAGGAAGAAAGGTCAATATATCAAAGGGATACCTGCATTCATGGTTATTGCAGCACTATTCACAATAGCAAAGATATAGAATCAACCTGTGTGTCCATCAGTGGATACATGGATAAAGAAAATGTGGTACATATACACAGTAGAATACTATTTAGCCATTAAAAAAAAATGAAATCATGTCATTTGCGGCAACATAGATGGAACTGGAGGTCATTATCTTAACTGAGATGAGGCAGGCACAAAAAGACAAATATCTATTGCATGTTCTCACATATGAGAGCTAGAAAATTTATTCACATGGAAGTAGAGGGTGGAAAAATACATAACAGAGACTGAGAAGGGTGACTGTGAGGGCAGGAGAGGAGGAAGAGAAGTGGGTGAGAGGTTACAGACATACAATTAGAAGGAATAAATGTAATGTTAGCAGAGTAGCATAACTATAGTTAAAAATGTGTTGCATCTGGGTGATGGACATCCTGAAACCCTGACTTGATCACTTGCTATGCATTATGTAATGAAATTTCACATGTACCCCCATAAATTTGTACAAATAAAAAATCCTCTCCTGGCCAGGCGCAGTGGCTCAAGCCTGTAATCCGAACACTTTGGGAGGCTGAGGCGGGCGGATCACCTGTCAGGAGTTCAAGACTAGCCTGGCTAACATGGTGAAACCTCACCTCTACTAAAAATACAAAATTAGCCAGGCATAGAAGCACATGCTTGTAGTCCCAGCTACTCGGGAGGCTGAGGCAGGAGAATTGCTTGAACCCGGGAGGCGGAAATTGTAGTGAGCCAAGATCATGCCATTGCACTCCAACATGGACGACAAGAGCAAAACTCTGTCTCCAAAAAAAAAAAAATCCTCCCCCAATAGAGACAGTACAGGGTGGTTGTTCAATTTCCTCAAAAAAAAAAAAGTGGATGTTAGATGATTTGGTTAATACTAGCATTCAAGTTGAGAAAGTAATAGCATAAATTTGCTCCAGATTTTAACTTACTGTGTGAATATTCTCCATGCAGTTTCTCTTGTTTTTAAGAATCACAGTCCTGAGTGGCAGAGGTGCTGGCTGTTGGTGGGAGCCCTGTAGATGTTGTGTGTACATACCTAGAGGGGCTGGTATCTTTCCTGGTGCCAATTCTGTTCTCTCCTCCCCTGAGTACAGGAAATGAGCAGCCACACAGCTCAGTCACGGCTTATGTGCAGAAGTTGAAATCAGGAACACACTTCCCAGAAGAACAGTGACGTTACTGATAATTGGGCTCCCACAGAGGGACCATTTTAACCCAAAAGTGCCGGGGAGCTCAACCTCTGAGCACGTCATATCTCTATGGGAGAAAAATGGATTTGGGAGGCCAGGCTCACATCTCTCTCCTTGAATTCACCACAGTGAGATTAGACCTCCCTGCCTCACCCTTCATCATGTGGCTGCATGCCAGCCTAGGCCAGGGCTCCAGCAGAGCGGGTGCCCCGAGAAAGCCACTCTGTAGGTTAAGGCCCTCAAATATTTCATGGGCCCAGTCTGCCACCCCTGTCTCCCAAGAGCCCCAGGAATTGATCTGCCCTGCCTTGTGCCCTTTTTCAGCTGCCATGTAACCTCCAAGAAGAAGAGATCCTGCTGTTATAAGATCAGAACACTGAGATGGTCCCACATTCTGCCTTTTAAAAAATTACAGAAACAACCAACATGTACTGAGCATTTACTGCAAGCCTATTCTCCATTAAAAGTTTTACTTAGATTCCCTCATTTAAAACACACCACAACTGTCTGGTAGAGCTACTATTTCGGGAGTTTAATGACTCGATCAAGGTCTTACAACATTGGGAACTAAATCCAGGCCAGCTGACCCCAAATATGCACTCTTAACCCTGCATCCTCCTGCCACTTCCCTGAAGGGAACACTGAGCACTTGTGAGATTTTTCTAAGAGTTTAATGCAGGTAGCACTGGAGAAGGCCAACAAGGGATAATTTCCTTCTTTGGTGCCACTCCCTTCTCTATTTAGATCTTATAGGGATGAGAAAGATATTCATAAACAATGTGGACAGACAGTAAATATTCAGCTACATTTTTGGAAGCATCTTCAGCCCCAGGCATTGGGATTCTTCATCTCAGGAGGGAGGAACCTCCCAGAGCAAGGGAAGGGAGTGAACCTTTTGGCCTCGAATTTACCAGGGACAGTGCCAGGCCCTTCATAGATATTTAAGGTTCCCCACCGCTTCAGATGAGGAGACTGAATCTCAGAGGACGAGATAATTTACGCAGGGTCACCAGCTAGCTTGAAGACTTAGAGAACTGGTGACCCAGATCAACCAAGGTAGAAAGTGCCCGGCTGAGGGTTTAGGGGCGGGCCTGCAACCAGCCCTGTGGTGCGGGCCACGCAGCAGGCTGGTAGGACCAGGGGTTCACCTTCACGTGCATCTTGGTGCCCCATGGGGGCCCACTAAACCCAAATGGAAAGGGTAGCATTAGGATCTAAGACATCAATTTTCAGTAAATACAGGATGTTCTCTTTTCCCAGCAAAGGCGTCTTTCGGGTGAGGCACAGTGGGTGGCACACTTGTAGTCACAGCTACTCAGCTGGCTTGAGGCCAGGAGTTCTAGGCTGCAATGAGCTATGACTACACCTGTGAACAGCCACTGCACTCCATCCTGGGCGACACAGTGCCTGTCTGTTACTGTCTTGCCCAGGCCACTGATAACCTCATCAACTTTCCCTGTTTTTTTCTAGTCCCGCTCTTGAATCTGCCTCATCCACCTGCACTTTCTTCATGCTGATTGTTAAGGCCAGAGAACAGTCTGTCATAGATACTCTTGTTTCCTTTAGAGAATAATCTGTATAGGATATCCCTTTTCATTCATCAGAAATAACCGGAAGTTACTTGCATTTGTCACCGTGCTACTTATGTGCACACTGATAGGGGTTCATTCATCATCGTGTGTTTCCGTAATAAGCTCTGCTGCTGCTGTTACTAATCAAGGAGCTTTTTCCAGAAATTTTTTTCTTTTGAGACGGAGTCTCTGTCGACCAGGCTAGAGTGCAGTGGCACGATCTCGGCTCACTGCAGCCTCTGTCTCCCAGGTTCAAGCGAATCTCCTGCCTCCGCCTCCCAAGTAGCTGGGGTTACAGGCCCATGCCGCCACCACCACGCCCAGCTAATTTTTGTATTTTTAGTAGAGACAGGGTCTCACCATGTTGGCCAGGCTGCTCTCAAACTCTTGACCTCAAATGATCCGCCTGCCTCGGCCTCCCAAAGTGCTGGGATTACAGGCGTGAGCCTCTGTGCTCTGCTCTTTTCCAGAATTGTTAGTGGTAATCTGGTTCTATTTGTTGAACAAGATACTACTGTCATCCATTATTAATTGACTCTGTTCCATTTATCTTGAATTGGAAATTATAGTGGTACCTTGCTTTAAGCAGAGCTAGTATATACAACCATAGACTTACCAAAAAAATATATTTAGAGAAGGGCAGTTATTTGACCTAACCAGAAGATTCTTCCTTTTATAAGAACTTATAGTATTTCTTTATATTTTAGATATATTTAAATAGATTAAAATTGAGTTCACTGCTCAGCAGCATGATTCTCTTGTAATTACTTGTATTTACTAGTGTTATGAAAATTGATCACTAATAGGGTTGGCTTTTAGTTGATGATGATGGTGATAGTGGTGATGACATTTAGTGAGCACTTATGATGTTCCAAGAACTATTTAAACACTTCATGTGCATCATTTTGTGTAATCCTTACAACCATCCTAAGAAGTATTAGGTACAAAATGGCCCCCACCCCTAAGTGGCACAGCCAGGGTACACCCCAGGTAGTGCGACTCCAGAGGTGTGTGCGGAGCATGGCATTCTCCATCAAACTGATTCTGTTCGGTGGCTGCTCCTTGATGTTAGTCCATGCCAGAGAATACTGCCTTACACAGTTTCTAAGCCTCAGAAATGCAATAGGTATAAATACTTCTCAGTAGTTTCTTTTTCTAGACTAACTGGAAAATTGAGAGGTTTTCATATTTTAATCAGCACCATGGAGTGTTTTTATATGAAATCATAAAAGTGACACAAGTTAGGAATACATATCTATTCAGCTTTATATTATAAAGTATGCTAAATGTTCTTCTTTGAGAAGTAAAATCACAGGTATTCCAAGCTCATTTTGTAAGCTTAGGAGAATTGTGCATCTGACCAGGGGCTAATGTAATTCCACCTTTAGCCACTAGAACTCATGATCTGGCAATACTTTCCCCAGAACTCTCTTTTTGGGGTGCTAAGGTAAAATACATTATTTGGAGCTGGCTTCCTCTCTAATCTTACTTACATTAGATAATTTCTAATGGCCCTGATGGGCTAGAATTCTGTGTCTAAATATCTAAATCCCAGAAGCAATTGTTATATGTTTCCAAAGCAGACAGTATTTCCACTAACAGAACTCAGATCATGTTGTTATTTATGATAATTTGATTTGTAGCAAGGTACAATTATAATCTCCATGTTGTCTGCCTTGCCTAGTTAGGCAATTTTTGTGATAGCAGTAACAAAGAATGTCTTGTGGATATATCCCAGCACCTACCATATAATAGATGCTGAATTAATGTTTGCTAAGTGAATGAAAACTTTGGAAGGAAGATAGTCAGTAGCCAAAGAAAATCATTGACAGATATATTTGCACCAACCAAAGAAACAATGCCACATGACTTGCTCACTATAACCTTTGGTATTCAGTCATTCACATCATCAGCACATAGCAGCCAAAAACCAGCAAGAACACCGCAAGAGGCTGGGCGCGGTGGCTTACACCTGCAATCCCAGCATTTTGAGAGGCCAAGGTGAGCAGATCACCTGAGGTCAGCAGTTTGAGACCAGCCTGGCCAACATGGTGAAACCCCATCTCTACAAAAAATACAAAAATTAGATACGGTGGTGGGCACCTGTAGTCCCAGCTACTCAGGAGGCCAAAGCTGGAGAATCACTTGAACCTGAGAGGCGGAGGTTGCAGTGAGCCGAGATTGTGCCACTGCACTCCAGCCTGGGCAACAGAGAAAGACTGCGTCTCAAAAAAAAAAAAAAGAAAGAAAGGAAAAAAAAAAAAGAACACCCCAGGAGTCAAACTCCATCATGATTTAGCTTGCTGAAGCCAGGGAGAACACACCCAGAGAACCTTGGGAGCATCTGATTAGGGAAAATCAGGAGGGCCATTTTATAGAAGAAGGGTTTGTACTGGATAAATTTGAGGAAGGATTAGGAAGCAGTGGCCCCTTCTGGATCGGATGCTGCCAAAAAGCAGCTGCGTGAATTGTTCAGTCATCTTTATTGAAGGTGGGAGAAATGAAATTGAGCTAGGTTGTTGTTGGTTGGAGAGCGGTCATTAAGGAGAGATTCATCATCCATTTGCAGACTATGGCCTGTAAGAAATAGCATGTAGGATTCGCTGGGCTCCTCCTTGGCTCCTGGAAGGGTTGTGTGGAGGAAGGAATGGCGCCCTCTGCCTGTTCACCTCCACATCGAATGTCCTCATCCAGATGCGGCCTCTGTGATTTGCTTTATTGAAAATAGGGATTTTGATGTTTTTGTGATGGGCTTTATGATTGTTTTATCAAAACCTCAAAGATACTTCACAACTATTTATCTGTCTGTTTTCCTACAGAAATATTGCTGACACTGACAGTAGCCAGTTGCTTCTTCAGCTGACCGGGCTCACTTGCTCAAAACACTTCCAGTCTGGAGAGCTGTGTCTGTTTGTTTCGAACCAACTGACCTGCCAGCCGGTTCTGCCAGAGCAGACAGGCCTGGGCCCTGGTCGCCAGGGTGGCATCCACTCGGCTGTGGCAGGAGGAGCTGCCTCTTCTCTTGACAGTCTGAAGCTCGCATCCAGACAGTCGCTCAGTCTGTTCACTGCATTCACCTTAGTGCAACTTAGATCTCTCCTGCAAAGTAAATGTTGACAGGCAAATTTCATACCCATGTCAGATTGAATGTATTTAAATGTATGTATTTAAGGAGATCCATGCTCTTGTTCTATTCCTGTTCGGTTCCAGACACTGGTTTCTTGCTTTGTTTTCCCTGGCTAACAGTCTAGTGCAAAAGATTAAGATTTTATCTGGGGGAAAGAAAAGAATTTTTTTAAAAACTAAAGGTGTTTTAAGCTAAAGCCTGAATTTGGGATGGAAGCAGGACAGACACCGTGGACAGCGCCATATTTACAGACACACCCAGTGCATGAAGACCAACAAAGTCACAGTCGTATCTCTAGAAAGCGCTAAAGACCATGTTGGAAAGAGTCTCCAGTTACTGAACAGATGAAAAGGAGCCTGTGAGAGGGCTGTTAACATTAGCAAATATTTTTTCCTTGTTTTTTCTTTGTTAAAACCAAACTAGTTCACCTGAACCATGAATCGAGAAGAAATAATTTTCATTTCTATATTAAGTTCCCTTTAGTTTGATCAGACAGCTTGAATCAGCATCTCTTCTTTCCTGTCAGCCTGACTCTTCCCTTCCCCTCTCTCATTCCCCATCCTCCCTACTTTCATTCATTTTTTAAAAAATAATATAAGCTACAGAAACCAGGTAAGCCCTTTATTTCCTTAAATGTTTTGCCAGCCACTTACCAATTGCTAAGTATTGAATTTCAGAAAAAAAAAAAAAATGCATTTACTGGCAAGGAGAAGAGCAAAGTTAAGACTTGATACCAATCGAGCTAAGGATACCTGCTTTGGAAGCATGTTTATTCTGTTCCCCAGCAACTCTGGCCTCCAAAATGGGAGAAAACGCCAGTGTGTTTAAATTGATAGCAGATATCACGACAGATTTAACCTCTGCCATGTGTTTTTTATTTTGTTTTTTAGCAGTGCTGACTAAGCCGAAGTTTTGTAAGGTACATAAAATCCGATTTATATGTAAACAAGCAATAATTTAAGTTGAGAACTTATGTGTTTTAATTGTATAATTTTTGTGAGGTATACATATTGTGGAATTGACTCAAAAATGAGGTACTTCAGTATTAAATTAGATATCTTCATAGCAATGTCTCCTAAAGGTGTTTTGTAAAGGATATCAATGCCTTGATTAGACCTAATTTGTAGACTTACGACTTTTTATTTTCTAAACCTTGTGATTCTGCTCATAAGTCATTTATCTATCTGTATGATATGCAGCCGCTGTAGGAACCAATTCTTGATTTTTATATGTTTATATTCTTTCTTAATGAACCTTAGAAAGACTACATGTTACTAAGCAGGCCACTTTTATGGTTGTTTTTCTTGCCCACTCTGGTAGGGGAATAATCTTTTATTAATGGGTGTCAGTTTCAGACAACTGCAATACCAAGAAACTGATGACCTTTTTTGAGCTATTTCTCCTTAACCCCTAATACCTTTCTTACCTAAATTTCAGAATGGTATCTTTTTGATGTCTAAAAAGCAAAGCATTTTATAATATCTCATTAGCCAGGCTTTTTAGGAACAGAGAAGTTTTTCCTTGAAATGTGATTGTTTATTTGTGGCAGGGTGAAAAATGTACAAACTACCCCTATTTATATTTATATCTCTCTCTATATGTACAGATTATGGAAATATAGAAAGAGATATAACCCAAAGATAGATGGTAAGTAGACAGTCTGAAAATGTTGCTCCATACTAAAGAAACTTTCTGGAAATTTGCATTTCGCTACTTTTTTTCCACTTGAGAGGGATCTCAATACAGGGAGGTGGCCAAGGAACAGCACTTCTCAGTGGCCACCAGTTCATATATCCCCTCAAAAGGCTCTACTTTTCTCCACCAAACCATTGGGTTGCCCAACTGTGATGAAAAAAACAAGCAGATGTTGGCCCAGAACTCCAGGACCTCCCCGTGTGCTGAGGCTCACGTGGCATACAATTCAGTGTGACCAGTTTTAATGTTTAGAAATATGTGAATTAGAATGATTTTTAACTTCACACAGCACAAAAAAGAAATGGAGTTTAAACTGGATTTGTTTTGTTTTTAGTTTCAAGTCCCTTTTCACTACAACACCGTCCAAAACTATCTACCTATCTCTTCTTTTTTATCCATCTGCCCGCTGTATTTTAATGTCAATCCTAATTCAGACAAATCTGCAACCTCATGATACTGGTAATTTATAATAATTCATGATCATTGCTGTTTTGAAGGAAAAGATGATAAATTCTCTTATGGTTTCGATCAGGTAATGGATTTTTGTTTTACATCTAATTTGGACAAGAAAAGTAAGTGAAGGAATCCTCTGATCATATTGATCACTATAGAAGCAAAAGCCAAATCAATTCCCTTCATTATCAGTATTTCTCATGCTGTACACAATAAATTTGTTAGACTGAGTACTTGGTTTTTGTTTAATAGAACAAATAATCAGTGTTTCGCTTATATTACTAAATGTGAAAAACATAATGTGAAAAGTATACATACATTAACTTAGTTGTAAAACTCATTTAAGTGTTCATGTAATGTGGTAAGTTTAAAAAGTGAAGTGAGCTGTTTTACTACAATGAATTCATTTGACTCAAAGATTAATATGCCCCTCCCCCTATGTGTATCTCTTATGGCCTGTAATAATTGAAAGCAATGTTTTTGCAGTTTATATGATGCAATTTTTAATCTGTGTTCAAAAATGGAGTTCATATGGGCTTAACACATGAAATGGGTGGCACAGATCCACTTGCAGAACCCAAAGATACACAATCAATTTTGAAATGCAACTTAAGCCATTAATTGTTGGTGTGAATTTAAAATTTTCTAGTGTTTGTATGGTAGTATGCTGCCTAAGAGCAAAGCATTCTCTGCACAAAAGAAAATTACTGTAGTGGCTTCGATTTTAATTAGAATTTTCTCCCTGGTGTTTCTTTATAGACTAAAACAAAATCTTTTAAGTTTCTTACTACAGGTAAAAGCTATGTGCAAGAACCTCAAAATGCTAAAATCTAGCATAATGCCTTAGATCTGTTTTTAAGTCTTGTATATTCCTACATAGCTGTCCGATGTATTATATTTGTATAGTGAATTGTGTACAATTTTTGAATAAGTGCATCATCACTTAACCTTTATGTTGTTGAATAGTGATGATGATACATTTCTTCAAACATTTAACTGTCATTTTTTTTCCTTTGTCATTTGTGAGTTTTATTTGTACAGTTCCTCATGAAGTTGCATCTGAGATGTGTGTATATGAAAAGATTATACAAGGGTAAAATTAAGCAATATATTAACTATGGTTCTTCAGGAGAAAGCTTACAGTGTTTCAGGTTGTGATTTATTTTCAAAATGGAGTTGACTCTGAACATCACTTTGTTCACCTGCATTGATGTTTGTATTTCTAGTGTGAGCAGTTTATGCAAAGGTAGATATATTCAGAGAAATTTTAAATACATTTATGCAAGTTAATATTGCTTTGCTGATGCTATTTGCTTATTTGATGTTAAATAATGCTATTGTAAATAAAGAATTCTGTTGTTATTGCATCATTTAATAAATTTTAATGCCTTCGGGTTTTACATGGCTTTAGAGATTTTAATGTGTTTATATTGTATCTTCTTTCACAATTGCACTTAAAAAGACCTTACTTGTAATTTAATAATTTATTATATTTATATGGTAGTTGACACTGTTCACAGCACCTTAACATTTAATTCTTCCAATAACCCATTTTATAAATTTTCACATTTGAAACAAAGGATTGTCTAGTAACTTAATGGCAAATATAAGCCACATCTAGTTCCATTGAGTCCTAGATGACTCTTCACCATGCTGTTCCACCTTCCATTCCCAAATCTCCAGACATATTTATAAGAATAATGTGGACTTCTGACTGGCTTAGGAAGGTCATATCACACATTAGAATATCCATAATGGTTTAATAGTTGATAAGCAGTACAAGTACAGTACCTGAAACCTAGATCATAAGCTATATGAAATACTAACCTGGAATTGTATTTTTAAAAGATCCAAAAAAAAATGATTAGAAAACTCTTATCAATGCTGTTAACTATGTTAACAGATTAAAGGAAGAAAAAAAAACATGATTAACAATGAGTGCCATTTGATAAATTTGTGTAGGACAAATGTTAGCTCTCATTCATTTTAAAGAAATAAAGCTAGGAAAAGTAAATGTCATAAATGTATTTAAAGTTATGGCATTCCCAATAAAACATCTTAATGGTGAACTAAAAGTATTAATTAAAGTCAACAAAACAAGGAGCCCCACCACCAATACTAAGAAATAAAGTACTAATATGAGAATAGAAGAGAAAACATTTTCAACAATTTGATTATCTATGGGGAAAAACCCAAAGGTTTTTGGGTTTTTGGTTTTGCCCTGCCTTTGGAATGAATAGAAAAGCTCTGTAAAGTGGCTAGACTATACAAAAATCAATACCGTTTATCCACACTAACTTTGAAATTGTATCTTTAAAATATCCCTGTTCACAATAACAAAATAATATAATGCTTATTAAGTGCAATTACACCTAACAGGAAATGTCACAGACCTTTGTGAAGAAAACTAAAGGTTAACCAAAAGACGTAGAAAATTTTTAAAAATGGAGACATGCTATGAACCCAGAAAGACCTAAATACAAGACCATTCATTCTTTCCCCCAAATTCATGACAATCCCTATCAAAATCAAAAGAAGAAAGATGCATTTGGAAGAAAAAATGTGTGATAATAGAAATTTGGAAGATGTGAGACTTCTAACAACATTTTATAATCTATTGATTTGTGGTATAAAATACTTAACACAGGGATAAATACATTTGAAAAAGCCCAGAGAGATTGTTGTGTAAATATAAAATCAATATATGACAGATTGCATTTCTAATTCACAAAATCACTGTTCTTAAAAACAAAAACGGTGTTGAGACAGTTGGTCACATTTGAGTGAAATACCAACCTTAACTCCCTACCCCACGATATTAGCAAATGCCAAATGGATCAAAGGTTAAAAATAAATGTAAAATTGCTAGAAGGTTGTTTGCATTATCAGAAAAGTGGAAATATTTTTTGAAGAACAAGTTATTAAGAAATGGATAAGTATATTTGTGTGTATATGTATATATATTAGATTTATATATGTGTATACATATAAACAATATATGTGTGTACATATAAACCTAATATATATGTGCATACATATAAACCTTATATATGTGTATACATATAAACAATATAATCTACCAAAAATATTCTAATGTCCTACATATACACATATTTATATGTATGTATGTATATATATAAATCATATATACTGTAGACAGCAAATATAATGTATAACAAAGTGATATTTAAAGTTAAAAATGAAAAAAGGAAAATGAGCAAAAAAACATACTGAAAGTGAAAAATGGCTAATATTAGGTGTTGAACATCATAATATGCAAACAAAAACAAGAGATGCTATTTTTCATTTATTGATTTGGCAAAAAATTAAGAGGTTAGTAATAGCCACAAATAACTTCCGTGGACTGTGGTGGAAATGAACATTCTTTGGCACCTAGAATAAATGTGTAAGTTTGGTAAGATAGATATTTCTTTGTATTTTGGGTAGAACTCATCACTGAAGCCATATGGCTAGAGTTGTCTGGCCTCCAATTTAGTTCTTCAGAATGTCTCCTCTTACTTTTTAAACCTGTCTGTATTCCACCTACTCCATATTTGAACCAATTTTTTTTTCCTAGCTTGTGTTTACTTTGGGTTTATTTTGGTAGATTTTTTTCTAACTTCTTGAGAATGTATAAATTTTTCAACCTTTTTTTCCCTACTATATAAATTTCAAGGCTATACATCCTCTGTTTACAGCTTTTAGCAGCATCCCACACATTTTGTCTACTAATGCTAACAAAGTCTCCAATTATGGTTTGGAATTTTTCTTTCTCAGTTCTGTTGATTTTTGCTTCTTCATTCAGAAGCTATGTTATTAGAAGCATATACGTTTCTCAAGACAAACTGGCTCTTTTATTATTATATAATGCCCCACACTATCTCTGGTAAGCTTCCTTGTCTTGTTTTCTTTGTCCGAAACGCACATGGGCATACTAAAGCTGGATTCATTTTGCATGTTGTATCTTTATTCATCCTTTAACTTCCAACCTTGTAGACAGCATATAAGTGGTTCCTTACTAATTTTTAATCTGGTTTGCTATCACTTACTGAGGTCTCTTTCTTTAAGTATATTATCTCTGCTTTTGTATTTTGAAATACTATTTGGCACATAGACAGTACCAATATAACAGTTACATGACCTTCTGATGGATTGACCCTTTCATCATTTGGTCAGAGATCAGAAAGTGAGGGAGCCTGACGTGAAAGAATCTGGGAGGCACATTCCAGGTAGAACAAACAGCAGGTACAAAGGTCAGGAGACAACCAGCTTGTGATGTCTGAAGGACGGTGAGGCCAGTGTGTGGTTAGAAAGACTCCCCAGCTTCACGCAGCCTGGGGCCAGATCATCCAAGGTCTCAAGGACCATAGCAAGGAACCTGGTTCTTACTCTAAGTATGGAAGCCATTGGAGAGTTTTTGTTTTCATTTTTTTGTTTTGAGATGGGTTGCTGGCCTACACTGCCTTGGGGTGGAGTGGGGCAGTGCCGATGAGCACCGTTAAAGACCTTCATATAGAATACAGAGTGCTGGCCCTTAGCATTTGCAGGGTGGCCCCTGCTGATGCACTGTGGAGAATAACTGTAGACTACCACAGATGTAACCAACTTCAATTTCTGATTGCAGCTGCAACGCTGGATGTGGTATTGCCACTGTAGCAGACTGGGCATTAGGTACGTGATGATGCAGCCAGTGATTTGGCAAGTGCATTCTCTTCCACTGTAATTAGAAAAGAGAGCCGGGCACG
Organism: Macaca nemestrina; assembly: GCF_043159975.1. Taxonomy (NCBI): domain Eukaryota; kingdom Metazoa; phylum Chordata; class Mammalia; order Primates; family Cercopithecidae; genus Macaca; species Macaca nemestrina. The sequence continues at coordinate 75,213,371 of NC_092132.1, forward strand.
GTGGCTCACGCCTGTAATCCCAGCACTTTCGGAGGCTGAGGCAGATGGATCACCTGAGGTCAGGAGTTCGAAACCAGCCTGGCCAACATAGTGAAACACTGCCTCTACTTTAAAAAATACACAAAATAGCTGGGTGTGGTGGCAGGCATCTGTAATCCCAACTACTCAGGAGGCTGAGGCAGGAGAATTGCTTGAACCCAGGAGGCGGAGCTTGCAGTGAGCCGAGATCTGCCATTGCACTCCAGCCTGGGCAACAAGAGCAAAACTCCGTCTCAAAAACAAAAAGAAAGAAAAAGAGAATGAGAAATATTTGCTTTCAAACAAGAGAAACAGGAATAGTCATTTATAGTTTATTTCAGGACCATATTAACTTTCCCAGCTTCTGTCATGATATAGTCCAAAGAGAACCTGGACCACGCATACATCAAACAGAACATGACACTGACCCGTTCTATCAGTGACGTAGGGCTGATTGCACAGGACAGACGAGAGGCTCATATACTAGAAGTCTTGATAAGCTCGTGGGAAGTAAATGCTATGATGACTCGGGGATGGGCCACTTCAGTGACACTCTCAGACGTCCAGTGAGGGAGGGAATGCCAAGATAACCACTCCAAAGTGGAAGGCAAATTGCTGCATCTGGAATCTCCCACCACAAACCAGGAGGCACGGCTCCCGGTAGAGCTATTTGGGTTTTGCAGGTAACACCCTCCACTCCGAGAACTACTATTCAATGCCTTCCACATGTAGGAATACTTCTCCAGCCTGTATACCAGGTGACACGGAAGGCTTCCACCTTTGAGTAAGGCCTGGAGCAGGAAAGGGTTATGTGACAGGTCCAGGCCACAGTGCAAACAGCACTGCTACTTGGACCATCTGATCTTCAGACCCTATGGTGTTGGTGGGGGTAGGGGTGGTCAGTGGTTGGAAAAGAGGTAGCGAGCGGGGATGGGTAATGGCGAGCTCTGGTGGAAGAATCAGATCGCAGCCTCCTGGGATTCTAGAGCAAGACCATGACATCCACAGCAGAGCAGCTTATGCTGTCTGAGAAGCAACTGTTACTGGAGCCTGGTGGAGATAGAACCCTTGGCCACCAAACACCATGTGACCATACGTCCATAAGTGACTGCTGGGAACTGGGTTCTGTTGGACCCAACAAGTCAAAAAGTCACACATGTCCAGCGGCAATCATAAAGTGGAAGTGATCCATCAGGATTGGGTCCTGGAGGAGCCATAGGGCATGAGTAACCTGCATGAGCAAGAAGGCCAGAGGCCCATGTCACCTACCACAGATGCACCCATGCCCTCCCCTGGTTATGTGTACAGCCTGCTAGGGAGAGCCCATATGACTGGCTAAACGAGGAGGAAGAAGCCCAAGCTTGGTTTACAGATGGAACTGCTCAGTTCATGGGTAGAGCTAAAAGCGGACATTAGCCACACTGATGGGTGACCTGGAAAGAGGGAGCAATGTTCTCAATGCGGGAAGCTGCAAGGAGTAGATACATATGAGGAAAAGTGGCCTGAAGGGAAAATATGTACAAATTCCCGGCCAATGGCCAATAGTCTGACCATCTGGTCAGGGACTTGGAAGGAAACAGATTGGAAGATTGGAGACAAGGAATCCTGAGAAAGCGGCATATGGAAATGGGTAGACAGTTCAAGGACTTCTGATTTGCACGTTAATGCCCACTGGAAACATCTACCACAGAACACGCACTGAACAACCAAGTAGACAAAATGACTTGCCAGTGGACAAGAGCCACCATCAGTCACCCCAGAACGGCTAGAGACATGAATGGCGTGCCCACTGTGGCAGAGACGGGGCTGTGCATGGGCCCAACAACATGGATTTTCACTCACCGAGGCAGAGCTAGCCATTGCTGCCTCTGAATGTCCAACTTGTGAGCAACAGGGACCAATACTGAGCCCCACTATGGCTCTGTATCTCCAGGCCAGATCTGTGGAAGCCAACCACGTCATGCCCCTTCAATCTTGAAGGATCAGCAGTTCATCCTCTCCGCTTTAGATACCCGGGCATGGATTGACCTTCCCTGCCCACAGAGCCTCTGCCAGGCTTGGGGGATTCCTGATTCACAAACATAGAATTACAAGCAGCAGAGCATTGACAAGAGGCCCAACTTCCTAGTGAAGGTGGGGCAGGAGGGGGTCCCTGGCCATAGGGTCCATGGTCATATGACAGACTGCACCAGGCTGAAGCAGCTGGCCTCACAGAGCTCGGGGGCAGCTTCCTGAAAAACAGTGGGCAGTGCTAGCTCGGAGGCACCCTTCTTCAGGATTCAACTTATGCACTGAATCAGAAACCTCTAAATGGCACTGTGTCCTTTATCAGAGAATATGTGGATCCGGGACTCAAGGGATGGAAGCAGGAATGGCCCCTTTCAACATGATTCCCTATAGCCTACTGGGGAATTTTATCCTTGTCATCCCTGAAACTCTGGGTGCTACAGTGTTGGAGGTCCTGATCTCGAAGGAAGCACACTTGCCAGTGGACATGGTAAGGGTCCACTGAACTACAAGTTACGGCCACCACTGGCACACCTAGGACTTCACATGCCCAGGATCAGCAGGTGAGAAGAGTCACTACAGTGGCAGGACAATTAACCCTGATTGGCAGGAGGAAGTAGGGCTGTCCAGTGCATCCCAGAATTCCCTGGACCCATTGTAACTGTGAATGGACACATACAGCAAATCTAGACTGAAAGACTCAGAGCCCTCAGGAATGAAGATTTGGGTCACACCCCCAGGGAAACCAAGGCCTGCTGAGGTGATTGCTGAGGATAAGGGGAATTTAGAATGAATGGAGGAGGAGAAAGAAGGCGAGTGCCAGTCGTGGTCTCAAGACCAATGGCATTGATGGAGACTATAGTTCATCCCACTGAATTCTCTCTTCTCAGTTTTCCCCACGAAAGAGAAGTACACAGAAATCACAGAGAAGCAGACCCCAATGTGTGTGAAGAAGCAGATCTGTGAAGAAAGAGGTCAACTGTGGCATAACAGCAATATTTAATGAAATAAAGGCAAAATTTTCCAAATTTGATGAATGATATACACCCACAGATCCAAGAAGCTCACAAGCCTCAAGTAGGATAAAACACATGCACCACCCACACTCATTTACTTATAGACACATCAACATACGTGCACCAAGACACACCACAATCAAATGGATGAATGCCAGTGATGAAAAGGGAAACCATGAAAGCAGTCAGAGAAAGATGACACATTACATACAGGTGAACAGCATAAGAATGACTACAATCTTCTTTTAATTTTTATTTTTTAGAGATGGAGTCTCACTATGTTGCCCAGGCTGGTCTTGAACTCCTGGCCTTAAGCAATCCTCCCACCTCAGCCTCCCAAGAAGCTGAGATTACAGTTGTGTACTACCATGTCCAGCTGGTGCAATCCTCCAGTCAAAAACTACACAAACCAAGGCTGAGCACTGTGGCTCATGCCTCTAATCCCAGCACTTTGGGAGGCTGAAGTGGAGGATTGCCTGAGGCCAGGAGTTCAAGACCAACCTGGGCAAAATAGCAAGACCCTGTCTCTACCAAAAAAAAAAAAAAAAAACTACACAAGTCAGAAGAGAAGACATATGACTGGACAATGAAATATGACTAAAACTCTTAATATTTCAGTCAATGAAGTCAATTCAGAGGAGAAATATGAGTTCTGGTACTTGTCTGGACACCCAGTAAAACCAAAATGTACTAGAATAAAAACATATAAAATGATTCTGAATATCTTGGAGGAAAACCCCAGAAACAATAATGGAGCACTCTTTTTCCCTCTCCTCTCCTCCTCTCCCCTCCCCCTCCCCTCCTCTCCCCTCCCCCTCCCCTCCTCTCCCCTCTCCTCTCCTTTTCTTTCCTTTCCTTTGCATTTCAATGGCTACAAATGAAGCACTCTTTAAGTCCCAGATCACCAATATTCTTAAGACAAAGAGGATAACATTACACAAAAAACACAGACATTGCCCAGGCACAGTGGCTCATGCCTGTAATCCCAGAACTTTGGGAGGCCGAGGCGGGTGGATCACGAGGTCAAGAGATCGAGACCATCCTGGCCAACATGGTGAAACCCTGTCTCTACTAAAAGTACAAAAATCAGCCGGGCGTGGTGGCAGGGTCCTGTAGTCCCAGCACTTTTGGAGGCTGAGGCAGGCAAATCACTTGAACCCAGGAGGTGGAGGTTGCAGTGAGCCGAGATTACGCCATTGCACTCCAGCCTGGCAACAGAGCAAGACTCCCTCAAAAAAATAATAATAATAATTTAAAAAAAAAAAACCCACAGACATGGGAAATTCCAAGTCAAAAAGTGATTCATTAGCACTGAACTGTGAGTGTGAATTTTAGGAATACCTTAACCAAATTCTCTCTTTTTCTTTCACAAGAGTCATATATGATTAAAATTTGTGTCTAGCAAGTCTAAAATAGCTCTTCCAATAAATATAAAAAGTTAAATTCTAAGGGATAAGATGAGGTTATCATGGTTAAATTGGCAGCATCTTTTTTATTATTACAGGTTATAAAATAAAAGTTCATCTTTCAGCCGGGCGCAGTGGCTCACGCCTGTAATCCCAACACTTTGGGAGGCTGAGGCGAGCAGATCACCTGAGGTCAGGAGTTCAAGACCAGCCTGACCAACATGGTGAAACCCCGTCTCTACTAAAAATACAAAAACTTTAACTGGGCGTGGTGGCACATGCCTGTAATCCCAGCTACTCAGGAGGCTCAGGCAGGAGAATCACTTGAACCTGGGAGACAGACGTTGCAATGAATGCCACTGCACTACAGCCTAGGTGACAGAGCGAGACTCTGTCTCAAAAAAAAAAAAAAAAGAACCTACTGGGCTCATAAGAAGTGGGTGAAAGGAGCCAGGCGCAGTGGCTCACACCTGTAATCCCAGCATTTGGGGAAGCTGAGGAAGATGGGTCACTTGAAGCCAGGAATTGAAGAGCAGCCTGGACAAATTGAGAAATCTGGTCTCTACGAAAAATGCGAAAAATTAGCCAGTTTCATAACCCAGTCTCAAAAAAATAAATAAAATAAGTACAGACAGGATCTCCCTATGTTGCTCCCTAAATAAATAAAATAAGTAGCGTTCAGGCTGGTCTTAAACTCCTGGGATCAAGTGATCCTCCTGCTTTGGCCTCCCAAAGTGCTAGGATTACAGGCATGAGCCACCACACCCGGCCAACACCCTGTCTCTTCAACAAAAAATGTATTTTAAATTCAGTACTCATGGTGGCTCACACCTGTAATCTCAGCATTTTGGGAGGCTGAGGTGGGAGGATTGCTTGAGCCCAGGAGTTCTAGGCTGCAGTGAGGTATGATCATGCCTGGTGACAGAATGAGACCGTCTTAAAAAAAAAAAAAAAAAAAAAAGAGTTTTGAAGGAAAATAGGAGGAGGCAAGGAATAACAGGGAGGCAAAGAACACAACAGGACTCTAAAAATAAATTATCTTAGTGATTTTGTAAAGATCTCTGAATTTTTAGTTGAGTGATTTCTTTTCCTTTTCTTTCTTTTCTTTTTTTACCCAGCCCAGGACAAAGATGAAGAGTTGGATAATTTCTGTTAACCCACTTTTGCTGATCGTTTCACCAACTCTGTTAAGTCACATGGTAAATCTATTGAAGAATCTCTGGTACCAGCTGTTTAATTTCTAGCACTTATTTATTTCTTTATTTTTGAGACAGTCTGGCTCTGTCACCCAGGCTGGAGTGCAGTGGCCTGATCTCAGCTCACTGCAACCTCCACCTCCAGCATTTAAGTGATTTTCTTGCCTCAGCCTTCTGAATAGCTGGGATTACAGGCATGTACCACCATGCCTGGCTAATTTTTGTATTTTTTGTAGAGATGGGGTTTCACTATTCGGCCAGGCTGGTCTCAGACTCCTGACCTCAAGTGATTCTTTGCCTGCACCTCAGCCTCCCAAAGTTCTGGGATTACAGGTATTACAGGTGTGAGCCACCCTGCCCAGCCTTTGTAGCTTTTTTTTTTTTTTTTTTGAGACAGAGTTTCGCTCTTATTGCCCAGGCTGGTCTGCAATGGCACCACCTTGGCTCACTGCAACCTCCGCCTCCTGGGTTCAAGTGATTCTCCTGCCTCAGCCTCCTGAGTAGCTGGGATTACAGGCACCCGCCACCATGCTCGGCTTATTTTCTATTTTTAGTAGAGACAGGGTTTCTGCATGTTGGTCAGGCTGGTCTCAAATTCCTGACCTCAGGTGATGGATCCGCCTCACCCTCCCAGAGTGCTGGGATTACAGGCGTAAGCCACTGTGCCCAGCCCTTTCTAGCTCTTTTCTTTTCTTTTCTTTTCTTTCTTTATCCTTCCTTCCTTCTTTCCTTCCTTCCTTCCTTCCTTCCTTCCTTCCTTCCTTCCTTCCTTCTTTCCTTCCTTCCTTCCTTCCTTCTCTCTTTTCCTGTTTTTTTTTTTGAGATGGAGTCTCGCTCTGTCACCCAGGCTGGAGTGCAGTGGCACGATCTTGGCTCACAACAACCTCCACTTCCTGGGTTCAAGCGATTCTCCTGCCTCAGCCTCCTGAGTAGCTGGGATTACAGGTGCATGCCATCACACCGGACTAATTTTTGTGTTTTTAGCAGAGACGGGGTTTCACCATATTGGCCAAACTGGTCTCAAACTCCTGACCTCAAGTGATCCACCCACCTCGGCCTCCCAAAGTGCTGGGATTATAGACGTGAGCCACTGCACCTGGCCTTTCTAGCACTATTTTTTTTTTTTTTTTTTTTTGCGACGGAGTCTCGCTCTGTTGCCCAGGCTGGAGTGCAGCAACATGATCTCGGCTCACTGCAAGCTCCACCTCCCGGGTTCACACCATTCTCCTGTCTCAGCCTCCCAAGTAGCTGGGACTACAGGCGCCCGCCACCTCGCCTGGCTAATTTTTTATATTTTTAGTAGAGACAGGGTTTCACTGTGTTAGCCAGGATGGTCTTGATCTCCTGACCTCGTGATCCACCTACCTTGGCCTGCCAAAGTGCTGGGATTACAGGCATCAGCCACCGTGCCCAGCCTCTAGCACTTTTATTTGACTCTTTCTTTCTGTTTTCATCTCTGTGCTGCAATTTCCAATTTGTTCATGCATGTTGTCCATCTTCTTCTCTAGAGCCTTTACCATAGTCATCACAGGTCTTTGAAATTCCCTGTCTAGGCTGGGGACTGAGGCAGGAGAATCGCTTGAACTCGGGAGGTGGAGGTTGTAGTGAGCTGAGATTGTGCCACTGTACTCCAGCCTGGGTGACAGAGCGAGCCTCCATCTCCAAAAAAAAAAAAACAAAAAAAAAAAAAACAAAAAAAAAAAAACGAAAGAGAAAATTTGACAACATGCATCAGGAGTCTTTTTTTGTTTCTCCTATTTCAGAGAATCTTACCTAAGGCAAATAATACGAAATACAGAAAAACTGTGAGCACAAAATTATGTTGGCACTATTTATATTATTGAAAAATTGGACATAACTTAAGTCAATGATTCCGTCACCTATTATACAGGCTATTAACCTTCTATGAACTTTTCATGACGTTCACACAAAAATGAAATCACCGGCAACTCGGCTCTCAGAATGCATCCCTGTCGTTAAGCAACACAGAACTGTACTATCAGTTTTCTTAATCTTTCCTCATTAGACATTTTTAGCTGATGAAATTACAGGTAACTTTTTTCTTTGACTTTTTTCCAATGTTTGTAAATATGCTATAATGATGATAAACTGTGTACTTTCGTCACCGAAAACGTTTACGCACAAACCTTCTGCAGAGAAAGCAGAATGTTTCCCCCACTGGGGGGCCCCAGACCCCAAGCTAAGCGGCTGCGATGGCCTGCCAGGAGAGGGAGTAACCACGGCGATCGCTTTGCCTTCTCCCCGTGAAAGTTCGCTCTTCCGTGTTTGATCTCTTTTGTTCCACAGCTGGCCATTGTCCCGCTCCCGATTTGGACTGTCTACTTGCCTTTTCCACGGAGACGTCGGCGCCCTCGGCCCAGCACCCTCTTGCCAGTGGTTTCTCATAGAGAGGAGCTTTCTCTTAATAGTCTCTATATGGTCCGAACAAAAGGATTTTTTTAAATTCCTCTTGGAACTTAAAAACAAAACAAAAACACAGAAAGTGATATTCCTAAAAAGTAAGTGCCTTCTCTGAATATACCCTTTTCCAAACTTCCCTACAAAGAACATATTTCAATTCAATTGGTGTATATTTATGAAGTATGTGCAGTGTGGCAGGAATTTACAGTGTGGAGGCCAGGGGTCAACAGATGGGTAAAATCCAGGCCTTCCAAGCCCAAGCCCGCGGTCGCCAGGCCATGTGGTAGGAGCACCTGAGTAAGCGGTGGACAAGGTAGAAATGGGGTGTGTTGATTATTGTTAGACTTCTCACGATTCAGCATGCTGAGGCCTTGGGTGTAGTTAGCAAAATGGAGGGCAGCTCATGCAGAATCGATGAGCTCTCTCACAATGCAACAAGGCTCCAGTCGCCAGGACGCTGACCTCACAGTCTAGACTCAGGTCCCTGGATTCATCGACCCCTGTGGGGTCCTCTTGCATCCAGTGCCCCCCAGCCCACTGACTCCCTCTGACGCCCTGTTCTGTTGTCAGCATCTGTGCTGCTGAATGACAAGCTCAGCCTCTGGTGACCCCTCATTCACTGGTTCTCTTCATTGTCCAGAATCTCCCCAGACTCCCAACCAGTAGGTAGTGGAGCCGGGACATCCACTTGGGTTGGCCAATCTGCAATCCAGCACTCCATCACAAAATGCACTGCCCCATGGTGTGGCCTTAGGAAACTCAAGAGGTTCTGAAGAGGTGTGGATGGATTCCAGATAGACCCACGGGACACCCCTGCAGCCTCTGCAGTGCATTGGCAGATGCTGTGGCGAGGCTTCTCTGGGTATTGTGAATATCCCTCGTGTGTGTCAGGGACTTAAGCGCTTCTATTTCTGCTGCCTGCCAGGCGTGTGTCTAACTCCAGCTCAGGTGGTGGGGGCTGCCCTTAAGAAAATGCCATGCCGTGGACATGACAGTGAAAGTGGCATTTCTGTAACTATGGGAAAGAGCGAGCAGGAGCATTTTTGGCTGAAAGGTGGAAAGGAAGATGCGCAGGAGGGGCTGCAGAGGAAGAGAAAAGGAAGGAAAATGACGGAAGCCAGTGTAATTCCCTCCTTTGCCGAGAAAACATATATTTAGGTCAGTGCAAAAGTAATTGTGGTTTTTGCCATTATTTACTTACAAACTGCTTTGAAAGGGCGAAAATGAATGCCTCGTGGTCTACCTGGAAGATACAAATGTAAGTAAGCAACTACAAAAGTAGGGTTCCTGGGCTGGGCACGGTACCTCATGCCTGTAATCCCAACACTTTGGGAGGCCTAGGTGGGAAGATTGCTTGAGCTCAGGAGTTCAAGACCAGCCTGGGCAACATGACAAACCCCATCTCTACTAAAAAATACAAAAATTAGCTGGGTGTGGTGCCTCACACCTGCAATCCCAGCTACTTGGAAGGCTGAGGCAGGAGAATTACTTGAACCCAGGAGGTGAGGTTGCAGTGAGCTGAGATTGCACCACTACACTCCAGCCTGGGTGACAGAGCAAGACTCTATCTTAAAATAGTAATAATAATAATAATAGGCTGGGCACAGTGGCTCACACCTGTAATCACAACACTTTGGGAGAGTGAGACGGGTGGATCACCTGAGGTCAGGAGTTTGAGACCAGCCTGTCCAACATGGTGAAACCCTGTCTCTACTAAAAACACAAAATTAGCTGGGCGTGATGGTGTGTGCCTGTAATCCCCGCTATTTAACAGACTGAGGCAAGAGAATTGCTGGAACCCAGGAGGTGGAGGTTGCAGTGAGCCGAGACTGCGCCATTGCACTCCAGCCCGGGCAACAAGAGCAAAATTCCATTTCAAAAAAATAAAAAATAATAATAATAGATGTCTTTCCCAGACATCTGGGACCATCACCATGTATCAAGGCCCCTACCCTTCAGGCTGAGCAAGGAGTTCTTTGAGGATGTTTAATCAATGTAGAAAGACCAAAGAGGCAGGCCGGGTGCAGTGGCTCACACCTGTAATCGCAGCACTTTGGGAGGCCAAGGCAGACGAATCACGAAGTCAGGAGATTGAGACCATCCTGGCTAACACAGTGAAACCCTGTCTCTACTAAAAATACAAAAAAAAAAAAAAATTAGCCGGGCATTTCGGCGGGCACCTGTAGTCCCAGCTACTTGGGAGGCTGAGGAAGGAGAATGGCATGAACCCGGAAGGCGGAGCTTGCAGTGAGCCGATATCGCGCCACAGCACTCCAGCCTGGGCAACAGAGCAAGACTCCATCTCAAAAAAAAAAAGAAAGAAAGACTAATGAGTCTGTTCTTGCAGAAACAGGATTCCTGGGAGCAAACAATTCCCTGGGACTATTCCTTAGCTGAGGTCCTTGGGAGGCTATGAGCTAGTGACTTATAGGCGGTCTTATATGAGGTCTTATAGGCGAAAGAATAAAAAACAGGAGAGTGAGACAAACTCCAGATATTATTGTTGTTAATATTAGTACTGTTTATTACTCATGAGAGTAAAAGCATGAAAGTGTGAAGTAGGAAAGAGAAAGCAAAATACGATCATTTGCCCTGACAGACATAGCCACCAATCATCACACAATGCCCAGGAGAGTGGTCTGTGGGGCCCCTGCAGCAAGTGTCAGAGAGAGAGGGGGAATCAGAAAGTGCCCCTCAAAGCAGGTTCTTAAAGGGAAGAGAACAAGAGTACCTGGCAAGAGCTACTGCTTTTATTTTTATTTCTTGCCTCCACCAGAGACCCACTAGATGAGCTATAAATCATGAGGCCAGCATGGTGGTGGGTACCTGTAGTCCCAGCTTCTCAGGAGGCTGAGGTGGGAGGATTTCTTGACCCCAGGAGTTTGAGGAGGTAGTGCACAATGATGGTGCCTGTGAAGCTATTGCACTTTAACCTGGGCATTATAGTGAGATCCCACCTCTAAAAAAAGATGAGCTGGCCGGGTGTGGTGGCTCACGCCTGTAATTCCAGCACTTTGGGAGGCCAAGGCAGGTGGATCACCTGAGGTCAGGAGTTCAAGACCAGCCTGACCAATATGAGGAAACCCCATCTCTACTAAAAATACAAAAATTAGCTGGGCATGGTTGCATGTGCCTGTAATCCCGGCTACTTGGGAGGCTGAGACAGAAGAATCGCTTGAACCCAGGAGGCGGAGGTTGCAGTGAGCCAAGATCACGCCATTGCACTCCAGCCTGGGCAAGAAGAGAGAAACTCTGTCTCACAAAAAAAAAAAAAAAAAAAAAGATGAGCTACATATCACCTCTCTAGGCTGACCATACACACACACACACACACACACACACACACACACACACACACCCCTTTCTGGAACAATTGTAACAAACTTGAGCAGAGGAACTGTGAACAAAATTTTATCTATACTTGCTTTCCGAAGACTGACAACACTCATGAGATGTCACAGTTAACGTAATAAGAGGAAAGAATGGAAAAGAGAAGTTCAGCATTCATTTGGTTTTAAAATAATGAAATATGATTAAAAGAAATTTCAAATTTACATTGTCCTTTCTTTCCCTACTTCCCCCACCATTTTTAAAACAAGGAAACAAAGCCTAGATTTGCAAGAATAAAAGTCTTGGGTTTATTTACCTGTTTGACTCTATACCAGTTATTGATTTATAGCCTTTCACCTCTGAATTCACCTTATTTGACTGCTCTGCGAAAATTAATCTGAACCTTTTCAAGAATTTGCCGTTGGCACTGAAGCTTTGCCAGTAGAGGGCGCTCGAGAAACACTGCAGGAGAAAGAGTTTTGCTTCCGGCTCGGTGGAGTCTCAGCGGGGTTCGCAGCGGCGCGTGGTTTCGCCGGCCCCCAGCGCCTTTGGCTCACAGGCTCTCCAGGGCCCACCTGCTGCCATGCCAGTGACTTCCCCTTCCAACCTCCTAAGGTGGTTTGTAGCCAAGGCGCGGTAGTGAGACATCTTCCCATAAACAGCTCTTCCCAGCACCCTACAGGACTGATTTCTAGCAAGTTTCGCCATTGTGGCACCACAGCAACTTGTCTGCCATTTAGTAGCCATGACTGAGCCATGGATCTCAGCCCACGGAGTGTGGAGTGGGTAACACATATGCTATTGCATAATCATGCCAATCTCCTGCAATAGATAATAATTCTTTACATTAAACTTTTCCTGTTCAAATTACTGTACGGTTTCTCTCTCTGGATTGGTCCTAGATGGATACGGACATTTAAACAAAGCAGGCTCCTATTGTAGCTGCATCAGATTTGCAGGGGGGCGTGCAGTGAGGGAGCAGGGGGGGCTCTGGGGGATAGGGGTTGGGGGGTGGTGTAGGGTAGATCTTGTTCTCCGAAGACAAAAATGTCGTACATCGGAGTAATCTATTGTATTTGCTGGCCAAGCATGGTGGCTCACGCCTATGATCCCAGCACTTTGGGAGGCCAAAATGGGCAGATTGCTTGAGCCCAGGAGTTCAAGACCAGCCTGGGCAAACATGGAGAAACTCTGTCTCTACAAAAAATACAAAAATTAGCCAGATGTGGTAGCGCACGCCTGTTGTCCCAGCTAATTGGGAGGCTGAGGTGGGAGGATCACTTGAGCCCAGGAGGTTGAGGCTGCAGTGAGCCATGATCAGGCCAGGGCATCCAGCCTTGGCAACAGAACAAGACCAAGTCTCAAAAAAAAAAAAAAAAAAAAAAAAAGTATTTGTTGCAAATTATCAAAACTGCAACAATTAATGAGAGAGACAATTATCCATTGTTCTGTACATTTTATGAGTGAAACAAATACCCTCTATTCTAGACTTTTTTTTTTTTTTTTTTTGAGAGAGAGAGTTTCGCTCTTGTCACTCAGGCTGGAGTGCAATGGCGCAATCTCAGCTCACTGCAACCTCTGCCTCCCGGGTTCAAGCAATTCTTCTGCCTCAGCCTCCCAAGTAGCTGGGATTATAGGCGCCGGCCACCACGCTGGGCTCATTTTTGTATTTTTAGTAAAGATGGGATTTCACCATGTTGAGCAGTCTGGTGTCGAACTCCTGACCTCAAGTGATCCACCTACCTCGGCCCCCAAAGTGCTGGGATTACAGGTGTGAGCCACAGCGCCTGGCTCTGGACTGTGTTTTCATATAGGATGTTTGAAAGGTGAACCACATGGAAAATATAGTGTCTCCCTCCAGAGACAAGAGCAAATTTGTTGTCTTGGAAGAGAGAGCAAAGGGCGGGTGTGCTCACTGCCCATTTTAAATTATCAGATTCCCAATTCTCTACACACCTATAATGCAGCCCTCTGTGTGCACTGGAGTCATCTGACCCTCCACATTGCCCTGTGGGATTAGGACTTTGAGAACCCGTGCAAAAATGCTGGTAGCTGTGAGTGATAAACTGCCCTTCAGCTCTGGCCCTGCCTTCTGATGTCTTCAACCAGCAACCATGAAACTAAGGCAGGCTGCCTTAGTAACTTGCAAGTAAGGGTAAAATCTCAGACCTTTCATGGATCTTGACAATGGGTTTCTTGTAGACAATCTATAGTCAGAAGTTGCACTGTTTTTTGGAGTTTGTTTTTATTCAATCTGATAAACTCTGCCTCTTAATGACATAGGCCATGTACATTTAATGTAATTACTGACATGCCTGGGCTTAAATCTATCATCATTTCCTTCTGCCCCAAGAACTTCCTTTTTAAAGCTATTTTTATTTTTATTTATTTATTTTTATAGACATGGAGTCTTGCTGTGTTGTTCAGGCTGGACTTAAACTCCTGGGTTCAAGGGATCCTCCTGCCTCCACCTTCTGAGTTGCTGGGACTACGGGTACAGATCACTACACCTAAGAGCTTCCTTTAGCATTTCTTGGAGTGCAGGTCTATTAGTTATAAATCTTCTCTGCTTTCGTTGGTGTGGAAAAGTATTTATTTCACCATAATTTTTTATTTTTTATTTTTTAATTTTTATTTTTTGAGATGGAGTCTCACTGTCGCCCAGGCTGGAGTGCAGTGGTCGGATCTCAGCTCACTGCAAGCTCTGCCTCCTGGGTTTACGCCATTCTCCTGCCTCAGCCTCCCGAGTAGCTGGGACTACAGGCGCCCGCCACCTCGCCTGGCTAGTTTTTTGTATTTTTTAGTAGAGACAGGGTTTCACCATATTAGCCAGGATGGTCTCGATCTCCTGACCTCGTGATCCACCTGTCTCGGCCTCCCAAAGTGCTGGAATTACAGGCTTGAGCCACCGCGCCCGGCTCACCATAATTTTTAAAAGATTTATGGGGGTAGGCTGGGCATGGTGGCTCATGCCTATAATTCAAGCACTATGGGAGGCCAAGGTAGGCGGATCACCTGAGGTCAAGAGTTCAAGACCAGTCTGGTCAACATGGCAAAACCCCAACTCAATACAAAAAACTAGCCGGGTGTGGTGGCACCTGTAATCCCAGCTACTGGGGAGACTGAGGTGGGAGAATCACTTGAACCCAGGGGGTGGAGGTTGCAGTGAGCAGAGATTGAGCCATTGCACTCCAGCCTGGGCTACAAAGCAAGACTCCATCTCAAAAAAAAAAAAAAAAAATAGCCGGGTGTGGTGGCTCAAGCCTGTAATCCCAGCACTTTGGGAGGCCGAGACAGGCGGATCACGAGGTCAGGAGATCCGAGACCATCCTAGCTAACACGGTGAAACCCCATCTCTACTAAAAAATACAAAAAACTAGCCGGGCGAGGTGGCGGGTGCCTGTAGTCCCAGCTACTCGGGAGGCTGAGGCAGGAGAATGGCGTAAACCCGGGAGGATGAGCTTGCAGTGAGCTGAGATCCTGCCACTGCACTCCAGCCTGGGTGACAGAGCGAGACTCCGTCTGAAATATATATATATATATATATATATTTTTTTTTTCCCCAGGGGCACAGAATTCAGGTTGACAGTTCATTCAGTATTTTAAACATGGCTCTATATTGTTTTTATAGTTTGCAGTGATTGTAATGGAAAGTTTGCTGTCATTCTTACCCTTTTTCATCCTTAGGTAATGTCTTTTTTTTTTTTTTCTAGTTGGTTTTAAACATTTGTTATCAGTACCTTTTTTTTTTTTTTTTCTGAGGCAGAGTCTCACTCTGTTGCCCAGGGTGGAATGCAGTGGCACAAGCTCAGTTTACTGCAGCCTCGACCTCCTGGGCTCAAGTGATCCTTCCACCTCAGCCTCCCAAGTAGCTGGGTAACAGGATCCACCACCGTGTTGGCCAGGCTGGTCTCAAACTCCTGGCCTCAAGTGATCTACCCGCCTTGGCCTCCCAAAGTGCTGGGATTACTGGTGTGAGCTGCACCTGGCCTAGCATATCTATACTATTTTCTCATATTTCTCTACTAATTTCATAATTGCTGTCATTTGTGAGTCTGTTCCTAAGGATTGGTTTGTATTTTGGTTATGGGATCCATTTTCTGCCTTCCTGCATGCCTTTGTTTTTTTAATAGATGCCAAAAATTGTGAATTTTACATTCTTGAGTGCTGGATTTTGTTCTGTTCCATTAAAAACTGTTGAACTTTGTTTTGACATGCAGTTACTTAAGACAGGTTTGACACTTGCTTTTGAGGCTTGCTTTTAAGCTTTGTGAGGGCAGGTCCGGAGCAGCCTTTAATGTGGGGCAATTGTTTTTCCCACTCTTAAGGTAACAGTTCCCAGTGCCCTGTGTACTGTGGTCTCTCCACGCCAGGTGACTGGAATGGGAAGTCTTCTCAGCCCTTTGGAAGATCCTGGAATTGTCTGGCCCACTGCTCTCTAGTGGCTCTTTCCCTGGCCTTGTGGGGTTTCCTCTCATACTCGAGCAGATCAGTGCTCACCTGAAGACTCAGATCCCTTTGCAAATTTCCAGACCCATCTTTCTGTGTGGTTTCCCCTCACTAGCATCCTGTGCACAAATTCTAACCACCTTGTCTCACACCATTAAAAAATAAGCCCTTGGCTGGGCGCGGTGACTCACGCCTGGAATACCAGCACTTTGGGAATCCACGGTGGGTGGATCTCTTGAGGTCAGGAGTTGGAGACCAGCCTGGCCAACATGGCGAAACCCTGTCTTCACTAAAAATACAAAAATAAGCTGAGTGTGGTAGCTCCCGCCTGTAATTCCAGCTACTTGGGAGGCTGAGGCAGAAGAATCACTTAAACCCAGGAGGTGGAGGTTGCAGTGAGCCAAGATCATGCCACTGCGCTATACTCCACAGCCTGGGCAACAAGAGTGAGACTCCGACTCAAAAAAAAAGGCCCTTAGATTTCTGTCTTCAACTCAGCCAGCCCAGGGGATTTAATTTGGGGACCCCGTTTCTGTTCTGTGTCATAGAAACTGCCTCAGTGGTAAACTTAGGCATCCTAACACTTGGCTCATATGTTTCCCTTCTCTAGGGTGTCACAGTCCTGTGCTACCTAAAGCCCACCATCTAAGAACAGTTGATTCATATGTTTTGTCTAGTTTTCTATTGTTTGTGGCAGGAGGTCGACTTCCCTGGCAGTTCATCCTTCATAGACAGAGAATCCTGTATCATAGATTCGTAATGTATTGCCAGATTTCAGTGTCTCATTTTATTTGCAATCTTGCACTTTCTCATAGAAGTGAGATTGGATTTTTAAAGTTCTCTATCTTGGTGGGGTGTGGTGGCTCACACCTGTAATCCCAGCACTTTGGGAGGCCGAGCCAGGTGGATCACCTGAAGCCAGGTGTTTGAGACCAGCCTGGCCAACATGGCAGAACCCTGTCTCTACTAGAAATACAAAAATTAGCCAGGTGTGGTGGCACACACCTGTAATCCCAGCTGCTCGGGAGGTTGAGGCAGGAGAATCACTTGAACCCGGGAGGTGGAGGTTGCAGTGAGCCGAGATTGTGCCACTGCACTCCATCTTGGGAGACAGAGTGAGACTGTCTGAAAAAAATAAAATAAAAGTAAAGTTCTCTGTTTGTCTGTCTTTACTGGACATGAGGTTTACATAGACTTCTGTAATCATTACTTCAATCTTATCTTTATCTAGGGTTACATTTTCTTTGTCTTTACTATTGCTGTATATTTCTTGTTTTATCTTTTTTCCTTCCTTGGTTATGTTTGCCAAAGGTGTATCAGCTGCAGTGATTTTTCCAAAGCAGCAGCTCGTGGTTTTATTTATTGATTTCTTTATATTTAGTTTGTTAATCCATCAAGTTTAGGGTTTTTTTTTTTTTAAATAAATCCTTTCCTCCTGATTTCATGAAGTGTATTTAGTCATTCTTTCTCTAGATTCTTATCTTGAATTCTGATTTTGTTTATTTTCTATTCTATATAAATGTTAAAATTGGCCAGGTGCGGTAGCTCACACCTGTAATCCCAGCACTTTGGGAGGCGGGCGGATCATGAGGTCAAGAGTTCAAGGCCAGCTTGGCCACCATGGTGAAACCCTGTCTCTACTAAAAAAAAGCCAAAAAAGTAGCCGGGCGTGGTGGTGCACACCTGTAATTCCAGCCACTGGGGAGGCTGAGGCAGGGGAATTGCTTGAACCCAGGAGGCGGATGTTGCAGTGAGCTCACGTCACACGATTGCACTCCAGCCTCGGTGACAGAGTAAGACTGTCTTGAGAAAAAAAAAAAAAAGTTAAAATCATTTATGGTTATGATTTTTTTTTTCTACCTGTGGCTTTGGCTGTCACTACTGTGAATGAGAACACACACCCCCTATCAGTTGTGGAAGACAGAAGCAGAATGATGGCTCTATTGGTTATGGAATTATAATTGTACAATGTTTTGTGCTTCAGGTATCACTTCTTTCTTCAAGTAGAACCTCATCTCGGTTATATCAACCATGACCTTGAGGAATCAACCAAAGAGTCATTCTATGTTTGATATCCCATCTCAGGAGCTTCCCAACCCAACCTGTAAGAGAAAAAGAAAAAAAAAGCACACCCACTTCCCATTTCAGGATTGTATGTGGGTGTTTTTATGATTTGTTTATCTCATAACAGGTTGTTGATTTAAAGAGGAAGGATTCCACAATTTGGAGGTCCCATGGAGACTCAGCTGTGACTCTGCCATTGCCAGGACTCTGCATCTGGGCATCTGGTGGTGGGTGGAGGGGGCTGGTCTCTCTTCTGCTTGCATTTTCTGGCCTCAGCAGAGAGGGGAGCCACACGCTAAGTGTAAGCTCTAATTTCATTGACATGGCTAATTTTCTCAGGAAGATTATATTTTACCCACTGAAACTCCCCTTTTCTAAGTAGACCTATCTTTCTAACGATTCCTGGTGGAAGTACCCTCTTCGTCTAACCTTATCTTTATCTTGTCCTTTCTTATATTGTGTAATGACATTGAAAAAAGCAACAAATGGTCAATCCACAGAGTCCCAATGCATCCATGACAAAAGGACTGACAAGTGTAAGGTCTTGTCACGCCAGTCTCCCTCGGTAGATGAAGTTTGCCTTGGGAAACCATCTAAAAACCGTATGAAGTCTATTATTCCCCTGAGCTCTCCCTAAGAATTGATTTGGGAAAAAAAGTCTCCAAAAACTCTGATCACCAGGGGCTGCAGTTATTAGTTCTTTGGTCAAAGGCAGCTAACCTCTGGTTGCGGGCTGAGGTCAGAAGTACACAAGCAGCAGGTTTGGTCCTTACCAATTCTCAAGGGGTCATCTCAGTCCAAGCAAGCCCATGCCATGCCTCCTGGATACTCATTTCTTTCTTTTTTTTTTTTTTTTTTGGAGACAGAGTCTCACTCTGTTGCCCAGGCTGGAGTGCACTGGTGCAATCTCGGCTCACTGAAACCTCAACTTCCTGGGTTCAAGTGATTCTCCTCCCTCAGCCTCCTGAGTAGCTGGGATTACAGGTGTGCACCATCACACCCAGCTAATTTTTGTATTTTTTGGTAGAGATGGGGTTTCACTCTGTTGGCCAGGCTGGTCTTGAACTCCCAACCTCAGGTGATCCACCTGCCTTTGCCTCCCAAAGTGCTGGGATTACAGGCATGAGCCACCACGCCTGGCCTGGATACTCACTTTTTAAGCATATTATTTGTTTTTTGTGTGTTTGTTTGTTTAAAACAGAGTCTTGCTCTGTTGCCCAGACTGGAATGCAGTGGCACAATCATGGCTCACTGTAGCCTCGACCTTCAGGGCTTAAGCAATCCTCCCACTTCAGCCTCTCAAGCAACTGGGACTACGGGCACACGCCACCACACCTGGCTTATTTGTAAATTTTTTATAGCGACAGGGGTTTCCTGTTTCCCAGGCTAGCCTAAACTCTTGGTCTCAAGCCATCCTCCCACTTCGGCCTCCCAAAATACTGGGATTACAGGCATGAGCCACTGTGCCTGACCTTTAAACATATTCTTGTTATAAGCCAAATTCCTATGCATATCTTACAAAGTGACACAATTTACCAAATGACCACTTTGAGGAACTTTAAATGTGACCAAAATTATCCATTTTAGGAACATCTTAAAGCAAAAGAGTGAAAAAAGGGGGAAGCAGCAAATGTTTAATATTTAATTGTCAGCCTTTTATGACCGTTATGAAGAACCTGAGAATCTAGAATAGTGCTTGGAAGCAATGGTCCCAATCTCCCTGACGTACATCACCTAGTACATATATCTAGAGGCTAACCCTACCTTAAAGAGTCCATTGGAAGGACCTGGGAAATAATCTATGTATTCCTGAGGACCAGCAAACAGAACAGGGACTTTTAAGAAGCACAAAATGTAGTGCAATCCTTACTGAAGGCAGTACTTACTTTATTTTGAGTAGAGATTCTTTTTTTTTTTTTTGAGACGGAGTCTCACTCTATGGCCCAGGCTGGAGTGCAGTGGCCGGATCTCAGCTCACTGCAAGCTCCGCCTCCCGGGTTCCCGCCATTCTCCTGCCTCAGCCTCCCGAGTAGCCACCTGCCACCTCGCCCGGCTAGTGTTTTGTATTTTTTTTTAGTAGAGATGGGGTTTCACCGTGTTAGCCAGGATGGTCTCGATCTCCTGACCTCGTGATCCGCCCGTCTCGGCCTCCCAAAGTGCTGGGATTACAGGCTTGAGCCACCGCGCCCGGCCTTGAGTAGAGATTCTTTGGCCATTAATCCAGTTTTTGTTTTTGTTTTAAAAGCAAATTCATTAAAAATTTTAGAAATCGCTGGGCACGGTGGCTCACACCTGTAATCCCAGCACTTTGGGAAGCCAAGGTGGGTGGATCACTTGAGGTCAGAAGTTCAAGACCAGCCTGGCCAACATGGTGAAACCTCAACTCTACTAAAAATACAAAAATTATTCAGGGTGTTGGGCACCTATAACCCAGCTACTCAGGAGGCTGAGGTGGAAGAATTTCTTGAACTCGGGAGGTGGAAGTTGCAGTGAGCTGAGATTGCACCATTGCACTCCAGCCTGGGCAACAGAGGGAGACTTACGTCTCAAAAAAAAAAAAAAGATTTTAGAAATCACCTTCAGACAACAGTCTGGGATAGATCAATAGGCAGATGCTTTTGCTATATTATCCTCATTGCTTATGAACAGCTTTAAGCCAAAATTCAGGGGTTTGGGACTTAAAGGCTAGAATAAGAAATAACTCCACTAGCAGACCGATAGCATGTGTCCAAACCTTCTGAGAAAGTCTTAGAACAAAAGCATAATAAGATCCTAAATAAGTTAATGGTTTTTCAAATTAAACAACTGGATGACCTCATAACCTCCACAATGCCCCCCAACAAAATGCCCAATGATAAGAATACTTGCTGCTACTCTGAACAAAAGAGATGCTGGAGAACCAACTGTCTCACTTTGGGCAAAAAGGAATCTGACAGATAATGAGACAGTTCCAAGGGAGAGGCACCCACTTCTGAGTCTTCCCTTAAAACTTGCAAGAAGCATTATCATTAACTCTTCTGGCCCACACTCAGGGTTAGGAGTGCAACATTTTCAACAACCACCCTGTCACTAAGTTCATTCCTCGTCCTTGGAGTCAGCAAAAACCAAGAGGTGGGTGTCTCCATCTGCCTGGCCACTCCCTGTATCCTGGCCACTGTTATTCTTGGTCTTTTTACTAAAAACACCCTTCCCTTGAGACATCACACCAGCAAAAACTTAATGAGGAGTCTTTATTATGAAAATGGAATCACCAGATTAAATTTTCCTAGAAGGGAGCTCTTCCTTGAAATTCATGACGGTGTCTCTATTCATAATCAAATCATAGCTAATTTGGATACAAATACATAAACCAGACACAATTTGAAGATCTTTGTGTGGTACCAAGTCGTAATGAGCCAAAAACGTATCACCATTTTAGGATAACTGAGGCTGAGCACGTCAAGGTTCAGACTTACCAGGTCCCAACCTTCGCCCAGCCTTGTACAATTCCCGTGAAGCCAGAAGAAAACAATTAAGGCCCATAGCAGAAGGACTAATAGGCAAAAGACTCATTATTCCTTGCACAAAACCTTCTCAAGCTCCTCTCCTGAGTATTAGGTAACTCAACGCATAAGTGTACAGATTTATTCATGATCTTAGGGATATCATTAATTTAATTATACCCCACATTCCAGCAGTGCCAAGTCCAAATACTGGACATTGTTCTTTCCCCAAACCCACCCAAGGCCATCTATTTTACAGTTGCGCATGTATGTTCTGCCTTCTTTAGAACCTGCTCTTCTTTTTTTTTTTTTTTTTTTTTTTGAGACAGAGTCTCGCACTGTCGCCCAGGCTGGAGTGCAGTGGTGCGATCCTGGCTCACTGCAACCTCTGCCTCCCGGATTCAAGAGATTCTCCTGCCTCAGCCTCCAGAATAGCTGGGACTACAGGTGCGCACCACCACACCCAGCTAATTTTTTTTTTTTTTTTTTTTTTTTTTGTATTTTTAATAGAGACAGGGTTTCACAATGTTGGCCAGGATGGTCTTGATCTCTTAACCTCGTGATCCACCCACCTCGGCCTCCCAAAGTGCTGGGATTACAGGCATGAGCCACCAGCGCCCAGTGAACCTGTTCTCTTAACTCAATGCCTGTTCCCCTGTCCTTAGGAGAACCCACCGTACACATGGACTGTTATGCCTCAGAGACTCACTGTGGTTCCTTACTTTTTATAAGTTCTTAGGCCACGTGTGATGGCTCACGCCTGTAATCCCAGCATTTTGAGGGCTGAGGTGTACAAATCTCTTGAGGCCAGGAGTTTGAGACCAGCCTGGGCAACATGGTAAAACCTCGTTTCTACAAAAAATACAAAAAATTAGCTGGGCATGGTGACACACACCTATAGTCCCAGCTACTTGGTGGCTGAGATGGGAGGATTGCTTGAAACTGGGAAGTCAAGGCTGCAGTGAGCCGAGATTGCACCC
Organism: Macaca nemestrina; assembly: GCF_043159975.1. Taxonomy (NCBI): domain Eukaryota; kingdom Metazoa; phylum Chordata; class Mammalia; order Primates; family Cercopithecidae; genus Macaca; species Macaca nemestrina. Next base: position 75,235,740 of record NC_092132.1, read on the forward strand.
CTGTCCTCCAGCCTGGATAACAGAGTGAAACCCTGTCTCAATAAATAAATATAAATAAATAAAGCGAAATAAGCTCTTAATCAGGATCTCAAGGACCTTAAAGTTCCTCTATAGGATGAGCTTTTGCTAATCTCTAAAGATTAGAAAAGCACTAAAAATGAATTCTTTCCACCTTCTATTTTTGCACAAAAGGGCACAGGTGTTCAAAAAAATTGAAGTTTTTTCAGAAAAAAGGTTCATTATCTAGAGCATGATTTGTCTCAGGCAAGTCACTTCCCTCTGATTCACTGAACTTCCACTCAGAACTGCCCTAAACTCACCACCGAAAACTAATTGCTAGGTCTCATGAGGGGTTGTGGACTGGGAGCTCCCAACTTCTCTGCAATTACTTCTTCTTTAGGACCTGACTAAATTCTTGGTTTCAGACTCGCCTCTCCTGGGAACACAGCATGAAAAGGCATTTTACACGCTAGAGCTAGCTCTTCAACAACCCCCATCCTTGACTGCTGTAACTTACCATAAACCTTTCTCCAGGTTCATAGATGATCTGCTCAGGTCCTTGAGGTTTTAACTCAAGGACATGAAAACCACCCATGGATTCCAGCCTGGCCAACATGGTGAAACCCCGTCTCTACTAAAATTACAATTAGCCAGGCGTGGTGGCACACACCTGTAGTCCCAGCTACTCGGGAGACTGAAGCATGAGACTCACTTGAATCCGGGAGGCAGAGGCTGCAGTGAGCTGAGATCGCGCCACTGCACTCCAGCCAGCCTGGGTGACAGAGCGAGAATCTGTCTCAAAAAAAGCCCCAGAAACCAACAGAACCAAACCAAAACCAAAACCACCCATGGCTTACTGTAATGTCCTTGCTCCCTACTCCAGTGGCAAAGGCCTATCCACTTTGTCTCAAGGCAATGGCAGTCATTGTCAACTCGGGGAGCCTTCTGCTTACTTAGTTTTTGGATCTCATGAACCCAATGGTCTCCCAAGCTGTATAATCACTGCTACTTAATGAGATGGACAACATTTCTAGCTGAGCCATCTTGCATCCTATGAAATACTGTTATAATATACTTACCTGACCAAGGAAGATTCCATGATCATGAAGGTGGTTTTCCCAGGATGAGGCGTATCGATTGCACTCCAGATGTGCTGACCCTTGAGATTTCCCCAAATACAGGAAACTTGACTGCATTGAAAGGAAAGAAAGAAAGAAAGAAAGAAAGAAAGAAAGAAAGAAAGAAAGAAAGAAAGAAAGAAAGAAAGAAAGAAAGAAAGAGAAAGGAAAGGAAAGGAAGGAGAGAGAGAGAGAAAGAAAGAGAAAGAAAGGAAGGAAGGAAGGAAGGAAGGGAAAGAAGAAGAAGAGGAAGAAGAAGGAAAGAAAAGAAGGAGAAGAAGAAAGAAGAAGAAAAAATAATGCAATAATGCCCGGATACGGTGGCTCATACCTGTAATCCCAGCCCTTTGAGAGGTGCTAGGATTGGATGGATCACTTGAGGTCAGGAGCTCGAGACCAGCCTGGCCAACATGGCAAAACCTTGTCTCTACTGAAAATACAAAAATTAGCCAGGCTTGGTGGTGGGCATCTATAGTCCCAGCTCAGTCCTGGGCTGAGGCAGGAGAATCACTTGAATCTGGGAGTCGGAAGTTGCAGTGAGCCGAGATTGCGCCACTGCACTCCAGCCTGGGTGACAGAAAAAAGAAATATTGTTCTTTTCTCCCACACATATGTCTGCAATCACTGTAGTTATTTGAACTCTGCCATGCTCCTTCCATCTCAAAAGAGAAAATGCCAAACTGGCATTTGTCCAAGCCCCATGCCGATATAATGGAAACACCTTTGGAGAGTCCATCATTGACCCTGATTGTTGATGCGTCAGATCTGCAGACAGAGGCAGGAAATGATCAGTCTGACTTTGCCGTAACAGATCTCAAATCACCCCTAGAATATGGATCCTTATGGCCCAGATGGCAGAGGCGATTGCTGTCACTGGAGCCTGCCAGTCAGCTGGAGAGAAGAGAGTCAGCATGCTCAGACAGATTAGTCTTGGGGTTGTTTGTAAAGTCCGGGTGCTCTGGAGACAATGAGGCTGTCTAACTTCAGTGGGGATTCCTATCAAGGTGGAACTTCAAAATACCTTACTGCTACCCAAGGAATAGGTAGTATCTAGGTCTAGAATGATCTAGATGCTAGGAGACATGCCCTAAACAGGGTGCCCTTACAAAAATACTGGCCCAATGAGATAAGAAAAAAAATCCATGATGTTGGAGGGGTTTAAGGCAGCCATTACAGGAGGCTAACATTGGGCCCCCATATCACAGAAAAAGTGCTGAGGCATATTTGGAGGTAAATACATGAAGATACTCTCTGGTGTTCCCAGGATGGTTTCTTGGAAGCACCAGAGTTTCTCCAGTGGTGAGGGCCTTGCTGAGGTCCCAAGTGGGACCACCCGCCACCACAGGGACACACTGGCTGCCATTGCAAACAACACTGTCCCTAGCAGGCACGCCTCACTGGCTGTCAGTATATACTCTTGGCAAAAGCAAGCCGTTAAGGTGGGCATGGGCAGGAACCAAACTTCAAGGCCCATTTGAACCCCTCTAAATGGGCTTCCAATAATTACACCTGTGGTGGGACATAAATGTGGTTGCTCTTTGTTTTTTTCGGGGTACCTCAAAGCTTCTCCCCTATCAAAGAGCTAAGCCTCTTGAAATATACAGTAAAGAGAATGTGCTATAAAATTCCATTTACATGAAGTCAGAACAGGCAAAACCGCACGTCTGGAAGAAGAAAAAAACAGAACAGTTACTGGGGGAGGGGATGGGAACAGGGATTACCTGGGAAGTGGCTTGAAGGATTTCTGGGGTGTTAAATTCTATATTGTGATCGAGATTGAGGCTACATTTGTTTATACAACTGTCGAAATGTTTTTTCTTTCTTCTTTTTTTTCTTTTCTTTTTTTTTTTTTGAGGCAGGGTCTCGCTCTGTAGCTCAGGCTGGAGTGCAGTGGCACGATCACAGCTCACTGCAACCTCCACCTTTTCAGTTCAAGCGAACCTCCCACCTCAGCCTCCCACAGGCATGCCACTATACATGGCTAATTTTTCTATTTTTTGTAGAGGCAGAGTTTTGCCATGTTGCCCAGGCTGGTCTTGAACTCCTGACCTCAAGTGATCCACCTGCCTTGGCCTCCCAAAGTGTTGGAATTACAGGTGTGAGCCACCGCACCCAGTCAATAATTTTTTTTTTTTTTTTTTGAGACAGGGCCTCACTCTGTTACCCAGGCTACAGTGCAGTGGTGCCATCTTGGCTCACTGTTACCTCCACCTCCTGGGCTGAAGCCATCCTCCCACCTCAGCCTCCTGAGTAGCTGGGACTACAGGCATGCACCACCATGCCCGGCTAATTTTTGTATTTTTTTTTTTGTAGAGACAGAGTTTCATCATGTTGCCCAAGCTGGTCTCCAACTCCTGGACTCAAGGGACCTCCCTACATCGGAATCTCAAAGTGCTGGGATTACAGGTATGAGCCACTGCACCCAGCCATCAACTGTCAAAACTTATGGTACAGTCAAGATACATGCATTTCATCATTGTAAATTTTACCTTTCAAAAAAAGAACCATAAACAAATGCTGAATTTTATTTAATGATATGCATGCTGAAGTTCTTTAGTGAGGAAGTACGCTGATGTCTGCAGTGACTTCTTACTACTCCTTGGTAAATACTTGCAAGTAAAGCTGTAAGGATACTTACATCTTAGCAAGTGTTCTCTGCGAGACCTGGTGTCTGCCGACACTCCAACCTCAAGCTGTCTCCTCCACACCCGTTCTGTGAATCAGCCAAGCTTCCTCCAGGCTTAGGGCCTTGGCACCAAGGGTTCTGTGGCCCTGGAGTGCCACTTGTCCTCATCTCCTTCACCAAGTTCATTTCTACACATCTTTCCAATTTGATAGGTTAGAACTCTCTTGTACTCCCAGCCTACATTGAGGCTTGTTACTTGTACTGCACTTTCTTCCCTCCTTATTGCAGTTCATAGTGACTCATTCATCAAGTATTCACACACATACAGACCTTCTTCATTAGGCTGTTAAGGGGATCAAGACTGCTTTATTCACAGTTGTATTTCCTGTACTTGGCTTGTTGACTGGCCCATCAATAGGCAGGCATTCAAAAGAAACTTTGTTATGTAAATGACTAAAAGGCAATTTGAATATGATTTTACTTCTTTTTTTTTTTTTTGAGACGGAGTCTCGCTCTGTCGCCCAGGCTGGAGTGCAGTGGCACGATCTCGGCTCACTGCAAGCTCTGCCTCCCGGGTTCACGCCATTCTCCTGCCTCAGCCTCCCAAGTAGCTGGGAGTACAGGCGCCCGCCACCTCGCCCAGCTAGTTTTTTGTATTTTTTAGTAGAGACGGGGTTTCACCGTGTTAGCCAGAATGGTCTCGATCTCCTGACCTCGTGATCCGCCCGGCTCGGCCTCCCAAAGTGCTGGGATTACAGACTTGAGCCACCGCGCCCGACCACGATCTTACTTCTTACGTGAAAGACAGGCAGCATTAAAGAATTGGCAATACTCCCAAGGTGCGGTAGCTCACACCTGTAATCCCAGTACTTTGGGAGGCTGAGGTGGGAGGATGGCTTTACACAAGGAGTTCCAGACTAGACTGGGCAATATAGCAAGACCCCTGCCTCTTCGAAAAATTAAAAGGTTAGGTGGGTGTGGTGGCACATACCTGTAGTCCTAGCTCCTGGGGAGGCTGACACAGAAGGATTGCTTGAACTCAGGAGTTGGAGGCAGTAGTGAGCCACAATCATACTGCTGCATTCCAGCCTAGGTGACAGAGTGAGGCTCTGTCTCTATGAAAGAAAATGAAAATTTTTAAGGCCAGGCATGGTGGCTGTAATCCCAGCACTTTGGGAGGCTGAGGCAAGTGGATCCCTTGAACCTAGGAGTTTGAGATCAGCCTGGGCAACATGGTGAAATCCCCATCTCTACAAAAAATACAAAAATTAGACAGGCTGAGATGAGAGGATCTCTTGAGCTGGGGCAGTTGAGGTGCACTCCAGCTTGGGCGACAGAGCGAGACCCTGTCTCAAAAGAAAAAAAGAATTGGCAATATTCAGTGTTAGATGAGGCATGGAGAAACAGGCACTTGCCTTCACTGCTAGAGGAAGTATAAATTGGTATGGTTTGAAGTACGTGTTTATTTTGTATTTTTTGAGACAGAATCTCGCTCTGTCACCCAGGCTGGAGTGCAGTGTCATGATCTTGACTCACTGCAACTCTGCCTCCTGGGTTCAAGCTATTCTCCTGCTTCAGCCCCCCCGAGCAGCTGGTATTACAGGCATGTGCCACCATGCTTGGCTAATGTTTGTGTTTTTAGTAGAGACAGAGTTTCACCATGTTGGCCAGGCTGGTCTTGAACTCCTGACCTCAAGTAATCCACCCACTTCAACCTCCCAAAGTGTTGGGATTACAGGCATGAGCCACTGTGCCCAGCCTTGAAGTACTTGTTTAAATGATCAGTGTTTATACCTGTTGATCCAGCAAGTTCACACTTGGACATTTCTTCTACAAGGAGCACAACTATGTGTCTGTATATCAGTGTTTCTGTAAGTTGCTGGAAGTATTGAAAAACTGGCAACAACTTAAATACCTTTCAAGAGGAGGCTGATAAACTATGGGCACACCTATAAAATGGAAATTCTGTACCATGCAACCATTATAAAGAATAAATTTTACGGTGCAGTGGCTCAGGTCTGCAATCCCAGCACTTTGGGAGGCCAAGGTGGGTGGATCCCTTGAGTCCAGTAGTTTGAGATCAGCCTGGGCAACATGGTGAAACCTGTCTCCACAAAAAAATACAAAAATTAGCCGGGCTTCGTGGCCCATGCCTGTAGTCCCAGTTAGTTGAGGGGAGGGGGCCGGGTGGTGAGACAGGAGGACAGCTTGAGCCCAGGAGGCAGAGTCTGCAAAGAGCCAAGATCGTAACCACTGTACTGCAGCCTGGGTGACAAAGTGAGACCCTGTCTCAAAATAATAAGAATAAAATAAGATTAATTCCACTCTACTGATAGGGAATGATGACTAGTAGGAGCTAGGCCGTTGCAGAAACGGGTGAAGTATAATTCCATTTTTATTTTTACAAAATCGTACGTAATCCTACACAATTTAAACGTATAGTGGTTTTTGTTTGTTTGTTTTTAAGGAATGGGGGTAGGGAGCAAACCAAACTGTTGATCAGGATTATCTCCTGCAGTAGAAATGGAAAGCAAGGATTTCGACTTTTCTTTTATCGATTTCTCCCAACTCCTTAAAACAAGCCAGTCTTATTTAAAAATAGTGTCAAATATAGTAAACTCTGGATTCTTTGCAAAACAAACCTCCAAGATAAGGTTTGATGTTGCTTCTGCTAAAATAAAGCTACGACACTTCCGTGCACGAAAAAACAGCCTCTTGAGGACCTGCCACCCACAGACCACCCAAGTGCCCCCACATCATTCTTGAAATCCTACCTGTGAAGCCCAGGAGGAAGTATAGCTAATGCCAGTGGGTCTAGGAGCTCTGGGGTGAAGACGCCTCCGGAAGGAAAACGGCAACAGAATTTATTCTACTTTTCCAAGTAAACAATCCTTCCACAGAGGCACTTCGGACAAGATGCGACGGGTACTTTTCACGTTTTCGATCTATCGGCCAAGATCCTATCACCTCAAAACAAGGAGACGAGGAAACCCTGGGATCTTGATCCCATTTCGATTGAGAAAACAACACGCTCCTTGCGAAGCGAAACGGGGCTGGCCGCGGGCAGCGTAGAACCACGCGAAGGCGTCGGGGCGGGCGGGCGCGGGGACCAGGGCGACCCGGTGCAGCGAAGGGGCCGAGCGGGCGGCGGGGCGCGCGGGGAGACAAGGCTGAGTGCACGCCGCCCGCGCCCTCGAAGGCGCGAGTCCGGCTCCTTCCTCCGTTCTTGGAGCCCCGCCGCGCCCTAGCGAAGGCTGCAGGGTCAGGTTCCCCGCACCGAGAAGCCCAGAAGCCCGGTTGTGGGCGCTCTGAAGATCCGGGACCCCGGCCTCCCTCCCCCGCCAGCTTTAGGGACTCTGGCGGCGTCTCTTAGCTGGGTGGACGTTCCTCCTTTCCCTCTCTCCTCCAAGCCGCTACCAGGCCGGGGGTGAGGCTGCACCTCAGTCTTCAGCCCCCAGGGCCGCGCCCGGGGCGGGTCGCTCCCCATTCAGCTAAGAGGAAGCAGCGGCCGGGGGGAGGCGAGGAACCTGGCCCGGCTCACCCGGCAAGACCGCGTTTCCCCCACCCTCGGCGCTTCCTTCTGTGAATGTGAATGGAACTAAGCGCTCCTTTCTCTCCCTCAATGGCCGGCGAGGGGAATTCAAATGCGGTCTTTGGGCGCTCGGTATGGGTCTGGACTTTGGTTTTCAGAGCCTGCGCGTCCAAGGTCGCAAGCCTTCCCCGAAGGAAGTGACAGCTGCGGCGGCGCAGGAGGCCCATCCTCGGTCGTTTAAAGCCACTTAAGGAATAAAAGCCCCCGAGAGAGCAAAACGACCACCCGAAACCTCGGAAGCGTCGGGGGTGCCGGGCCCAACGCCCCCACGTGTCACTGCCGGGGACTCGCGGGGGGCCGCTTCCTAGCGCTCGAGGCGCGCCCGCCTCATCCCCAGGTGTCGGGAACAGACGCCCACCAGGTGCACCAGCGGGTCACACGCCGCCTTCGGGCTGGCTGTGCTCTTCCGAACTGGGAGCGGAGAGTAAGGGGCTCGAGCCCGGGACGCCAGTCAGGCCTTCTGGGCTCCGGTTCAGGGTGTGTGCGCGCGCGGGGGACCTTATATGGGGGCCCTGGGTAGCACACGTGTCCGGCTTTTTGCTCCCAGACTCCGCACGCCTGGAGCGGCAATAGTGCCTGCCCTAGAAGGCCAGCGGAGAGTGCTCTCCACTAGGGTCCCGGGGAGGGTTTGGAGAACTGATGAGTTAAGTGCGCGACCCCAGGGGACAGAGGGCTAGTCGAGATTCGGCCAATGGCAGTAGTGGGCGGGGAGAAGACGACGCGGGGATCTGCGTGGGCCGAGTCACTTCCCTACCCTCGCCCTCTTGATGCCCCGCGGCCCCGCCCGCCCTCTTAATCCTGGCTCAGCCCTCAGGGCCCGCCCGAAGTCTACCGAGCCCGAGTGGCCCCGCAGCGCCCTGGAGGCGCCTGCTCCGTGGTGGCGCTCTCGGAGGTGGTGTCGGAGGTAGGCGCGGGGCAGGGCGTGCCCGGGGCCCTGGGCTGTGGTCTTCCCGGGCCGCTGGGGAGGGCCGCAGCACTAGCTGGCGCAGTTCGTTTTGGATGGTCGTTCTGTCCTCTCGGGGGCTTTGAATACCAAGTTGCAGATCCCTGAGGTCGGAGGAGGCCAGGAGAGGGGCGCCTTTGGAGGATCGGGAGGAGACGGGCCGCTGCCTGTGTTGTGGCTGACCTCTTCTCCTGACCCCGTGTTCTTTAATTTCTGAGTCATGACCCTGCTTGGTTTTCTTATTGGGCTCATTGATCTCAAGACCCGCCGGCCCTAAAGGGGCTTCATTCTTCGGCCTCGGTGAACTTGCTGCCTGTCTATTAAAACGCCATCCTTTCCTGGCGGCGCGGGGGCGGGAGGACTGGCAGTCGCCGAGGCTCTCCGCTTCCACCTGGCCAGGGCTAGTCCACGCGGCTCCCGAGGGACGACCCCAGGCCCCAGTAGTCCTGGTAGAATGACTGGAGTTTCCGAGGGACCCGGGGAATGTGGCAGACGCTGCCCACAAGGGAAAAAGGGGTGCAGGCGGTGCATCCTAGGGCAGCCAAAAGTGGCGCGCCCCTCCCCTGCGGGCATCAGGACCGCCAGGACCCGCGGGGTCAGACCGCTGGGCCGGAGCAGGTCGCGGTGTTCCTGGATCTGCCCGGGGGCTCAGGGAGCGCGTCTCCATCTGCGCGGTGCGACCCAGGGTCCTCGGCTCTTCCCTCCCAGCTGAGGGCCCAGGAGCGCCTGGAGCTGTCGCTTGTTCCAGTGCCCTCCGACCGCCTGCGCTCGGCTCCCGGCCCAGCCCCGGGTTTGGGAGGGCCCCACGGCTCCCTCAGACCCTACCAAAGAGTTTTGTAGGACAGAGGAGAAGGAAGGAGAGGGAACTTCAACGGGTTTTGCAGGAACCGGGTTGGGGGCGGAAAGCGGAGAGCGAGTGTGGAAAAGCGGCCGGGCTTGGGGAAGGGGTGCTTGGAGAGGGAAGGCGAAGGCAACACTAACCCGGAATTAAGAGTCGGACGAGATCCCGGCAGATTTCCGTTTGGGGCTTTTTTGTGTTTGCTTCTATTGCTGTTTTTCGTTTTGTCTTAATTGTGGGAGAGGGCTGGCGGGATCGCACTGGGGGCGTTTATACTGTTGCCTTGGATCTGGGGCTGGCTCGGGTGGAGGAGGCTGGCGGGGAGGCGCGGGTCGGACCCCGGGCAGCTCCCGCGCGGTGTCCTAAGCGGCGCCCGCTTTTCCGCAGAGCCGCCGAGCGTGCGGGCCCGGGATGGCTCTACCCCGGCCAGGTGAGGCCGCAACTCAGGACAAGGTGTGCTACCCGCCGGAGAGCAGCCCGCAGAACCTGGCCGCGTACTACACGCCTTTCCCGGCCTATGGACACTACAGAAATAGCCTGGCCACCGTGGAGGAAGACTTCCAACCTTTCCGGCAGCTGGAGGCCGCCGCGTCTGCTGTCCCCCCCATGCCCCCCTTCGCCTTCCGGATGGCTCCTCCCTTGCCGAGCCCGGGTCTGGGCCTACAGAGGGAGTCTCTCTACGATCTACCCTGGTACAGCAAGCTGCCACCGTGGTACCCAATTCCCCACGTCCCCAGGGAAGTGCCGCCCTTCCTGAGCAGCAGCCACGAGTACACGGCTGCCAGCAGTGAAGATCTGGGCCACCAAATCGTTGGTGGCGACAACGAGAGTGGCCCGTGTTGTGGACCTGACACTTTAATTCCACCGCCCCTTGTGGATGCTTCTCTGTTACCTGAGGGGCTTAGGACCTCCCAGTTATTACCTTGCTCACCCAGCAAGCAGTCAGAGAATGGTCCCAAACCCTCCAACCAAGAAGGGAAGTCCCCTGCTCGGTTCCAGTTCACGGAGCAGGACCTGCACTTCGTTCTGTACGGGGTCACTCCCAGCCTGGATCACCCAGCCAGCCTGCACCATGCGATTTCAGGCCTCCTGGTCCCCACAGACAGCTCTGGTAAAGGGAGTTCACATCATTTGGGAGTCGAATTGGATGGGAATGCAGGCAGGATGGGGAAGAGGCGCTTCCAGGTGGAGCTGAGGCTGTAGAGGGCGGAAAGGGGGAGGTATCTCCATGACAGCCAGGGCCGTCTAGGCTCACTTCTGAGGCCCTGCTTGCTTAACTGCATGACCAAGGTTGGTTTTATTGAGAGCTAAGGACCAAGAGAGAAATGGTTCCTGCAGTGAACTCCCAGGTAGGTTCAGATTCTATGCTAACATGCAATGACAGCCTTCAGCAGTTCACACCTAAGAGTCCCAGCTCAGCTAGCTACCCTGACCTTGACTTCCAACCTTTGGACTTCCAACCAGTCTTCCTTGACTAATCAAGCATTACCTATGATCCTCAAATTCTCTGAATTTGCCTAATGGGGTTAATTACATAACCTTCCATGAGGCTGTTCTGAGTCTCAAATGAGAAATTGTATATGGAATTGTATACAGTGAAATCATATATGAACAGACCATGTAAAATGAGCAGGGAAAAAGAGAAACAACAAATAAACCTCAAACTGGGATGATGGTTACTTCTAGGGAGTTAAGGAGGGAAACACCTTATAAAAGCACTTTATAATACATTTTTAATGAAAAATTGTTTTGTTTTAACCTGCCTTTTGCTAGGGTCTGATTCTCTTCCTCAAACGGTGGATAAAGACTCCCTTCAACTTCCAGAAGGTAGGCAGGACTCCTTGCATGGATTTCTTTCCCTGAACTAATGCCGAGTCAACTCTCCTCATTCTCTTTTCCTGCCTCTGCTTTCCCCTAGGTCTATGCCTCATGCAGACTGTGTTTGGTGAAGTCCCACATTTTGGTGTGTTCTGCAGTAGTTTTATTGCCAAAGGAGTCAGGTTTGGGCCTTTTCAAGGTAAAGTGGTCAACGCCAGTGAAGTGAAGACCTATGGAGACAATTCTGTGATGTGGGAGGTAAATCTGTTTCTGGTGGGTCTGCTGCTGAAAATGGTGCGGGAGACTAGTGGGGGGAAATCTTGGCCTTTGCCTTTCTGGGAGAGTCCTGGTCAGAGAGAGAGCACATCCAGGGCAGATATCTGTGGTTTGTGTTGCCTGTAAAAGGAAGGAATGGCCAGTGTTTGCTCCATGAGGATAGCACCTCTGCATGAATTCTGTGTTTTGTGGGTGCCTTACGTCATTTTAGTCTGGAAGATTAACTATGGAATATACATTTAAAGAATCAATGCGTTGTATTATATATATAGACAAAACCAAATGCTTTAGATATTATAGAGTGCTGAAAGTATGCTGAAGAGAATAAAAACAAGTTTTAAAATTCAATATTATTCACCTATAAAATTAGTCAAGGATTTAAAAAAACAACAACAGATACTCTTCAAGATCTAGTGATGATATATTAGGGATATGCTAGTGGACTGCATTTTATTACCTGCAGGAGAAAACCATTTGTCAGAATGTATCAGATACCTTAAAATGTTCAAAGTCCCTTGACCCTGAATTTCTACTTCTAGGAATATACTACAGGAAAATAATCTGAAATCGAGACTATGTGGAATATGTTAATCCCAGGGTTGTTTATAATAACAAAATGTTGGAGACAGTGAAATTACCAGCAGCAGAGAAAGAAATAATTTTTCGTGGTTTTTTTTTTCTTCTTCTTCTTGAGACGGAGTCTTTGTCTGTTACCCAGGCTGGAATGCAGTGGCGTGATCTCAGCTCACTGCGACCTCTACCTCCTGGATTCAAGCAATTCTGCCTCGGCCTCCCGAGTAGCTGGGATTACAGGCATGCACCACCATGCCCAGCTAATTTTTGTATTTTTAGTACAGACGGCATTTCACCATGTTGGCCAGGCTGGTCTCAAACTCCTGACCTCATGATCTGCCTGCTTTGGCCTCCCAAAGTGCTGGGATTACAGGCGTGAGCCACCAAACTTGGCCTTGAAAGAAATAATTTATAGCCCCATTAATATGCGTGAAAACTAAGTGGGAGTAAAATATAAAACTATTCAGTTGTGTTTAAGTGGTAGAATTAAATACGACGTTTTTGTTTCACTTACCTCTGTTTGTGAAATTAACATGCTCACTATAGGAATTTGGGAATCAAGAAAGTGATAAAAGTAAGAATCTTTTAGAATATGTTACATTAGGTAGGCTCAGTGGCTTACACCTAAAATTCCAGCACTTTAGGAGGCCAAGGTGGGAGGATCACTTGAACCCAGGAGTTTGAGGCCAGCCTGGGAAACAGTGAGGCCCTATCCCTACAAAAAATTTTTTAAAAATTTGCCAGGCGTGATGGTGCATGCATTTAGTTCCAGCTACTCAGGGGGCTAAGGTGGGAGATCATTTGAGCCCAGGAATTCGAGGCTACTGTGAGCTGTGATTGAGCCACTGCACTCCAGTTTGGGCGACAGAGTAAGACTCTATCTCTAAAAACAACAACAACAACAACAAAAACCCATTATGTGACATTACCTAGAGAGATGTCCTTAAACTAACAAATCTACGTTGGCATAAGTAGATTTATAAACCACTTGTAACTACATAGAAATCGGAATGATAGAAGTTTATTTGGTGGACTCAAGTGTGATATTTAGGTTGTAAGTATTAAAAAATTATTTTGTAGATTAGACCAAAAAAGAAGTACAATACAAACTTCATGTCTTATTTCATTTAGATATTTGAAGATGGTCATTTAAGCCACTTTATAGATGGAAAAGGAGGTACGGGGAATTGGATGTCCTATGTCAACTGTGCCCGCTTCCCCAAGGAGCAGAACCTAGTTGCCGTGCAGTGTCAAGGGCATATATTTTATGAGAGCTGCAAAGAGATCCATCAGAACCAAGAGCTCCTTGTGTGGTATGGAGACTGCTATGAGAAATTTCTGGACATTCCTGTGAGCCTTCGGGTCACAGAGCCGGGGAAGCAGCCATCTGGGCCCTCTGAAGGTGAGTTGCACACACTTACCTCGCCCAGTGAGGGCATTCCAGTAGAAGGACTGGGCTCTTTTCCACAAACCCTCCGTGCGCAGCTCCTGCCTCCTAAAGGCTAATGCAGAGGACTAACCAAGAGTGTCTCTAACCAGGAGGGCATTACCCAGGTGAAGGAAAGCATCCTCAGTTTCCCAAAGCTGCGGAAGCTACTCCTATTTATAAAGATACTTGTTCTTCTTCCCGACCTTCCGCCCCAAGAGTAAAACAAAATGTACTAAATGGACGTAACTTCTACCATGGGGGAGCCAGTTTCTGATTCATCTCTGCCCAGGCTAATGTAGCTGAAGTCAATTCACCAGAGCAGTGTTTTTCAAATGGTGGGTTGCAGAGTTGCATGTCTTAGTAGGGTGGGAAATCAATTTAGCGGTCGAGACCCACATTTAAAAAACAAAAAAAAAGAGTAAGTATAGAGTGGAATAGAAAATATTGATGGGAATCACTTAAGAGTAAGGATTGTTTTGTGAAATTTCGATTTCACATGGGCATATGTGTGTATGCTGGGTGTCAAGTATAAAATACATTGCCTACAATGGGTCTCAGGCAAGTTTGAGAAATATTGAGCTGGACTCTCACTCTCAAACTTTAATGTGGGAATGAATACCCAGGGATCTTCATGATGCTGGTTCCCATTCAGGGTAGCGGCCCAGGATTTGGTATTTTTATCAACTTCCAGGCTGTGCTGCTGGTCCTGGTCCCTGGACCACATTCCAGCAGCAAGGGGCTAGGGAACCACCAGCCCACTCCAGGGGTGAGACTTTGGAATTTGCACGTTAAATAAGCTCTCCAAGTGATTTCTAGATACACTAAAGTTTAGGAACTACTAATCTAGTAGGAGGTATATTATCTTGTATATACATTTATATACAAGATAAATGTATATTGCTGTAAATAAGAGAGAAGGCAGGCTGGATATGGTGGCTCACGCCTGTAATCTCAGCACTTTTGGAGGCCGAAGTGGGCGGATCACTTGAGGTCAGGACTTCAAGACCAGCCTGGCCAACATGGTAAAACCTCATCTCAGGCCGGGCACAGTGGCTCACGCCTGTAATCCCAGCACTTTGGGAGGCTGAGGCGGGCAGATCACCAGGTCAGGAGATCCGAGACCATCCTGGCTAACACGGTGAAAGAAACCTCGTCCCTATTAAAAATACAAAAAATTAACCAGGTGTGGTGGCATGCACCTATAGTCCCAGTTACTTGGGAGGCTGAAGCAGGAGAATCACTTGAACCTGGAAGGCAGAGGTTGCAGTGTGCCAAGATCGCACCAGTGTACTCCAGCCTGGGCAACAGAGCAAGACTCTGTCTCAAACAAAAAACAAAAAAACCTCTTCTCTACTAAAAATACAAAAATTAGCCAGGCATGGTGGCAGGCACCTGTAGTCCCAGCTACTGGGGAGGCTGAGCCAGGAGAATCATTTGAACCCAGGAGACAGAGGTTGTGGTGAGCCAAGATCATGCCACTGCACTCCAGTCTGGGCAACAAAGCAAGACTCTGTCTCAAAAAAAAAAAAAAAAAAGAGAGAGAGAGAAGGCAAATTATTATGATATAATAAATGTGTAAGGAACAGGTTTTTAAAAAAAAATGGGCCAGGCGTAGTGGCGCGTGCCTGTAATCCCAGCACTTTAGGAGGCCGAGGCAGGTGAATCACCTGAGGTTGAGAGTTCAAGACCAGTCTGGCCAACATGGCAAAACCCTGTCTATACTAAAAGTACAAAAATTAGCCGGGCATGGTGGTGGGCGCCTGTAATCCCAGTTACTGAGGGAGGCTGAGGCAGGCGAATTGCTTGAACCTGGGAGGCGGAGGTTGCAGTGAGCTGAGATTGGACCATTGCACTCCAACCTGGGCAAGAAGAGCGAAATTCCGTCTCAAAAAAAGAAAAAAAAAGAGTGAATTGCATCTGCATGCCTGTTTTCCTGCTAGACTGAGATGCTTCAGGGCAGGAAATAACCCTAAACACCTTAGTATCTCCTGCTTCTGGATCCAAGTGCGTACTGAGTGAGAGGAAGACATTAGAACTAAGTTGGAAAAAGCTGCTTAGGAATGAGATGAAATAAGGCATGTGTAAGGCAGAGGGAGAGAGGGAAGGCAATCAGACTCAGGGATAGTGAAGCAGAAGGCAGGGAAGTGTCCACCAGAAATCAGGGGATAAATAATGAGCAGTCATTATTTATCTAGTGATAAATAATGGTCCCAATGATGAGGGGCTGTCAGAATTGTTTTGGTGAACTATCTTCCTACTCCCCCAGGTATCTTATCTCCATGCTGGGTTCTCCCCGCCACTGAACCATCATAAGCCCTCATTCTGTTGCTTGTTCTGATCACCT
The DNA here is from genome assembly GCF_043159975.1 of Macaca nemestrina. NCBI lineage: Eukaryota > Metazoa > Chordata > Mammalia > Primates > Cercopithecidae > Macaca > Macaca nemestrina. The sequence continues at coordinate 75,251,297 of NC_092132.1, forward strand.
CTGATATCTGCATACAGGTTGAGTATCCTTTTTCTGAAACGCTTGGGACCAGAAGTGTTTTGGTGGGTGGTGTGGGTGTGGGAATGTAGGTAAAGATAGGAATGGAGGCAAAAATGGTTGGGATTCTCTATGATCTATGGAGCTCTAAGTTGTCTCGTACTTAGCACCAAACCAAGACCTGTTGGTCACTTCCTGAAATGTACCAACTCCTTTTGAAATAAAAGTCAACAGGCTGGGCATGGTGGCTCACGCCTGTAACCCCAACACTTTGGGAGGCCAAGGTGGGTGGGTCACCTGAGGTCAGGAGTTCACGACCAGTCTGGCCAACATGGTGAAACCCCATCTCTACTAAAAATACAAAAAATTAGCTGGGTGTGGTGGCGCATGCCTGTAATCCCAGCTACTCGGGAGGCTGAAACAGGAGAATCACTTGAACCTAGGAGGCAGAGGTTGCAGTGAGCTGAGATCGCACCACTGCACTCCAGCCTGGGCAACAAAGTGAGACCCCATCTCAAAAATAAGAAAGAAAAGTGAGCAATGGATTTGAAAAAGTACCTGCTTAATAACTGACAAGATGGCCGGGCGCGGTGGCTCACGCCTGTAATCCCAGCACTTTGGGAGGCCGAGGCGGGCGGATCACGAGGTCAGGAGATCGAGACCATCCTGGCTAACACGGTGAAACCCCGTCTCTACTAAAAATGCAAAAAATTAGCCGGGCGAGGCAGCGGGCGCCTGTAGTCCCAGCTACTCGGGAGGCTGAGGCAGGAGAATGGCGTGAACCCGGGAGGCGGAGCTTGCAGTGAGCCGAGATTGCGCCATTGCACTCCAGCCTGGGCGACTAAGCGAGACTCTGTCTCAAAAAAAAAAAAAAAAAAACAAAAAAAAACTGACAAGATGGTTGTCATTATCCTTTTGAGAAATCATTATTATTTTTTGAGATAGGGTCTCACTCTGTCACCCAGGCTGGACAGAGCAAGACTCCATCTCAAAATAAAGAAATAAATAAATAAAGCAAAATATTGTGTAAAATTGCCTTCAGGTGGGCCAGGTGCGGTGGTTCATGCCTGTAATCCCAGCGCTTTGGGAAGTCGAGGCAGGCAGATCACCTGAGGTCATGAGTTTGAGACCAGCATGACCAACATTGTGAAACCCTGTCTCTACTAAAAATACAAAAAAATTAGCTGGGTGTGCTGGCGGATGCCTGTAATCTAAGCTACTCAGGAGCCTGAGGCAGGATAATCGCTGGAAACTGGGGGGCGGAGGATGCAGACAAAGCAAGACTCCATCTCAAAAAAAAACAATTACCTTCAGGCTATGTGTATAAAGTATGTATAAAACAAAACATAAATAGACTTTATATTTAGACTTTGGTTCCATTCCCAAGATACCTCATTATGTATATGAAATATTCCAAAGTTCGAAAAAATCCTGAAATCCAAAACACTTCTGGTCCCAAGCATTTCAGAAAAAGGATACTCAACCTGTATGCTATTAACTGGAATAGTATGCAGATATCAGAGGCAATCAGAGCAAGCAACAGAATGAGGGCTTATGATGGTTGAGTGTGGGGGAAACCCAGCATGTAGAGAAGATACTTGTGTTACAGTTCTGAATCAAGTGATACCTGATGCTTACAGCATTGTTTTGAGGACATATATTTTGGACAATGGAGGGAGACTTGTAAACGACTTAATTTGTTGGGAATAATTATAAATGAATGCTAATTTGTTAATCCATTAATATGAATGGTTTGGATGTGATAAAAAGGAAAGAAAAATTAAAATTCCATTGCATTCTCAAATGAGTTTTTTTCCCCAAAGGCTTTTTGGCCAGGATTGGTGGTAGGTGGGAGCCTTCCCCTTTAAGGTCTTGAGTGGTGAGGGAAGGGTCTAGACTGTATGTGGGCGGGTTATTTGAATATGTAAGCATTCCCCTCTTGTGAGGGAGAGGGAATTTCTGTGTGTGTTTTGGGGTGTGGAGTGTGAAGAGATAGGGGGAGGGAGGATAGGGAACAAGATAAAATTAGGAAGGATAGGGAACAAGATGAAATTAGGTTTCATTTCTGCTTAAGTGGTTGTTCTTAAGCGAACTCAGTACTGAAACTATTCTAAATTTTGGTGTGCTTTATTGCTTATGTTTGTAAAATTGCTGACCCTCTCTTCCCTTCCCACCCCAGGAAGCAGGAAGGATAGGTATTTCTGACCAGTAAAAATTCTACCTCTGTGCCAAAAAAGTGTCCCAGCACGGGGATTCTGAGAGTATTAGCACCTCAATGAAAGTGATAGACAGAGCAGGGCAATGGATCGGCCTGGGGTTGGCAGTTGCCTTCCTGGTTATTTACTTAATGAATAGTTTATTTCCTTAGCCACCTGTTAAATGTGCCTGGGATGTAGTTGTCAACTAACAAAGTCCCTGATGGACAGCTTCCCTGCTGTCCTGATGCTGAGAAGATTTCTATCTGCAGACTCTTGCATATAGACTCACTCTTGGCTGCTCTTCCTCCCTGGGGTCAAACAATGAAGTCTCAGTGGTGCATTCATAGTCAAAGCCACTTTATCCTCTGGAATCCAGAGTGTCCTCTGCAGGGATGCTTTTGTAGGTGGCCCCTGTTCTCTCGCCTTCCCCCAACACATAGACACCCCTGGATGTGGGACCTGCTTTGCTAGAGTCTAGCTACACCCTCTCTAACTTCTCTCCTCCTCCCTCCTCCATTGATAAAAACAGATTTACCTCTCTCAGTCTTACCTGCCATTCACTGATAGTATCACTCACATTGGTAAGACTCAGTAAGTATTAGAATTAAATTAGTCATCACAGTAACCCTGTGCATTAGGGAAGTCAAGATGCTTTCACCCTTACTCTATACACAAAGATTCTAGCTGTGGAATCTGCCACAAGTTTTGAGTAATGACGTATAAACTAAGAAGGTCCCTCGAACTTCGTAGAATGGAACAGCACTGTGAAGCCTGGGAAGTCAGCTGCGGGTGTCCTGGTGACTGCCTGAGCTTGTAACTCAGGCTAATCTTAAAGGCACAAAGAGAAATAGGTTGGCCTCAGTGTATTAACCTTGTAACAAATGCTAGGCAGGAATGTGTTCAAGAGCTGCAGGGTTGCACTGCTCTTAAATGGAGCTAGTGGAAGGGTCTCTTCAATAGTACATTTCAAGGAACAAAAGGGAAAGAGAGCCTATAGGTTAAGATATTTAAGAGACATAGCAACCATATACAACATGTAGACTTTGTTTGAATCCTAATTTGAATGGACTGACCAGAAAGTAATTAAACAAATACATATGTGTGTATATAAGTACATATATGTTTCTATAAAAGAATAAGAGTTAATTGTTTAGGTATGACAGTGTGGCAACGACATTATGTTTACGCCTTTTTTTTTTTTTTTTTTTTTTTTTTGAGACAAGATGTTGCTCTGTTGCCCAGGCTGGAGTGCAGTGGCTCAATCACTGCTCATTGCAGCCTCAACTAACTTCCCCAGGCTCAAGCAATCCTCCTGCCTCAGCCTCCTGGCAACTGGGACTAAAGGCGTGTACTATCATGCCCAGATAATTTTTATTATTTTTTTATAGAGATGAGATCTTACTATGTTGCCCAGGCTGGTCTCAAACTCCTGAGCTCAAGCGATCTGCCCACTTCAGCTTCCGAAAGTGTTGGGATTACAGGCGTGAGCCACTGCACCTGGCACAATTATGCTTTTTTGTGTGTGTGATGGAGTTTTGCTCTTGTTACCCAGGCTGGAGTGCAGTGGTACAGTCTCAGCTCACTGCAACCTACGCCTCCCAGGTTCAAGTGATTCTCCTGCCTCAGCCTCCCAAGTAGCTGGGATTACAGGCATGCACCACCACGCCTGGCTAATTTTGTATTTTTAGTAGAGACGGAATTTCACCATGTTGCCAGGCTGGTTTTGAACCGTTGACCTCAGCCTCCCAAAGTATTGGGATTACAGGTGTGAACCACTGTGCCTGGCCACAATTATGCTTTTTTTTTTTTTTTTTTTTTTTTTTTTTTTTTGAGACGGAGTCTCGCTCTGTCGCCCAGGCTGGAGTGCACTGGCCGGATCTCAGCTCACTGCAAGCTCCGCCTCCCGGGTTTACGCCATTCTCCTGCCTCAGCCTCCCGAGTAGCTGGGACTACAGGCGCCCGCCACCTCGCCCGGCTAAGTTTTTGTATTTTTTTTAGTAGAGATGGGGTTTCACCGTGTCAGCCAGGATGGTCTCGATCTCCTGACCTCGTGATCCGCCCGTCTCGGCCTCCCAAAGTGCTGGGATTACAGGCTTGAGCCACCGCGCCCGGCCCACAATTATGCTTTTTAAAAAAAGTCATCTTAGGCCGGGCGCGGTGGCTCAAGCCTGTAATCCCAGCACTTTGGGAGGCCGAGACGGGCGGATCACGAGGTCAGGAGATCGAGACCATCCTGGCTAACACAGTGAAACCCCGTGTCTACTAAAAATACAAAAACTTAGCCGGGCGAGGTGGCAGGCGCCTGTAGTCCCAGCTACTCGGGAGGCTGAGGCAGGAGAATGGCGTAAACCCAGGAGGCGGAGCTTGCAGTGAGCTGAGATCCGGCCACTGCACTCCAGCCTGGGTGACAGAGCGAGACTCTGTCTCAAAAAAAAAAAAATAAATTAAAAAAAAAAAAAAAAGTCATCTTCTAAAGATTACAGTTAGATATTTTTGAGTCAAAGGATGAATTAGTATTAAAATAATCTACTATGGGGAGTGGTGATATAAATGAAAGCAAAATTAGTTATGAGTTGGTCAAAGCTTGGTGTTTGGCACTTGAGGGTTTATTACACTGTTATTTTCATTTTGGTATATGTTTACATTTTTCTGGAGTAAAAAGGTTTTTAAAAATTATCTTGCTGGCCGGACACGGTGACTCACGCCTGTAATCCCAGCCCTTTGGGAGGCCGAGGCAGGTGGATCACAAGGTCAAGAGATGGAGACCATCCTGGCCAACATGGTGAAACCCTACCTCTACTAAAAATACAAAAATTAGCCGAGTGTGGTGGCACGCCCCTGTAGTCCCAGCTACTCGGGAGGCTGAGGCAGGAGAATCACTTGTAGAGGTTGCAGTGAGCCAAGATCGCACCACTGCACTCCAGCCTGAGCAACAAAGCAAGACTCTCTCTAAAAAATAAAAATAGGCCGGGCGTGGTGGCTCAAGCCTGTAATCCCACACTTTGGGAGGCCGAGACGGGCGGATGATGAGGTCAGGAGATCGAGACCATCCTGGTTAACACGGTGAAACCCTGTCTCTACTAAAAAAAAAATACAAAAAACTAGCCGGGCGAGGTGGTGGGCGCCTGTAGTCCCAGCTACTTGGGACGCTGAGGCAGGAGAATGGCATGAACCCAGGAGGTGGAACTTGCAGTGAGCTGAGAGCCGGCCACTGCACTCCAGCCTGGACAACAGAGCAAGACTCCGTCTCAAAAGAGAAAAAAAAAAAAAAAATTATCTTGGCCAGGCACAGTGGCTCACGCATGTAATCCTAGCACTTTGGGAGGCCAAGGGAGGAGGATCACCTGAGGTCAGGAGTTTGAGACCAGCCTGACCAACATGATGAAACTCTGTTTCTACTAAAAATACAGAAATTAGCCAGGCGTGGTGGCAGGCACCTGTGATCCCAGCTACTTGGGAGGCTGAGGCAGGAGAATCGCTTGAACCTGGGAGGCAGAGGTTGCAGTGAGCCAAGATCGTGCCACTGCACTACAGACTGGGCAACAGAGCAAGATTCTGTCTCAAAAAAAAAAAAAAGAAGATTCCTCGTTAAGTAGCCAAAAGAACTATTGGCTAACAATAAATAAATAAATACATACATACATACATAAATACATAAACAAATAAATAAAATATCCTTTTGAAGGAACTAGGGAGGAAAGTAACTGAAGAGACATTGTGTTTGCTGTGTTTGACAGAGTCTGCAGAAGGCTACAGATGTGAAAGATGTGGGAAGGTATTTACCTACAAATATTACAGAGATAAGCACCTCAAGTACACCCCCTGTGTGGACAAGGGCGATAGGAAATTTCCCTGTTCTCTCTGCAAACGGTCCTTTGAGAAGCGGGACAGGCTTCGGATCCACATTCTTCATGTTCATGAGAAGCACCGGCCTCACAAGGTGAGTATTAGGAGGACACACGACCCGCCATCACGTTCTCTCTCCCTTCCCAAGCTCCTGAACACGGGGAGTTGCCTTGTAGGTGCTAGCTGCATGGCTGTGCTGCCGACGGACACCCTCTCTGAAGGAGGAGAGGATAGTATTACCCAACAGGCATGCGTGAATAGGCACAGCGATACACACGTGTTAGGATGCATGTACCAGCAGAGGGAGGAACATGGAGGAAGGAGTGTCCACGGCCACCTGGACACGTGGATTATGAAAGATGCACAGAAGTGGCCTTGAGCCAAGTATAGGAGGACAAATGGGGTATCTGATTTATACTGGTGGCAGGGTTAGTTGGGCAGGGGAAAAGGGTCTAGCCGTTCCAGGCAAGAAAGAATCTGGCATGTGCTCCTGGGGAAATGCACCTTGTTCCATATCTGTGCAAGTGTGTTGACGGGTATAGGTGAGGAGGAAGCGAAGGCATGGTGCTTCCAAAGAGCGGAAGGCCTCTACCGCAGGCCGAGGATTTTGTAAGACAGAAAAGCAGTAATGACATTAGGGAGCCATTCCAGATACCTGGATGCTCTGCTAGGCTTGGTGCAAAAAAGTACAAATACACCCTTAGGCTTAATTAAAAGGAGGACAAGGCTTGGGCACAGATGTATTCCTTTTTTTTTTTGAGACGGAGTCTCCTCTGTCGCCCAGGCTGGAGTGCAGTGGCGCAATCTCGGCTCACTGCAAGCTCCGCCTCCCGGGTTCACGCCATTCTCCTGTCTCAGCCTCCCTAGTAGCTGGGACCACAGGCGCCCGCCACCACGCCCGGCTCATTTTTTGTATTTTTTTTTTTAGTAGAGATGGGGTTTCAGCATGTTAACCAGGATGGTCTCCATCTCTTGATCTCGTGATCCTCCTGCCTCAGCCTCCCAAAGTGCTGGAATTGCAGGTGTGAGCCACGGTGCCCGGCCAGGCACAGGACACAGATGTATTCTTGCTTAACTGTTGGCCTTGTCAGAACTACCTCAGGCAGCTACGATCTTGAGCCCATTTTCCTGTTTTGAAAATTGAGAGTAATCATCATAAAATTGTCCTTATTTCTTCCTTCCTTCCTAAGCTTCTGGAAAAGTCATGTTTAATTACTATATTATTTGTATATATAGTATATATAGTGTATATATACTATATATTTGTTATGCTATAAAATTTGAATACATTTACAATTATCATGTATTTGTGTAATTCTAAAAGGATTTTAAAATATCAGGATGGTGAAGGTATTTCTCGCTTATTAGACTGGCAAAAGTGAAAACTATCCAGTATTCTGATAGTGAAAAGTTTGAGACTGCATGTTCATCAACACAAAACTGATTATATAAATGATGGCTTACTGGCCAGGCGCAGCAGCTCACGTCTGTAATCTCAGCACTTTGGGAGGCCAAGTTGGGCAGATTGCCTGAGGTCAGGAGTTCGAGACCAGCCTGGCCAACATGGTGAAACCCCGTCTCTACTAAAAATATAAAAACATTAGCCAGGTGTGGTGGCGAGCACCTGTAGTCCCAGCTACTCTAGAGGCTGAGGCAGGAGAATTGCTTGAACCCTAGAGGCAGAGGTTGCAGTGAGCGGAGACTGTCGTTGCACTCCAGTCTGGGTGGCAAGAGTGAGACTCCATCTCAAAAAAAAAAAAAATTTGTCTTATCAAGCAAAAACTAGATTACGGAAGATGTATAGAATGCTTGCTCTCTTTGAAATCGGAGGACTGTCGACCAGGAGGTCAGTAGATGACAGGACTGATGAGGAAGCTGGTGATAGTGAGATGATAGCTTACTCTTCAACAGATGAGGTGCTCTTACAGTAGAGTAGAGAACAATTTTTTTTTCCCTTTTTTTTTTTTGAGACAGAGTCTCGCTCTGTTGCCCAGGCTGGAGTACAATGGCATGATCTCAGTTCACTGCAACCTCCACCTCCTAGGTTCAAACAATCCCCCCACCTCAGCCTCCCAAGTAGCTGAGCTGAGGCTATAAGTACGTGCCACCATGCTCAGCTAATTTTTTGTATTTTTTGTAGAGATGGGCATGTGGTTCGCACCTGTGGTCCCAGCCACTCGAGAGGCTGAGACGCCAGAATTGCTTAAACCTAGGAGGCGGAGGTTGCGGTGGGCTGAGATCGTGCTATGGCACTCCAGCCTGGGCAACAGAGTGAGGCTCTGCCTCAAAAATATAAATAAATAAATAAATAAATAGATCTGCTCTCTCCTCTGCGCCTAAGCATGCCTGGAAAGAGGATGTGAAAGCTCGGAAACCTTTCTCAGAGGAAAATAGTTTTTTCTCTTTAGTAAACATAATTTCCTTAAAAGTGATGTCAAAACCAAAGGCCTTCTGCTTTATCCCTGGCAACCCCTCCGGTGCTTGCACCTCTCTAGTAGTTTACTTCACCTGGTGTGAAATTCCTGAGACAGTTTCGAGAGGAGTTGCCAAGGTCAAGACTTTGGAGAAACAACATTAATTATTCACAGCGTGTGTACAAAATATTAACCTCTTCATGAAAGTTCAACATGTCTCAGATCATCTGCTACTGTGCCTTGCCATGGTGGCTTACATGTTCATTGCCACCCCTCCTTGACTTCTAGCTCCTGGTTTCTAGCAGTGTGGAGCACATAGTAGGTACTCTGTAAATCATAGATAATTGTTGAGTTAATTGTACAGTGCTTGTAGTTTACCCATAGCGCTGTGAGGAAGGCAGAGCAGGTATTTTGCCCATGAGCAAGATCGGAAAACTAAGATTCCAAATTTAACTGATGTGCTGTAGTCACGCAGCTACCTGTTGAGAGAGCAGGACTAATTCAGGCCTCTGCCATACACCACAAACTTGTTCAGTTCCTACATTCCACATCTGAAGCAAGAGTTCTCTCAGGTCAGGTGCCGTGGCTCACGGCTATAATCCTAGCACTTTGGGACGCCAAGGCAGGAGGATCTGTTAGAGTTCAAGTCAAGGCTGGGCAACATAGTGAGACTTCATCTCTGCAAAAAAAAATTTTTAAGTTAGCTGGGCCGGGCGCGGTGGCTCACGCCTGTAATCCTAGCACTTTGGGAGGCCGAGGCAGGTGGATCACAAGGTCAAGAGATGGAGACCATCCTGGCTAACGCCGTGAAACCCCATCTCTACTAAAAATACAAAAAATTAGCTGGGTGTGGTGGCACACGTCTGTAGTCCCAGCTACTCAGGAGGCTGAGGCAGGAGAGCTGCTTGAACCCAAGAGGCGGAGGTTGCAGTGAGCCGAGATCGCACCACTGCACTCCAGCCTGGATGACAGAGCGAGACTCCATCTCAAAAAAAAAAGTTAGCTGGCTTAGTGGCGCGCACCTGTATTCCCAGTTACTCAGGAGGCTGAGATGGGAGGATTGCTTGAGCCTGGGAGTTCCAGGCTGCAGCGAGCCGTGATTGTGCCACTGCAGTCCAGCCTGGGTAACAAATTGTGATCCTGTCTCAACAAAAAAATAATAATTTTTTTTGAAAAAGAGTTCTTCTCTAACCCCAGGTAAATGCAAGATTGAAATGGACTTGTTAGAGGAAGATGTGATTTCAACTATATTTTTCTTTTTCACCTCAGTGTTCTACATGTGGGAAATGTTTCTCTCAGTCTTCCAGCCTTAACAAACACATGCGAGTCCACTCTGGAGACAGACCATACCAGTGTGTGTATTGTACTAAGGTAAATGGAACCTCTTACTAAGGGATGTGTCCTGAGCTCTGCTTGGGTGTCTATGTATAAGAACTTGAAACAAAGCCTGGCTTAATGAGTTCTTGGTAAATGTTAGTCAAGTATCAGCGCAGTCCTCATTTCCACCCCTAAATATGCTCGACTTTGCTAAAGATGGTCAAATATAACCAACCTCCTATTGCCAAGCTGGCATTTAGGGTACATGTAGTAAAATACATTCCAAATTTGTGGAGACCTGATGACCTATTACATAGTATTTAAAAGCACTAGCCAGGTGTGGTGGCTCACGCCTATAATCAAATTTTCCGTGCATTGGTGGCTCATGCCTGTAGTCCCAGCTACTTGGGAGGCTGAGGCTGGAGAATTGCTTGAGCCCAGGAAGTGGAGGTTGCAGTGAGCCGAGATTGCACCACTGCACACTCCAGCTTGGGTGACAGAGTGAGACACTCTCTCTCAAAAAAAACAAGGGGTGGGGGGCGGTGGCTCAAGCCTGTAATCCTAGCACTTTGGGAGGCCGAGTCGGGCAGGTGGCTTGAGATAGGGAGTTCGAGACCATTCTGGCCAACATGGCAAAACCTCATCTCTACTAAAAATACAAAACTTAGCTGGGCATGGTGGCACATGCCTGTAATCCCAGCTACTTGGGAGGCTGAGGCAAGAGAATCACTTGAACCCGAAGGTAGAGGTTGCAGTGAGCCAAGATCGTGCTACTGCACTCCAGCCTTAGTGACAGAGTGAAACACCATCTAAAAAAAAAAAAACAACTCACTATTTTGTAGTATTTAAGAGCACAAACTTGGCCAAGTTTCAAGTCCTGCCTCTGGTGCTTACCTAGCTATGCCACCCTGAGCAAATCCATGAACTCCTGCTAGTTTCCACATTGATAAACTGGGGAGATTAGTCTTTACCAAGTTGTTGGATAACATCAGTAAAATATATGAAACTCTTGTAACAGTGCCTGGCACAACATAAAAAGTAGTACTGGAATGTTAACTGATACTATTACTACTTTAATCTGTGAAGGATGCTACTGATGTAATTTTCTATAGGAGCATTGCAGAAGCGGCATCTAGTCTATGTTACACAGAATACAGAGTTGTAAAAACAGATGAGTCATGTGGTTAGACATTGCTGTAATAGAAACAATAGGTTGACCACGCTTTAGACATATTACACCAAAATAGGTCTGTGCTGTCCAATGTGCAGTTAGCGGTTAATCATATGTGGCTATTTCAATTAGTAAAGACGAAGTAAAGTTGAAAAATTCAGTTCCTAGGTTGCATTAGCCGCATTTTACATGCTCAGTGGCTCCATGTGGCTAGTGATTCCCAAGCTGGACAGCGTGGGTTCAGAATATTCTCATTATTGCAGAAAGTCCTGTTGGAAAGCACTGGTATAGCTTATGTTTCTGTCACTGAGTCATTTACTTTTTACAATAAAGCCGCAAAAGAAGTAGAGGCTGTCCTACAGCTACTTCTAAGCCTCTCAAAATGAATAAAAACATGAGTCTACCAGATTAGGGCAACTAATACCTCCAAAGTGTGTGTCAATAGAATGAAAATAATTGGCATAGAAACACACTGCTGAGCCGGGCACAGTGGCTTACACCTTTAATCCCAGCAGTTTGGGAGGCCAAGGTGGATGGATCACCCTGAGGTCAGGAGTTTGAAACCAGCCAACATGGAGAAATACCATCTCTACTAAAAATACAAAAATTAGCTGGGCATGGTGGTGCACCTATAATTCCAGCTACTTGGGAGGCTGAGGCACTAGAATCGCTTGAACCTGGGAGGTGGAGGTTGCAGTGAGCCGAAATCACGCCACTGCACTCTGACATGGGTGATGGAGTGAGATTCTGTCTCAAAACAAACAGACAAACAAATAAAACAAACCTACAAACCATCTCAAAAAGTTTAAATTAAAAAGAAGAAGAAGAAGAAGAAGAAAACCAGTAAGGCACTGACTTATGCAAAGACACTGGCCAATATTAGCTTCTGGTTGATATTAGCTTCTCCTTCTGTAATGAGGTTTGTCCTGAAGTATGATCCTAGGACCCACGTCAGAATTGCTTGTTTAAATGCAGGCTCCTGGGTCTCATGTCAGATTTTTTGGGTCACACTCTCTTAGGTAGGGTTGGCAATCTGCTTTTTTTTTTTTTTGAGACGGAGTCTCGCTCTGTCGCCCAGGCTGGAGTGCAGTGGCCGGATCTCAGCTCACTGCAAGCTCCGCCTCCCGGGTTTACGCCATTTTCCTGCCTCAGCCTCCCGAGTAGCTGGGACTACAGGCGCCCGCCACCTCCCCCGGCTAGTTTTTTGTATTTTTCAGTAGAGACGGGGTTTCACCGTGTTAGCCAGGATGGTCTCGATCTCCTGGCCTCGTGATCCACCCGTCTCGGCCTCCCAAAGTGCTGGAATTACAGGCTTGAGCCACCGTGCCCAGTCTTTTTTTTTTTTTTTTTTTTAAAGAGAGGGTCTTGCTTTGTTACCCAGGCTGGAGTGCAGTGGTGCCATCATAACTCACTGCAGCCTTGACCTTCTGGGCTCAAGTTATCCTCCCACCTCAGCTTTCCAAATAGCTGGGACCACAGGTTCATGCCACCATGTCTAGGTAATTTTTTTACTTTTTTTTTTTTTTTGAACGGAGTCTCGCTCTGTCCCCCACCCAGGCTGGAATGCAGTGGCGTGATCTCGGCTCACTGCAAGCTCCACCTCCCGGGTTCACGCCATTCTCCTGCCTCAGCCTCCTGAGTAGCTGGGACTACAGGCACCTGCCACCGCGCCCGGCTAGTTTTCTGTATTTTTAGTAGAGATGGGGTTTCACCGTGGTCTCGATCTCCTGACCTTGTGATCCGCCCGCCTCGGCCTCCCAAAGTGCTGGGATTGCAGGCGTGAGCCACTGCGCCCAGCTAATTTTTACTTTTTGTAGAGGTGAGGTCTTGCTATGTTGCCCAGCCTGGCAATCTGCTTTTTTTTTTTTTTTTTTTTTTTTTTTTTTTAATACAGAGTCTCACTCTGTTACCCATGCTGGAGTACAGTGGCTCAATAACGGCTCACTGCAACCTCCGCCTCCTGGGTTCAAGAAATTCTCCCATCTCAGCCTCCCAAGTAGCTGGGATTACAAGTGCATGCTACCATGCTCGACTAATTTTTGTATTTTTAGTAGAGATGGATTTTCACCATGTTGGCCAGGCTGGTCTCGAACTCCTGACCTCAGGTGATCCACCCACCTCGGCCTCCCAAAGTTCTGGGATTACAAGCATGAACCACTGCGCCCAGCCAGCAATCTGCTTTTTTAAAAACTGGACCTCCAGATAATCTATCCACTGAAGAACCACTGTTCTAACATCCAGTGCTTCTCAAAACCAGCCAGAAGGACACGTCAGTGGAGTCCTTTCTGATTAAGGCTACTGCTGATGACCAGAAGTGCTCTTTGTCCTTAAAACTCAAGGTTTGTCCCTAAGCATGAGCAACAATGAAATTAACGCCTTAGTTTAATTGGTTGTCCAGCTCATGGAAGTTGACTTTTTCTTGTACTCTGTGTTTCTGTTCTCTGCAGAGGTTCACTGCCTCCAGCATACTCCGCACACACATCAGGCAGCACTCCGGGGAGAAGCCCTTCAAATGCAAGTACTGTGGTAAATCTTTTGCATCCCATGCTGCCCATGACAGCCATGTCCGGCGTTCACACAAGGAGGATGAGGGCTGCTCATGCAGCATCTGTGGGAAAATCTTCTCAGATCAAGAAACATTCTACTCCCATATGAAGTTTCATGAAGACTACTAGCCCTGCCAGGCACAATGACTCATGCCTGTAATCCCAGCACTTTGGGAGGCCGAGGCGGGTGGATCACTCAAGTCCAGGAGTTCGAGACCAGCCTGGGCAACATGGTGAAACCCCATCTCTACCAAAAAAATACAAAAATCAGCCGGGGGTGGTGGCACATGCCTGTGGTCCCAGCTACTCAGGAGGTTGAGGTGGGAGGATGGTTTGAGCACAGGAGACGGAGGTTGCTATGAGCTGAGATCGCCCCACTGCTTTTCAACCTAGGTGACAGAACCAGACCCTGACTCAAAAAAAACCAAAAACCAAAACAAAAAAAACCCAAAAACGGCTAGCCCTCAGAGTGTGGAGACAATGTAAAAACAAGGGATTCAGATTCTATTTCCTTTTATGGGTTATAGAAGTCCCTGCAGTTGGCCGGGTGGTTCACGCCTATAATCCCAGTACTTTGGGAGGCCCAGATGGGCAGATGAGCTGAGGTCAGCAGTTCAAGACCAGCCTGGCCAACATGGTGAAACCCTGTCTCTATTAAAAATACACAAATTAGCCTGGTGTGGTGGCACATGCCTGTAATACCAGCTACTTGGGAGGGGAATTGCTTGAACCCAGAGGCGGAGGTTGCAGTGAGCCAAGAAAAAGGTAGATTTTTCTCTACTATTTGCCTTGGGCCTCCAATTATACTATGTGGTCATCATGTATTATATTTCTTTATAGAAAAGATTCTTTTATATATATAAAGAGACAGAGAGGCAGGTCCCAACATGTTACCCAGGCTGGTCTCAGACTTCTGGGCTCAACTGATCCTCTCGCTTTGGCCTCTGAAAGTGCTGGGATTATAGGTGTGAGCCACTGCATCAGGCCTAGAACAAATTCTCTAAAAATTCACTTATCATACTGTGCACTTGGCAGAAACAAAAACAAACAAAAACCCCACTAAATAAATAAATAAATAAATATTAATTTAAAGCCAGGTGTGGTGGCAAACACCTGTAGTCCCAGTTGCTTGGGAGGCGGAGGCAGGAGGATCCCTTGAGCTCAGGAGTTTGAGGCTGTAGTGCTCTGTGATCACACTTGTGAATAGCCAGTGCACTCTAGCCTGGAAACAGCAAGATTCCCACCTCTAAAATATACATAAAGAAATTAAATACAAATAAAAATTTGGATGGGCACAGTGGCTCATGGCTATAATCTCAGCACTTTGGGAGGCTAAAGTGGGCAGATTGGTTCAGCCTGGGAGTTCCAGACGAGCTTGAGCAACATGGTGAAACCCTGTCTCTCCGGAAAAAAACAAAAAAAAGACTAACCAGGTATGGTGGCACATGCCTGTAGTCCCAGTTACTCAGAACACTGAGGTGGAAGGATCAGTTGAGCCTGGGAGGTCGAGGCTACAGTGAGCCGTGATGGTGCACAGCCTGGGTGATAGAACGAGACCCTGTCTCAAATAAATAAATACAAATAAATAAGAACTCATTCGAGTGAGAGCTTCATTAGTATTGTAACTATCTTCAGTCATGAATTAATATTCCATCTTTATTTTGATTAATTTTAAACACTTTGTTCCCACCCCTCCTCCACTACATGACAAATGCCAGTTAATGTGTTTAGCTCCAAAGTTACTTGGAGGGCACAGAAGTTATTTGTCCCACCATCTGTGATGTTAAGTAATTGGGGAAGAAATGGGATAAGCAAATGAAGAAAGGCTAAAAAAAAATACCGATATTGCTCTAGGTTTAAACCTGATTTCATTACTGATGAATAGAAGTATGAAATAGACAGGATATTTTGGGGGGTTTTTCTAATTAGCTAGTTCTTGCTAATACAGGATGCAGAGCACACAAACACACAGAGGCCCACTGAAAAGAAAAATGTGCTCTGCATGGTATCCTACAGCTGATGCAAGTGTTCGGGGAATGGGTTTCTCTAACATGCACAGAGACATCAGACTCAACTCATATGTGGATCATAATAGCCAACATCTATGGAGCATTGACCCTGTGAGATGATGCCACTGAGTTTACCACTTTACAGATGAGGAAATTGAGACTGAGAGAGATGAAAGAAGTGGGGCAAGCTGATTTGCCTTTAAGAGGCAAAGCCACCTCTGCCCAGCTCCAGAGCCCAGCCTCCTAACTAGCCTCTATGCCCAGTTTATGGATCCTGTTAAGAAAATTAAAAAAAAAAAAAGAAAATAGCATTTTTTTGGGCCAGGTGCAGTGGCTCGCTCATGCCTGTAATTCCAGCACTTTGGGAGGCTGAAGCGGATGGATCACCTGAGGTCAGGAGTTCGAGACCAGCCCGGCTGACATGGCAAAACCCCATCTCTACTAAAAATACAAAAATTAGCCAGGCATTGTGGTGCATGCCTGTAATCCCAGCTACTCGGCAGTTTCAGGCAGGAGAATCGCTTGAACCTGGGAGGCAGAGGTTGCAGTAAGCCGAGATGGTGCCACTGTACTCCAGCCTGGGTGACAGAGAGAGACAGCGTCTCAAAAGAAAAAAGGAAAATAGCATTTTTCTGGAGACTATCCATCCCATTCTTCTCTATATTAAGTTAAGCAACAACAGACTGAAATACCACGTGGAAGATTTGAGACCAGAATGAGCAGGATAAAAGTGCTTCGAAGGCAGCCACAGCTGCTGAGGATCTGTCCCATCCCAGCCGTGTTTCTGCTGACCGCCTGGGGATCTGCTGCACCCTCCACCCATGGCCACAAATGGAGCAAATTCAATACGAAACAGATGCCCCTTCCAGAGGGAGGTTCCCAGCTCTAGCTCAGTCCTTTGAGAGAGAGATAGTGCAGGTGGAAAAGCAGTGACAGATTCTACTCTAGGGAATTATTTGCTGCCTTGCTGAAGTCTGAGTAATTTATCCTAATGGGAATGTGCCCTGTTGTTTTAGGACTGTTTTACTTCGTGTTAATTAAGACAGAACAATGGTCTTTCGAAGAGATGGGGGCTCATTGTATAATTAGACAGCCTTTCCTTAATTGCTGGTTCCAAATGTATTACTTGAAACATTTTCTTACTGTTATGGGTTTAAACATTATTTTTAATCAAATAGTAAAACAAGTCATCAGAAACTGGTGTGATCCCAATTTTTTCACTCATTGAATAATTCAAATTAACAACTTCGTTCTTTGAACTAGAATAGCAGCAAAGGGAGGCAGGGTTTTTTGTTTTGTATTTTGCTCTTTTCTAACAGTCATTCAAATATATGCATGCCAGTAATTGAATAATCAAATAACAATACTGTATAATGGATAATGCATCCTATACTAACTAGAAAATTTGGGGGACCATTTCATTTAATATCTGTTTACTCAAGTTTTGGTCATATTGATAGGATTACATATTTCAATTTTTAATTTGGAAATACAGTCATTCATAACACAACATCATTCTATAGTAGTACCCTGAAGCTCTTTTATGTTTATTTTTTTTAATGTATATTATCAGCCAGGTGCAGTGGCTTATGCCTGTCACCCCAGCACTTTGGGAGGCTGGGGCGGGAGGATCACTTGAGCCCAGGAGTTTGAGACTAGTGTGGGCAACACTTTAAGACCTGTTTTAAAAATATATTAAACAATTTTTTAAATGAAATGTTTGTGATCTATTTCTAAAACTAATTTGAACCAGTTTAAAATAATAATAAAAGCTGTAGACAGCTGGGTGTGGTGGCTCAAGCCTGTAATCCCAGCACTTTGGGAGGCCGAGGTGGGTGGATCACCTGAGGTTGGGAGTTCGCGACCAGCCTGACCAACATAGAGAAACCCTGTATCTACTAAAAATACAAAATTAGCTGAGCGTGGTGGTCCATGCCTGTAATCTCAGCTACTTGGGAGGCTGAGGCAAGAGAATCACTTGAACCCGGGAGATGGAGGTTGTGGTGAGCCGAGATCATGCCATTGCACTCCAGCCTGAGCAACAAGAGCAAAACTCCGTCTCAAAAAAAAAAAAAAAAAAAATCAATAGACTAGGACAGTCAAAGTAGAAGACAAACCACCATGTAGAATGTAAAATGAGATTAAAACTCTACGCTAATATACTTATTCTGGCTGAACATTTTTAGATGCAGCATAGGGTATAACACAGAGAATGTAGATTTTGGAGTCAGGCAAACTTGTATTTCTCCACCATTTCCTCGTTGTATAATGTTGGAAAAATCATTTGATTTCTGAGGTTTAACATCACATCCATAAAACTGAAGAACCATTGCTTTATTTGATTTATCCTCCCAGTCCCTGCAACTACTAATTAGGAGACACCATTAGAATGCGGATTGCAGGCAGTATGGTGTACTTACTGGGAATAATGATACCAATGGAACACAGTTTTGTTATTTTATTGTCAGAAATACAGAACTGTTTCTGGAGCTACAGATGGAATTTAGAGATCTCCTGAGGTAGTTTTTCTGCTTATATTTCTTTTCCCTACGTGAGTCTATATCTGATAATTGTACATCCTTTCACTCATTAGAGTAAAAAAAAAAATGTGTAAAGAGGGACATTTAAAACCCTGAAAAAACAACTAGGCAAAAAGTAAAGTGGCATCCCTGATACTGATGGTGCTCTTAATGAGCCCTCAGGGTGTCCTCCTTGAATCTGGGAAACTTGGCAGTTGCAATGAACAAAACAATCATGGTAGATAGATGCTTGGGACCTCAATGGGCCTGCAGAAGGCTCAGTGTTCTGGCCACAAAGTTATAGCTCATTTGTACCCAGGCAAAGCACAGGGCAGTCTGGGGTTGGTAGGAGCTGCCATTCCAAGTATAAAACAGGTAAAATCACAAATACTGTCCTAGACTATCTGTTATTGGTGGATCTGATTTTGACATGATAGACTGCAGAATATTTTGCTCAGACATCATTTTTAAGGGTGTTCAGAATGCTTTGTGAGGCTGGGCACGGTGGCTCGTACCTGTAAGCTCAGCACTATGGGAGGCAGAGGTGGGCGGATCACCTGAGGTCAGGAGTTCGAGACCAGTCTGGCCAACATGGTGAAATACCGTCTCTACGAAAAATACAAAAATTAGCTGGGTGTGGTGATGGGCACCTGTAATCCCAGCTTCTTGGGAGGCTGAGGCAGGAGAATTGCTTCAACCCAGGAGGCGGAGGTTGTAGTGAGCTGAGGTTGCATCACTGCACTCCAGCCTGGGTGACAGAGCAAGACTTCGTTTCATGGGAGGAAAAAAAAAAAAGAGTGTTTTATGACTCTAGGGGCAGTAACTGAGTAATTACAATGAACTCTTAAATTTATGAACCCTGCCCAAAGTTCAGGGGAACAGATTTGTACATTGAATTATTTCAGTAGAAACACTGAGCTAGAATCCCATATCATAGAACTTTTTTGTGGTGGCTGAGCACCATGTCTCACGCCTGTAATCCCAGCACTTTGGGAAGCCGAGGCAGACGGATCATTTGAGGTCAGGAGTTCAAGACCAGCCTGGCTAACTGGTGAAACCCAGTCTCTACTAAAAATACAAAAATTAGCCAGGCGTGGTGGCATGCACCTGTAATCTCAGCTACTCGGGAGGCTGAGGCACAAGAATTGCTTGAACCGGGAGGCAGAGGTTGCAGTGAGCTGAGATCGTGCCACTGCACTTCATCCTGAGCGACAAAGTAACACTGTGTCTCAAAAAGGAAAAAAAAAAAAGAACTTTTTTGTTATTTGGCAAATATTAAAATAGAATTACCAAAATTATTTTGAAAGGAAAATGATGTTAAAAATTATATAAAATAGGCCAGGCGCGGTGGCTCAAGCCTGTAATTCCAGCACTTTGGGAGGTCGAGACGGGCGGATCACAGGTCAGGAGATCGAGACCATCCTGGCTAACACGGTGAAACCCCGTCTCAACTAAAAAATACAAAAAACTAGCCGGGCGAGGTGGCAGGCGCCTGTAGTCCCAGCTACTCGGGAGGCTGAGGCAGGAGAATGGCATAAACCCAGAAGGCGGAGCTTGCAGTGAGCTGAGATCCGGCCACTGTACTCCATCCCGGGCGACAGAGCGAGACTCCATCTCAAAAAAAAAAAAAAAAAAATTATATAAAATAGAGATAAATGTATTCCTCATTGATATTCTCTTCATAAAGTATGGGAATCTCATATAGAAAACAACCGTTTTCTATGTTATTCAAAGAGGTTACATGTTCAAGAAATAAAAAGTACTTCCACTTTTTAATGCAAAAAATTTTCACCACATCACTTTGTTGGTGTAAAGGAGCTTAAATAAAACAAATTCTACTATTTTGAAATGAGATATTTAGCCCTAATTACAACTAGGATAGAGAATGTTTAGGGAGAAGATTGGCTCTATTTTTGCACATGATCTCAGGATATTCTTGTCACTGTCAAATTGTTTTTCATCTTAAATTATCTCAGAATTCTTGTTTATTTATTTATTCTCGAACTCCTGACATCAGGTGATCTGCCTGCCTCTGCCTCCAAAGTGCTGGGATTACAGGCGCAAGCCACTGCACCCGGCCAGAATTCTCTTTTTAAAAATAAATTTTAGCCAAGGGCGGTAGCTCACGCCTGTAATCCCAGCACTTTGGGAGGCTGAGGCAGGCGGATCACAAGGTCAGGAGATCGAGACCACCCTGGCTAACACGGTGAAACCCTGTCTCTACTAAAAATACAAAAAAATAGTCGGGCATGGTGGCAGGCGCCTGTGGTCCCAGCTACTCAGGAGGCTGAGGCAGGAGAATGGCGTGAACCCGGGAGGCGGAGCTTGCAGTGAGCCGAGATCGCACCACTGCACTCCAGCCTGGGCGACAGAGCGAGACTCCATCTGAAAAAAAAAAAAAAAAGTGGTCTTCCATTTGCTTCTGTGGGGGGAAGGTAGGGGGTGGGGGACGGGGCAGGAGTTGAGACTGAATTTCGCTCACTCTGTCGCCCAGGCTGGAGTGCAGTGGCGCATGATCATGGCCCACTTTAACCTCAACCTCTTGGGCTCAGGTGATCCTCCCATCTTAGCCTTCTGAGTAGCTGGGACTACAAGCATGGGCCACCACGTCCAGCCAATTTATTTTATTTATTTTCTTATAGAGATGGGGATGTCACTTTGTTGCCCAGGCTGGTCTCTAGCTCCTGGGCTCAAGCGATCTTCCGGTTTCCTGGGCTCAAGCGGTCTTCCCGCTTTGTCTTCCCAAAATGTTGGGATTACAGGTACAAGCCACTATGCTGGGCCCAGTTGTGTTCTATTTGGCATCTCTATATCTGTATCAATTATTTTTTCCAATGTTTGCATATGTAATGCACAATTTTTTTTTCTTTTTTCTTTTTGAAACGGAGTCTCCCTCTGTCACCCAGGCTGGAGTGCAGTGGCGCGATCTCGGCTCACTGCAAGCTCCGCCTCCTGGCTTCAGGCCATTCTCCTGCCTCAGCCTCCCGCGTAGCTGGGACTACAGGCGCCCGCCACCACACCCGGCTAATTTTTTTGTACTTTTAGTAGAGACAGGATTTCACCGTGTTAGCCAGGGTGGTCTCGATCTGCTGACCTTGTGATCCGCCTGCCTCGGCCTCCCAAAGTGCTGGGATTACAGGCGTGAGCCACTGCTCCTGGCGCAAGCACAATTTTTAATGTGTTAATAATGAAAATATTATGTAAGATTTTTCTTACCTAATATATTATTTTTTCAATTCTTTGGGTTTTTTGTTTTGTTTTGAGACAGAGTCTCTTTCTGTCACCCAGGCTAGAGTGCAGTGGTGCTCTCTCTCTCACTGCAACCTCAGCCTTTCAGGCTCAAGCGATTCTCCTGCCTCAGCCACCTGAGTTGCTGGACCCACAGGAGCACGCCACCACGTCTGGCTAATTTTTTGTATTTTTGGTGGAAATGCGGTTTCACCATGTTGCCCAGGCTGGTCTTGAACTCCTGAGCTCAAGTGATCCGTCCGCCTGGATCTCCCAAAGGCTGGGATTTCAGGGTTGAGCAGCCATGCCTGGCCTTTTTGTGTATTTATTTATTTTAAAGAGACAGGGTCTCACTTGGTTGCCCAGGCTGGTGTGCAGTGGCCATTATAGCTCACTCAGACTCCTGGGCTCAAGGTATCCTCCCGCCTCAGTCTCCTGAATAGCTGGGGGTTGGGAGTGGGGTTTGCATTATTAACCAATGCACGTACTGAGATGCAGCCAGAGAATGCAGAGGGAAAACTGCAAAACAAAATCACCCATTTTATCCCCATTAAGCTTGCTTTGGGGTCAGTAGGATTTTTTTTTTCCTTTGGAAAAGTTTCTTCAACCTTACTGCTACCAGGCTGCGCAGACCTGACCTAGGGAAGAGCCCTCTAGGTGACTTCTACTCCTCCGGGTTATCTGATTTAAAGGTTCCAGAGCCAAATTCTCTTAAATTTGATTTTGAATCTGTCTTCCACTAAAACTGTGCAGGGTGTCTTCCAAGGTTGCTGTTTCAGATTCTCCTTAGAGGGAACCTGCCATCTCTATTTCCCAGTTCTTAAATACTATACCAAAACCCTTCAGCCCTAAAACCCCCTCAAGGCAAGTCCAAGGTGGGCCTCTCTATTCCTGATGATAACAGGGGGGTCTGAAATCTTTCCTGTTGACTAGTAGCTTAGGTTATGGCTGGGCAGTCAAGAGCGGGTGTGACATGGGATTCCAGTCTTCTGCACGTGCCCAAGGGGAGGACTGCAGGGCCTGGGAAGGCCAGCACAAAGATAATGCTCCAATATAAGGCCCCTTAGGGCCCTCCAGGCTCAGGCCACCTGAGGGTTTTGAGCCTGCAGACTCAAGTGCCCAGTAGAGTTTCCAGGAAGAAGACCCTTGAACACTGTCAGCCAGGAACTTTTGCAATTGCCAATTTATGAACTGCAAAGGCCCCTCCTGGTTCACCAGTTACCTGGGTGCTTACATGCAGTTGTTTTTTCAAGATGTGGCAAGATTTGAGAGGGAGAGAAAGTAAATACGAAGAAATGGATGTTTGTAAACTGTATTACTTGAATAATAAATACAAAATGACTTTCAAAAATAGAGATCTGTTTGTGAATTACAGTATATTAATCACAAAATGCTTAAAGGCAGAATAGGGGGAATTCTCTCTGAGAAACCTAAACTCACAACCCAAACAGGACGAACACTATGATTCCACTAATATGTGGTACCTGGAATAGTCAAATTCACAGAAAGTAGAATGGTGGTCACTGGGCCTGCACGTGTTACTGTTTAATGGTTACAGAGAATCAGGTTTGCAAGATGAAGAGTTTTGAAGCTGGATAATGGTTGTGGCTATACAACAATGTGAATGTACTTAATGCCGCTGAATGTGAAGTAACTCAGGAATGGGAAACCAAATCTCGTATGTTCTCACTCATAAGTGGGAGCTAAGCTATGAGGATGCAAAGGGATAAGAATGATATTAATATAATGGACTTTGGAGACTGGGGGAGAAGGGTGGGAGGGGGGTGAGAGATAAAAGACTACATTTTGGATTCAGTGTACACTGCTTGGGTGATGGGTGCACCAAAATTTCAGAAATCACCACTAAAGAACTTACCCATGTAACCAAAAACCAACTGTTTCCCCAAAACTAGTGAAGAAGGAAAAAAAAAAAGCCAGGCTCAGTGGCTCACGCCTGTAATCCCAGCACTTTGGGAGGCCGAGGTGGAAGGATCATTTGAGACCGGGGTTGCAGACTAGCCTGGGCAACATGGAAACCCCATCTCTACAAAATACAAAATAATTAGCCAGCTATGGTGGCGTGTGCCTGTAGCCCCAACTACTTGGGAGGCTGAGATGGGAGGATCACTTGGGCCCAGGAGGTCGAGGGTGCAGTGAGCCATGACTGTACCACAGGGACTCCAGCCTGGGTGACAGATGACAGAGTGAGACCCTGTCTCAAAAGAAAAGAAATTTTAAAAAAGTTTAGACAATAAATGTTACGTCTATTTTACCACAATTTTAAACAATCATTTTAAAATATTTATTTATTTTTTTAATTAGACCAATGACAGATGCTACAAGTGGACTAACCGTATGAATCCTGGGGCTCTAATGGTACCGTCCCAACGGACGGCTTTCCCCTAGCTCTGAGAGGCTTTTCCCCTGCTGTCTCGTCTTTGTTCCCAGCTCTTCCTATTGGATCCCAGCACTGATGGCAGTGTGAGGGCTGCACACTCTCCACTCCGGGGAGAAGCTTTACTTTTCAGAGTGTTTACTCCAGGCCCTCTCTCTAAGTGGCTACCTGTCAGTTTCCATTTCAGCTCTACCTCTACTTACAGGACTGCTGACCACCAACTGACATATTACCTGTATTGATTCTCTAAGAGCTGTCGAGGTGGAGGGAAAGACTATTCTAAGGCAACCCTGAGCTCTTAGCTGAGTGGGATCATAAAACGCCCCCATTAAAGGTTTCATTCAATAACAATCTTTGCAAAAGTAAATGGACATCAGTCTCCCACCCCCACAACTAATGCAGAGGCCATTATCAATGGGCAGAGAACACTGAACTGCGGCAGTATCAGTTTCCACATTTTCAAATGATTCCTTTAATGAAAAGCTGCATTCTTCTCAGGTCATAAAACACCAAGGAAAAGTCTATTCATTTAGCTGTTGTACATATTAGCTTATTTATTTATGGCTAATGCTGCCATCAGCATTCCCTGGGTGTAGAGTTAACTCACTTAATGATTGGTTGATAAATTGCTAAAAAGCAGAGAGGTTGAAATTGCCTATCATGCGGGGTGATTTAAGTTTGTTTTTTCATTTCAAATACAAACTCACTGTCTTTATACTCTATTTTAAATGATCCATCTCACATAAGGTGTTTTATATTCGCATGCCTATTTGATCCAGAGCGCACAAAGACTGATTTTCAGCCACGTGCCTAGGATATAAGCATATTGTCATCATTTTACCAAAAGAGAGATCACATCCATTAGCTATTTGAAGTAGATCTTCACCACCAAATTGTGGACTCTTTTATTGCAAAAATCATCTTCTCATTCTTTCCTTCTCTTGCTCCCTTCCCCCCTCCCATCATTCTCTCCTTAAATAATTACTGAGTAGGAGCATCTCAGCAATTTTATGTCTTGCACAGCAGGGACTCGATGGTTTTTGATGCAATCTGCTTTGGGGAAAAATAGTGCCTAAATGAGATAAGTCATGAATGGGTCTCGGAAAACAATTGAACTCTACACCTTGGTGTTTTCTGAACATCAGGGTTCAGAACTTCATTTCCTATTTGTACAATTCTAAAGATACTGTACTTAAAAATGTCCACCTGGGCCGGGCGCGGTGGCTCAAGCCTGTAATCCCAGCACTTTGGGAGGCCGAGACGGGCAGATCACGAGGTCAGGAGATCGAGACCATCCTGGGTAACACAGTGAAACCCCGTCTCTACTAAAAATGCAAAAATTTAGCCGGGCGAGGTGGCAGGCGCCTGTAGTCCCAGCTACTCGGGAGGCTGAGGCAGGAGAATGGCGTGAACCTGGGAGGCGGAGCTTGCAGTGAGCTGAGATCCGGCCACTGCACTCCAGCCTGGGTGACAGAGCGAGACTCCATCTCAAAAAAAAAAAAAAAAAAAAAAAAATTAAAAAAAAAAATGTCCACCTGTATTTACTTGATAATGGCTGATGTGGAAATGATGGAAGATAAGAGTAATGAAATGTTGACAGCAAAATGTGTTCTTTCATTAAATTACCCTCTTTTCTTTGTTAATCGAAATATACATGTAAAAGTCTGAAAGAAACTACAAAGTGAGGCCAGGCGCGGTGGCTCACTCCTGTAATCCCAGCACTTTGGGAGGCTGAGGCGGGAGGGTCACGAGATGAGGAGATTGAGACCATCCTGGCTAACACGGTGAAACCCCGTCTCTACTAAAAATACAAAAAAAATTAGCCGGGTGTGGTGGCGGGCGCCTGTAGTCCCAGCTATTCGGGAGGCTGAGGCAGGAGAATGGCCTAAACCCGGGACGCGGAGCTTGCAGTGAGCTGAGATCCTGCCCCTGCGTTCCAGCCTGGGCAACATAGCAAGACTCCATCTCAAAAAAAAAAAAAAGAGGCCCTAAAGGTCAGTTGCTAGACCTTCAAAATTATGTTCTGCTGAAGCAAATGGAGCAGAAGGCGGGCTGCCAATCAGCCCACAGCAGAATCAATAACTACAGTTTAAAAATCTGAGAGCTCTGCAAACCCTGGTCCCAAGGATACTCCAACTTCCATGTCTAGCAGGCCTGTCACTTCCTGAAATATGTGCTGCCCTCTGATGTTCCTCCTCACTCCCAGTTCCTGGGGTACCTTTACATGCTTCCTGCATTCAACCTGTAAATGTTTGTGCCCTGTGCTCTTGTCACTGTGCTCTCCGTCCCTGAACAGTCTCCTGTGCTGCCATAGCTTGCTTTGATTGCCATCTGTACACTGACAATTCCTACATTTTGATCTGTCTTTCTACATGGAATCTCTACTTGTGTGTCTCAGAGGCAACTCACTTTGACACGTCTAAAACTAAACTCAAGATCTTTCCTACAAACCTGACAGTGTCTCCACCCCATCCCCAGGTCCCTATCTGAGGAATGGCACCACTATCTACTGCCCTAGCAAGCTGGTTGTCCCGCCTCACATCCAGTTGCAATTCATCTCAGAAGTCTAAGGCCCTCATCTCAACTCAGCTGATAAAATAACTTTTATATTTATTCTTGCCCCAATCCAGATCATTTTCTTCCCAGCTAGAGGCATCTTTTCAAAACACAATGTTATCACTCTTTTGCTTAAGCCCCCTGCCCCCTTTTTTCTTTCTTTCTTTCTTTCTTTCTTTCTTTCTTTCTTTCTTTCTTTCTTTCTTTCTTTCTTTCTTTCTCTTTCTTTCTTTCTTTCTTTCTTTCTTTCTTTCTTTCTTTCTTTCTTTCTTTCTTTCTTTCTTCTTTCTTTCTTTCTTTCTTTCTTTTCTTTTTCTTTCTTTCTCTTTCTTCCTTTCTTTCTTTCTTTCTCTCTCTCTCTCTCTTTCTCACTCCCTCCCTCCCTCCCTTCCTTCCTTTCTTTCTCTTTTCTTTTCTTTTTTTTTTTTTGAAACAATGTCTCTGTCATCCAGGCAGTGGCACACTCACAGCTCACTGCAGCCTTGACCTCCTGGGCTCAGATGACCCTCCCACCTTAGCTTTCCAGGTAGCTGGGACTACAGACACACACCCAGCTAATTTTTTATATTTTTGTAGAGACAAGGCCTCACTCTATTGCCCGAGCTGCTCTTGAACTTTTGGGCTCAAGTGATCCTCCTGTCTCAGCCTCCCTAAGTGCTGAGATTACAGGTGTGAGCTACTGTATCTGGACTCAAGACCTTGTAAAAGCTTCACATTTGTAGTCCAATTTTTTTTTTTTTTTTTTTTTTGAGATGGAGTTTTGCTCTGTCACCCAGGCTGGAGTGCAATGGTGCGATCTCGGCTCACTGCAACCTCTGCTTCCCAGGTTCAAGCAATTCTTCTGCCTCAGCCTCCTGAGTGGCTGGGATTACAGGCACCCGCCACCACACCCGGCTAATTTTTGTATTTTTAGTAGAGACAGGGTTTCACCATGTTGGTCAGGCTGGTCTTGAACTCCTGACCTCATGATCCATCTGCCTCGGCATCCCAAAGTGATGGGATTACAGGTGTGACCCACCGTGCCCAGCCTCTGTAGTCCAAAATCTTTAACACTAACCTACAAGGCCTTGCCTCTTTCTCCAACTAGGTCTAGGTCTTTTTTTTTTTTTTTTTTTTTTTTTGAGACGGAGTCTCGCTCTGTCGCCCAGGCTGGAGTGCAGTGGCGCGATCTCGGCTCACTGCAAGCTCCGCCTCCCGGGTTCATGCCATTCTCCTGCCTCAGCCTCCCGAGTAGCTGGGACTACAGGCGCCCACAACCGCGCCCGGCTAATTTTTTGTATTTTTAGTAGAGACGGGGTTTCACCGTGGTCTCGATCTCCTGACCTTGTGATCCGCCCGCCTCGGCCTCCCAAAGTGCTGGGATTACAGGCGTGAGCCACCGCGCCCGGCTAGGTCTAGGTCTTGGGCTCCCTTTAGAACTCTGTTATGGCCACATAAACTTTCTTCCGGTTTTTTTTTTTTTTTTTTTTGAGACAGAGTTTTGCTCTTGTTGCCCAGGCTAGAGTGCTATGGCGTGATCTTGGCTCACTGCAACCTCTGCCTCCTGGGTTCAAGCGATTCTCCTGCCTCAGCCTCCCGAGTAGCTGGGATTACAGACATGCGCCACCACACATGACTAATTTTGTATTTTTAGTAGAGACAGGGTTTCTCTATGTTGGTCAGGCTGGTCTCGAACTCCTGACCTCAGGTGATCCACCCACCTCGGCCTCCCAAAGTTCTGGGATTACAGGCGTGAGCCACCGGGCCTGGCCCTCTTCCCGTTTTTAACAAGCCAAACTGCCTTCTGCTTCAGGGCCTTCGCTTATGATATCCCTTCTGCCTGGAATACTCCCGACTCTTCTGGAATCTAGCTCTGAGTGCTGACAGCCTGGATTGGGATCCAGGCTCCACCATTTAACCAGCTGTATGACCTTTAACTTCTGTAGCCATTAGTTCTCTTATCTGTAAAATGGGGTAAATAATAGTACTTACCTGATTGGGCTACGGTAAGGATTAAGTAAGATCCTGCGCACAATCTTATCCTTAATGCAGTGCCTGTCTTTAGTGTTCAATAAATGTTAGATATTAATGTCAATATTATTTCCTTCTGTGTCCCCAACAAGCATACTGGCCTGCATATAATAGGTGGCTCAACGAATAGTTGTGAAATGAATAAATGAATGAATGAATGTGCAAACAATATGATCTGGCCTTCCCTTTGTTGTCATTACTTTGGAACTAAAATATTCCCAAGTAAGTGACAGCAGCCACCCAGGGCACATGACAGCGTGAAAAAGAGGAGAGGAGCCGGGCGTGGTGGCTCACGCCTGTAATCCCAGCACTTTGGGAGGCCGAGGCGGGCGGATCACAAGGTCAGGAGATCCAGACCATCCTGGCTAACATGGTGAAACCCCGCCTCTACTAAAAATACAAAAAATTAGCTGGGCGTGGTGGCGGGCGCCTGTAGTCCCAGCTACTCGGGAGGCTGAGGCAGGAGAATTGCTTGAACCCGGGAAGCGGAGGTTGCAGTGAGCCGAGATCGTGCCACTGCACTCTAGCCTGGTGACAGAGCAAGACTTTTATCTCAAAATAAAAAATAAATAAATAAATAAAAATAAGGTGATGCCTTTACAATAGAATACCCCATCTGACCATGATCTACCTGCGTAAAGACCTTGTCACTCTTGTGTATTCTCAAACTCACTGGTAGTTAAAAGATATGAGCACACCTATTCTGCTAAACCTATAGACTGGCACAACCCTTTAGTAAGCAATTAAGCACTGTGCACCAAAAGGTCTGCAGTCTTTCTTTTCTTTTTTTTTTTTTTTGAGAGGGAGTCTTATTCTGTCACCCAGGCTGGATGCAGTAGCACGATCTCGGCTCACTGCAACTTCCGCCTCCCAGATTCAAGTGATTCTCCTGCGTCAGCCTCCCAAGTAGCTGAGATTACAGGTGCCCACCACCACGCCTGGCTAATTTTTGTATTTGTAGTAGAGATGGGGTTTCACCATGCTGGTCAGGCTGGTCTTGAACTCCTGACCTCAGGGGATCCACCTGCCTCAGCCTCCCAAAGTGCTGGGATTACAGGCATGAGCCACCACGCCTGGCCAGGTCTGTAGTCTTTAACCCCCAAATTTCAGTTCTAGGTATTCCTTTTAAAGAGTCAGAAATGCAAAGATATATGAACAAGAACGCTAGCAGCACTCTTTTTGATGATGAAAACTGCTAACAGCCTAAATGTTCACCAGTGGGACTTGTGGCACATTGCTAAAATTGAGTATTGGGTGGTTATTAAAACTGAAGTTTTTCAAAGACTGTTTGGCATTCTTTCTACAAACATTTTTGAGAACCTTCTTCATGACATTGGGAAACGCTCACAATACAATGCTAAGCTGAAAGTAATCCAAATTCTCTGTATAGCAAATTATCTGTATAGCAGGTTTATCTATGGGGCACTTATAGATAGTTCTTCATTCAAGACAGGTAGCAACTATTTAATCCATTTTCCAGGCATTAGTAGCTGAGCAGGTGGAAATTAGATGGGAAACCCTCCTAACAAGCGTCCACAACCCTTATTTGAATTATTTCACAGCTGTCTTTATGGACTGAAGTTATATGCCACCCAAGCCTGGTCTGTCACTCCAATGAATCTTAGTTTCCTTATATGTCAAATGGAGAGGTAGGATGACATTATTATTGCTACAGCTTCTATGAACAAAATATGCAAGGCAGGCGAGGTCTCAGTTATCCTTTGCCATTAGCAGATCTTTGTTTTACGGTAGCTTTTAGAAAGGCCGAATGGTGTGCAAAGCTGATAAGCATTTGAATTAGAGAACTCAGAAAAGGCATTTTTTTTTTTTTTTTTTTTTTTTTTGAGACGGAGTCTCGCTCTGTCGCCCAGGCTGGAGTGCAGTGGCGCGATCTCGGCTCACTGCAAGCTCCGCCTCCCGGGTTCACGCCATTCTCCTGCCTCAGCCTCCCGAGTAGCTGGGACTACAGGCGCCCACAACCGCGCCCGGCTAATTTTTTGTATTTTTAGTAGAGACGGGGTTTCACCGTGGTCTCGATCTCCTGACCTTGTGATCCGCCCGCCTCGGCCTCCCAAAGTGCTGGGATTACAGGCGTGAGCCACCGCGCCCGGCCAAAAGGCATTTTTTTTTTCTCCTGGTCACCAGCAGCCTCCAACTGGGCGATGGAGAAGGAGAGAATCACAGAATGGGTGTCCTGTTGGTTTTGGGGGCAGGGGGACAGCACGGCAGATTCTGAGGAATACGATAATGGCTCCCGGGGATCCTCCAGCAGATGCCCCCAGGCGGGGCCGGCAGATGGCCAGGACTCCCTCTCCCGGTTGCTTCCCCGGGGAGCCGCGGCCACCTCGGGTTCCTCTTCCTCTTCGTTTTCTGGTCTCGAGTGGGAGTCGATCTGGTCTCTGCTCTCAGACATTAAGGCCATCCCTCCCCACCAGTCAGGGGCACTGGGAGCGGAGGCCCCAGCGAGGCCCCTCCCGACCTCTGTGAAAGCCTCAGGGAGACTTCTGGGGGAGGGGACGCCTAAGGTCACCGCGGCGAAGGCACTCGAGGGTCTAGAGGGGCTGTTTGAAGCCTTTCGGGCCTAATCAGAGCTCTACATCAGAAGGCATTTAATTGGCCTTGAAATTTCCGATCGATTCCCGAATTCAACACACTTTGGAAAACGTGCCTTGAGAGAGGAACCGGGCGAGAAGGGGTGCAGACACGTGGACCCCAGCTCGCGTCCTCAACCCGCCTCGGGATCTGGGAACCACAAGCCCCGCCCCTTTGTCCCTCGCATCCACCCCCTGCACCCCAGCAGAGGCCGAGGATCCCGCCAAGCTCAACCCGACCCCGCCGCCGGCACTCCTGGGGCGCGCGCATTCCAGACTCTTAGGGCCAGTGTCGGACGCCAGAGCCCTTCCTGCAACTCCCGGCCGCTTCATGAACCTGACAACCTCTAGGGAGGCGAAAGGGAGAGTGGATTTGGAGAGGAACAAATTCCATATATTTAAAATAACGTTTTTCTCCTAGCCTTACAAAAATAACATTGCGGGCAACCTATACCCGGCATTCAGCCACCTAGAGATAATCACTCTCTAATCTCTGCCATCCAGATTATGTCTACGTGTTTTCTCTTTTCACCAGAAACTGTTCTGCAAACAACTTTCCCCCCGACTTAGTGTGCAGTGAGCATTTCCTGTTGATAGTATTCTCCGGTAAAATGACTTGAAACGTGAGCACTAAAGTCCACCAAAAAGATTGGCCTGGCGCGGTTGGCTCACGTCTGTAATCCCAGCACTTTGGGAGGCCGAGGCGGGTGGATTACGAGGTCAGGAGTTCAAGACCAGCCTGGCCAAGATGGTAAAACCCCGTCTCTACTAAAAATACAAAAAAAGTTAGACAGACGTGGTGGGGGACACCTGTAATCCCAGCTACTTGGGAGGCTGAGGCAGAGAATTGCTTGAACCCGGGAGGGGGAGGTTGCAGAGATCGCGCCACTGCACTCCAGTCTGGGCAACAGAGCAAGACTCCATCTCCAAAATAAATAAATAAATAAATATAAAATTACCATAACTTACAATCGACTATTGTGAAACATTTAGGTAGCTTACAATTTTTGAGTATTACAAATAGCTGTGCTAAACATCTGTGTAGGTTTAATAACATACCTACATCCCAGACTGTTTTTCACTTGAATAAATTTCTAGACGCGAACAAATGGAAGAAAACATAGGTAAGGAATGGAAATATTGGGCCCAAGTGTGCTGAGAATAGCACAGAAACAGTGGCTAATTCTTCCTTTCTTTTCTTTCTTGCTTGCTTTTCTGCTTTCTTGCTTTTTGGTTTCTTTTTTCTTCTCTTTCTTTTCTTTTTCTTCTTTTTATTTTTGGATCTCGGCTCACACAACCTCCGCTTTCCGGGCTCAAGCGATCCTCCCACCCCAACCTGCCAAGTAGCTGGGATTACAGGTGCATGCCACCAAGCCCGGCTAATTTTTGCATTTTTAATAGAGACGGGTCTCGCCATGTTGGCCAGGCTGGTCTCGAACTCCTGGGCTCAAGGGATCCTCCCGCCTTGGCCTCCCAAAGTGCTGGGATTACAGGCGTGAGCCGCTGCGCCCACCTCCTTGTCACTTTCTTGATTTTACCTTGTTACTTCCTGTCCTCCCAATAATGATTATTCAGAGTTGCGCTGGATAAAGTAGGGACCTGATTTCACCAGGACAAACGGTGCCAGAGATGTTTCCCCTTTAGGAAACCTAGCCCAGAGAACCGGGGTCGGGGATGGGGGGTGGGAGCTAGGAGAGGAAAAGGGACAGATGGGGGCAGATACAGATTATGAATGGATGCTCCTCCCAGGTGGTACCCAGAGCCTGGCCCCATCCACTCGTGCGTGGGCGCAGCAGGGGGTCGTGACGATGGCTGAGACCACAGGTGGTCCTCCTCTGAGACTTGAAGTGTCCACTCTCTCCCTTCCTCCTCTCTCCACTCCCTTCCTTACTCCACACCTTTAGACCTCCTCCCCTTCCTCTCCACCTGGCCCAGGTGAGTGGGACCGGCCCAGGCGCTGCGAATGGGGCTTTCTGCTAGAGAGGGGGCGAGCGAGCTCTATCGCAGATCACGCGCAGCGGCAGAGAAGGAACTGAGCGCGGCTTTATTCCCTCCCTCCGCTCACGCCCCAGACATCCCGGAGCTCCCAAACCCGCTCCTGGCAGAGCTCCGCCCGGCCAGCAACTGCCCTAACCCTGGGGTCTTGGCTCCCTCTCCATCTGTCTTTCGGGAGTGCATAGCCACAGCTAGAGACCAACCGATGGAGGAAAGGGTCTAACTCCAGGTTCTTTACCTGCATACTGAAATGGGGCGACTGGTTTCTTTTAGTGGTATTTTTCTTTTTGACTGAAGGAGATCCGTACATCTGAAAGAGGTTCGTGAGGGAGCAAGGCATCAAAGCCAGAGGGGGGCCTTTCCTCCCATCCTAGTCTTTCTGTTTTGCTAGCTGTTCAGAGAGTGAAAGGATGAAGCCTTAGTGCAAGGCTGATGCAGACCATTCACCTGCCATTTTGTGGTATTTTTTCATTATTCACTTTCCTAAGTCTGACTCCCCTGTACATCTTCACAACTGCATAACCTTCTTGAATGTAAGAGACTGGCTCTTATACTTCTCATGTTGGTTCCTTGATAGATTAGAATATGTATAATATATATTTGTATATATTAAATATATATATTTAGGCCAGGCTTAGTGGTTCACATTTGTAATCCCAGCACTTTGGGAGGCTGAGGAAGATGGATAGCTTGAGCCCAGGAGTTCGAGACCAGCCTGGGCAACATGGCAAAAACCCTTACTAAAACTACAGAAACTAGGCGGGCGTGGTGGCAAGTACCTGCAGTCCCAGCTACTCAGGAGGCTGAGGTGGGAAGATCATTTGAGCCCAGGAGGCAGAGGTTGCAGCGAGCTGAGATCATGCCACTATACTCTGCATTCCAACCTGGGTGACAGAGTAAGCCCCTGTCTCGAAATATATATATATACATAACCTGCCCACTTATGTGTGCTACTTTCTGCTTGAGCAAAAGCTATAGCTAGGAGTAAAACCTATGCATCAATTGCCCTGCATAGCAATAGGCTGCTTCTCATACTCACTGCATTTTTAATATTTATTTTTTTATTTTTTTGAGACAGTCTTGCTCTGTGGCCCAGGCTGTAGTGCAGCAGTGCGATCTCCGCTCACTGCAAGCCCCGCCTCCCAGGTTCATGCCATTCTCCCGCCTCAGCCTCCCAAGTAACTGGGACTATAGGCGCCCACCACCATGCCCGACTAATTTTTTGTATTTTTAGTAGAGATGGGGTTTCACTGTGTTAGCTGGGATGGTCTCTATCACCTGACCTCATGATCCGCCCACCTCGGCCTCCCAAAGTGCTGGGATTACAGGCGTGAGCCACCACGCCTGGCCTAATTTTTATTTTTTGAGACAGAGTCTTGCTCTGTCACCCAGGCTGGAGTGCAGTGGCATGAACGTGGCTCACTGCAGCCTCAACCTCCTGGGCTCAAGTTATCCTTCTGCCTCAGCCTCCAGAGTAGCTGGGACTACAGGCATGCACTGCCATAACCAGCTAATTTTTTATTTTTTTACAGAGTCTCACTATGTTGCCCAGGTTGGTCTTGAATTCCTGGACCCAAGCAATCCTCTTATCTCTGCCTCCCAAAGTGCTGGAATTATATGCCTGAGCCAGCATGCCTGGCCTCATACTCACTGCATTTGAACCATCATTAATAGGAATGTCCCCTGACTACTGTTGCAGGGGTCAAGGGATATATAGGGAGATAATTTACTCTACCTGGGTCACCACACTTCACCTAGCTAAACTCCTTAAATCTCAGCTTAACCTTCACTTTCTCTGGGAAATTAGTTCTAACTTTTCCCCATAAAATTAGAAGGCATAAATCCTCAGGGATCCCACTCTCGAATGGATTAATTTAAAATGAATCACCAGGCCATTCACAGTGGCTCACGCCCGTAATCCCAGCACTTTGGGAGGCCAAGGCAGGTGGATCACCTGAGGTCAGGAGTTCAAGACCAGCCAGGCCAGCATGGTGAAACCCCATCTCTACTAAAAAAATACGAAAATTAGCTGGGCATGGTGGCAGGCACCTGTAATCTCAGCTACTTGGGAGGCTGAGGCAGGGAGAATTGCTTGAACCCTAGGAGGCAGAGGTTGCAGTGATCTGAGATGGTGCCACTGCACTCCAGCCTGGGTGACAGAGTGAGGCTCCATCTCAAAACAAAATAATACAATAAAATAACCTCTCTCTGATGGTCTATTATCCCTTGGGAGTGAAGGAGGGCTGTGAGTTATGGGAAGTATACCAGATGTATAAATAGCATGAACATGAAATATACATCCAATATACAACTAGTGAGTTACAGTGAACGAGAAGGATTGGGACAGGATGCAGCTGGAATGGAGGAAGGCTTTATGGAAGGCAAACATTGTGAATAGAATTTTGGAGACCTGAAAAGATAATATTTAAGAAAAAAGAAGAAGTCTCATTATGCTGTTGTTCTAGAAAGGCTGACTCAGGATATATGAGAAACCATGGGAGAGAAAAGAAGCCAAGCAGTTGTGAAATCTAAGGGTTTCTTTTGCCTTTATCATCAAAATTCTGGAATCAGGTGTGATAAAGATCTGAGTACTACACATGTTAGCACAAAAATGTAAATTCCGTAAGAGAAGTCTGCTGTATTTGAATTGCTTGGTTTGGAAGGTCCGGGGGAAACAGTTAGAACCCAGATGTTTATATCTGTTCCCTCGTGAAATCCAAGTGAAATGATACTAAAAGGCTAAAAAAGGAGAAACCTATAAAACCAAAGGGAAAAGAAATGAGAGTAGATGAGAGATTTCAACCTCGTTTTTTGTTGAAGGCTGGAAGCGGATGGCCAAGTGTTAACTGATTTAGCCAACACGAGAGACCTGACTCCCCTGAGTTGGGGAATTTGACAAGAACCAAGAGAATTCCCACTACAGACCTCAGGATGGCTCAGGAAAAGAGACATCAATTTCTTCTGAAAACGAGAGTGTGGGTGGGGAGGAAATTAGGATAACTGGTTAGAAGTTGTATAAGGAGCAGTCAGACCCACAGATTTCATCCCCAATGTGTGCATCCAGGGCCCACCTGAGAGTGAAGAGAACATGCCAAAAAGCATCCCCAACAAGGATCACCAACATTTGAGAAAAGCCTCCAATATGCCAGACAGAGACCAAAATAAGGAAATAGGGCCAGGAGCAGTGGCTCACACCTATTATCCCAGCACTTTAGGAGGCCAAGATGGGTGGATCACCTGAGGTCAGGAGTTGGAGAACAGCCTGCTCAACATGGTGAAACCCCGTCTCTACTAAAAATACAAAAAAAAATTAGCCAGACGTGGTGGTGCACATCTGTAGTCACAGCTACTTGGGAGGCTGAGGCAGGAGAATTGTTTGAACTTGGGAGGTGGAGATTGCTGTGAGTTGAGATCATTTCACTGTACCCCTCACTAGGCAACAGAGTGAGATTCCGTCCCCCCACCGCAAAAAAAAAAAAAAGGAAATAGAAAGAAAAATAGAGACAGTATAGGGAGTATGAGAAAACTTTAAAAATAAACTCTCAGACCTTCAGAGACATACTAGAAGATCTTGCATTCATGAAACAAGAACAGGGGTATATATAACAGTAAACAGAGGACAAAAACCCCTTGGAAATTAAAAATATAACAGCAAGGCCGGGCGCGGTGGCTCAAGCCTGTAATCCCAGCACTTTGGGAGGCCGAGGCGGGCGGATCACAAGGTCAGGAGATCGAGACCACAGTGAAACCCCGTCTCTACTAAAAATACAAAAAATTAGCCGGGCGCGGTGGCGGGCGCCTGTAGTCCCAGCTACTCAGGAGGCTGAGGCAGGAGAATGGCGGGAACCCGGGAGGCGGAGCTTGCAGTGAGCCGAGATCGCGCCACTGCACTCCAGCCTGGGCAACAGCGTGAGACTCCGTCTCAAAAAAAAAAAAAAAAACAAATAAAAATATAACAGCAAAAAAAATTTTTTTTAATAGCACAGTTGGAAGGATAGAAGATGAAATTGAGGAAATCACAGAAAGTATAACAACAACAACATTAACAAACACAAATAAGTGGAAAATGGGAGAGAAAAAAAGGTTTAATCCAGAAGACCCCAAATCTAAAAGGAATTATAACCCCCTGATATGGTTTGGCTGTGTCCCTACCCAAATCTCATCTTGAATTCCCATGTGTTGTGGGAGGGACCCAGTGAGAGGTAATTGAATCATGGGAGCAAGTGTTTCCCACGCTGTTCTCATAATAGTGAATAAGTCTCATGGGATCTGATGGTTTTATAAAGAGGAGTTCCCCTGGACAAGCTCTTTATCTTGCCTGCTGCCATCCATGTAAGACGTGACTTGCTCCTCCTTGCCTTCCACCAAGATTGCAAGGCCTCCCTAGCCATGTGGAACTGTAAGTCCATCAGACTTCTTGCTTTTATGAATCACCCAGTCTTAGGTATGTCTTTATTGGCAATGTGAAAATGGACGAATGCATCTCCCACCCACTCACCCCACAATATATTCATAGGCCCTTTTTTAGAAAGCTTCTGGAGGATGTTTCACTACAAAAAAGTCAAAAACCAAAAAAAAAAAAAAAAAAAAAAAAGGGGCCGGGCGCGGTGGCTCAAGCCTGTAATCCCAGCACTTTGGGAGGCCGAGACGGGTGGATCACGAGGTCAGGAGATCGAGACCATCCTGGCTAACACGGTGAAACCCCATCTCTACTAAAAAATACAAAAAACTAGCCAGGGGAGGTGGCGGGCGCCTGTAGTCCCAGCTACTCAGGAGGCTGAGGCAGGAGAATGGCATAAACCCGGGAGGTGGAGCTTGCAGTGAGCTGAGATCCGGCCACTGCACCCCAGCCTGGGTGACAGAGCAAGACTCTGTCTCAAAAAAAAAAAAAAAAAAAAAAAAAAAGTAAGTCATAGGACCCAGGAAACAGAGGACACAACACAGATGTTTGCATCCCAGAATAATGGCAGGAGAAGTCACAGGATGATGACTATGCCCCAGGCCAGAGAGCAAGCAGTCCAAACCAGAGCAGGATGGAGGCACCTCAAGGTGTAAGGAAGGAAGAGAGGAAGAAACCCACAGAAAACTAGGCAAGCAAACACCAGCCAAAAAGGAAGACAATTATGAACTCCCAGGATAAAGAGAAGTGGTAACAAATAAAAAGTAAAATAAAAAAGAATTTTTAAAAAGTAAAGCAAAAAAGAGAGAGAAATGGTACAGGAAAGGGAAAGTATGCCATAGCTGTAACCAGTATACTATTTAGCTCATCTAGGAATAATATGTGCTGCCATAACAACAAACAATGAGTAATACTGATAAAACTGAAAGGATGATATTAATATACTGTGAGGATAGAGGGAGGGGATAATACATGTGGAACCTGGGAGGTATGAGGGCCTCATCTTCCATAGTAGGACGGCAAGAGTTAACAATTAAATCTGAAAAGAAAATAAATGGTGGTATATACAAATTATTTACAAATTTGGTGCTAGCTATTGCTGATAGTTTCTTTAGGGAGAATATGAATCAACAATAGCCTCACAGCTTACCAGTAGTAAAAGAAAGAACAGAGAAGAAAGAAAGAAAAGGAGGAAAAAAAGAAGGAAGAAAGAAAACAGAAAAAACAATGGGGAATGCTAGGATGAGGATCTGCCAAGTTTTTGTTATAAACTTTGTAAAATTATGTGAGTTTTTAAATAGTTGTTATTTTGAAACACTGTAAGCCTAAACAAGAAGTTTCAAAAATATTACAGGGGGTTCTCATGTACCATTCATCTCATTTTGCCCAGTGATAACATGTTACCTAACCATAGAACATTATCAAAACCAGGCATTTGACACTGTTATAGTACTATTAACTCTACATGACTTTTTCTTTTTTTTTTTTTTTTTTTTGAGACGGAGTCTCGCTGTGTCGCCCAGGCTGGAGTGCGGTGGCCGGATCTCAGCTCACTGCAAGCTCCGCCTCCCGGGTTCACGCCATTCTCCCGCCTCAGCCTCCCGAGTAGCTGGGACTACAGGCGCCCGCCACTTCGCCCGGCTAGTTTTTTGTATTTTTTAGTGGAGACAGGGTTTCACCGTGTTCGCCAGGATGGTCTCGATCTCCTGACCTCGTGATCCACCCGTCTCGGCCTCCCAAAGTGCTGGGATTACAGGCTTGAGCCACCGCGCCCGGCCAACTCTACATGACTTTTAAAATCATGTTCACATATTATTTTGCTTTGAATAAGTATTTTTTTTTTTTTTTTTGAGACAGAGTCTCGCTCCGTCGCCCAGGCTGGAGTGCAGTGGCCGGATCTCAGCTCACTGCAAGCTCCGCCTCCCGGGTTTACGCCATTCTCCTGCCTCAGCCTCCTGAGTAGCTGGGACTACAGGCACCCGCCACCACGCCCGGCTAGTTTTTTGTATTTTTTTAGTAGAGACGGGGTTTCACCGTGTTAGCCAGGCTGGTCTCGATCTCCTGACCTCGTGATCCGCCCGTCTCGGCCTCCCAAAGTGCTGGGATTACAGGCTTGAGCCACCGCGTCCGGCTGAATAAGTGTTAAAAAAGAAAGATACGGGCTGGGCACAGTGGCTCACACCTGTAATCCAGCACTTTGGGAGGCCGAGGCAGGTGGATCACTTGAGAGGTCAGGCACTTGAGACCAGCCTGGTCAACATGGTGAAACCCCATCTCTACTAAAAATACAAAAATTAGCCAGTGTGGTGGTGGGTGCCTGCAGTCCCAGCTACTTGGGAGGCTGAGGCAGGAGAACAGCACGAACCCGGGAGGTGGAGGTTGCAGTGAGCTGAGATCTTGCCACTGCACTCCAGCCTGATGACAGAGCGAGACTCGTCTCAAAAAAAAAAAAAAAAAAAAAAAAAAAAGGGCTAGGCACAGTGGCTCATGACTGTAATCTCAGCACTTTGGGAGGCCAAGGCAGGCAGATCACGAGGTCAGGAGTTCAAGATCAGCCTGGCCAACATGGTGAAACCCCATCTCTACTAAAAATACCAAAAATTAGCCGGGCATGGTGGTGCATGCCTGTAATCCCAGCTACTCCGGAGGCTGAGGCAGGAGAATCGATTGAACCCAGGAGGCGGAGGTTGCGGTGAGCGGAGTTTGTGCCACTGCACTCCAACCTGGGTGACAGAGCAAGACTCCGTCTCAAAAAAAAAATAAAAGAAAAGAAAGATGGAGTCTCACTGTGTTGCATAGCCTGCAGGTGAGACAGCCAAATAAAAAAGGCTCCCCAGAGAATCTCCAATTGGCCTGCACATTTGGAGACAGGGTGGGGCCTTGAGAAGTTTCTGAGGTTCTCAGCTAGTGGGGAGCCTAGTCCTGTGTGGTAACCTGGGATTCATTCTGCGAGATGGGGGCCTATTAACAGGAACCCCTCTCACTTTGCTGTTTCCTTTTTACTCAATAAATTCCATAACCTCCTCACCCTTCAAAGTGTCTGCGAGCCTGATCTTTCCTGGTTGTGTGACAAGAACCCGTATTGCCTACAACAGAGGCTGTAGCATAGTGGTGCAATCAGAGCTTACTACAGCCTTGAACTCCCGGGCTCAAGTGATCCTCTCACCTCCCTCCTAAGACTACAGTTGAAAAACTTTCTATGATTTACCATACAATTTTTCTAGCACATTCTCTCAAATTCCAGATTGTGTTTTCCTTTCCCATTTGTTTGTTTTCCCCTTCTTTTTTTTTTTTTTTTTTTAGATGGAGTATCTTTCTGTCACCCAGGCTGGAGTGCAGTGGTGCAATCCCTGCTCACTGCAACCTCTGCCTCCTGGGTTCAAGCAATTCTCATGCCTCAGCCTCCCAAGTAGCTGGGATTACAGGCATGTGCCACCACGCCCCGCTAATTTTTGTATTTTTAGTAGAGACAGGGTTTTGCCATGTTGCCAAGGCTGGTCTCAAACTCCTGATCTCAAGGGATCTGCCCGCCTCGGCCTCTCAAAGTGCTGGGATTCCAGACGTGAGCCACTGCGCCCAGCCTGTTTTCCCCTTCATTCTAGTCATTTTTCCTTTTTCTTTTCAAAATCATAATTTGTCCCTAAAATGCATACATTCTTCAGTCTTATTGAGCAATTTAATTCACTGGACAAACCTCCCCAAAAACACTGAAAATATTTTGCCTAAAAGAATTTCAGGGCCGGGCGCGGTGGCTCAAGCCTGTAATCCCAGTACTTTGGGAGGCCGAGGCGGGTGGATCACGAAGTCAGGAGATCGAGACCATCCTGGCTAACATGGTGAAACCCCGTCTCTACTAAAAATACAAAAAACTAGCCGGGCGTGGTGGCGGGCGCCTGTAGACCCAGCTACTCGGAGGCTGAGGCAGGAGAATGGCGTAAACCCAGGAGGCGGAGCTTGCAGTGAGCCGAGATCGCGCCACTGCACTCCAGCCTGGGTGACACAGCGAGACTCGGTCTCAAAAAAAAAAAAAAAAAAAAAAAAGAATTTCAGACAGTTGGTGATACACAGTTTGAAGAATGTTAGTAGCAATTACAGTTAAATGTGTCTTTTTGGCTTGGGGTATAAGTTTAGAGAGAACATGTAATCTTGACCATTTCTTCATCACTCATCTGGTACGCATTTCTAGTTACATTCCCTGCAATGCCTCTGAGCAAACACTGGGCACTGATTGAACATTTTCTCTAACTCACACAAAAGGCTGCTTACTAGAAATTGATTTGTTGATTTTTAAAATGCCTCTTAGAATAAGAATCCTCATTAAATTTCATATTGGAAAAAGAAACAGTATGTATGATGGACACCACCAGAAATCTCTGTGTGTTGCATATGTACAATTTTTGTAGTCATTATATTGAACATGCCTCATTTTAAGAGTGTGACCTTGAGTTGTCATTGCCTTAGAAAACATGGACTGGTTAGGACATCCATTAATGTCCTAGAACAAATGCTGTAGCAGAATTCCCAAGAGAGGCAGGGATTTTACTGGTCTCTGGACACACGAATCCATTTGTTGGAGCATGTGCTGAGTGTGATGAGCTGTAAAATGGAGTTAATTTCTGTGCCAGACCAAACTAGGTGAAAGATCGAGCTACCCGATGAGGGCTGTATATCCTTCCGAAGAAACAAT
This sequence comes from Macaca nemestrina, assembly GCF_043159975.1. Taxonomy (NCBI): domain Eukaryota; kingdom Metazoa; phylum Chordata; class Mammalia; order Primates; family Cercopithecidae; genus Macaca; species Macaca nemestrina. The sequence goes on from NC_092132.1 coordinate 75,293,175, forward strand.
AAATGCATTTTTTCAGACACTGTCACATGTGTGTTTTGGTTTACTTGACAGGGCCATATAGAGCAATAAAGAGGAATGAAATCTAAGTAATCACTCCAAATCAGAGTCTAGGAAGTTCTCACTGTGGCATTTTTAATTTTGAGTTGTATTTCATGCAGAGTAGTAGAAGAGGACAATACCTTATGGCATCCTCTAAGAGAAAAAGCTATTAGCATCCGTCCCTGGGTCTTTGTAGTTGAAAATTTTACAACAAAAGAATTGCAATTTTTAAGCCGGGCGAGGTGGCTCACTCTTGTTATCCCAGCACTTTGGAAGGCCGAGGCGGGGGGACCACGAGATTAGAAGATCAAGACCATCCTGGTTAACATGGTGAAACCCTGTCTCTACTAAAAAAATACAAAAAAAAAAAAAAACAAAAAAACAAAACATTAGCTGGGCGTGGTGGCGGGTGCCTGTAGTCCCAGCTACTCGGGAAGCTGAGGGAGGAGAATGGCATGAACCTGGGAGGCAGAGGTTACAGTGAGCCGAGATCGCACCACTGCACTCCAGCCTGGGTGACAGAGCGAGACTCTGTCTCAAAAAAAAAAAAAAAAAAAAAGGAATTGCAATTTTTCAGCCAGGAGTGGTGGCTCACGCCTGTAATCCCAGCACTTCGGGAGGCCGAGGCAGGTGAATCATGAGGTCAGGAGTTCAAGACCAGCCCGACCAACATGGTGGAATACAAAAATACAATTTTTAGTCTCTACTAAAAATACAAAATTAGCCAGGTGTGGTGGTGCATGCCTGTAATCCCATTTACTCAGGAAGCTGAGGCAGGAGAATCACTTGAACCCAGGAGACCGAGATTGAAGTGAGCTCAGATCATGCCATTGCACGCCAGTTGGGCAACACGAGTGAAACTCTGTCTCAAAAAACAAACAACAACAACAACAAAATAATTGCAATTTTCTTTTCTTTTTTTTTTCTTTTTTTTTTTGATATGGAGCCTCACTCTGTCACCCAGACTGGATAGACTGGAGTGTAATGGCACGATCTTGGCTCACTATAACCTCCGCCTCCCAGGTTCAAGCAATTCGCTGCCTCAGCCTCTCAAGTAGCTGGGATTACAGGTGCCATCACCACACTCGGTGGCTCTAGTAGCTGGGATTATAGCCACTGCCACCATACTCGGCTAATTTTTGTATTTTTAGTAGAGACGGGGGTTCACCATCTTGGTCAGACTGGTCTTGAACTCCTGACCTTGTGATTCACCCGCCTTGGACTCCCAAAGTGCTGGGATTACAGGCCTAAGCCACCGCCCTGGCCAAAAATTGCAATTTTCTATCTTCCCTTTGGGGTATTGAGTTGTCAAAGCAGAAGGCAGGCACAGTGGCTCACACCTGTAATCCCAGCACTTTGGGAGGCCGAGGCTGGTGGATCACTTGAGGTCAGGTGTTGAAGAGCAGCCTGGCCAACATGGTGAAATGCCATTTCTACTAAAAATATAAAACTTTAGCTGGGTGTGGTGGCAGGCACCTGTAATCCCAGCTACTCGGGAGGCTGAGGCATGAGAATCCCTTGAACCTGGGAGGCAGAGGTTGCAGTGAGCTGAGATTGTGCCACTGCATTAAAAAACCTGGGTGACAGAATCAGACTCTGTCTCAAAAAAAAAAAAAAAAAAAAAAAAAGAAGAAGAAGAAGAAGGAAAGAATTATCTTAGCAGGGACAGCATAATATTTTAATTTTATATTTTCTACTAGGAGTTAATTATTTTGAATTTTTGAGGTATTTTTCTGGATGAGATTCTTTTTAGGTAATAGCTTTTCTATTAGTTACCCTGTACAGGTTTTCTTTTTTTCTTTTTTTTTTTTTGAGACAAAGTCTCAGTCTTGTCACTCAGGCTGGAGTGCAATGGCACGACCTCGACTCACTACAACCTCCCCCTCCCAAGTTCAAGTGATTCTCCTGCCTCAGTCTCCTGAGTAGTTGGGATTAAAGGCATGCGCCACCACGCCCAGCCAATTTTCGTATTTTAGTAGAGATGGGGTTTCACCATGTTGGCCATGGTGGTCTCGAACTCCTGACCTCAGGTGATCCACCTGCCTTGGCCTCCCAAAGTATTGGGATTACAGGCGTGAGCCACCATACCTGGCCCTATATACAGTTGTTCTTTCTGCTGTTTACACTTGTTCTGCTGGATAACATTGAACAACATTCCATTGTGTGACTATACCATATTTTATGTATTTATTTATCTATTGATAGACACGTGGGTTGCTTCCATCTTTTCTTTTTGAGACGGGGTCTCATTCCAGTTGCCTAGGCTGGAGTGTAGTGGCTCAATCACCGCTCATTGCAGCCTCAACTTTTCAGGTTCAGGTAATTCTCCAACTCTCAAGTACTAGTACAACAGGTGTGCACCACCATGTTCAGCTAATTTTTTTTTTTTTTTTTTTGAGACGGAGTCTAGTTCTGTCGCCCAGGCTGGAGTGCAGTGGTGTGATCTCGGCTCACTGCAAGCTCTGCCTCCCGGTTCACGCCATTCCCCTGCCTCAGCCTCCCAAGTAGCTGGGACTACAGGCGCCTGCCATCATGACCACATAATTTTTTTTTTTTCTTTTTGTATTTTTAGTAGAGACGGGGTTTCACCATGTTAGCCAGGATGGTCTCGATCTCTTGACCTTGTGATCTGCCCGCCTCGGCCTCCCAAAGTGCTGGGATTACAGGTGTGAGCCACCGCACCCAGCCCATGTTCAGCTAATTTTTTATATTTTTGTAGAGATGGGGTGGTTTCGCAATGTTGCCCAGGCTGGTCTCAAACTTCTGACCTCAGGTGATCCAAACCAGCTTCGGATCCACAATCCAAAAGTGGGATTACAGGCGTGAGCGACCACGCAATTCCATTTTTGGACTATCATGAATAATGTTACTATGAACATGGGTGTACAAATACCTTTTTGAGACTTTGCTTTCAATTCTTTTGGGTCATTTTAACTATTTTTAAGCATAACGTTCAGTGACACTAAATATGTTCACATTGTTGTGCAGCCATCACCACCATTGTCTCTAGAACTTTTTCATTTTCCTCCTCACATTTTATTTTATTTTTTATTTTTTATTTATTTATTTTTTTTTTGAGATGGAGTCTCGCTCTGTCGCCCAGGCTGGAGTGCAGTGGCACGATCTCGGCTCATTGCAAGCTCTGCCTCCCGGGTTCACGCCATTCTCCTGCCTCAGCCTCCTGAGTAGCTGGGACTACAGGTGCCCGCCACCACGCCCGGCTAATTTTTTGTATTTTTAGTAGAGACGGGGTTTCACAGTGGTCTCGATCTCCTGACCTTGTGATCTGCCTGCCTCGGCCTCCCAAAGTGCTGGGATTACAGGCGTGAGCCGCCATGCCCGGCCCCTCCTCACATTTTAAGCGAACGCCAATTATAAGCCAGGCAGGCCATGCTGGTGAGAAACAAGTGACAAGATAAACTTGCCCTCAGGCTGTTAAAAAGCTGGCAGAAAAAGCTCTCGTTTCAAAGCTGCAACTTTTCAGTCTTGCAAATGATAGGGCTTGAAATCTTTTTTTTTTTTTTTTTTTTTTGAGATGGAGTCTCGCTCTGTTGCCCAGGCTGGAGTGCAGTGGCGCGATCTCGGCTCACTGCAAGCTCCGACTCCCGGGTTTACGCCATTCTCCTGCCTCAGCCTCCCTAGTAGCTGGGACTACAGGTGTCTGCCACCGCGCCCGGCTAATTTTTTGTGTTTTTTAGTAGAGACGGGGTTTCACTGTGTTAGCCAGGATGGTCTCGATCTCCTGACCTCGTGATCCGCCCTCCTTGGCCTCCCAAAGTGCTAGGATTACAGGCGTGAGCCACCGCGCCTGGCTTGAATTCATTTTTGGGCCTGACAGTTTCTTGGAAATGGATAGATCACCTGAACCTAGATATGCAAACACAAAGAACTTATCAAAACGTGTTGCAAATTGCCCTTGGTGAGATTATAAATAGCTATTTTAACCCCTTATCTGAGTAGGTCACGCTCCTACTCCCACCCCTTGAAACATTCTCTGTCCTTGACTTCTTGAAAGGATGGCCTCTGCAAGGTCCTCCTGTCCTCCTCATGAACCTGCTCTTCTAACTACACAGTAAACCGTTGTTCATGATAGTCACCTGGAATAGCTGCTGAGGTCACGTCCTCACCTCTGTTCTGACTCCCCTTCAATCCCTTTGTGCTATAGTAAACCGACATTTAAAAACACAAACCGGGCTGGGCGAGGTGGCCTGTAATCCCAGCACTTTGGGAGGCCGAGGCGGGTGGATCACCTGAGGTCAGGAGTTTGAGACCAGCCTGGCCAACATAGTGAAACCCTGTCTCTATTAAAAATACAAAAATTAGCTGAATGTGGTGGTGGCGACTGTAGTCCCAGCTACTTGGGAGGCTGAGGCAGGAGAATCATTGGAACCCAGGAGGAGGAGGTTGCAGTGAGCCAAGATTGCACCATTGCATTCCAGCCTAGGCAACACAGCGAGACTATGTCTAAACACACACACACACACACACACACACACACACACAAACCTGGCCAGGTGTGGTGGCTCATGCCTGTGATCACTTTGGGAGGTCAAGGCAGGTGGATCACCAGAGGTCAGGAGTTTAAGACCAGCCTGGCCAACATGGTGAAGCCCCATCTCTACTAAAAATACAAAAATTAGCCAGGTGTGGTGGCACATGCCTATAGTCCTAGCTACTACAGGCTGAGACAGGAGAATTGCTTGAACCTGGGAGACAGAGGCTGCAGTGAGCCGGGATTGCACCATTGTACCCCAGCCTGGGTGATAGAGCAAGACTCTATCCTAAAAAGATAAATAAATAGGCCAGGCTCACGCCTGTAATTCCAGCACTTTGGGAGGCAGAGGCAGGCAGATCATGAGGTCAGGAGTTTGAGATCAGCCTGACCAACATGGTGAAACCCAATCTCTACTAAAAATACAAAACTTAGCTAGGCATGGCCAGGCGCGGTGGCTCACGCCTGTAATCCCAGCACTTTGGGAGGCTGAGGCGGGCAGATCACAAGGTCAGGAGATCGAGACCACGGTGAAACCCCGTTTCTGCTAAAAAAATACAAAAAATTAGCCGGGCGCGGTGGCGGGCGCCTGTAGTCCCAGCTACTCAGGAGGCTCAGGCAGGAGAATGGCGTGAACCCGGGAGGCGGAGCTTGCAGTGAGCCGAGATTGCGCCACTGCACTCCAGCCTGGGCGACAGAGCGAGACTCTGTCTCAAAAAAAAAAAAAAAAAAAAAATTAGCTAGGCATGGTGGTGTGCGCCTGTAATCCCAGCTACTTGGGAGGCTGAGGCAGAAAAACCGCTTGAGGCCGGGCGCGGTGGCTCAAGCCTGTAATCCCAGCACTTTGGGAGGCCGAGATGGGCGGATCACGAGGTCAGGAAATCGAGACCATCCTGGCTAACACGGTGAAACCCCGTCTCTACTAAGAAATACAAAAAATAGCCGGGCGAGGTGGCAGCGCCTGTAGTCCCAGCTACTCGGGAGGCTGAGGCCGGAGAATGGCGTGAACCCGGGAGGCGGAGCTTGCAGTGAGCTGAGATCCGGCCACTGCACTCCAGCCTGGGCTATAGAGCGAGACTCCGTCTCAAAAAAAAAAAAAGAAAAAAAAAAAAGAAAAACCGCTTGAACCCTGGAGGCGGAAGTTGCAGTGAGCCGAGATCGCACCATTGCCCTCCAGCCCGGGCGACAGAGTGAGACTCTGTCTCAAAATAATAATAATAATAATATAAAATAAAATAAATAAAAATAAAGACACAAACCTGGGCTGGGCGCTGTGGCTTACGCCTGTAGTCCCAGCACTTTGGGAAGCCAAGGCTGGCTGATCACTTGAGGTCAGAAATTCGAGACCAGCCTGGCCAACATGGTGAAACCCCATCTCTACTAAAAATACAAAAATTAGCCAGGTGTGCCAGTGCACACCTGTAGTCCCAGCTACTTGGAAGGCTGAGGCAGGAGAATTGCTTGAACCTGAGAGGCAGAGGCTGCAGTGAGCCGAGATCATGCCACTGCACTCCAGTCTGGGCAACAGAGACCCTGTCTCAAAAAATAAAAACAAAGGCCGTGGCGTGGCATGGCGGCTCATGCCTGTAATCCCAGCACTTTGGGAGGCCAATGCGGGTAGATCACAAGGCCAGGACTTTGAGACCAGCATCGCCAATATGGTGAAGCCCTGTCTCTAACTGAAAACACAAAAATTAGCCAGGCGTGGTGGCACATGCCTGTAGTCCCAGCTACTTGGGAGGCTGAGGCAGGAGAATTGCTTGAACCTGGGAGGTGGAAGTTGCAGTGAGCTGAGATTGTGCCATTGCACTCCAGCCTGGGTGACAGAGCAAGACTGTCTCAAAAATAAATAAATAAATAAAAATAAAAATAAAACCACAAATCTGATCCTAGCCCCCACTGCTTACAGCCCTTCAGCGGCATTTTATTGCTCACAGGAAAAGTCCAGGTGCATCACCATGCATGCAGAGCCAGCTGGATGAGCTTGGGTGGCCTAACCAACTTCCAGTGGAGCTGTCTCATTTCCCGCCCTCCAGGCACACTGGAGGTTTCACACACATACATTTCACAAATGCCTTTCCCTTCAGTGGAACAGCCAGCCTCTCCCCCTCCTCCCTCAGCCCTCTCTGCCTAACAAATTTATTTTTAGTTTCCAACTTGAATGCCTCTTTTCCAGGGAAGCCTTCCCTGTTCCAGTTTCTTCTTAAATTGTTTGCTTTGCATAAGACGCAGAGAAACCGGAAATTAGCAGGACGTGTGTGGGGAAGCCAAGCAACCCACTATTGCCGAGAAAGCAAAGGGCAAGGTGGCTGCAGAAGTGAGGGGTTGGAGGCCGGGCGTGGTGGCTCACACCTGTTAATCCCAGCACTTTGGGAGGCCTAGGCGGGCAGATCACGAGATCAGAAGATCGAGACCATCTGGCTAACACGGTGAAACCCTGTCTCTAAAAATACAAAAAAATTAGCCTGGAGTGATGGCGGGCGCCTGTAGTCCCAGCTACTCAGGAGGCTGAGGCAGGAGAATGGCCTGAACCCAGGAGGCGAAGCTTGCAGTGAGCCGAGATCGCGCCACTGTGCTCCAGCCTGGGCGACAGAGCGAGACTCTGTCTCAAAAAAAAAAAAAAGAAGTGAGGGACTGGGAGTGGAGGTGGATGGGTGAGTGAAGGGCATGGGCTTTGGGAAGAGATGAAAAGTGGTTTCCATCATGACTTAGCCACTCTCATTAGGAAGGGGATTTTGGAAACTTACTCCATGTCTCTGAACCTCAGTTTTCTCATCTCTAAGTAGGTTGATGAGAAGGTTTGATGTGAGGCTTACGGGAAGGAATAGTTGAAAGAGAAAGAGGCTGCTGGTTATTAGGTGTGCTGTGGGTGTTGTCAGGCCTTTCTGACAGCCTAGTCTGAGGATCAGTGGCTCTCTTGAGACTGGCTATGTAGATTTGGGAGCTATCAGCATCTGGGTGATAGTTAAAGTCAGAAGAGAGCCTGAGGCCAGGTGTGGTGGCTCACTCATAATCCCAGCACTTTGGGAGTCTGAGAAGGGAGGTTCACTTGAGCCAAAGTTTTCAAGACCAGCCTATGTAACATAGTGAGGCCTTGTCTCCACAAAATAATAAACAAAATTAATCAGGCATGGTGGCATGTGCCTGTGATCCCAGCTACTTTGGAGGCTGAGGTGGGAGGATCCCTTGAGCCCCAGAGGTGGAGGCTGCAGTGAGCTATGGTTGCACCACTGCACTCCAGCCTGGGTGACAGAGTGATACTCTGCCTCCAAAAAAAGAAGTAGAAGAAGAACAACAACAGCAAGAGAGCCTGAGATTGCCAGGGAGGTGAAGAGAGGGGAAAGAGGATTGAGGCTGGAACAGCGGGAGCATCGGCATTTACAAAGGTGGCACCCTGCCCCGTTCAGCACACAGCAGTCACCCAGTACATCCCATACAGGTACCTCTGGGTGAAATGACTATGCTTCTGAGAAAATCTAAGCCCTTAATTTAATTCCCAAGATTCTGGCCTTTTGGCAACAGAAAACATTTCCCAGTAGTCCAGTGGACAGGAGACTCTGGGTCCAGGGCAATTGTCTGGATTATAATTTATCTATTTGAAGAAATGCCAACCAGAGGACTAGGGTAAGACTACACTATCTATCTTCTCCTCATTCCACCGGGAGCAAACTTCTGGCTATCACTCCTGACAGATCTCAGGGACTGAGCTGCTGCACGAGACGCCGGGTCCCTGAGTGAACTAGCTCATGTAGGCTTCACACGATGCCTTCACAACAGGTCTTTTTATTATTAAAAAGAAAAGCCAGGCCAGGCCTTCATTTGTTTCTTGTATTTTATTTTATATTACATTATTGTATTTTATTTTTTGAGATGGAGTCTTGCTCTGTTACCCAGGCTGGAGTACAGTGGCGTGATCTCGGCTCACTGCAACCTCCACCTCCTGGGTTCAAGCAATTCTTCCTGCCTCAGCTTCTCCAGTAACTGGGATTACAGGTGCCTGCCACTATGCCTAGCTAATTTTTTAATATTGTTTAGTAGAGACAAGATTTTGCCATGTTGGCCAGGCTGGTCTTGAACTCCTGACCTCAGGTGACCTGCCTGCCTCAGCCTCCCAAAGTTCTGGGATTACAGGAGTGAGCCACCGCACCTGGTCACATCATTTTATTTTTTAAAGATAGGTTCTGACTCTGATGCCTAGACTGGAGTGCAGTGGTGTGATCATGGCTCACTGCAGCCTCAGCCTCCTGGGCTCAAACAATCTTCCCACCTTAGCCTCCCCAGAAGCTGGGATTACAGGTGCATGCCACCATGACTGGCTAATTTTTGTATTTTTTGTGGAGATGGGGTTTCACCATGTTTCCCAAGCTAGTGCTTCTTGTATTTTAAATTATTATTTGAAAGCCAAGCACTGTGGGATGCACCTGTAGTCCCCTCTACTTAGGCTGAGGTGGGAGAAAAGCTTGAGCCCAGGAATTTGGGCTGCAGTGAGCTATGATCTGTACCTGTAAATAGCCATTGCACTCCAGCCTGGCAATATAGCAAGACCCTATCTCTAAATAAATTTTAAAAAATTATTATTATTAGCTGGGTGCACTGGCTCACACCTGTAATCCCAGCACTTTGGAAGCCAAGGCAGAAGGATCACTTGAATTCAGCAGTTTGAGACCAGTCTGAGCAACATAGTGAGATGCCATCTCTACAAAAAATAAACAAAATTAGCTGGCCATATTGGTTCCAGGTACTAGGCCTGTGGTCCCAGGTACTAGGAAGGGTGAGGCAGGAGGATCACTTGAGCCCAGGAGGTTGAGGCTGCAGCGAGCTGAGATCATGCCACTGCACTCTAGCCTGAGTGACAGCAAGACACTGTCTCAAAAAAAAAAAAATTATTGTCATTTTGAGATAGAGTCTCATTCTGTTGCCTAGGCTGGGTAGCAGCAGTGTGATTATAGCTCATTGCAGCCTCAAAGTCCTGGCCTCAAGTGATCCTCCCACCTCAGCCTCCCAAATAGCTGGACCACAGGTGCTCATCACCGTACCTGGCTAATTTTTTATTTTCAGTAGAGACAGGGTCTTGCTCTGTTGCCCAGGCTGGTTTCCAACTCCTTCCCTCAAATGATCCTCCTGCTGCTTTGGCCTTGCAAAGTTCTGGAATTACAGGAGCCGCTGCACCTGACCTATGAAAATTATTATTTGATGCAAGCCTGGGCTTGATTTGCTTTTCCAGCACCTCAGCCACCCCTGAGCCTTCAGCCTTGAAGATGCTACCAGTTCCCCAGGTTCTGGCTGTGCTCAGCCTTGCTGAGTCCCTGGATTTTGCAGCACACTGGCCTCTGTCCCCTGGACACACATCACTCATAATGAAGAAATCAGGACACTATGCTGGCCTCCACGTCCTGGCCATACATCACTCATAACAAAGAAATCAGGATACCACTCTGGGCTGGGGCCTTGTCTGGTCTTGGGTGGGTTCTCCAGTTTCCCAGTCCAGCCTGCAGGAGCAAGGGTGAGGACTGAACCCACCACCCTCACTGGATGGCTAACACTACCCTTATCCAGGTGCGGCTTAGTTGTCTTGGCTCAAATCCTCCTTAAAATAATCTTGGAAGACCACGGGTGCCTTCTCCCCATTTTAAAGTTGACATCTGCATTTGGTCATTATAAGTTCAAATAATTACGAAGGATGACTTTTCTGGCACATTGTAAACACTGACTTTAAAAAAAAAAGTGGCTATACACTCTTTAAAAAGTATCAGCTGGATGAGATGGCTCACTTCTGTAATCCCAGCACTTTGGGAGACCAAGGTGGGCAGATCACGAGGTCAGGAGTTCGAGACCAGCCTGGCCAGCATGGTGAAACCCCGGCTCTACTAAAAATACAAAAAATTAGCCAGGTATGGTGGTGCGCACCTATAACTGCAGCTACTTGGGAGGTTGAGTCAGGAGAATCACTTGAACCCAGGAGACAGAGGTTGCAGTGAGCCGAGATTATGCCATTGTACTCTAGCCCGTGCGATAGAGTGAAACTCTGTCTAAACAACAACAAAAAAGTATCTGGCGGAATTAGACCAGGCTCTGTGGCTTACCCCTATAATCCCAGCACTTTGGAAGGCTAAGATAGGATGATTACTTGACGCCAGGCGTTCAAGACCAGCTTGGGCAACATATGGAGAATTAATCAAGCATAGTGGTGCATGCTTGTGGTCCCAGCTACTCGGGAAGCTGAGGTAGGAGGATCACTTGAACCCAGGAGTTCAAGGTTACAATGAACCATGATAGCATCACTGCATTCCGGCCTGGGTGACAGAGTGAGAACCTGTCTCTGAAAAATAATAATAATAAATTAAAAATAAATACATACACCCATAAAAAGTATATAGTGGAATCTCTATACATTAATGATTGAATACTCACCATTATCCGTTAAAAAATACACTAGTAATCTCCTCTTTTTTTTTTTTTTTGAGACGGAGTCTCGCTCTGTCACCCAGGCTGGAGTGCAATGAGGTGATCTCTGCTCACCGCAACCTCCGCCTCCCAGGTTCAAGCGATTCTCCTGCCTCAGCCTCCTGAGTAGCTGGGATTACAGGTGCGCGCCATCATGCCCAGCTAATTTTTGTATTTTTAGTAGAGACGAGGTTTCACCATGTTGGTCAGGCTGGTCTTGAACTCCTGACCTCGTGATCCGCCCACCTCAGCCTCCCAAAGTGCTGGGATTACAGGCTTGAGCCACCGCGCCCAGCCAAAAAAATAAAATTTTACATTTTTCTTTTTCTCTTTGAACATTGCATTTCACTTACTTCACAGATTATTACTCTTTTTTTTGTCTAAATAATTTTATTTCTGCCTGGCCAACATGGTGAAACCCCATCTGTACTAAAAATACAAAAATTAGTGGGATGTGGTGGCGCATGCCCGTAATCCCAGCTACTCAGGAGGTTGAGCCAGGAGAACTACTTGAACTGGGGAGGTGGAGGTTGCAGTGAGCTGAGATCGTGCCACTGCACTCCATCCTGGGCGACACAGTGAGACTCTGTCTCAAAAAAACCTCTTTCCTTCCTTTCCCTTCCTTTCCCTTCCTTTCCCTTCCTTTCCGTTCCTTTCCCTTCCTTTCCCTTCCTTTCCTTCCTTCCTTCCTTCCTTCCTTCCTTCCTTCCTTCCTTCCTTCCTTCCTTCCTTCCTTCCTTCCTTCCTTCCTTCCTTCCTTCCTCTCTCTCTCTTTCTTTCCTTCTTTCCTTCTTTCTTTCCTCCTTTCCTTCTTTCTTCTTTTTTTTTTTTTTTGATGGAGTCTCGCTCTGTTGCCCAGGCTGGAGTGCAGTGGTACTATCTCAGCTTACTGTAACCTCCGCCTCCCGGGTTCAAGCGATTCTCCTGCCTCAACCTCCCGAGTAGCTGGGATTACAGGCATGCACCACCATGCCTGGCTAATTTTTGTATTTTTAGTAGAGACGGAGTTTCACCGTGTTGGTCAGGCTGGTCTTGATCTCCTGACCTCATGATCTGCCCACTTCGGACTCCCAAAATGCTGGGATTACAGGCGTGAGCCACCGTGCCCAGCTTTATTACTATTTCTTTTATCTAGAACATGCCTCTCTGACAATAGAACATGTAAATTAATAAATTTTATGGAAATAAATAAATTTTCCATCAAAGGGAAAATTCTCAACTTGTTTTTTTCCCCATGACCATAAGGCAGCTAAGTGTTAACAAATCTATTCTGCATTATTATTCTATTAGTTCATAACTAATACAAACACATAAGTATACTACATATTTTGAGAAGGACTTATAAAGAGAAAAAGTAAACCTACTGAAAATGTGTCTCTTATTGACATGGATCATAATTAAACTTTCTCCATGCACCTAATGGAAGACGAAGATATACTCTCCTCAAAACAAATTGATCTGGCAGCTAGCATATAAATTCATTTGGGATTAATAGGAGATAGAAGATATTAAACATTTTACAAGATGAAATAAAATGAGGATTGACTGTAATTAGCAAATGTCATGATCTGATTTGCTAATGTAATTTTTACCTCTTTTAAGAATAGCATCAAATATGAAAGAATAATGTAAAAGCTCTATCTGAGGGTTTTATCCAGCACGTTTTGAATAATTTCGTAGTTTCAAAAAAAAAAAATTCTAGTCATATTTAAAAGGAATCAGTTTTACTAATGCAATTGTTCCACCTGTTTGAAGGTATCCCCACCCCTACCCCAGAGTGTGGAGTCCCAGGATTGAGTATTGAGAATAGCTAAAAAAAGAATTGCTCATGTTAAATGTTAGACAGTCTCCCCCCCTCCCTCCCTCCCTCTCTATCTCTCTCTCTTTCTCTCTTTCTCTGTTTCTTTGTTTCTTTCTTCTCTCTTTTTCTTTCTCTCTCTCTCTCTCTCTCTCTTTCCTTTTTGAGATGGAATTTCCCTCTTGTCGCCCAGCCTGGAGTGCAACGGTGCAATCTCGGCTCACTGCAGCTTCCGCCTCCCGGGTTCAAAGGATTCTTCTGCCTCAGCCTCCCGAGTAGCTGGGATTACAGGCTTGCACCACCACGCCCAGCTAATTTTGTATTTTTAGTAGGGACGGAGTTTCTCCATGTTGTTCAGGCCGGTCTCGAATCCCCAACCTCAGGTGATCCGCCCACCTCGGCCGTCCAACGTGGTGGGATTACAGGTGTGAGCCACCTCGCCTGGCCTAGACAGCCTTTCTTAGCAGTCAATAGTTCTTCCCCAACTCTCTTTTCCTTTCCTCTTGGTACTGTCTCTCAGGAATGACGAATTCTGTGACTACTGATCAGGAAAGGAAGGAGCGAATTCAAACAAAAATTATCATTTTTCCACTACTTACTCTACCATATATGTAAAATAAGAATATCTGATAGAGACCAAAATACGACGTTTCTAAGGCCATGTTTCTCCTTTAATAGATGTAAGATTAGACAGGGAGAAGTCCGGGAAATGCAAGCCCTGAGGATTTAAGGCGACTGGAGTGAGCATTAAAACAGGCTCCCTCTTTGGGGCTCCAAGAGGCCTTTCCACCCTGGAGCAAATACACAGCTGCCTTCGGATGGGTGAGACGTGCATTTTCCTTTTGTAAAGCTGTTGTGAAGCTGAGTAACTGTGGAAGTAAAGGGTTTGGAAGGTAATTCCCTCAAGACTATGTAAGGTCTCACCGGGCGCGGTGGCTCACGCCTATAATCCCAGCACTTTGGGAGGCCAAGACGGGTGGATCACCTGAGGTCAGGAGTTCAAGATCAGCCTGACCAACATGGCGAAATCCCGTCTCTAATAAAAATACAAACAATTAGCCGGGAGTGGTGGCACATGCCTGTAATCCCAGCGACTCCGGAGGCTGAGGCAGGAGAATCGCTTGAACCCAGGAGGTTGAGGTTTCAATGATCCGAGGTCGTGCCATTGCACTCCAGCCTGGGCGACAAGAGCAAAAACTGCGTCTCAAAAAAAAAAAAAAAAAAAAAAAAAGGGAAAAAGAAAAAAGACTACGCAAGGTCTCATAACCCTTGGAAAGTGTTTGTGTACCCCAGGGGTATGGGCACTCCAGTTCAAAGACTTGACCTTGGAGTGGTCTACGGGAGTCAGAATGTTCAACACCTTTGGGAACCTCCATCTCCACTTGCTTGGTAGTTACAGAGAAAGTGGCTGACTCTAGTCTTGAAGATGTAACAACCAAAGTGCCGAGGAACATGCTGGAGCCAAGTATGGCTGCGGTCCTAGCTACTTAGGAGGCTGAGGTAGAAGGAGCCTGTGAGCCCAAGAGTTGGAGCTTCTGAGTCCAGGAGTTCGAGCCAGCAGTGAGCTAGGATAGCATCACTGCACTTCAACCTGGGCAACAAAGAGAGACCCCACCCCGTCTCTGAGAAAAGAAAAAAAAAAGAAAAAGGAGAAGGAGAAGAAGAAGGAGAAAAAGTTCTAGAACTTGCCTAAGGCCACACAGTTGCTAATGTCAGAGCCAGCAATTGGAGCTTCTGTCTGTGAGTTTGTCTTCACAAGTACACCCCTTTTTCCCCACCTCCACTCTGCCAACACCTTTCTGTCTAACTATTCTGAAGTCTGGTTGCTTACAGAACTCTTTTATGACCATTATCTCTTCTCACCCTCATGGCAACTGTGTCAGGTCAGTGTAATAATCCTACTTAGTAACAAAAGGAGAGTAAGAGATAAGCAAGCCCAGGGGGAGGGTGGAATATCTGTGTCAGCCACAGCAAGACAGTAAGCACACCCTGTTGGCAAAATGTTTTGGGCTATGACTCTTGAGCACAATATAGGGCATCTGGAGAAAAACATAAACCTCACTTACCCAGTAATTCAAGAACCTGCCTTTTTCTAGAAAATATTGAAATGACTATAATAAGCTAAAAAAAGAGGTGGGCTAGGGGAAGGGGACACCTTTTCAGGCAGAGGAGACAGTATGGTCAAAGGCAGAGGCAAAAACAAAAACATCGTGGTGAAAGCAAGAACGTAAAAGCATTCTAGAATGAAAATGTCAAACATTGCTCAACTCTCAAGTTACTTTGCCTAAATGTCAGGCGTATTACTTGAATTGCAACTTATCTTTTTTTCTTTTTTCTTTTTCAGAGACAGGGTCTTACTCTGTCACCCAGGCTGGAGTGCAGTGCAATCTCAACTCACTGCAACCTCCACCTCAAGGGATCCTTCCACCTCAGCCTCCCCAGTAGCTGGGACTGCAGGCATGCACCACCACACCCGGTTAATTTTTTTGTATTTTTAGTAGAGATGGGGTTTCACCATGTTGGTCAGGCTGGTCTCAAACTACTAGCCACTGATGATCTGCCCGCCTTGGCCTCCTACTGTTGGAATTATAGGTGTGAGCCATTGCGCCTGGCCCCTGCAACTTATCTTTCTATATTTCTCACCTTTCACATGAAAAGGTTGGTCTATTGCATCTGATTTTATGGAAGCTGTGTTCTGTATTAGTGGGTTCTGAAATTGTGCTTATGACATGACTCATTACTGACTGTTTCACATCTTAGAGATGAGGTTGAACTGAAATGTGGACCAGAAGCCTATTTTTGTGTTTCAATTTAAAAAATATAAATGACAGCCCGGGTGCAGTAGCTCATGTCTGTAATCCCAGAACTTTGGGAGGCCGAGGCAGGTGAATTACTTGAGGCCAGGAGTTCAAGACCAGCCTGGCCAACTTGAAGAAACCCCCTCTCTACTAAAAATACAAAAATTAGCTGGGCATGGTGGCCCCCACCTGTAATTCCAGCTACTTGGAATACTGAGGCATGGCAATCTCTTGAGCCCAGGTGGTGGAGGTTGCAGTGAGCCAAGATTGCACCATTGTATTCCAGCTTGGGTGACAGAGCAAGACTCTGTCTCAAATAAATAAATAAATAAATAATAAAAAATATAAGTTCTGGCCAGGTGTGGTGGCTCATGCCTGTAATTCCAGCACTTTGGGAGGCTGAGGCAGGCAGATCATGAAGTCAGGAGATCAAGAACCAGTCTGGCCAACATGGTGAGACCCCATCTCTACTAAAAACACAAAAAAAGGGCCGGGCGCGGTGGCTCAAGCCTGTAATCCCAGCTCTTCAGGAGGTTGAGGCAGGAGAATTGCTTGAACCCGGGACGTGGAGGTTGCAGTGAGCCAAGATCATGCCATTGTACTCCAGCTTGGGCGACAAGAGCAAGACTCTGTCTCAAAAAAAGAAAAAGAAAAAAAATATATATATATATATAGTTGCATATGTGTGTATACAAAAACATATATACAAATTTATGAATAAGTTATCTCTGAGAAGACATACAAAACGCTGGTAATACGGGTTGAGTTCCTGGGAGGGCAACTAGTTGGTGAAAACTAGGAAACAGAGCTAGAGAAAGGCATTACTTTTTCTCTGTCCACCCTTTTGTGATGTCAGAACTTTGTGCACACATTATCTACCGTTTAATAAAGAAAAGAACTGGAGGCAAAGAGAAGAAATGGTACTTATTCGTGGTGAGTTTCTTTTCTGACAATAAAGGGAAAGGCAGACTGAGGTGGCAGAGAAGAGGCGTGGGTTGGAGAGTGAGACCAGAAGCTCTAGGTGCTGGCATGCCCACCATCACAGCCCCAGGGCCTTGGGCAAGTGAGGCCTTTCTCATTGGCTTCTGTAGTGTGTACTCCCTGCCCTGGGCAGTGCAAATGGTCCCTGCAGAGACAGATCATGAAAGCACTAAGTAGTTTAATTTATCAGCATATACTAAATGCCAAAATGATTTCAAAGTTTAAGTTAAAATCTAGTCTATTCTGGCTGGGCTTGGTGGCTCAAGCCTGTAATCCCAGCACTTTGGGAGGCCAAGGAGGGCGGATTACCTGAGGTTGGGAGTTTGAGACCAGCCTGACCAACAGGGAGAAACTGCGTCTCTATTAAAAATACAAAATTAGCCAGGCGCTATGGCCCGTGCCTGTAATCCCAGCTACCTGGAAGTCTGAGGCAGGAGAATTGCTTGAGCCTGGGAGGTGGTAGCTCTCAAAGTGGGGTTCCCAGCGAGCAGCATGAGCATCACCTGGGAACGATTTAGAAATGTTAAGTCTCCAGCCGAGTGCGGTGGTTCACGCCTGTAATCCCCGCACTTTGGGAGTGAGGGCGGATCACAAGTTCAGGAGTTCGAGGTCAGCCTGGCCAATATGGTGAAACCCCGTTTCTACTAAAAATACAAAAATTAGGAGGGCGTGGTGACGTGTGTCTCCCAGCCACTTGGGAGACTGAAGCAGGAGAATCACTGAGCCCAGGGAGGCGGAGGTTGCAGTGAGCCGAAATCGTGCTGCTGCACTCCAGCCTGGGTGACAAAGCAAGACTCTGTCTCAGTCTCAAAAAAAAAGAAAAAGAAAAAGAAAAAGAAAAAGAGGCCGGGCACGGTGGCTCATGCCTGTAATCCCAGCACTTTGGGAGGCCAAGGCGGGCGGATCACAAGGTCAGGAGATCGAGACCATCCTGGCTAACACTGTGAAACCCCGTCTCTACTAAAAATGCAAAAAATTAGCCGGGCGAGGCGGCAGGCGCCTGTAGTCCCAGCTACTCGGGAGGCTGAGGCAGGAGAATGGCGTGAACCCGGGAGGCGGAGCTTGCAGTGAGCCGAGATCGCGCCACTGCACTCCAGCCTGGGCGACTAAGCGAGACTCTGTCTCAAAACAAAACAAAAAAAAAAAGAAAAAGAAAAAGAAAAAGAAAAAGAAAAAGAAATGTTAAGTCTCCAACCCCAGACTACTGAATCAATGACTCTGGGGATGGAGCATACCATGTGTGTTTTAATAAGTCCTCCAGGTGGGCCGGGCGCGGTGGCTCAAGCCTGTAATCCCAACACTTTGGGAGGCCGAGGCGGGCGGATCACAAGGTCAGGAGATCGAGACCACAGTGAAACCCCGTCTCTACTAAAAATACAAAAAATTAGCCGGGCGCGGTGGCGGGCGCCTGTAGTCCCAGCTACTCAGGAGGCTGAGGCAGGAGAATGGCGGGAACCCGGGAGGCGGAGCTTGCAGTGAGCCGAGATCGCGCCACTGCACTCCAGCCTGGACAACAGCGTGAGACTCCGTCTCAAAAAAAAAAATAAATAAAAAAATAAGTCCTCCAGGTGATACATGCTCAAGTTTGAGATTCCCTGAGCTAGAACTATACTGTCCAGCATGGTAGCCATTAGCCAAAGGTGTCTATTGAGCTCTTGAGATGTGGCTAGTTGGAATTTAGATGTGTTGAAAGTGTAAAATATACAACTGATTTCAAAGGTTTAGTGTGGAAAAAGAAAGCACAATCATTCATTAACAATTTTATTTAGGTTATATGCTACAGTGTTATTTTTGAGATTATATATATCTCAAATATATATATAATATACACTATATTATATATAATATACACTAATTAATTTTTAATTTATTGTTATTATTATTTTCTTTTTTTGGAGATGGAATCTTGCTCTGTCGCTAGGCTGGAGTGCACTGGCGCGATCTTGGCTCACTGCAACCTCCGCCTCCTGGATTCAAGCAATTCCCCTGCCTCAGCCTCTGGAGTAGCTGGGACTATAGATGTGTGCCACCACGCCCGGTTAATTCTTTGTATTTTAGTAGAGACAGGGTTTCATCATGTTGGGCCAGGATGGTCTTGATCTCCTGATCTCGTGATCTGCCTGCCTCTGCCTCCCAAAGTGCTGGGATTACAGGCATGAGCCACCGTGCCCGGCCTATATTTCTTTTTCTTTTCTTTTCTCTTCTCTTTTCTTTTTATTTTATTTTATTATTTTTTTTTTGAGATGGCATTTGGCTCTTGTTGCTCAGGCTGGAATGCGATGGCACGATCTAGGCTCACTGCAACCTCCGCCTCCGGGTTCAAGCGATGCTCCTGCCTCAGCCTACCGAGTAGCTGGGATTACAGGCATGTGCCATCACTCCCGGCTAATTTTGTATTTTCAGTAGAGATGGGGTTTCCCCATGTTGGTCAGGCTGGTCTCAAACTCCTGACCTCAGGTGATCCATCCACCTTGACCTCCCAAAGTGCTGAGATTACAGGCGTGAGCCAACATGCCTGGACTGTTTCTTTTTTTTGAGACAGAGTCTTGCTCTGTCGCCCAGACTGGAGTGCAGTGGCATGATCTTGGCTCCCAGGTCCCAGAGATTCTTGTGCCTCAGTCTCCCCAGTAGCTGGAATTACATGTGTGTGCCACCACACCCAGCTAATTTTTGTATTTTTAGCAGAGATGGGGGTTTCACCATGTGGGCCAGACTGGTCTCGAACTCCTGGCCTCAAGCAATCCACCCGCCTTGGCTTCTCAAAGTGCTGACATTTTTTTTTTTGAGATGGTTTCTCACTCTGTCGCCCAGGCTGGAGTGCAGCGGCACGATTTCGGCTCACTGCAGCCTCTGCCTCCTGGGGTCAAGCGGTTCTCTTGCCTCAGCCTCCTGAGTACCTGGGATTACAGACACTTACCACCATGCCCTGCTAATTTTCTTACTTTTTGTAGAGGCAGGGTTTCATCATGTTGGCCAGGCTGGCCTCAAACTCCTGACCTCAGGTGATCTACCTGTCCTGGCCTCCCAAAGTGCTGGGATTACAGGCATGAGCCACCTTGCCCAGCTGATTTTTAATTTTTTAAATGTAGCTACTAGAAAATGTAAAATATTTCTATTGGATAGTGCTGGTCTAGAATATTGAAATACTCTCTCAATGTTGGAGAACTCCATTCTAAATCCGAGTTTGGAGAAGAGGCGCTTTCTTATATATTTTGTCCATTTCCTGCAGAGCAGGAATCATCATCATCATCATCATGGTCGTCATACTCTTTCTTTGGCTAAGAGCAACGTTTGCCTGATATCCTGAATAACAGAGGCCCTTCATGCAAAATTTCCAAATAATGTCACCAAATAGGACTGCTGCATCAAGTGGCTATTGCTGCAGAGTGTGTGCTGACTTTGTGGGACTGTTATTGTATTACCATATTCCAACTTGGCTGGTGTTAAAATGTAAGATAAAGAAAAGATGGTTAAAAAAGTAGTACGGACTCTGTGTCTTGAAATAAAATTGCCTCCTTAGTTTGCCCTTGCACAGTTGAGCATCAGTGCCTTATTGATCAGAATTAGGAAGTTAATAAGGTTTGGGCTAATTAATCAGATGGGTAGGAACTGGAACTGCACTGCAAGGCTTAATCAAGTCATCAAAGCTCTCAAGCCATGAAGAAGGTAATTAAAGGAAAAGGATGCCTGTTATATAGTAACAGGAGACCAGGAGAGGACAAGAGCAAGATAGAGAACCTCCATTTTCTTTTGTACACTTTTCTGATATAAATCAGGCCCAATGACCACAGCACATTGCTTAGCTTCCTATCAGAGAATTAAGTTGAATGAATTTATAAATCACCTCATTGGGTAATTTACTTGCCCTAGACTAAATGTCAATGAAACTATACTTATTTATAACAAATCTGGGCTTCGCCAGGTTCTGCAGAAATGAGTTCTTGAGGATAACCTGCAGTTATCATGAAAGGTTGCAGCAATTTTGACTTAGAAGCAACACATAATTCAGTAGTTGATTATTCAACAGATACTGAGTGCCCCTGCTTTCAAACGTTGTATTAGACACGGAACCATGGACCTTATCAACTGTAAAGAGTTCTTTTTTCAGGTAAAGTATGCTGCAAGGTGAATGTTGGAGATTCTTGGGAAATGTTTTCTATCCCTGGTGCTCCATCAGTCTGTCCCCATACCGTGCCCCTCCTTAAAATCCTTCACTGTGCCATTCTCAAACTCAAGCAGAAAAGAAATAAGGATTATAAAAGGAGGGGAAGATGCAAAGGGGAAGAAGAGACATGAAAATAAATGCAGAGGTTATTGTGTGACCCAGACATTATTGTGTCTGGATTAGATTCTCTCGGACTGGGGTGATGAACTCAACTCAAAGGAATAGGAGGTATGCCACTATTCAAACTGGGTCTGACATTGTAGGTTAATAAGAATATCAGCAAAGCACTGCTATCTTTTGGGGACTATCTACAAGACCCTAAGAAAAGAGTCCGTTGGATTTAGAAACCAGAAAAACCTAGTGTCCTTGTCAAGAGCATTTCAGTGGAATGGGGGTAGCAGGAGCCATGCTGCAGGGGAAGGGAACACTGCAACCTCATCTGTTTTTTTCTCTTGCAAGCCAGGGTCTCACTCTGCCACTCAGGCTGGAGTGAATTTGGCACAATTATAGCTCACTGCAGCTTCAAACTACTGGGGTCAAGCAATCCTCCACCTCAGCCTCCTGAGTAGCTAGGATTACAGATGTGCACCACCATGTTAGGCTAATTTTTTAACGTATTTTTTGTAGAGATGGGGTCTGGGTTTTTTGCCCAGGCTGATCTCCAGCTCTTGGGCTCAAGCAGTCTCCTGCCTTGGACTCTCAAATTGTTGGAATTATAGGCAAGTGCCACCATGTGAAAGTTCCCAACCTCATCTTTCTTGTCTCCTTCCTTCCTCCCTCTAAACTCTCTTTTTTCCTCCTTTTCTCTCTTTTACAACTCCCAGTGTCTGTGGGGACAGGTTGAGCTAATTAACATCTGAATGTTCCCTTGTTTTCCTGCCCCCAATCCTTGAGTCCCTCCAGCACTTACCAAATCTTATTAAAATGTGAAGAGGAAGTATCCTGAAATTAAGTACTCATCTATTCAATGTAATGTATAATACATTCTGAAAATAAATAAAAGGAGTGAAGGGATCCTCAACAGACTTTAAAATGTTTTGTGAAACTACAGTAAGTGAAACAGTTTGGTACTGAGGCATGGATACACTAGTCTCCCCTTACCTTGGTTTTGCTTTCGCAGGTTTCAGTTACCTGTGGTCAATTATAGTCCAAAAATATTAAATGGAAAATTCCAGAAATAAACAATTCAATTCATAAGTTTTAAATTGTGTGCCTTTCTGAGTTATGTGATGAAGTATTTCGAGGTTCTGCTCCATGTTGACAGGACGTGAATGCTCCCTTTGTCCAGCATCTGCATGCTATAGACACCATAGAGGCTACTTTCCCTTAGTCATTTAGTAGTTGTTTGGTTATCGGATTGCAATACTTGTGTTCAAGTCACCCTTATTTTACTTCATCATGGCCGCAAACTGCAAGAGTAGTAATGCTGGCAATTCAGATATGTCAAAGCAGAGCTGTAAAGTGCTTCCTTTAAGAATAAGGAAAGGGGCTGGGCACGGTGGCTCACACCTCTAATCCCAGCACTTTGGGAAGATGAGGCGGGGGGATCACAAGGTCATGAGATCAAGACCATCCTGGCCAACATGGTGAAACCCTGTCTCTACTAAAAATACAAAAATTAGCCAGTGTGGTGGCGTGCACCACTTAGCTGTCTTAGCTACTTAAGAGGCTGAGGCAGGAGAATCGCTTAAACCTGGGAGGCGGAGGTTGCAGTGAGCCAAGATTGCGCCACTGCACTCCATCCTGGTGACAGTGCGAGATTCCGTCAAAAAAAAAAAAAAAGAAGAATAAGGAAAGGGGCCAGGTACAGTGGCTCATGCCTGTAATCCCAGCACTTTGGGAGGCCGAGGCAGGTGGATCACCTGAGGTCTAGAGTTCAAGACCAGCCTGGCCAACATGGTGAAACCCCATCTACTAATAATACAAAAAAATTATCTGGGTATGGTGGCAGGCACCTGTAGTCACTCCAGCCTTGGCAACAAGAGCGAAACTCCATCTCAAAAAAAAAAAAAAGAAGAAGAAAAATAAGGAAAGAAAAAAAAAAGTACACTGAGGTTGCTAAGGTCTACAGTAAGAGCAAGTCTTCTTCTTCTTTTTTTTTTTTTTTTTTTGAGACAGGATCTTGTTTTGTCACCCAGGCTGAAGGGCAGTGGTGTGATCCCAGCTCATGACAGCCCTGACCTCCTGGGCTCAAGTGATTCGCCTGCCTCATCCTCGGGGAGCTGGGACTACAGGTGTGCACCACCACACCCGGCTAACTTTTTAATTTTTGTAGGGGTGGGTCTCAAACAATTCTCTAACCCTCTGAGTTGGTTGGGTTGGTGCAGCAAAGTGTTCAATGAGGAGTCAACAATGGAGTAAACTCTAATACAGGGAGAAAATGGTTTTGCTGGAGGTTGATCACAAACATTAAATACAAATCTTTGATATTCTGGCCTCTGACCTCATGAAGGGCATTCATAATTGATCACACAGGGTTGCTGAATCTTAGTATTGTAGTAAAGTTTCCATTTAGATTAAACTAAATTTTTATTTTTTTTTGAGTTGATAAAGCAATAAAATTATATGCTGATTATTTTCAACTTTTTTGGCAATAATTTCAAACTCGGAGAAAAATGTCAAGAAAAGTACAAAGAACTAGGCTGGGCATGGTGGCTCACGCCTGTAATCCCAGAACTTTGGGAGGCCAAGGCGGGCAGATCACCGGAGGTCAGGAGTTCGAGACTAGCCTGACCAATATGGTGAAACCCTGTCTCTACTAAAAATACAAAAGTTAGCTGGGTGTGGTGGTGGGCACCTGTAGTCCCTGCTACTCGGGAGGCTGAGGCAGGAGAATCGTTTGAACCTGGGAGGTGGAGGTTACAGTGAGCTGAGATCATGCCACTGCACTCCAGCCTGGGTGACAGAGTCAGACACTGTCTCAAAAAAAAAGGAAATACAAAGAACTTCCGATATGCTCTTGAACAATAAGATTCACCAACTTGTAAAAAAAATTCACTAATTTCTTAAAATTTATATTTCTTCCACACATTTTTATTAGAAATGGTGCTTGCTAGTTAGTGTGTGATATGTAATACTATTTAATTTAGCACAACATCTATTATCTTTTTTATGTTAGTTTTTTCATGGCTGTTCATAATGAGGACCTCTTTGTCCAAGAATTCTATCACCTGGAAATTTTGAGAATTATTGCCCCCAAGGTGTGTTCTGGTGGAAATTTCACAAGAAATGAGCAGGAGGCTCACTTGAACCTGGGAGGCAGAAGTTGCAGTGAGCCAAGATTGTACCACTGCACTCCAGCCTGGGCGACAGAGTGAGACACTATCTTGGAAAAAAAAAAAAAGAAAGAAAAAAAGGAAGAAGAAGAAGCAGAGAAGGAGCAGGATCTTTTCCAGGCCCTTCATCTTAGTGGGATTTTCTCTAAACCACTATATTGCTCTATCATTGGCCTTTTTAGTAAAATTATTGGTTTTTACATTTATTATTATTTTTCCTTTCTTTCTCCTTCCTTCCTTCTCTCTCTCTCTTTCCTTCTTCTTTTTTTTTTTGAGACGGAGTCTCGCTCTGTCACCCAGACGAGTGCAGTGGCACAATCTCGGCTCACTGCAAGCTCCGCCTCCCGGGTTCACCCCATTCTCCTGCCTCAGACTCCGGAGTAGCTGGGACTACAGGCGCCCATCACCACACCCGGCTAATTTTTTGTATTTTTTAGTAGAGATGGGGTTTCACCGTGTTAGCCAGGATGGTTTTGATCTCCTGACCTTGTGATCTGCCCGCCTTGGCCTCCCAAAGTGCTGGGATTACAGGCGTGAGCCACTACGCCCGGGTCTTTCTTTCCTTTTTTCTTTCCTTTCTTTTCTTCTTTCCTCTCTCTTCTCTTCCCTCCCTTCCTCCCTCCCTCCCTCTCTCCCTCCCTCCCTCCCTTCCTTCCTCTCTCTTTCTCCCTTTCCTTTCCTTTCTTTTCCTTTCCTTTCTTTTTTTTCTCTCTTCTTCCTTCCTTCCTTCCTCCCTCCCTCCCTCCCTCCCTACCTCCCTCCCTCCCTCCCTCCCTCCCTCCCTCCCTTCCTTCCTTCCTTCCTTCCTTCCTTCCTTCCTTCCTTCCTTCCTTCCTCTCTCTCTGTCTCTCTCTCTCTTTCTTTTTTTCTTTTCTTTTCTTTTCTTTTTTGACAAGGTCTTGCTCTGCTGCCCAAGCTGGAGTGCAGTGGCACAAACATGGCTGACTGCAGTCTCAGCCTCCTGGGTTCAAGTGATTCTCCCACTTCAGCCTTCCAAAGTGCTGTGATTACAGGTGTAAGCCACCACGCCTGGCCCCTTTCTAGTAAAATGAAAGTATTGATTCAAAAACGTCCCCTTGGCTGGGCACAGTGGCCCAAGCCTGTACGTAATCCCAGGACTTTGGGAGGAAAAAGCAAGAGGAGTCCCTTGAACCCTGGAGCTTGAGACCAGCTTAGGCAACCTAGTGAAACCCCATCTCTACCAAAATAAAAGTCCCTTTTGCAGGTTCATTAGCCACTGTCACTATTCTTACTCTATTGTTATAATGGAAAATGTGAGTTTTGGAGTCAGGCAAACTCGGAATTGATCATAAATATGTTGATCATATCTAGTAAGTGGATCATCTCTAGTAAGTGATAATATCACTTACTAGAGGCAGGACTTGTCTTCAAACCTGGAGTCCTCATGGGTAAAGTCGCTGATCACACAGGGTTGCTACAAGGATTAAAAAGAGATCCTGTAAAGAAAAGTGCCTGGCACATCACAGGTTTTTGATAAACGCCCAGTGCATAAACGATTTGTAAATAGTTATGAAACCAGGAAAGCCAGGAAGATCGTGGGGAACATAAACTGACATGCCTCAGAGAGTTGTTTTTGATTTTACCATCTTGGATTTTTTGGTGTTCCCTATCTCTTTCTCCCTTTTCTCCTTTCTGCAATCTGAATCATGGTAGGTCATCATGAGCATCTATCAGCTACTGTTACCGAGTTTTCTTTACTTCTCTTCTAAGTGTTATACATGTTTCGTTGTAATTCTCCTAATAACCCTATGTGCTAGAAACGCTTATCTTCATTTCACAAATGAGGAAGCTGAAGCTTTGGAGGTTCTGTAATTTGCTGAGGAATCGCCCAACTATCACTGAATCACTTTACTATACTGAAAATACAACATATTTATGCTGATGACCCTGAAGAAAAAGGTTCAATTATGTTTAATATATTCTCTTAAAAGGGCAGGGAAATGGGCAGTACATTTTAAAAATAGTCTCCCTGGGCCAAGCGCAGTGGCTCCCACCTGTAATCCCAGCACTTTGTGAGGCCGAGGAGGGCGGATCACAAGGTCAAGAGATGGAGACCATCCTGGCGAACATAGTGAAACCTGGTCTCTACTAAAAACACAAAAATTAGCCGGGCGTGGTGGGGTGCGCCTGTAGTCCCAGCTACTCGGGAGGCTGAGGCAGGAGAATAGCTTGAACCTGGGAGGTGGAAGTTGCAGTGAGCCAAGATGCACTCCAGCTTGGTAACAGAGCGAGACTCTATCTCAAAAATAATAATAATACATACATACATACATACATAACATAAAAATAGTCTTACTGAAATATAATTTATGCACTATAAAATTCACCTATTGTAGCCAGGCATGGTGGCTCACCCCCATAATCCCAGCACTTTGGGAAGCTGAGGTGGGTAAATCACCTGAGGTCAGGGGTTCATGATGAGCCTGGCCAACATGGTGAAACCCCATTTCTACTAAAAATACAAAATTAGTCAGGCATGTTGGCAGGTGCCTGTAATCCCAGCTACTCAGGAGGCTGAGGCAGGGGAATCACTGGAACCCAGTAGGCGGAGGTGGCAGTGAGCCGAGATTGTGCCATTGCACGCCAGCCTGAGTGACAAGAGTGAAACTCCATCTAAAAAATAAATAAATAAATAAATAAATAAATAAATAAATAAATAAAATTACCTATTGTAAGCACACAGTTAAATTATTTCTAGTAAATTTGTGGTTGCGCAACCAATCCCACAATCCTGTTTTACAACATTTCCATCACCCTAAAAAGTTACCACGTACTCACTGGCAATCAATCCCTCTCCCATCCTCAGCCCCAGGAGAGCATTGATCTGCTTTCTTTTGCTATAGATTTTTCTTTTCTAGAAATTTCATAAAAATAGGTAGATACATACATCATATAATATGTATTTGGCGCTGGGCGCGGTGGCTCAAGCCTGTAATCCCAGCACTTTGGGAGGCCGAGACGGGTGGATCACGAGGTCAGGAGATCGAGACCATCCTGGCTAACACAGTGAAACCCCGTCTCTACTAAAAAATATAAAAAAATAGCCGGGCGAGGTGGCGGGCACCTGTAGTCCCAGCTACTCGGGAGGCTGAGGCAGGAGAATGGCGAAAACCCGGGAGGCGGAGCTTGCAGTGAGCTGAGATCCGGCCACTGCACTCCAGCCCGGGCGGCAGAGCGAGACTCCGTCTCAAAAAAAAAAAAAAAAAAAAAAAAAATATATATATATATATATATGTATTTGGCTTCCTTTCCTTAGCATAATGCTTCTGAGGCTCATCCATATTGTTGCAAGTTTCAGTAGATTGGTCCTTTTTATGCTGAAGAATATTCCATTGGCTATTTATGAATAATCCTGCCAGCAATGTTCACATATAAGTCTTTGTGGGGAGGAAGTATTTTCCCAACTCAGAAATTCTAGGTAATTCGATGATTACCATATTGTCAGATCAAAGCTAATAAGATTTAAGCAGGCTGCTTCTGAGAGGTGATTGAGCTGGGAGAAAAAGTGTACATAAGTGAAGGGGGGCTGAGAAAGACAGGACTCAGAAGAGGGGGACTTTAATCTTTAACATCCTTTTTTTTTTTTTTTTTTTTTTTTTTGAGATGGAGTCTGGCTCTGTTACCCAGGCTGGAGTGCAGTGGCACCAGTGGCGTGATCTCGGCTCACTGCAACCTCTGCCTCCCAGGTTCAAGCGATTCTCCTGCCTCAGCCTTTTGAGTAGCTGGGATTACAGGTGCACACCACCACGCCTGGCTAATTTTTTTGTATTTTAGTAGAGATTGGATTTCACCATGTTGGCCAGGCTGATCTCGAGCTCCGACTTCAAGTGATCCGCCCACCTCAACTTCCCAAAGTGTTGGGATTACAGGCATGAGCCACTGCACCCGACCCTTAACACCCTCTTACTCTCCCTCAATAATCCTCCCGGGTCTCCATTTTCTCCTGGCTTGACTCTTTAGGAAAAAAAAATCTAGCTTACATCTTTTATCTTGCCAGATTTGCCAGATTTGCCAGATTTGCCATCTCTCTTTAAAAAAAAAAAAGGATTTATTTTATTATTTGTATTTATTTATTTATTTATTTATTTATTTATTTATTTTTGAGACAGTCTCACTGTCGCCCAGGCTGGAGTACAGTGGTATGATCTCAACTCATTGCAACCTCTGCCTCCTGGGTTCAAGCAATTCTCATGCCTCAGCCTCCCCAGTAGCTGAGATTACAGGCATGTGCCACCACACTTGGCTAATTGTTGTATTTTTAGTAGAGACAGGGTTTCACGTTCTTGGCCAGGCTGGTCTTGAACTTCCAACCTCAGGTGGTCTGCCCACCTCGACCTCCCAAAGTGCTGGGATTATAGGTGTGAGCCAACAAGCCCGGCCTATCAGCTTTCTTGTATCTTCCTGTTACATCAAGGTGTAAGTCAATTTGCTCCCTGTGGCCCTTCAGACCAGCACACTGGCTGCAGAGCTTAGCCATGGCACTGACCGGAAGGACTGCCCTCTCTTGTGTATCTGACAAAGTGTTACATTCATCAAGATTCAGCCTCTCTGACCATCCTTTCCCCCTCAGGTGAGCTATAGACCCTTCTGTTCTCTTGTATCTTTACATAGCAATGGTTGTCAATTGTCTCTCTCTAACCATCTGGCAGATATATGATCTACAATATATCTATAGCCATATATGCACCTACATCTTGCTTTTTTTTGTGGTGGGGGTGGGGTCTTGCTAGGTTGCCCAGGCTGCTCTTGAACTTCCAGGCTCAAGTGATCCTCCTACCTCTGCCTCCCTAATGCTAGCATTATAGGCATGAGTCACCATGCAGCCACATCTGGATTTCTTTGTTGATATGTCTAACTTCCTTCAGTACATAGGAGCTCATTGGCAGCAGAAGATTTTTGGTCTTGGTCATCTATGGATCCTTAGCATTTAGCATGGTAAATACTCATGATGTGTTTGTGAAATGAACTAGCAAATGAATGAATAAATAATATATGAACATTCTGGGAATAAAAGAGAAAGGTAGTCTTACTGCAGATCCATCAATATAAGGGACAACACTGCTCAGTCATGGAGTGACAGCATGCACTTGTGTGTCATAATAAATTATAAACGGCCGGGCGCGGTGGCTCCCTGTAATCCCAGCACTTTGGGAGGCCAAGGCGGGTGGATCACGAGGTTAGGAGGTGGATCACAAGGTTAGGAGACCATCCTGGCTAACATGGTGAAACCCCGTCTCTACTAAAAATACAAAAAAAAAACTAGCCGGGCGTGGTGGCGGGCGCCCGTAGTCCCAGCTACTCAGAGGC
Source organism: Macaca nemestrina (assembly GCF_043159975.1). Classification (NCBI taxonomy): domain Eukaryota; kingdom Metazoa; phylum Chordata; class Mammalia; order Primates; family Cercopithecidae; genus Macaca; species Macaca nemestrina. The sequence goes on from NC_092132.1 coordinate 75,322,495, forward strand.
TGAGGCAGGAGAATGGCATGAATCCGGGAGGCGGAGCTTGCAGTGAGCCGAGATCGCACCACTGCACTCCAGCCTGGGCGACACAGCGAGACTCCGTCTCAAAAAAAAAAAAGTTGTAAGGTAATTTTACAAATATTTTGTTTTTTCAAGAACATACTCAAGTTGTGGCCCAAGTGTGGTGGCTCACTCCCGTAATCCCAGCACTTAAGGAGGCCGAGGCAGGCAGATCACTTGAGTTCAGGAGTTTGAGACCAGCTTGGGCAACATGGCAAAACCCCGATCTCTACAAAAAATACAAAAATTAGCCGGGGGTGGTGTGCAGGCCTGTAGTTCCGGCCACTTGGGAGGCTGAGGTGGGAGGATCTGCTTGAGCCCAGGATGTCAAGGCTGCAGTGAGTGGTGATCACACCACTGCACTCCAGCACAGGCAACAAAATGAGACCCTGTCTTGAAAAAAAAAGAGAGAATATACCCAAGTTTGCAAATATATCCAAGTTGGCTTGCTTTAACAAAAAATCAGAGCAGATTTGAGATTGTTCATACAGTAATATAACTCTTACTTGCTTTCCACTCTATTTTCTTGAGTGGGAGGAAAAAGGATAAAGTTACATATGGTCAGCCAAGACTGGTGCCCAGCCCTGGGAATGCTTAGATATGTGCTGTGAAAGTGGATTGCATCTGTCAGGAGTTACCGTGTAGAAGAGGACAAAGCTGCCAGGCCAGAATAACATGAAGACAGAATCTGTGAGGTGCTGATTCCAGAGACTCCTTCCCTGACTGGGACTGAAACAAAGGCACTCATGTCTGTCGAAGGCACTCATTCTTGGCATGCAGTTGGTAGGTACAGCACTCTGCCTTCTTTTCCCTGGAGGTCCAACACACTGCACCCACTAGTACGCATATTTTTTCTTTTTTTTTTTTTTTTTTTTTGAGACGGAGTCTCGCTCTGTCACCCAGGCTGGAGTGCACTGGCCGGATCTCAGCTCACTGCAAGCTCCGCCTCCCGGGTTCACGCCATTCTCCTGCCTCAGCCTCCCGAGTAGCTGGAACTACAGGCACCTGCCACCTCGCCCGGCTAAGTTTTTGTATTTTTAGTAGAGACGGGGTTTCACTGTGTTACCCAGGATGGTCTCGATCTCCTGACCCCGTGATCCGCCCGTCTCGGCCTCCCAAAGTGCTGGGATTACAGGCTTAAGCCACCGCGCCCGGCCTTAGTACGCATATTTTTTCAAGATGTGAAATGAAACTCCCTAAAACAGAGACTTGGTCTCTCTTGGAAAACAGTTACAAAACACACATATAGAAAAATTTCCATCTAAAATAACCAGAAGCTTTGATGATAAAAGCTTCTGGAACCGAGAAAATTCATTTGTGTGTTATTTCCTTACACCTTGAGTTTTCTACAAATTCCTCTTAAACTTCAATTATCAGAAAATTGACCACATGTCAAAAAGTGATAGATGAATTGTGCCAGAAACCCAAATGTATAAGAGCATGGCATTTCTGCAGACCAACTGGTGCTTGAATGTATGACTCCAGAAGAACTAACCAGGTTCACAGACATCTATTATTTTGGCTGTTTATTTATTTATTAATTTATTGACACAGAGTGTTGCTCTGTTGCCCAGGCTGGAATGACGTGGTGTGATCTTGGCTCACTGCAGGCTCCATCTCCCGAATTCAAGCGATTCTCCTGTCTCAGCCTTCTGACTAGCTGGGATTACAGGCATGCACCAACACGTCTGGCTAATTTTTATATTTTTAGTAGAGATGGGGTTTCGTCATGATGGCCAGGCTGGTCTGAAACTCCTGACCTCAAATGATCTGCCTGTCTTGGCCTCCCAAAGCACAGGGATTATAGGTGTGAGCCACCAAGCCCAGCTTTGGTTGTTTAAAACTAATAGCTATCATGGGTTCATCAGGGCAGGAGGGGTATAGAGTGATTCAAAAGCGGCAACCCAAAATGACAATCTTTAGTCTATTAATTTATAGGTACCTTAATTCTTTTTGTTTGTTTGTTTTGTTTTGTTTTGTTTTGTTTTGAGACAGGGTCTTGCTCAGTTGTCCAGGCTGGAGTGCAGTGGCTCAAACATGGCTTACTGCAGCCTCAACCTCCTGGGCTCAAGCGATCCTCCCCTCTCAGCCTCCCAAGCAGCTGGAACTGCAGGCACACCACCACACTTGGTAAATTTTTGTCTGTTTTGTAGAGACAAGATTTTGCGATGTTGTCCCGGCTGGTCTCCAACTCCTGAGCTCAAGGGATCTGCCTGCTTTGGCCTCCCAGACTACAGGCATGAGCTATCACGCCCAGCAGTTGCCTTTATTCTAATGAAAAAATTAAACAACTTATGTGAGATTTCTTTCCATGGTTTAATTATAAACTGTTTAAAATCACTATTTGTTTGTATTATCATTTAATTATGCAAAATAGATGCTGTGTAAGATAATCAGCAATTATATTCAATGTCCCTTCTACTCTTGAAAGCGTCCTGGTTTTGATGATGCAATCACACTATTCACTGAACATTTACTTTGTGCTATGCCCTTTTCTAAGTACTTTATATGGGCTCATTATATATCGCAGAGGTCCCATACATTATAAGACCATGCCTTCAAATTTTGAAGGCAATTAGCGATTCAGCATTAGCTAGAATGATATTGTGCGTGCTACTAATAGATTCTTCTTAGTATTTTCATTAGTCAGGAGTGTAATGGTGCTGGGGAAACCTAATAATAAAGTAAGCAATGGTAATTGATTGTTATGGATTAATCAAAGAGTATATAAAGCAGAGCATATAAATTTTGGAACGAATCATCAGCATTTAGAAGTGTTCTGTCCTTTCAGGGAAGATGAATGAGCATTGAGAGAAAACTGGTTTTTTTTTTTTTTCTTGTTAATGACACTTCTTTTCATTAAAGATAAGTTTATCACTGGTAATTACCTTCATTCCTTTAACCAGACTTGTACAGGATAACAGGACTAGAGAAAAAAATCTGAAAAACTGGCCGGGCGCGGTGGCTCAAGCCTGTAATCCCAGCACTTTGGGAGGCCGAGACGGGCGGATCACGAGGTCAGGAGATCGAGACCATCCTGGCTGACACGGTGAAACCCCGTCTCTACTAAAAAAAAAAATACAAAAACTTAGCCGGGCGAGGTGGCGGGCGCCTGCAGTCCCAGCTACTCGGGAGGCTGAGGCAGGAGAATGGCGTAAACCCGGGAGGCAGAGCTTGCAGTGAGCTGAGATCCGGCCAGTGCACTCCAGCCTGGGCGACAGAGCGAGACTCCGTCTCAAAAAAAAAAAAAAAAAAAAAAAAAAATCTGAAAAACTTATCGGCCGGGCGCGGTGGCTCAAGCCTGTAATCCCAGCACTTTGGGAGGCCGAGACGGGCGGATCACGAGGTCAGGAGATCGAGACCATCCTGGCGAACACGGTGAAACCCCGTCTCTACTAAAAAATACAAAAAAAAAAAAAAAAAAAAAAAAGAAAAACTTATCATAATCAAATGGAAATTATTGGTTCTTTCACATTTTGTACCCCATATAACAAAAATTAAAATTTTAGTTCCGTGACAACTCTCTGACTATACTAAAAATCATTGAATTGTTTAAACAGGTGCATTGTGTAATATTTGAGTGAATTATATCACAATAAAGCAGTTTTTAAGATTTTTTTTTGCTTGGATGCAGTGGCTCACATTTTGGGAGGCTGTAATCCCAGCGTTTTGGGAGGCTGAGGCAGGAGGATTGCTTGAGCCCCAAAAGTTCACAACCAGCCTGGGCAAAAAAGTGAGATCCCATCTCTACAAAAAATGAAATCAACCAGGCACAGTGGTCTGTCGTTCTAGCTACTTGGGAAGCTGAGGCGGGAGGGTCGCTTGAGCCCAGAAGTTTGATGCTGCAGTCAGCCATGATCGCATCACTGCACTCCAGCCTGGGTATTTGTAAAAATACAAATACTGTCTCTCTTTTTTTTCTTGAGATGGAGTCTCGCTCTGTCACCCAGCCTGGAGTGCAGTGGCACGATCTCGGCTCACTGCAACCTCCGCCTCCTGGGTTCAGGTGATTCTCTTGCCTCAGCCTTCCGAGTAGCTGGGACTACAGGCACACGCTACCACGTCCAGCTAATTTTTGTATTTTTAGTAGAGGTAAAGTTTCACCATGTTGGCCACGATCGTCTCCATCTCTTCACCTCATGATCCACCTGCCTCGGCCTCCCAAAGTGCTGGGATTACAGGCATGAGCCACCACACCCAGCCTGACCCTGTCTCTTAAAAAAGAAAAAAGTGGGAGTCTGGCCTATTCACATGCAGATCTATCAAATCAGACTCTCTGGGGGATGGGACTGGCCCACCAGCAGGTTTAAAATCTTCCTAAGTGATTTCAACATGCAGTCAAAGTTGAGAGACACCAGTTTAGCTAAAGATGGCTGGGGCAGAGCTCTGGGTGACAGGCACCTTCTTCCAACTGGATAGGCTAGAAACAGGCTCTTCCCTAAGGGAAGTACTCATGGATACTGCTAAGTACTAACTCTGGATGAGCTCAGCATGTACTGAGTGGATACAAAATAAGAGAACAAGATAGCTAAGGAGGGCTGGAAGCGTGAATTAAAAGAAAAAATCAAGGCCAGGCACAGTGGCTCACCTCTGTAATCCCAGCACTTTGGGAGTCCGAGGCGGGTGGATCACCTAAGGTCGAAAGTTTGAGACCAGCCTGGCCGACATGGAGAAACCCCGTCTCTACTAAAAATACAAAAATTAGCTGGGGGTGGTGGCACGCGCCTGTAATCCCAGCTACTCTGGAGGCTGAGGCAGGAGAATCACTCGAACGTAGGGAGTGGAGGTTGCAGTGAGCTGAGATTGCACCATTACACTCCAGCCTGGGCAACAAGAACAAGACTATCTCAGAAAAAAAAAAAAAAAAGAATCAAAATAGAATAGAAAGAGCTAAGGAGACGAAGGAGAACCTAGAGACCCTTTAATTGGTCTTACATTTTAAGAGTAGAAAGCACATTAAGAATCTAATTTAAAAAAAAAAAAAAAAGCTAGGCTGGACTCAGTGGTTCACGCCTGTAATCCCAGCACTTTGGGAAGCCAAGGCGGGTGGATCACCTGAGGTCGGGAGTTTAAGACCAGCCTGGCCAACATGGTGAAACCCGTCTCTACTAAAAAAAAAAAAAAAAAAAAAAAAAATTAGCTGGGCGTGGTGGTGGGCATCTGTAATCCCAGCTTCTCAGGAGGCTGAGGCAGGAGAATCGCTTGAGCCCAGGGGGCGGAGATTGCAGTGAGCTGAGATTGTGCCACTGCACTCCAGGCTGGGTGACACAGTGAGACTCCGTCTCAAAAAAATAAAATAAAATAAAAAATCTAATTCAATATCCACAGTTTTCTAAGGTAAGGGATTAGAACTTAAGCAGTGTATCCCAGCAGGACACATTAGTTTACAACAAAACCTTGAGTAGAAGTCAGGACTTATCAGTGTCAGTGCATTCTAAACCTAATACAATATGGGAGGCACTCCTTGTTTTCCAAGTCATCTGCCGCTGAAACAGAGAAGCTGCAAAAATGCAATACTATACACAATTCCCACAACCTGGCTTTCCTGTATGTTAACATTTTACATAGCCAAGTTTCAATGATCCAAGTCAAAAAATTAACATTGGTACAATGCTATATTCTTTTACAAATGAAGGAACCAAGGCCTAGAGGGGTTAAGGGACTTGCCCAAGGGAACTCATCCAACAAGTGGCTAAATCTCCATAACCTTTAAGGACACAGGTACCCAGTTCCCTTTTGTTTCATCTGAAGACCAGTTTATATTGAAACATGTTTCTGGAATGAAGCCTGGATACAAGCATTATGTTGTCCAGCTGACTCCACAGATGCAAGACTAGAGATGAGGCTGCTAGAATTGCCTTGCCTGCTCCTCTGGAAACAGGAGTAGTTTATGTAAGTAACTGTATGGGAGTGTGACAGCCCTCTCTAAGAAAGACCTTTGCGCCTGGTTCAATGCTCTGCTGCTGTTGCTGTTCCTCCCCTCCCCTCTCTCTCCCTCCCCCTCCTCTCTCTCCCTCCCCACCCCTGCCTCCCAGAATATTGGGATTATAGGCGTGAGCCACCGCGCCAGGCCCCTTCACTCTTAAAATTCGTAATTCTTTTATCCTTGAACTTGTTTTGTAAGTCAAATCCCATGGTACAAAGGAGTATAAGCATGAGCGGGAGCGATAAACCAGCAGCAGGGTGGGGGACTCCGGCCTGCGGGCAACGCGGGCAGGGCAGGCGCCTGAGCCATTCTTCAGGTGCACAGTGCGCAAGCGCAGGCCTCGCCTGGGCGGAGGGGCTGGGATAGACCTCGGAGCATCTGTGGCCACTGTAACAGCCCAAGGGCGGCGGGCGGGAGGACGGCTGTGCGCATTTGTCTTTGGAGTCTGTCCTTGCAGCGCCTAGCCCGCCTGTTGGTTCATACTGGGCAAACGTTGTCAGTAAATCACTACAAAACAGAAGCGCATTGCCATCAAGCACATCAGGGTTTACTGGACTTCTGCAGTGAGTTTAGACTCTCTGGTTTTGAAAACTGCTGCAGCGTTGCAAAAGTTAATATCCACAGGCTTAGAAATAGAAATTAAAGGCCAGACGCGGTGGCTTACGCCTGTAATCCCAGCACTTTGGGGCTGGCAGATCACCTGAGGTCAGGAGTTCGAGACCAGGCTGACCAATATGATGAGACCAAGTCTCTACTAAAAATACAAAAACTAGCCGGGCGTGGGGTCTGTGGCATGTGCCTGTAATCCCAGCTACTTGGTGGGGGGCTGAGACAGGAGAATCGCTTGAACCCGGGAGGCAGAGGTTGCAGTTAGCTGAGATAGCACCACTGCACTCCAGCTGGGCAACAAGAGCAAAACTCTGTCAAAAAAAAAAGAAAGAAAGAAATAGAAATTAAATTTAAAGAGTGTCACATTCGACAGAAAACACTTTTCATATGATGCTTCGGATGAACCAGTAATTAGGGAGAAAGACAATTTTAAAACAGCTTTTGACTGGACACGGTGGCTCATGCCTGTAATTTCAGCACTTTGGGAGGCCGAGGCCAGTAGATCACCTGAGGTCAGGAGTTCCAGACCAGCCTGGCCAACATGGGGAAATCTCATCTGTACTAAAACAAACAAACAAACAAAAATTAAGGCCAGGCTTGGTGGCTCACGCCTGTAATCCCAGCACTTTGAGAGGCCAAGGTGGGCAGATCACAAGGTCAGGAGATGGAGACCATCCTGCTAACATGGTGAAACCCCGTCTCTACTAAAAATACAAAATATTAGCCAGGCGTAGTGGCACATGCCTGTAGTCCCAGCTACTTGGGAGACTGAGGCAGAAGAATTGCTTGAACCTGGGAGGCCGAGGTTGCAATGAGCCAAGATCTTGCCACTGCACTCCAGCCTGGGTGATAGCATGAGACGCCGTCTCAAAAAGAAAAAAAAAAAAGATACAATAAAGTCTTAATCCTCAGTACTGCGGAATGTGAACTTATTTGGAAATAGAGTTGTTGCAGATGTAATCAGTTAAGATGAAGTCATAGCGGAGTAAGGCAGGCCTCTATTCCAATATGACTGGTGTCCTTATAGGAAAAGGAGAGAAGCCGGGCACCAAGGTTCACGCCTGTAATCCCAACAGTTTGGGAGGCTGAGGTGGGCCGATTGCCTGGGCTCAGGAGTTGGAGCCCAGCCTGGGCAACGTGGTGAAACCCTGTCTCTACAAAAATGCAAAAATTAGCCGAGCATGGAAGTGCAGGCCTGGAGTCCCAGGTATTTGTGGGGCTGAGGCAGGAGGATTGGTCCAGCCCAGGAAGTCAAGGCTGCGGTGAGCTGGGTTCACACCACTGCATGCCAGCCTGGGTGACGGCACAAGATGATGTCTCTGAAAAATAAAAATAAAAAAGGAGAGGGCCGGGCGCAGTGGCTCATGCCTGTAATCCCAGCACTTTGGGAGGCCGAGGCAGGGGGATCTGAGGTCAGGAGTTCGAGACTAGCCTGACCAACATGGAGAAACTCCATCTCTTCTTTTTTTTTTTTTTGAGACAGAGTCTCGCTCTGGCTGAAGTGCAGTGGTGCGATCTCGACTCACTGCAAGCTCCGCCTGCCGGGTTCACGCCATTCTCCTGCCTCAGCCTCCCGAGTAGCTGGGACTACAGGTGCCTGCCACCGCGCCGGCTAATTTTTTGTATTTTTAGTAGAGACGGGGTTTCACCGTGTTCGCCAGGATGGTCTCGATCTCCTGACCTTGTGATCCGCCCGCCTCAGCCTCCCAAAGTGCTGGGATTACAGGCGTGAGCCACCGCGCCCGGCCTCCTGTGCTTTTAATTGTAGATAAGGGATTGATTTTCTGGGCAGGTGGCTGCAGGTTATCAGTCATCATTCTAGTTTATTTATTTATTAGAGATGAGGTCTCTCAATGTTGCCCGAAGTAGTGAACTCAACTCCTGGGTTCAAGTGATCTTCCTGTCTCAGCCTCCTGAGTAGCTAGGTATCCCAACTGTGGCACCACTACTGCTCAGAGTACTCTTTTTAGTTTTATTATGATTAATTTATATATTTATTTCTTTTTGAACAAGGTTTTGCTCTGTCACCCAGGCTGGAGTGCAGTGGCACACTCATAACTCACTGTAGTCTCAAACTCCTGGGCTCAAACAATCCTCCTTCCTTAGCGTTCCAAGTAGCTGGGACTACAGGTGTGCACTACCACACCCAACTAGTTTTAAACATTTTTTGTAGCTGGGCATGGTGGCTCACGCCTGTAATCCCAGCACTTTGGGAGGCCAAGGCGGTGGATCACAGGAGGACGCGAGTTCGAGAACAGCCTGGCCAACATGGTGAAACCCTGTCTCTACTTAAAATACAAAAAATGAGCTGGGCATGGTGGCACACGCCTGTAATCCCAGCTACTCAGGAGGCTGAGGCACCAGAATCCCTTGAACCTGGGAGGCGGAGGTTGCAGAGAGCAGAGATCACGCCACTGCACTCCAGCCTGGGTGAAAGAGCGAGACTCTGTCTTGAAAAAACCAAACCAAACCATTTTTTGTAGAGACGAGGTCTCACTATGTTACCTAGGGTGGTCTCAATCTTGGCCTCCCAAAGTGCTAGGAATATAGATATGGACCGCCATGCCTGGGCTTCTTGCTACCCTTTAACAATCAGGCAGCTCCTCCTTAGGCTTTCACATACAGCTCTTCCTTCTACTCCAATGCCTTTCCTTCAGGAAATTCAAAGGTCACTGTAGACAAATAAAATAGATTTTTAGAGTTCCTTTAAAAATTTTATTTTATTGTTTAAATTGACAGATAAAATTGTACTTATATGTAACATGACGTTCTGTGTATATACATTGTGGAATGACTAGATCTAGCTAATTAACATAGCATTACCTCACATAGCTATCATTTTTGTGGTAAGAATGCATAATGTCCACTCTGTTAGCATTTTTCAAGAATACATTATATTGTTATTAACTATAGGCACCATGGTGTATGGTGGAGCTCCTTGGAACATCTCTGAACATAGGCTGATGGCATAACACCAATGAACGGGCACAAAATGATGTGGTCTACATTTGTCATTCTCTGAAGGTCTGGCTGACAGATAAAATGTTGACTATGAGGGCAGAATTGAAGGTCTCCATTTATTTCAAAACATTCCCTAAGTAGATGGCTTTTTGACCAAAGTAGATAGCTTTTTGACTGGCGTGGTGACTCAGGCCTATAATTCCAGCACTTTGGGTGGTCAAGGTGGGTAGATTGTTCGAGCCCAGGAATTTGAGACCAGTCTGGTCAACATAGAGAGATCTTTCCCTTCTTCCCTCCCTTCCTTCCTTCCTTCCTTCCTTCCTTTCTTTTTAAAAATTGTTTTTATAGCCGGACATGGTGACTCACGCCTGTAATCCCAGGACTTTAGGAAGCTGAGGTGAGCAGATCACCTGCGATCAGGAGCTCGATACCAGCTGGGCCAACATGGTGAAACTCCATCTCTACTAAAAATACAAAAATTGGTCAGGTGTGGTGGTGGGAGCCTGTAATCCCAGCTACTTGGGAGGCTGAAGCAGGAGAATCACTTGAACCTGGGGAGCAGAGGTTGCAGTGAGCTGAGATCAGGCCACTGCACTCCAGCCTCGGCAACAGAGTGAGACCCTGTCTCAAAAAATATATATATATATATATATATATTTGTTATATATATATATAAAAAACAATAATAATAATTTTTTTTTTTTGAGACGGAGTCTCACTGGGTCACCTAGGCTGGAGTACAGTGGTGCAATTTCGGCTCACTGCAACCTCCGCCTCCTGGGTTCAAGCAGTTCTCCTGCCTCAGCCTCCTGAGTAGCTGGGATTACAGGCATGCACCACCACGCCTGGCTAATTTTTGTATTGTTAGTAGAGATGGGGTTTCACCATATTAGCCAGGCTGGTCTCGAACTCCTGACCTTGTGACCCGCTCAGCCTCCCAAAGTGCTGGGATTACAGGCATGAGCCACCGCGCCCGGCCTATTATTTTTTTTTTTTAAAAGAGTTTGCTTGTTCGATGCAAACCTGGTACCTCTTTTGTGAAGCGGCAGCTGAGGAGACTCTGACACTCGCCATGGCCAACGAAAAGCCCAAGGAAGGAGTCAAGGCTGAGAACCACGATCATATTAATTTGACAGTGGCAGGGCAGGATGGTTCTGTGATGCAGTTTAAGATTAAGAGGCATACACCAATCAGTAAACTACTGAAAGCCTATTGTGAAAGACAGGGATGGTCAATGAGGCAGATTAGATTACAATTCGACGGGCAACCAATCAATGAAACAGACACACCTGCACAGCTGGAAATGGAGGCTGAAGATACAATTGATGTGTTCCAACAGCTGACGGGAGATGTCTACTGAAAAGGGAACCTGCTTCTTTTCTCCAGAACTCTGTTCTTTAAAGACCAAGATTACGTTCTCAATTAGAAAACTGCAATTTGGGCCGGGCGCGGTGGCTCAAGCCTGTAATCCCAGCACTTTGGGAGGCCGAGACGGGCGAATCACGAGGTCAGGAGATCGAGACCATCCTGGCTGACACGGTGAAACCCCGTCTCTACTAAAAAAATACAAAAAAAAACCTAGCCGGGCGAGGTGGCGGCGCCTGTAGTCCCAGCTACTCGGGAGGCTGAGGCAGGAGAATGGCGAGAACCCGGGAGGCGGAGCTTGCAGTGAGCTGAGATCCGGCCACTGCACTCCAGCCTGGGCGGCAGAGCGAGACTCCGTCTCAAAAAAAAAAAAGAAAACTGCAATTTGGTTCCACCATATCCTGACTACTACAGTATAGTTTTTTCTATTCTTTCATTTCCCCCTTCCCCACTCACTTATTGTACATAAAGTAACTGGTATACGTGCACAAGCATATTGCATTTTTTTTTTTGGTAACTAAGCAGCCAATGGTATGTTTTGATTGACATCAAGTGGAGACGGAATGGGAAAAATACTGATTCTGTGAAAATACCCCCTTTCTCCATTAGTGGCATGCTCATTCAGCTCTTGGTATTCCAGTAAGTTATTTTGCTCTCACTGTTTTAACAAAAATAAAAATAAAAAAATAAAAATAAAAATCCTTGCATACCTTGTTCAATTGGAGAATTTTAATGTTTTTCATTTATCATTGTAAAACCAAGGACAATTTTGTAACTTTTCTGTACGTAGCTGTTATATGCAGGGCAATATGTCTTTAAGTAGGGATAAATTACTCTAAAACAAAAAAGAATCCTATATAGTTTTCCCTTCAAGTCAAGCATCTTGTTGTTTAAATAAACTTCTTGTTTAAAAAATAAAATAAAATAAAATAAAAAAGAGTTTTTACTAAGATGGGGATCTCATCATGTTGCCCAGGCTGGTCTTGAGCTCCTGGGCTCAAGCATGTTTTGTGGCTCATCCACATTCATGTATTAGTACTTCATTTTTTTTTTTTTTTTTCCTTTCTGTCTTTGTTTCTTTTTTTCTTTTTAATGGAGTTTTGCTCTTGTTGCCCAGACTGGAGTATAATGGCATGATATTGGCTCACTGCAACCTCTGCCTCCCACGTTCAAGCGATTCTCCTGCCTCAGCCTCCCGAGTAGCTGGGATTACAGGCATGTGCCACCATGCCTGGCTAAATTAAATTTTTAGTAGAGACAGGGTTTCGCCATGTTGGTCAGGCTGGTCTTGAACTCCTGAGCTCAGGTGATCCACCCGCCTCGGCCTCCCAAGTGCTGGGATTATAGGTGTGAGCTACCGTGCCTGGTCTACTTCATGCTTTTTTGTGGCTGAGTAATATCTCATTGTGTGTATACCATGTTTTGTGTAACTGTTCATCCGCTGTTGGACATTTGGGTTATTTCTATCTTTTAGCTCTTGTGAATAGTGCTGCTATGAATATTTGTGTAGAAGCATTCGTTTGAATCCCTGCTTTCAATTATTTTGGGTTTCAAGTAGAAATGGTGGGTCCTGTGATGATTCTATAATTGCTTTTTAAGAAACAGAGAAACTTTTCCATAGTGGCTGCAGTATTTTACAGTTACACCAGCAATGTAAGAGGGAGGGGTCAAATAATAAATTTGCCAACATTTGTTATTTCCTACTTAAAAAATTATAGCCACACCGGGTATGGTGGCTCACGCCTATAATCCCAGCACTTTGGGAGGCCAAGGCAGGTGGATCACCTGAGGTCAACAGTTTGAAACCAGCCTGGCGAACACGATGAAACCCTGTCTCTCCTAAAAATACAGAAATTAGCCGGGCATGCTGGTGGGAGCCTGTAATCCCAGCTACTCAGGAGGCTGAGGCAGGAGAATCACTTGAACCCTGGAGGCAGAGGTTGCAGTGAGTCAAGATGGCACCATTGCATTTCAGCCTGGGCGATAGAGTAAGACTCTGTCTCAAAAAAAAAAAAAAAAAATTATAACCCTCCTAGTGGGCATGAAGTGCTATATCATGGTTTTGATTAGTATATACCTAATGACAGATGATGAGAAACTGTTATCTTCTTTGGAGAAATATTTAAGTCCTTTGCCCATTTTAAAAATTGCACTTTTTGCCAGGTGCGGTGGATCATGCCTATAATCCCAGCACTTTGGTAGACCGAGGCAGGCGGATCACCTGAGGTCAGTTTGAGACCCACCTGACCAACATGGAGAAACCCTGTCTCTCCTAAAAACACAAAATTAGCCGGGCGTGGTGGTGCATGCTACTCGGGAGGCCGAGGCAGGAGAATCGCTTGAACCCAGGAGGCGGAGGTTGTAGTGAGCCGAGATCGTGCCATTGCACTCCAGCCCGGGCAACAGGAGAGATGCTCCGACTCAAAAAAAAAAAAGAGTGAGATTCTGTCTTAAAACAAAAACAAAACCAAAAACCAAATTAGTGACAAGAGTGAAACTCCATCTCAAAATAAATAAATAAACAAAATTGCACTTTTTTGTCTTTGTTGAGCCACTGCATCTGTTTATTTCTGTTACACAACAATGATTAATACTTTTAATCATGATCCAGAAGCACACCCAGAAATAATATATTAGAGTCACCATAATTTTGGTATTAGGAGATTATCATATTTCAATTATTTGACAGTAATCCAAATATAATGAACATAACCATTAATGAGACTATTTGATAGAGCATCTCATTCTTCAGCATCTTTCTTCCTTCCTTCCTCCTTTTTTTTTTTTGAGACAGACTCTCACTGTGTTGCCCAGCCTGGAGTGCAGTGGTGCGATCTCAGCTCACTGCAACCTCCGCCTCTCGGGTTCAAGTAATTCTCTTGCCTCAGCCTCCTGAGTAGCTGGGATTACAGATGCCCGCCACGATGCCTAACTTTTGTATTTTTGGTAGAGATAGGCTTTCACCATCTTGGCCAGGCTGGTTTTGAACTCCAAACCTCAAGTGATCTGCCCACCTTGGCCTCCCAAAGTGCTGGGATTACAGGTATGAGCCACCGCCTCTGGACTCTTCAACATATTTCATTGAGTAATAAGGTTTGCTAAGTAAATTGCTTTTCAGGTACTATACCATATGGATTTGCAGGAAACAGTTTTGTATAGGCTGTCTAGTCACCCCATATAACAACTAAAGCAAAGTTGGCTGCTTGGAGAAGTTTTTTTTTTTTCCCTCACCAGAGGTTGAATGCTGGAAAAAGTTTTTGATTTTGACATTTTCCACCTTTGATTTTAAGCATATTTAATAATAACTGTAATAATTTCAAAGTAATTAGGTGTTACCTGAATGCTAGAAGTTTCTAACAATAGGTTATTATTATGTGCTTTGCCAAAAATACTAAATTCAGTGGCCAAGTATTGTACTGGCCTGCAGGAAAAGCATAAGAAATAATGGGGTTGAGTCCAAGGGAGAAAGTAAAGGTTCCTTTTATTCTGAATGATCTAGCTTAGTCTTAAATTTGTACAATACCCAACCTCTCTGCTTTGGTGAACCTTGGTGATCATCTATTCTATGGAATTAAAAATGTGGTGGTGGCTGGGCATAGTGGCTCACGCCTGTAATCCTAGCACTTTGGGAGACTGAGGCGGGTAGATCACCTGAGGTCAGGAGTTCGAGACCAGCTTAGTCAATATGGTGAAACTCTGTCTCTACTAAAAACACAAAAATTACCTGGGCATGGTGGCAGGTGCCTGTAGTCCCAGCTACTCGGGACGGGGAGGCTGAGACAGGAGAATTGCTTGAACCCAGGAGGCAGAGGTTGCAGTGAGCCGAGACTGCGCCACTGCACTCCAGCCTGGAGGACAGAGGGAGACTCCTCTCATAAACAAACAAACAAACAAACAAAAACATGGCAGGGCAAGGTGGCTCAGGCCTGTAATTCCAGCACTGTGGGAGGCCAAGGTGGGTGGATCACTTGTGGTCAGGGGTTTGAGACCAGTCTGGGCAACATGGTAAAACCCTGTCTCTACAAAAAATAAAAAAAATTAGCCAGGAATGGTGGCACACACCTGTAGTCCCAGCTACTCAGGAGGCTAAGATCGGAGGATTGCTTGAGCCTGGGGGCAGAGGTTGCAATGAGCCGAGATGGCACCACTGCACTCCAGCCTGGGCGACAGAGACTCTGTCTCAAAAATAAGTAAATAAATAGAAATAAAACATAAAAAATAAAAACATGCGCAATGAATTTTCCTGGGCAAAAACCAAAAGTCAACTTTCTTGACCTTCATTTCCAGCTCTAAAGGCCACTGTACCTTAACTTAGTCAAATGACCAGATGGGAAATGATTGCATTTTCAGCCAAGAAACTCAGTGCTAGAATCTTTTGTGTTTGCTAAATCTTCAGAAATGACATTAATTTCACTATTGGAAGGAAGCCATATAGTACTTTTAGATTAAAATCCTGAGGATTCCTTTTTTTTTTTTTGAAACTGAGTTTTGCTCTTGTTGCCCAGGCTGGAGTGCAATGACATGATCTCAGCTCACTGCAATCTCTGCCTCCTGGCTTCAAACGATTCTCCTGCCTCAGCCTCCCAAGTAGCTGGGACTACAGGCACCTGCCACCACGTCGGCTAACTTTGTATTTTTAGTAGAGACAGAGTTTCGCCATGTGGCCAGGCTGGTCTTGAACTCCTGGCCTCAAGTGATCCGCCTGCCTCGGCCTCCCAAACTGCTGGGATTACAGGCATGAACCACCATGCCTGGCCACAAATAGGCTCTTAAATTTCATCAAGATTATACTCTTGATTTGGTTTTGATTTAGATTTAAAAAAAAATGATATCTATACCAACAGGTACATCAGCCAGATACAATTATGTAGTGTCTCCTTCCAAAGAGAGAAGCTTTGCCCACTGGGATTGAATCTTATTAACCTTGGCCTAATTGTGGTCTTGAGCCGTCACTCATTTATTATTTATCTTCATACCCTCTAACCTGGTTCTCTATCCATTTTAAACAAACAAGATAGCCCTAAGGGCTCTCTTAAGCCACCTAAAATACAGACATTCTACCACTCACCCTAAGTCCCTAGACCTTCCCCTTACAAAAACTGGCTGAACCTGGCCGGACCAGCAGCAGGGTTCCTGAGATAAATAAGCCTTAATGTTTGCATTCTTCAAGAAATCCAAGATATACCAAAGGTCCAATATCCTAAAATATATAAAATAAAAATAATTTTAAAAAGAAAAATCCAAGACTAAAAAGCTATTGGGCCGGGTGCGGTGGGTCACACCTGTAATCCCAGTACTTTAGGAGGCTGAGGTGGGCAGATCATGAAGTCAGGAGTTTGAGACCAGTCTGGCTAACATAGTGAAACCCCGTCTGTATTAAAAATACAAAAAACTAGCCAGGAATGCTGGCAGACGTCTGTAATCCCAGCTACTCAGGAGGCTGAGGCAGGAGAATCGCTTGAACTTGGGAGGTGGAGGTTGCAGTAAGCTGAGATCGCGCCATTGCACTCCAGCGTGGGAGACAGTGAGAGACTCCATCTCAGAAAAAAAAAAAAAAAGAGCTATTGGAATCTTAAGGGTGTAATTTTTTTTTTTTTTTTTTTTTTTTTTTTGAGACGGAGTCTCGCTCTGTCGCCCAGGCTGGAGTGCAGTGGCGCGATCTCGGCTCACTGCAAGCTCCGCCTCCCGGGTTCACGCCATTCTCCTGCCTCAGCCTCCCGAGTAGCTGGGATTACAGGCGCCCACAACCGCGCCCGGCTAATTTTTTGTATTTTTAGTAGAGACGGGGTTTCACCGTGGTCTCGATCTCCTGACCTTGTGATCCGCCCGCCTCGGCCTCCCAAAGTGCTGGGATTACAGGCGTGAGCCACCGCGCCCGGCTTAAGGGTGTAATTTCAGGTATTTGTTAGCAGAGACTGGGGGACTTCCAGGGTGCCTTCTTTGCCTGCCCATCGAAGTGGGCCCCTAGACACTGGCACTGTTTCCAGAGTCAAGATGGAAGGCAATCTAATGTCAATAGAATGCTGGAGCTGTACCTACAACTGGCATTACTCAACCCTGCACACACCCAGTCTTCTAAACTGTGAACATCTAATTTAGGAACATCTTCCAAGGTAAGTGGTCAATTGTACACTATCCTCTTTATCTCCCTCTTGCCTGGAGGCCATTTCAGCTAGTCACCAAAGTAGATTTTCCATCTTTCCTGTATCTCTGCACACAGGGACATTGGCCCAACCATGCCTCCCGTCTCCATCTTTTACTGGCAAGAGTTTCCTTACAGATATAAACACAATCTTTTTGCCTGCCTCAGGTTCCGTCTGTCCTCCAGCTCATACTTTGAAGGAGAGGAGGAGACGGAATCTGTTTAATCCTCACTCAACCTCACTTTTGTTCTGGAAAGAAGACTTTTGAGATAACTCATGCAGAGTTTCCTAAACTTGCCAGAGGAGAAGAGGCACGTGGGCTGCTGGTTAAAATACCTACTCTCGGGACCCCAGAGCGGCTCTGCTGAGTGACTCCCAGTAACTCCAGGGAATGGGTTCCGGGAATCTTTCCTTTTAATCACGGCCCCAGGTTATTTTTTTAATCACTAGGATAGTTTTGGAAACAGAGGCCTAATCCAGTTCTTCTCCTTGTCTCGGAATACCCTGGAGGCCTATGGAAACCCAGATGACAGGGGCCCCACCTGGTAGTTTCAGTTTCAGTAAGTCTAGGGTAGGGCCCGGGAATTTGCATTTCTAACCAGATCCCAGGTGATGCTGATGTTGTTGGTCAGGGAACCCCACCCTGAGAACCACTGATTGGTCCAGTGGCTTCATTTGAAAGTGAGTTATCTAGCCGTAAAGGGATTAGGCATCTCGACTGAGATGATAAGAATAGTGCTAGTCAGCCTCAAGGAAATGGTGAGCTATCCTTCTCAATGAAATGCACTAACTAAAGGACACTTGCTAGAAAACAAATCGTGCCCGCCTGCAAACCTCCTGAACAAGCCCATAACAGTCTCTAATTCAATCTGCTTTTCTCAAGAATTGGAATTACGGATGAATACACCAATTTCTAATCCTTTTATTTTTACAGTTTTGTTTAATTTCATTTTGCTTTCTAGTCTTTTGTTTTTCTTTTTCTTTTTATTGCAAATTAGCAGAATGAGTGTGAAGGCTTTTGTGTCCTGGCCAGAGAACTTCACAACTATTGTAACATAGTTTCTATGGAAAAAAGTTATTCTAGGCCGGGCGCGGTGGCTCAAGCCTGTAATCCCAGCACTTTGGGAGGCCGAGATGGGCGGATCACGAGGTCAGGAGATCGAGACCATCCTGGCTAACACGGTGAAACCCCGTCTCTACTAAGAAATACAAAAAATAGCCGGGCGAGGTGGCAGCGCCTGTAGTCCCAGCTACTCGGGAGGCTGAGGCAGGAGAATGGCGTGAACCCGGGAGGCGGAGCTTGCAGTGAGCTGAGATCCGGCCACTGCACTCCAGCCTGGGCTACAGAGCGAGACTCCGTCTCAAAAAAAAAAAAAAAAAAAAAAAAAAAGTTATTCTAATTCCAAACAAATGAACTTTGAGGAAACTTTGGGAACAGATCTTGCTGACTCCGACACAGTACAGTGTGTGTTTTGGTAGGTTCATTACAGGCTGTGGGAATGGTGCAAGAACTAAGCTAGTAACTGGAAGCAGAGTGCATCAGCCATTATTTTGCTGATCAATTAGGTATCGATGCGTTTACTCCTGTAAGTAGGTCTTTGGGGAGTGACTAAAAAGGGATCCAATACTTTGAGGCTGTGCTACTTTGCAGACATTATGAGAGTTAATAAAACTCATTACCTTTTAGCTTCTTAGCTTCCTTCTGGCAAGGGACAAAACACTAATTTATTTTAGCATAGCCTTCTCTCTGTGTGTGTGTATGCAAGCAATTAAAACAACTTTCATGAAAAACAGTGCAGAGTGAAAACGGGTTACCAATATTTATCAGCAATTTATTTGTGGAATCCTGCAGTTTCAGTGCATTGTTATGTTGATTGTACTTTCTAAGATGTCTGGCTTCTTGGAATGTAAATCTCATCAAGGGAGCTTGTGGTAACCTCACATGCATTTATAGATAAATATTTTCCTTCACTGCTGAGGACCTATGAAGAACATTAGAATGCACAGCTCTAGTTGGTGGGCAAGGGGAATAGAGAAGGAGAATTTATGCAAATTTTAATTACTGTTTCATGGGGTTAAGGGTGCAAACTGTACAAAAATAAAATAATTTAATGAAAGGGAAAGGGCAAATGTTCTTTTCAAGATCTTTAGGCAGAAAAGTTTGAATGCATTACATAGGGCGAAAAAGTATTAGAGATTCATGTTAATTGACAGCACAAATTGAGCTATGTTTTTTTTTTTTTGAGACAGAGTCTCGCTCTGTGGCCCAGGCTGGAGTGCAGTGGCTTGATCTCAGCTCACTGCAAGCTCCACCTCCTGGGTTCATGCTTCTCCTGCCTCAGTCTCCCAAGTAGCTGGGACTACAGGCGCCCACCACCATGCTCGGCTTTTTATATTTTTTAGTAGAAACGGGGTTTCACCGTGTTAGCCAGGATGGTCTCGATCTCCTGATCTCGTGATCCGCCTGCCTCGGCCTCCCAAAGTGCTGGTATTACAGGTGTGAACCACCGCGCCTGGCCAACAATTGAGCTATGTTGTCAGTACTTTCTAACGAGTCTTTGTGTAAATATTGGGTAAATATAATGAACAGTCAAACAGGAAATTTTGATGTAAATTAAACTTGCAAGAACTAAGCAAAGGCAATCTGAATTAAAGGAAAAATGTAATAAAACTAAAGTTCTGTTTTCAAAGATGCTTCTTTTTTAGTCTTTTTTTCAAGAGACTTATACACTTAATTTTTATTCATTAATGTCAGAGATGAGTCTCTAAGATTCTGCTTTGTACATGGTGCAAGAAAAGAATTCAAAAATGGATTTTTCTGTCTAGTATAACATTTTGGAGGGCAGAGGAGTGGGATGCCAGGGAATGAAATGAAAACTTAGGTATCTGGGAAGCTGTGCCTCAGAACAATTTTGTAAGAGGCAAACAGTAAGGACAATCTTGGCTGAATAGATACATTGAAAGAATAACCTGCATTCTGTCTGCATGCCTTTTTCTTCACTGAAAAAAAAAAATGATGATGGCCAACATTTTGTCAATTTTCAAAATAATTTAAAAAATTGTTTTCCTATATGCTCATTATACAAACCCAAATACTACAGAAATGTATAAAATAACCTGCCTACCTCCCCCCACCAATATTGAATCAGATTAGTTCTTCCATTCCCATTTTCATCAGAAAACTAAGGTAGAGTGTGAATACATGGCTATGTTTCCTGGAAAATTAACTGGGAGTTGTAACCAGTGAATCTTGAGTTCATGCCATGCTTTCTCAGGCTTTCTCTCTGTGGACTTATAAAAATGTTTATTTTATAGCTACTGTACTAAGCTGCACCTGTTTAAGAATATAATTTGATGTAGAATTTGGCATTCAATAGAATCTGTCAGGTAATCATTCTTTTAGAGAAAAAAGTATTGCGCACAAATGCCTCACGTTTCCTTGTGGTCCTATCAATCCATTCATTGATGAATGTCTCATGAAAAAATAAAAAGGTCAGAATGGACTTTATGGCATATAGACCCAGCTAGTTAATAATCTACAGACTGGACTTGTCTGCCCCTTTAGGAAAGACCTGGCCCAAACTCCAAGACCTAATAAACTTAATTAGTACGTGTTAAAATAATTGCAGTTGCTGCAATGAGGTTAGCAGTGAGTGACACTGATGATTTGGGAAGTGATGATGGGGGGGTGGGGGTTTGGCGGGGTGGAGGCAGCAAGCTTTTAAAAACCTTTAAAGGTTTTCAGAGTTTTTTGCCTCATTGTAATCGTGCAAAGATGAGGCAGGGACCCGTGACTCACTTTGGCTCTTTGTGCTAAAAGGGGTCTCTATTTAGGTTAAAACGAAGCACTTAGCCCATGTTTTAAACAATGAAAGGTACTTAGGCTCTAATACCTTAACCCTGCAGAGCCATTGTCTACTTGCAAGTATATTCTATAGGTTTTGCACTCAAGATTGATCTATGTAAATAAGAAAACCTTTTGTTAAGTAAATTTAGGAATGCAAATAAATATGCAAGAAAAAGAAGCAATTAAAAAATCCTTAACTTACATTACTAGTCATTCAAGTAATAAAGCCATTGAGAAAAAAATAGAAGTGTATGTGGGATTGTAAATGTGTATTTATTGAGTTGCAATATATTCTTTAGTTTAAAAAGCACTACATGAGGGGAGGGGAGAGAAAAATAAATAAAAAGCACTGGGTGAAACACAGAATTGCACCACTTGTAAATTTGATGGGGAGCAGGTAAACTGAGTTAAGTGAAACACTTAGATAATATATTCCTTTTTTGATAGTCATACATCTATCATTTTTCTATTTTCTGAACATAATTACAGTATACCAGATATAGTGTAGTCATTCACAATTTATCTTTCTGTTACTTTTATGTAAAGAGACAAGGTAAGCATCAAATAATCTCTTAAATTTACAGGGGAAAATTTCAAGAAGTCTATTTTCTAATTTTGTTACCTTTGGCAATCATAACTATGGGGCAGTAATTTTAAGATGAGGCAAATCTCAATGACATTTTTCTTATACATATTGATGTTTTCTATTGGGTTCATAAAGTGTGTGAACAGGGATCTTTTCTTAGCTTTCTGCGGGGCCAAGGCCAGAAGGCCTTCATCCTATCCCCCTTCATGCATACAATTAATGTGTGACCTTGGGCAAGTCAATTACCATTTCAATGCTCTACCTCTTCCGCTGTGAAATGGAATAATAAACGTAATACTAAATCAGAGAAATGCTACCTGGATTGAAGAGACTAATGCAAAATACCCAGCCCTGTTCTTGGCTTGCTCAATAGAGTACGTTTATTATTATTTGGTAAATATCTTATTAGATATGAAAGTTACACTTAATATTTATACATTTGTAAAATCTTTGCTGTGTTTTCTTGTAGAGATAACATTTACTGAGTATTTGCTTAGGGGCAAGCAGGTTTTGGGTTCTTCAGATGCCTTTTCTCATGTGATTTTCAGTCACTCCATGAGGTAGAAATTATGACTGTCCTTGTGTGTAGAGAGTAAACTGTCCAAGGTCACATGTTGTGGCAGAGCTGGGACGGGTTTCCAAGTCTATGTGGCCCAGTACTGGGCGCATACTAAACTGTGTGTCGTCACTATGGATTGCCCCTCAGCCCTTTTCCTTCTCTATATGCTGTCCCCAAGTGAATCCATTCATTTTCATGCCTTTCACTGCCAGTGATGATTCTGTAGTTACAGCCAGATCTTTCTCCTGTGCTGCAGATCTATTATTTCTAAATGCATACTCTTTAGATCTCAATTTGAACTCTTTTCCTAACTAACTGTCCCTCCTGAATTCTTTCTGTCACCAGGCTGGAGTGCAGTGGCGCCACCTCGGCTCACTGCAACCTCTGCCTCCCAGATTCAAGAGATTCTCCTGCCTCAGCCTCCCGAGTAGTTGGGATTACAGGCGCCCACCACCACACCCGGCTAATTTTTGTATTTTCTTTTTTTTTTGAGACGGAGTCTTGCTCTGTCACCCAGGCTGGAGTGCAGTGGCCAGATCTCGGCTCACTGCAAGCTCCGCCTCCTGGGTTCACGCCATTCTCCTGCCTCAGCCTCCCGAGTAGCTGGGACTACAGGCACCCGCCACCTTGCCCGGCTAGTTTTTTGTAATTTTTAGTAGAGACGGGGTTTCACCGTGTTAGCCAGGATGGTCTCAATCTCCTGACCTCATGATCTGCCCGTCTCGGCCTCCCAAAGTGCTGGGATTACAGGCTTGAGCCACCGCGCCTGGCCAATTTTTGTATTTTCAGTAGAGACGGAGTTTCACCATTTTGGCCAGGATGGTCTCTGTCTCTTGACCTCGTGATCCACCCTCCTTGGCCTCCCAAAGTGCTGGGATTACAGGCGTGATCCACCATGCCCAGCCCCCTCCTGAATTCTCTATTGCCACTTAATGGTCTATTGTCACTTAATGGCGTTACCAGAAACTTGGGAGTGAGCCAGGATTCTGGGTCTGTCTTTCCTTTGTCTTCCACATACAATTCATTGTCATCGGGTCCTGCCTCATTTCAACTTCAAATTAGCTCTCAAATTTTCCCTCTTCCAGCTAACAGTCATCAATTACCTTAATTCAGAGTCCCCACCCCTCGCCCCATTTTTTTAGAGATGGGGTCTCCTTCTTTCTTAGCCTCCAAAACCACTGGGTTTACAGGTGTGAGCCACTGTGCCTGGGTCAGTTTGTACTTCTTTCTTCTTCTTCTTTTTTTTTTTTTTTGAGACAGGGTCTTGTCACGTCCCACACTTATCTAATTTTTGTAGAAATGATATTTACCATGTTGTCCAGGCTGGTCTCGGACTCTTGGGCTCAAGCAATCCACCTGTCTCGGCCTCCCAGAGCGCTGGGATTTCAATCGTGAGCCACTGCACTTGGTCAGTTTGTATTTCTTAAAACTAAGATGACATTGCCCGTCTTGGACACATACTGGGCTTGTTAACTCTATGACCTTAGGCAAAAGTTGGCTAAATTCCTCTCCTGTAAATTGGAGACGATAACAGCGGTCTCATAGGATTGCTATGAAGATTACATGAGGGCCTGGCACAGTGGCTCATGCCTGTAATCCCAGCACTTTGGGAGGCTGAGGTGAGTGGATCACCTGAGGTCAGGAGGTCAAGGCCAGCCTGGCCAACATGGCGAACTCCTTCCCCCTCACTCCCACCCCCCGCCTCTACTAAAACAATACAAAAACTAGCCAGGCATGGTGGCGTGCGCCTGTAATCCCAGCTACTCGGGAGGCTGAGGCAGGAGAATCGCTTGAACCTGGAAAGTGGAGGTTACAGTGATCTGAAACTGTGCCACTGTACTCCAGCCTGAGCGACGGAGCAAGACTCCCTCTCCAAAAAAAAAAAAAAAGATTCAATGAGACAATGAAGGCATTATTATTATACATCTTGAGCCAAAATAGTAGCATGTAGAAAGTTTTCAGTAAATGCTACATAGATTAATAAACCTATTAATACATGTATCATGCCTTTTCTTCTGGTGACCAATAGGATGCAGTCATAAGACTTAAGACTCCAACCATGATTATGGATATTCTTATGACTTGTTGGTTCTAGAATATACTGAAATTTGTTCTTTTTTTTTTTTTTTTTTTTTTTTTTGAGACGGAGTCTCGCTCTGTCGCCGGGGCTGGAGCGCAGTGGCCGGATCTCAGCTCACTGCAAGCTCCGCCTCCCGGGTTTACGCCATTCTCCTGCCTCAGCCTCCTGTGTAGCTGGGACTACAGGCGCCCGCCACCTTGCCCGGCTAGTTTTTTGTATTTTTTTAGTAGAGACGGGGTTTCACCGTGTTCGCCAGGATGGTCTCGATCTCCTGACCTCGTGATCCGCCCGTCTCGGCCTCCCAAAGTGCTGGGATTACAGGCTTGAGCCACCGCGCCCGGCCTGAAATTTGTTCTAAAAGAAGGCACATTTTGGCTGGGCATGGTGGCTCATGCCTGTAATGCTAACACTTTGGGAGGCCGAGGCAGGCAGATCATTTGAGCCCAGGAGTTTGAGAGCAGTGTGGCCAATGTGAAACCCTGTCTACAAAAAATACAAAAATTATCTGGGTGTGGTGGCTTTCTCCTGTGTTCTCAGCCACTCAGGAGGCTGAGGTGGGAGGATCACCTGAGCCTGGGGAGCTCGAGGCGGCAGTGAGTCATGATCCCGCCACTGTACTCCAGCATGGGGGACAGAGTGAGATCCTGTCTAAATAAATAAATAAATAAATAAAGGACTAAGAAGGCAGCCAGTTGATGCTATTTTAAGTTATGTTGATGCTATTTAATGGACTATACAGGAAACTATTCTAGACCATGTTTCTTTTCAACTATTTTAGGACTTGGAGAAACATGAATTTAGAATTAGAAAATGGTCTAGCCAAGATTTGGAGAAAAGTTCTTACACGGAGACAACGTAGTCCACAAATACACACAGTCCATTATGGCTTTATCTTACCCCAGGTGATGGGATAGAGAAATGAGAGCTTTGGGAGTTAACTTCCCATCAGGGGCAGAGAGCAGGCAATAACTATTACTCTGTGGATGCCAAACAGACGTGCCCGTGTCAGGGGGAAATCTGGTACATATTAATGACATTGATTAGAATCCTTCTACCATGACGCTATTACCCAAAACAGCCCCAGATTGGATCATTGGTTTTTTTTTTTTTCATTTTTGAGATGGAGTCTTGCTCTTGTTGCCCAAGCTGGAGTGCAATGGCGCGATCTCAGCTCACTGCAACCTCTGTCTCCCAGGTTCAAGTGATTCTCCTGCCTCAGTCTCCCAAGTAGCTGGGATTACAGACATGTGCCACCACGCCCACCTGGCTACATTTTTGTATTTTTAGTAGCAATGGGGTTCCACTATGTTAACCAGGCTTGTTTCGAACTCCTGACCTCAGATGAGGTGCCCACCTCAGCCTCCCAAAGTGCTGGGATTACAGGTGTGAGCTACCATGCCCGGCCAGAACATTGGATTTTTCTTACTCATACATTTTTTTTTTTTTAAAGGTAACTGGTCAGGCACAGTGGCTCATGCCTGTAATCCCAGCACTTTGAGAAGCTGAGATGAAAGGATTGCTTGAAAAAGGCCAGATTTCGAGATCAGGCTGGTCAACATAGCGAGACTCCATGGTAGGCCGAAGCGGGCGGATCACGAGGTCAGGAGATCAAGACTATCCTGGCTAACATGGTGAAACCCCGTCTCTACTAAAAATACAAAAACTTAGGTGGGCGTGGTGGCGGGTGCCTGTAGTCCTAGCTACTCTGGAGGCTGAGGCAAGAGAATGGCGTGAACCTGGGAGGCGGAGCTTGCAGTGAACTGAGATTGCACCACTGCACTCCAGCCTGGGCAACAGAGCGAGACTTCATCTGAAAAAATAAAATAAAATAAAATAAAAAAGGTAATTGAAGATTATATATGTAATCTTTTTATAATATGTGTAGCATATAACATAGAAGACAGTAAGTAATATATTCTGAATTACAGTTTTCTAAATATTTGAAATATATGTTTTTCTTTCAAGTGGGTTTGAATACTTCGTTGAAATTCTCACAGTTTGTTGCCAAATATCAATGACATGATATCTTTTTCTTTTTAATCACATTACCCATGGGTGTCTTGTAAGGTACTCAGGTCAGGAGATAGAGACCACGGTGAAACCCTGTCTCTACTAAAAATACAAAAAATTAGCTGGGCGTGGTGGCAGGCACCTGTAGTCCCAGCTACTCATGAGGCTGAGGCAGGAAAATGGCGTGAACCCGGGAGGAGGAACTTGCAGTGAGCTGAGATTGTGCCACTGCACCCCAGCCTGGGTGACAGAGTAAGACTCCATCTTAAAAAAAAAAAAAAAAAAAAAAAAAGGAAAGAGATTAGTTGAGTGTGGTGGCACACATGTATAGTACTAGCTACTTGGGAGGCTGAGGCAGGAGGATCACTTGAGCTCAGGACTGAGATTACAGTGCACTATCATTGTGCCACTATACTCCAGCCTAGGCAACAGAGTAAGACCCTGTCTCTAAAAACTAATAATAATAATTAATAATACTAAATACTTTATTGGTAAAAAATGCTAATGGTCCTTTGAGCCTTCAGCAAGTCATAGTCTTTTTTTTCTTTTTTTTGTGAGATGGAGTTTTGCTCTTGTTGCCCACGCTGGAGTGCAATGGCACAATTTCGGCTCACTGCGCCCTCTGCCTCCAGGGTTCAAGCAATTCTCCTGACTCAGCCTCCCGAGTAGCTGGGATTATAGGCATGCACCACCACACCTAGCTAATTTTTTTGTATTTTTAGTAGAGATGGGTTTCTTCATGTTGGTCAGGCTGGTCTTGAACTCCCAACCTCAGGTGATCTGCCCGCCCCGGACCTCCCAAAGTGCTGTGATTACAGGCGTGAGCCACCGTGCCTGGCCCAGCAAGTCTTTTTGCTGGTGGAGAGTCTTGCCTTGATGTGGATGGCTACTGACTGATAAGGGTGGTGGTTGCTAAAGGTTGGGGTGGCCATGGCAGTGTCTTGAAATAAGACAACAGTGAAGTTTGCCACATTGATGGATTCTTCCTTTCATGAAAGATTTCTCTGTAACACGCACTGCTATTTGATAGCATTTTATCCACATTAGAATTTCTTTCAAAATTGAAGTTGATCCTTTCAAGCCCTGCCCCTGCCTTATCAAACTAAGTTTATGTAATATTTTATTTTATTTCTTTTTTTTTTTCTTTTTTTTTTTTTGAGACGGAGTCTTGCTCTGTCGCCCAGGCTCGAATGCAGTGGCCGGATCTCAGCTCACTGCAAGCTCTGCCTCCCGGGTTCACGCCATTCTCCTGCCTCAGCCTCCCGAGTAGCTGGGACTACAGGTGCCCGCCACCTCGCCCGGCTAGTTTTTTGTATTTTTTAGTAGAGATGGGGTTTCACCGTGTTAGCCAGGATGGTCTCGATCTTCTGACCTCGTGATCCGCCCGTCTCGGCCTCCCAAAGTGCTAGGATTACAGGCTTGAGCCACCACGCCTGGCCTTATGTAATATTTTAAATCCTTTGTGTTGTTTCAACAATGTTCATAGAATCTTCACTAGGAGTTGATTCCATCTCATGAAACCACTTTCTTTGCTCATTGGTAAGAAGCAACCCCTCACTTGTTCAAGTTTCATCATGAGATTGCAGCAGTTCAGTCATGTCTTCAGGGTTTACCTGTAATTCTCATTCTCTTGCTATTTCCACCACACCTGTGATGACTTCCTCCATTGAAGTCTTGGCCTCTCAAAATCATCCATGGGGGTTGGAATCAACTTCTTCCAAACTTCTGTTAATATTCATATTTTGACCTCCTCCCATGAATCATGAATGTTCTTAATGGTATCTAGAATGGTGAATCCTTTCTAGGAGGTTTTCAGTGTACTTTGCCCAGATCCATCATAGGAATCTCTATCTGTGGCAGCTGTAGCCTTAAGATGTATTTCTTTTTCTTTCTTTATTTCTTTCCTTTTTTTGAGATGAATTCTCACTCTGCCACCCAGGCTGGAGTCCAGTGTCACAATCTCAATTCACTGCAATCTCTACCTCCTGGTTCAAGTGATTCTTGTGCCTCAGCCTCCTGAGTAGCTAAGATTACAGGCGTGCACCACCATGCCCAGCTAATTTTTGTATTTTTGGTAGAGATGGGATTTCGCCCATGTTGGTCAGGCTGGTCTCAAACTCCTAACCTCAGGTGATCCACCCACTTCGGCCTCCCAAAGTGCTGGGATTACAGGCATGAGCCACCATGCCCAGCCAATGCCTGAGCCTCTTAAAATGTATTTCTTAAAAAACATGACTTGAAAGTTGAAATTACTCCTTGATCTGTGGGCTGCAGAATGGGTGCTGTGGTAGCAGCATGAAAACAGCATTCATCTCCTTGTACATCTCCATCAGACCTCTTGGGTGACCAGGTCCCATTGTCAATGAACAGTAATATTTTGAAAGGAATCTTTTTTTTCTGAGCAGTAGGTCTCAACAATAGGCTTAAAATATTCAGTAAACCATACTGTTAACAGATGTGCTGTTCATTTCTAGAGCACAAGCCTAGTAGATTTAGCACAATTCTTAGAGGCCCTAGGATTTTAAAAGGGTAAATGAGCTTTGGCTTCACCTTAAAGTCACCAGTGGCATTAGCCCCTAACAAGAGAGCCAGACTGTCCTTTGAAGCTTTGAAGCAAGGCGTTGACTTCTCCCCTTTAGCTATGAAAGTCCTAGAAAGCATCTTCTTCCGGTAGAAGGCTGTTTCATCTACATTGAAAATCTCTCGTTTAGTGTAGTGACCTTCACCAGTGATCTGAGCTAGATCTTCTGAATAACTTGCTGCAGCTTCTCCATCAATGCTTGCTGCTTCACCTTCCACTTTTATATTATAGAAATGGCTTCTTTCTTTAAGGCAACTTGTGCTTGCTTCAAACTTTTCTTCTGCAGCTTCCTCACCTCTTTCAGCTTTCATAGAATTAAAGAGAGTTAGGGCCTTGCTCTGAATTAGGCTTTGGCTTAAGGGAATGCTGTGGTAGGTTTGATCTATCCAGACCACTCACTTTCTCCATATCAGCAAGAAGGCATTTCACTTTCTTATCACTTGTGTGTTCACTGGAGGAGCACTTTTAACTTCCTTCAATAACCTTTCCTTTGCATTCACAACTTGGCTAACTGTTTGGAGCAAGAGGCCTAGGTTTTGGCCTATTTCTGTTTCGGACTTGCCTTCCTCATTAAGCTTATGATTTCTAGTTTTTGGTTTAAAGTGAGAGATGTGCAACTCCTCCTTTCACTTGAACACTTAGAGGCCATTGTAAGGTTTTTCATTGGCCTAATTTCAATATTATTGTGTCTCAGGGAATACGGAGGTCCCAAGGCGAGGGAGAGAGATGGGTGAAAGTTAGTTGATGGAGCAGTCAGAACAAATGCGTTTCTCAATTAAGTTTACGGTCTTACATGGGGGCGGTTTATGGTGCCCTCAAACAATTACAATAGTAACATCAAAGATCACTGATCACACTTTACTACGACAAATATAATAATAATGAAAAGTTTGAAATGTTGCAAGAATTACCAAAATGTGACACAGAGATTTGAAGTGAGCATCTGCTTTTGGAAAAATGGCACCAGGGCGTGGTGGCTTATGCCTGTTATCCCAGTGCTTTGGGAGGCTGAGGCAGAAGGATTACTTGAGGCCAGGAGTCCAAGACTAGTCTGGGCAACATAGTGAGACCCTGTCCTTACAATACACATATACATATATGTATATGTATTGTTTAATGTATATATGCATATTAACCAGGAACAGTGGTTCATACCTGTGGTCCCAGCTACTGAGGCAGCAGGATCACTTGAGCCCAGGAGTTTGAGGTTGCAGTGAGCTATGATCTATACTCCAGCATGGGCAATAGAATGAGAACCTGTCTTTGAAAAACAAAGCAAAACGACAATGAAAAATGGTGCCAATAGACTTGCTCAATGCAGGGTTGCCACAAACCTTCAATTTGTAAAAAACACAGTATCTGTGAAGCTCAATAAAACAAGATGTGCCTGTGTTATTTATCTCCTTTATTACACAAAAAGTAGCCTGCTTAACACTCTTAGTTGTTGCGGCATAGCAGATTTCCCCAAATTCAGCATCATACAACAACAAACATTTATTACTTCTCTCAGTTTCTGAGAGTTGTGAATCCAGAAATGATTCAGCTGGATGGTTCTGGCTCAAGGTCTCACAAGAGGTTTCAGTCAAGCTATTGGCCAGGGCTGCAGTCATCTGAAAGCTTAAACATGGATAGAGGCCCTACTTCCAAACAGGACTTGCTCACATGGCCACTGGCCGGAGTCCTCAGTGGCTTGACACATGGGACTTCTGCGTGTTTTCATGGCATAGTAACTGGCTTCCCATGAGTGAGTGATTCAAGAGAAAGGGCAAGGAGGAAGCGGCAGTGCCTTTTATGGAGTCTCTGCAGTCACACACCATCACTTCTTTTCTCATTCTATTCCACTCTGTTGCCCAGGCTGGAGTGCAGTGGTACGATCTCAGCTCACTGCAACCCCTGCCTCCCGGGTTCAAGTGATTCTCCTGCCTCAGCCTCCTGAGTATCTGGGACTACAGCTGCACACCACCACGCCCGGTTAAGTTTTGTATTTTTAGTAGAGATGGGGTTTCACTACGTTGGCCAGGCTGGTCTCAAACTCCTGAGCTCAGGTCATCCTTCCCCCTCAGCCTTCCAGAGTGCTGGGATTACAGGCCTCAGCCAGTGTGCCCAGCCTATTTTTAAAATTTATTGCCAGGCGCAGTGGCTAGTGCCTGTAATCCCAGTACTTTGGGAGGCCGAGGCAGGCAGATCACCTGAGGTCGGAGTTCAAGACCAGCCTGACCAACATGGAGAAACCCCGTCTTTACTAAAAATACAAAATTAGCTGGGCGTCGTGGTGCATGCCTGTAATCCCAGCTATTTGGGAGGCTGAGACAGGAGAATCGCTTGAACCCCGGAGGTGGAGGTTGCAGTGAGCCGAGACCGTGCCATTGAAATCCAGCCTGGGCTGCCGGGCACAATGGCTCACGCCTGTAATCCCAGCACTTTGGGAGGCCTAGGCAGGCGGATCACGAGGTCAGGAGATCCAGACCATCTGGCTGACACGGTGAAACCCCGTCTCCACTAAAAATACAAAAAAAATTAGCCGGTCGTGGTGGCGGGCACCTGTAGTCCCAGCTACTAGGGAGGTTGAGGCAGCAGAATGGTGTGAACCCGGGAGGCGGAGCTTGCAGTGAGCAGAGCTCGTGCCACTGCATTCCAGCCTGGGCAACAGAGTGACACTCTGTCTCAAAAAAAAAAAAAAAAATCCAGCCTGGGCAACAGGGCAATAAATAAGTAAAATAAAATTTATTTATTTATTTGTTTATTTATTTGTTTGTTTGTTTGTTTTGAAATGGAGTCTCACTCTGTCGCCCAGGCTGGAGTGTAGTGGCGTGATCTCTGCTCACTGCCAGCTCCGCCTCCTGGGTTCACACCATTCTCCTGCCTCAGCCTCCAGAGTAGCTGGGACTACAGGTGCCCGCCACCACGACTGGCTATTTTTTTTTTGTTTGTTTTGTATTTTTAGTAGACATGGGGTTTCATCGTGTTAGCCAGATGGTCTCGATCTCCTGACCTCGTGATCTGCCTGCCTCAGTCTCCCAAAGTGCTGGGATTACATGCGTGAGCCACCGTGCCCAGTTTTTTTCTTTTTCTTCATTTTTTTGGAGACTGGGTCTCACTATGTTGCCCAGACTCGTCTTGAACTCCTAGGCTAAAGTGATCTGTGCACCTCAGCCTCCCAAAATGCTGGGATTACAGGCGTGAGCCACTGCACCCAGCCCAATTCTGTTTTAATTTTAAATTTTTGTTAGAGACAGGGTCTCACTACGTTGCCCAGGCTGGTCTTGAACTCCTAGGCTTAAGTAATCTGCCTGCCTCAGCCTCCCAACGTGCTGGGGTTACAGGCATGAGCCACGGTGCCTGGTGGCACATTCTTTTCTCCATTGTTGAACGTGTTGTTGTTAATTTAAAAGTTTCTATAGATGGGCTGGGTGCAATGGCTCACACCTGTAATCCCAGCACTTTGGGAGGCTGAGGCAAGTGTATCACTTGAGGTCAGGAGTTCAAGACCAGCCTGACCAATATGGTGAAATCCCGTCTCTACTAAATATACAAAAATTTACCAGGTGTGATGGCACACGCCTGTAGTCCCAGCAGCTCGGGAGGCTGAGGTGAGAGACTTACTTGAACCTGGGAGGTGGAGGTTGCAGGGAGCCGAGATTGTGCTATTGAACACCAGCCCGGACAACAGAGTGAGACTCCACATAGAAAAAAAAAAAACAACAAAAAACTGGGCGCAGTGGCTCACACCTGTAATCCCAGCACTTTGGGAGGCCGAGGCAGGTGGATCACTTGAGGTCAGGAGTTTGAAACCAGCCTGGCCAACAAGATGAAACCCTGTCTCTACTAAAAATACAAAAACTTAGCTGATCGTGGTGGTGGGGTACCTGTAATCCCAGCTACTGGGGAGGCTGAGGGAGGAGAATCGCTTGAACCCGGGAGGTGGAGGTTGCAGTGAGCCGAGATCGTGCCACTGCATGCATTTCAGCCTGGGCGACAGAGTGAGACTCTGTCTCCAAAAAAAAAAAAGAAACCCCAAAAAAAGTTTTTGCCGGGCACGGTGGCTCACGCATGTAATCCCATCACTTTGGGAGGCTGAAGTGGGCGGATCATGAGGTCAGGAAGATAGTGACCACGGTGAAACCCCATCTCTACTGAAAATACAAAACATTAGCCAGGAGTGGTGGTGGGCGCCTGCAGTACCAGCTACTCGGGAGGCTGAGGCAGGAGAATGGCGTGAACCCGGGAGGCGGAGCTTGCAGTGAGCTGAGATCACGCCACTGCACTCCAGCCTGGGTGACAGATGGAGACTCCTTCTCAAAAAGAGAGAGAAAAAGAAAAAAAAAACGTTTTCTATAGATGGACACTTGGATTGTCTTCACCTTTTGCTATTAGAAGTCATGCTGATATTAATAATCTTGCTTATTTAGAATGTATCCGGGGATAACTTAGGATAAATTCTTTTTTTTTTCACATGTTGTAGGCCTTTTCTGCTTTAATTTCCCTGAACTGTCTATTCATGGCCATTCTTTGCCATTAACAGCATCCTTAAATGTGATACTTTTTCCTCTGGTAGTCTCACTGTGTGTGTGTATGTGTATGTGTGTTGTGTGTGTGCAAGTGTGTAAAGAATAATATACATTTCTCTGTTGCTACACTCTCTCCTCCACCCTCTCCACTCTGATGTTGTTCGATTTTATACTCCCATCCTGTCTTTTTCTCACTAATAAAATGGAATACAAAGACTATTAGTCAATTAATGTTTTTAAATTTTATTTATTTATTTATTTTCTTGAGACAGAGTCTCGTTCTGTCTTCCAGTCTGGAGTGCAGTGACCGATCTCAGTTCACTTCAACTTGATCCACCTCCCAGGTTCAAGCAATTCTCATGCTTCAATCTCCCGAGTAGCTGGGACTACAGGCATGAGCCACCACGCCCAGCTAATTTTTTTTCCGTATTTTTAGTAGAGGTGGGGTTTCACCATGTTGGCCAGGCTAGTCTTGAACTTCTGGCCTCAGGTGATCCACCCGCCTCGGCCTCCCAAAGTGATGGGATTACAGGTGTGAGCCACTGCACCCAGCCTTAATTTTAGTTACTACTCACAATGAACACATCAGATATTTCATTAGGTGGATGCTTCATGTCTTCTGCACATACTTTTTAAATTTTCTTTGCTGCATTAAAGAAACACACAGCATCAGAGACAAATAGGCAATAACAGCTGCGATGCTATTTTTAAGTGTGGGAGCACAGAGCCCCATCCTGGTTTTGTTGGAACCGAACTGTCGATTCCCTCCTGGGCAGGGGTCACCGTGAAGGATCACCGACACGAGATTCACAGCAGAGAGTTGTTTATTACTAGCGCGCTAGGGTCCCAAGCTCTAAGTTGGCCCTGGGACCCTGAGTGCTTGTTACAGGTTGTTTATATAGGCAAACACAAGTTCAAACACAGCTTAGGGCGCGAAATTCAAACAAAGCTTTAGGCGCGTGGTAATTGGGTCTGTCTATGGCCTGAGCAAGGTATCTTGTTCTGATTGGTTGGGGCGGGACCTTAGGAGGTTCTTTCCTGGAATTGCTGATTCTGGGAACATCGGGGACATTGAGGCAGGGTGGGACCCCATGAGGCTATCAGGGTGGGACCTCATGAGGCTATCAGGGTGGGACCCCATGAGGCTATTTCCCGGAATTGTCTTTCTGTTTGGGTTCTGGGAACATCGGGGGGCTATCCGTGGCCATCTGGGGTTTAAGTTTCACGATGGCCAAGCTTTTTAAATTTTATGAGGCTTAGGAATTATGAGGCCTAGTTTCATTCCCTCCTCTTTTTGTGTTAGGGGCTCAATCTTGAGCCTCTTCTTCAGTCCTGAGGGTCTGGTATTGTTGGGTCAGAACCATAGCATGTACTATGTTTAATCTATTTTTAATAAGGGCGAGTAAACGGTTAAGTATGCACGGCCCGAAAGTCAAGATGAGCGTGAGCAGGATGAGGGGTCCTAAGATGGTGGAGATTAGGGTGCTAAACCAAGGGGATCGGTTGTACCAATTTTCAAAGCAACTTTGCTGAGATTCTCTCTCTTTTTTTTTCTTGTCTAATTTTTCTCTTAGTTTTGCCATAGAATCTTTAACTACTCCTGAATGATCTGCATAAAAACAACATTGCTCTTTCAGGGCTGCACAGAGCCCGCCCTCTTTCAGAAAGACAATTTCTAGTCCTTGTCGGTTTTGTAATACAACTTCAGACAGAGAAGTCAAGGACTCTTCAAGTTTTGTGATAGATTGTTCTATGGCTCTAAGGTCTTCATCTATGGCTACTCTAAGTTGTTGCAGATGATGGTTACCATGCACTAGGGCTGCTGTCCCGGTCCCAACTCCAGCCGCTACCCCAATTCCTAACATGACGGCGAGGGTGAGGGAGATAGGTTCTCTCTTTGGTCTAGTATGAGTTTTTTGCTCATACCAGAGATCAAAGGAGTCTCTAGAGTGATAGTATACTCAGGGAACAACTTGTACCAATACGCAATAGTGGGTGCTGCTGCTAAAAACGGCTGTGGATACACAGGGGGTGAGCCCAGTGTTGCAAGCCCACCAGTCCGTCTCGGAGGGGACCAAATAGTGATTGGAGCTGGTTACTGTCAAGGTTACATTACAAATATGCTGATGACTAGGGGGCACTTGGCCTATGCAGGTTCCTGACCCAGAAACCTCAGCCAGGGTTAGTTTTCTTTGTTGTTCCCACGCGCATCCAGTAGGATTGGCGGAGTTAGTGAAATTATTAGTGGAGGCGATGCCTTCATAGTAAGGGGGGCCTGTTGCCAGACATAGCCAGCAAGAGGAGGTAAATTCTGGCTTTGTCTGGTTTAAAGCGAAATAGGAGCCCTTTATGAGATTTAGGAGCCTGTCACCTATTCCCAGGTCAAGGGGCCCGCGGGTGACGTTTTGGGCTGAGGGTGTGTATTTAGAGGAGGTGGAGATTAAGGGCGGGGAAGTGCTTTTAGGAGCTCTTGGTTGGGGCTCTCTCGGTGCAGGAACCAGGGGCTTCCTTGTTTCTGATAAAACTTGGTTTGGTCCTACTGCGACAGGGGCTGTGATAGGGTTGACTATTAATTTGATTTGGATAGGGATTCCATACAGTGGCTTTTGGTATAAATATAGGCCCCATGTTAACCCGGATATCCAACGGTTATCAGATTTTGCTGCATCTTCAAACTTGATGCGGACCAGATTGCAAGTTTTTGAATATCGGGTTCTGGTGCAGTGCTGGACAAAGGACATGGTTATGTACCAGGGTTTCGTGGTCCATTTCCATTCTCTATCATTAGTAGTTATACAGGACCAACTAGCGCAAAACAGGGCATCTATTTCTCCACAAGTTTTTTTCATTTTTCCTGTCCTGAATCCGGGACAGGCATAAAACCCGTTCCGGCTTACGGACACCCTTCTAGCCTGTTTTCTCCATTCTCTCCCTTCCATGTCATCTATCCTTGCTATTTTGTCTAGGTTGAAATAGAGGTCAGGGAACCAAGTCCCCATAGGAGCAATTTTTGAGGTTTTACCTAAGACCTCATGAGTACTAAAATCAGTTACCTGCCAGGTCAGGTTATATGGCCGGTGGGGGTTATTACTGCCAGCGACGCAGGGAAGGAGGGCTAGTAATAAGCAAGGGGCTAGATACGAGAGAGTCTTATCTTGAACGGGTCCTTGGAGCATCGGAGTCTCCATATCTCAGGTGGTGTTGGTCCGGGCGTCCCTGGAGCGACCTTGGCGTGGGATGCGTGGATCCAAGTGGAGATTCCGTCAACCTTTATGGCTGTGGGTGTGGTCAGGAGAACAATGTAGGGTCCTTTCCATCGAGGCTCTAGTCCTTGAGTGCGGTGCCGTCTAACGTAGACAGAGTCTCCCACCCGGAAGGGGTGACTGGTCTGTGGATGTCCTGGTTGGTACAGTTCTGCCAAGGGGGCCCAGATTTGGGCCTGTACTGCTTGGAGTCCTTTTAGCCAGGCCTGTAGGTCAGTCTTAGGATGGGAGGGGGAGAAGGAGTTAAGCAAGGTTGACAAAGGGGGAGGTCCTCCGTAGAGGATTTCATATGGAGTGAGCCCAAAACGGTTAGGCGTATTTCGGGCCCTTAACAGAGCTAAGGATAGGAGGCGTCTCCAATCTTTTAAACCAGTCTCTAAGGTCAATTTAGTAAGGGTCTCTTTTATTGTTCTATTCATTCTTTCTACCTGTCCTGAGCTCTGGGGTCTATAGGCACAATGTAATTTCCAATTAATCCCCAATATCCTGGCGAGCCCCTGACTTACCTGAGAAACGAAGGCCGGCCCGTTATCTGACCCAATTACCTTGAGAAGTCCGAATCTAGGAAAGATTTCTTCCAGAATTTTCTTGGCTACTATGTGTGCCATTTCTTGCCGGGTGGGGTAGGCTTCTACCCATCCTGAAAAGGTATCTACAAACACCAGTAAGTACTTATATCCAGCATAGTGAGGTTTTACTTCAGTGAAGTCTATTTCCCAATAGACTCCTGGGCGATTACCACGAGTTCGTTTCCCTTCTGGCACTCGGGTAGCCCCAGCGTTTACCTGCTGACAGACCTTACAGGCAGATGTCACTTGTTCTACGAGGGTACTTGCCTTTGGGATTAGAAAGTCAGTTTTTTCAATCAGTAATTTTAGCTTTCGATTACTCAAGTGTGTCCAGGCATGCATCTGCTGGATCATTGCCAGGGCCTCCTTTTGGGGAAGGACTATTTTTCCTCCTTTTTCCCAGTTTTTAGTGTCTTTGTTTTCTATAGCCCCTATGGCTTTTGCTTCTTCCTGGTCTTCTGGGGTATAAGTATGTTCAATAGTTATGTGGCTGGTTTCGTCAGGTTCTGTGGCTAGGGTCAGTACTTCCGCCATGGCGGCTTGCCTGGCCACTTGGTCAGCCTGTCTGTTTCCTACTGCGACTGGATCCTGTCCTTTCTGATGCCCGGGGCAGTGAATTATAGCCACTTCTTGAGGAAGAAAAAGAGCTTTCAATAAGGCAATTATTTCAGCTTTGTTCTTGATTTCCTTTCCTTCTGAGGTTAGGAGACCTCTTCTTTCATAAATACTTCCATGAGTATGAGCCGTTGCAAAGGCATACCGGCTATCAGTATAAATGTTAGCTTTCTTTCCCTTGGACAGCTCTAGGGCCTTGGTTAGTGCTATTAACTTAGCCTTCTGTGCAGATGTGCCAGGAGGTAGTGATTGTGCCCAAATGGTGTTGTGGCCATTTACTACCGCCGCTCCCGCCCTCCGGGTACCTGAGTCAAGGTAACTGCTGCCGTCTGTGTACCAAGTGTGATCCGCGTCTGGGAGTTCTTGGTCTTTAAGGTCTTCCTGCGTTCCATGGGTCTCAGCCAGTATTTGCCAACAATCGTGTGGGCTTAGTTGGTCTTCTGGTACCGGCAGCAGCGTGGCAGGGTTTAAGGTGACCGGAGGGCCAAACTGGACGCGGTCCGCGTCCAGTAGGAGGGCCTGGTAGTGAGTTAGGCGTGCGTTGGTTATCCACCGGTCCGGGGGCTGCCGCACTATGGCCTCTAGGGCATGTGGGGTAATAACAGTTAGTGGCTGCCCAAGGGTTAACTTAGCAGAGTCCTTGACCAGCATAGCGGTGGCTGCCATGATGCGAAGACACGGGGGCCAGCCGGCCGCCTCCGCTTCTCTCCCTTTCTCCCTGGTCCTTTCTCTCTCACAACTGCCGCCAGGATTTTTGTTAAATGCTTATCCCTCACTCGGTCCCTACGATCCTCTCGCTCCATCTGTTCCTTAGCTAACCTGGCTTTCCTTTCCTCAGGGGTTTCTCTCTTATTATACACTTTTTCTGCCTCCCTAACCAATTCCTGTAATCCATAGGTTTGGATCCCATCTAGCCTTTGGAGTTTTCCTTTAATATCTAATGCAGCTTGGTCTATGAATGCCATAGCTACGGTAGCCTTATGTTCTAGGGCCTCTGGATTGAATGGGGTATACATTCGGAACCCTTCCAGAAGCCTTTCCATGAAGGCTGCCGGGCTTTCGTCCCTTTCCTGAGTTATGGTCCTTACCTTGGCCAAATTTGTGGGGCGCTTTCCTGCCCCTTTGAGACCCGCCAACAGAGCCTGGCGATAGATTCGGAGACTCTCCCTACCTGGTGCCGTTTCATAGTCCCAGTCCGGGCGGGTGAGGGGAAATCCCTCGTCTATTCCATTGGGAAGTTGGGTTGGGAGGCCTCCTGGTCCTGGCACATTTTCCCGGGCCTCCAGGAGGACTCGCTGCCTTTCTTCAGTGGTTAGGAGGACCTGCAAGAGTTGCTGGCAATCATCCCAAGTGGGCTGGTGAGTGAGGAGAATGGATTCTATCAACGAGGTTAGGGCCTGGGGGTCTTGGGAAAAGGAAGGGTTATGGGTTTTCCAGTTGTAGAGGTCAGAGGCAGAGAAGGGCCAGTACTGGATCGTGCGATTGACGGTACGGAGGGGAAAAAGGGAGGATTGCCAAGTGGAAGGGCCATCTGGGTCCTCAGTCCGCCGCAAGTGGAGACGAGGAGGTGTCGGTGGCGGCGTCCGAGGGATGAGTTTGGGCGGGGCTGGAGAAGGAGACGGGGTGGAGGGAGGGGCCGAGGGAGAAGTTGGAGAAAGGGTAGGGGCCGAGGCGGTAGAGGAAAGAGCTGGGGACAAGACAGGGGGCAAGGGTGAAGCGTAAGGTGGAGGTCTCAGAAGGGGGTTTTGAGGTGGAGGAGGCAGGGGGTCAAGAAGGAGGAGATCCCTCTGGGGTTCATCTGGGAGGACTGGCTTATGCGGGTCCGGTTTCCGATTCTTCGGGGCTTCTAAGGCAAGAAGGGTAGACTGGGGTGGGGAAGGGGAATGGAGGAAGGGTTTCACCCAAGAGGGAGGGTTTCGGACCAGATCCTCCCAAGTAATTATGTAGGCCACCTGGTCTGGGTGTCCGTGTGGCCCAGGATCCATCACTGTTGCTTTAACCTGTAAGATAATTGGGAGGTCAAATGTTCCGTCCCGGGGCCACCCAACATGGAGGGTAGGCCACTCGGACGAGCAGAATTTTCGCCATCGTCCCTTATGGACTTCTATGGAGAGGTTGTGGGCTCAAGCCCGAACGTCAGGGAAGTGAGTCAGGGTCAGAGACAAAGGAGTCGTCAACGTCTGTCCTATTTCGTCCACGTATAACAAGGACAAAACGAAAGTAACAAAAACAAAGACCAGACAAGTAAGGAGAAGCCGCGCGGCCAGAGAGTGGCGCCACAAGATCACAAAATATTCAGACGGCAGGGGCGACCTGCCTACAGATTTAAGGAGGCTGACTGAGTCGTCAGCCTTCTCCCAGACTACCGCCAGGGCGTCCCCCGGGGCGTAAGTGGGAAGGTGCCGGACACGTCTGTCCCCCTTCCCCACTTAATTCAGAAGGAGTACCCCCCAGAGTTCAGAGTTAGCCGGCAAGACAGACAGAACAAAACGAAAGTACCTGGTAGGTCCGTTCAGTCAGCAGTCCGTGGCCCAGGCCAGATGGGTCTCTGCAGGATGGGTCGGGGGTCCTTGGACGACCCCACTTCCCGGCCAACGCACCAAATGTTGGAACCGAACTGTCGATTCCCTCCTGGGCAGGGGTCGCCGTGAAGGATCACCGACACGAGATTCACAGCAGAGAGTTGTTTATTACTAGCGCGCTAGGGCCCCAAGCTCTAAGTTGGCCCTGGGACCCCGAGTGCTTGTTACAGGTTGTTTATATAGGCAAACACAATTTCAAACACAGCTTAGGGCGCGAAATTCAAACAAAGCTTTAGGCGCGTGGTAATTGGGTCTGTCTATGGCCTGAGCAAGGTATCTTGTTCTGATTGGTTGGGGCAGGACCTTAGGAGGTTCTTTCCTGGAATTGCTGATTCCGGGAACATCGGGGACATTGAGGCAGGGTGGGACCCCATGAGGCTATCAGGGTGGGACCTCATGAGGCTATCAGGGTGGGACCCCATGAGGCTATCAGGGTGGGACCTCATGAGGCTATCAGGGTGGGACCCCATGAGGCTATTTCCCGGAATTGTCTTTCTGTTTGGGTTCTGGGAACATCGGGGGGCTATCCATGGCCATCTGGGGTTTAAGTTTCATGATGGCCAAGCTTTTTAAATTTTATGAGGCTTAGGAATTATGAGGCCTAGTTTCAGTTTTATTTCAATGAGCTGATGAGGCAGCAGTGATGGATGGGTTCTTGGACCTTCCCTGACTACTGGAGAAAATGGGTTCAAAATAGAAATGACCTTTTGGGAAGCACAGGGAAATTTTGGAAAGCCTGATGAGCTTCTGAAACCATCTGTGTAACATTCCCCAGCAAATGTATTTTCAGAGAAATAAAATGACTGTAGAGTCCATTTGCTTTCCTTCTGGCTCGCTAAATCACCTCTGACTCTAATTTGTTTTTATAAATCTGACTCAGGAACAATCGAACAAATTTGGGTTTGTAATTTTCATAAGAAAGTGAGTCAAGTGTAGGGATTAGAAATGTCTTTGTGGGTAGGGTCCAGTGGCTCACGCCTGTAATCTCAGCACTTTGGGAGTCTGAAGCAGGAGCATTGCTTGAGCCCAGGAGTTTGAGACCAGCCTGGGCAATATAGCAAGACATCATCTCTATTATCTTTATTATTAAAAACAAACAAACTAATACATAAAAATTTTAAAAAGAAATATCTCTTTACTAAAAATAAAACCTTCTGTCCAATAGAGACAATTCTATTAACTAAGGTTATGATTTACTGGTCCATAAATGCTTAGGGAAATCTGAAAATATCGCAGGTGATCATTTCTTCAAGAAAGCCTCCTAGCTCAACAACTCTCATAAAAAGTATGAAAAGGCACATTATGGTGGCTGTATCTATAATCCCAACATTCTGGGAGGCCCAGGTGGCCTTTTGAAATCTGGCAAAACCCTGTCTCTACGAAAATAAAAAGAAAAGAAAAAAATAACCAGATGTGGTGGTGCACACCTGTAGTCTAGCTACTTGGGAGGCTGAGGATCTCTTGAGCCCAGAAGTTGAGGCAGAAGTGAGCAATGATTGAACCACTGCACTCCAACCTGGGTGACAGAGCAAGATTCTGTTTCAAAAAATAAAAAAAATTTTAAAAAAGTTTTGAAAATAACAGTGATGTGAATGTGAATGTGTGTTGTCACTGTGATTTCTGGGTATTGGGTTCCGTGTTAGTTTCCTAGGGCTGCTGTAACAAAGTACCGTCAGTGAAGTGGCTTAAAACAATAGAAGCTCAGCCAGGCGCAGTGGCTCATGCCTGAAATCCCAGA
Organism: Macaca nemestrina; assembly: GCF_043159975.1. Lineage (NCBI taxonomy): Eukaryota > Metazoa > Chordata > Mammalia > Primates > Cercopithecidae > Macaca > Macaca nemestrina. The sequence continues at coordinate 75,364,491 of NC_092132.1, forward strand.
ACTCTGGGAGGCGAGGTAGGTGGATCACCTGAGGTCAGGAGTTCAAGACGGGCCTAGCCAACATGGCAAAACCCCATCTCTACTAAAAATACAAAAATTAGCCAGGCGTGGTGGTGTGCACCTGTAATCCCAGCTGTTCAGGAGGCTGAGGCAGGAGAATCACTTGAACTGGGAGGTGGAGGTTGCAGTGAGCCAAGATGGTGCCATTGCACTCCAGCCTGGGTGACAAGAGTGAAACTCTGCCTCAAAAAAAAAAAAAACCAAAAAAGTCATAAAAGAGGAAATACCATGATTCCTGTTTGTTTTTGTTGTTGTTGTTTTGAGACAGAATCTTGTTCTGTCAGCCAGGCTGGAGTGCAGTGGTGCAATCTTGGCTCGTTGCAGCTTCAAATTCCTGGGCTCAAGTGATCCTCTCACCTCAGCCTCCCGAGTAGCTGGGACTTCAGGCATGTCATCATACTTGGCAAATTTTGTTAATTTTTTTGTAGAGATAGGGTTGCTCTATGATGCCCAGGCTAGTGATTCCTATATTATATAAGGTTCTTAGAATAGTTAAATTCATGGAAGCAGAAAATATAACGGTGGTTGCCTAAGGCTGAGAGGAGGGTGGGAATGGGGAGTTAGTGTTTAGTGGATGTGTGTTCCCTTTTGGAAAGGTGAAAAAGTTCCAGAGATGGATGGTGGTGATGATTGCACAACAATGTGAATGTATTTAATGCTACCACGCTGTACACTTAAAAGTGGTTAAATACAAGCCTGGCCACGGTGGCTCATGCCTGAAATTCCAGCAGTTTGGGAGGCTGAGGCAGGTGGATCATGAGGTCAGAAGTTCAAGACCAGTCTGGCCAACATAGTGAAATCCCCTCTTTACTAAAAATAAAAAAAAATTGCTGGGTGTAGTGTTGCGTGCCTGTAATCTCAGCTACTCAGGAAGCTGAGGCAGGAGAATCGCTTGAACCCGGGAGGCGGAGTTTGCAGTGAGCCGAGATGGTGCCACTGCACTGTAGTCTGGGCAGCAGAGCAAGACTTTGTCTCAAAAAAAAAAAAAAAGTGGTTAAAATGATAAAGTTTATGTTCCAGTTATTTTCCCATACACAACAACAAAAAATGGTTACAATGGTAAATTTTATTTTAATTTATTTTTTGAGACGGAGTTTCTCTCTTCTTACCCAGGCTGGAGTGCAATGGCATGATCTTGGCTCAGTGCAATCTCTGCCTCCCATGTTCAAGCCATTCTTCTGCCTCAGCCTCCCAAGTAGCTGAGATTACAGGTGCCTGCCACCACGCCCGGCTAATTTTTATATTTTTAGTAGAGATGGGATTTCACCATGTTGTCCCAGCTGGTCTTGAACTCCTGTGTTCAGGTGATCCTGCTGCCTCGGCCTCCCAAAGTGCTGGGATCACAAGTGTGAGCCACCGCACCCAGCTCACAATTTTTTTTTAGGAAAGGGTATGCTAGGCCCCTCGGGATGGAAGAAACTGACCAAGCCACTGGTGGTCGCAGCCCTTCCTGTGATAACTTTGATTCAATCAAGCATGTTCTCTTCAGACAATCAAAGGTTAGTGGCTGCGGGGTGGTGGGGGGATAACTGGTGGTGGAGGGTGTTTTGATTAAGAGCTTTATTTTGTTATCTTCTCCTAGGGCTCAGAATTCTTTTTTTTTTTTTTTCCAGACAGAGTCTTACTTTGTAGCGGCATGATCTCAGCTCACTACAACCTCTACCTCCCTGGCTCAAGTGATTCTCCTGCTTCAGCCTCCTGAGTAGCTGGGATTACAGGTGGCTGCCACCACAGCAGGTTAATTTTTTTGTATTTTTAGTAGAGACGGGGTTTCACCATGTTGGCCAGGCTGGTCTCTAACTCCTGACCTCAAGTGATCTACCCGCCTTGGTCTACCAAAGTGCTGGGATTATAGGCGTGAGCCATTGCACCTGGCCAGGGCTCAGAATTCTGACTGAAACTCCTTTTTTGGTTTGTTTGACATCTTTTCAAGAGAGTATCCCTTTCCCTACTCTGAGTCTAGTGGCCTAGTCACTTGTCGAGTTCTTTCCTGAGAAACCCAAGCACTACTCTTGGCTAGGAAAGCAGTTCACAGCCCCTATGTCTTCATCAAAACAATGTAGCACTCAAGGGCCAAAAGGTGAGTATTTGGATGTGAGTTCTTTGGTCTTTGGTCTAGGTATTTCTTGAATCTCAAAGAGCAAAATACAATATAGCCCCTGGTTTTCTAAACAAAGCTATCAAACTAGGAGATGTTTTGATATTGAGAATTTCTAGTTAAAACAAAAATCCATTATCGTGAAAAAATTGGTAGTTATCTCACTCACTCATTTGTCAATGCAAAATAAGAGACTAAAAAAACCTGTAGCTTTCTAATTTTAGCCAGGCCTGTGCTCTTCATAAAAGCTCCCTGTCGGCTGGGCACAGTGGCTCACGCCTATAATCCAGCACTTTGGGAGGCCACGGCTGGCGGATCACCTGAGGTCGGGAGTTTAAGACCAGGCTAACCAACCTGGAGAAATCCCTATCTCTACTAAAAATACAAATTAGCCAGGCATGGTGGCGCATGCCTGTAATCCCAGCTACTCAGGAGGCTGAGGCAGGAGAACCTCTTGAATGCGGAAGTCGGAGATTGTGGTGAGCTGAGATCATGTCATTGCACTCCAGCCTGGGCAACAACAATGAAACTACGTCTCAAAAAAAAAAAAAAAAAAAAAAAAGAAAAGAAAAGGCTCCCTGTCACCTCTCTCCGTATTGCACTCCTGTGATCACGGGTAGTTGTCAAGTTGAAAATGGTAAATGACCCTTCAGCCTTTGCTGAGAAACATTATCTATTCAATTAATGGCCCATAAAATGATTTAGGTAAGACAAGACTGCAATTTCTTCTTCCAAAGGAGAAAGAAAGACGATACTGTCTAATTTACCAAACTTCAAGCTTTTAAAAGGTTTTAGGAAATGTAAAATACCTCTTGCACAGGATTATAGAAGCTGCAAGAGGAAACCAGGAGCTGTAAGTCAAAGAGAAACTATAGGTACATTCTAAAGGTACATTCCTTTCTGTGTATGTGACTATTTCCTCCTCACGGCCTTTCTGTAGGCAGATTGCTCATTTAATTAGAGAAAACGTTGATATGGAATGAGGTAAACACTGTGTACTTAAAGATTAAATACGCCAGGCACCGTGGCTCACGCCTGGGTGACATAGTGAGACCCTATTCCCCCCCTCAAAAAAAACATTACACGTAGAAAAATGTGACATTCATATGGAATATATGCAGATCTTTTGCTCTTTATCATATATACTATAGATGAATAAAGTTGCATAATTAAAACAACCTGTCATGAAAGGAAAGTGTGTAACACCCCCAGATGGTAGGAAGGCACCACTGAAGGGAGCACTGTATGTACTCTGGATGTCTGTGTCCTTTTTTTTTTTTTTTTTTGAGAGGGAGTCTTGCTCCGTGGCCCAGGCTGGAATGCAACAGCACAATCTCAGCTCACTGCAACCTCCGCCTCCTGGGTTCAAGCAGTTCTTCTGCCTCAGCCTCCCAAGTAGCTGGGATTACAGGCATGTGCCACCATTCCTGGCTAATTTTTTGTATTTAGTAGAGACAGGGGTTTCACCATGTTGGCCAGGCTGGTCTTGAACTCCTGACCTCAGGTGATCCACTGACCTTGGCTTCCCAAAGTGCTTGGATTACAGGCGTGAGCCACAGCGCCTAGCCTGGATGTCTGTTTTAATGAGACTGTTAACTTTACCAACATCTGAAGAGGTTCTTTAATTCAGGACCTTATATTAACATCAAAAGTGTTCTTTGGGGACAGGCATGGTGGCTCACGCCTGTAATCCCAGCACTTTAGGAGGCTGAGGTGGGCAGATCAACTGAGGTCAGGAGTTCGAGACCAGCCTGGCCAACATGGCAAAACCCTGTCTCTACTAAAAATACAAAAGTAAGGCGGGCTCGGCGGTGGGCACCTGTATCCAGCTACTCAGGTGGCTGAGGCAGGAGAATCCCTTGAACCCAGGAGGCAGAGGTTGCAGTGATCCAAGATCGAGCTATTGCACTCCAGCCTGGGCAACAAAGTGAGACTCCATCTGAAAAAAAAAGTGTTCTCTGAGAATGGCTGAACTACTCAGTTAAGTGAGACTTCTGTTTTCTGAAACCACTGGCTTAAGCGTGAGTAAATATATCATAAACACCATGTTGTGTGACTTTGGCATTAAGCCCTAATTCATCCTGAGGCAGCTGTGCGGCACTGGACTGGGCATGTCAGGAGATGTCTTCATCTGTCACACCCGGAACCCTGTGGCTGCCCTGGTTCTTTTCTGGCTCTTTCTCTGCAGCTCCCTGATGATAGGTACCAGATGGATACCAACCACGGAAACACTAGGTCTCTCTCTGCAGTTGCTCAGAGCTCTGAATAGTTGAGGTTCGCTCACTTTTGGAACTCCCCATTTCGTCTGCCTCACTGCACTGTCTGCATCTTTCTCATCTAATCTCTCTCAGAGCCGCCTCGAGCCAGGTGCTGGTGTCGGGGGGATGCAATAGGGATACTACTCAACTTTTGGATACTAGCACAGAGCAGCTTCCAGTTTGAATTGCACCTAAAAAATCCTCCTCCCCAAAGCAGGAGTTACAGACTCTGAGATTCATTCATTCATTCATTTTGGTCTTTTTTCCCTCATAGTAGATAAAGCAATCAAAACTGAGTTTGATCATGTTATTTTTCTGCTCAAATAATAGCCAAAGTGCCACTGCCCTTAGAATGAACTGTAAGTCTGTATCTTGGCTTACTTACATGTAATTCTTTGGGTCTTTATCATGAGCTCTATGCCATGTGCAAGGCCAGTTTTAAGATATTTGGGATGGATCGGTGCAGCAAATAAGACCCCCCCGTGCCATGGGGGCTTGTGTTCTGGCCAGGGGAGATAGCAAATATAAACATGACATGGAAGTAAATTATAAAGATTGTTAGGTGATAAGCACTTCGAAGAAAGAAAAAGTAGTGCATGGGTCGGCCGCGGTGGCTCTTGCCTGTCATCCTAGCACTTGGGGCGGCCGAGGTGGGTGGATTGCTTGAGGTCAGGAGACCAGCCTGGCCAACATGGTGAAATGCCATCTCTACTAAAATACAAAAATTAGCTGGGCGTGGTGGCTACTGGGGAGGCTGAAGCAGAAGAATTGCTTGAACCCAGGAGGTGGAGGTTGCAATGAGCCAAGATCACACCACTGCACTCCAGCCTGGGCAACAGTGCGAGACGCCGTCTCAAAGTAAATAAATAAAATTAAATAAAAAGAAAAAGTAGTGCGTAGTGCATGGAGTGCAGGTGTGTGGTGGTGAGTTGTCCTTTCAATCAAGCCCCTAACTGCTTATCCCTGCCCCGTAGGCCTCCCTGTGCACTGACCACCAAGTGCTCTGCCTCAGCGCTTTTGTGCTTGTTCCTCTGCAGGGCGTGCCTCTCAGATGGATCCAATTTGTCATTTCAGTCAGTTGTCTCCTCAAACGTCATCTCCTCTGCGAAGACCTTCCTGCCCACTTAATCTAAAGTTCCCCCAGCAAACTCTATCTCCTTATCTTCCTGTTTTTCTTCGTGATAATTAAATAGGGTTGTGTGATATTTGCATTGGTTATATATTTGTCCTCTCTCTCTGCCCACTAGAACATAAGCACCACAAAGTCAGGGATTTTGTGTGATATTTTTGCTTTTCTATCACCAACACCTAGTTTTGTTTTTTTTTTTTTTGAGGAGTGTCAGTCCGCCGCCCAGGCTGGAGTGCAATGGCACAATCTTGGCTCATTGCAACCTCAGCTTCCTGGGTTCAAACGATTCTCCTGCCTCAGCCTCTTGAGTAGCTGGGATTACAGGTGCCACCACCACGTCCAGCTAATTTTTGTATTTTTGTAGAGACGGGGTTTCACCATTTTGGCCAGGCTGATCTTGAACTCCTGACCTCAGGTAATCCGTCAGCCTCGGCCTCCCAAAGTGTTGGGATTACAGGCGTCAGCCACTGCGCCCGGCCTCTTTTTACATTTTCTTGCACCTTTGTTAACACTGAGCCTCGTATTTATTTCATTCTTGGTTCTGAATTGCTGCTGCTGCTGGGAGTGGAGGTGGATGCTGATGGGACCAATAAGCCCTCACCCAGAAGCTTCCTCAATTATTAAATATTCTCTCAGGGGACTGCCCCAGGTGTTCTTTGTCTAATGCTAACCTTTCTGAGGCTCCATGTAGGTCTTTATAATATGAATCAAGGGCTCCAATTATGCTGACAGCAAATTGGTATGTTCTAACCTCAGCTTCAAAAGCTTCATTAGAATCACAATGGCTAATATCGATGGAGCACTTACCTTGTGACCGACTTCCTGCTAATCTCTTTCTGTGTTTCAAGCGTTTTCAGTCTCTCCCCTCTGAGGTGAATACTGTTATTAACCCCCATTTTACAGATGTGGGAGCTGAGGCTGAAGGTCACACAGCTGGTGCAAAGCCGAACCGAGATGGGAAAGCAGCTCACCCCACCCCAGAATGCTACCCTTCACTGCAGCGGACCGCTGCTTGGCTCCAGAAAGGTCCTCATTTTGGAAGATAGGTTTCTGTATTCCCACAGTCCAAGCCCCTTTCTCAGCCTCTACTGAGATGTTGGTGCCCGCAGGCAATATTCTTCTTTTCAGTTCTTGTTAAAAACTTGTCCCAAACCCCTGTCAGGTTTCTCCTGCTGAGAAGCTTCGGGGGGACAGCATGGAAACCTCAGATTTTCTTCCTCTTGTCTCAAGGCCCAGAGAAGAACCAGCTGGAATCCATCTGTTCTGGGCTTGCTTCCTCTAACCTGGGCCCACGGGGGTCCTCCTGGTCGTGTTAGAGGTGAGAGCACCTCACAAGCTGGAGGGTCCCTAAACCCCCTCTTTCTTTCACTTGTTTTATTGGTTGGCAGGACCTTCTGAGCACTGTTTCTGCTCCCGTAGAAAGTTCTACCCTCCAGTAATGTTACTAAATTATGCATCTGGTAGAGAGGATTTTGTCCTTTATCAGAACTCCTCTGTGGGGTGGGAATACAGGAGGGAAGAAGCGGGCCTTGACCTCTCTTCCTAAATGTTAGAGGGTCTGATCCAACACAAAGCAACATGCATTTGGACTTAGTTTTCATTTCAACAAAGAGGTGATGATTTTCCAAAGTGACATATAATCATTAACCTCCTAGTTGGATTGGAAAAATGGATCTCTCCTTGCAGCTTCTAATGCTCAAACCACTTCATCACACTGTTGTCTTTGGGTAATTTCAATCAGACTATAGACTGTCTAGCAGAGGATCATGTCCCCAATAATACGGTGACTGGATAAAGGACAAGAGAGATGAAGGAGTTATGTAAATCACATTCTGTTTCCTAAAATGTTTTCCAGAGTGATATTCTGTTTCCTAGGTTTGCATGTCTATGGGTAAGCTAGGGTGCTTGGTGACTCACATCTGCTTACACATTCGGATCTTTGTGAGGGAGTCCTATAATACTGAATTCAGCTAGGTATGTAAAAATCTGTATATTTAGCCAGCAGGATAACATTTGATTGAAACACTGCTTCAAGGACCAAAGACTTTCCCCTTGCCAGGGGGCTGAAATACAACTTTCCCAAAAGATCTTGTTTGCTCCTAAGAAGAAGGACATTACTGAACATTGAGCCTCAGTTGTCAATTTTATGGGTACCTGCAGATAAGATATGTGATTTTTTCTTTGTCTTTGCCTATTGTGTGTATAGACTGTGGTTGTAGAAGTTCAAAAACAGAACAGTTCTTTTAGTACTCCTCCAGCTGTGCATCCCACAGACCTACAGGGGAGAACTAAAGCTTGTACCAGTTTATGCTGTTGAAGGATTCAGGTCTTCTTCCCTAGCCCTAATGCCTCTTCTTTCTTTTTTTTTTTTTTTGAGACCAAGTCTCATTCTGTCGCCAAGGCTGGAGTGCAGTGGCCTGATCTCGGCTCACTGCAACCTCTGGCTCCTAGTAGGTTCAAGTGATTCTTCTGCCTCAGCCTCCCGAGTAACTGGGATTACAGGCGCACGCCACTGTACCTGGCTAACTTTTTGTGTTTTTAGTAGCGATGGGGGTTTCATTATGTTGGCCAGGCCAGTCTTGAACTCCTGTCCTCAGGTAATCTGCTCGCCTCGGCCTCCCAAAGTGCTAGGATTATAGGGGTGAGCTACCATGCCTGACTGCTTTCTTCTTTATTCTCTAGGTTTATTGACGTATAATTGACAAAAATTATATATATATTTGAGATTTACAGTTTGATGTTTTGATATACATTGTGCAGTAATCACCACAATTATGCTAATTAATGTTTCATCACCTCACATAGTTACCATTTGCTTTTTCTTTTCTTTCTTTCTTTCTTTTTTTTTTTTTTTTGAGACAGAGTCTCGCTCTGTCGCCCAGGCTGGAGTGCAGTGGCACGATCTTGGCTTGCTGCAACCTCCGCCTCCCAGGTTCACGCCATTCTCCTGCCTCAGCCACCCCAGTAGCTGGGACTACAGGCGCCCGCCACCAAGCCCAGCTAATTTTTTGTATTTTTAGTAAAGACGGGGTTTCACCACGTTAACCAGGCTGGTCTCAATCTCCTGACCTCGTGATCTGCCCGCCTCAGCATCTCAAAGTGCTGGGATTACAGGTGTGAGACACCACGCCCATCCTCTTTTTTTTTTTTTTTTTTTGAGATGGAGTTTCTCTCTTGTCGCCCAGGCTGAAGTGCAATGGCACAATCTCAGCTCAGCTCACCGCAATGTCCGCCTCCCGGGTTCAAGTGATTCTCCTGCCACAGCGCCCTGAGTAGCTGGGATAACAGGCATGTGCCACCACACCACAAACGAATAAACAAAAAACCCACCAAAAAAATCCAACAGAATAATCCTTAATAAATGGGTCACTTTTAACATGAAAAATGATTTATAGCAATTTTTGTATTTTTAGTAGAGATGGTGTTTCGTCACATTGGCCAGGCTGGTCTCGAACTTCTGACCTCTGGTGATCCGCCCACCTCAGCCTCCCAAACTGTTGGGTTTACAGGCGTGAGCCACTGTGCCCGGTCTGCTTTTTCTTTATTTGTGGTGAGAGCACTTAAGATCTACCCACTTAGTAAATTTCAAGTATACAATACAGCCCGCTTCTATGCCAATGAAAATGAAACAGGAAAATGGTATTAGTGGTCATGGAACCTACAGAAGCTGGCAAGAAATTTCTGAGATGAATTGAGATCAGTCCAGTTTAAGAGAAGGGATAGGTTCTTTCCTGCTGAAATTAGCAGATGGTCTTGCAAGCGATGCACATTTTCTAGATCATATTGATAGCTACTGCTCTGTAGCCCATAGATTCTCAATAAAAGTTTATAATGGAAATGGACATAAAAAGCATTCCATGTAAAATTTAAAAAGCAGCTAATTTAATATGAAATGAAAATACTTTCAAACTAAAGAGAACATAAAACTTCTTTCAATAAATACATTAAATAATAAAATAGATAATTTCCAGTAACCATTAGGGAGCAATAATAAAAAAAAACTAAGATGAGGAAGGGAAACATTTGGGCTGAGTCATAGATGTTCTGTTAAGCACTATGGTGTGCAGATAATAAAAGTGGACTTGACGAGCCAAATCAAGTATCACTAAATGCAATTGAGGATAAATGTTAAGTCCCTTGATTTGTCAGAAAAAAATCAGCTGCAGAAGCATGGGGGGTAGAAATATTAATAACTTGGCACTTAGGTGTCAAATAGGTTTTATCTGTGTGTCAGCTGTCAGTGGCTGATTGAAGATTGTGTTGAAAAGGAACCTGAGGCTGGGCGCGGTGGCTCAAGCCTGTAATCCCAGCACTTTGGGAGGCCGAGACGGGCAGATCACGAGGTCAGGAGATCGAGACCATCCCGGCTAACACGGTGAAACCCCGTCTCTACTAAAAAATACAAAAAATCTAGCTGGGTGAGGTGGCGGGCGCCTGTGGTCCCAGCTACTCGGGAGGCTGAGGCAGGAGAATGGCGTAAACCCGGGGGCGCAGCTTGCAGTGAGCCGAGATCCGGCCACCGCACTCCAGCCTGGGCGACAGAGCGAGAGTCTGTCTCAAAAAAAAAAAAAAGAAAGAAAAGGAACCTGAGAATACTTCTTCGGGTGTTAAAAGAAAAACCTAGGCCAGGTATGGTGGCTCATGCCTGTAATCCCAGCACTTTGGGAGGCCAAAGCGGGCAGATCACCTGAGGTCAGGAATTCAAGACCAGCCTGGCCAACATGGTGAAACCTCGTCTCTACTAAAAATACAAAAATTAGTTGGGTGTGGTGGCTTGTGCCTGTAATCTCAGATACTTGGGAGGCTGAGGCAGAAGAATCGCTTGAACCCAGGTGGCGGAGGTTGCAGTGAGCCAAGACAGTGCCATTGCACTCCAGCCACCTGGGTGACAGAGCAAGACTCCATCAAAAAAAAAAAAAAAAAAAAAAAAGGGAAAAACCTTAGACAAATTAAATTGAACAGAGTTTAACTGAGAAAGAACAGATATCAAGTTAGGCAGCCTCCTGAGCCAGAGTAGGCTCAGAAACTCCAGCACAGCCATATGGTGGATTTTATGGACAGAAAAAGGAAAATGCCATACATAAAACGGAAGTGAGATACAGATACAGCCAGATTGGTTACAGCTCAGTGTTTGCCTTATTTGAAAACAGTTTGAACAGCTGGAAGCCTGTGATTGGCCCAAACTCAGTGACTGGCACAAGAGTGTGTTACATAGTCTGTTTACACCTCAAGTGAGGTTACAGTTCACTATGTATGGAGAAACCTTCAAGCTGAACTTAAAATACACAAAGAGCCAGCTTTAGGCTAAATGTGACTTAACACAGGGAACAATGTGACACATTGAGCGCCATTGCTTGTCATAGATGGTTGGTGGTACATATATAGTAAATATCAATTCATGAAATCATCTATGCATTTTAGTAGATGGCAAGTTCTGAATGTGTCAGGAGTGTAATGTGACTGCCTCACATCATTATACTATGTTAGAGGAAGTATAGTGTCAGCAAGAAAAGAGGCCATGCATCGCAGGAATCCTGTGCTCAGTAGTGGGTACTGCAGTTTTTGGAAGGACACTGATGAGCTCATTAGAGTGTGTTGGAGATGGGCATCCAGGGTGGCGAAGAGATTGAAAACCATGCCAAATGAAGAAGGAAAGTGTCAGGGATAGTCTGGATGTGAATGGAATTAAGGCGGCACTTACGGCCCAGATACATAACTATTATGTGAAAGAAGAATTAGGTTGAACTCAGAGGATAAAATAAGACCAATGAGTTGAAGTTGTAAGGAGGCAGATTTCCACTTAACACAAGGAATGATTCCTTAACGATTCAACTGTTTTGAAAATGGAATGTAGGGCTGGGTGCGGTGGCTCACGCCAGTAATCCCAACACTTTGGGAGGCCAAGTCTGGAGGACTGCTTTAGCTCAGGAGTTCGAAACCAGCCTGGACAACATGGCAAAATCCCGTTTCTACAAAAAATACAAAAAGCAGTTGGACATGGTGGTGTGTGCCTGTAGTCCCAGCTACTTGGGAGGCTGAGAAGGGAGGATCACCTGAGCCTGGGGAGGTCGAGGCTGCAGGGAACTGAGATCACACCACTGCACTGCAGCTTGGTCGACAGAGTAAGACCATCTGAAAACAAACAAAAAACCCACAAAAAAATCCAACAGAACAATCCTTAATAAATGGATCACTTCTAACATGAAAAATGATTTATAGTAATGTATTTACCCTTGACTTTGGCACCATTTTATTTTATTTTTTGAGACAGGGTTTCACTGTGTCACCCAGGCTGGAGTGCGCTGGTGAGATCTCAGCTCACTGCAACCTCTGTCTCCCAGGATCAAGTGATCCTCCCACGTCAGCCTCTAGAGTAGCTAGTACTATAGGTGCATGCCATCATGCCCAGCTAATTTTTTTTTGAGATGGAGTCTCGCTCTGTTGTCCAGGCTGGAGTGCAGTGGCGCCATCTCGGCTCACTGCAAGCTCTGCCTCCCTGGTTCACACCATTCTCCTGTTTTAGCCTCCTGAGTAGCTGGGACTACAGGCGCCTGCCACCATGCCTGGCTAATTTCTTGTATTTTTAGTAGAGACAGGGTTTCACCATGTTAGCCAGGATGGTCTCGATTAGTTTTTGTATTTTTTAGTAGAGATGGGGTTTTGCCATGTCGTCCAGGCTGGCGTTGAACTCCAGGGCTCAAGTGATATACTCGCCTTGGCCTCCAAAGTGCTGGGATTGCAAGCATGAACCACCATGCCCAGCCTTGTCACCATTTTCTATTTTTTATTTTATTTTTTTGAGACAGAGTCTCGCTGTGTTGCCCAGGCTGGAGTACAGTGGTGCGATCTTGGCTCACTGTAATCTCCGCCTCCCAGGTTCAAATGATCCTCCTGCCTCATCCTCCCGAGTAGCTGGGATTACAGGGACATCCCATCTCATCTGGCTAATTGTTGTATTTTAGTAGAGACGGGATTTTTCCATGTTTGCCAGGCTGGTCTCGAACTCTTGAGCCCAGGTGATCTGCCTCCCTTGGCCTCCTAAAATGCTGGGATTACAGGCATGAGCCACTGCGTGCGGCTCTTGTCAACATTTTTTTTTTTTTTTTTTTTTTTTGAGACGGAGTCTCGCTCTGTCACCCAGGCTGGAGTGCAGTGGCGCGATCTTGGCTCACAGCAAGCTCCGCCTCCCGGGTTCACGCCATTCTCCTGCCTCAGTCTCCCGAGTAGCTGGGACTACAGGCGCCCGCCACCACGCCTGGCTAATTTTTTGTATTTTTAGTAGAGACGGGGTTTCACCGTGGTCTCGATCTCCTGACCTCGTGATCCGCCCGCCTCGGCCTCCCAAAGTGCTGGGATTACAGGCGTGAGCCACCGCGCCCGGCTCTTGTCAACATTTTAATCAAAGACTTGGATGAGTATAAATAAAGTCTACTTATCAAATTTGTAAATAACATGAAGTTGCAGGGGGCTGTAAATATATGGCATCATAATTCGAAAAGATCAGATCATATTGCCTGGCTAGAATGGCAGGTGAGATCTAAGAAATAGAAAGGAAATCGGAAATCAGTATAAGGTTCTATGATGGAATCTGAAGACCCAACTGGACAAATTTGCATGAGAAAGTCTCACAGACTGGCAGCTAATTTGAATAATTTGGAGCAGCACGATCTGATGGAAAAAGAATACAAGCCATGTATAAATTTTGCAATTTCTAGTAGATTCCTTAAAAAAAGAAGAAAAGAAGCAGATGAAATTAATTATAAAAATATATTTTTACTGAACTAAATATATCCAAAATATATTGATTACACGTTCAACATGTAATCAATATAAAATTATTGATATATTTACATTTTTATGTAAGGTCTTTGAAATCCAGTGTATATTTTGTAGGTACAACATATCTCCATTCAAAAGCTAAATTTAAGGTTGGGGTCAGTGGCTCATGCCTGTAATCCCAGCACTTTGGGAAACCGAGACAGGTGGATTGCTTGATCCCAGGAGTCCAAGACCAGCCTGGGCAATAGGGTAAGATGGTGTCTCAAAAAAAATTCAACTACACATGCACACACAAAGAGGCACTTTGGTGTCACACGGCTGTTTGGCCTTAGAAAGTGGCCCTTGGAGCAGGGGTGAGGCTTACCAGCTACTTGGGAGGCTAAGGTAGAAGGATTGTTTGATCTCAGTGAGTTGGAGGCTGCTCTGCGCAAGATAGCCAGATTCTATGTCTAAAAAAAAATAAAAATAAAAATAAAAGATTTTCAGCTGGATGTGGTGGCTTATGCTAATCCCAGCACTTTTGGAGGCTGAGGCTGGAGGATCACTTGAGGCCAGGAGTTTGAGACTAGCATAGGTGACAGAGTGAGACCCTCTCTCTCTCTCTCTCTCTGTTTTTTGTTTTTGAGATAGGTTCTCACTCTATTGCTGAGGCAGGAGTGCAGTAATTTAGCCTCAGCTCACTATAACCTCTGCCTTCCAGGCACAGGTGATCCTTCCAACTCAGCCTTGCAAGTAGCTGGGACTACAGGTGTCTGCCACCATGCTTGGCTAATCAAAAAAATATTTTTTTTTGTTTTTGTTTTTGTAGAGATGGAGTTTAGCCATGTGTTTAGGTTAGTCTCATGCAATTCATCTACCTTGGCCTCCCACAGTGCTAGGATTACAGGCTTGAGCCACCGTGCCTGGCCTCTTTTTTTTTTTGAAAAATTATTATTATTATTTTTTTATCTTCTCCACAGATAAAGAAGAGACCTTGTCTCTGATATATATATTTAAGAATTGAATTGAGTCTGTTTTTTATATTTGAATGATATAAAACTAAAAATTTGGCTGGGCGTGGTGGCTCACGCCTGTAATCCCAGCACTTTGGAGGCCGAGGTGGGTGGATCACCCAAGGTCAACAGTTCGAGACTAGCTCGGCCAACATGGTGAAACCCCATCTCTACTAAAAATACAAAAAAATTTAGCCGGGTGTAGTGGTGCACTTCTGTAATCCCAGCTACTCGGGAGGCTGAGGCAGGAGAATCCCCTGAACCCGGGAGGCAGAGGTTGCAGTGAGCCGAGATTGCGCTACTGCACTCCAGCCTGGGCAACAAGAGTGAAACTCCATTTCCCTTCGAAAACAAAACAAAACAAAACCCTAAAAATTCAATTTCTCAGTTGCATTGGCCATATTGTCAGTGCCCAATAATCACATTTGATTGGTGACTACCGTATTGGATCATGTAGCTGAAGCGGTTTTAGTTGGTTTGAGTTGTTTAGGAGTTTATTAATAATGTGAAATAAAAGTACAGTATTTGAACAAGGAAGTTGACGGTTCTGTTCTACTCCACTTTAGTTAAACTTTACCTGAAGCGTTTCACTCACTTCTAGGTAGTAGAGTTTAAAGGGACAAAGACAAACTGGGTGTGTGTGTGCTTAAGTGTGTGAATATAGAAAGTAGCCCTTGGAGCAGGGGTGAGGCTTACCTGAGGGTGTAGGATTAGGGCCAAGGCTTAGAAGCCCACAGAGTATGGGTTGTTGTGTGATGTAATGGACTGATGACTCCCGGAGGACCACGACTTTCTGGGAGAGATATGGCAGAAAATTTCCAAGAGTGGAATGGCTTTTTGAGCTGGATTCTCCTTATAGTCCCTTTCAACTCTGATTTCACAGATTCTTTCCTTTTACTAAGGGACCATTCAGGATTCCTTCTGGGGGAGAACAAAGTAAAATTGATGAGTTAGAAGGGACTTTATTATTATTGTTAGATTCTTGCTCTGTCACCCAGGCTGGAGTGCAGTGGTGCGATCTTGGCTCAATGCAGCCTCCTCAACGCAGGTTCAAGCAATTCTCATGCCTCAGCCTCCTGAGTAGCTGGGATTACAGGCGCACGCCACTATGCCTGGCTAATTTTTTTGCATTTTTACCAGAGATGGGGTTTTTACATTGCCCTGGCCTCGGCCTCCCAAAGTGCTGGGATTACAGGCGTGAGCCATCGTGGCTGGCCTCATCCTTCTTATTTTCTAGATGAGAAAGCAGGGACCCTAAGAGGTGAGAGCCTGCTCAAGGTCACACGGCTGTTTGGCCTTAGAGAGGTGCCTGGGAGCTGGCACTTCTCCTGCGGTGGCATGGGTTAGGTCCTCTCCAGATGGATACAAGCATTGTTAAAGGGAGGATTTTCAGACGAAGGCACAGGGAGTGAGGCTATATTCTTTCTCTCTTACTTAGAATAAAAGGAGTCATTATGTAAGATGCATCTGTGTCTAGTATGATTCCTGAAAGGTCAACGTGTTCTTTCAGTTGAAACCAGTACGTGGGTGCCACCTACAGGATTTGTAGAAAACAGATGCTCAGCATTTTCCTATCATACGCTTGACTTTCAGCACAAAGGTATTAGACATTCATTTAAGGCCATCTGAACTTACTATTATTAATATTCAAAGGGGGCTGATAACTAGTGGTTTTGCTGAGGAAAAATGTGTAGCCTAAGAGACCTAGGAGTGACAGAGAAGGCTGTGTTCCTCTGGGATGTGACATCAGGACCATCTTTTCGTTTTTTTTGAGACGGAGTTTTGCTCTTGTTGTCCAGGTTGGAGTGCAATTGTGTGATCTCCTGCTCACTGAAATCTCTGGCTCACTGCAACCTCCGCCTCCTGCGTTCAAGTGATTCTCCTGCCTCAGCCTCCAGAGCAGCTGGGATTACAGGCCACCACACGCAGCTCATTTTGTATTTTGTATTTTTTTTTTTTTTTTGAGACGGAGTCTCGCTCTGTCGCCCAGGCTGGAGTGCAGTGGCCGGATCTCAGCTCACTGCAAGCTCCGCCTCCCGGGTTCACGCCATTCTCCTGCCTCAGCCTCCCGAGTAGCTGGGACTACAGGCGCCTGCCACCTCGCCCGGCTAAGTTTTTTTTTTTTTTTGTATTTTTAGTAGAGACGGGGTTTCACTGTGTTAGCCAGGATGGTCTCGATCTCCTGACCTCATGATCCGCCCGTCTCGGCCTCCCAAAGTGCTGGGATTACAGGCTTGAGCCACTGCGCCCGGCTAATTTTGTATTTTTAGTAGAGACGGGGTTTTTCCACGTTGGTAAGGGTGGTCTCAAACTCCCAACCTCAGGTGATCCGCCCGCTTCGGCCTCCCAAAGTGCTGGGATTACAGGTGTGAGCCACCACGCCCAGCTGGACCATCTTAACAAAACCTCTTCCCTTCTTCCCTATAACGCCCATCATTTACCAAGGCTTTGCTCCTTTGGCTTTTAATTTCTTCTTTAAAACACTGTCATTTAGTGAAATACAATTACTAGGAAGTATTTCACTTGAGAGAGACAGAATGGGATGGGCACAGTGGCTCACGCCTGTAATTCCAGCTCTTTGGGAGGCTGAGGCAGGTGGATCACTTGAGGTCAGGAGTTTGAGACCAGCATGACTAACATGGTGAAACCCTGTCTTAACTAAAAATACAAAAATTAGCTGGGCGTGGTAATGCATGCTTGTAGTACCCAGCTACTTGGGAGGCTAAGGCAGGAGAATCACTTGAACCCAGGAGTCAGAGGTTGCAGTAAACTGAGATGGTGCCACTATACCCCAGCCTGGACAACACGCAAGACTATAAAAAAAAAAAAAAAAAAAGAGAGAGAGAGAGACAGAATGGAGTTATGAGAACAGTGCAGAGTTTTGACTTCAGTACAGATGTAGGTCCAAATCCTGATGATGATGACATTTAATACATGACCACTGCCCTCAGTGTCTTCATCTGCAATGAGACACTAACACTGTTTACCTTGTAGGGTAGTACTGAGGACTGAAGACACACAAGGTTCTAGTGTCAAGTCTGGAAGTGCTGTAGGGCTAACGGTAATGATTTTTATAGGGTTTCACCTCTGAGGGGAATTGATGCCTCTAATCATGGGGCATCTGTAGGTGCCTGAAACCTCTCCTGGAATACCAACTGGGCTTGGGAGCAGCATGGCAAGCACTGAACCTCAAACGTTTCTTCATTATTCTGTTTCATGTGAGCTTTCCTTGTCTGCTGTAACCTATTTGTGCCTCTCTGATGGTGTTGGCCAGATTCTGGCTTGTAGAATATGATAATTTGTGTATGTCTAATCTCCACTTTTAGATCATAAATTCACGATAGACAGAGACTGGATTCACACCTTTCAAATCTCCCCAGCATCTAGCATCTCCCTTGCCCATAAAAGGCACTTAAAATGAACTTATTTATTTATTTATTTATTTATTTATTTATTTATTTATTTATTTAGAGACAGAGTCTTGATCTGTCGCCCAGGCTGGAGTGCAGTGCCCTGATCTTGCCTCACTGCAAACTTCACCTCCTGGGTTCAAGCGATTCTCCTGTCTCAGCCTCTCGAGTAGCTGGAATTACAGACGCGCACCACACACCCATCTAATTTTTATATTTTTAGTAGAGATGGGGTTTCACCATGTTGGCAGGCTGGTCTTAAACTCCTGACCTCAGGTGATCTGCCTGATTCGGCCACCCAAAATGTTGGGATTACAGGTGTGAGCCACCATGCCCGGCCTTAAAATGAGCTTATTAAGTGAATGCCTGAAGTCTGGAAAGATGGTATAATGGGACATATTGGGGAAAAAGTATTATTATATTTATTTATTTATTTATTTTTGAGACTGAGCCTCGCTCTGTCGCCCAGGCTGGAATGCAGGGGCTTAATCTCGGCTCACTGCAAGCTCTGCCTCCCAGGTTCACTCCATTCTCCCGCCTCAGCCTCCCGAGTAGCTGGGACTACAGGCACCTGCCACCATGTCTGGCTAATTTTTTGTATTTTTAGTAGAGATGGGGTTTCACCGTGTTAGCCGGGATGGTTTCGATCTCCTGACCTCGTGATCCGCCGGCCTCGGCCTCCCAAAGTGCTGGGATTACAGGCATGAGCCACGGCACCTGGCAAAAATTATTTATAAAATAATTCTTTTCAAAAAATTTTATGTATACATATTTAATTAAAATAGAATAGGCATAAACCAAAAAGAAGAAAAAAATCGGAATAAAGTGTCACTACCATTTTGTTTGCAAAAGGAATCAGGAAATGAAACAAATTACCAAAAAAATATTCTAAATTCATCCCAAAGTAGCTAGGTTACATAATCTTAAGAGTCAAATGCCAAAATTAAGTATTATACCACTTAATCCACAAATGACCAAAAGGGGAGTCAAAAGTTTATCCTGGTTTAGGGTAATAATTTTTACATTAAATATATAGCGATTCGCTTCTCACAAAGTAGTACTGGCAACTTTTTTTTTTTGTTTTTTTGAGACGGAGTCTCACTCTGTTGCCCAGGCTGGAGTTCAGTGATGTGATCTTGGCTCACTGCAACCTCCACATCCTGAGTTCAAGTGATTCTCCTGCCTCAACCTCCCGAGTAGCTGGGATTACAGGCACGCAGCACCACGCCTGGCTAATTTTTGTATTTTTAGTACAGATGGTCTCGAACTCCTGACCTCAGGTGATCCCCCTGCTTCGGCCTCCCAAAATGCTGGGATTACAGGCATGAGCCACTGCACCCGGCCTCAAAGGCAATCATTCTAAATGTACTATGGTAGCATGTTAAAAATGGAAATATGTTATAGAACTAAAGTAATATGAACAGCACTACTCATTACCTAGGAGAAAGGTGACTGGTTCTCACGCAAAGCTAAGCCTGTATCAGTCATCCTAATCACAATGATTTATAAAAGCATCAGGTTTCCAGTAGAGAAACTATTTTAGGACTGTCAGTAATCTCTTGAAAATTTCACATCTATTAAACCAGGATAAGGCTACAACTATTTTGAAATCTGAACAAGGTATCAGATGAAACAGTAAGATTCCCAGCCATAATGTAAGATAGAAAGGTCCTCATGCAGCATATGCTTGCTGGCTCCAGGAAAGCTTCATGTGCATAATACAGAAGTTGCCAAACAAGGAAACTGGAGCTACATTTCCATGGTGCCATGAATTTTAAACCTCAGAAATGGCGTGATCCATTAGGCTTTTCGTAATGCTTGGTGCCATCCGCTTAATAATATGTTCATGGCCCAGTGCGGTGGCTTATGCCTGTAATCACAGCACTTTGAGAGGCTGAGGTGGGCAGATCACGAGGTCAGGAGTTCGAGAGCAGCCTAGGCAATATGGCGAACCCCCGTTTCTACCAAAAATACAAAAATTAGTCGGTTGTGGTGGCAGGTGCCTGTAATCTCAGCTACTTGGTGGGCTGAGGCAGAAGAATCGCTTGAACCTGGGAGATGGAGGTTGCAGTGAGCCAAGATTGCACCATTGTACTCCAGCCTGGGTGACAGAGTGGGGCTCTGCCAATAAATAATAAATAAATAAATAAATAAATAAATAAATAAATAGTTCAAAGATAAAAGGAGGCATGACTGTAGTAGTAACTACAGTCTCATATGTTGACAGTATGTCTGCAGTTTGAGAATTCTTCAATCCAATGACATTCTGTCCGTTGATTTCACAGATGTTATGTTCTGTGAGAAGACCATTTCTAGCCGCAGAGCTATTTTTCACTGTGGATGTTATTTTTCCTTTTTTTCTTTTTTTTTTTTTTTTTTGAGACGGAGTCTCACGCTGTTGCCCAGGCTGGAGTGCAGTGGCGCGATCTCGGCTCACTGCAAGCTCTGCCTCCCAGGTTCCCGCCATTCTCCTGCCTCAGCCTCCTGAGTAGCTGGGACTACAGGCGCCCGCCACCGCGCCCGGCTAATTTTTTGTATTTTTAGTAGAGACGGGGTTTCACTGTGGTCTCGATCTCCTGACCTTGTGATCCGCCCGCCTCGGCCTCCCAAAGTGCTGGGATTACAGGCTTGAGCCACCGCGCCCGGCCTATTTTTCCTTTTTTTCTTTCTTTTTGAGACGGAGTCTTGCTCTTTTCACCCAGGCAGGAGTGCAATGGTGAGATCTTGGCTCACTGCAACCTCTACCTCTCAGGTTCAAGCGATTCTCCTGCCTCAGCCTCCCAAGTAGCCAGGCGCCCGCCACCATGCTCAGCTAATTTTTTTTTTTTTTTGAGACGCAGTCTCACTCTGTTGCCCAGGCTGGAGTGCAGTGCAGTGGCCTGATCTCCAGTCACTGCAAACTCCGCCTTCCGGGTTTAAGCGATTCTCCTGCCTCAGCCTCCTGAGTAGCTGAGATTACAGGCTCCCGCCACCATGCCCGGCTAATTTTTGTATTTTTAGTAGAGACGGGGGTTTCACCATGTTGGTCAGGCTGGTCTTGAACTCCCGACCTCGTGATCCACCCGCCTTGGCCTCCCAAAGTGCTGGGATTACAGGCGTGAGCAACCACGCCCAGCCTATTTTTCCGTTTTTAAGGTAAAACCAACATGTACAGTGCTATCCTTATGCATGGTAATCTTCCGTTCAAAGGGCCTGTCACGAATTGTCATGTCGTGGTAATCTCTCCAAAAGCCTGTTTGAGCACCTTGTGCGCTTTATTAGAGCTCCACCCTGCAGTTTTCACCACTGATCTGGAATACTTGGTCCCCAAATCTCAGACCAACCAATGAGGCTGGAGAATTAGCCTGGATTAGCTGAACAAATATATCATTATCTATTGATTTGAGCCGGAGTCCAATTTTTCCATCTTGATCCTTACACAGAATGACTTCGCGAATCCCTTGCTTAATTTCTGCTCTCCGAATTCCAGCATCATTATCAGTTACAGGAACCACCATACACATCATACCGGAAGGTCTTGCTACCAACTGCCTCTGAATTGATGCACCAGAAACCACGGCCACATTTGCACGTATTTCTTCTTCATTTCAAGTCAGACCCATCCATGTATTGAGAGAGCTCCGGATATAGTTTGGGATAGAGATTTCCATCTTGAGAGATAGGAGCAGCAGCTTCTGACAAAATTGCTGGGTTGGCAGGGTTTGCAGAAAAAGCAGTTTGAGCCTGAATTACATTGTCTACCTTCAAGTCTTCAAGAGATGGATAGAGGGACATTTTTGCAGGATTCTTGTAGCCCACAAGGACCCGCTCGCCGCCGCCGCCGCCTCCAGTCACTGGCACCGACTTCTGAGGCCCGAGGGTTAGAGAGTGGCGCGCGCCCGAGGACCGTTCCCGAGGCGCGTCACGGCGCCGCCTAAAAGAATTCTTCATAGCTGGAAATATTTTACGTATTTTTGGTAACTGTTCTAAGGGGTGGCTTCTTGGGAAGGGCTGTTGAAGCTGCAAGGATTTCTCTGGGCAATTGCACGCCATCTCCTCCTATGTAAGCATAACTTTGAATTCCTTCGGGCTTCCATTCAGAATGTTGTCCCAAGTCCCTGTATACCAGTTTTGGAGCTAGCCAGGCAACCAAGCTAAACCTCCGGATTTTCCCCAGGAGTGGCTGACTCTGCTGTTCTTTCTACCTATACCAGAGCGCCCTCTGCTGGACATACCCAGAAGTAATTCTCAACACTCCATGTTTGGAATTGGCCCTCTCTCCCTCACTCGCTAGGAAAGATGACCCCTTTTCCTAGAGTGGGAGAAAGGCGAGTATTTCACTTCCTCTTATTTTCCCTCATCCCTCATCCCTCATCTCTCTCTTCCACCAAGACGGAGCTCTTCCCATGAAGCGAACATTTCTGTTCGTGAGGTGGCTCTGAGCAAGGGTGAGACGCTCAGTTTTGTCCTGTTGCTGAGCCCAGCTCCCAGGTGACCTTGCTCAGGGTGAAGTGACACCGTGCGGACAATTGGGCCCTTGGGAAGGGCACCTAGAAACTCTAACTTATTTGCATTGGGATGGAATCGTTACGAAGAATGAGGTTAGAGCCCAGAATGTACAGAATGTACTGAAACTACCTTTCAGTTTTTTAGCAGCCAGCCCGAGGAGGACGGTGCGGTCAGACAGGACAGTGTGGCAAAGAACAGTGACAGTCCCTCAGCATGTGTTGATGAACCGCAAAGCTGTCCTAATGTGCACTGAGACGTCAGGTTCACTCATTAGCAAGAGTTACATATCACATCCTGGCTTTACAGTGGTTGTGAGTTAAACAACTGACATATCTCTTTTGAACAATTGAACGGGCAAAGATCAAACCTGCAAATGCCAAGACTCTACGGTTCGTGGTGTGTAGCTAAAAATAAACTGGTTGCTAAGGGGAAGTACAACTACTCCTGGGTCTGAAACCAAAGATAATTTCTACTGTCTAGTAGAAGACATCTTTTTGTGCAGTGACCAACGTCTTCTACAGCATTCTTATGATAAATATGAATGCCATGTGGTTCTTTTAACATTTCCTTGTTGTAGACTGAAATCTTGCTACCAAAGTGTAATTCACTAGAAAGAATTTGAGGGTGAGGCAGGGCTGTGTTTGGTATAAAAAGAATGGAGTCCAAAACACACATCAGGAGGAGGGCTATTCTGGCAAGGTGGTAAGTCACCGGATGTTTGCCTGGGTACATTTTCTTCCACAGTGAACCTTCCAAGCTGATTGAGGACACTATTTTCAGCAATGGATTATCCTGTTTCCTAGTTGCTAAATGATCATTTTTATTTCTTAATACTCAGCAAAGACCCACTCTATCCCAATTCATGAACACAGTATCTTTCTGACCTTGAGTAGAAAATTAGATTATTTAAAACAAAATGTAGAATGCTGAAAAATTTGTGGTCTTGCAGTGAATGCAGAAGACTCATTAGTCAATGGTTTAATAACTCGAAGCTATTATGTAGCATCACTTCTTAATCAGTTTTCATAATCAGATTGATTATATATCATATAATGGTGTATAAAACACATAGAAGGTCATGTTGATTTAACCCAGACAAGATAATTTGTCCAGGCTCGTCTTTTCAAAAAGAATCTGTGACAGGACCAGGTATGGTGGCTTATGCCTGTAATCCCAGCGCTTTGGGAGGCTGAGGCGGGTGAATCACGAGGTCAAGAGATCGAGACCACCCTGGCCAGTATGGTGAAATCCTGTCTTTACTAAAAATACAAAATTTATTTGGGTGTGGTAGTGCATGCCAGTAGTCTCAGATACTTGGGAGGCTGAGGCAGAAGAATCGCTTGAACCCGAGAGGTGGAGGTTGCAGTGAGCTGAGACTGTGCCACTGCACTCCAGCCTGGCAACAGAGCAAGACTGTCTCAAAAAAAAAAAAAAAAAAAAAAAAAAAAAAAAAAATCAGTGATGGAATTTCACTATGTTGCCCAGGCTGGGCTCTAACTCCTGGGCTCAAGCAATACTTCATCTTAGCTTCTGGAGTAGCTGGGACTATAGGCATGAGCCACCTTGCCTGGCAGCAGTAATAATTCTTTTCTCTTTAACAGTGAAGGAAAGGCTGGGTGTGGTGGTTCAAGCCTGTAATCCTAGCACTTTGGGAGGCTGAAGCGGGAGGATTGCTTGAGCCCCAGAGTTCAACACCAGCCTGGGCAACATGGTGAAACTCCCTCTACAAAATTAGCCAGGCATGGTGGCACGTGCCTATAGCATGGTGGTGCACACCTGTAGGCCCAGCTACTCAGGAGGCTGAGGTGAGAGACTCACTTGAGCCCAAGAGGTCGAGGTTTCAGTGAGCTGAGATCCCACAACTGCACATCAACCTGGGTGACAGGGTGATGCCCTTGTCTCAAAAGAAAAAAAAAAAAAGTGAACAAAAAAAATAGGTGATCAATATGTTTGCCTTAATTTGTGTATTTGTTCTTGTGGAGCTTTTACATGTCTGAATTGAGGCTGGGTTTTTTTTTTTTTTGAGACGGAGTCTCGCTCTGTCGCCCGGGCTGGAGTGCAGTGGCCGGACCTCAGTTCACTGCAAGCTCCGCCTCCCGGGTTCCCGCCATTCTCCTGCCTCAGCCTCCCGAGTAGCTGGGACCACAGGCGCCCGCCACCTCGCCCGGCTAGTTTTTTTGTACTTTTAGTAGAGACGGGGTTTCACCGTGTTAGCCAGGATGGTCTCGATCTCCTGACCTCGTGATCTGCCCATCTCGGCCTCCCAAAGTGCTGGGATTACAGGCTTGAGCCACCGCGCCCGGCCTGAGGCTGGGTTTTAAGTGGACGGTCCTGCATCTGCTTGTGGCTCGCATGGGCAATGTTGCACAGAGGAACCACATTAGGGTGTGGGTCTTGACATGGAAGACAGGCCCACCAGAGGATTTCCAGGTAACATAGACCAAGCCCTCTCAGGAGGGAGGTTTGAGAGGGTAGTGGGGGCAACATCATTACTAAGAGGTGGGAGTTAATTCTGGGGGAGAGAAGGGACAAAAAATCACAGATATTTATTTCAACAGCTATTACAATGGTTTGTGGCTTCCGAAGAGCCACAATACATACAGAGATACATGGTATATCCGTAGTATTAAAATTGCATGGTGAGGCGTGATTAGGAAAAAATGTCCGCTGGTATGGAAAGGGGCATTGATATGCTGGGACAGCTCTTGAGGTGTGTTAGAGGCCACGCGGTGATGATGAAGACGATCAGGGTGATGTCACACCTTTGTTGAGGGTGTATTTATTATATGCTAGGCCTGTGTAAGCACCACATGTACATGATGTCATTTCATATTCAAAAGACCAAGTACAGAAGGTGAGATTTGCAGAAGTTGGGTAAGTTGTCCAGGGGAGGTGGTAATGTTTAGTGTTTGAGCACTCAGGCTGAGGCATGAGAACAGGCCTCTGACGATAGCATTTACTAGTCATTGGACCTCTGGTAGGCCTCACTTCCTCAATTATAAATTGGAAATATTAATAGTAGCTTCTAAAGTGTTACTGGGGGAATATATACAAAATGCATATAAAGTGCATGTAAAATGCTGAATGTTAGTTATTATAAGAATTATTATATTAAATGTAACAATATATTTAATACATATACTATTTTAAATACAATGACTATCATATCTATAATATAAATATAAATGTTATTATACATCTTATTTATGACATAAATATAATTATGATATTTTACAATATGTAATATAATAAAAATTGTTATTATTATTATTAAGGTCTGTGCTCTTCACCACTTCCTTTTTTGTTTCAGCTAGAGTGCTACACTTGGTTTCTTTTCTTCTCTTTTTTTTTTTGAGACAGAGTCTCGCTCTGTCGTCCAGGCTGGAGTGCAATGGCACAATCTCGGCTCACTGCAGCCTTCACCTCCCAGATTCAAGCAATTTTCCTGCCTCAGCCTCCTGTGTAGCTGGGATTACAGGCCTACGCCACCACGCCAGTTAATTTTTGTATTTTTAGTAGAGACGGGGTTATGCCATGTTGGTCAGGCTGGTCTCGAACTCCTGACCTTGTGATCTGCCCGCCTCAGCCACCCAAAGTGCTGGGATTATAGGTGTGAGCCACTGTGCCTGGCCCCTGGAGTTGGTTTCAATGTGTGTACTTTTTTTTTTTTGCTTGTCTCCACTTCTTCTGTGTTTGATTTCTTCTCCTGTATATATATTTTAAATATAGAGACAGAGTCTCATTATGTTGCTTAGGCTGGTCTTGAGCTCCTAGATTCAAGCAATCCTCCTGTCTCAGCCTCCCAAAGTGCTGGGATTACAGCATGAGCCACCACACCTGGTCTCTTTTCCTATTTTTTTTTTTTTTGAGACGAGGTCTCGTTCTGTTGACCAGGCTGGAGTGCCGTGGCATGGTCTCAGCTCACTGCAGCCTCTGTCTCTCAGGTTCAAGTGATTCTCCTGCTTCAGTCTCCTGAATATCTGGGATTACAGGTGCCTGCCACCATGCCTGGCTAATTTTTTGTGTTTTTAGTAGAGAGGGGGTTTCACCATGTTGGCCAGGCTGGTCTTGAACTCCTGACCTCAGGTGATCCACCTGCCTCGGCCTCCCAAAGTGCTGGGATTGCAGGGGTGAGCCATTGTGCCCAGTCAACTTCTATTCTTGATAAACATCAATAAATATGCCTTTAGGGATAATAAGTTGACATTTTAGGGTATAGCCAAGTGCACATAAAATAGTATTCAATTTCACAGATGCTATTTTATCTTTCAAATATATTTGATATTTGAAATGCATCTTCAATAAAAGACAGATGACGAACTCAAACATTTTTTCTACATATATGAAAGGATTGGTATAATTAATAATGAAATTGCTTTTACAAATCACCAGGAGATGATAACTCTTCCAATAGAAAAATGGGCAAAGGACAAGATGAGGCAATTCATGCCAAAAAAGGAACAAAAATGGCTAATAATAAACAGGTAAGCAGTGTTCACCCTGATAACAATGAATTGTCTTTTTTTTTTTTCAGAGACTGGGTCTTGCTATCTTTTTTTTTTTTTTTTTTTTTTTTTTAGATGGAGTTGGGCTGTCGCCCAGGCTGGAGTGAGGGTCTCACTATCTTGCCCAGGCTGGTTGTGAAATCCTGGGCTCAAGCCATCCTGCTGCCTTGGCCTCTCAAAGTGTTGGGATTACAGGTGTGAGCCACTGTGTCCAGCTGAATTGTAATTTTTGTTCACGAAATTGGTGAAATTTATTTTTTATTTTATTTATTTATTTTTTTGAGATGGAGTCTTGCTCTGTCGTCCAGGCTGGAGCTATCACAGCTCACTGCAACCTCCACCTCCTGGGTTCAAGCAGTTCTCCTGCCTCAGCCTCCCAAGTAGCTGGGATTATAGGCGTGCACCACCATGCCCAGCTAATTGTTTTGTATTTTTAGTACAGATGGGGTTTCACCATGTTGGCCAGGCTGGTTTCAAACTCCTGACCTCAAATGATCTGCCTGCCTATGCCTCTCAAAGTGCTGGGATTATAGGCATGAGCCACCATGCCTGGTCAAAATTTAAAATGATCATTGTATCTCTTGCTAGTGAGAATGTGAAGACATAAGCAATCATACACTATTGTTGGCAGCATAAAATAATTTAACCTGTTAATAAAAAGCAGAGCTGTTTTTGGAGGAAAGTTTATATCTATTAAAAGCCTTAAAAATTATGCAAGACTTTTGATCAGGAATTCCATTTCTAGGAGTTTATCTTAAGGAAAAAATACTATCTTTATATTTTCATCTGAATGCAAAGATGTATGTATAACGATTATTGTTGCAGTTGTTTTTATAATAATAAACAAATAGAAACAAATTAAATACTGGCCGGGTGCTGTGGCTCATGCCTGTAATCCTAGCACTTTGGGAGGCTGAGGCAGGTGGATCACTTGGATGGAGTTCGAGACCAGCTTGGGCAACATGGTAAAACGCCTTCTCTACTAAAAATACAAAAATGAGTTGGGTGTGGTGGTGTGTGTCTGTAATCCCAGCTACTCATGAGGCTGAGGCACGAGGGTTGCTTGAAACTAGGAGGTGGAGGCTGCAGTGAGCTGAGCTCTTGCCATTGCACTCCATCCTGGATGGTAGAGTGAGATCCTGTCTCAAAAAAAAAAAAAAAAAAGAGAGACAAGGTAAATTCTTAGTAATAGCTATTTCAGTTATTATTGTCAAAGACACTATTGTTCAATAAAATGGAAAGATTGTTCTTTTCTTTTTTTGAGAAAGGGTCTCACTCTGTCTCCCAGGCTGGAGTGCAGTGGCACAGTCATGGCTCACTGTAGCCTGGGTCTCCCAGGCTCAAGGGATCCTCCTGCCTCCCAAGTAGCTGGAACTACAGGCATGTGCCACTAGCCCACCTAATTTTCTTATTTTTGGTAGAGATGAAGTTTCACCATGTTGCCTAGGTTGGTCTGGAACTCCTGGGCTCAAATGATTCATCTGCTTTGGCCTCTCAAAGTGCTGGGATTACAGACATGAACCACGGCACCTGGCTGATTTTCAACTAATGTTGTCGAGGTAAAAAATCAGAGCATAGAATGGCACCTGTTCCATGATACTGTGCTTGCTTAAGTAGAAAAATGTGTCCATATGGCCATAGAAAAGTATTGGAAGCACATAGCTCAAAATGTTAAAAGCAATTGCCTTTGCATATAGACTTACAGGCGATTATTTTCTTTTTTGAAGTTTCTGCAACAAGCAGGTTTTATGTTCTAGTTATTATTGCTGCATTATAAACCATTGCAAACTTAGTGACATAAAAGAACAATTATTTTATTATGTCAACAAGTTCTGGGATCAAGAATTTGGAAGGTCAGAGTAGGGATGGCTTCTTTCTGCTTCATCCTGTCTCAGACCTTAGCTGGAAAGTGACTGACTAGCTGGAGGCTGGAATCATCAGAAGGCTAATTTGCTCACCTGCCTGACACCTGGGCTAGGAGGACATTAAAGGATGGTCTGATGCCAGGCACAGCAGCTCACGCCTGTAATCCCAGCACTTTAGGAAGCTGAGGCAGGTGGATCACTGGAGGTTGGGAGGTCGAGACCAGCCTGATCAATATGGTGAAACCCCGTCTCTACTAAAAAAACCACAAAATTAGGCTGGGTGTGGTGGCTAACGCCTGTAATTCCAGCACTTTGGGAGGTTGAGGAGGGCAGATCATGAAGTCAGGAGGACGAGACCAGCCTGGCCAACATGGTGAAACCCATTTCTACTAAAACTACAAAAATTAGACGGGCATGGTGGTGGGCGCCTGTAATCCCAACTACTCAGGAGGCTGAGGCAGGAGAATCGCTTGAACCCGGGAAGCAGAGGTTGCAGTGATCTGAGATTGTGCTACTGCTCTTTAGCCAGGGTGACAGAGCAAGATTCCATGTCAAAAAAAAAAAAAAAATTACAAAATTAGCTGGGTGTGGTGGCACATGCCTGTCATTCTAGCTACTTGGGAGGGTGAGGCAGGAGAATCGCTTGAACCCGGGAGGCGGAAGTTGCAGTGAGCTGAGATCGCGCCATTGTACTCCAGTCAGGAAGGACAACAGGAGTGAAACTCCGTCTCAAAAAAGCAAAACAAAACAAAAAGATATATAGGATCTCTGACATTGCCTGTAATCCCAGTACTTTGGGAGGCCGAGGTGGATGAGTCGCCTGAGCTCAGGAGTTCAAGACCACCCTGGATAACATGGTGAAACCCCATCTCTACTAAAATACAAAAAATTAGCCAGGCGTTGTGGCATATGCCTGTAGTCCCTGCTACTCAGGAGGCTGAGGCATGAGAACTGCGTGAGCCTGGGAGGTGGAGGTTGCAGTGAGTTGAGATTGTGCCATGGCACTCCAGCCTGGGGGACAGAGCGAGACTTCATCTCAATAACAACAACAACAAAAAAGCCTGGTCTGCCTCCTGCAGCCCCTATTTGTGGCTTTTCCATGTAGCCTGGCTTCCTACCAGCATGCTGGCCTTGGTGTAGTTGGACTTTCATGACAGCTCAAGAGAAGTTGAACTTCTGCAAGTCGCAAGCCAGTCCATACTTCAAGTCACAAACCCATCCATATTCAAGCTATCCATATTCAGTTTGAACTTCTACAAGTCTTAAGCCTGTCCATATTTATGAGGAAGGGGACACAGAAACCACCTCTTGGTCACTTTGTAGAAAAGTGGGATGGGAGACATAGTTGCAGCCAACCTTGGAAATACGTATATATTACTTTTGTATTTGGAAACAAATCCATAAATATCATTGCAATTAAAAAAAAAGCCTATAAAATACCTAGGAGCCTAATTCTCTGAGAGATTGATTGCAGAATCATTTTGCATAATTGAGTTGAAAAGAACCTTCCTAGGTTTTGGAAGGAAGGACATCTTTGTGTTGCTCCTTGTGTCCTGGGTGAGGATGTTGCCCTTGAGATACTCCTGTGTGTGGGTGCCAGGGTAGATGTGGGGAAGGATGGGGGCAGCATTGCCAGATACAACACAGGACATCCCGTTAAATTTTTTTTTGAGACGGAGTCTTGCTCTGTCTCCCAGGCTGGAGTGCAGTGGCATGATCTCGGCTCACTGCAACCTCTGTCACCCTGGTTCAAGCGATTCTCCTGCCTCAGCCTCCCCATTAGCTGGGATTACAGGTGTGCACTACCACGCCCAGCTAATTTTTGTATTTTAAGTAGAGATGGGGTTTCACCATGTTGGCCAGGCTGGTCTCGAACTCCTGACCTCAGGTGATCCACCCGCCTCGGCCTCCCAAAGTGCTGGGATTACAGGTGTGAGCCACCGCGCCTGACCCATCATGTTACATTTGAATTTTAGATAAGTTACAAATGTTTTGTGTAAGTGTGTCCCAAATATTGCATGTGCCATACTTATCCTAAACAAATTTTCTTTGCTTATCTGAATTTCAAATTTAACTGAGTATCTCATATTACTGTTTTTGCTAAATCTGGCAGTCATAATTGGGGGCAGTTCATAATTGGGGGCAGTTCTGGAGAGAAGCCCGAATGGGCCATTGCCACCTTCTTATAACTCTCCCACTGCCCGGCAATGACGAGAAGAGCTCTGGCAGTGGTAGGGAGATTCTATTTTCAGCGTGGGCATCAACACAGTCTGAGAATAGAACAGGGCAAGGGATGGGTGAGGGAAAGAATGTTTTCCAGTGTGTGAAGGGGGATCTGCCAGTAGGGCTGGAAACCTGGACTTGATTCCTGGAGTTGTTGAAAACTCACTTTGACCTTGGACAAGTCACTAAATCCGTCTATGGCCAAGTTTCTTGTATAAATCCTACTAGTCCAATAGATGGCTCTTGGGAAGATGAATATGAGATGAGTAAAGCTGCTTTGAAAGTCTTAAAAAGGAGCCCTAGGAAGGAAAATTTAAAGTATTGGTGCTAGTTCCCTCATTCTGAGCCTGGCCAACACAGGACACCTGAAGGGCTTTCTCTACAAACTTTTTCTGGATGAGCTCACATCACTGTTTTTTTTTTTTTTTTTTAATATTTTATTTTATTTTTTTTAGAGATGGGTCTGTCTTCGTCACCCAGGCTGCAGTACAGTGGTGAGATCATAGCTCACTGCAGTCTCAGACTCCTGGGCTCAAGCAGTTCTCCCACCTCAGCCTCCCGAGTAGCTGGGACCACAGGAATGAGCCATCACACCCTGCTAACTTTTAAATTAAAAAAAAATTTTTTTGTTTGTTTGTAGAGACAGGGTCTCACTATGTTGCCCAGGCTGGTCTCTAACTCCTGGTCTCAAGTGATCCTCCCACCTCAGCCTCCCAAAGTGCTGTGATTACAGGAGTGAGCTGCCACCACGCTTGGCTAACATTGTTTTTTTTTTTTTTTTTTTTTTTTTTGAGACGGAGTCTCACGCTGTTGCCCAGGCTGGAGTGCAGTGGCGCGATCTCGGCTCACTGCAAGCTCCGCCTCCCGGGTTCCCGCCATTCTCCTGCCTCAGCCTCCTGAGTAGCTGGGACTACAGGCGCTCGCCACCGCGCCCGGCTAATTTTTTGTATTTTTAGTAGAGACGGGGTTTCACTGTGGTCTCGATCTCCTGACCTTGTGATCCGCCCGCCTCGGCCTCCCAAAGTGCTGGGATTACAGGCTTGAGCCACCGCGCCCGGCCTCTAACATTGTTTTTAAACAAAATATCAAGCCAAAGTGTTGTTGCTTTTTAAAGTCTATCCCCTGTCCCACCTTGGGCTACATGACCTAGGACAACACCAGGCGTTTCTGCGAATTAAAGAGGTAAATGTGCTGTGTCATTAAGTACTGCTTTTTCTTCGTCTTCACTTATCTTCTGTGACTAGTCTGCTGTGGAGTTCACACTAGTTAGATGCATAATGTGCTCTAAAAAGCTGTGTTCTTTTCCTTCTCTCTCTGCTAAGATGCAATTCCAGTAGCTAAAGTAAGACTAGTGAATTTATGCCTGTTTCCAAATAGAGATCTGGCCAATGACAAAGGTTTGTTTTTTTTTTTTTAATTTTTTATTTATTGGTTGCTAGGTAGAAAAGGCTCCTGCATGGCTACAGTCCAACATAGCTCTGCACAGCAGGAGGGAGGCAGGCAGCCTGCTCCACTAACAAGAGGAAGTCATTTTTACATAATTTTCACAAAGATAGAAGGGTTTTCATTTTCTGGGGGGATTACAGGCACCTGCCACCACGCCTGGCTAATTTTGTATTTTTAGCAGAGACAGGGTTTCACCATGGTGGTCAGGCTGGTTTCAAACTCCTGACCTCAGGTGAACCGCCCGCCTCGGCCTCCCAAAGTGTTGGGATTACAGGCATGAGCCACCGCGCCCAGCTAAAACCTCAATTAACTGGGAACCAGTTGTCTGGAATCTTCAAATTTGCCCTGCTTCCAAGTCGACATTTTAGCATTTATTATATTGTTTATCAAATACTCAAATATTTGCTGAGTATTGACTTAGTAAAGCAAGCCACTCTTAAGAAAGTCATATTATAAGTTTATTAAAAATGAATAAATAAAAACAATCTTAAGTATCTCCTGAGGTGGCTATATATTCAGCTCAGTTCCTTATTTTTGTATTTTTTATTTTGAGTATAGCAACAGCATTGTAAACATAAAATGCATAGTGAGACTTTGTGTCCTGTGCTATACCTAAAGCCTGGCAAAATCCCCAGGATTAAGTACCCATGTATTTTGACTATATGGGTACTTAATCAGTCAAGGGGAAATGCTTTTGTTAAAAACAAGGTTGTTCTCTACAATTAAATAAATAAAAATTAAAAAAATTCGGGATCTGTTGGGCGCAGTGGCTCACACCTGTAATCCCAGCACTTTGGGAGGCTGAGGCAGGCGGATCATGAGGTCAGGAGTTTGAGACCAGCCTGGCCAATATGGTGAAACCCCGTTTCCACCAAAAATACAAAAAAATTAGTCAGGCGTGGTTGTGGGCACCTGTGGTCCCAGCTACTCGGGAGGCTGAGGCAGGAGAATTGCTTGAACCCTGGGGGCGGAGGTTGCAGTGAGCCAAGATTGTGCCACTGTACTCTAGTGAGACTCTGTCTTAAAAAATATATATATATTATATATATATATTTTATATAAATATATGTCATATATATTTTATATAAATATATATAAAAATATATATAGGGATCCAGGACATAGGCACATTTCACAGAAATTTAAACAATTACATGAATAACATCTTCTTCATAATTATAGTTTTACCATATGCTAGGTAATATTAATATTAGCTCAATCCTATTTCCATGACAACAATGATCCAGTAAAACATTTGCAAAAGTCATGTCTCATTGGAAATATGTATTGGATATTTGAAGGTTATCTGATGATGAGCTAGACCCCCCTGCTTAGACTGTACCTAGACTACATACATCCTGTTTGCACATTAGATTTCTATGGAGGTGGGACCTGGTTCACCTTATTCTCCAGGCACTGACCGATAATTGAATCTCACTAAATATTTGATGAACAAAGTAAATAAACTGAAGAGTAGTATTTCTTTCTTTTTTCTTTTTTTTGAGACAGAGTCTCGCTGTGTTTCCCAGGCTGGAGTGCAGTGGCGCAATCTTGGCTCACTGCAAGCTCCGCCTCCTGGGTTCACACCATTCTCCTGCCTTAGCCTCCCAAGTAGCTGGGACTACAGGCACCCGCCACCATGCCTGGCTAATTTTTTTTTTGTGTGTGTGCTTTTAGTAGAGACAGAGTTTCACTGTGTTAGCCAGGATGGTCTCGATCTCCTGACCTTGTGATCTGCCCACCTTGGCCTCCCAAAGTGCTGGGATTACAGGCGTGAGCCACCGCACCCAGCCCTAAGAGTAGTATTTCTTAAACATGGGTCTTATAACTAAGGCTTAGAGAGGGTACGTAAATTCCTCAAGGTCACACAGTAAGTGATGGAGTGGGGATTCCGAACCCAGGACCCCAGGTCCCATGGCCTTAACTGTTACTGTCAATTGCCTGTTATGGTTAATTGACTTCTTAAATTATACATTCATACATACATATGTACATATGTGTGTGTGTGTGAGTGTGTGTGCATACAGTCATGTGTTGCTTAATGATGAGGTCACGTTCTAAGAAATGAGTTATTAGGTAATTTTGTCATTGTGTGAACATCACAGGGTACGCTTACAAACCTAGATGGTATATAGACTACTACACACCTGGGCTCTGTGATATAGTTACATACCTATATACAGTACAGTATAGCATGTTACTGTACTGAATACTGTAGGCAACTGTGATGCAATGGTATTTGTGTATCCAAACTAGAAAAGGTACAGTAAAAATACAGCATAAAAGACAAAAAATAGGCCGGGCGCGGTGGCTCAAGCCTGTAATCCCAGCACTTTGGGGGGCCGAGGCGGGCGGATCACAAGGTCAGGAGATCGAGACCACAGTGAAACCCCGTCTCTACTAAAAATACAAAAAATTAGCCGGGCGCGGTGGCGGGCGCCTGTAGTCCTAGCTACTCAGGAGGCTGAGGCAGGAGAATGGCGTGAACCCAGGAGGCGGAGCTTGCAGTGAGCCGAGATCGTGCCACTGCACTCCAGCCTGGGCAACAGAGCGAGACTCCGTCTCAAAAAAAAAAAAAAAAAAAAAAAAAAAAAAAAAAAAAAAAAGACAAAAAATGGTACACCTGTATAGGGGCACTTACCGTGAATGGAGCTCACAGGACTGGAAGTTGTTCTGGGTGAGTTGAGTGACTTTATATATTATAATAAATCATTTAATAATAACAAGTTATTACTATTATTGCCACTAATAAATTATTACTATTATTAATAACAAATAGTGGCTGGGCGCGGTGGCTCAAGCCTGTAATCCCAGCACTTTGGGAGGCCGAGACGGGCGGATCACGAGGTCAGGAGATTGAGACCATCCTGGCTAACACGGTGAAACCCCGTCTCTACTACAAAATACAAAAAAAACCTAGCTGGGTGAGGTGGCGGGCGCCTGTAGTCCCAGCTACTCGGGAGGCTGAGGCAGGAGAATGGCGTAAGCCCAGGAGGCGGAGCTTGCAGTGAGCTGAGATCCCGCCACTGCACTCCAGCCTCGGCTACAGGGTGAGACTCTGTCTCAAAACAAACAAACAAACAAACAAACAAAACCAAATAGTTACTATTATTCATAATAAATTGTTATTCTTATTAATGTAAAATTTAATTTACAAAGCACCACTCTTCTTTCTTTTAAAGCCTCTAGCACTCAGTAGTCCTAGGATTCTCCTATCCAAGTACTAATCAGGCTTGACCTGGCTTAGTTTCTGAGATCAGAAGAGATTGGCTACAGTCAAGGTGGTATGGCCATAGACAAATACTCTTCTTTCTTCAATAATAAATTAACCTTAGTTTACTGTAACTTTACTTTTTTTTTTCTGAGACGGGATCTGGCTCTGTTGCCCAGGCTGGAGTGCAGTGGTTCAATCTTGGCTCACAGCAACCTCGGCCCCCTGGGTTCAGGTGATCCTCCTGCCTCAGTCTCCTGAGTAGCTGGGATTACAGTTGTGCACCATCACACCTGGCTAATTTTTGTATTTTTTGTAGAGTTGGGGTTTCACCGTGTTGCCCATGCTGGTCTTGAACTCTTGGGTTCAAGCAATCCACACACCTTGGCCTCCCAAAGTGCTGGGATTACAGGCATGAGCCACCACACCCAGTCTAACATTTTTACTTTATAATAAACTTTCTAGTTTTTAATTTTTTCAACCATTTTGTAATAGCACTTTGCTTAAAACACAAACACATTGTATAGCTGTACAAAAATATTTGCTTTTTATTTTATTAAATAGTGATGACTGGGGCGTCTTAGCTTGCTCCCCAGGCTGGCCTTGAACTCCGGACTTAAGCAATCCTCCTGCCTTGGCCTTTCAAAGTGCTGCGATTACAGGCATGAGCCAGTGTGCCTGGCCAATTTTCTTTCTTTATATCCTTATTCTATAAGCTTTTTTTCTATTTAAAAATTTTTACTTTCTTAACTTTTTTGTTAAAAATTAAGACACAAACACATTAGCCTAGGCCTACAGAGGGTCAAAATCATCAATATCACCATCTTCTACCTCCACACCTTGTCACTAGAAGGTCTTCAGGGTACCGTAGGAGCTGTCATGCATGGAACTGTCATCTCATTATAACAAAGGTATTCTTCCTCTGGAATACCTCCTGGAGGACCTACCTGACGCTGTTTTACAGTACATTTTTTTTACAAGTAGGAGTACACTCTAAGATAAAAATAAAATGTATATTATAACCGGGTGCGGTGGCTCACACCTGTAATCCCAGCACTTTGGAAGGCCAAGGTGGGTGGATCATGAGGTCAGAAGTTCGAGACCAGCCTGACCAACATGGTGAAACCCCATCTCTACTAAAAATGCAAAAATTAGCAGGGCGTGGTAGTATGCGCCTGTAATCCCAGCTACTCAGGAGGCTGAGGCAGAAGAATTGCTTGAACTCGGGAGGCGAAGGTTGCAGTGAGCCAAGACAGCGCCACTGCACCAGCCTGGGTGACAGAGCGAGACTCCATCTCAGAAAAAAAAAAAAAAGTATGTTATAGTAAATACATAAACCAGTAACATAGTCATTTATCTTCATTATCAAGTATGATGTCTATACATAATTATATGTGCTATACATTTCTACTGGCAGCACAGTAGGTTTGTTTATACCAATATCACCACAACACACATGAATAATGCATTGTGCTACAACATCGTTGGGCTATAACGGAGTTTTCAGCTCTATTATAATCTTAGGGGATCACCACGTCCATGTTATAGGAACATTATGGGAACACCATTTATATGTTTCACCACATTACTGAATATTGTAGGCAGTTGTAACACAATGGTAATCGTGTTTGTGTATCTAAACATGTCTAAGCATAGAAAGGTACAGTATAAAAATACGGTATTATGATTTATGGGACCACTGTCATATATGCGACGATCCCTATTGACCCAAATTCTGTTATGTGGTACATGACTATTCTTAGTTCTTTGACCAGATATTTTGTTGTTTCTAGTGAAAATACTTGTACAAACAGCATTAATTAAGAGTATGGACATAGGCCGGGCACGGTGGCTCATGCCTGTAATCCCAGCACTTTGGGAGGCTGAGGCAGGCAGGTCACCTGAGGTCAGGAGTTCGAGACCATAGCAGCCAACATGTGAAACCCCCATCTCTACTAAAGTTACAAAAAATTAGCTGGGCATGGTGGCGGGCACCTATGATCCCAGCTACTCAGGAGGCTGAGGCAGGAGAATTGCTTGAACCCGGGAGGCAGAGGTTGCAGTGAGTCGAGATCGCACAATTGTACTCCAGTCTGGATGACAGAGCAAGACTCCATCTCAAAAAAAAAAAAAAAAAAAAAGACTGGAATGGAAAGGTAGGCTGGGGAAAAATCTTGTAACCAGTTTGTTGTTTTATCTCCATTTGTATATACTACTATTTCATGTAGGCTAATAAAAAGTAACATAAATACACTTAACAGCAGTGCATTATCAGTAATTATAGCATACTAATCTCTCAAAAGTGTTCTGGGAAATAAAAATTCTTTTCTCAGTTTTTTTTTTTTTTTTTAATGACAGAGTTTTGCTCTGTTGCCCAGGCTGGCGTGCAATGGCAAGGTCTCGGCTCACTGCAACCTCCGCCTCCTGGGTTCACGCCATTCTTCTGCCTCAGCCTCCCGAGTAGCTGGGACTACAGGTGCCCGCCACGACGCCCGGCTAATTTTTGTATTTTTAGTAGAGACGGGGTTTCACCGTGTTAGCCAGGCTGGTCTCGATCTCCTGACCTCGTGATCTGCCCAAAGTGCTGGGATTACAGGCGTGAGCTGCCGCACCGGCCTCTCAGTTTTCAAATCTTTGGGTCTGAACCATGTCAAGTGTTTTCTGTTACTCTCTGAAGGACAAAACTTCTTCCCCTCTGTCTTATGGTTGTTAAACTGTTCTGCGGCTCACTGAGAGATGGAAGGGACGCACAGTCTGCCCTGGCCGTGTTTGCCTGGCGTGACTGCTTCAGCTTCTTCTCTCGATGGATCAGCCCAGGTCTCCCTTGATTTCCTTGGAAACAACACAGTGATGTGGGCTCCAGCTGTGACAAGAATGAGACTTTGTCTCAAAACAACAACAACAAAAAACAAAAAAAACCCACTGCATTTATTTTTATCTCATTTTTAATTTTTGAGACTGAGTCTCGCTCTGTCGGCCAGGCTAGAGTGCAGTGGTACCATCTTCGCTTACTGCAACTTCTGCCTCCCGGGTTCAAGTGATTCTCTTGCCCCAGCCTCCCAAGCAGCTTAGATTACAGGTACATGCCACCACGCCCAGCTAATTTTTGTATATTTAGTAGAGAGGGGCTTTCACCATGTTGGCCAGGCTGGTCTCGAACTCCTGACCTCAAGTGATCCCTGCTCCTCAGCCTCCCAAAGTGCTGGGATAACAGGCA
Source organism: Macaca nemestrina (assembly GCF_043159975.1). NCBI lineage: Eukaryota > Metazoa > Chordata > Mammalia > Primates > Cercopithecidae > Macaca > Macaca nemestrina. Next base: position 75,403,172 of record NC_092132.1, read on the forward strand.
TGAGTCACTGCTCCCAGCCATGTTTTCTCTGTATTTTCTTTCTTTTTTAAAAAATTCTTTCCTATAGTGTTTATACTTAACATGTTTTCTTCTTAATACTTTTATGGTTTCTTCTTCTTTTTTATACTTAAATCTTTGATTCATTTAGAATTTATGTAGGATAAGGTAGGGATCTCTTATTTTAATTGTTATTTTTCAGATGGCTACTCAATTGTCACAATATCATTTATTGGTTAACCTATCTTTTCTTTGCTTATTTGAAAGTCCACCTTTACCATATACTAAATGTCTATATAAGTCTGGGTTTATTTTTTATTTTTTTCTGTTCTATTGATGATTCCAAACAAATCTGATAACTTTTAAGGGATTTTTAAAAATGATGTGGAATTTAATTGAAGCACAATATTTCCTATTATTTTAGACAATTAAAATAATAAAAAATTTAAGAGACTTGATTTTTTTGATTTATTACTATTCCTCAATTAACCTTTTATTGTATTCAATATTTTGAACCCAACCTTCATTAAAAAACACCTCCATGTTGACTCTCTTAGTGAACGTTGTGGATTCCCATGGGAACATTATGCAAGAAAGCAAACTATTTCAGATTTGTTTTACTCACTGTCTTCCTTGTTTGCTCTTTTGTTATTTAATATTTAAGTATACATATTTATGTAAAATTACTATTGTCAGCATAATGTCTTTGCACTTTATTGTTAAAGCTGAAACTTTCAAATATGTCTCCATCTACTTTTTTTGTCACAAGTAAAATATTTTAAAATTATGGTAAAATATACATAAGAGAAAATGTACCATTTCTAGCCTTTTTTTTTTTTTTGAGATGGAGTCTCGTTTTGTCGTCCAGGCTGGAGTGCAGTGGGGTGACCTCGGCTCACTGCAACCTCCATCTCCCAGGTTCAAGCAATTCTCCTGCCTCAGTGCCCCAAATAGCTGGGATTACAGGCATGTGCCACCACACCTGGCTAATTTTTTGTATTTTTAGTAGAGACAGGGTTTCGCCATGTTGGCCAGGCTGGTCTCGAACTCCTGACCTCAGGTGATCTGCCTGCTTTGGCCTCCCAAACTGCTGGGATTACAGGCATGAGTCGCTGCGCCCAGCCCATGTCTAGCCATAGATAGTGTCTATGGTTCAGTGGTGCTAAGTACATTCATACTGTTGTGCAACCATCAGCACTAACCATTTAGTTTTTAAAATAAATTTGAAAATTGTCTTTAAAAAGACAGAGATAAGCTTAAAATGGCATGTTGAATTCTTGGGAAGCAAAAGCCAGTCAGTAATTTGAAGCCGACATGCACGGCGTCTCCCTGGAACACAAATGCGTTCTATAAAAGGAATTTGTTTCTTGGCTCTAAATGGCAATACATTAAATTTGGCCATTTGGAAACTGATCTGAAAGCTGGTTCTTAAACTCTCAGATTCAGCATGAGCTCAGAGGTGAAGCTGTGGCCTCAGCTTCTCCTGTTCTTAGGACAATAGGACACGCCAGCATCCTCCACTCAATCACTGTAGCCTTTGTGAACTTGTCCAAGGCCTGGAACTTCTCATTTTTTTTTTTTTTTTTTTTTTGATGAGCGTCTCTCATTGTTAGAGAAATGGAAAAATGCCTCTTTCACACATCCTGAATGCTGATCCCCCGTGCCCTTCTCACCTTGCTGCATGTGTCACTCCTACCCGATGAGCCAGTTAATCTGGGAATATCTTTTTTTTTTTCTTTTTTTCTTTTGCATGCCACCGTATGCCATGGAGCTCCAGATGAAGAGGTGCTAGCACGCCATATTGCAGTGCACTGCCACATCAAAGGTGTTATCCAGGCCAGACTCTAAGGGCTATCCTTCTGAGTGTAGAGGCACCTTTAAAAATGGAGTGCTTTCCATGTATACATATGTAACAAACCTACACATTGTGCACATGTACCCTAGAACTTAAAGAATAATAATAAAAAAACAAAACAAAACAAAAAGTGGAGTGCTTTCCTTCTTGGTCTTGTAGAGTGACATATGTTAACGAATGGGGCAGAAGAGAGTCAATTAAAGGAAGCCGTGGCCTCACTCAGCAGAGTCAGCTCTCAGGTGGTCCTTGTTTGGAGCCACATTGGGAGCAGCTGTGTAGTTCTTGCCCAACAAAATCCTGACCCTCTGCACATTGAAGAGGCTGCTTTTCAACAGATTGCTGCAATAATGGAAAACGGAATGGGCATAATTTTTCCGTCTTCCTGTAGCTATTGCACTTTATTTTGTGCACCCTTTTTGGCTATGCTTATTGCATAACTTGTCTCACAAAAGTTAAAAATTGACATCATTATAAAAAATTATAGGACATAATAGATTATATGTATTACTGGAATTAATCTTTGAATGAGCAAGGAATGAAGATTTCCCTTCTCTCCGCTTTTGCAACCATGCCGAGAGAAACCGGAAAGAAAAAAAAGTGAAATAAGCATTGATCCAACTAATGAAAGTCATTAAGTGCAGGAAACAATATCAGCATCTTGGTCATTTTTTTTTCCCTGTAGGTAACTTGAAGCTAAATTGATCAGTTTTTCTTCCCTGTAAAATGAGGATAATAATAGTGTCTTTCTTACAGGGTTGTGGTGAGGATGAAACAAATTAGCAGACAGTGCTTAGGACAGTGTCTAGAATGGAATAATCTAAATGCTAGTTATTGTGATAGGTATTTTAATTCTTACATCATTTCTTAGTCTATCTCTGAGTACATTTGGAGACATCAGCATTCTTGAGAAAATCTCTTATTTTTCTTCTATTTGAGCATTGGTTCCACTTGTTCTTAGAGGAAAAAGGTACCACAACCCCCATCTCACCATAAAACAAAACAGCAACATTACCACAAATTATATTTTGATTTCTATCAGAGCTAGAGATTATATTGCTTTTTTTTCCTTTTTTTCTTTTTCTTTTTTTGAGACGGAGTCTCACTCTGTCGCTCAGTGCAGTGGCGCAATCTCGACTCACTGCAACCTCTGCCTCCCAGGTTCAAGTGATTCTTCTGCCTCAGCCTCCTGAGTAGCTGGGATTATAGGCACGCACCACTACACCTGGCTAATTTTTGTATTTTTACTAGAGACAGGGTTTCACCATGTTGGTCAGGCTGGTCTCAAACTCCTGACCTCGTGATCTGCCCACCTCGGCCTCCCAAAGTGCTGGGATTACAGGCATGAGAAACCACGCCCAGCCTCTTTTTTTTTTTTTTTTTTTTTTTTAAGACAGAGTCTCGCTCTGTCACCCTGGCCGGAGTACAGTGGCATGATCTCGGCTGACTGCAACCTCCGCCTCCTGGGTTCAAGTGATTCTCCTGCCTCAGCCTTCTGAGTAGCTGGGATTACAGGCATGCACCACCATACCCGGCTAATTTTTGTATGTTTAGTAGAGACAGGGTTTCGCCATTTTGGCCAGGCTAGTCTCAAACTCCTGACCTCAAGTGATCCACCCGACTCGGCCTCCCAAAGTGCTGGGATTACAGGTGTGAGCCACCACGCCCAGTCTGCTTTCTTTTTCTTTAATAAATACAGTAATGCTTTTTTTAAGCGTATTTGCTCATAGAAAGATATTTTGGAAGAGAAAATGGGTCCTGGAAAGTTAGAGTTGGAGAGTATCTTTTATTCGTTCATTCAACTGCCAGGTACTATTCCCTTAGCTGAGAAGACAGAAATGAGCAAGCAGATGTGGCCCCTGCCGTTAGGGAGCTGTCCTTATTGGGGGAAGATAGGCAACAAACATGCAAACAAACACACAAGACAATTTTAATTTTATAAATATGTGTCACAAGAAAACAGGAACAAAACTGTATCTCATTGATAAAGAGGGACTTGGGGCAGTGGTGTGCACCTGTGGTCCCAGCTCTGTGGGAGGCTGAGTGGGGAGGACTGTTTGAGCCTAGGAGTTCTGGGCTGTAGTGCGCTATGTCCATTGGATGTCCACACTAAATTCAGCATCAATATGGTGACCTCCTGTGAGCAGAGACTACCCAGTTGCCTAAGGTGTGCTGAACCAGCCCAAGTTGCAGACAGAGCAGGTTAAAACTCTTGTGCTGATCAGTAGTGGGACTGAATCTGTGTGACTAGCCACTGCACTCTAGCTGGGCAACATAGTAAAACCCTGTCTCTAAAAAAAAAAAAAAAAAAAAAAAAAACAGGGGGAGGGGAAGAGGAGGGGAGGGCTGCTTAAAGTCACATGGTCTTGTAAGACTTCTTTAAGGAGGTGACATTTGAGGTCAGAATTGTCAGGGGGAGGAATCAACCCTGGGAAGACCTGGGGGAAGAGCATTCAAATCAGAAGGAATGACGATTCAAAGTCCTAACAGAGTCCAGGTTGCTGTGTTTGAAGTACTGAAAGGCCAAGGAGGATAAAAGGATAAACTGAGGCTGGAGTGGGAGGCAAGGCCAAGGTCTTGTAGGGCTCCTGTCATAGTAAGGAATTTGGTTTTTTGTGTTTTTCTTTTTTTTTTTTTTTTTTGAGATGGAGTCTCACTCTGTCACCCAGGCTAGAGTGCAGTGGCGCGATCTTGGCTCACTGCAAGCTCCACCTCCTGGGTTCACGCCATTCTCCTGCCTCAGCCTCCCGAGTAGCTGGGACTACAGGCGCCCACCACCACGCCCGGCTAATTTTTTTGTATTTTTAGTAGAGACAGCATTTCACCATGTTAGCCAGGATGGTCTCGATCTCCTGACCTTGTGATCTGCCCGCCTCGGCCTCCCAAAGTGCTGGGATTACAAGGCGTGAGCCACCACGCCTGACCTTGTGTTTTTTTGACAGAGTCTTGCTCTGTCACCCAGGCTGGAGTGTAGTGGTGCAATCTCAGCTCACTGCAACCTGTGCCTCCCAGATTCAAGTGATTCTCCTGCCTCAACCTCCCAAGCATGGCGGTGCAAGGCTGTAGCTGGGACTACAGGCATGCATCACCATGCCTGGATACTTTTGTATTTTTAGTGGAGACGGGGTTTCACCATATTGGCCAGGCTGGTCTCGAACTCCTGACCTCAGGTGATCCGCTTGCCTCAGCCTCCCAAAGTGCTGGGATTACAGGCGTGAGCCACCATGCCCTGCCATAGTAAATAATTTGGATTTTGTTCTAGGTGGAATGTGAAGTTATTTGAAGGCTTCAAGGAGGAGGTCATGACCTAATTTGCATTTTAAATTGGTCTAGTTGCTGAACAGAGAATGAATTACAGTAAGGGGCAAAGAGTGGAACCAGGGAGTGGGGTAAGGAACCTGTTGCAGTAGGCCTGGTGAGAGAGACGATGGGGGCTAGGGTCATGATACAGGAGAGAATGGTCCCTTTGGGGACATGTTGTGGACATGGAATCATTATGACATGCTGATGGCATGTCGGGTGGAGAGAAGGAGAAGACTCAAGGATGACCCTCGCATTTTTGGCTTCAACAACTGGATCAACTCTGAGTTCATCTAGTCTAGTTCCCCAATTTGAATTTGATGAACCACTAACAGGACAAAATTTGTGTAGTCAGCATATTGATGCTATTGTTTCTTTTGCCAAGTCAGTTTATTGCAAAAGTAATAACTATCACCATCTCCTGCCACCATCATTTCCTAGAAGAGAGGATACTCTACTGATGAAAAAGTAGGGAAGGTTAATTTTGAGTAATTTTAGAATTAAGAGCAATCCTTTTAATTCAATCAAGTGAATTCTAGGGAAATTCATGACCTTGTTCTTTGTTCTTTATTTTTTTATTGTTTTGTCATTGATCAGTAGAAATGTTGTCATACCTGGACAGGTACTTGGGAACCATTGGTCTATTTGTCCTTCCAATCCAGGCAGAACAATGATCTTCCAGCTTCTGCATGAACACGTTCCATGAAGGGGTACATCTCACTAGGTAGCCCATTCCATTGGGGAAGAGTCCTAATTAATAAATTAATACATGGTCCCCTGCCACCTCCGTGTCCTTGCCTTGCTCTCTGGATGTACAACGAGTAAAGCTAATCTCCAGCATTACAGTCTTTCTTTTCTTTCTTTTTTCTTTTCTTTTTTTGAGATGGAGTCTCACTCTGTTGCCCAGGCTGGAGTGCAGTGGCACAGTCTCGGCTCACTGCAACCTCCGTCTCTCAGGCTCAAGCGATTCTTCTGCCTAGCCTCTCGAGTAGCTGGGACTACAGGTATGTACCACCACACCCGGCTAATTTTTGTATTTTTAATAGAGACGGGGTTTCACCATATTGGCCAGGCTGGTCTTGAACTCCTGACCTCATAATCTGCCCACCTCGGCCTCCCAGAGTGCTGAGATTACAGGTGTGAGCCACCGTGCCTGGCCCCACAGTCTTTCAAACCTGTGAAGAGGTCAGTCATGTCCACTTTCTGAAAGGGCAAACATCTCTGTCTCTTTTAACTAACAATTCTCCCTTGATACAAATTCAGAATATATAAATAACATGGTGTATTAGTTCGTTCTTGCATTGCTATAAGAAACGACCTGAGACTGGGTAATTTATTATGAAAATATGTTTAATTGACTCACAGTTCTGCAGGCTGTACAGGAAGCATGGCTGGGGAGGCCTCAGGAAACTTACAATTATGGTGGAAGGCGAAGGGGAAGTAGACACAGACATATCTTCACATGGCGGAGCAGGAGAGAGAGAGAGAGAAAGGGGAAGTGCTACACACTTTTTTTTTGTTGTTTAGTTTTTGAGACAGAGTCTCACTCTGTCACCCAGGCTGGAGTGCAGTGGCATGATCTTGGCTCACTGCAACCTCCACCTCCTGGTTCAAGTGATTCTCCTGCTCACTGCAACCTCACTGCAAAGGATTGAAAGGCTGGATACCTGGATATTTATTCTGGAATTGAGGCAGGACAAGGAATTTGACTGCACACAGAGGTCTTGATGTCATAACCCTCTCGAATATTGACATCGTTTGTTTAAGAGAGACCTGGATTTAGAGGACAAATTAGTTCATGTTCAAAGCTTTAAGGCTTAAAAAAAATCTGGCCCTGCTCGTTGTGATGAATGTCAGAGGGACTATTTCTGACTTAACAGGCATGTAATTTAGAACTCATATTTATGAAAGCACCTCGCATGATGTCTTGCTACTTGGTGATGATTTATTTCTTCTCTTTCCTTTTTCCATTCCTGACTTCTTTTCCTCCTTCCTTTCTGCATTCTTCTGATTTGAATCTGTTAAGAGAATACTGCTAGGGTTCATTCAATATCTCAAGCATGTCAGGGCACAAGCTGAATTTGCAAATATCTGGCTTCAACTTGACAGTCCTTTGACCCTTATATGCCTAACGACAAATGAAAAAACTATGTTCCATTAAGGTAGTTTTCTCTCTCTCTCTCTTTCTCTCTCTCTCCTCTTTTCTTTCTTTTTCTTTTCTTTTCTTTCTTTCTTTTTTGAGACAGAGTCTCACTTTGCTGTCCCATCTGGAGTACAATGGCACGATCTCGGCTCACTGCCACCTCCACCTTGGGGTTCAAGCAATTCTCCCGCCTCAGCCTCCCAAGTAGCTGGGATTATAGGCACCTGACATCATGCCTGGCTAATTTTTTTTTTTTTTTTGAGATGGAATTTCATTCTCGTTGCCCAGGCTGCAGTGCAATGGCATGATCTTGGCTCACTGCAACCTCTACCTCCCGGGTTCAAGTGATTCTCGTGCCTCAGCCTCTCGAGTAGCTGGGATTACAGGTGCATGCCACCACAGCTAATTTTCGTAATTTTAGGAGAGACTGGGTTTCATCATATTAGGCTGGTCTTGAACTCTTGACCTCAGGTGATCCACCTGCCTTGACCTCCCAAAGTGTTGGGATTATAGGCGTGAGCCACCACACCCGGCCAGGTAGTTTTCTTTTTTTTTCTTTCTTTCTTTTTTTTTGGAGATGAAGTCTCACTTTGTCACCTGGGCTGGAGTGCAGTGGCACGATCTCAGCTCACTGCAACCTTGGCCTCCCAGGTTCAAGCCATTTTCCTGCCTCAGCCTCCTGTGTAGCTGGAGTTACAGGTGCACACCACCACACCCGGCTAAGTTTTGCATTTTTAGTAGAGACAGGATTTCACCAGGTTAGCCAGGATGGTCTTGATCTCTTGACTTCGTGATCTGCCCGCCTCAGCCTCCCAAAGTGCTGGGATTATGGGTGTGAGCCACCGTGCCCGGCCCCAGCCAGGTAGTATTCTTAGAACGCTATTTCCTAGGTTGTATACATGTTGGACCTCAAGACTCCTAAATAGGTAGATAGAGTTCTTCCAGTTTAGATATTTGTACTTAATAGTAAACAAACTCATAGGCAGAGGATGAAAAAAAAAAAAAAAATTCCAGCTGGATGTAGTGTCTCATGCCTGTAATCTCAGCACTTTGGGAGGCTAAGGTGGGTGGATCACTGGAGGTCAGGAGTTTGAGACCAGCCTGACCAACATGGTGAAATCTTGTCTCTAGGAAAAATTCAAAAGTTAGCTAGGTATGGTGATGCTCGCCTGTAATCCCAGCTACTTGGGAGGCCGAGGCAGGAGAACCTGGGAGGTGGAGGCAGCAGTGAGCCGAGATCACACCATTGTACTCCAGCCTGGGTGACAGAGCGAGACTGTCTCAAAAACAAACAAACAAGCAAACCTACCACCCCAAACCCCCACAAACACCAAAAAGTTCCATGCAAGGGGCACAGAGAGCTCCCATAAAGTAGTAGTGGGTCTTAATTTTTCCTTGTATTTGTTTGTTTTTTATTTTTGGATGCTGTGTAGTAGTTTTTAAACGCCAGGGATGATTATATCTTCTATATGGATGACACATTTTGCCAATATAAAGTGTCCCTTAAACCTTGTGACTGGAATTCCCCTTTTCCTGATGTTAAACTTGAACTTCTTTTTCCTTTTCCATAATAATGACCTGGCCTGTCTATCTCAGTGTTGGTGGGTGCTTGTTGACATTTCAGAGGGAAGCAGGACTTGGGGAGGGCGCAGTGGCCAGTGCCAAATTAACCTCTTCTAACAAAGCTTTCCTGATTTCGCTCACCGTTCACTCTTTACTCTGCTTGTGCTCTGCTGTCTGTGCATGTTTGGTGAATATATTTAACTGTGGACATTCTGTCACCTCACCTGAAGTTGTGAGTTTCTTGATGACAGGGTTTTTTCACACACACACTGCAGAAGACTGCAGTCCACACTCTGATTAACTTTCATGTGTAGGGAACACTTTCTTTGGCGAATGCTTCAAAGTTGAACAAACCACCTCCCCTCTTGAGTAATTTGTTATTATTTTGTGCTTTCTGTCCATGTAAAAATGCTAATTCTACAAATCAAATGCAATATCAAGTGCATGATTGCTGCAAAAAATTCCATCGTAGAGAATTGGGGATCCAGTTAACTACCAATAGAATATTTACCATTATTTATACTCTTAAAATTAAAGTTATTGCTATTATTGCCAGGTGAGTTGGCTCACACCTAAAATCCTAGCACTTTGGAAGGCCGAGGCAGGAGGATCTCTTGAGCCCAGGAGTTCAAGACTAGTCTGGGCAAAATAGTGAGACTCCATCTCTACAAAAAAAAATTTAAAAAGCAGCTGGGCATAGTGACATGTGCCTGTAGTTCCAACTACTCTGGAGGCTGAGGCAGGAGGATCCCTTGAGCCCAGGAAGTCAAGGCTGCAGTGAACCGTGATTGTGCCACTAAACTCCAGCCTGGGCAACAGAGCAAAACCTTGCTTCAAATAAAATAAAATAAAAAAGATATTGACTTGTGAAAAAAATAACGGATTACAGCATGCTATATATAATATTATTAACATTTTATTTAAAAAATTTATATCTCCCTACAGTTATTGAATAGGAATAGTCCAAAAAATTAGCAGTGGTCATCTCTGATTATTTTTCACTTCTTGTCACTTATCCATATTTCCTAGATTTTCTACTACGAGCACACATTTCATTGGTAATAAAAATAAAAATAAGCGTTTCTTTAAAAATATTTTCTAGGTATTTCTGAAGCTCTACCAGAACACAGAAAAAAATTAATTGATTAATTTTTTTTTTTTTGAGATAGAGTTTCCCTCTGTTGCTCAGGCTAGAATTCAGTGATGTTATTATGGCTCACCTCCGCCTCAACCTCCCAGGCTCAAGTGATCTTCCCACCTCAGCCTGCCAAGTAGCAGCTGGGATTACAGGTGCATGTCACAATGCCCAGTTACTTTATTTTTATTACTTTTATTATTGTTTTTTGAGACAGTTTTGCTCTGTCGCTGAGATTGGAGTCTAGTGGCATGATCTCGGCTTACTGCAGCCTCCACCTCCCAGTTTCTAGCGATTTTTCTGCCTCAGCCTCCCAAATAGCTGGGACTATATGCCACCATGCTTGGCTAATTTTTGTATTTTTAGTAGAGATGGGATTTCACCATGTTGGCCAGGCTGGTCTCGAACTCCTGACCTCAAGTGATCCACCCACCTTAGCCTCCTAAAGTGTTGGGATTACAGGCCTGAGCCACTGCGCCCAGTCTATTTTTATTTTTGTAGAGATGGGGTTTCCCCGTGTTGCCTAGGGCCTCTTGACCTCCCAGGCTGATTCTGATTTGAGAGGCGATGGAGGGGACCAGGAAGCCAAGATGGTTCTGTTGCAGTTTGTCACAGACCACACTGTTAAAACACAGCATTGTGTATTTAATCAACTGTTAAGAGAAATATATACTTCTGAGGGTAAATCACAAAATATATTTCGGCTGGGTGCGGTGGCTCATGCCTGTAATCCCAGCACTTTGGTAGGACGACGCGGGAGGATTGCTTGAGCCCAGCAGTTCGAGACCAGGCTGGGCAACAGAGTGAGACTCTGTGTTTTTTTAAAAAAAGGCAAAATAACTTTCAAAGGATATCTAATAATGGTATTTTTTTTCTGTTTAAAATGTATTTCACACAAATATGCTTCTTATACCTTCCTAAGCCTCCCAGCTGGGGTCATTCATTTACACATTCATTTTACTAATATATTTGGGCATGTAGAATGTGTTGGGCACTGTGCTTCATGCCCAACTGAGATACAGTATGCCACTTGGGAAGGTGTAATTCACTCTTGCTTCCTGCACTTTTCCTGTCACTCATGTGACAGCATCTGGCAGGTTCTAGTCAGGTTTGCTTATTACCATCTTATTTTCCCTTCATCTAAGGAAAGGAATGTTTGCTAAGGGCCTGCTTCCTGAATTGCAGAAGGCTAGGGAGAGAGAGGGAGAGGAAGAAGGGGAGAGAGAGAGAGAGAAAGAGAGAGAAAGAAAGAGAAAGAAAGAAGGAAAGAACGAGAAAGAAAGAAAGAGGACTCTCTAGTGTCTCTTCTCATAAGGTCACTAATCCTATTATGAGGACCTCATCCTCATGACCTCATCTAGACCTAATTACTCCCAAAGGCCCCATCTCCAAGTACCATCATGTTGGGGGGGTTAGGGCTTAAACATATGAATATGAAGGGTTGCAAACGTTCATTCCATAATCATCACGTCTGTTTAATCAGGTTGAAGTCAATAAACTTCTTAAACTGCACAAGAAGTCTCATGCTTATTAATGTAGTGCTATGTAGTGTCCCTCAAAAAGCATGTGTTGGAACCTTAATCCCCAATGCAACCGTGTTGGGAGGTGGGACCTAATGTGAAGTGTTTAGATCATGAAGGCCCCATCCTCATGAATGGACTAGTGATGATTTAAAAAGGACTTGAGGCTGTGAGTTTGATCTCTTGCCCTCTTGTCCTCTCTTACTCTCTTGCCTTGTGCCTTGGGATGACATAGCAAGAAGGCCCTCACCAGATGCCAACACCATGCTCTTGGACTTCCCAGCCTCCAGAGCTGTGAGTCAATACATTTCTATTCTTTATAAATTACCCATTCTCAGATATGTTGTTATAGCAGCACAAAGTGTACTTAGACACATAGCATAATTTGCACACAGATTATGATAACTTATTTTTCTTTTACTTTTTTTTTTTTTGTAATAGGGTCTTGCCCTGTCACCCAGACTGGAGTGCAGTGACATGATTATGACTAACTGCAGCCCTGACCACCCAGGATCTGGTGATCCTCTCACCCCAGCCTCCTGAGTAGCTGGGACTAGAGGTGTGTGCCACCATGCCCAGTTAATTTTTTAATTTTTTTTGTAGAGATGGGGTCTTACTATGTTGCCTAGGCTATGAGACCTTAGTAATATTACTAATAGACATTGTAAAATAAAACACATGCCACATAAAATTGACATTTTATTTTAAGACAAAGTGATAGGGCAGAGATTTAAAAAAATTTTCAGTTCATAGTGCCCTGAGTATTCACTTGCTAAGTAGTTAGGTCCAAGTAATAGTATTTGGTAGACATCTGAAAATTATTAAACTCATAAATTGAAATAAAAGATTTATTTTTGTTTTATTCTTAAATAACCATAATTACTAATAATATGCTTGTACTTCTTGGGCTCTACACAACTTCTCAAAGTTTGGATCCAGACAAGACAGCCACCTTCATTTCTTGTTCCACACTCAGTTTTATGTGATTATTATTATTTTTTTGAGATAGGGGCTCATTGTGTTGCCCATACTGGAGTGCAGTGGTGTGATCTCGGCTCACTGCAACCTCCACCTCTTGGGTTCAAGCAATTCTCATGCCTCAGCCTCCTGAGTAGCTGGGATTACAGGCATGTGCCACCATGCCCAGCTAATTTTTGTATTTTTAGTAGAGACAAGGTTTTGCCATGTTGGCCAGGCTGGTCTCAAACTCCTGACTTTGAGTGATCCACCTGCCTTGGCCTCCCAAAGTGCTGGGATTACTGGGGTGAACCACTGCGCCCGGCCTGATTTTTTTTTTTTAATTATTTATATCAAAGGAACTGGCAAAAGTCTAGCTTTGCAAAGGCGTGACATCACTGAAATGAATGTAGCTATCTAATGTTGAAGTTGTGAAATGCCTCAAGTTAGCAGCTTGCCTGGTGTCTGACAGATATCAAATGCCTTTAGAAAACTTTAAATATCCCATTCACTGTGGTGCCACAGAATGTCTATGCTGTTGGAGAACAAGATCAATTCTTTAGAGGTCCTTGTTCATGTAAGATTACTAATTCCATAAATGAGCACAAACTGCCATTATCCTTAGACTTGTTCAATTAGGATATTTGAAAGGTAAACCCTTGAACACCAGTGTCTTTTATTTATTTCTTTATTTTTTAAAATTATACTTTAAATTCTAGGGTACATGTGCACAACGTGCAGGTTTGTTACATAGATAATCATGTACCATGTTGGTTTGCTGCACCCATTAACTCATCATTTACATTAGGTGTTTCTCCTAATGCTATCCCTCCCCCCTGCACCCCACCCCCTGGCAGGCCCCAGGTATAATGTTCCCCGCCCTGTGTCCATGTGTTCTCATTGTTCAGTTCCCACCTATGAGTGAGAACATGTGGTGTTTGGTTTTCTGCCCTTGTGATAGTTTGCTCAGAAGGGTGATTTCCAGTTGCATCCACGTCCCTGCAAAGGACATGAGCGCATCCTTTTTTTATGGCTGCAGAATATTCCACGGTGTATATGTGCCATATTTTCTTAATCCAGTCTATTCTTCATGGACATTCGGGTTGGTTCCAAGTCTTTGCTATTGTTAATAGTGCCGCAATAAACATAAGTGTGCATGTATCTTTATAGTAGCATGATTTATAATCCTTTGGGTATATACTCAGTAATGGGATCGCTGGGTCAAATGGTAGTTCTAGTTCTAGATCTTTGAGGAATTGTCACACTGTCTTCCACAATGATTGAACTAATTTACACTCCCACCAACAGTGTAAAAGTGTTTCTATTTCATAGTAGCATGATTTATAATCCTTTGGGTATATACCCAGTAATGGGATCGCTGGGTCAAATGGTAGTTCTAGTGCTAGATCCTTGAGGAATTGCCACACTGTCTTCCACAATGATTGAACTAATTTACACTCCCACGAACAGTGTAAATTATTTCTATTTCTCCACATCCTCTCCAGCATCCGTTGTTTCCTGACTTTTTCATGATTGCCATTCTAACTGGTGTGAGATGGTATCTCATTGTGGTTTTGATTTGCATTTCTCTGATCACCAGTGACGATGAGCATTTTTTCATATGTCTGGTGGCTGCATAAATGTCTTCTTTTGAGAAGTATCTGTTCATATCCTTTGCCCACTTTTTGATGGGGTTGTTTGCTTTTTTCTTGTAAATTTGTTTAAGTTCTTTGTAGATTCTGGATATTAGCCCTTTGTCAGATGGGTAGATTGCAAAAAATTTCTCCCATTCTGTAGGTTGTCTATTCACTGTGATGGTAGTTTCTTTAGCTGTGCAGAAGTTCTTTAGCTTAATTAGATCCCATTTGTTAATTTTGGCTTTTGTTGTCATTGCTTTTGGTGTTTTAGACATGAAGTCTTTGCCCAGGCCTATGTCCTGAATGGTATTGCCCAAGTTTTCTTCTAGGGTTTTTATGGTTTTAGGTCTTACATTTAAGTCTTTAATCCATCTTGAATTAATTTTTGTATAAGGTGTAAGGAAGGCATCCACTTTCAGCTTTCTACATATGAGTAGCCAGTTTTCCCAGCACCGTTTATTAAACAAAGAATCCTTTCCCCATTTCTTGTGTTTGTCAGGTTTGTCAAATATCAGATGGTTGTAGATGTGTGATGTTATTTCTGAGGACTCTGTTCTCTTCCATTGGTCTATATACCTGTTTTGGTACCAGTAACATGCTGTTTTGGTTACTGTAGTCTTGTAGTATAGTCTGAAGTCAGGTAGTGTGATGCCTCCAGCTTTGTTCTTTTTGCTTAGGATTGTCTTGGCAATGCGGGCTCTTTTTTGTTTCCACATGAACTTTAAAGTAGTTTTTTCCAATTCTGTGAAGAAAGTCATTGGTAGCTTGATGGGGATGGCATTGAATCTATAAATTACCTTGGGCAGTATGGCCATTTTCACAATATTGATTCTTCCTATCCATGAGCATGGAATGTTCTTCCATTTGTTTGTGTCCTCTTTTATTTCTTTGATCAGTGGTTTGTAGTTCTCCTTGAAGAGGTCCTTCACATCCCTTGTAACTTGGATTCCTAGGTATTTTATTCTCTTTGAAGCAATTGTGAATGGGAGTTCACTCATGATTTGGCTCTCTGTTTGTCTGTTATTGGTGTATAACAATGCTTGTGATTTTTGCACATTGATTTTGTATCCTGAGACTATGCTGAAGTTGCTTATCAGCCTAAGGAGATTTTGGGCTGAGACGATGGGGTTTTCTCAATATACAATCATGTCATCTGCTAAGAGGGACAATATGACTTCCTCTTTTCCTAATTGAATACCCTTTATTTCTTTCTCTTGCCCGATTGCCCTGGCCAGAACTTCCAACACTATGTTGGATAGGAATGGTGAGAGAGGACGTCCCTGTCTTGTGCCAGTTTTCAAAGGGAATGCTTTCAGTTTTTGCCCATTTAGTATGATACTGGCTGTGGGTTTGTCATAAATAGCTCTTATTATTTTGAGATACGTTCCATTAATACCTAGTTTATTGAGTTTTTAGCATGAAGGGCTGTTGAATTTTGTAAAAGGCCCTTTCTGCATCTATTGAGATAATCATGTGGTTTTTGTCTATGGTTTTGTTTATGTGATGGATTTTGTTTATTGATTTGTATATGTTGAACCAGCCTTGCATCCCAGGGATGAAGTCGACTTGATCGTGGTGAATAAGCTTTTTGATGTGCTGCTGGATTCGGTTTGCTAGTATTTTATTGAGGATTTTCGCATCGATGTTCATCAGGGATATTGGTCTAAAAGTCTCTCTTTTTTTTGTGTGTCTCTGCCAGGCTTTGGTATCAGGATGATACTAGCCTCATAAAATGAGTTAGGGAGGATTCCCTCTTTTTCTATTGGTTGGAATAGTTTCGGAAGGAATGGTACCAGCTCCTCTTTGTACCTCTGGTAGAATTCGGCTGTGAATCCATCTGGTTCTGAACTTTTTTTGGTTGGTAGGCTATTTATTATTGCCTCAATTTCAGAGCCTGTTATTGGCCTATTCAGAAATTCAATTTCTTCCTGGTTTAGTCTTGGGAGGGTGTATGTGTCAAGGAATTTATCCATTTTTTCTAGATTTTCTAGTTCATTTGCATAGAGGTGTTTATAGTATTTTCTGATGGTAGTTTGTATTTCTGTGGGATTGGTGGTGATATCCCCTTTATCATTTTTTATTGTATCTATTTGATTCTTCTCTCTTTTCTTCTTTATCAGTCTTGCTAGTGGTCTATCAATTTTGTTGACTTTTTAAAAAATCCAGCTCCTGGATTCATTTATTTTTTGAAGGTTTTTTTTTGTGTTTCTATCTCCTTCAGTTCTGCTCTGATTTTAGTTATTTCTTGCCTTCTGCTAGCTTTTGAATTTGTTTGCTCTTGCTTCTCTAGTTCCTTTAACTGTGATGTTAGGCACTAGATCTTTCCTGCTTTCTCTTGTGGGCATTTAGTGCTATAAATTTCCCTCTACACATTGTTTTAATTGTGTCCCAGAGATTCTGGTACGTTGTGTCTTTGTTCTCACTGGTTTCAAAAGAATATCTTTATTTCTGCCTTCATTTCATTATTTACCCAGTAGTAAGGAGTATTCAGTATTCAGGAGCAGGTTGTTCAGTTTCCATGCATTTGTGTGGTTTTGAGTGAGTTTCTTAATCCTGAGTTCTAATTTGATTGCACTGTGGTCTGAGAGACAGTTTGTTGTGATTTCTGTTCTTTTACATTTGCTGAGGAGTCCTTTACTTCTAACTATGTGGTCAATTTTGGAATAAGTGCGACGTGATGCTCACATGAATGTATATTCTGCTGATTTGGGGTGGAGAGTTCTGTAGATGTCTATTAGGTCTGTTTAGTGGAGAGCTGAGTTCACTTCCTGGATATCCTTGCTAACCTTCTGTCTTGTTGATCTGTCTAATATTGACAGTGGGATGTTAAAGTCTCCCATTATTACGATGTGGGAGTCTTAGTCTCTTTTTAGGTCTCTAAGGACTTACTTTATTAATCTGGGTGCTCCTGTATTGGATGCATATATATTTAGGAAGATTAGCTCTTCTTGTTGAATTGATCCCTTTACCATTATGTAACGGCCTTCTTTGTCTCTTTTGGTCTTTGTTGGTTTAAAGTCTGTTTTATCAGAGACCAGGATTGCAATCCCTGCTTTTTTTTTTGCTTTCCATTTGCTTGGTAGATCTTCCTCCATCCCTTTATTTTGAGCCTATGTGTGTCTCTGCACGTGAGATGGGTCTCTTGAATACAGGACACTGATGGGTCTTGACTTTTTATCCAATTTGCCAGTCTATGTCTTTTAATTGTGGCATTTATCCCATTTACATTTAAGGTTAATATTGTTATGTGTGAATTTGATCCTGTCATTATGACGTTAGCTGGTTATTTTGCCTGGTTAGTTGATGTAGTTTCTTCATAGCATCGATGATCTTTACAATTTGGCATGTTTTTGCAGTGGCTGGTATTGGGTGTTCCTTTCCATGTTTAGTGTTTCCTTCAGGAGCACTTTCTTTTTCTTTTCCCAGATCTCTTTTACTGGGGGCAATGGGCCTCTTGGGGGTCCTCACTGCATGGCTTGTTCATTGGCACTGCTTCCTGAGTCCTGGGGCTTCATCACATCAGGCAGCTTGGAGGGGTTGGAGAACGGCTCAATGCACAGGGTCTCAAAGGTGTCATCTGCCCGGAAGGCCAGCCCCACTGTTGCTGGGGCCTGTGGCCGTGCTGTTTGACTGGTGAAGCCATACTCACCCAGTGTTTTGCCATCATCCAAGATGGTCAACCTTGTACAGCCGCTGCTCATCAGGAGGCAGGTTGAGGATGCCCTCGACAATGCGCTTCAGCTCTAACACTGTGCTGGACTGCTTGGCATCCATGAAGATGGTGGTCTTGTGGAGCCAGATCATGAGGAACATGTCCTGGGGGTGGCAGACTAGTGTGAGCACTAAGCCTGGCCCCCAGTGTGGCCAAGCCGCCCCCTGCCACCCCTGGCCCGGCCTGGCCCGGCCACCAGGAGCTCTTGTAAGGCAGGCCTGGTGGTGACAAAATCTCTTAGCATTTGCTTGTCTGTAAAGGATTTTATTTCTCCTTCACTTACGAAGCTTAGTTTGGCTGGATATGAAATTCTGGGTTGAAAATTCTTTTCTTTAACAGTGTTGAATATTGGCCCCCCACCCTCTTCTGGCTTGCAGAGTTTCTGCTGAGAGATCTGCTGTTAGTCTGATAGGCTTCCCTTGTGGGTAACCCAACCTTTCTCTCTGGCTGCCCTTAACAATTTTTCTTTTATTTCAACCTTGGTGTATCTGACAATCATGTGTCTTGGGGTTGCTGTTCTCTAGGAGTATCTTTGTGGTGTTCTCTGTATTTCCAAATTTGAATATTGGCCTGCCTTGCTAGGTTGGAGAAGTTCTCCTGGATAATATCCTGCAGAGTGTTTTCCAACTTGGTTCCATTCTCCTCGTCACTTTCAGCCACACCAAACAGGCGTGGATTTGGTCTTTTCACATAGTCCCATATTTCTTAGAGGATTTGTTCATTTCTTTTCACTCTTTTTTCTCTAAACTTCTCTTCTCACTTTATTTCATTAATTTGATGTTCGATCACTGATACCCTTTCTTCCACTTGATCAAATCGGCTATTGAAGCTTGTGCATGCATCACAAGTTCTCGTGCCATGGTTTTCAGCTCCATCAGGTCATTTAAGGTCTTCTCTACACTGTTTATTCTAGTTAGCCATTCATCTATTTTTTTTTCAAGGTTTTTAGCTTCCATGTGATGAGTTTAACATCCTCCTTTAGCTCGAAGAAGTTTGTTATTACCGAGCTTCTGAAGCCTACTTCCGTCAGCTCATCAAAATCATTCTCCATTCAGCTTTGTTCCATTGCTGGCAAGGAGCTGCGATCCTTTGGAGAAGAAGAGGTGCTCTAGTTTTTAGAATTTTCAGCTTTTCTGCTCCGGTTTCTCCCCATCTTTGTGGTTTTATCTACCTTTGGTCTTTGATGTTGATGACCTACATATGGGGTTTTGGTGTGGATGTCCTTTTTGTTGATGTTGATGCTATTCCTTTCTATTTGTTAGTTTTCCTCCTAACAGTCAGGTCCCTCAGTTGCAGGTCTGTTGGAGTTTGCTGGAGGTCCACTCCAGACCCTGTTTGCCTGGGTATCACCAGCGGATGCTGCAGAACAGCAAATATTGCAGAACAACAAATATTGCTGCCTGATCCTTCCTCTAGAAGGTTCATCCCAGAGGGGCACCTGCCTGTATGAGGTGTTAGTCAGCCCCTACTGGGATGTGTCTCCCAGTTAGGCTACACGGGATCAGGGACCCACTTGAGGAGGCAGTCTGTCTGTTCTCCAAGCTCAAACACCATGCTGGGAGAACCACTGCTCTCTTCAGAGCTGTCAGATAGGGACGTTTAAGTCTGCAGAAGTTTCTGCTGCCTTTTGTTCAGCTATGCCCTGCCCCCAGAGGTGGAGACTACAGAGGCAGCTGACCTTGCTGAGCTGCAGTGAGCTCTGCCCAGTTTGAGCTTTGCTGGCTGCTTTGTTTACCTACTCAAGCCTCAGCAATAGTAGACGCCCCTCCCCCTGCCAGACTGCTGCCTTGATCTCAGACTGTTGATCTAACTACCTTGATCAGACTGTTGACTGCTGCTTTGATCTCGGACTGTTGTGCTAGCAGTGAGCAAGGCTCTGCGGGTGTGGGACCCACCAAGCCAGGCACGGGATATAATCCTGGTATGCTGTTTGCTAAGACCATTGGAAAAGTGCAGTATTTGTGTGGGAGTGTCCGATTTTTCTAGGTACCATCTGTCACGGCTTCCTTTGGCTAGGAAAGGGAAATTACCCTACCCCTTGTGCTTCCCAGGTGAGGTGATGCCTTGCCCTGCTTCGGCTCACCCTCCATGGGCTGCATCCACCGTTCAACCAGTCCCAGTGAGATGAACCAGCTACCTCAGTTGGAAATGCAGAAATCACCTGTCTTCTGTGTCGATCATGCTGGAAGCTGCAGATCAGAGATGTTTATATTTGGCCATCTTGGAATGGAATCTATCTTTTTCTTTTGAGACAGGGTTCCACTCTGTCACCCAGGCTGGATTAAAGTGGTGCGACCTTGGTTCACTGCAGCCTCAACCTCCCAGGCTCAAGCAATATTCCTACCTCAGGCTCCTAAGTAGCTGGGACTATAGGAACATGCCATTATGCCAGGCTATTTTTGCATTTTTTTGTAGAGACAGGGTTTCCCATGTTGCCCAGGATGATCTTGAACCTCTGAGCTCAAACAATCCTCCCGCCTTGGCCTCCCAAATGGACTTCTGAAAACGCTAAATGAGGCCGGGCACGGTGGCTTATGCCTGTAAATCCAGCACTTTGGGAGGCCGAGGTGGGCTGGTCACCTGAGATCAGGGGTTCAAGACCTGCCTAGCCAACATGGCAAAACCCCATCTCTACTGAAAATGCAAAAATTAGCAGGGTGTGGTGGTGCATTTCTGTAATCTCAGCTACTCAGGAGTCTGAGGCAGAAGAATCACTTGAATCCGGGAGGCAGAGGTTGCAGTGAGCCGAGATTGTGCTACTGCACTCCAGCCTGGGTGACAGAGCAAGACTCAATCTCAAAAAAAAAAAAAAAAAAAAAAATGCTGAATGATTCTTAAACTGCAGGATGTCATTAAGTTTCACAGATAACTTTTTTTTCCCCTTTTCTTCAAGCTCTTAATACATTTGGAGAAATAAAACTCCAAATATTAGAGAAGGCTGTTTTTGAATTTGTCAGTCTGATAGGCATATGATAATAAACTGAAATAATATTGGAAAATTACCATGGGCAACTTTTTTTTAGGGTCTTCACTTTTTACTGCCTCTGTCTCAGAAAAAGAGCCTTAGTCATTGAGAACCACATTACACAGACTAGATAGACAGAATATAAACATGTGCAGCCACTTACTTACCTTATCATACAGCACACACAGCTTGGCACACGCAGAAGCTGCTGTTTCCTGCAGGGAATGGCTTCCCCCAGATCAGGCAAGCCAAGCCCATGCCCCCTAAGTGGGTCTGGAGATGAGTCAGACTTGCAGGTCTTTATGGCCAGGCTCTCTGTGGTGGCTTGGGCTTTGCTGAGTCAGTTCAAGAAGGATTCCCAAGGCTACCCTTGGGAAGGGTAAATTGGGTAAAGTTGGGAGTGGCCTGAAAATCTGGTCCTTCTGGTAGGAGAGGGCTGTACAGAGGCTTTTCCTGAGTCTGGGGGACAGTATAAAGTCAGGCTGTGCAAAATGGGGCAGGTTTGGCTCTGTGGCGAGGACTCCTCCTTGTAGTGTCCTACAAGGGACTCCAGAGGTGATCTGGTGGGCTAGGACCTCCTCACACCGCCAGACTTGCTCTCTGGCCTTTGGGGTGGCCGAGCCTAACTTCACGTTTGCCTGTCTCCCCTTCCTCACTATTCTCTGAGCCCTAGTGGCCTTCTTTCTCCTTCTCCACTAAGCCAATCTTGTTCCCACCTCAGGCTCTTTGCAGTTGTTTTTGCTGTAACTTTCTGCCTTTTAAATTTATTTTTCCATTTTTCTTCACGTTAATTAATTAATTACATTTTATTTTTTTGAGATGGATTTTCACTCTTGTTGCCCAGGCTGGAGTGCAGTGGTGCGATCTCAGCTCACTGCAACTTCTGCCTTCCAGTTTCAAGTGATTCTCTTGCTTTAGCCTCCTGAGTAGCTGGAATTACAGGTGCCTGTCACCATGTCTGCCTAATTTTTTTGTATTTTTAGTAGAGACAGGGTTTCACCATGTTGGCCAGGCTAGTCTCCAACTCTTGACTTCCTGATCTGCCCGCCTTGGCCTCCTAAAGTGTTGGGATTACAGGCGTGAGCCACTGTGCCAGTCTATTCATTTATTTATTTTTTGAGACGGAGTTTCATTCTCGTTGCCCAGGCTGGAGTGCAATGGCGTGGTCGCGGCTCTCTGCCGCTCAGGTTCAAGTGATTCTCCTGCCTCAGCCTCCCAAGTAGCTGGGATTACAGGCACATGCCACCAAGCCTGGCTAATTTTGTATTTTTAGTAGAGGCAGGGTTTCTCCCTGTTGGTCAGGCTGGTCTCGAACTCCCGACCTAAGGTGATCCGCACCCCCCCAGCATCCCAAAGTGCTGGGATTACATGTGTGAGCCTCTGCGCCCACCTATTTATTTATTTTTAGTTGATAATAATTATGTATATGTATGGGGTACAATGTGACATTTTGATCTATGTACACATTGTAGAAAGATTCAATCAAGTTAGTTAACGTATCCATTACCTTACCAACTTATCATCTTTTTTTCTTGTGGTGAGAATGTTAAAAATATATTGTTTTAGCAATCTTTTTTTTTGAGACCAAGTCTTGCTCTGTTGCCTAGGCTGGACAGTGCCGTGGTGCGATCTCAGCTCTCTGCAACCTCCACCTCCCAGATTCAAGTGATTCTTCTACCTCAGCCTCCTGAGTAGCCAGAATTACAGGCACACGCCACCATGCCCAGCTAATTTTTTGTATTTTTAGTACAGATGGGGTTTCACCATGTTGGCCAGGCTGGTCTCTAGCTCCTGACCTCAAGTGATCCATCCACATTGGTCTCCCAAAGTGCTGGGATTACAGGCGTAAGCCACTGGGCTCAGTTCTTTTAGTAGTTTTGAAATACACATTATTAATAATTGTGGACCAGCGTGGTGGCTCACACCTGTAATCCCAGCAGTTTGGGAGGCCGAGGTGGGCAGATCACGAGGTCAGGAGATCGAGACCATCCTGGCCAACAAGGTGAAACACCATTTCTATAAAAATACAAAAATTAGCTGGGCGTGGTGGTGAGTGCCTGTAATCCCAGCTACTTGGGAGGCTGAGGCAGGAGAATCCTTTGAACCTGGGAGGCGGAGGTTGCAGTGAGCTGAGATTGCGCCACTGAACTCCAGCCTGGAGACAGAGCTAGACTCTGTCTCAAAAAAAAAAAAAAAAAAAAAAAAAAAAAAAATTGTGGGCCAGTCACAGTGGTTCACGTCTGTAATTTCAGCACTTTGGGAGGCCAAGGCGGGTGGGTCACCTGAGGTCAGGAGTTGGAGACCAGCCTGGCCAACATGGTGAAACCCCATCTGTACTAAAAATACAAAAAATTAGCTGGGTGGTGGCAGGTGCCTGTAGTCCCAGCTAGTCAGGAGGCTGAGGCAGGAGAATTGCTTGAACCTGGGAGGAGGAACCTGGTTGCAGTGAGCTGGGATCGCACCACTGCACTCCAGTCAGGGTGACAGAATGAGACTTCATCTCAAAAAAAAAAAAAAAAAAAAAAAAAAAAAATTGTGGTCAGCGTGGTGCAGTGGCTCATGCTTGTAATCACAGCATTTTGGGAGGCAAGTGGATTGCTTGACCCTGGGAGTTCAAAAGCAGCCTGGGCACATAGCAAAACTCATCTTTATTTAAAAAAAAAAATTAGCTAGGCATGTTGGTGCATGCTGGTAGTCCTAGCTGCTTGGGAGGTTGAAGTGGGAGGATCACTTGTGCCTGGGAGGTTGAGGCTGCAGTGAGCTGTGATCCTGCCACTGCACATCAGCCTGGGTGACAAAGCAAGACCCTATCTCAAAAAAACACAAGAAACAAACAAAAAAAAAACAACTGTGGTCATCATGCGGTACAATAGATTACTAAAACTTATTTCTTCAGTCTGAGACTTAGCACCTTTTGATTAATACCTTCCCTTTACCCATCCCTCCTCTTCCCCTCCAGCCTCTAGTAACTACCTTTCTAGTCTCTGTTTCTGTGCCTTTGATGTTTTTAGATCCCACATAAAGTGAGATGATATAGCATTTGTCTTTTTGTGTTTGGCTTATTTCACTTACCATAATGTCTTCCAGTTCCATTCATGTTGTTGTGACTGACAAAAATTTTCTTCTTCTTAAAGACTATATAGTATTCCATTGTGTGTATACACCACATTTTCTTTCTTTCTTTTTTTTAGAGACAGGATCTTGCTCTGTTGCCCAGGCTGGAGTGCAACTGTGTGATCTCAGCTCACTGCACTCTTGATTCCCCTGGACTCAAGTGATCCTCTCACCTCAGCCCTTAGCCTCCTGAGTAGTTGGGACCACAGGTGTATGCTACCAAGTCGCACTCGTTTTTGTATTATTTTGTAGAGATAGGGTTTCACCCTGTTGCCCAGGCTGATCTTGAACTCCTGGGCTCAAGCAATCCACCTGCCTTGGCTTCCTAAAGTGCTGGGGTTATAGGTGTGAGCCACCATGCCTGGCCTACCACATTTTCTCTATTCTTCTGTTGATAAACACTTAGATTGCTTTCATATCTTGGCTATCAGGAATAATTCTGAAATGAACATAGGAATGCAGATATCTCTTTGACACTGTGATTTCAATTCCTTTGGGTTTATACTCAGAAGAAGGATTACTGATCATATGGTAATTCTAATTTTAGTTTTTTTGAGGAATCTCCATCTATTTTCAAAATGGCTTAAATGTAAGAGCTGAAACCCTAAAACTACTAGAAGAAAAGCTCAACATTAATCTGGGCAGTGATTTCTTAGATAGGACTCCAAAAGAACAGGAAACAAAAACAATAATAGACAAATGGGGGGTGCAGTGGTTTATGCCTATAATCCCAGCACTTTAGGAGGCTGAGGTGGGTGGATCACCTGAGGTCAGAATTTCAAGACCAGCCTGGCCAACATGGTGAAACCCCGCTTCTACTGAAAATACAAAAAATTAGGCTCATGCCTTAGTCCCAGCACTTTGGGAGGCTGAGGTGGGCGGATCACAAGGTCAGGAGTTCGAGACCAGCCTGGCCAACATGGTGAAACCCCATCTCTACTAAAAATACAAATATTAGCTGGGTGTGGTGTTGGGTGCTTGTAATCCTAGCTGCTCGGGAGGCTGAGGCAGAAGAATTGCTTGACCCCAGGAGGCAGAGGTTGCAGTGAGCTGAGATGCCGCCATTGCACTTCAGCCCAGGTGACAGCCTGAGACTCTGTCTCAAAAAAAAAGAAAAAAAGAAAAAAAGAAAAAAAAACCCCAAGACAAATGGGATTTCATCAAACTAAAAATCTTCTGCATAGCAAAGGAAACAATTAACAGAGTGAAGAAACAACCCATGGAATGGAAGAAAATATTTGTAAACCATATATCTAATTGGGGCTAGTATGCAAAATATATTAAAAAACTCAAACGACTCAATAGCAAGAAAACAAATAACCTGATTTAAAACATGCTCAAAAGCTGGGCTTGGTGGCTCACACCTGTAATCCTGGCACTTTGGGAGACTGAGCTGGGTGAATCACTTGAGCCCAGGAGTTTGAGACCAGCCTGGGCAACATGGTAAACTGTATTAAAAAAAAAAAAAGAAGAAAAGAAAAAAAGAAAAAGGCTCACGCCTGTAATCCCAGGACTTTGGGAGGCCAAGGCAGGCGGGTCACCTGAAGTCACAAGTTTGAGACCAGCCTGGCCAACATGGTGAAAGCCTGCCTCTATTAAAAATACAAAAATTAGCCTGGTGTGGTGTCACGGGCCTATAATCCCAGCTACTCGGGGGGCTGAGGCAGGAGAATTGCTTGAACTCGGGAGGTTGCAGTGAGCTTAGATTGCACTACTGCAGTTCAGCCTGGGTGACAGAGTGAGACTCTGTCTCAAAAAAGAAAAGAATGCTCAAAGGATCTACATAGACATACCAACGGCCAATATATATATGAAAAAAATGCTTAATAGATACATGACAAAAATGCTTAACATCTCTAATCATCAGGGAAATGCAAATTAAAAACCACAATGAGATATCACTCCACACCTGTTAGGATGGCTGCTAACAAAAAGATATATAAGGCTTGTGCGGTGGCTCACACCTGTAATCCCAGAACTTTGTGAGGCTGAGGCGGGTGGATTATCTGAGGTCAGGAGTTTGAGACAAGCCTGCCCAACTTGACGAAACCCTGTCTCTACTAAAAATACAAAAAGTAGCTGGGCTTGGTGGTGGGCACCTGTAATCCTAGTTATTGGGGAGGCTGAGACAGGACAATCACTTGAACCCGGGAGGCGGAGGTTGCAGTGAGCCAAGATCACGCCATTGCACTCCAGCCTGGGCAACGAGTGAAACTCCAGTATTGGTGAGGATGTAGAGAAAAGGGAACCATTGTAAACCGTAGGTGGGAATGCAAACTACTTTACCTTTCTGCCATTTTTAGATACTCATATGGTTGGTTCCATTGTTTCACTCAAGTTTTGCCTCAAGTGTCACTTTCTCAGAGAATCTACCTTGATATCTCCCATCATCCCTTTTAGGCACAACATCCTGTTTTCTTATCTTCAATGCACTTATTTTGCACTTTTATATACTTGTCTTTCTTATTCCACTAAAATATAATCACCAGAACAGCAGAGACCACATCTGCCTCATTCAGTGCTGCATCCCTAGTGTTTAGAATATACAAGATGCTCAATACCTGTTGCATGGAAGGATGAGTAGATGAACCTGCCAGGAGTTGAATTGCCCTAGAAGACTGTCCAGTTCCATTTTTGGAAGAAAGGCACAAGAGGCTCTAGCTTTAGTGACTTCTCAGTGCCTAGGGAACTTCTCCATGACGTGCGGTAAAACAGGCCCTCTTTTCCCCTTAGGGTCTGATATTGTAGGTGGAGAGAACTACTCAGCTGACTTAACTTGTAAGTTCTTATTTGAGAAAATAGTCTAGTGCCCAGTGGGGCATGTGTGTGAGTATGTGTGTGGGTGTCTGGCATCTTAGCTTTATCATGATAAAGTTTCTTTCTTCTTCCTAGTGAAGAAGAAAGAAGGGGAGGGAGTAGGGGTGGAAACTTAATTATAAGAAATAATCTTGGGCACCTGCCAAAGGAGGTGAAACAATATGGAAAGACAAGATAGGCTAGTGTACAAGACCACAGTGTGGGTTCTTGGGGTACAGAGGACAGAAGACCTCTAATCTCCCCTATCTGTACTGTGGGCTTTGTTCAGTGGCAAACTTCTAGTCACATTTCCTGGTAGCCATAAAAAAAACTAATCATAGCTGGGCACGGTGGCTCTCACCTGTAATCCGAGCAATTTGGGAGGCTGAGACAGGTGGGTCACTTGAGGTCAGGAGTTCCAGACCAGCCTGGCCAACATGATGAAACCCTGTTTGTATTAAAAATACAAAAATTAGCTGGACGCAGTGGCGGTGCCTGTAATCTCAGTTACTCAGGAGGCTGAGGCAGGAGGATCACTTGAACCTGGGAGATGGAGGTTGCAGTGAGCTGAGATTGCGCCACTGCACTCCAACCTATGACAGAGTGAGACTCCATCTCAACAAACAACCAATCAACCCAGAAAAACCAATCACATGTAAGGAAATTATATTGGAAAGAGAAAGGGAATAAAAAAGTAAAATAGAAAGAGGTAAAAAGCTAGAGGAGATAAAATTAAGAATCATCTAAGAAAAAAATTTAAAAAAGAGTACAACTAAGCACTAAGAGTTTAAGACAGGTAAAAGAGTAAGACATTTTGAAAATTAGAGTTGTGTAAAAGAGTTAAAAGACATGGAAAGCTAGAACTACTGAAATGAAAAGGTAAGGATGAAAGTGAGAAGGAAATATGTTAAAAATAAAGCTGGAGAGTTGAGAATCAAAATAGTTTTTTTTGAAACAAGTAACAAAATTTCAAAAAGAAACTTTAAAAAGTCATCAAAATGTGAAAAATAACTATGTAAAGTAAAAGAAAATAAAGACAAGGTAGGCATAAGAAGTCTAAAAGGTGAAGAAACTTAAGAGAGAAACAAATCATTGATAACAACTGAATGTCAGGGAGGCTGAGGTTCTACTTCCAGGGCAAAGGGCATCTGACTTCCAGAAACAGCCACCCCAGGGCTGCCAGCTGCTCTTAGGCAATGCCCAACACTGGCATTTAGTATTGTGTTACATGTGCTGTTCAGTAGGGCATGAGTCTTCCTAGAGTGAAGTTGGGTTAGTTAATCGGGTACTCTAAAGTCTAATGTAAGGCTTTGAATACTAGGTGAAGAATTCAGCCAACATTCATTGTACAAAATTGAGAGCCTTCAAACATCTGCCACAGGAAGTCATTGTGTTTGAGAAATATTAAACCTGAAAATATTTGAGACTAAAGACTAGAGAAGAGCTAAGAAGTTATATTACTGAGTAATCCAGAAATGAAGTGTTACATAAGAGCTTGGATTAGCAATGGGAAGTTTAGGGAAAGAAACAGCTGGGTGGGAAAATTTAAGAAGACTTGATAATGTGTAGTGAAGGGTTAGAATATAGGACTGACAGGTAACCTGGTTTTGAATTGGGTGTGTGAAGGGGTGGCCTGCTCCTCCACACCTGTGGGTGTTTCTCGTTAGGTGGAACCAGAGACTTGAGAAAAGAAATGAGACACAGAGACAAAGTATAGAGAAACCAGTCTCTGAGTTCCCTTAGTATTTATTGACAATTATCTTTACCATCTTAAAGATAAGGGAGTGGCAGGACAATAGGATCATTGTAGGGAGGAAATCGGCAGTAAGACATATGAACAAAAACCTCTGTGACATGAATAAGTTTAAAGGAAAATGCTGTGCCTTGAGATGCATATGCAAACATCTCCATAAACCTTTTAGCATTATTTCAGCCTATCACATGGGGAGAAACCTTGGACAATACCTAGCTTTCCTAGGCAGAGGTCCCTGCGACCTTTGGCTGTGTAGTGTCCCTGGGTAGTTGAAATTAAGAGAATGGTGATGACTTTTAACCAGCAAGCTGCCTTCAGGCACTTGTTTAACAAAGACACATCCTGCACAGCCCAAAATCCATTAAACCTTGAGTCACCGCAGCACATGTCTCTTGCAAGGACAAGGTTGGGGGTAGGGTCACAGATTAACAGCATCTCAAATACAGAACAAAATGGAGTCTCTTATGTCTACTTCTTTCTATATAGACACAGTAACAGGCTGATCTCTCTTTCTTTTCCCCACAGGTGTGTTTGGTATGTTACTAGGAAATCTTTCTCAAGTGACTTAAACAATGAGAAAAACAGATCCCCTCAAATAAAAATAAGTCTATTCTTATTCTTGGGTTTGTTAATTCAATGACTCAAAGTCAAAGGCAGTATCAAGGACTTTCATACTCAGTGAGTTGGCTCTGCTGAGTATGACTTTGGTTGGTTTTCTTTATGGTGTATATGACTGCTCTAGTTTCATATTCCCATCTTTTTTTTTTTTTTGAGATGGAGTTTCACTCTTGTTGCCCAGGCTGGAGTGCAATGGCGCAATCTCAGCTCACCGCAACCTCTACCTCCTGGGTTCAAGTGATTCTCCTGCCACAGTCCCCTAAGTAGCTGGGATTACAGGCATGCACCACCACACCCAGCTAATTTTGTATTTTTAGTAGACACAGGGTTTTTCCATGTTGGTCAGGCTCGTTTTGAACTCCCGACCTCAGGTGATCTGCCTGCCTTGGCCTCCCAAAGTGCTGGGATTATAGGCATGAGCCACTGCGCCCGGCCTTATATTCCATCTTTATAAACAGATGATAACTCTTTTTTTTTTTTTTTTTGAGACAGACTTTTGCACCAATGACCAGGCTGGAGTTCTGTGGCACAATCACTGCTCACTGCAGTCTGGACCTTCTGGGCTTAAGTGATCCTCCCATCTTAGCCTCCCAAGTAGCTGGGACCACAGGTGTGTGCCACCATGCCCAGTTATTTTTTTATTTTTACTTTTTATAGAGACAAGTCCTCCCTATGTTGCTCAGGCTGGTCTTGAACTCCTGAGCTCAAGAGAGCCTCTTGCCCCGGCTTCAGGAAGTGTTGGAGTTACAGGCATGAGTCACTGTGCTTGGCTCAGAAGGTAACTCTTAAGTGGTTGAAGAGGAGCTGTCTCTTTTTACCAGTGAAAAATCTTTTCCAGAAACCCACTTTCCTCCCACAGCAGACTTTCCCTCATGTCTCATTGGTCAGAATCATGCCACATGCTCATATCTAAACCAGTCATTGGGCGAACGAAATAAGAGTATGATTAAACCGGTCACGGTTAGGGAAGAGTCTGGACTCACGTGAAATAATGGGTATGGGCTACCCGAATGAAATTGAGATATTATTAGCAAGGCAGAAGGTGGAGGCATGACTGTGAATATAGGCAACCACCAGTGTCTGCTTGGATGTCTGACTATGGAATATCTTCAGATCTGACAAGAAGTCAGACTGTAAACATTTTGCCCAAAAACTTAGTGTTACAAATGTGATCTTTTGAGAGAACAGCTTGTCAGGAGCCCAAGGAAAGAACACTCCATACAGTTGGAGATGGCTTTCATCATTTCTGCTTTACTCTGAATAATATTTGTCCTCTTAAATTGCTCTCCAAATCTTTTTTCAACCTTTTAAATCATAATTGTGGCTAAGCTCAGAATTTTTCTAAGTTTCAAATGGCAGGTAAGAACTTAGGAAATAATACATTCTGTGTGTACTGAATTCCAGGAAAAGAATGAAATATGACTTCAAATTGCTGACATTATATGTTGTATCTGTAAACCAGAGAGTGGCAAAAATAATGCGAAGTTAGCCAAACTCTTGGGCTCACATCACAGGCAGCCAAGTGTGTTGTCATCATCCAAGGAGGAAATGGTCTCTTAAAGGAGACTGTGTCTTTATGCATTGCATTAGCCATTGTAATTTTATGCAAAAACCTTCATGCAGACAGTATGAATGCAGCAGATAGAATTAAATGGGACTTAGGAAGTTAAACTGAAAGAGATTTTTCTCCGTATATGAAGTCATTTACATAGATTTTTGAAACCTTTTTGCTTTTAGCTGTTGTTAGTTTCCAACTATATTTACTCAGCAAAAAGTGTGTTTAATTATGTGAAACTCATAGATTTATTTTGTTAAGAAGTCTATGGGAAGTGTGTGTGTAATGTTGTATTTGTTTGTTGCAACATTGGTGTAGTGAAGATATGAGGACTGGAATCTGAAGGCTTGGATCTTGTCACAATTTGGCCATGACTTAGTTAGATGAACTAACACTCCAAGGGCATTTATCTCAGGGCCTGTCATATGATGAATACTCAATCCCAACCACTATGAAATCTCTTACATTATACGGTAGGTAGTAGGGTTATCCTCACTTTACATACAAGGGGATTAAGGCTCATAGAGAGCAAGTAATTTCTTCAGTTAGTAAGTGGCAGAGCTGGGATCTGAGCTTTTAAGCCAGTGAGGTGACACTAGGCAGATGTCCCTTTGAACCTGTTTTCTTGGCTGCATGAAGAAGATATTGGCTGGGTGCAGTAGCTCATGCCTGTAATCCCAGCACTTTGGCACTTTGGGAAGCTGAGGTGGGACGATTGTTTGAGGCCAGCAGTTTGAGATCAGCCTGGGCAACGTAGTGAGACCCTGTCTCTACAAAAAATACAAAAATTAGTCAGGTGTGGTGGCAACACACCTGAAGTCCCAGCTACTCAGGAGGCTAAGGTGGGAGGATTGCTTGAGCCCGGGAGGTCTAGGCTTCAGTGAGCCATGATCACACCACTGCACTCCAGCTTTTTTTTTTTCCAAAAAAAAAAAAAAAAAAAAGAAAAGAAAAGAAAAGAAGGTACTAGTGAACCCCTATTTCCTCATGGTTACACTACCTTGGGTAACAATTACAATGATGTTTAGAGTCCCAGTTCCCCTCTGGCTCCTTCCCTTCTTCCATTAGGTGCTCAAGCCCTTTCTTGGAGTTTGCAGCTTCAGATGTGGCTATTCACAGCCCTTCTCCTTGTATTTCCATCAGGGGCCCCTTCTTTTTGCTCTTATTTTTAAACTGCTTTTCTTACTTTTATTTATTTTTATTTTTTGAGATGGAGCCTTGAAAGGACACAAAGATAGATGTGTACCCGCCCCCCCCCGCTACACCCTTTGTTCTGCTCTCTAATCTTTGCACATACCAGAGATTTCGTAAGTTCTGTGAGTACCTGTTTTTCTGCACGTACCAGAGATTTTGTTTTGCACATACCCGAGATTTCGTAAGTTCTGTGAGTACCTGTTTTTCTGCATGTACCAGAGATTTTGTAAGTTCTGAGGCAAGGTCACAAGACGTGTTTAAGTAAGATAAACTCTTGCTGCCATAAACCTGCTCTCCCGCCTCAAAGGTTGAACCGAAATATCAGAAATGGTGGGAACCAATCATAGTTAGCCAAATCGCCTTGTTCAAACACTAGCCAATCATATATCTGATTTGTATAATAACTCTATGCCCACTTTTCTTAGACTATATAACACTGCTCGGAGCTCAGCGGGGGAGCTCTCCTGCCCGTCTCATTTCGCGAGCGAGTGAGAGTTCCAGGTTCGAACCTGTAATAAAGATCCTTGCTGCTTAGCTTTGACTCTGGACTCTGGTGGTCTTCTTCGGGGAATAAACGGACGGGGCATAACAAATGGGGGCTCGTCTGGGATTTCCCCCAAGCCCACCGGACCCCCAAGTCAATGGATCTTAATCTGTAGGTAAGCCGGCTTTGTCACTGTCTCTGTCTTTATCTCTGTCTGTCCCCCTGAAATTTCGTGAAACCTGTAATCCGTAATCTGTATTGGTCTGTTCTGTAAGTGGCACGGTCTTGGCGGACGCGCTAAAAGACAGCCACTCGGGACTGGTGGGAGACGTCCCCCAGTGCCCATCTGGGGGCCTCCATCCTTGGTTGCCCCGTCTGACTCAGGTCGGAAGTCTGACACGCACTCGCGAAGGCTCATCGTTTGTCACTGTCTGTCCGTTATTGTTAAGTGTTGAGTGTAAGTCCAAAACGAAACATAAAACCTTTTCTTCCCCTTCCAGGACCGGACCTGTCGGATACTTCCCTCTGCTTCACACTCATTTTCGTCCCTCTTTCTCTTTGTAGGAGCAGTCCAAAGATGGGCAACAACCAGAGCACGCCGCTCTCACTCCTTGTTACCAATTTCAAGGATGTGAAGGCTCGGGGGCGTAACTTAAGCGTAGAACTAAAGAAAGGAAAGCTAGTTACTTTCTGCCGTTCGGAGTGGCCCTCTTTCGGCATAGGGTGGCCCTCCGAAGGAACTTTCTGTCTCTCTATTATTACTAAGGTAAAAACTAAGATTTTCCTGCCAGGGCAGTCAGGACATCCTGATCAAATTCCTTATATTCTAGTGTGGCAAGATCTTGTGGAAAACCCACCGCCCTGGGTAACTCCATTCATCCCTGAGCCCTGCAAGGTCCTAGTAATGCGACCTACAAGACAAAGGACTCCCTCTGCTCCCTCGCCCCCTGTGCTGCCAGACAGCCAGGACCCCCTAACGTTAGAACCCACACTTCCCCCACCATATCCGCACCTTATCCCGCAGGACCCAGTCCCCCAGGGTGGTGCTTCCGTAGAGGGAAACCGAGAAGCGGAAGCAGCCGAGAGCGAAAGTAACCCGGGGGGGGCCGGCCGGCCGAACGCGAGGCCGCGTACTGCAGGACCAAGCTTCCTGACTCCCTGACTCCACCGTAGCCCTGCCTCTCAGAGAAATAGGATCGCTCGATGATACCAGGCTCTCCCGTCTCATGTACTGGCCTTTTTCCACTAGTGATTTATACAATTGGAAGTCCCAAAATGCTAGGTTCTCCGATAATCCCAAAGATCTAACCTCGTTGTTAGACAGTGTCATGTTTACTCACCAGCCGACCTGGGATGACTGTCAACAGCTCCTCCGAATCCTGTTCACAACGGAGGAGCAGGAAAGAATCCAAGTTGAGGCCAGAAAGCTGGTTCCAGGAGATGATGGCCAGCCAACTGCAAAACCTGACCTCATTAACGTGGCTTTTCCTTTGACCTGGCCCAGATGGGACTACAACACGGCAGAAGGTAGGGGACGACTGCTCATTTATCGCCAGACTCTAATGGCGGGTCTCCGGGCTGCAGCTCACAAGCCCACCAATTTGGCTAAAGTATATTCTGTGTTACAAGGTAAGACAGAAAGCCCCGCTGTGTATTTAGAGAGATTAATGGAAGCTTTCAGACAGTTTACCCCTATGGACCCGGAAGCACCGGAAAATCAGGCTGCGGTAGTAATGTCCTTTGTAAACCAGGCAGCACCAGATATTAAAAGAAAACTCCAGAAATTAGAAGGTTTAGAAGGAAAGCAGATGCAGGACCTCCTTCAGATGGCTCAGCGAGTTTATAATAATAGGGATACTCCAGAAGGAAAACAGTTCAAGGCAACCAAAGAAATGACCAAAGTCTTAGTAGCAGCTTTCCCCCAGGCAGGAAATGGCCAAAACAGAGAGCAGAAAAAGCAAGGCTCTAGGCAAGGATTAAAAAAAGATCAGTGTGCTTATTGCAAGGAACGTGGCCACTGGATTAAAGACTGCCCAAAGAAACAGAGACCAGCTAACCCTACCTCTGTACTCGTTACCCAGGACTCTGACTAGGGAGGACGGGGTTTGGACCCCCTCTCCGAACCCAGGGTAACTTTGCAAGTGGAGGGGTTCCCAGTTCGTTTCTTGGTCGATACTGGGGCGGAACGCTCAGTCCTAACCAAACCAATTGGAAAAATGTCTAAGAAAACATCCTGGGTTCACGGGGCCACAGGCATCAAAAAATACCCCTGGACAACCCAGAGGACTGTGGACTTAGGAACAGGAAAAGTCTCCCATTCCTTCCTAGTCATCCCAGAGAGCCCCTGCCCTCTACTAGGGAGGGACTTGCTGACAAAAATGGGGGCCCAAATCCACTTTGAGCCAGAAGGGCCCAAGATAACTGATTCCCAAAACAGGCCAATATCTATCCTGACTGTCACCTTAGAAGATGAGTACAGACTCCATTAAGAGCAAAAGCCCCCCGATCAGGAAATTGACTCTTGGCTCCAGCGTTTCCCTGAAGCGTGGGCAGAAACTGGGGGCTTAGGGCTAGCTAAACATCGACCTGCCATATTTGTGGAAGTTAAGCCAGGGACGGACCCGGTTTGGGTTCGGCAATATCCTATGCCCCTGGAGGCAAGAGAAGGAATTACTCCCCATATCCGCCAACTCCTAGACCAGGGAGTCCTACGGGCTTGTCACTCATCCTGGAATACTCCACTGTTACCTGTTCGTAAACCCAACAGTACGGACTACAGGCCAGTACAGGATTTAAGAGAAGTTAATAAAAGGGTCATGGACATACATCCCACTGTGCCCAATCCATACACCCTTCTGAGTGCCTTACATCCCGAAAAACAGTGGTATACCGTTCTTGATCTAAAAGATGCTTTCTTCAGCCCTCCTCTGGCTCCCAAAAGTCAAGAACTCTTTGCATTTCAATGGACGGATCCTGAGAGGGGCATCAACGGTCAGCTAACATGGACCAGGCTGCCACAAGGGTTCAAGAACTCGCCAACCCTGTTCGATGAAGCCCTTCATGAAGATCTGGGTGAGTACCAGCGGCAACACCCAGAAATAACTCTTTTGCAATATGTTGATGATCTCTTAATAGCGGCCAGGTCCCCAGAAACTTGTGTTCAAGGGACTGAGGACCTCTTGAAGACTCTGGGGGAGCTAGGCTACCGAGCCTCAGCAACAAAGGCTCAGATCTGCAAGTCAGAGGTAACTTATCTGGGGTACCTATTAAAAGGGGGGCAATGCTGGCTAACCAAAGCCCGAAAGGAAACAGTCCTACGTATCCCTAGACCCCAGTCGACACGGCAAGTGAGAGAATTCCTGGGGTCAGCAGCGTTCTGTAGGTTATGGATACCAGGATTTGCTGAGTAAACCAAGCCCCTATACCAGGCAACAAAGGAACGGCAGCCCTTTAATTGGACGGAAGAGGCTGAGCTGGCCTTTCAACAGATCAAAACTGCCTTGTTGTCAGCCCCCGCGTTAGGGCTCCCTGATGTCTCCAAGCCTTTCCACTTATATGTGGATGAAAGTAAAGGTGTTGCAAAAGCCATGTTAATGCAGTACCTAGGCCCCTGGCAGAGGCCAGTTGCCTATTTGTCAAAGAAATTAGATTCAGGCCGGGCGCGGTGGCTCAAGCCTGTAATCCCAGCACTTTGGGAGGCCGAGTCGGGCGGATCACGAGGTCAGGAGATCGAGAACATCCTGGCTAACACGGTGAAACCCCATCTCTACTAAAAATACAAAAAACTAGCCGGGCGAGGTGGCAGCCGCCTGTAGTCCCAGCTACTCAGGAGGCTGAGGCAGGAGAATGGCGTAAACCCGGGGGGCGGAGCTTGCAGTGAGCTGAGATCCGGCCACTGCACTCCAGCCTGGGCGACAGAGCGAGACTCCGTCTCAAAAAAAAAAAAAAAAAAAAAAAAGAAATTAGATTCAGTGGCTGCCGGCTGGCCACCCTGCCTCCGGATAATCGCGGCAACTGCCCTAATGGTCCAGGATGCTGATAAGCTTATCATGGGGCAAGAGTTGTGCGTTACCACCCCGCATGCCATTGAAGGCGTCCTCCGGCAGCCGCCGGACCGATGGATAAGTAACGCCCGGCTCACCCACTATCAAGGACTGCTGTTAAACCCCCTCAGAATAACTTTTCTGCCCCCAACCTCTTTAAACCCTGCTTCACTGCTGCCAAATCCAGACTTGGATGCCCCGTCCCATGAGTGCACTGAGATACTGGCTCAAGTGCATGGGGTGTGGGAGGACCTGCAAGATCGTCCGCTCCCCGACACAGAACTCACCTGGTTCACTGATGGCAGCAGCTATGTCCACCAAGGCCAGCAGTATGCAGGAACGGCTGTAACATCAGAGACCGAGGTAATCTGGGCGGAACCCTTGCCTCCAGGGACATCGGCCCAAAGAGCCGAACTGATAGCACTCACACAGGCCCTCACCCTAGGGGCAGAGAAAAAACTAACAGTATACACGGATAGCCACTATGCTTTCGCTACTGCACACATACATGGGGCCATCTACAGAGAGAGGGGACTATTAACAGCTGAAGGCAAAGAAATAAAAAACAAACAAGAGATCCTAGCTCTATTAACTGCTTTGTGGAAACCAAAGAAATTGGCTATCGTACATTGCCCTGGGCATCAGAAACCAACTACGCCAATTGCTCGAGGCAACTCCTTAGCCGACCAAACCGCAAGGAGCATAGCAAGAGCTCCCAGTCAGCTCCTCGCACTCCAGCTCCCTGATCCTGGCCCAAGAAATTTGCCATGTTTTCCCAACTATACCAAACAGGATCGTGAATGGATGGACACGCTTCCCCTAAAACAGGTTCAAAATGGGTGGTGGACTGATATAAATGACCAAACTATCCTACCAGAAAAATTAGGACGGCAGGTGTTGGAACATATCCACCGGACAACCCACCTAGGTGCCCGGTGAATGATAGACTTAATCAGGCACGCCAAGTTCAGAATCAGGCGTATTACTGAATTGGCCAGCGATGTCACAACAAATTGCAAAGCCTGCCAACTGAACAATGCTTGCCCCCAAACCCAGACCGCCACAGGAAATAGGTGTAGAGGAACTAGGCCTGGCGTCTATTGGGAAGTAGACTTTACTGAGATAAAGCCTGGAAAATATGGGTATCAGTACTTACTTGTCTTTGTAGATACTTTTTCAGGATGGACAGAAGCATTCCCAACTAAGAGAGAAACTGCTCAGGTTGTAGCAAAGAAAATTTTGGAGGAAATCCTCCCCAGGTATGGCTTTCCCGTCCAGATAGGGTCAGACAATGGACCAGCCTTCGTTGCTAAGGTAAGTCAGGATTTGGCTTCCATTCTTGGGGCAAATTGGAAATTACATTGTGCTTATAGGCCCCAAAGCTCAGGACAGGTAGAAAGGATGAATCGGACTCTAAAGGAGACCTTAACTAAATTGACCATGAAGACTGGCACTAATTGGGTAGTACTTCTCCCCTACGCTCTGTTCCAGGCCCGAAACACCCCTTACAGACTGGGCCTCACACCATATGAAATCATGTATGGCAGACCCCCACCCCTGGTCCCCAGTCTAAAAGATGACTTACTCAAACCTGAAACTGAAAATGTCTCTGAGCTCTTGTTCTCCTTACAAGCCTTACAGAAAATTCACCAGGAAATTTGGCCCAGACTACGAGAACTGTACGAAGCAGGACCTCCGCCAACGCCCCATCCGTTCCAGCCGGGAGACTGGGTCCTAGTCAAGTGCCACCGGCAAGAAACTCTTCAACCCAGGTGGAAAGGACCACTGCAAGTACTCCTGACTACTCCCACCGCTCTCAAGGTGGAAGGCATCGCTTTGTGGATCCACTACACACACATCAAACCAGTGGACCCAACATCCGACCTTCTCGGGCCGTCTGGAGCACCGGTTACATGGACTGTAGACAAAGCTAAGAACAATCCCTTAAAGCTAACCCTGTGCCGTCATCCCCGTAGCTGTAACCATGTCTAGCTTACCTATGCTTTTATGCCTTATGCATCTGACTCTCCTCACTGCTGCACCGTCTAATCCCTATGTCTGGAGGTTCTGGCTCTATGAGAACAAAACTCACCCTGGGGAAACCCCCCAGGCGGGTAAACTGCTAGCTAGTGCAGACTGCCCCCCCTCCGGGTGCAACACTCCAGTTTACCTCAATTTCACTAACTTCCGGATTGCCCAACCAGGGATACCCATGATCTGTTTTGAATATGATCAGACTGAATATAATTATAAAATTTATTGGTGGCACCAGAATGCAGGCTGCCCATACCACTATTGTAAAATGCACTCAGCCAGGGTATGGGACGAATACCCGAGAAAGTCTAATCTCCTCAGGACTCGCTACCCGACAGGGACTCCCAACATACTCACTTGGATAATAACAGATCCAGAGCACTCCCAGTGGACATCGCCCCAACATGGGGCAGTCTACTACGATGCCAGTAGTAGCTGGCCTAGTAGCCACCTGTACCTGTGGCGGAGTCTAGTCCAGATTCAACCCTTAATCCATACACAAATCCACAGACAAGAAACCAAGCTATCACAAGACTTGCAGCCCTTCTCCTGGCTAACTCTATTACAGGAAGGGCTAGCATTCGCCAACCTCACCGGTTTAGGCGATCTGTCCTCTTGCTTTATGTGTGCAACCCTAGGAAGACCACCATTAACTGTTGTTCCCCTATCCTCCCCTCCCACAAACTATACAGATTTTAATTCATCAACAGTCACAATACCCGATGTGGCCCTGTACTGTGACCCATACCAAGAGAAATATCCCTACTGTTATTCGGCATTTAGCAACAGTCTTTGCAACCAATCGGCTGCATACCCTAATAGTCCCATATATGCTCCCCCTGGTGTGTTCTTCTGGTGTAATATGACTCTGTTAAAGACTCTGTCCAAAAGCATCTCTGACGGACAGTTGTGTATCCCTGTTACCCTAGTTCCCCGACTGACACTGCTAACCCCGGCAGAGTTCATAGGCTGGGCAGGGACCACCCCAACTGAAACTGCGCGACATAGACGAATAGTTTTTCTACCACTAATTGCCGGAATGTCCTTAACCACCTCTGTCGTTGCAGCGGAGTTAGCAGGAGGGGCCCTACAACACTCCATGATAGAAAACGACAAGCTGTTACAACAATTCTCTGTTGCTATGGAAGACTCCGCCTATTCCCTAGCCTCCCTTCAGCGGCAGCTCACCTCCCTAGCACAGGTCACCCTTCAAAACCGCAGAGCCTTAGACTTACTCACGGCTGAGAAAGGAGGTACCTGTATGTTCCTCAAAGAAGAATGCTGTTTCTATATAAATGAGTCAGGGTTAGTTGAGGAAAGAGTCCAACGCCTACACAAACTAAGCTTAGAGATGAAAAAGCAACAATTCACTACAGCCGCTAACAATTGGTGGAGCTCTTCAATGTTTTCCCTTCTGGCACCCCTTTTAGGCCCACTAATGTCTTTACTACTTCTATTCACTATAGGCCCCTGTGTGGTAAATAAAATTTTACAATTTGTCAGAGAAAGGTTTGATACCATCCAACTAATGGTCCTCCGTAGCCATCACCAGCCTCTCCTGCACCCAGAAAGTGAGGCTACATTATAAGACTCTGGAAATCCAAGATTGGACATCCAGTTACTTATGAGAGGGGGAAATGAAAGGACACAAAGATAGATGTGTACCCGCACCCCCCGCTACACCCTTTGTTCTGCTCTCTAATCTTTGCACATACCAGAGATTTCGTAAGTTCTGTGAGTACCTGTTTTTCTGCACGTACCAGAGATTTTGTTTTGCACATACCCGAGATTTCGTAAGTTCTGTGAGTACCTGTTTTTCTGCATGTACCAGGGATTTTGTAAGTTCTGAGGCAAGGTCACAAGACGTGTTTAAGTAAGATAAACTCTTGCTGCCATAAACCTGCTCTCCCGCCTCAAAGGTTGAACCGAAATATCAGAAATGGTGGGAACCAATCATAGTTAGCCAAATCGCCTTGTTCAAACACTAGCCAATCATATATCTGATTTGTATAATAACTCTATGCCCACTTTTCTTAGACTATATAACACTGCTCAGAGCTCAGCGGGGGAGCTCTCCTGCCCGTCTCGTTTCGCGAGCGAGTGAGAGTTCCAGGTTCGAACCTGTAATAAAGATCCTTGCTGCTTAGCTTTGACTCTGGACTCTGGTGGTCTTCTTCGGGGAATAAACGGACTGGGCATAACAGTCTCACTCTGTCACCCAGTCCGAAGTGCAGAGGGGCAATCTCAGCTCACTGCAATCTTTGCTTCCTAGATTCAAATGCTTCTCCTGCTCCAGTCTCCCGAGCAGCTGGGACCACAGGCATGTGCTATGATGCTCAGCTAATTTTTGTATTTTTAGTTGAGAAGGGGTTTCACCATGTTGGCCAGGCTGGTCTTGAACTCCTTACCTCAGGTGATCCACCCACTTTGGCCTCCAAAAATGCTGGGATTATAGGAGTGAGCCACTGAGCCAGCCGTGTTTTTCTTTTATTTATTTATTTATATATTTTTTTCACAGATATATTTAGCTGCTTTTCTTGCAGTTGGTGGGAATGAAGGAAGTTCTTGTTCTATACCCACTGATTATATCCACATTCTAGGCCTTTGAAAGGTAACCCACTTCTTTTAGGGACAAAGCTTCTTGGGTCCAGGGACTGCAGGCATCTGAGGGACACCACTCAGTCTACAGCCTAACGCATTCCTTCCTGGCTATTTATTCACTTAATAATTGTTTCAATGTGTGCATGTGTTCGCCATGGTCTTTGTTATTTTTACCTTCTTGTATCCCAGATGTTCCCTCTGATATCACATTCTTCTTTTTTTTCAGACAGAGTCTCACTCTGTCACCCAGGCTGGAGTTCAATGGCATGGTCTCAGCTCACTGCAACCTCTGCCTCCTGGGTTCAAGCGATTCTCCTGCCTCAGCCTCCTGAGTAGCTGGGACTGTAGGTGTGCACCACCACTCCCTGTTAATTTTTGTATTTTTAGTAGAGACGGGATTTCACTATGTTGGCCAGGCTGGTCTCCAACTCTTGACCTGATGATCCTCCTGCCTCAGCCTTCCAAAGTGCTGGGATGAAAGGCATGAGCCACTGCGCCTGGCCTGGTATCACATTCTTTATACTTGGGAAGTAAAGCTATGAGAACTTCCTTTAGTGAAGATTTGCTGGTGGTAAATTCTCTTTTTTGTTTGCCTGAAAATGTCTTTATTTTCTTCTTGTTAAGGCTACCTTTGGTCAGTATAGAACTCTATCTAAATTGATAGTTACACTTTTTCCATGACATTGAAGGGATTTCACTGCTTTTTGGCTTCCACTATTGCTGTTGAGAAGATGGCTGTCGGTCTAACTCTGTTAAAGTTAATTTGTCTTTATTCTTGGATAATTTTTTTTTTTTTTTTTTTGAGACGGAGTCATGCTCTGTCGCCCAGGCTGGAGTGCAGTGGCCGGATCTCAGCTCACTGCAAGCTCCGCCTCCTGGGTTCACGCCATTCTCCTGCTTCAGCCTCCTGAGTAGCTGGGACTACAGGTGCCCGCCACTTCGCCCGGCTAGTTTTTTGTATTTTTTAGTAGAGACGGGGTTTCACCGTGTTAGCCAGGATGGTCTCAATCTCCTGACCTTGTGATCCACCTGCCTCAGCCTCCCAAAGTGCTGGGATTACAGGTGTGAGCCACCCCACCTGGCCAATTTTAAGATTTTTTTAGGGTTTGTTTTGGCCTTCTATTTTATTATGATGTGTTTATTGATGGATTTGTTTTTGTTCATTTTGCTTGGAATACATTGGGTTCCTTGAATGTGCGTGTTGGTGTATTTGATTATTTTGGAAAATTACCATTATCTCGTCACATACTACCTCTGTTGCATTTTTCTGCTCCTTTTCTCCCAGAAGTTTGATTGAATATGGGTTAAACCTTCTCTCTCTATATCCTCAATGTTTCTTTCGTTCTCTTTAACATTTTACACATTTTTTTTTTCCTCCAAGCTGTAGTCTGGCTTCTGATGTACCTTTTAGTTTATTAATTCTCTATTTATTTTGCTTTAAAACATATCCAGTGAGTATTAAATACTGTTATTGTGTTTTGTATTTCTAGAAGTTCATTTTCTGTGTGTTTGTGTGTGTGTTGCTTGTGTTACTTATTTATTTATTTATTGAAACAGGGTCAAAACATTGAAATATTCCCCAAGAGTATCTTAAAAGAATTGTAGAGGACCCATGCCCCAATGTTTTGCTCGCATTAAATGTTTGTTCTCAGCTCTGCACTTTATTGCCTCATGTGTTTTCTTTTTTATGTCGATACTATTCACATATTACACCAAAGACATGTAATGCATCACCTTTTCCTTATGCTTCTCCTTACACTATCATCCACATAAGCCTTATATATGTAACTCATTTTATCAAAAGTTAATCACGCCTGTAATCCTAGCACTTTGGGAAGCCGAGGAGGGCAGATTGCTTGACCCCAGGAGTTCAAGACCAGGCTGGGCAACATGGTGAAGCCCTGTCTCTGCCAAAAATACAAAAAATTAGCTGGGCATGGTGACGTGCACCTGTGGTCCCAGCTACTCAGGAGGCTGAGGCTGAAGGAGGATCACTTGAGCCTGGGAATTCAGAGGCTGCAGTGAGCTGACATCATACCACTGCACTCCAGCCCTGGTGACAGAGTGAGACACCATACCAATTTAAGAAAAAGCTGGGAGTGTTAAAGAAGGGCTGCACATCAACGCTTGGAGAGCAGCAAACAATAACAAATTAGAATGAGTGTCTTTACTGTTAAGAATTCCAGCAACTGATCATTTCTCACTGGCCTATTTCTCACTGGCAGTTCTAGGAACTTCTCTCATGCTTTTTTTTTTTTTTTTTTTTTCCATTCTCCTTTTGCATGAAGAGCCCTCAGCACCCTTCAAATTTATGTTTATTTATCATGTTGTGCAGTTTTAGGCGCCCAGCCTTTCTGCAAAGACCTCCATCATTATCTTCAAATATCCAAGAATTCACTACGATGTTCTGTTGATTAAGTCTGTGCTGTGGTTTAAATGTTTGTCCCCTTCAAAACTCATGTTGAAATGTAATCCCCAGAGTGGTAGTATTGAGAGGTGCGGTCTTTAAGAGGTGATTGGATCATGAGGGCATTCATGGATTAATGGGTTATCACTAGAGGGCTGGTGGCCTTATAAGAAGAGGAAGAGAGAATTGAGCTAGCACTTTAGCCCTGCATCACCCCTGGGACTCTGTAGAAAGTCCCCACGATCAAGAAGGTCCTCTCTAGTTGTGGCACCTAAAACTTGGACTTAACCTCCAGAACCGTGAGAAATAAATTCCATTTTAAAATAAATTACCTAGTTTCAGGTATTTTATTATAAGCAAAATAAAACAGACTAGGAAAGTCTTTAATCTCTTCTTTAACATAATCAAAGTTTTAAGTAGGCTTTCCCTCTGTCATCAGCATTTTTTTTTTTTTTTGAGAGGGAGTCTCCCTCTGTCACCCAGGCTGGAGTGCTGTGGCCAGATCTCAGCTCACTGCAAGCTCCGCCTCCCGGGTTTACACCATTCTCCTGCCTCAGTCTCCCGAGTAGCTGGGACCACAGGTGCCCGCTACCTCGCCCTGCTAGTTTTTTGTATTTTTTTAGTAGAGACGGGGTTTCACTATGTTAGCCAGGATGGTCTCGATCTCCTGACCTCGTGATCCGCCCGTCTCGGCCTCCCAAAGTGCTGGGATTACAGGCTTGAGCCACTGCGCCCAGCCAAGCATTTGGTAACAGAAGGAAACC
The DNA here is from genome assembly GCF_043159975.1 of Macaca nemestrina. Lineage (NCBI taxonomy): Eukaryota > Metazoa > Chordata > Mammalia > Primates > Cercopithecidae > Macaca > Macaca nemestrina. The sequence continues at coordinate 75,447,316 of NC_092132.1, forward strand.
GTGTAAAGTTTATCTCCCAGACTGGGCTTGGTGGCGCACACCTGTAATTTTAGCACTTTGGGAGGCCTAGGCGGGTGGATCACCTGAGGTCAGGAGTTCGAGACCAGCCTGACTAACATGGTGAAACCCCACCTCTACTAAAAATACAAAAAAAAATAAAAATAAAAAAAATAAAAGCCGGGCGTGGTGGCATATCCCTGTAATTCCAGCTGCTTGGGAGGCTGAGACAGGAGAATTGCTTGGGAAGCTGAGAGGCGGAGGTTGCAGTGAGCTGAGGTCACGCCATTGACTCCAGCCTGGGCAACAAGAGTGAAACTCCATCTCAAGAAAAAAAAAGAAGTTTATCTCCCTACTGACGTGAATGCTGGTGTCACTCATCTTCACTTATAGGGATAATTATTAGCAATTGAATTTTTTTGTTGAAAACAGCCTATTTCTCCCTTCTGATCAAAATAAATAAATACGTACTTATGTGTGCAGGAATGTATATATACTTGTATACCCACACCCTTACACACAACTTCCCCCTCTGAAAGACAGCCTAGTGATATATCTAAGATTTTCCTAAAAACTCTGGTTTAGATTTACTACAACACATGAATAAATAGGTGACAGAGACTGCCAAGTCCTAGGTCATGGATGAGTGCTTTTCTTTCTTTCTTTTTTTTTTGAGACAGAGTCTTGCTCTGTCATGCAGGCTACAGTGCAGTGGCACAATCTTGGGTCACCATAACCTCCACCTCCCTGGTTTAGGTGATTCTTGTGCCTCAGCCTCCTAAATAGCTGGGATTACAGGTGCATGCTACCATGGCTGGCTGATGTTTGTATTTTTAGTAGAGATGAGACTTCCCCATGTTGGCAAGGCTGGTCTTGAACTCCTGGCCTCAAATGATCCACCTGCCTTGGCCTCCCAAAGTGTTGGGATTACAGGTATGAGCCACTATGCCCAGCCTGGATGAGTGTTTTTCAAATTGTGTTCTAAGAAACCCCGAAGATTGGTGAATCCCATTTAGGAGAAGGAGATGTGGGGTGAGGGGTGAGGATAAAGAGGAGAAAAAGAAACAGATTAATTGGCAGGAGGATTCCAGCTCTCCTGCCTCTCTCACAACGAGATCAAATTTTGCCCCGTGTTACATATTTGGATACCAGTAAAATTTTGTTTGTGTAGTGAGTTCAGAGACTAGAAAAACATTTGCATTACTGCCATAAAACCTGGATCTGCAAACTGTGGTCCAAAGGCCAAATGTGGCCTGAGTGCAGTTTGTCTTTGTAGAGCCTGTGAGCTAAGAACAGTTTTTACATTTTTTAGGAAGTGTAAAAACAAAACCCCCCAAAAACCCAGAAGACGAACATCTGAGAGAGAGAGAGAGAAAAAAAAAGAGAGAGAAAGAGAGATCATATGTGACCTGCAAAGCCTAAAAATAGTTACTGTCTGGCCGTTTACAGGTAAAGTGTTATGGAACATGGAACATGGCTATGGAACATGGCTGTGGCACTATTTGAGGTAAAAATGAAAATCTAGCTAAATATACAGTAAAGAAGTAATTAGATAAAGCATATGCATCGCTTAGGATTAGATTCAGCTACAAGTAAAGGAGATCCTCAAATATCAGCAGTTTGGAAAAATACAAGTTTATTTCTCAGTCAAGCATTTGAAAGGTCTTCAGTGTTATAAAACACCATGGGTCAGAGATCTCGGCTTCACTTCTCTGTGGCTCTACCATGGATTACTTTCATTCTCTGGGTCACTACTTGGTATCCAAGACCATTGCTGGAGCTCCAGGCTTTTTGTTTGCATTCCAAGCAACAGGAAGAATGAAGCAAGGAAGAAAATGAAGCATTCTACTTGTATTCTATCTATTTTTTTCAAGACAAGATCTTTCTGTTTCTCAGGCTGGAGTGCAGGGATGTGATCGTGGCTTACTGCAGCCTTGCCTTCCTGGGCTCAAGTGATCCTCCATCCTCAGCCCCCCAAGTGTCTAGGACTACAGGCATGTGACACCACATCTAACTCATTAAGTGTTCCTTTCTTTTGGTAAAGATCAGGTTTTGCTCTATGTTACCCAAGCTGGTCTTGAATTCCTGGGAAGCAATCCTTCCACCTTGTCCTCCCAACGTGATGGAATTGGTCTCTACTTCTACTTTTTTGTATTTTTTTCTTTCCTTTTCTTTTGTAGAGACTAGGTTTCACCATATTGGCCAGGCTGGTCTTGAATTCCTGACCTCAGGTGATCTGCCTGCCTTGGCCTCCCAAAGTGCTGGGATTACAGCTGTGAGCCACCGTGCCTGGCCTTCTGCTTTTATATCTTTGGGCAGAGGTTAATTATATGGTCACATCTAGCTTCAAGGGAGCCTGGGAAATATAGCCTTGATTCTGGGCATTCCTGTGGCCCATTAAAAATGTGGCAATCAATTATATGAAAGAAGTGGAGATTGGATATTAGAGTCTCCATTACAGCATAGAAAGTCAACTCATTAATTTATTTGTTCAGCCTCCTACCGTGTGCCAGGTGCCCTGCTAAACACTGGGAATATAAACTGGATACAATATGGTACATTTCCTGGAGGAATTCAAAGTGTAGGCATCTTCTTATATTTTGAATGGCTTCTAATGGCTTTTCCAACCTCTGTGGTCTTGATTAATTGCAATTCAATGTTGGCTTTTTTTTTTTAAATTGACTTGCTTAGAACTGCATGTTATTGACCACTGTCAACTGTGCATTTAGACTGCATCTTTTATTTACTTATTTATTTTTTAAACTTAAGAGTTCTAATGCACAGGGTCTGAGCGATGAACATGGAGTTCTTTGTCCTTCTGCTATCATCGTTAGGATGTTTGAATTATTCTGGAGGTATCTATCATTCTGGAAGTAACATTGACATATCCACAGCAGTCCTGTATGGGAAGCAGAACAAAAAGTCTCCACGAGCATTAAATGGGGCCCTTTATGTTTAACTTTATACAAATTTGCATTAGACCAGTATTCATTAGATGAGTAAAAGCCCTGCATACTCAGTGATGACAGGACGCATTTATAAATGGGTTAATCTCTCAGTCAGATGAGTGATTTTCTGGAAATATTTTGCCAAAACCCCTCAGGCTCAAACGTATGGTGAGTGAGCTGGGGCTTTTATCCTTTTCTAGGTTGACTCATGTAATTCTAAACTCTGATAACAAGGGGTATTCAAGGGAGGGGACTGTTTAAAGTGAACAAGAGTTTTTGCTTAACATATGTTTTAATCATGGGTTTGATCAAACTGGGATGTTTTCTCTCATTAAAAATTCCCTAAGCCAGTAAAGTATTTGGGAATATCATTTGTTTATTAGGTTTACTTTGGTTAAATAAATGCACATGCTACTAACATTCAGACACTTTGTATTCACAGATCACTTTCTGGCTGCTGCTGTAGTTTTACCAGTAATTCTGTTTTCAGTGATTTTTTTTCCCCATTTCTTTTTTTCCTCTTGCCTTTGTTTTAATTTGCCTTCTGAAATGTTTTCTGCCAAAAATTAGGTGAGCTCCCAGATTAGAGGTGAGGGAGTTGGGAAGACAAGACATAACCAACCCCTATACACCAATGCCAACTCAGTGACACTTGGACAACTGAAAAATGGAATCTCAGAAATATTATGTGTTCTTCAAAATGGCTAATGTATTTTGGAAGGCAAGGATATCAGGACATTAAAGAAAAAAACTAATTTAAAACACACTTAGGCTAGTCTTGTCTTTTTTTTTTTTTTTTTTTTTTTTTTTTTTTTTTTTGAGAGTCTTGCTCTGTCCCCCAGGCTGGAGTGCAGTAGCATGATCTCAGCTCACTGCAACGTCTGCCTCTTGGGTTCAAGCAATTCTTCTGCCTCAGCCTCCCGAATAGCTGGGACTACAGATGCATGCCACCATGCCCAACTAATTTTTGTATTTTTAGTAGAGAGGGGATTTTACCATGTTGGCCAGCCTGGTCCCCTGAACTCCTGACCTCAGGTGATCCTCCTGCCTCAGCCTCCCAAAGTGCTGGGATTACAGGCATGAACCACTGTGCCCAGCCTAGACCTGTAATTTTTATCATTCATGGTGATACGTGATATGAAAAACACAAATTGTTTGTTAAATACATCTTTTTATAAATGATTTCTAGTTTCTTAAGAAATAAGAATAAAAGTAGTATGAAATCATATCAAATGTTTCCATATGAAAAATCTTTTTATGATTCAGCACAAAGTGGCTTTGTTAACAAAAACAATACTACATAATATTCGGTTCCAAGACTTAACCCTTTATGACCTGAATGTTTATTTTCTTTTCTCTCTCTCTCTCTTTTTGTTTTTTTGGAGACAAGGTCTTACTCTGTCACTCAGGCTGGAGTGCAGTGGCATAATCATAGCTCACTTCAGCCTCAACTTCTGGGCTCAGGCGATCCTCCTGCCTCAACCTCCCAAGTAGCTGGGACCACAGATGTGCGCCACCATGACCAGCTAAATTGTGTATGATTTGTAGAGACAGGATCTCGATATGTTGCCCAGGCTGGTCTTGAACTTCTGGATTCAACTGATCCTCCTGTCGTGGCCTCCCAAAGTGCTGGGATTATAAGCATGAGTCACCGCTCCCAACCTGTTTATTTCCTTTTCTTAGGAAAGGAATAATGTCAACCTACTTTACAGAGTCCCTGTGAGCCCATACTTCTTCTCTTTCGAAAGACTGTAAGAATATATATATAAATCTTTGATGTCTACTATGTGGTACCCTTGTGCAGGCAAAACCTACACAATCTTCTGCTCTGGTCCTATGTGGAGATGCTCTTGCTGAAGCGTGTTTGTGTAGCCTCTGCAGGTATTGACTGAAGAGCACCTGCTCCCCAGCTGCACAGGAGAGTCTGTATAGTAGAGAAGCTTAGTCCTGTAATAATTAGTATCACAAATGGGGAATTCTTTTCTTTTTCTTCTCTTTCTTTCTCTCCTACTTTAATTATGTCTATTTCCTTCTCTCCTCTTGTGTCAATATTTTCGCGTTTCTTAAAAATTCAAAAGTTTGACGGGATGTGGTGGCTTACACCTGTAATCCCAGCACTTTGGGAGGCCAAGGCAGGCAGATCATGAGGTCAGGAGATCAAGACAATCCTGGCCAACATGGTGAAACCCTGTCTCTACAAAAATAACAAAAATCAGCCGGGTGTGGCAGTGTGCACCTGTAGTCCCAGTTACTCGGGAGGTAGAGGCAGGAGAATTGCTTGAATCCGGGAAGCAGAGGCTGCAGTGAGCCGAGATCGTGCCACTGCACTGCAAGCTGAGCAACAGAGCGAGACTCCTACTCAAAACAAAACAAAACAAAACAACTCAAATGTTTTTATTATGGGAATTAATTCTTTTTTATTATTTATTTATTATACTATTCAGAAATTCAATTTCTTCCTGGTTTAGTCTTGGGAGGGTGTATGTGTCCAGGAATTTATCCATTTTTTCTAGATTTTCTAGTTTATTTGCATAGAGGTGTTTATAGTATTCTCTGACGGTAGTTTGTAGTTCTGTGGGATTAGTGGTGATATCCCTTTTATCATTTTTTATTGTGTCTATTTGATTCTTCTCTCTTTTCTTCTTTATTAGTCTTGCTAGCAGTCTATCAATTATGTTGATCTTTTCAAAAAACCAGCTCCTGGATTCACTGATTGTTTGAAGTGTTTTTGTGTCTCTATCTCCTTCAGTTCTGCTCTGATCTTAGTTATTTCTTGCCTTCTGCTAGCTTTTGAATGTGTTTGCTCTTGCTTCTTTAGTTCTTTAAATGTGATGTTAGGGTGTCAATTTTAGATCTTTCCTGCTTTCTTTTGTGGGCATTTAGTGCTATAAATTTCCCTCTACACACTGCTTTAAATGTGTCCCAGAGATCCTGGTATGCTGTGTCTTTGTTCTCATTGGTTTCAAAGAACATCTTTATTTCTGCCTTCATTTCGTTATGTACCCAGTAGTCATTCAGGAGCAGGTTGTTCGGTTTCTATGTAGTGGAGCGCTTTTGAATGAGTTTCTTAATCCTGAGTTTTAATTTGATTGCACTGTGGTCTAAGACAGTTTGTTTTAATTTCTGTTCTTTTACATTTGCTGAGGAGTGCTTTACTTCCAATTGTGTGGTCAATTTTGGAATAAGTGCGATGTGGTGCTGAGAAGAATGTATATTCTGTTGATTTCAGGTGGAGAGTTCTGTAGATGTCTATTAGGGTCCTCGTGATGCAGAGCTGAGTTCAATTCCTGGATATCCTCGTTAACTTTCTGTATCGTTGGTCTGTCTAATGTTGACAGTGGGGTGTTAAAGTCTCCCATTATTATTGTATGGGAGTCTAAGTCTCTTTGTAGTTTCTAAGGACTTGCTTTATGAATCTGGGTGGTGCTGTATTGGGCGCATATATATTTAGGATAGTTAGCTCTTCCTGTTGAATTGGTCCCTTTACCATTATGTAATGGCCTTCTTTGTCTCTTTTGATCTTTGTTGGTTTAAAGTCTTTTTATCAGAGACTAGCATTGCAATCCTTGCCTTTTTTTGTTTTCCATTTGTTTGGTAGCTCTTCCTCCATCCCTTTATTTTGAGCCTATGTGTGTCTCTGCACGTGAGATGGGTCTCCGGAATACAGGATACTGATGGGTCTTGACTCTTTATCCAATTTGCCAGTCTGTGTCTTTTAATTGTGGCATTTATCTCATTTACATTTAAGGTTAATATTGTTATGTGTGAATTTGATCCTGTCATTATGATGTTAGCTGGTTATTTTGCTCGTTAGTTGATGCAGTTTCTTCCTAGCATCAATGGTCTTTACAATTTGACATGTTTTTACAGTGCCTGGTACCGGTTGTTCCTTTCCATGTTTAGTGCTTTCTTCAGGAGCTCTTGTAGGGCAGGCCTGGTGGTGACAAAATCTCTCAGCATTTGCTTGTCTGTAAAGGATTTTATTTCTCCTTCACTTATGAAGCTTAGTTTGGCTGGATGTGAAATTCTGGGTTGAAAATTCTTTTCTTCAAGAATGTTGAATATTGGCCCCCACTGTCTTCTGACTTGTAGAGTTTCTGCTGAGAGATCCGTTGTTAGTCTGATGGGCTTCCCTTTGTGGGTAACCTGACCTTTCTCTCTGGCTGCCCTTAACATTTTTTCCTTCATTTCAACTTTGGTGAATCTGACAATTATGTGTCTTGGGGTTGCTCTTCTCGAGGAGTATCTTTGTGGCATTCTCCATATTTCCTGAATTTGAATGTTGGCCTGCCTTGCTAGGTTGGGGAAGTTCTCCTGGACAATATCCTGAAGAGTGTTTTCCAACTTGGTTCCATTCTCCCCGTCACTTTCAGGTACACCAATCAGATGTAGATTTGGTCTTTTCACATAGTCCCATATTTCTTGAAGGCTTTGTTCGTTTCTTTTTACTCTTTTTTCTCTAAACTTCTCTTCTCGCTTCATTTCATTCATTTGATCTTCAATCACTGATATCCTTTCTTCCAGTTGATCGAATCAGCTACTGAAGCTTGTGCATTCATCATGTAGTTCTTGTGCCATGGTTTTCAGCTCCATCAGGTCATTTAAAGACTTCTGTGCACTGGTTATTCTAGTTAGCCATTTGTCTAATCTTTTTTCAAGGTTTTTAGCTTCTTTGCAATGGGTTTGAACTTCCTCCTTTTGTTCAGAGAAGTTTGATTGTCTGAAGCCTTCTTCTCTCAACTTGTCCAAGTCATTCTCCATCCAGCTTTGTTCCATTGGTGAGGAGCTGCATTCCTTCTGTGGGGGAGAGGCACTTTGATTTTTAGAATTTTCGGATTTTCTGCTCTGTTTTTTCCCCGTCTTTGTGGTTTTATCTACCTTTGGTCTTTGACAATGGTGATGTACTGATGGAGTTTTGGTGTGGATGTCCTTCCTGTTTGTTAGTTTTCCTTCTAACAGTGAGGACCCTTAGCTGCAGGTCTGCTGGAGTGTGCTGGAGGTCCACTCCAGACCCTGTTTGCTTGGGTATCAGCAGTGGAGGCTGCAAAACAGCAAATATTGCTGAACAGCAAATGTTGATGCCTGATCATTCCTCTGGAAGTTTCGTCCCAGAGGGGTACCCGGGCGTGTGAGGTGTCAGTCTGCCCCTACTGGGGGGTGCCTCCCAATTAGGCTACTCGGGGTTGAGGGACCTACTTGAGGAGGCAGTCTGTCCATTCTCAGATCTCAAACTCCATGCTGGGAGAACCACTACTCTCTTCAAAGCTGTCAGATAGGGATATTTAAGTCTGCAGACATTTCTGCTGCCTTTCATTCGGCTATGCCCTGCCCCCAGAGGTGGAGTCTACAGAGGCAGGAAGGCCTCTTTGAGCTGCGGTGGGCTCCACCCAGTCTCAGCAATGGCGGGCGTCCCTCCCCCAACCTCACTGCCTCCTTGCAGTTTGATCTCAGACTGTTGTGCTGGGAATGAGCGAGGCTCTGTGGGTGTGGGACCCTCTGAGCCAGGTGCAGGATATAATTTCCTGGTGTGCTTTTTGCTAAGACCATTGGAAAAGTTCAGTATTGGGGTGGAAGTGACCTGATTATCCAGGTGCTGTCTGTCACAGCTTCCCTTGGCTGGGAAAGGGAATTTCCTGACCCCCTGCGCTTCCCCAGTGAGGCGATGCCTTGCCCTGCTTTGGCTAACGCTCGTTGGGTTGCACACACTGTCCCGCACCCACTGTCCAACAAGCCCCAGTGAGATGAACCCGGTACCTCAGTTGGAAATGCAGAAATCACCCGTCTTCTGCGTCGCTCACGCTGGGAGCTGTAGACTGGAGCTGTTCCTAGTTGGCCATCTTGGAACAGCCCCTATTAGGGAATTAATTCTAATACACAAAATGTTGAAAGAGTATAATAAGGACTCATAGATCCACCAATTATCTTCAACAATTGTTAGCACTTTGTTATTTTGCTTCATATCTATCTTGGTTTAAAAACATAAAATGTGGTAAACTACACATTACATTAGACACTAACTCCATTTTCTCTCCTGCCAGTCCCTGTTAACAACTATTCAACCACTGTTCTACTTTCTTCCTTTATGAATTTGCTTACTCTAAGTACCTCAAATATTGAAATCATGCAACATTTATCTTTTTGTGTATGGCTTATTTTACGAAGCATATATCTTCAGATTCATCCATATTGTAGCATATGCCAGAATTTCCTTCCTTTTTAAGGCTGAATAATAGTCTGTTGCACACACACATATTTTGTTTGTCCGTTCACCTGCAGATGTACTTTTGGGTTGTTTCCACCTTTTGACAATTATGAATAATGCTGCTACGAACATTGGTGTACAAATCACTATTTTTGAATTCTCCTACATCACCGCAGCAGCATGGTCACATCTAAGAAAATAAACAGGGATTCTCTAATCTAATGTCATCTAACACTTAGCACATATTTAAATTTCTTTTTTTTTTAATTATACTTTAAGTTCTAGGGTACATGTGTACAACATGCAGGTTTGTTACACATGTATACATGTGCCATGTTGGTGTGCTGCACCCATCAACTTGTCAGCACCCATCAACTCATCATTTACATCAGTTATAATGTAAATGATCCGTTGCTGGCGATGAGCTGCGTTCCTTTGGAGGGGGAGATGCGCTCTGATTTTTTGAATTTCCAGCTTTTCTGCTCTGCTTTTTTCCCATCTTTGTGGTTTTATCTGCCTTTGGTCTTTGATGACGGTGACGAACTGATGGGGTTTTGGTGTGGGTGTCCTTTCTGTTTGTTAGTTTTCCTTCTAACAGTCAGGACCCTCAGCTGTAGGTCTGTTGGAGATTGCTTGAGGTCCACTCCAGACCCTGTTTCCCTGGGTATCAGCAGCGGAGGCTGCAGAAGATAGAATATTGCTGAACAGCGAGTATTGCTGTCTGATTCTTGCTCTGGAAGCTTTGTCTCAGGGGTGTTCCTCACTGTGTGAGGTGTGAGGTGTCGGTCTGCACCTAGTGGGGGATGTCTCCCAGTTAGGCTACTCAGGGTTCAGGGACCCACTTTAGCAGGCAGTCTGTCCATTCTCAGATCTCAACTTCCATGCTGGGAGATCCACTGCTCTCTTCAAAGCTGTCAGACACAGTCATTTACCTCTGCCGAGGTTTCTGCTGCTTTTTGTTTAGCTATGCCCTGTCCCCAGAGATGGAGTCTACAGAGACAGGCAGGCCTCCTTGAGCTGCAGTGGGCTTCACCCAGTTCGAGCTTCCCAGTGGCTTTGTTTACCTACTTAAGCCTCAGCAATGCAGGTGCCCCTCCCCCAGCCTCACTGCTGCCTTGCAGTTAGATCTCAGACTGCTGTGCTAGCAATGAGGGAGGCTCCATGGGAGTGGGACCCTCCTGTTCAGGTGTGGGATATAATCTCCTGGTGTGCCGTTTGCTAAGACCCTTGGTAAAGCGCAGTATTGGGATGGGAGTTACCTGATTTTCCAGATGTTGTGTGTCTCAGTTTCCCTTGGCTAGGAAAAGGGATTCCCTTCCCCCTTGTGCTTCCCAGGTGAGGTGATGGCTTGCCCTGCTTCAGCTCTCGCTGGTTGGGCTGCACTGGCTGACCAGCACCAATTGTCCGGCACTCCCCAGTGAGATGAACCTGGTACCTCAGTTGAAAATGCCGAAATCATCTGTCCTCTGTGTCACTCGTGCTGGGAGCTGGAGGCTGGAGCTGCTCCTATTTGGCCATCTTGCTCCAGGACCTAAATTTCTCCATTGTTCCAAAAATGTGTCTTAAAACTGTGTTACTTTTGATCAGAATTCAGTCAAAATTTCGCATTTCAATTGGTATGTCTTGTTAGTTTTTTTTTTTTTTTTGAGACAAAATCTTGCTGTGTTACCCAGGCTGGAGTGCAGTGGAATGATCTTGGCTCACTGCAACTTCTGCCTAGCAGGCTCAAGTGATCCTCCTGCTTCAGCCCCCCAGTAACTGGAATTACAGGCATGCACCACCAGGCCCAGGTAATTTTTGTATTTTTAGTAGAGATGGGGTTTCACCATGTTGGTCAGGCTTGTCTCGCACTCCTGACCTGCTTTGGCCTCCCAAAGTGCTGGGATTATAGACATGAGCCACTGCACCCGGCCTTTTTTTTTTTTTTTGAGACAGAGTCTCACTTTGTCACCCAGGCAGGAGTGCAGGGGCATGATCTTGGCTTACTGTAGCCCTCGACCTGCTGGACTCAAGCAATCCTTCCACCTCAGCTCCCCACATAGCTGGGACTACAGTGGCATACCACCTTGCTTGGCTATTTTCTTTTCTTTTTTTTTTTTTGTTTTTTTTTTTTTGTAGTGGTGAGGTCTTGATATGTTGTCCAGGCTGATCTTGAATTCCTGAGCTCAAAGGATCCACCTGCCTCAGCCTCCCAAAGGGCTGGGATTACAAGCATGAGCCATGCTGTGTGGTCTTTTGCCGGTTTTTTTTTTTTTTTTTTTTTTTAATAAACATTTTTATTTGGAGCATTTCAAACTTTCCCAAAAGTAAGTATACCCAAACATACACCTAAGTAGACAGATTAGAATCAGAGGCTCCTGCATACCCAGCGCTCAGCTCCACCAACCAGCAGCCGCTGTTCAATCATGTCCATCCACACTCCTAGCTACTTTCCCCTTCCTGTAGAATTTTGAAGCAATCCCGAGCATCATATCATTTTCATCTGTAGCTGTCTCCATATACCTTCCTAAAAGATAAAAACACTTTAAAAACCATAATAACAATATCATTATCACACCTAAAAGCTTAACAATAATTCTTTTCTGTTCTTTCTTTTTTTTTTTTTTTGAGATGGAGTTTCACTCTTTCATCCAGGCTGGAGTGCAATAGTGCGATCTTGGCTCACTGCAACCTCCGCCCCCCAGGTCCAAGATATTCTCCTGCCTCAGCCTCCTGAGTAGCTGGAATTATAGATGCTGGCCACCACGCCCTGCTAATTTTTGTATTTTTTGTAGAGACGGGTTTCGCCATTTTGGCCAGGCTAGTCTCCAACTGCTGACCTCGTGATCTGCCCACCTTGGCCTCCCAAAGTGTTAGGATTACAGGCATGAGCCACTGTGCCCGGCCAACAATAATTCTTTAATATCATCAAATATCCATCAGTGGATGAATTTTACATGTAGAAGACAATTTCCAGTTGTCACTCATATGTAAACAACTTTTTAAATAGTTTAACTGAACTAGGCATTTTTTAATTTACAGGGTCCCCTTTATCTCCTTTTTCTTTTCTTCCAGTTTTTGAAGAAATTAGATTGTTTGGCTGATGGTTTCCCATAGTGGAAATGCTTCTGATTGCATTGCTAAGGTATAGTTTAACATGTCCTTAGTCCTTTGTATTTGTTTCATTTTATTTATTTTTATTTTATTATTACTATTTTTTACTGCTCCTTACAGAGCAGGGCTATCTCATGGGCCTGTATTTGCTTTAAATTGGTAGTTGGATCTTGAGGCATGCTCAGATTCAGATTAGATTTGTCTTGGCAAGATCATTCATAGCTGGTGTTGGTTTCTTTCATTAGAAGTCACGTAATAATTAGTTATCTATTTTTGGGGGATATTAGCAGACTCTGATGCTCAATGGCTATCTATTAGTTCATTAGGGCTTTCAAAAGTATGAGATTCTAATCTAGTTCATAAAATTTATTAGCTGCAATACTTCTGTAAAGACAACTTCCCCTTATCTTCTATCTGGTTGTCCAATGCTACAATTCATATAGAAATAGCAGGAAAAATATTTGAGTCTTTTATCAGTTTTCAAAATAAGTTCATTCCCTGATATCCTTAAACAATACTTTTTAAGAAAAGTATCATTGTGAACTGAGATATCGAAATATATTTGATATATTTCAATCTGTTGCAGTTATTTTTCTTATTGATTTTTATATTCTTCTTTGGCCAGTAGGAGCCTTTTCAAAATGGCTCCATGTATTTTTGACATTACCCTAGTAATATTTGATCGCTTCCTTGCTATGTGGTAAAAGATGTTCCAAGAAGAGATGTTATTTATTTCTTGCCCCAAACCTGGAATTAATATTTTTCTCCCCATGGAATGCTGGTTACTTATTGTAGATTAACATGCAATTTTAAGAATTAATACAGAGAGACTTTATCTAGTTTCCCCCAAAGGTAACATCTTACAAAACTTAAGTAAAATGTCACAACCAGGATATTGAAATCAGTACAATTAGAATAAAGATGAGTTCTATCACCAAATGAATGTTTCATGTTTCCCTTTTATAGCCACACCTACCCTTCATCCCCGCCCTCTGCCCATTTCTGACTTGGCAACAACTAATCTGTTCCTTATTTTCATAATTTTGTCATTTTGAGAATGTTATATAAATGGAATCACACAGTTTATAACATTTGGGGTTGGATTTTTTCCAATTAGTGTAATTTCCAGAAATTCATCCAAGTTGTTACATTTATCAATAGTTTGTTCTTTTTATTTGATTAATTAATTAATTAATTAATTTTTTTGAGACAGAGTCTCCCTCTGTTGCCCAGGCTGGAGTGCAGTGGTATGATCTTGGCTCACTGCAATATCCACCTCCTGGGCTCAAGCAATTCTCCTGCCTCAGCCTCCCAAGTAGCTGGGAGTACAGGTGCGTGCCACCATGCCTGGCTAATTTTTGTAGTTTTAGTAGAGACGGGGTTTCACCATGTTGGTCAGGCTGATCTTGAACTCCTGACCTCAAGAGATCTGTCCACCTTGGCCTCCCAAAGTGCTTCAATTACAGGTGTGAACCACTGTGCCTGGCCAATAGTTTTTTCTTTTTAAATTGCTGAGCAGTATTCCATGATATGTAGTTTGTTTAACCATGCACCTGTTGAAAGACAAATGGGTTGTTTTCAGATTTTGACAATTATGAATAAAACTGCTATGAACATTTGTGTACAGATCTTTGCGTATACATAATTTTTCATTTCTCTGTCATAAAGATCCAAGTGTGCAATTGCTGGATCATATGGTAGTTGCTTGTTTAGCTTTATTAGAAAGTGAATGCACCATGTTACAGTCACACCAGCAGTGTAAGAGTCTCAGCTTTAGACATTCTAGTAGATGTGTAGTGATATCCTATTAAGGTTTTAACTGAATTTTTCTAGTCACTAAGGATATTAAACAACTTTTTTTATGTGCCTTTAAAATTTTATTTATTTATTTTTTGAGACCGAGTCTCATTATGTCACACAGACTGTAGTGAAGTAGTGCCATCTCGGCTCACTGCAACCTCTGCCTCCTGGGTTCAAGCAATTCTCCTGCCTCAGCCACCACAGTAGCTGGGATTACAGGTGTGTGCCACCATGCCCAGCTAATTTTTGTATTTTTAGCAGAGACAGGGTGATGGGGTTTCACCATGTTGGCCAGGCTGGTCTCAAACTCCTGATCTCAAGTGATCTGCCCACCTCAGCCTCCCAAAATGCTGGGATTATAGGCGTGAGCCATTGCACTTGGCCTTATGTGCTTTTTTCCCCCTTCTTCTTCTTCTCTCTTTTTTTCCATAAACAGGTCCTCTTTGGTAAAGTATCTTGCCAATTTTGTTATTGGGTTGTTTGTTTTCTATTATTGATTTTTGAGTTCATTACATATTTTCATAGAAGTTCTGTACCAAATATATGCTTTGAAAATATTTTCTTCCAGTCTTTATGTTTTTATTCTTTTTAATCAGTGTATTTCATAGAGAAGATGTTTCTATTGCTGAAAAGCAACTTACCAGTTTGTTTTTTTTATGGATTATGATTTTGGTGTTACATGTAAAAAATGTTTGCTTAACCCAAGATCATGAAGGTTTTCTCCTAAGTGTCTTATAGCTTTATATTTTATATTTAGGTCTATTATATTAGTCTGTTCTCACATTGCTATAAAAAACTACCCGAGTCTATGTAATTTATAAAGAAAAGAGGTTTAATTGACGCACAGTTCTGCAGGTTGTACAGGAAGCATGGCTGGGGAGAGCTCAGGAAACTTACAATCATGGCAGAAGGCAAAGGGGAGGCAGACATATCTTCACATGGTGGAGCAGGAAAGAGGAAAGAAACTTTTAAACAACCAGATCTTGTGAGAACTCACTCACTATCATGAGAACCACCTCCATGGTTCGAATCAATCACCTCCCACCAGGCCCCTCCTCCAACACTGAGGATTACAATCTGAAATGAGATTTGGGTGGGGACACAGAGTCAAACCATGTCATCTATGTTGTATTTTGAATTAATTTTTGCATATGGTACAAGGTATAAACAAAGTTTGTTTATTTATTTATTTTTGAGACAAGGCCTCACTCTGTGAGGCCTCACTCTGCACCCAGGCTGGAGTGCAGTGGTACGATCTCAGCTCACTGTAGCCTCCACCTTCTGGGCACCAATGATCATTCCACCTCAGCCTCCAGAGTAGCTGAGACTACAGGTGCACACTACCATACCTGGCTAATTTCTGCTTTTTTTTTTTTGTAGAAATGGGGTTTCGCCATGTTGCCCAGGCTGGTCTCAAACTCTTGCGCTCAAGTGATCCATCTGCCTTGGCCTCCCAAAGTGCTGGAATTATACACAGGAGTCACTGCTCCTGGCTCAAAGTTCATTTTGTTGCATATGGATATCCAATTATTCCATCACCGTTTGTTGAAAAGACTATACTACCTCTACTAAATTACTTGTACATATTTGTTGAAAAGCATTTGTTCATTTCAGTGTCTGTCTAGTTCTGGACCCTCTATTCTGTTCCACTGATTTGATTTGATTTGTCTGTTGTTATGCTAATACTACATTGTCTTGATTAGTCGAACCAGATTGTAATCTATAATATATATTCTTCTTTTTCAAAGTTGTTTTGGCTATTTTAGGCTCTTTGCATTTCTATACTTGATCTTAGCCAAAAGGCCAAGAAGCTATTGTTCTTTGCATTTCTATACGAGTTTTAAAATCAGTTTGTTAATCCACATAAAAGCCTGCTAAGATTTTGACTGGGATTACATTGAATCTAAAGATCAATTTGGGGAGAATTGACATCTTAAAAATCTTGAGTCTTTGGACCCATAAACAAGTTATATCTCTCCATTTATTTAGGTCTTCTTTAATTTCTCTCTGAAATGTTTTGTAAATTTTCAGTGTACAGGTAAAAATTTTGTCAGATTAATCCCCAAATATTTAATTTTTTGAGCGCTATTGTCAATGACATTGTTTTAAAATTCTAGTATCCAACTACTCATTGCTAATATAAATAAAATTGACTATTGTAAATATATCTTGTATTTTACAACCTTATTAAACTCACTTCTTAGTTCTAGTAGTTTTTTTGGAGATTGCATCAGATTTTCTACATAGATGATTATTGATATGGTTTTGCTATGTCCCCACGCAAATCACATCTTGAATTGTAATCCCCATAATTCTCACATATCTAGGGAGAGACCTGGTGGGAGGTGATTGAACATGGGGGTGATTTCCCCCATGCTGTTCTTGTGATAGTGAGTGAGTTCTCACAAGATCTGATGGTTCTGATGATTTTATAAGGGGCTCTTCTCCCTTCACTCCTCACTCTTCTCTCTCCTGGTGCCATGTTAAGGAGGTCCTTGCTTTCTCTTTGCCTTCCACCATGATTGTAAGTTTGAGGCTTCCCCAGCCATGTGGAACTGTGAGTCAATTAAACCTCTTTTTAAAATAAATTACCTAGTCTTGGGTTTTTCTTTGTAGCAGTGTGAAAACGGACTAATACAATCATTTTGCCTGCAAATAAGACCATTTTACTTCTTCCTTTCCAATCTGGAAACTTTAAAATTTCTTTTTTATTGAACTGTTTTACAGACCAGAATTTCCAGGGAATGTTTAATAGAAATAGTGAGAGCACACATTCTTGCCTTGCTTCTGATCTTCGGAGGAAAGCATTCAGTTTTCCACTATTAAATATCGTGTTAGCTATAGGGGTTTTTTTTGTAGATGCGGTTGCCTGTGCTGCTAGAGCCTGGGTGCTGGGGGAGCTGCATATGTTGCAGTGACCTGCTCAGCAAGCACACCTGATCCAGGAAACAAAACACTTTCTCCCTGCAATGTCTCTTTTATGCCCTCCACTAACAAAACTTAACATTAGTCAGCTGACAAAGCAAAACATAAAAAGGGCCTACTCCCATTTTTGTAGATTAGGCAAGGAAGGGCAAATATGGAGCCAAGAGGCAATACATTCAAAACTGGACTACTGTCTTTCAGGGATTACTATCTGTCATTACCTCATGTTCAGTATCTTGCAAACTGTTGTTTTGTGTATTTTGTCCACTGTTTGGTTGCTTTAGGCAGGAGACTAAATCTGGTCTTTGCTATCTCATCTTGACTAGAGGCAGAAGTACCCCTTTACTACTTTTTTGAATAGTAATTTCAGCATGCAATCTGTTTCCTTCTAGAACCCTGATGGATGCATGTGTATTTCTTCTATAATTGAATATGTAGTAGTTTGGTTGAATGGTTTGTTTAGACTTAGGTTAAACGTTTTTTCACAAGAATTCATTCATAGGTCATGTTGTATATCTCATATTGCCTCATATCAAGTTGTTTCACTTCTAGTCATACTAACTTTGATCATCTGATTAAGGTGATGATCATCAGGTCTTACTGTTATAAAGAGATTTTCCCCTTTACGGTTAGCAAGGAATATGTGGGGTGACACTTTTGCACCTTGTGACTATCCTGTTGCAGAAACATTTTCACTTTATATTTTTTAGCATGCACTGGTGATCCTTGCTTGAATCAGTGTCTTTATTAGGGTTTGGAAAACAGTGAATTTCCAATCGTTTCATTCCTCCTATGTTTGTTATCTGGCATTCTTCTGTAAAAGAGAGCTTTCCACCATCAATTGGGGAAGAAATGTTGATTTTCTTGAAAAGATAGGGTGAATACTTATTTTTTCCACATTAATTACTAAATTTTAGAAAAATGAGTTAGTTTAACAGTCACCTCCAATGATGGATGAGTTCTCTTTTCTCTCCCTCCTTTAATGTTACTATGGACTCAGCATTTGATGTATCCAATATTTATAATAAGCTCTAGTTATAATTTAAGAAAAATTCTTGTACTGTCCCAAATTTGGCCATGGATATGCTTCCAGTGGTGTCTGATCCTTTGCATGTGTCCCCTCAACACTTTCTCATTAGTCTTTAGTAGCATCTTTGCTTTCTGAAATTATATACCCATCTTGTTCATTCCTTGACCTACACTTGGAATCACTGTTTCTTCAAGGAGTCTTGGGAAAGTTTTTGGAAAAGGATCTGGGTGCTAGGTGGATGTGTTAGAGTTTTCCAGAGAAACAGAACCAATAGGATGTGTGTGTGTGTGTGTGTGTGTGTGTGTGTGTACTTATTATGGGAAATGGCTTATATAATTGTGGAGGCTGAGAAGTCTTATGATCTGCCATCTACAAACTGGAGAACCAGGAAAGCTGCTGGTTTAATTCAATCTGACTCCGAAGGTCTGAGAACCAGGGGAGCCAATGGCAAGACTCGGTCTCAGGCCAAAGGCTTAAGATTTGGGGCGAGGAGGAGTCTGGTGTGAGTCCTAGAGTCTAAAGCCCCCAAAACCAGGAGCTCTAATATCCAAGGAAAGGATAAGATGGATGTCTCAACTCAAGAAGAGCCAGTAAATTTGCCCTTCTCTGCCTTTTTGTACCATTCAGGTGCTCAGTGGATTGGATGATGCCCACTTTGGTGACGGTGGATCATCTTTCCTCAGTCTACTGATTTAAATGCTAACCTTTTCTGGAAACACCTCACAGACCCACCGAGAAATAAAATTTTACTGCTCTCTGGGTATCCCTTAACCCAGTCAAGTTGACATAAAATTAACCATCACAGTGGGTTCATTTCCACTTGAGTCTCATTGTCTTCAGGCTCTATCTATGAACAGGGCTACAAAATATGTTAACAGGAAGAAATAGTGAGTTTATATTAACTTTCAATTCTGTTTCGCATTATCAGAAAGTATTTGTAAATCATATTTGATAAGGAACTTGTATCAAGAATATAGACATATATACATATATACAATTCAATGATAAAACCCAATTTAAAAAATCCAATTAAAAATGGGGAAAAGGCCAGGTGTGGTGGCTCAGGTTTATAATCCCAGCACTCTGGGAGGATGAGACAGAAGGATGGCTTGAAGCTAGGAGTTCTAGAGCAGCCTAGGCAACAAAGCAAAACTCTATCTCTACATAAAACAAAAAAATTAGCCAGGCATGTGGCGTATGCCTGAAATCCCAGCTACTCAGATGGCTGAGGTGAGAGAATCACTTGAGCCCTGGAGATAGAGTCTGCAGTGAGCTATGACTGCACCACTGCATTCTAGCCTGGGTGACAGAGCGAGATCCTGCCTTTAAAAAAAAAAAATGAGCAAAGGATTTGAATAGACATTTCTTCACAGAAGACATACAAATGGCCAATAAGCACATGAATAGGAAGATGATCAATAGTATTAGTAATTAGGGAAATGCAAATCAAAATCACATTGAGATATCACTTAATCCCTACTGGGGTGGCTAAAGTAAAAGACAGACATTAACAAGTACTTACAAGGATGTAGAAAAATTTGAATGTTTATACATTGTTGGTGGTATTGCAAAATGATATACCAACTTTGGAAAACAGTTTGGCAGTTCCTCAAAATGTTAAACATAGTTGCCATATGACCCAGCAATTCCACTTTTAGTTATATTCTCAAAGAAATGAAAATACGTATCGGCAAAAGAAACCTTATACATGAATGTTCATAGCAGCATTATTTGTAGTAGCCAAAAAGTAGAAGCAACCCAGATGTCCATCAATTAAAGAGGATTTATATATATAGCTACTTGGGAGGCTGAGGCAGGAGAATCACTTGAACACGGGAGATGGAGGTTGCAATGATCCGAGATCACACCATTGCACTCCAGCCTGGGTAACAAGATTGAAGCTTCATCTCAAAGTAGTATTCTCATTTCACAGGCCCACGGACGGAGAAGAATTTTTCCACAGGATGGTTCATATGCAGAGTCTCACTCATAACTGACTTAGATACCACGATGTGAAACTTTTGAGATGATGAGATTTTTGACTTAGTACTGATGCTGCAATGATTGAGATTTTTTGAGGATTTTGGGGTGGGTGAATGTATTTTGCAAGTAGGTTAGATGTGAACTTTTGAAAGTCTGAGGATAGACTGTAGTGGGTTGAATGAGCCCCCCTCAAAAGATATACTTATATCCTAATCTACCATACCTGTGAACATTACCTTATTTGGAAAAGAGGTCTTTGCAGATGTACTTAAATTGACTGTCTTGAGATGAGATTATCCTGGATTATCCAAATAGGCCAGAAATTCAATGACAAGTGTCCTTATAAGAGTCACACAGAGGACAGAAAAGAGGAGAAGGCAATGTGACTACAGTGGCAGAGATTGGAGTGATTTGGCCAGAAACCAAGGAATGCCTGGAGCCACCTGTAGCTGAAAGGGAAAAAGGAACAGATTGTTCATCTATTTGAACTTTTGGAGGGAGTGCAGCCTGTTGACATCTTGATTTTAGACTTATTTTTTTTTTTTTTGAGACAGAGTCTCCCTCTGTCACGCAGGCTGGAGTGCAATGGTGTAAACATGGCTTACTGAAACCTCAACCTCCTGAGTTCAAGCAGTCTTCTTGCCTCAGCCCTCCCACCTCAGCCCTCCCAAGTTGCTGGGACCACAGGCATGTGCCACCACCCCTAGCTAATTTTTATTTTTATTTTTTGGTAGAAATAAGATCTCACTATGTTGCTGAGGCTGGCCTGAAACTCCTGGACTCAAAGAATCTTCTTGCCTCATCCTCCCAAAGTGCTGGGATTACAGGTGTGAACCACCATGCTCAGCTCAGACTTTTGTCCTTGAAAACTGAGAGAAAATAAATTTCCATTGTTTTAAGCCACCCGATGTGTGGTGATTTGTTACAGCAGCAACAGGAAACTAGGACAGATTTACTTTGCTAAGTCAAAGTAGCCAGTTACAAAGGTCTCAATATTGTTTGATGTTATTTATATAAAATGTCTAGAATAGGCAAATCTATAGAGACAGAAAGTAGGTAAGCGGGAGAGAGAATGGGAGAGACTGCTGATTGGTATGAGATTTTCTTTTGGGGTGATAAAAGTTCTGAAATTAGATAGTGGTGATTGTTGCACGATTATGTGAATATACTAAAAATCAGTAAGTTTTGTGCTTTATTATTTATTTTTTTAGAGATGGGATCTCGCTGTGTTGCCCAGGCTTGTCTTGAACTCATGGCCTCAAGCTATCCTCCTGCCTTAACCTCCTGAGTAGCTGGCTTACAGGTGCAATCTACCACACCCAGCTCTGAATTTTGTACTTTTTTTTGGCTTTTGACAAAACCAAGTGGGTTGTGGAATGAATTTTGTGCTTTAAAAGGTTAATTTTATGGTGTGTGAATCATATTTTAATAAAGCTATATAAAATATTTTGGCCAAGTGTGGTGGCTCACACCTGTAATCTCAGCACTTTGGGAGGCCAAGGTGGGATTGCTTGAGGCCAGGAGTTCAAGACCAGCTTGGGCAACATAGTGAGACTCCAGTTCTATAAAAAATATAAAAAGCTTAGCTGGGCATGGTGGGGTGCACCTGTGGTCCCAGCTACTTGGGAGGCTGAGGTGGGAGAGGATCACTTGAGCCTGGGAGGTCTAGGCTGCAGTGAGCTGTGATTGTGCCACTGTACTCCAGCCTGAGTGACAGAGTAAAACCTTGTCTCAAAAAAGAAATGAATTTGGTTTTCTTATTGATTTGATATTTATATCTTTTTAAATTGGATATTGAAAAAATAAGATTAACATTTATTTGCTTGATCCTAGTAGACACATAAAAGGGCTTCAAAATTACAAGCCAATATTATCGCATCATCACAGCAATAAAAATATGAGGTGAACTTTGAGAATTTTTTAGGTAGGTCTCTATTTTTAGACTACATCCCACTAAAGAAGGAATTGTCCAAATAGGTGTCTAAAAATCACTTGAAATAAATTTTTGCTTTGTGTCAGTATGTTGCTCATTGGATATAGAATTAAGTTTTCGTTTTCCCAATTTTAGGGTTTCTTTCCCTTTTTGATGTAATTTTGTCTATTTCATGAACATTTAAAACATTTAAGTAGGTAAACACTCAAAATTATATAAAAACACATATTCAGAAAAGTCTTACTTCCATCTCCATGCTTCTCCTTATTCCCTACTTTCTAACCCCCATATAGCTAGCTCTATTAGTATTCATTTCTGATTTATCTTTCTAGAGTTTCTGGAACAATAAGCAAAATTAAAAACACATATAGTATGTATATATAGTATACATATATTATGTATACATAGTCTTATTTTACCTCTTTTCTTCCTTCCTTCCTTCCTTCCTTCCTTCCTTCCTTCCTTCCTTCCTTCCTTCCTTCCTTCCTTCTTCCCTCTCTTTTTCTTTTTTTCTTTCTTCCTATATTTAAAAAATTTTTGTAGGTGCTCCTGTGTCACTCAGGATGGTCTTGAACTCCTGGGCTCAAGTGATCCTCCTGACTCAGCCTTCCAAAGTGCTGGGTTTATAGGTATGAGCCACTGTGCCTGGCCTACCTCCTTTCTTATATAAAAGACAGCATTTTATGTATACTGTTGATGTGGTTTGGCTGTGTCCCCATGCAAATCTCATCTTGAATTATAGTTCCCATAATCCCCATGTGGAATCTGGTGAGAGGTAACTGAATCATGGAGGGAGTTTCCCCCATTCTGTTCTCATGCTAGTGAGTTGGTTCTCACGAAATCTGATGGTTTTATAAGGGGCTTCCCACTTTGCTGGGCACTCATTCTTTTCCTTCCTGCCATAATGTGAACAAGGATGCGTTTGCTTCCCCTTCCACCATGATTGTAAGTTTCCTGAGGCCTCCCCAGCCGTGCTAAACTTTTAAAACTTTTTCCTTTATAAATTACCCAGTCTTGGGTATATCTTTATTAGCAGTGTGGAACAGACTAATACAACTGTGGTGCATTTTTTTTCCCACTTAATATGTACTGGAAACTACCCCTTATCAGTACATAGAAATCTTACTTATTTTTTCCATGACTGCCTATACTTCATTGTGGGAGTAGTTTATTCAGTCAGTTTTTTATTGGTGAACATTTGGGTTGTTTCCAGTCTTTTGCTGTCACAAACAGCTCTGCAATTACTATGCCTATGAATATTTTGTTGAGTATTTATGTAGATTCAGGATAGATTCCTAGAAGTGAAATTGCTGGGTGTAACGGTAAATGCTTCTTTAATTTACTTCTGTCAGCAATGTATGAGAGAGCTGGTTTTTCCCCAGGCTTATCAGCCAAATGAATTGTCAACCTTCGGATTTTTGCCAATCTGACATATGAGAAATTGTATCTCACTGCATTTTGAATTGCATTTCTCTTATGAATTGAAGTTAAGCATCTTTTTCACATGTTAACTAGCAAATGACCTTTTTGTTAGATTTCTTTATATTTTGTTTTTTAGAGATGGTATCTCACTATGTTGCCTGATCTTGAACTCCTGGCTTCAAGCGATCCTCCTGCCTCAGCCTCCTGAGTAGCTGGGACTACAGGTTGTTTAAGTTTTTAAAAGCTTTTTCTGTAGTTATCTTTGTCTTTTTCCCCCCTGAAATTCTAAGAGCTTTTGTATATTAGTTCTTTGTAAGGTAAGTTGTAAATATTTTCTTATAGATTATCATTTATCTCTTAACCTTTCCTTGTTGCTTTTGAAATGGCAAAAGTAACATAACAAAAATTAAGGAAAAAGTCTTATTATTCCATGGCCTCAACATAACTATTTTTATTTTGCAAATCCCCTCCTAGATATGCCTAGATTTATGTTTAGGTCTAATAAATTCTAATCACTGGTCACATCTTTCGGATTCTGCTTTTGTTACTTAAGATTAGGGGATAACCCGCTTGGATGGGTCACATTCTAACTGATTAATTTGTTGACACATGGCAATTACTTAAAATCAGCGTGCTCAGGTGTCTGGAGTCCTGATTCGCTTCCACACTTCTCAAGGTCACAGGAAATTGCAGGAGGGAATCAAATCCTCCCCAGCACTTGGAAGGCTGAGTCAGTTCTGTGGCCAAAAACAACTGGATGCCAGACTGCCATTTGGAGTTTTAGGACTAGTTAATTCCAAGGTTTTTACGTCTGTCCTTAGTCACCACCCCCAAGTGCCAGCAGTCGGAAGACTCTGTCCATCCTCCCCTGTTCCCTCATTTCAATACGGCTGCTGCTTCCGACATGCACACAGTGATCTCTCTCTCTCCCCATCTCCTCTCTTCCTCTTCCCCTTTCTGAGTCTTGGCCTTTTATAAAGAACATCACATTTATAGTTGTTAACAGTGTCGAGATAATTTACTAAGTGTTTAAATGTATCTAATCTAATTTTTCTACTGGTAGTGGAGGAGATTAGTGTTTCAGTCTGCATGGACCCTGACCCCCTACAACCTTGTTTTCAATATTTTTATTTGGCAAGTGCAAAGTGACAAGATTCAGAATT
This sequence comes from Macaca nemestrina, assembly GCF_043159975.1. Classification (NCBI taxonomy): domain Eukaryota; kingdom Metazoa; phylum Chordata; class Mammalia; order Primates; family Cercopithecidae; genus Macaca; species Macaca nemestrina. Next base: position 75,471,812 of record NC_092132.1, read on the forward strand.
TTGAAGAAATAAAAAGCACAATTTTATGATTTCTTTTTTTTTAAAACTTAAAAGCTCTTTTTGAGCCAGGCACGGTGGCTCACGCCTGTAATCCCAGAACTTCGGGCGGCTGAGGCCGGCAGATCACGAGGTCGGGAGATCGAGACCATCCTGGCTAACATGGTGAAATCCTGTCTCTACTAAAAATATAAAAAATTAGCCGGGCGTGGTGGTGGGCAACTGTGGCCCCAGCTACTCGGGAGGCTGAGGCAGGAGAATGGTGTGAACCTGGGAGGCGGAGCTTGGAGTGAGCTGAGATCACGCCACTGCACTCCAGCCTGGGCGACAGAGCGAGACTCCGTCTCAAAAATTAAAAATAAAAAAAAGCTCTTTTTGATGTACCATAAACACCTTGGGCATCTAAATTATCTGTAGAAAATACAATAAGCTTGTTTTTAAGTCTTATTTTTAGAACAACAGTTACAGAAAGATTATAACCATATTTTAATTTGAGTGCATTTCTCATTGTCCTGTTTTTTCTTCATATTAAACAGGAGAATATATGTATATATACACATGTATATGTATGTATGTGTGTATATATATATTTTGGGGAGGTAGTTTTTTAAAGATAACTGTATAGGATACACCTCTTTTCCCGGTGCCTCTATTTCTTCTTCAGTCCCAGTATCCCAGAAGAACTTCGAAAGCTATGGGACTATTAACAGTGGGAATATTTCTCTACAGTAAGTCATTGTTCACAAATGCTTGAGTACATTATTTTGTTGGACTCCAGACAGTTATTTCTCTGATAGCTTAATTAACAGAATTTGTCAAACACTAAAAAACTCTGAAAAGCTTGTCTAAAGTGTTTGCGAAGACTTAAAATGTTAACCTTCACTCAAAATCTTCTTGAATTGTCTCGGTAGGTAATAAAGATAATGAACCGCAAAACAGCCTGGGTCTGGCTTTGCATCTGGCACCATTTATCTGTACTTCGACATGTCCAGGAACTGCTTTACATATGGACCTAAGCATTTGCAAAATCTTTTCAAAATTTTGCTTTTCAAGGTCTAAGGTGTTAATTGGGAGATTACTATGGTAATCCAGTAACGATAATCATTATCCTGAAAAATTAGGGAAGACTTTTCTTCTAACCTGCTTGCAGTGCTTTTAATTAAAAGGAAGAGCAGATGATGTGGGCTATTTCTATCTTAACGAAGGTTCATTCATTAGTACCATTGAACAGCTTTGTTTAAAAATGGTTGGGCTCACTTGCCAGTTTGCTAAATGGTGGTTTTTATTTCTGTCTATGCTGTATAAACTATTCACTGTGATTTTTATAACCTAAACGTAATATGTTTTTCCATTGATGTTCTTGCCCGGGGCATTCTCTTCCCTGTATTATAACAGCTTCCTATTTTTGCCTCTGCAAATTGATGTAAGAGTGGATGAAGAATGGAAAATAGGGCTCTTTTGTTTGAGGCTACTTAGCAGTTATCATGAGTGTATAATTTCTGGAACTAGACAGAGCCAAAGGGCACCCTAAGCCCTTTAAAAACACCCAAAAGAGATCGTTTTCCTTTGTTGCTCTATCATTACTGTGGGGTCGTGACATTTTCTGCTCACATGATTCAAAAACAGATCTTCACAGCTGCCTGGGAAGTCCACCTGCCACGGAAAAATGGTTTTGAGACAGTGCATGACTTCACTGCTTACTGTGCAGTGTAACCAGCTCTCACTTTTCCAGGCTAATGAATGTTAACCGAGAATCCCCTGGGGTCTATTTGAGCCACGAGTTTTAGCTTTCTCCTCCCTTCAATGTCTTATGAGCTCTGCTCACAAGGATGGGTCACGATGAATGAAGTTGAGTTTAATCTCTTTCATTTCCCCTGCCCTCACTCCTAACTGGGAGATTCAAAGGATATTTCCCCATGTTATCATTGATCTCCACACCCATTTGAAAAATATGGTGAGAGTTTCTTCCAAAAGCTTCCTCCCCTTCCCTTCCTTCCCTCCCTCCCTCCCTCCCTCCCTCCCTCCCTCCCTCCCTCCCTCCCTCCCTCCCTCCCTCCCTCCCTCCCTTCCTTCCTTCCTTCCTTCCTTCCTTCCTTCCTTCCTTCCTTCCTTCCTTCCTTCCTTCCTTCCTTCCTTCCTTTTTTCTTCTTGTTCTTGTTGCCCTGGCTGGAGTGCAATGGTGCAGTCTTGGCTCACTGCCACCTCTGCCTCCTGCCTCAGTCTCCCAAGTAGCTGGCATGCCCGGCTAATTTTTTTTGGCATTTTTAGTAGAGACAGGGTTTCACCATGTTGACCAGGCTGGTCTTGAACTCCTGACCTCAAGTGATCCACCCACCTCAGCTTCCCAAAGTGCTGGATTACAGGTGTGAGCCACCATGCCCGGCTTGCACTGGTTCTTTTTTTTTTTTTTTTTTAATTTATTATTATTATACTTTAAGTTGTAGGGTACATGTGCATAACGTGCAGGTTTGTTACATATGTATACTTGTGCCATGTTGGTGTGCTGCACCCATCAACTCATCATTTACATCAGGTATAACTCCCAATGCAATCCCTCCCCCCTCCCCCCTCCCCATAATAGGCCCCTGTGTGTGATGTTCCCCTTCCTGAGTCCAAGTGATCTTATTGTTCGGTTCCCACCTATGAGTGAGAACATGCGGTGTTTGGTCTTCTGTTCTTGTGATAGTTTGCTAAGAATGATGGTTTCCAGCTGCATCCATGTCCCTACAAAGGACGCAAACTCATCCTTTTTGATGGCTGCATAGTATTCCATGGTGTATATGTGCCACAGACATTTCTCAAAAGAAGACATTCATACAGCCAACAGACACATGAAAAAATGCTCATCATCACTGGCCATCAGAGAAATGCAAATCAAAACCACAATGAGATACCATCTCACACCAGTTAGAATGGCGATCATTAAAAAGTCAGGAAACAACAGGTGCTGGAGAGGATGTGGAGAAATAGGAACACTTTTACACTGTTGGTGGGATTGTAAACTAGTTCAACCATTATGGAAAACAGTATGGCGATTCCTCAAGGATCTAGAACTAGATGTACCATATGACCCAGCCATCCCATTACTGGGTATATACCCAAAGGATTATAAATTATGCTGCTATAAAGACACATGCACACGTATGTTTATTGCAGCACTATTCACAATAGCAAAGACTTGGAATCAACCCAAATGTCCATCAGTGACAGATTGGATGCACTGGTTCTTTAGGACTTGTTAATCAACTAATTTCCATTTCATTCTTCTGGCTGCTACTACATCTACTTTGTCAATGCCTCCAACAGCTTCTAGTGGTTGAAAATCCAGGGGCTCCTTGGTCTCCTAGATACTCTGTGGGAGTTTGGACAATGGGATCAGTCGCCACAGATGCAGGAGCTACTTGTGACAGTCGAATTGGCTTGCCTGCATGTGTCTCCCACTTTGTGTACCTCCATGATTTCGGCAGAGCTCACCTATGATCTCTAAGCTGTCCTCCGGTTGTCAGGGCCATACACTGCAGTTCCCCTTTCAGGTCTTCCCGGGCTACATTCCATGTGCCTAGTCTCTCCTTTCTCCAGCTGAAGTATTTCCAATCATTGAATCTCATTTTCTTGGGGCCTTGCTCTTTGGAGGCCCAAGGCCATCCCTTACCTTGCCACCACCTGCCAAGTCCTGACTTAGGCACTGTGGACACAGAGATAAATTGGATGCAATCTTTGTCCTCAGGAGCTTTCCCTTGAGGAGGAGGACGTGGACCACAAACAAATGAGAAAATCATGCTCTGCTGAGGATGTGGAGTGCCTGGTGGGGGAATAAGGAGGGTGTGTGGTCAACTCCTGGTGGTTGCAGAGAGGGCTGTGGCTAGGTAAAGCTTCAGAGAGGACCACTGTGCTGTGTCTTAAAGGATGCTAGTGGGTTAGTTAAGCGGACAGTGGGGAGAAGGATAGTCTAGGCAGAGCAATGCATATAAGAGAGTTTAAAGAATTGCTAATAGTTTAATATGGCTGTGGCACAGGAGATGTAGGTGTGTGAAACTTTGAGAGTTGCTGTTGAAGCAGAAAGAGGAGATCACATGGTGGACAACTTTATATTATCCCCCGTGGGCAAATGGGAGTCATGGGAGGAGGGCAGGAGGAAGATGGAGGGGACATTGTGATGAGAAGATGTTTTCATTTGAGAAAAACGTATCTAGCAGTATGTAAAACGATTGGAGAGGAGCTCAAGGAGAATGGAGGGCTTAGAAGTTATTCTAGTGGTACAGGAGAGAGACTATGAGAGCCTAGATATGGCAGCAGTAGTAGGAAAGGAAAATAGTGGTGGGTAAGAGAGATACTGAGGATGCAGAGTACTGTGAGTGTAAGGATGGGGGTAGTTAAGGAAAGTAAAAATCAACCATAACTCTCACATGACCAGATTAGTGGTGATGTCTCCATTAATTTAGACTATGCCTCATTTTGTGAGAATAAATATCTTAAACAATTGTCTGCAGAGAGAATTTTAAAAGTAGATTTCCTCTGGTAAAAATTAAGCTTTTCCTGTAATCTCAGCACTTTGGGAGGCTGAGGCAGGTGGATCACCTGTCAGGAGTTTGAGACCAGCCTGGCCAATGTGGCAAAATCCCGTCTCTACTGAAAATACAAAAATTAGCTGGGTGTGGTGGCGTGCGCCTGTAATCCCAGCTACTTGGGAGGCTGAGGCAGGAGAATTGCTTGAACTCAGGAGGCGGAGATTGCAGTGAGCAGAGATAACACTACTGCAACCCAGCCTGGGTGACAGAGTGAGACTCTGTCTCAAAAAAAAAAAAAGTTTTTATTTATTCAATTGACAAATTTTTTTTTTTTTTTTTTTTTGAGACGGAGTCTTGCTCCGTGGCCCAGGCTGGAGTGCAGTGGCCGGATCTCAGCTCACTGCAAGCACCGCCTCCTGGCAATTGACAAATATTTATAGACAGTTTATTAGGTGCATAATACTTTGGTAGATGCAAAACTGAAGATTGATAATCTCATTATGGAAAAAGGCATACATACCTAAGATTTCCAGATTATGAAATGAGACAGCATGAGATTAATTATTAAAATGCGACATATGGCCAGGTGTGGTGGCTCACGCTTGTAATCCCAGCACTTTGGGAGGCTGAGGCAGGTGGATCACTTGAGGTCAGGAGTTCCAGACCAGCCTTGATAACATGGTGAAACCCTGTCTCTACTAAAAATGCAAAATTAGCCAGGCGTGGTGGCATGAGCCTGTAATCCCAGTTACTCTGGAGGCTGAGACAGAATAATTGCTTGAACCTGGGAGGTAGAAGTTGCAGTGAGCCAAGACTGCACCACTGCACTCCAGCCTGGGCAACAGAGCAAGATTCCGTCTCCAAAAAAAAAAAAAAAAAAAAAAAAAGCAATACATATTAAAATATATATATTTTTAAAATTTGCTATGTACAATAAAGGAACCTGTTAAAACCATTTACAGAATACCAACTGTTAAAAAAAAAAAAAAAGAACTAACTGTGCTACATCCACTGTAGGCTCCCATGAAAAATTAAGTCATAATAACAACACCAAGGAAATGATAGGCTTGCCTTATTTTATAGAACAAAACAGTTTTTATGCTGGATAGGATATTGAAAATCACTGGGGTCTGGTGATTCCCAGTCTTGGAAATTCAGGGAGGGAGAGGCTGCTATGATTTCTCCTTTGGCATTTAAATGGAAATTAGTCCTAGGATGAGCTAGTGACTTTCGTTCATCTGAATAATAGGGCCTAAACAGGGCCTTAAAAAAACCAAAATGTGTAGAACGAACTTTACATGAAGCTATGGAAACAGAATAGACTATTTTGCTTAAAATAGAACACCTATATTTAGGAGCTTTTAGTCTGGAATGACCTTAACATTTAAGGCAACATAGTAGTTTTAAGTCTAATCACAAACTTTCACGTTCTATCCTTTGTCTCTAAACCACTCCATGGGCTTAATTGTGTTGCCACAGAAGAATGAAAATTGAGTGTAAACAATACATTTTCTACTTCAGGATTTGAGAACATCCCTCTTCCTCTCTCTGGCCAGCAAACCTTTGAGAGTGTGAGAGTGTGCACTACTAGTAATCTACTGAAGTACAGTTTGTGATCATTCCTAAAACTGAACAAGGAAGGGACTGTTGTCGAGTTCTGGTCTGAACGTAGGAGATTCCTGGTCTCAGGTCAGTTCTATCTCACACTCACTGAGACTCGTGACAAGCTCCAGCCTCTCCCTGGTCTTTAGGTTCATCATCTGTAAAATGAAGAGATTAAGTTGGAACAGCAATTTTCTACCTTGGATGTACAATAGAGCCAACTGGGGAATGTTTAAAAAACACCATGGCAGGCCCCATTTCCTGAGATCCAAGGGCCTTCAGCTTGAAAATCTTATTCTGTGAAATGATGTAGGCCTGTCGAGAGACTAACTTCATGGGCCTTAAGCAATGTCAGGGACCATCTTTACTAAAAAGAATACAAAATTTAGGCCAGGTGCAGTGGCTCACGCCTGTAATCTCAGCACTTTTGGAGGCCGAGGCGGGCAGATCACCTGAGGTCAGGAGTTTGAGACCAGTCTGGCCAACATGGTGAAACCCCCTCTCTACTAAAAATACAAAAATTAGCCAGGCGTGGTGGTGGATGACTGTAATCCCAGGTACTCGGGAGGTTAGGCAGAGAATCACTTGAACCTAGGAGGCGGAGGTTGCACTGAGCTGAGATCGCACCACCGGACTCCAGTGCCACTGGACAGAGCGAGACTCCATCTCAAGAAAAAAAAAAACAAACAAAAAAACAAAATTACAAACACAAAATTCAGTATAAAAAAGATTTATTTAGAATGAAAAAGAAATCCCAATAAATAAATTTTTAAAAAGTCAATGAATGTATCAGACATAAAAAATCCAGAAATATAAGATAATATTTTTATTAATTAACTATCAGACATGTCTTGTATACATTTTTCTTTTAAATTTCTTGACTACTTACTCTTTGGTTATTTCTTCATTTAACAGCAATTTTGCAGTATTTTCTTATTTGTTTATTTTTCATCTTTGGCTAATACTCTTGACTTTGAAATTTTTGCAATATTTTCTATAGAGACAATAAAAGGACAATAAAAGGAAAACTTAGTCTTTTCTTTTGTGGTTGACTAATTTTTAAAATTATTGCCAGCTTAGAAAAGTTTATTTCATCTGGTCACAGTGGCTTATGTCTATAGTCACTGCTCAGGAGGCTGAGGCAGGCGGATGTCTTGAGGCCAGGATTTTGAGGCCAGCCTGAGCACCACAGTGAGACTCTGTCTCTCTCTCTCTCTCTTTTTTTTTATTATTATACTTTAAGTTCTAGGGTACATATGCACAATGTAGAGATTTGTTACATAGGTATACATGTGCCATGTTGATTTGCTGCACCTATCAACTCATCGTTTACATTAGGTATTTCTCCTAATGCCATCTTTTCCCTATTCCCTACCCTCCAGCAGGCCCCGGTGTGTGATGTTCCCCTCCCTGTGTCCATGTGTTCTCATTGTTCAACTCCCACTTATGAGTGAGAACATGTGGTGTTTGGTTTTCTGTCCTTGTGATATTTTGCTGAGAATGATGGTTTCCAGCTTCATCCCAGTCTCTGCACAGGACATGAACTCATCCTTTTTTATGGCTGCATAGTATTCCATGGTGTATATGTGCCACATTTTCTTTATCCAGGCTATTATTGATGGACATTTGGGTTGGTTCCAAGTCTTTGCTATTGTGAATAGTGCTGCAATAAACATACATGTGCATGTGTCTTTATAGTAGAATGATTTATAATCCTTTGGGTATATACTCAGTCATGGGATTACTGGGTCAAATGGTATTTCTAGTTTTAGATCCTTGAGGAATCGCCACACTGCCTTCCACAATGGATGAACTAATTTACACTCCCACCAACAGTGTAAAAGCATTCCTATTTCTCCACATCCTCTCCAGCACCTGTTGTTTCCTGACTTTTTAATGATCACCATTCTAATTGGTGTGAGATAGTATCTCACTGTGGTTTTGATTTGCATTTCTCTGATGACCAGTGATGGTGAGCGTTTTTTCATATGTCTGTTGGCTGCATAAATGCCTTCTTTTGAGAAGTGTCTGTTCATATCCTTTGCCCACTTTTTGATGGGGTTGTTTGTTTTTTTCTTGTAAATTTGTTTAAGTTCTCTGTAGATTCTGGATATTATCTCTTTGTCAGACGGATAGATTGCAAAAATTTTCTCCCATTTTGTAGGTTGTCTGTTCACTTTGATGATAGTTTCTTTTGCTGTGCAGAAGCTCTTTAGTTTAATTAGATGCCATTTGTCTATTTTGGCTTTTGTTGCCATTGCTTTTGGTGTTTTAGTCATGAAGTCTTTGCCCAAGCCTATGTCCTGAATTGTATTGCCTAGTTTTTCTTCTAGGGTTTTTATGGTTTTAGGTCTAACATTTAAGTCTTTAATCCATCTTGAGTTAATTTTTGTATAAGGTGTAAGGAAGGGATCCAGTTTCAGCTTTCTACTTACGGCTAGCCAGTTTTCCCAGCACCATTTATTAAATAGGGAATCCTTTCCCCACTTCTTGTTTTTATCAGGTTTGTCAAAGATCAGATGGTTTTAGATGTGTGGTGTTATTTCTGAGGCCTCTGTTCTGTTCCATTGGTCTATACATCTGTTTTGATACCAGTACCATGCTGTTTTGCTTGCTGTAGCCTTGTAGTATAGTTTGAAGTCAGGTAACGTGATGATCCAGCTATGTTCTTATTGCTTAGGATTGTTTTGGTTATATGGGCTTTTTTTGGTTCCATATGAACTTTAAAGTAGTTTTTCCAATTCTGCAAAGGAAGTCTTTGGTAGCTTGATGGGGATAACATTGAATCTATAAATTACCTTGGGCAGTATGGCCATTTTCAGGATATTGGTTCTTCCTGTCCATGAGCATGGAAAGTTCTTCCATTTGTTTGTGTCCTCTTTTATTTCATTGAGCAGTGGTTTGTAGTTCTCCTTAAAGAGGTCCTACACATCCGTTGTAAGTTGGATTCCTAGGTATTTTATTCTCTTTGTAGTAGTTGTGAATGGGAGTTCACTCATGATTTGGCTCTCTGTTTGTCTGTTCTTGGTGTATAAGAATGCTTGTGATTTTTGCACATTGATTTTGTATCGTGAGGCTTTGCTGAAGTTGCTTATCAGCTTAAGGAGATTTTGGGCTGAGACAGTGGGGTTTTCTAAATGTACAATCATGTCGTCAGCTAACGGAGAATTTGACTTCCCTTTTCCTGACTGAATACCGTTTATTTCTTTCTCTTGCCTGATTGCCCTGGCCACAACTTCCAACACTATGTTGAGTAGGAGTGGTGAGAGAAGGCATCCTTATCTTTTGCGGGTTTTCAAAGAGAATGCTTCCAGTTTTTGCCCATTCAGTATGATATTGGCTGTGGGTTTGTCATAAATAGCTCTTATTACTTTGAGATATGTTCCATTGATACCTAGTTTATTGAGAGTTTTTAGCATGAAAGGTTGTTGAATTTTGTTGAAGGCTTTTTCTGCATCTGTTGAGATAATCATGTGGCTTTTGTCGTTGGTTCTGTTTATGTGATGGATTACAATGTTTATTGATTTGCGTATGTTGAACCAGCCTTGCATCCCAGGGATGAAACCATCTTGATCATGATGGATAAGCTTTTTGATGTGCTGTTGGATTTAGTTTGCCAGTATTTTATTGAGGATTTTCACATTGATGTTCATCAGGGATATTGGCCTAAGATTCTCCTTGTTTTGTTGTGTCTCTGCCAGGCTTTGGTATCAGGATGATGCTGGCCTCATAAAATGAGTTAGGGAGGATTCCCTCTTTTTTATTGATTGGAATAGTTTCAGAAGGAATGGTACCAGCTCCTCCTTGTACCTCTGGTAGAATTTGGCTGTGAATCCATTTTGTCCTGGGCTTTTTTTGGTTGGTAAGCTATTAATTATTGCCTCAATTTCAGAAACTGTTATTGGCCTATTCAGAGATTCAACTTCTTGGTTTAGTCTTGGGAGGGTGTATGTGTCCAGGAATTTGTCCATTTCTTCTAGAATTTCTAGTTTATTTGCATAGAGGTGTTTATAGTATTCTCTGATGGTAGTTTGCATGTCTGTGGGATCAGTGGTGATATCCCCTTTATCATTTTTTATTGCATCTATTTGATTCTTCTCTCTTTTCTACTTTATTCGTCTGGCTAGGGGTCTATCTATTTTGTTTATGTTTTCAAAAATCCAGCTCCTGGATTCATTGTTTTTTTGTGTTTCTGTCTCCTTCAGTTCTGCTCTGATCTTAGTTATTTCTTGCCTTCTGCTAGCTTTTGAATTTGTTTGCTCTTACTTCTCTAGTTCTTTTAATTGTGATGTTAGGGTGTCGATTTTAGATATTTCCTGCTTTCTCTTGTGGGCATTTAGTGCTATAAATTTCCCTCTACACGCTGCTTTAAATGTGTCCCAGAGATTCTGGTATGTTGTGTCTTTGTTCTCATTGGTTTCAAAGAACATCTTTATTTCTGCCTTCATTTCATTATTTACCCAGTAGTAGGGAGTATTCAGTATTCAGCAGCAGGTTGTTCAGTTTCCATGTAGTTACACAGTTTTGAGTGAGTTTCTTAATCCATGTGTTCTAATTTGATTGCACTGTGGTCTGAGAGACAGTTTGTTGTGATTTCTGTTCTTTTACATTTGCTGAGGAGTGGTTTTTTTTTTTTTTAGGTGGAGTCTCACTCTGTCACCCAGGCTGGCATGCGGTGGCATGATCTCGGTTCACTGCAACCTCAGCCTCCTGAGTTCAAGCGCTTCTCCTGCTGCAGCCTCCTGAGTAGCTGGGATTATAGGGATGCGCCACCTTGCCCAGCTGATTTTATTTGTATTTTTAGTAGAGATGTGGTTTCTCCATGTTGGTTAGCCTGGTCTTGAACTCCTGACTTCAGATGATCCACCCACCTCAGCCTCCCAAAGTGCTGGGATTACAGGCATGAGCCACCGCCTCTGGCCACTGAGGAGTGTTTTACTTCCATTTATGTGGTCAATTTTAGAATAAGTGTGATGTGGTGCTGAGAAGAATGTATATTTGTTGATTTGGGGTGGAGAGTTCTGTAGATGTCTATTAGGTCCGCTTGGTCCAGAGCTGAGTTAAAGTCCTGGACATCCTTGTTAATTTTCTGTCTCGTTGATCTAATATTGACAGGGGGGTGTTAAAGTCTCCCATTATTATTGTGTGGGAGTCTAAGTCTCTTTGTAGGCCTCTAAGAACTTGCTTTATGAATCTGGGTACTCCTGTACTGGGTGCATATATATTTAGGATAATCAGCTCTTCTTGTTACATTGATCCCTTTACCACAATGTAATGGCCTTCTTTGTCTCTTTTGACCTTTGTTGGTTTAAAGTCTGTTTTATCAGAGACCAGGATTGCAACCCCTGCTTTTTTTTTGTTTTCCAAATGTGCTTTTTAGATCTTTCTCCAATCCTTTATTTTGAGCCTATGTGTGTCCTTGCATGTGAGATGGGTCTCCTGAATACAGCACACCAATGGGTCTTGACTCTATCCAATTTGCCAGTCTGTGTCTTTCAATTGGGGCATTTATCTCATTTACATTTAAGGTTAATATTGTTATGTGTGAATTTGATCCTGTCATTATGATGCTAGCTGGTTATTTCACACTTTATTTGATGCAGTTTCTTCATAGCATTGATGGTCTTTACAATTTGGCATGTTTTTGCAGTGGCTGTACCAGTTGTTCCTTTTCATGTTTAGTGCTTCCTTCAGGAACTCTTGTAAGGCAGGTCTGGTGGAGACAAAATGTCTCAGCATTTGCTTGTCTGTAAAGGATTTTATTTCTCCTTCACTTATGAAGCTTTGTTTGGCTGGATATAAAATTCTGAGTTGAAAATTCTTTTCTTTAAGAATGTTGAATATTGGCCCCCACTCACTTCTGGCTTGTAGGGTTTCTTCTGAGAGATCTGCTGTTAGTCTGATGGGCTTCTCTTTGTGGGTGACCCGACCTTTCTCTCTGGCTGCCCTTAACATTTTTTCCTTCATTTTAGCCTTGGTGAATCTGACGATTATGTGTCTTGGGGTTGCTCTTCTCAAGGAGTATCTTTGTGGTGTTCTTGTGTTTCCTGAATTTGAATGTTGGCCTGCCTTGCTAGGTTGGGGAAGTTCTCCTGGATAATATCCTGAAGAGTGTTTTCTAACTTGGTTCCATTCTCCCCATCACTTTCAGGTACAGCAATCAGACGTAGATTTGATCTTTTCACATAGTCCCATATTTCTTGGAGGCTTTGTTTGTTCCTTTTCATTCTTTTTAAATCTAAGTTTATTTCTTCTGGGTGCAGTGGCTTATGTCTGTAGTCCCCGCGGCTCAGGAGGCTGAGGCAGGAGAATCTCTTGAGGACAGGATTTTGAGGTCAGCCTGAGCAACATAGGGAGACTTTGTCTCTATATTTTAAAAAATCTTTAAAAAGAGTTTGCTTCAGTTTCACACTTCATTATTCATAATATCACATACATTTTTAGGATTGTTGTCAAATTTGCGAAAATCTCTGCTAAGATTTCGTCATATGTGAACTGTAACATTTAGAAGGCTTTTCTAGCTTAGTACATATAATGGTTAATTCTGTGTGTCAACCTGACTGGTCCACGGGACACCTAGAAATTTGGCCAAACAGTATTCTGAATGTGTCTGTAGGACGTGTCCAGATGAGATGAACCTTTGAATTGGTAAACCAGGTAAAGCAGGTTGCCCTCCCTCATGTGAATGGGCCTCTCCCAACCAACTGAAGGCCCAAATAGAACAAAAAGGCTGAGCAAATGGAAATGCCTCTGACCTGACTGCTTGAGCTGGGACATTAGTCTTTTCCTGCCTCCTACTTGAACTGAAAATTCAGCTCTTCTTGGGCCTTGAGCTTTGCCAACTTTCAGACTTGGACTTACACTGTCAGCTCCCCTGGTTTTCAGGGATTTGGTCTCTGACCAGAACTACACCATCAGTTCTCCTCAGTCTTGAGTTTGGCAGCTATAGATCTCAGCACCTCTAGGCCTCCTTAATCATGTGAGCCAATTCCTCACAGTATATCCCCTTATATAAATTATATATCTCTATCTCTATCTCTTTATCTGTACCTGTATCGGTTTTTCTAGATCTCCCTTAGTTATGTTTCTCTGGAGAACCCTGACCAATACAGTAGACTTGAAACCTTCTTCTTCTTTTTTTTTTTAATAGATGGAGTTTTGCTCCATAGCCCAGGCTGGAGTGCAGTGGCGTGATCTCGGCTCACTGCAACCTCTGCCTCCCGGGTTCAAGCAATTCTCCTGCCTCAGCCTCCTGAGTAGCTGGGATTACCGGCATGCATCATCACACCGAGCTAATTTTCATATCTTTAGGATTTCACCATGTTGGCCAGGCTAGTCTCAAACTCCCAACCTCAGGTGATCCGCCTGCCTTGACCTCCCAAAGTGCTGGGATTACAGGTGTGAACCACCATACTTGGCTTTAAAATTACTTCTCTATGCATCTGGAAAGAGAAATCCATAATCTGAAATGAGAACTAAGTCTGAATTTTGAGTAAGGTTTTGGATCTTATCCAAAATTTTGTATTTGTAGAGCAAAATCACCCAAGTGACACTGTCTAAGTATATGCAGTGGCTTGTATAAATTAAAACTTAATTTGGCCTTCCCGATGGTCGGCCGTGGGGGGCGGGAAGTACTTCAGGGCAGCGGAGCCCATGTAGGCCCTGAGGGGCTTGGGCTATGGCCCCACTGAGGGTCAGTCCTACCACCGCTACTACAGGCCTGGGGTTGGAGACGTGCCAGAGCACCCACCTCCACCCTTATACCCTCTTCATCTGGAACCTCCCCAGCCTCCCATTTCCTGGCGGGTGCGTGGGGGCGGCCCAGTGGAGACCACCTGGTTGGGAGAAGGTGGAGGAGGTGATGGGTACTATCCCTCTGGAGGCGCCTGGCCAGAGCCTGGTCGAGCCGGAGGAAGCCACCAGTTTAAATTCTTATACAAATGGACCATATGGTCCAACTTACCCCCCAGGCTCTGGGGCAAATACTGCCTCATACTTAGGGGCTTAATGCACCTGATTATACTCAGACCTGTTACTCCACAGAAGTTACAAATACTTACCGTTCACCTGGCAACAGCCCAACTCCAGTCTCTCCTTGAGTCTATTCTCGGCAGGACTGTCAGACTGAAGTACCCTCTCTTAGGCGGCAGGTTGCAGAGTATCCGGCTTCACAGAACCCTGGAATGACCCTGCCCCATTATCGTTATGGAGATGGTAATCGTAGTGTTCCACAATCAGGACAAATTGTACCACCACAAGAAGATGCGTGGCCTTCTCCTGGTGCTTATGGAATGGGTGGCCATTATCCTTGGCCTTCATCAGCGCCCTCAGCACCGCCTGGCAATCTCTACATGACCGGAGGTACTTCACCATGGCCTAGCAGTGGCTCTCCTCAGTCACCACCTACACCCCCACTCCAGCAGCCCAAGGATTCTTCACACCCCTGCAGCCAATCAGATCAAAGCATGAACTGGCACAACTTCCCTTGCAGTGTCCATCAGTATGAATCCTTGGGGACAGTGAACAAGAATGATTCAGATCTTTTGGATTCCCAAGTCCAGTATAGCGCTGAGCCTCAGCTGTATGGTAATGCCACCAGTGACCATCCCAACATTCAAGATTAAAGTAGCAGTCTTCCTGAAGAATGTGTACCTTCAGATGAAAGTACTCCTCCGAGTATTACAAAACCATTCATGTGCTGGAGAAGGTCCAGTATCTTGAACAAGAAGTAGAAGAATTTGTAGGAAAAAAGATAGACTAAGCATACTGGCTTCTGGAAGAAACGCTAACCAAGAAACTTTTGGAACTGGATTCAGTTGAAACTGGGGACGAGGACTCTGTATGGCAGGCCAGAAAAGAGGCTGTTTGTAAGATTCAGGCCATACTGGAAACATTAGGAAAAAAAAAAAAAAAGATTATGAAAGAATTTAGAACGGAGTGGAAGCCTGTTACCAAGTTGACCAAAGAACACTTGATTTGGTTAATTACCCTCTTTTTGAAATGCCTGTTGATGACAAAAAGCAATACATTCCAACTTTCCTTTGATTTTAAACTTGAAAAACTGGCAAAGGAATGGAAGAATATTTTAGTCATGAGTTGTTTTCAGTTTTCAGATGAATGAATGTAATAGGAAACTATGGAGTTACCAATATTGCCAAGTAGATTCACTCCTTAAAAAATTTATGGATATCTGCAAGCTGCTTCTTATCAGCAGGAGGGAAACACACTTTACTTAACAGGCTTATCAGAAACCTACAAGATGAAAGTGGATATAATCTGAGACAAACAGCATGTGTTTTTTTAAACATCTGGATATCTTGTCACATTTTTATACATTATGACTGCTTTCAACATATACTTCATGTGTAATTATAGCTTAGACTTTAGCCTTCTTGGACTTGGGTTTTGTTTTGTCATTTGCAATTCACAAATATAGTATTATTCTCTACTTCTTGGTACATTTTGTAGTAATATGTTTAATATAATTATTCAAGAGACTATATTGACAGCCAGATAGTATGGCAGTTCTGAAAGAATTTGTATCTTTTCACCACTTGAATATACTGCAAAGTGTAGTGAGTAAATTGTCTCCCTTTTTGTATAGATCATTAGGTTAGAGGGTTTTTTTTTCTTCCACTTCTGCTGTTCATGGTAGTAGTGGAAGGTGAATTTGGAAATGGCATTGAGATAAAATGAAAATGCTTACAGACATTTTTCTGTTTTGCTTTTTTATTGTATTTGGATAAAGATCCACTTGAAAATTACTTGTTTTTTTTTTTTCCCAAAGTGTAATTATGTTTTCACTATTGCTGCTTCTATAGAGGGCATTGTGATAGAGAGATACAGATGAAACAGTAAATGCCACAGTGAGTAGAAATGATGACTACAGACAGTGATAATTATGATTACTTGGTGATATCATTCTCCATCTAAAATATTAGTTTCACCTATGAGCAGATTTCATCTCAGTTTATAGTTAAAAACAGTGAGGGTAAAAGGGGATTCATAGTCAGGGAATGAATCAGCCGTAGTTAGAGTGGGAAATTATTATTTTCTTCATTTAAAGGTAGATTTTATGTTTATCTTTACTTCCCTAAATTGCATAAGATAAAATTGCCTATTTAATAAAAAGATACTTATTACCATTATTAACAGTCATTTTAGAGCCTAATTTAAGAAAAGGGATATTGAAAGGGTCTTTGTTGACTGTGCTTGGGTAGCTCTATGCTGTTAGATAGAAGAGACTTAGGTAAATAACTTTTTATGTCTGAGTTGAATACACAATATCGGTTCTTGGAAAAACAGTTGTTTCTTCATAAGATACCCAAGTGATAATTTTTTTCCCTTAGACTGTCAGGCCTATGAGTAAATACTAAATCTATTAGCTGTCTCCACTCATAAACCAAACCAACATAAATGTATTATATGAGGAGAGGAAATGTAGTAAAAATACTGGCTGGGTCTTATGGTTGGGATGAGTAATTTTATAAGATAGTAGGGTGATAGCTTTATTCTAGGATTTCATTTTTGGTCTAATATAGGAATGTTTTTAAAAAAGGCTTTTCTATGAGAATTAGAAATTTATACTTGAGATTAAAAGTCTAGAAGGGGGAGGACCTTACAGCTAAGTTATGAGTAAGATAATGAATAATTCAGAAGAGAGCACTACTCTTTTACTGACTGAGTGCCCAAGATGTCAATTTCCATGAAGTCTTGATTAAACATATGTACACATGTTATGCACATACATACATATGTGTGTGTGTTTTAACCATTTTTTTTTTAGTTTTTGAGATAATTTTAGACTTACAGAAGAGTTGTAAAAAATAGAGTTCTTGTATACTCTGCACCCACCTTGCCCTTGTATTATCATCTTACATAACAATAGAACATTTGTTAAAATTAAGAAATTAACCTTGATATAATACTAAGTATAAAGTTTAAAAAGTAGAGATTTTAGTTTTTTCACTAATGTCCTTCTACTGTTCCAAGACCCAGCCTTGCATTTAGCTGTCATGTCTATGTTGTGTCTTCCAGTCTGTGACAGTGTATCATAACAGGGGATACCTGATGTTGTAATGTATTTCCAGTATTGTTAACCTTGATCACTATGCTAAGGTGGTGTCTGCTAGGATTTGCTACTGTAAACGTATTGTGTTTTCCTTGTAATTATTGAATATGTGCTGGAGATACCCTGAGACTATGCAAATGTCCTGTTTCTGCTTAAACTTTTGCTCATTTTACTATTCATTGGCAGATCTTGCTTTGGCAATTACTACTATGGTGTTCTAATGGTGATTTTCTATTTCTCTCAATCCTTCTACATTTATTAATTGGAATTCTTCTGTAAGGAAGAGTTATCACTTCTGGATTTGTATTTTTAATTATAATAAGATATTCAGGATAAGTATAGATTTAGAACTTAAAAATGTCAAATCGTGTTAAAATTATTCCAAATACCAATATTGAAGAAAACCAAGTTGGTAATCTATCTCAGAAAATACATGAACTTAAGAAGGAAAATAGTATTTATGATTTGTAGAATTGGTTCAACTTTTGACTTAATATTGACTTTGGACTGAATTCAAAATTTTCTTGAAATTTCACATCTGGACTTTTTAAAGTATCTACATGTATATTACTTTAGGGCTCATTTTGTCAAAGTCTGGAATAAAGTTTATCATGCCAGTCCTGTCACGATAAAACCAAACCGAACCAAACCAAACAAAACAAAAAACAAAAACAAGCAAACAAGCAAAAAACCTTCCAAAATCCCTTAATTTTGCGTAATTAGAATCTTACAAAGGAGGCCAATTCAACCAAAGGGGAACATGGTCATTGTTAAGGCAATATGATTTTTTTGAAGCATACTTGTTTTTTGGGAGGATTTCCATGTAAGTATTGAATCATTGTAGTGCTTTTGTTTGCAAGATCCACTATTCAAAGACCTTTTTTGAAAGTTTGATGGTGGTAAGAATTCTGGCAGGAAGTCAAGGTGGTAATGGCTTTGCTCACCATCAAGTGTTTGGTTATCTTCCTTGGAGGAAGCTGGAGGGTAACTCCAGTGAGGTATGTCTGTGACTACTAGGGCTGACTAAAAAGCAAATATTTTAGAATGTCTTTATCCTAATGAGCACTGTCCCTTTCAAAGTAGGATGCTGAATGGTACTTCCAATATTGCTACTGTTAAGCTCACTTTTTTGGGAATCTTTTGGAAGAAGGTTCAGAGCTTATGACACAATCTTTAGAATACCATCAGTGGTTGACACTATCTTTGGGGTTGGATTTTATTTTTTGTGGATTAAAAAGATTTTCAGAGCCAACAACACAAGTAAAGTATCTGATCAAATCTACAAACAGTGCTTTTTCTCAAAAAGCAAAATGTGACCATAAAATAATGAGATACAGTTTTCTTCTATGGCTGACAAGCTGGTTCTTAGGGCAATTTTGTGACAGACGCAGATGACTGGTCCACCTTTCTTGCATGCTTTTCTGTATCAAAGGGGCTAGGAAGCTATAAACTATATTTTCTGGGTCCTTTTGTAGTGTAGGGCCCAGACGTTGCTGGTTTTGCCAAACAGGAACATTGGCAAGGAAAGTAGAAGGAGGAGTGAGCCGTGGGGCGCATATGCCTCCATCCCTGCCTCTTGTGTGAGATTTCTACGTCAATACTGCTACTGTTATCCCTGATTTTTTAAAGAATCTTTTGGAAAAAGGTTTAGATCTTATGTCACAATTTTTAGAATACCATCAGTGGTTGACACTATCTTTGGAGTTGGATTTTATTTTGGGGGGATTAAAAAGATTTTCAGAGCCAACAACACAAATAAAGTATCTGATCAAATCCACTAAGAGTGCTTTTTCTCAAAAAGCAAACTGTGACTATAAAATAATTAACATGTGTTAATTGCTGTTAGACACATGCTCATTTCAGTCTGAAAACCAAAAAGGTGAAGCTCAGACAGGTTGAGTAACATCCCTGCTGTCACACAGCCAGTCAATGGCCTGCCTAGATTTTAAGCAGGTTTGTCTGGTTTCAGAATCTTACACTAATTGTGTAATAAGAAAGACCTGGAAAGATCTAGGTTTGAACATTGTCTCCACCGCTGACCAGTTATGTGGCTTTGGGGAAGTTACCTAATCTTTCAACCCGTTTCCTCTTCTACAAAGTGGAGATAATGATGTCTACTCTTAAGGGTTTGTGAGGAACAGTGATCATATATGTCAAGTTGCTGTAGGGAATGGGACAGGCATTATGTCACATCATCCTTGCAGACTTTGCCACCAACTGTCAGTGAAACTTTGGGAAAACTCCTTACCTTCCTCGGGTTTCGGTGTCTTCATCTTTAAGATTGGGGTATGAATGGCAGGACAGGAATGGGAGGGACTAAATGAAGGTTAAGAGGATGATACAGGGTGAGGGTCAGGTAAGGGCTTTGAGCCCAATGTGACAATGCCAAATTTCAAAGATCCAGAAATCTGGGGTTTTCATCTGAAATCTCCCATTTTTAAAACTTTGGTAACTAATTCAGAAAGCTAAAAAATTATATATATATATTTATGTACATGTTTATACACACACACGCGCGCGCGTGCACTTTACCACCCATCTGATTTTGCCACAGGTTTGTGAATTTTTGGCAAAACAATTCCTAAATTCCCTCCAATCTAAAGTCATTGATTTGACATCAGAAAACAACAGTGGTTCAATACCTAGTCTTGACTTGCATAGCTGAGCCCAGGGTTATGGTTCAGTCTTTTGCCTGCATTGTTCTAACAGCTTTGAGAGTGGTCTTTCTACCTGCAGTTTCCATCCTATTTCAATCCCTCCCAGCTTTTCCTGAAAAATCAGTTTTCATAAAGTTCTGCTTGATCCTATCACTACTCTGCTTAGAAATCTTTGATGAGTTTCTGTTGCCTACATACTAGAGTCCAAACTTCTTAGCCAAGGGAGACGATCTTTTCTATCTTCCTTCCTGTTTTTCCCCTTCACATGCCCCAACTTTCCCAACAATTTGAGCATCCCTGAGACATTCCGCCCAAGAGTCCTTCTGTTTTGGTCTCCTTTATCAGAGGTTGCTCTGTCTCAGAGGCCATGGGTTCCATTCACAGATGTGAAAATTCTACTTAATTTTCTGGGTCTAACTCAAGCCTTTTTTCATCTCTAGAGTGTTTCTCTCCATGGGTTTTGCACCTGGCAGAAGTCAGAATCTTGGTCTTATAATTGCAGAAGGCTGATAGCATTCTGTCTTGGAGGCATACGAGTAAGCTGATCTTATTAGGTTTTCGACAGCTTGGATTACTTTGCTTGTTCATGTTTTTGCATATTTGTTATATATGTTTCTAAGACTAGTAAAAGTAGTTTCCAAGGTTTCAGACCTTTCTTCCTATGGGATATTTTCTTTAGGGAAGATTGGGGAAGAATGTACATAGTACAGAGAGAAAATGCATATTTTTGTTTGCCTATAAATCTCTTCTTTTTATTTATATATTTATTTTTAAGGCAGAGTCTTGCTCTGTCTCCCAGTCTGGAGTGCAGTGGCACAATCTTGGCTCACTGCAACCTCTGCCTCCTGGGTTCAAGCGATTCTCCTGCCTCAGCTTCCTGAGTAGTTGGGATTACAGGCATGCATCACCACGCCCAGCTAATATTGGTATTTTTGGTTTTGCCATGTTGGCCAAGCAGGTCTCGAACTCCTGACCTCAAGTGATCCACCTGCCTTGGCCTCCCAAAGTGTTGGGAATACAGGCTTGAGGTACCGTACCCAGCCTCTTATTTCTTCTTAGAGCACATTTCTTTTTCTTTTCTAGAGTTGAAGATTCATCACAGGTCTAACATGAGCTAATTTTCACAATATTTCTTTCCAGTTCAAAAAAATCACAATTGTCTTCTGGTGTGAAATTTCACAAATAATGACAACTAAAGGAAGGGAAGAAGATCTTGACTTTTAGATGTTATATTTCTACTGACATGACTATTTGCCTGGCCATTTCTCAGTTTAAGCAAGCTAAACCTAGACTTTAAAAGCTCTAATTTTCACAAAGGGATTGACATGAGACAGTTTATCATTCAAATTCTATTATCTGATGACAGGTTCTGCAGCCCTCAAATGGAATGCGAAATCCTATAAAATCACTTTCTTGATCTTCCAGGTGGTACATTCTACTATGGGATTATTTTGTATTCATCAGTTACAGCAAAAGAACTAGAACAATTGTCATGTTATACCTGAAATCCAAAGAGAATGGAGCATAGATGTCAGGTCAAAAATACAGGCACTTGTGTATGCATATGCCGAAGTCAATAGCAGTGATGAGTAAAATAATACAGCACTTTGGACGGGCGCAGTGGCTCACGCCTGTTATCCCAACACTTTGGGAGGCTGAGGTGGGTGGATCACCTGAGGTCAGGAGTTTGAGACCACTCTGGCCAACATGGGGAAACCCCATCTCTACTAAAAATACAAAAATTAGCTGGGTGTGGTGGTGGACGCCTATATTCCCAGCTACTCGGGAGGCTGAGGCAGGGAGAATCGCTTGAACCTGGGAGGTGAAGGTAGCAGTGAGCCGAGATTGCACCATTGTACTCCAGCCTGAGTGACAGTGAGACTCCATCTCAGAACAAAACAAAAATCAGCACTTCATCCTGGCTTTTTGGAGTTTTTCTATAATCAGATAATTGTCAAAAATGTCATCAATAATAAAGGAGGGCAGAGAGGAGAGAAGGGAATTCGAATGGATTTTGTAAAGAGCCCTTTTCAGGTATCTCAATATAAAGAAAAGGCTGTTTGAAAGATATGCTAAAGGAAGTCAGGCTCAGTGGTGCACACCTGTGGTCTCAGCTACTCGAGAGGCTGAGGCAGAACAATTGCTTGAACCCAGGAGTTCTGAGCTGTAGTGTGCTGTAGCAATTGGGTGTCTGAACTAAGTTCGGCATCAATATGGTGACCTCTTGGAGTGGGGGACTACCAGGTTGTTTAAGGAGGGGTGAACTGGCTTGGGTCAGATGTGGAGCAGAATCAGTAGTGGGACTGTGCCTGTGAGTAGACACTGCATTCCACCCTGGGCAATATAGCAAGACCCTCTCTCTCTTTCTTTTTTTTTTTGAGACAGAATCTTGCTTTGTTGCCCGGGGTGGAATGCAGTGGCACAATCTTGGCTCACTGCAATCTCCTCCTCCAGGGTTTGAGCGATTCTCCTGCCTCAGTCTCCTGAGTAGCTGGGATTACAGGTGTGTGCCACTGTGTCTGGCTAATTTTTGTGTTTTTAGTAGAGACAGGGTCTCACCATGTTGGCCAGGCTGTTCTTGAACTCCTGACCTCAGGTGATCCACCTGCCTTGGCTTCCCAAAATGTTGGGATCACAGGAGTGAGTCACTGTGCCTTGCTGACCCTGTCTCTTAATTTTGAAAAAAAGAAAGAAAGAAAAAGAAAATATGGGACACTCTGAGTGAGTTGCCCACCTTTCTGTGATATTTATTTAGACAGGGTCTACCTCTGTCACCCAGGCTGGAGTGCAGTAGTGCAATCGTGGCTCATTGTAGTCTCCAGCTCCTGGGCTCAAGTGATTCTCCTGCCCAGCCTCCCAAGTAGCTGAAACTACAAGTTCATGCCACCACATGTAGCTAAGTTTTAAATTTTTTGTAGAAGTGGGTTTGCCTTTGTTTTCTAGGCTGGTCTTGAACTCCTGGCCTCAGGTGATCATTCTGCCTCAGCCTCCCAAAGTGCTGGTATTACAGGTGTGAGCTACCACATCTGGCCCCATGATTTTATTTCAAAACAAAACAAAACAAAACAAAACAAAACAAAACAAAACAAAACAAAAAAAAACCTAGTATGTGATGTTTGTAATTTGGAATCTCAGGAAGCCAGACTTGATTTCATCTTTCTTTTGCAAGACAGGCCACCAGAGAATGAGGCTAGTTTTTCTCTCTCATCACTAACGATCAGATATTTCTCAACCTTACAGTGGAATGCAGGCTGGAGAGGGGCTGTGGCGCTCAGAGGGTGAACTTTAAGGGAAGCTTGTTCCAGGAGTGTGGCTCACTGTGTAGTAAAGGAAAGGCGGACAGAGAAGGCTGGTGAAAAATTCGTGAGTTGGCAATGAAACCAGGGCTGGTTACTCTCAGGTTCGGCAGTCCTGTAACAGACCAAATCCTAGTCATTAGAGATCTAGTGATTGGCTGTATGGGGTAGCTTATTTTGTATTTTTATTCAAAATCATAGCATGTATTATTTGCATTTGGATTGCTTCATCGTACTTAAATATTGCACTACAGAGAATGTTTTATCTTAATCAACAGACGAGCTCCTAAAAGGATCATAGCATTTTTTGGAGAAAATTGAGCAAGATAGCTGGGATTGTAGATTCTGGAGTGTAGCTGGTCTGGATTTGGCTCTCTCTCCTTACTTTCTATGCTGTGTGATTTTGGGTAAGTTGGTGATCATCTCTGATTCTCAGCTCCCTCCTCTATTAAAGGGCTTGGTAATGCTTCCCTGATAGTGAAGATGAAATCATGTTTGTGAAATATGTAGTACTAAATATGTAGTGCTAATAAATGAGAGAGATCATTTTTGTTTTACTTTTGTGAATTCTTGAGCGGTGGTGGAATTATTGATAAGAAGGGGATTCTGGTGATTAAAAGGTGAAAAAACAAAAACAACCCAATACTGAACCCCCACAGATTGGATGTTTAATTGGCCTGGCAATAATTTTCTAGGCTGGAGCTAATCCTAGAGAAGTGTGCGACCTCTATGAAACAAAAGATACAGGGTCCCCTGCCCTCTAACAAGCAGAGAGAAAAAATATTTTTAGGATGAATGCAAAAGATAGCATGGCACAACTATAACGATGGCTAATATTTAAGCACCTACCTTGGTCCAGGCGCTGGTCTGTGTGTATGTTCTAAGCACGTGTTGCACGTGTTATCTCATTTGATGATTTGAAATAGGTATTGTGTTTAACCCCAACTTGGAAACTGAGTAAAAAGAGCCTTAGTGAATTGCCCAAATCCATACTGCCATAAGTGACAGAGCCAGGACTAAATTTTTGTGGTTTGGCAACAAAGTCCTCTTTTTCTCTGTTTAATCATTAAGGTGTGTGCCATTTAATTGGCAGCATTTTTTCCTTCTTAGCGGTCCATGAAATAATGGTGCATCTTAAAATTAAGGGTGTCTTTCTTGTAATCAAAGATGGTATAGTGACACCCACACACTCACCACAGAGATTTAATCATGTTGGTTTGCTATGAAGTCCTTTACAATTTTTAAAAAATTAATGTATTTTTTAAGAGATAGGAGTCTTGCTATGTTGCCCAGGTCGGTCTTGAACTCCTAGCTTCAAGCACTCTTCCTGCCTCAGCCTCCAGAGTAGTTTGGATTACAGGCTCCAGTCATGGTGCTTAGCTGGGATCTTTCTTTGTCATGGTTCTATTCTGTCTGTCCTACAAATGAAGCAGGCCTTCTGAAGAGGGGTGGGGAAGCCAGGAAGGATAACAGCAGGTCTGAAATGGTACATTTAGAACTGTTAGAGTGTCTGTTCCTTTCCATATGTAAGGAAACAACAACCTGGTACCACCCCACCTGCTTCGTAGAGGGGCTTCAACAGTGTGTCTCTGCGGTGATTGTGCTGTTTTGTATCGCTTTGTGTTAATTATTCTTCTATGCTCTGGAATAAGATCACCACCTTCAGGTTCCCCTGAAACATGGATCTTTCTACGGATCTAGGAAAGAAGCATGTCCTCCGATAGGCAATGGAAACCCAGAAAGTAGGATAGAGAGAGAAATCCCAGCTTTCTCTGGGTTTTGCTGTCTGGATCTAGATTTAGAGAAGTTTACAATTCAGGGTTGTCCTTGAAGTAGATCCTAAAAGGGACTTCTGCTACAGAGGCAAGCTGACAGCAAGATCCCAGACTGTGACTGATAAGCTGTAATTTTCTAACTGATGACCTAGTATTTAGATCCTTGTCCAGGGGCAGGATAGAGCAACCACTCTGCATTTTTAGGCAGAAAGGGATTCACTACGGGAGGTTAGGGGCTTACAGAATATCCAGAAGACCTGGACACATGGTCTCTAGGTTGGGTCACCAGGATTGATGCTGTAACACTGCAGATCCGTCCTGCCAGGAAAGCTGGTACTTCAGCTACAATCTGTAGGGTGAGGAGTCAAAGGCATACACTGGTCTCTTGACTTCAGGGCATCTTGTAGTGGCTGAATCCAGAAATCAGAAAGCAGCCAATACTGCAACTGCCTCTCAACATCTAGAAGCTGGAATTTGGACAAAAATTTGGACCAAAGCAGAAAAATGCCATGTCTCCGTGACCTGCTTGCTGGCATAGACAGCCACAAAGGATATCGCCTGTGCCTCACCCTACCTTTCCAAACGTGCCAGAGTACATCAATTCTTATCCAGAACCTGATACGCAGGGAATCTGGAAAAGGTAGTTTTATAGCTTTTCCAGACTCTGCCATTTAAGAAAGAACAGAAAAGTAGGGAGTGCTCACTGACTGCCAATCAACCACATCTAACACAGTTAGTTTTGTTTTATCACATGAATGTATTTTCCTTTATTAGCCTTTAGCCTTGAGGAAAGACCTGTTTAACAGCTCAGACCTTAGGTCAGCTGTACCATAGAGTATAAGTGAAACTAATATCTGAGTGGGAGCATCAAATTAGGCAGTGCCGGTCAAGAACTGTGTAGGGTCTAGGATTTTACCCTTCTTCCAAGATGACAAGTTATCCTGCTAGGGTTTCATGGATACTGGGGAGAAAAGACTCTAGGGTCAGAGACAAAGGATATTATTACTTATGGCAAAGTCAGTAGCCAGAGGGTGAGAATGATGCTTGTGCCGGTTCCCCATGCCCCACAAGTCCCACAGGGTGATGCAAAGAGTTCATTATAGATGCCTGTGCACATGATGGGCTGCATCATGGGAGAGGAGCACTGAGCTTAGAGGATACATTGCTTTTCAATAAGCAGAAGCAGCAAGCCTGCTCTTTGCCCAGGGGAAAATATTACCTCATCCCTCCAGGTTGCTGGCTGCAAACACAACTCTAAGAGATGGCCTGGGTAAAGAGTGGTGTGACATTACTACATACACATGCACACACGTACATATACACATATATGTTTTCATCCATGGCTCCTGACGTAACGGTCATCTGTTCTGATGCTGGGGCACTGTAGGCCTTGGAAGCAGGCCTCGGGAAACACAATCTCTTTCTGACCTTCCCCTGTTCTCTCTTCACCTGCCCAGGGAAGTCTTCCTTCCTTCCTTCTTCCTTCCTTCTTCCTTCCTTCCTTCCTTCCTTCCTTCCTTCCTTCCTTCCTTCCTTCCTTCCTTCCTTCCTTCTTTCCTTCCTTCCTTCCTTTCTCTCTCTTTCTCTCTTTCTCTCTCTCTCTTTCCTTTCTTTCTTTCGATGGAGTTTCGCTCTTGTTGCCCAGGCTGGAGTGCAGTGGCATGACCTCGGCTTTCTCTCTCTCTTTCCTTCTTTCCTTCCTTCCTTCCTTCCTTCCTTCCTTCCTTCCTTCCTTCCTTCCTTCCTTCCTTCCTTCCTTCCTTCCTTCCTTCCTTCCTTCCTTCCTTCCTTCCTTCCTTTTGACAGAGTTTCGCTCTTGTTGCCCAGGCTGGAGTGCAGTGGCATGATCTCGGCTCACTGCAACCTCCGATTGCCGGGCTCAAGTGATTCTCCTGCCTTAGCCCCCCAAGTACCTGGGATTATAGGCATGTGCTACCACACCCGGCTAATATTGTATTTTTAGTAGAGACGGGGTTTCTCCATGTTGGTCAGGCTGGTCTCAAACTCCCGGTCTCAGGTGATCGCCCGCCTCGGCCTCCCAAAGTGCTGGGATTACAGGCGTGAGCCGCTGCTCCCGGCCCCAAGGCAGTCTTTCTGATTGGAGGTCATAAGACCCTCATCTCAGAGACAGTCCTGCCACATGCCCTGAAGGAACAAATGCAGCACAGAGAGGCCAAGGAGAATATGGACAGACAGGCCTTCCTGGGTTTCCCCACTCAGTCTATCAGTATTAGATCATCTGCTTTTTGTCTAGTCACCGTCTGATGTGGTTGTCTTCAGTCATGTCTATCCAAGGAAGTCTTCAAAAAAGGCCCAGGAGGACAGGGTTCAGAGAGCTTCTGGGACAGCTGAACACGTGGAGGTTTCCGAGGGGTGGTGGACCTAGAGCAAGTATGGCAGTTCTGTGCGCCTCCCCACATACCTCCCCCTGTGCGCCTCTTCATCTGTGTTCTTTCTGATATCCTTTGTATTAAACTGGTAAACGTAAGTGTTTCTCTGAGTTCTGTGAGCCTGTCCAGCAAATTAATCAAACCCAAAAAGGGGTTGTGGGAATACCAAATTGAAGCTAGTTGGTCAGACGTTTCAGAGGCCCAGGCTCAATGCTGGTGTCTACGGGATAGAGGAGGCAGTTTTGTGGGACTCAGCCCTCAACGTGTGGGATCTGATGCTGTCTTGAGGTAGATGGTGTCAGAACAGACTTGAATTGGAGGACGCCCAGCTGGTGTCTGCTGCAGAACTGATTGCTTATTTGTTGGTGCAGACTCCCCGCCAACATCTGGTCACAGAAGTCTTCTGTGTTGATTGTTGTGGTATGAGAGCAGAGGACAACGCAGTTTGAGTTTTTCCGCATTCAGAAGTGGTTAGGGCTTTGCGTTCTAGGTGCACCCAAGAAAAACATGTAGAGATGCTCACAGCCCATGGAGGACTGCCTCTCTCCTAACCTGCTTCCTTCCCCTTCCCATCCGACCTCTTTCTTTTCCAGGCCAAGGTGGCAGTGGTGGTAATTATGAAACATCTTTCAAGGGAACATGATTTTTTTTTAGACAACTGTCTCCTCTTCACAGGGAAGTTTCCCTCCATTACTAGCCTTGGAGTATCTGGCTTAATTATTATTATTATTATTATTTTTGAGATGGAGTTTCATTCTTGTTACCCAGGCTGGAGTGCAATGGTGCAATCTCGGCTCACCACGACCTCCGCCTCCCCGGTTCAAGCGATTCTCCTGCCTCAGCCTCCCGAGTAGGATTACAGGCATGTGCTACCATGCCTAGCTAATTTTGTATTTTTAGTAGAGACGGGGTTTCTCCATGTTGGTCAGGCTGGTCTCAAACTCCCGAACTCAGGTGATCTGCCTGCCTCAGCCTCCCAAAGTGTTGGGATTACAGGCGTGAGCCACTGCATCCAGCCTGGCTTAATTATTTTTTGTTGTTGTTGGTTTTTGTTTGTTTATTTTTTGAGACAGAGTCTTGCTCTGTTGCCCAGGCTGGAGTGCAGTGGTGCAATCACAGCCTACTGCAGCCTCTACCTCCTGGGCTTAAGTGATCCTTTTGCCTCAGCCTCCTGAGTTGCTGAGACCACAGGCACATGCCACCATGCCTGGCTATTTAAACATTTTTTAGTAGAAATGTGTTCTCAAGGGATCCTCCCATCTCAGCCTCTTAAAGTGCTGGGGTTACAGATGTGAGCCACAGTACTCAGCTAATCTGGCTTAATTATATTAAGGGAGGTGGCAGTTTCTTTACAGGGAGCCAAGCCTCCAGGTGTTCATGGAACTGTGGTTTCCTGCGGTGTGGGACTTGCAGTGCTAAGTCTCTTTGGACACAGCTGGTCACTATACTCCTTTAGCACTTGCAGGGCCCTCAAGCCACCAGGGTTGGAGTGATGGCCTGCATTCATTGTACCCCAGGGCCAGATCTGTTCCTCCTCAGGTTTTATCCAACCTGAAATTCACTTCTAAGGAAGGGTATACATGCCAAGTCCTATTAAGGGGCTACCTTAAAGATCCAGTGTGTTTCCTGTTAAACAACCAACACCTAATTCAATTATGGTACTGGCAACTATGTATTATGTTTTGCACCTACAAAATATTCTGAACCAAAAACTCGGTTCTTGTTGTATCTGGGAGACCTCTGAAGTGAACCTTCTTTAAGAAGGAAGGGAAGGGCGGTGGGAAAAGGCTCTCTTCAGTTTTCTTCTGCCCATTCTCCAGGACGGCCAGATTTTAAACCTGTAGACTGCTCTGGAAATTCCAAAGGCTACATACTTGTTATAAGAAGATCAGAAAAGAAGTCATTTATGTACAAATTTGATGGACTTGGAAGAAGTAAACGTTAAGTCTGAAAGTTTGAAGAGGGTTTACAGTCACATGCTTCCTCTCCCAAAATGTCAAACAAGGCAGGCATTCTGGTCAAACTAACTGTAAACATTGAGTGAAATAAGGGTAGTAAACACTATCTTAGGGGTAGTGGAACCCCATGATATGAGTCCGTTTCTTTGTATTAATCAGACAATTAGGGCTAATGAGGCGTGCTAGTCTTTTTCAAAGTCATAGTTAATTGGGAAAGATCAAGCAAAAGAAATGCTTCTTGCTGAATGTTTTTTTCTTGTTTCATATGTGAGTAAAATCAGACCTTTTAAAATTTTGTCTTTTTTAAAGTCATATTTAACTGGGAACGATAAAGCAAAAGAAATGCTTCTTGCTGAATGTTTTCTTCTTGTTTCTTATGTGAGTAAAATCGGAACTTCAAAAATTTTGTCTGTAAATCATGACCTTTCTATTAGTGGCAATAAAAAAATCCATAGGTTCTTAGAGTTGCATCTACTTTAACTATGGTAATTGACCATGAATAAAGACAGTGTGTTTCAGGGGCATGATTGCTTGATTTTTCAAGTAGGGAAGTCCTGCGATGGCACCTGATGCATCACATTGAATTTACTGATATCTGGAGCTGAGACTGAAATGAGAGAATGGGGCACAGAGCCTGGAAGGAGGTAATAGGAGGTAGGTTGATTCTGTTTGGATTTAGAATGAGCTCAGAAGAGTATTTAGGTTCAGGAAGTGCCACATATCTTTGCCCACTTTATCAGCAGAAGACTAAAATCTGGGCAGGGTGGCAGCAGTCCTATTGCCTGCTTGTAGAAAAGTGACTGGGCCTGATGGTGATCTCAAGAGAAGGAGACAATGGCAGGGAATGAAGAAATGCCTCGGTTGATAGGTCAGTCTTGCAGCTGCCAGAAGATTGATTCTGTCTCAGCATGGACTTCAAGTACACACTGAGTGTTCTTTACTGTCAGCTGGCCTTAATTGTTCTCTAAGGATCGCTGTAGATAAGATGGTTGTTGGACTAAAGGGAGATAATCAGCAGAATCAAGGTGCATTGATGAGTCAGGATGCTGTTCAATGACAGGAGAGAGAGAAGAGAGTCAGGGTTAAGAGGTTAAGTAAGAACATAGTCTTTTGGAGCACATTGGTTCATATTGTCTACAGACTAGCTGTGTGCCTATATAAAGTTACTTAACCTCTCTACACTTGTCACATCTGTGAAATGGTGACAATGCTTTCATTGGGTAAGGCCAAGGGCCAATGGAGGGGCCTCGACTTGGCAGCAGTGGCCAGCATTGTCACTGGTACTTGTGAGCAGCCTCCTTTCCTCCATTAGAGCATTATCCTACTCTGTCAGTGGTCACCAGTGCCCTCAGATACTCTTTTTTTTTTTTTTTTCAGTTATCATCCTGTTTGTCTTCCCTGCAGTCTGTGCACATCTGACACTTCCCTTCTTACAGTTGTCTGCTCTTTTGGCTTTTCTGATGCGTCCCATACCTCTCTGACCTTGCTTCCAGTCTCCTTCCTTTGGCTGTTCCCTCTTCTCCTAGATCTCTTCACAATTTGGATGATCTTCCCTATTCATTCCACCCTTTCTTGTGCCACCTTTGGGCTGATGACTACTGGTCAATATTCCTAGTCCAAATCTCCTGTGTGTCCAATGGCTTATGGGACATGTACACCGGGATGTCCCCCAAACATTTCAAACTCAACACATGTAGATGAGAACCATCTTTCCCCTCAAGCATGTTTCTCCCCCTGTGCTTTTATTGGCTGTCAGGCACCTAGTCACCCAACTTGGTGCTAGAAACTTGGGAGTCATCCTACCGTGGCCCGTTTTCTCCTCTTGCAGATTGCATCAGCTGCCCAGTTCCCTCCTCTCCATGCCCTCTGCCAATGCCTCATAACATTTTGCTTTCAGACTGCCTCTCAACCCACTTCTGTGCCTGCAGTGTGGCTTCACATCTGTCTACCTGTCACTGCCAATGCCAGCTCTCTGGTGAGGAAGTCGGAACATCACTGCCTCCACAGTATTGACAGTACACAACTTAGGAAACCCGTGGTGTCCTTTCCTACTCAGCCACTCTTGCAGTCTGGTCCTCTGCCCCATCCCTGCAATCTTCCCGGCAGCTCATCTACCTATTGACCGGCAGCACCATGCCCCGGTGCCTCTCTTCTTCCTGCTGCGTGGAAATGAAGGCTAATGGATACTGGCTTCTCCAGTAGCAGGCTGCATAGAATGTACCACGTTGTTTTAAGCCATTTACATGAGTATTTTCCCCACAAGTCAGAGGTTTCTTCCTACCAAATATCTTGTGGTGTTTATCTTTGGTCCCAGAACCTACTATGGTGAATGAGACATGGTGGGTGCACAAGGCACGGAATAAACACTCAGAAATGATTTATTTATTCAGAGTGGGCTGTCAGCCTCAGCCGCTGACTTTTCTAGAGACCGGCCCCCTCGGGGCTTCAGCGCTCCTCGGCCCCCGCGGCTGCGCAGGTGAAGGGCAGCGGGGTGGCTGGCTGTGGGAGGGCTGGGCTGGGTGGCTGCCCTCGCGCCTGCGCCCTCGGCTGCTCCTCTCCGGGCGCGTCTCTGTGCGCGTGTGTCTGTTTGGAGCCGAGGAGAGGCTTGGGTGACAGGCGAGGGGTGGGGGGAAGAGTTCAGTCTGAGTCACAGCCTCATTCACTGATTTCTCTTCGGCTGGACCGAGGCTGCCTCCCCACGCGGCTCCCAACTATTCCCGTAGCTCAGTGCCCCCCTCCCGCCGCTCCACTCAGCCAGGCAGACAGACTGACAGACTCGCTAGTGAGTAGCCGCGGCTTGAGCGCCCGGGCAGCGCGGCGGGCTGTCGGCGGCTGTCTTGTCCTCCCACGGGTTGTGTGTGTGTGTGTATGTGTGTGTGTGTGTGTGTATGCGTGTGTGTGGAGGGTGTGCGTGTGTGTGATGTGCGCGCAGGGGGTGTCCCTGGGATTCCACGCCTGCTCAAGAGCTCCCTGCTGGGATCCGCGTGTCCATCCGAGTCTGCGCTGCTGTGAGGGCGCTCGCCCAGGCAGGGGGTTCGGACGCCCCCAGCGCGCGGCGAGAGTTTGCTGGGATTCCCCGGCTCCTCAGGCAGCGGCTGGTGGGGTTCCCCGGGAAGGCGCCTGGGCAAGGCAGCGGCGGGGAAGCCCGGGATTGTGAGTGGCTGGCAGGCCGGGAATCTGGGAGAGGGTTTGGCCCAGCACAGCCGAGGGAGATGCCGGAGAGGCCACCCTTGGCCGCCCAGCCTCTCTGCCTTTCTCCCTTGCCCTTCCTGTTTTCTTTTCTCAGCAGCATCACAAAGGCGCGCCGCAAAATGAAACCCAGTGTAGTGAAGCTCGGCTCTCTTCCACCTGGTGCATATTCTGACCCCCGTCCTCGCCCCAGGCTGGAGGAGTGGAGTGGGGGTCCCCAAGATTAGGGGCGGGGGCTTACCCCGGGGGCACACCTGTTTTCAATTCTCGCTGAATTCAAGCTGGGTGCGGGATCGCGAGAGCGGTTCCAACACGCCAGGGTGTGTGTGTCTGTGTGTGTGCGTGTGTGTGTGACCGCGCACGCGCGCACGCTCCCCAGGCCCACGCTCGCGGGGTGCGCTCAGTCAATAGCACACCTCCCCGCCGGCCGGCGTGCGCCCAGCCGGCTCCGTGGGCTCCTCGCGCGCGCTCTGACAGCGTGCCGGGATCTCTTTGTTTGGTTGTGGCTTCCCTAGCTCTCGGCAAAGCAGACGGATTTTCGGTTTCGTTTGATACAGCGCTCTGGGACTTAGTGCGGTCCACAGCCTCGAATGCCCCTGGTATTTGTAATTGAAGAGTTCTTTCGGGCAGGGGGTTATTTTTGGTGTTGGGAATAAAGAGGCAAGCATGTTGACCTTTTTGCTGCTGCTTTCGGCTTTGAATGCGTGTCTCTGGTGGAGCAGATTCAAATCTAGTCGCGCACACGTGCCAGCGCACACCAGTGTGCACACACATTTCTACACACGTAGTTTACCTCCACCCTCTTTTTTCCTTTTATAAAAAATTGGGACAGGGAATACATTGTGTGTCTGTGAAAAAGTTTCCTTTGTTCTTTTGGGCATTTTCTATTTTGAGTAATGGAGTAGGAGTACGAAAAGGTTGCAATTAGTTCACCCGAATAAAAGACACTGCCTCTGAGTCAGAGCTGCCAGGTTGATAATTATTAACATATAAAAGCAAACGCAATGTTTAAGGCAAAAGGGGCGGGGCGGGGGCAGGTCCGCGGCAGACAATGAGGTAGAGTCTCCGCCGACCGCCTGCTGCTTATTGTTCCCGGACTAGAGACTGCAACCGGCTGCTGCCTAGTCCTTCGGGGCTCCGCTCCCGGCTCACTCCTCCGTTCCTCTAGGGACCGTTCAGGGTCGCCCAACGCCGGTCCCCGGGGCGCTGGGACGCTAGCCCCAAGTCGCAGCTGCTCTTCGCTGACCGCCCTCTCTCTGCCTTGCAGGTTGGCAGCTTCACTCCCGAGGGTGCCGCGAGCCCACGCAGCGAGGACCCGGTACCCCTGGCGCAGCGAGGTGGGATGCGGTGCGGACAGCAGCGCTAAGTGCCCCCCACGCCCTGCGCGGGGTGCACTCGCTCCTGGCCGCGGGCCGAGTGGCGGCGGCGGCGGAGGGGATGAGCCCAGGACGCGCGAGACGCCTGCCTCAAGCTACCTCCCGGAGAGGGACGCCGAGCAGGGCTCATCGCAGGACCGCGCGGACCCCTGGCCCCGGTGGCACGCGGCTGCGGAGCCTTGGAGTCTCATCTGTGATCAGCATGCACTGGGCGCCTTCCAGCTGGTGAGGATGCCCTGCTGCGCGGCCCTGCGCCCCCAGCCCCAGTCCCAGGTGGGCAAGACTGAGTGGGCCCGGCTTCGGCCCCTCGTGCCGGTGGATGAAACGTGCCAGAGTGCTTGGGTGCCATCAGCTATCGAATCTGAATTGTAA
Source organism: Macaca nemestrina (assembly GCF_043159975.1). NCBI lineage: Eukaryota > Metazoa > Chordata > Mammalia > Primates > Cercopithecidae > Macaca > Macaca nemestrina. Next base: position 75,506,003 of record NC_092132.1, read on the forward strand.
GAGCCATGGACGAAGGCACTGGACTGCAGCCCGGGCCGGGAGAGCAGCTGGAGGCGCCGGCTACCACAGGAGCTGTCCAAGAGAGGTGCGAGCCAGAGACCTTCAGGTCTAAGAGTTTACCGGTCCTCAGCAGCGCCTCCTGCCGGCCGATCCTCAGTCCCACTAATGAAGACGCCAAGCCGGCCTTTGGCTGTGCGGATTCTTCTGGCCACGAGGACTTGAAGCAAGGTCCGAACCAGTTGGCCCCCAGTCCCTCTGCCCCGTCCACTTCGGCGGGGCTCGGGGACTGTAACCACAGGGTGGACCTCAGCAAAACTTTCTCGGTGTCCTCCGCCCTGGCCACGCTCCAGGAGAGAAGGTGCCTCTACGTGGTCCTCACGGATTCCCGTTGCTTCCTGGTATGCATGTGCTTTCTGACCTTCATCCAGGCGTTGATGGTCTCTGGGTACTTGAGCAGCGTAATTACCACCATTGAAAGGCGCTACAGTCTGAAGAGTTCCGAGTCAGGGCTGCTGGTCAGCTGCTTCGACATCGGGAACCTGGTGGTGGTGGTGTTCGTCAGCTACTTCGGCGGCCGGGGTCGGCGGCCCCTGTGGCTGGCCGTGGGTGGACTCCTCATCGCCTTCGGGGCAGCCCTCTTCGCCTTACCTCACTTCATCTCGCCCCCCTACCAGATCCAAGAGTTGAACGCCTCGGCCCCCAACGACGGCCTGTGTCAGGGTGGCAACTCCACCGCCACTTTGGAGCCTCCGGCCTGTCCGAAGGACTCGGGAGGAAATAATCACTGGGTCTATGTGGCTTTATTCATTTGCGCGCAGATTCTCATTGGAATGGGCTCCACACCTATTTACACCCTGGGACCAACCTACTTAGATGACAATGTCAAGAAAGAGAACTCCTCTTTGTACCTAGGTAAGACTTTCCTGTTCTCTCAGATATGTTTCACTCACACCGAAACTTACTTTCCTTATACAAATCAAAAGGAAGCATTTTCTTTCACATTTTCATGTGTATTATAGGTTAAAGTTCACTTTATTTTATGTTTTAGCCTTGCTGTGGTGTGTTTTCAGTTTGGGAGAGAATCAGTTAGTTGAGAGTTCTTGAAACTAATTTTCAGACTTATACTTCATGTTTGTCTTTTCCCAAGTAACATAAACTTTAAACTGTGGGGTGATGCTTCTCTCTGTTGCTACCTACCTATGGAAAAGCTCCAATTTGTCAAGTTTATGTTCTAATACACTTGTTGAGGAAGCAATAGCAGTACCTCGTGTGTAAAGTTTTGAATGATTTTCTGCTTCTTTCTGCTGTTGCTTCTGATTTCTGTCCAGAGCAGCAGGGATGGTGGCGTGGCCAGACTACATACATCATGCTTTATTGCCTTTATACCTGTATTTCTTTTTCTTTCTTTTCTTTTCTTTTCTTTTCTTTTCTCTTCTCTTCTCTTCTCTTCTCTTCTCTTCTCTTCTCTTCTCTTCTCTTCTCTTCTCTTCTCTTTTCTTTCTTTCTTTCTTTCTTCCTTCCTTCCTTCCTTCCTTCCTTCCTTCCTTCCTTCCTTCCTTCCTTCCTTCCTTCCTTCCTTCCTTCCTTCCTTCCTTCCTTTCAAGATGGAGTCTCTCTGTCACCCAGGCTGGAGTGCAATGGCATGATCTCGGCTCACTGCAACCTCTGCCTCCCGGGTTCAAGCGATTCTCCTGCCTCAGCCTCCTGAGTAGCTGGGATCAGAGGTACCCATCATGCCTGGCTGATTTTTGTATTTTTGTAGAGATAGGGTTTCACCATGTTGGTCAGGCTGGTCATGAACTCTTGACTTCAGGTGATCCACCCTCCTTGGTCTCCCAAAGCACTGGGATTCATACCTGTTTTTTTTTTTTTTTTTTAAAATGTGTCACCTGCACCACTGTCTAAAAACAACAACAAAAATTTTAATACTGTCAAATGACTGGCTTATCTTTATGAAGAAGCAACACCACAGGTTATAAGGTTTATCCAAAGCAGTTTTTATTGCTGTCAAAAACCCTCAATTGTATGAACTTGGGAGAAGAATCCATTCCTATTTTTCTGAAAAGCTGTGGCTCTGGGATTTGTTGTGTTGACTTGCATAAGTCAGCATCAGTGGCCAGGGTGCTTGAGTTAAGTACAGGGGGCTCCTGTTAGGCCAGGCAGCAGTTGCGGAGGGTATGAAAATTTATATTCTAGACATTCGAGGTTGTCAGCACTTCCCTGTAGTAGCTGGTTCTTCAAAACTGAACTTCCAAGGGATGGGTTTAAACCCCTAAGAAGGATCAGTGGCTGTCATACCAGATGAGATTTTTGTTTTTCTGTTTCTCTATTGGAGTGCAAACTAAACAAGCTAAAGCATTTTACTTTACTGAAAAAAACTGAAATGGAAGCCGGGTGTTGTGGTGTGTGCCTGTAGTCCAAGCTACTGAGGAGGCTGAGGCAGGAGGACTACTTGAACCCAGGGGCGTGAGACCAGCCTGGGAAACATAGTGAGACTCCATCTCCTAAAAAAATTAAAATGGTAAATAAACAAATACTAGCTATATTTAGCAGTTTATTAGCGATGTGCTGATAGGACCCTTGATTTGGGAATAGTGAGATTTCAAAGGACAGTGTAAATGATATCCAATATAAGAGGACTATGCTTTGTCCTCGGTATAGTTACTGTCCCCAAAAGCTGTTATAGAGGGGTGTTTGAGTCCTCAGTAATCCCCACTAACTGGGTCAGAAATGGGTCCGAAAAAGAGTTTTATAACTTATTTTTATCGCTACCTGCAAGAGAAAGGATTTTCCTTTCTGGGTAGAGAAGAATAGCTTGCTTATTACCTGCCTTCGCTTATTACCTTGCCTTCGTGTTTTCTAACATTTATTAAGACAAAATTTTAAACACACAGAAAAGTTGAAACAATAGTACAATAAGCACCAGTATACCTACCATGTAGACCCAATGATTGTTTATTTTGTCATGCTTGCTTTATCAACCTGTGCGTGAGTATATGTATGTATAGAAATATATTTTGGGGGATGGGAGGCTAAGCCCTCTAAAAGTAATTGCAGACACTGCTAGGGCATCTTCTAAAAATGAGGGTGTTCTTTTACATAACTGAAGGAACATCGACATCCTAAGAAAGTTCATAATCATTCCCTAATATCATTAAATATTCAGGCCCATTCAAATTTCCTCAATTGTCCTCTGAAAGTCTTTTATATTGATTGATTGATTGATTGAGACAGAGTCTTTCTTTCACCCAGGCTGGACTGCAGTGGCACAATCTCAGCTCACTGCAACTTCTGCCTCCCAGACTCAAGCAATCCTCCCACTTCAGCCTCTCAAGTAGCTGGGACTATAGACCAGTGCCACCATGCCCAGCTAATTTTTTGTGAAGACACAGTTTCATCATGTTTCCCAGGCTAATAATAATTTTTTTTAAATGAGGAACTAATCAAGATTCATTCATGCATTGCATTTGGCTGTTAGCCACTTTAGCCTTCTATAATCCAGAACTGTGCCTCAGCATTTTTCTTTTTCCATGGCATAGACTTTTTGAAGGGGCAAGGCTAATGTTCCACATTCTAGATGATCATTTCCTCATGGTGTGACTTACCTTGATCCTCCATTCCCTATATTTCTTGTATACTAGAAGATCAATCTAGAGGCTTGATTAAATTCAGACAAAATATTTTTGGTCTGACTATGTCAGAGGCAATGCTGGGTGTTTTATATTACATGCACCTTGCTGTTCACTAGTGATGTTACGTTTAATCATTTGGTTGAGTGAGTGATTGGTGTCTTTCCACTGTACAGATTCATTTATCACTTTGAAAATAGTAATCAATCTGTAGAGTGATACCTGGACTCCGTGTAAATGCCCCAGTTGTTTTTCATATTCTTGCTGCTCTTTGCCTCTATTTACTTTGAAAACTTGGATCTCCCTTTCATCCCATTTTCGGTAGCATCAATGCAGACTTACTTTGTCAAAATCACAGGCAGAACCCTATCCAAAGGGAGAACATCCACTAACAACAGCCCTGAGATTTAACTTTTCTGGTAGTGGTTGCCCATCAAGAAGAAAAATAGCAAGTGCATATGAAGTGCATAGTCCGTGCTAGGCACTCTGCTAGTTTTGGGAAGACCAGAAGTGAGACACAGTCTCAGCATTTGAGGTGTTTTTAGTGTAAAACAATATTGCCAGTGCAAGGTAGGAGTGTAAAGTGATGTGTGCAAGGGAAGGAAAGGAATAGAAAGAGTATTCACTTTTTTCCCTCCTTCTTTTCTTTTTCTTTCTTTCTTTCTTTCTTTTTTTTTTTTTTTTTTTTGAGACGGAGTCTCTCTCTTTTTTTTTTTTTGAGATGGAATCTTGCTCTGTCACCCAGGCCGGAGTGCAGTGGCGCGATCTTGGCTCACTGCAGCTCCACCTCCTGGGTTCACGCCATTCTCCTGCCTCAGCCTCCTGAGTAGCTGGGACTACAGGCGCCCACCACCACGCCCGGCTAATTTTTTTTGTATTCTTAGTAGAGACGGAGTTTCACCATGTTAGCCAGGATCGTCTCATCTCCTGATTTTGTGATCCACCCACTTCAGCCTCCCAAAGTGCTGGAATTACAGGCGTGAGCCACCTCGCCTGGCCCTTTTCTTTTTTAAAGATATTGATTAAATTGCTTTTTTTTTTTGAAAAAATTGATGAATGCAAACTGCATTAGGACACATCCCTTAAGAAACCTAGGAGAATTCTGCTTTCTATTAAATGGATCTCAGTAGGAGCTACAGTAGTTTGAGAATCAGAAATCTTACATATATTATTTCACTTAATGTTCTCAATGACCTTAACGAGATGGAGATTATTTTCCCTATGCTACAGATGAGGAAACAGGCTCAGAGAGTTTAAGTGATTTACTAAGGGCCTCAACCCCATGCCTTGCTGACCCCGGGGCCCTTGAGCTTCCTTCTACAGTGCATGGCTCTTTGGCAAGAAGCCCTGAGAACCAACTGAAACCAAAGGATGTGGCACGTTCAGCAGAGTTTTCCAACAGCGCAGAATGCAGAATGCAGAATTGCCTTAAAGTCATCAAAACATGATCAAAATAAGATTATTCCCTAAACCTTTTAAAGTAGGTTTGATAGACTACCTCTGTACAAATTAGAGACCATTGTACCCTTAGAACGTGAGCAGTGTTGACCAGTTAAGATGTGAGACATTTCCCAATAAATAACAGGTTAAAATCTTTCTTATTTTTCACAAAGGTGTTCTTCTGTATTACATTTTTCACCACCCACCCCTTTCTTAATCTTCCTGTCCGTCTTTCTGACTTCTCATTATAACCTCAGAGGAAAGAAAAAAAATCAGGTAGTAGGTTAGTAATTATGAGCAGAAACAAATATCTGCAGCAACGTACAAACCATTGAAATGGAATGTAATTGTATATCTTAATCTTTTGAAATTCTATGTTAACATTCTGGCAGTTTTAACTGTAGAAGAGATGTGGTCACAGATGAGATACAGCAGTATTTAAAACCACTAAATGCCTTAGCTTCTGCAAGGAGAGAGGCTTAGTATTGACTAGGAGCATAGAGAAAGCTTTGTAGGTTAGCAACTAGACCATAATTTGTAATTGTATCTTACATATAAGGAGAGAGAGAAAATGTGATTCTTTGGGGGCAAGAAATTTGTGATTTGACAGGGAAAAGAGTAAGAATGGCGAACCAGGTAGGAAAAGGAAGAAAAGGATGCATTTCTAGAAGACAAAGCCACAACTCTGATTGGGTGATATTCAGGATCAATAATGATTGGCATGGTTCAGCCATCAGTTAAGCAGGGTGGGTGCTGGCTCTTCCACCTCCCTGGTGTGTCCCATTAACTGCCAGCCCTGACTTCACATGACAGAGAAGACAGGGGCTAGAACTGGCCCTGTGCCTTAGAAAGAGCACCAGATAAAGAGGCAAAAAAATTGTATTTTAGTCCCTCTCTACCAACAACTGGTCATGGGACTTCAGACAAACCCCTTGGCTTCTCCCAGCCTCTGTTTCCACGTGGGGATTAGCACATTTGTTTCTCTCGCTGTAACATTTTGAAGACCAAGTGGGATTCTGTGTGTGCAAGTGTTCTGCAAACTGTAAGGGACGGTGCTCTGACAAAGTAGAATTCAAACTTATCCTAGGTGTGGGCAGAGAGTGGAGTGAGAGAGTTTGCTCTTTCCAAGTATGAAAACCTTTAAACATATCTTTTCTATAATTGGAAAAAAGAAAAGAGACATTGCATGGGAAACTAAAACATTGTATAGGAGAGCACTCCTGGGAAACATTAAACAGGAACATTTTGATCAGTGTTTTAGTAACGTTATAACCTGATTAATTAAATTTTCTCAGGACTCAAGGTTTTATCATGAGAACTTTCTGCATGCCAACATTTGATGATCATCTTTCTTTAATATATGAACATTTAAGTAATGCATATTTGCACCTAGTATAACACATAAAAGCTCCTTTGAAGTTTGAGGGGCTTGTGGTGTGCCATTTCACCACTGTGGGTCTACATTTGTCCACGTGGACTATGGCAGGATGTATGGTGAACAAGGACAGGTCCCAGGACATACTTGGAAGTAATTATTATAGCTTTTAGTTTTTATTTTCTATTTGATTTGATTTGATTTGATTTTACTTTATTTTATTTTAAGATAGAGTCTTGCTCTGTTCTCCCAGGCTGGAGTGCAATGGCACTATCATGCCTAACTGCAAACTCTGCTTCTCTGGTTCAAGTGATTCTCCTGCCTCAGACTCCCGAGTAGCTGGGATTACAGGCGCCCGCCACCACGCCTCGCTAAGTTTTATATTTTTAGTGGAGACGGGTTTTGCCACGTTGCCCAGGCTGGTCTCCAGCTCCTGGCCACAGTTGACCCACCCACCTTGGAGTCCCAAAATGCTGGGATTATGGGCATGAGCCACTGCACCTGGCCATATTGTTTTTCTTTTCTTTTCTTTCTTTCTTTCTTTTTTTTTTTTTCAGGGTCTCACTCTATTGCCCAGGCTGGAGTGCAGTGCTGTAATTATGGCTCACTATAGCCTCAAGTTCCCTGGGCTCAGCCTCTCACCTGGATATTCCTCCCACCTCAGCCTCCCTGAGTAGGTGGGACTACATGTGTGCACCACCATGCGTGGCTAATTTTTGTATTTTTGTAAATATGGGGTTTTGCTATGTTGCCCAGGCTGATCTTGAACTCCTGGCCTCAAGTGATCTGCCCTCCTCAGCCTCCCAAAGTGCTGGGATTACAGGCATGAGTCACTGCCCCTGGCCTATTCTGGCCCTTCTCCTTCTCCTTCTCTTTCTCCTTCTCCTGCTCCTCCTCCTCCTCCTCCTCTTTCTTCCTCTTCCTCTTCTTCATTCTCTTCCTGTGCTTCTTCAGTTTTCAAATTTTATTTTATTTTTTGAGACGGAGTCTCATTTTGTCACCCCGGCTGGAGTACAGTGGGCTGATCTCAGCTCACTGCAACCTCCGCCTCCCGGGTTCAAACGAGTCTCCTGCCTCAGCTTCCCGAGTAGCTGGGATTACAGGGGTGTGCCACCATGCCCAGCTAATTTTTTTTTAAACATTTCTTTTTTTTTTTTTTTTTTTTTGAGACAGAGTCTAGCTGTGTCGCCCAGGCTGGAGTGCAGTGGCCGGACCTCAGCTCACTGCAAGCTCTGCCTCCCGGGTTCACGCCATTCTCCTGCCTCAGCCTCCCGAGTAGCTGGGACTACAGGCGCCCGCCACCTCGCTCAGCTAGTTTTTTATGTATTTTTAGTAGAGACGGGGTTTCACCGTGTTCGCCAGGATGGTCTCGATCTCCTGACCTTGTGATCCGCCCGTCTCGGCCTCCCAAAGTGCTGGGATTACAGGCTTGAGCCACGAGTGAGCTTCAAATTAGTTGAATTGTATTTCTTCAAGATTTTATGGTAATATAAACATTATATATGTGTATATAAGTCAATATACACATATATGATTTTAATATATGTATATATATATTGCTCTTTTGATTTTTTTCTCTGAATATGAGAAATATTGCATGGAAAAATCTTTTTTTTAACTTTATTAATTTTTTTAAATGCTTTTTTTGTAGAGACAAGGTCTCGTTATGTTGCTCAGACTGGTCTAGAACTCCTGACCACAGCAATCCTCTTCCCTGAGCTCCTAAAGTGCTGGCATTACAAGTGTGAGCCACTGTGACCAGCCTATGGAACAATCTTGGTCAGTATTTCCGCAATGTTATATAGAGCAATCTACAGATCAATATCTATATAAATTTATTTGTAGTGATATATACAATGAAAGATACATATATGTATCTTTCAGTTCAGTGTTCTCTGGAACCATATAACCATGTGTACCAGTGATTTGACAAGTTAGGGGCTTCTTTGTCTTGAGTTAGAAGCCAGCTGGGGTGGGCAGTCAGGGGCTGGTACAGCCTTGAGTGCTGCCAGGTCCCTCCTCTCTTCCTCCTGGGCTGTTCTTAGTGACGACTGCTGTGTCTCAGGTATCACACATCTGTTCCCACAGAAGGGAAAAGTGGAGGAGGTAGTACCTGCTTCCTCTAGAGGATGTCCTATCAGCCAAACGGAGTCCCCTGGCCTATTCCAGTTAACATGATTTTGAGAAGGTAGATTTTAGATTTTCCAGGCTATATGGGAGAGGAAGACAGGTGAGAGGAGGGTGGAGTGAGTGCTGAATGGCTCCCGTCATATCGACCACACCAGTCATGCTCACACGGTTGCCCTAGTAGGCAGAAAATTCAGAACTGTTTTTTTTTGGTTTTGTTTTGTTTTTGAGGTGGAGTCTTGCTCTGTCACCCAGGCTGGAGTTCAGTAGCACAATCTTGGCTGACCGCAACCTCCACCTCCCGGATTCAAGTGATTCTCCTGCCTCAGTCTCCCCGAGTATTTGGGACTACAAGTGCCTGCCACCATGCCTGGCTAATTTTTGTATTTTTAGTAGAGACTGGGTTTCGCCATGTTGGCCAGGATGGTCTCCAACTCCTGACCTCAGGTGATCTGCCCGCCTCGGCTTCCCAAAGTGCTAGGATTACAGGCATGAGCCACTGCTCCTGGCCCAGAACTGTTTTTTCCTGACCAGTATTAGCAAGTATCCTAAGCACCGTGTAGCGTTAGTTTTTCTGATTCTTCTGGTTGGGATTTTAAAGACGCTCAGTAAATAGCACCTCTTTCCCCACCTTGATTTCTGACTTAATCAAGAAATATGACAAAGGGAGCACAAGGAGGCCAAAATACCACTTTTAAAACTGATAGAAGTGACGTTGCAGAATATAGCTCATATCTTTGTGCAAGTGGACTTCTAATAAGAGCAGAAATAAATAGGCTCGTCCATCTAGCCATGGGCAATGCTGGACCCAAGCAGTGTGGCTGCCTGGGGTCTCCCATGTGGAGTAGGGGGTGGCGGTGGTGTCTAGGTGGGACTTATGCCAGGAAGGAGCAGGATTAAAGTTTCACTCCCTGCGTGCATACTTACTCCCAAGAGGCAAAAAAGAGGAGCTGCGCTGAGCATGCCTGGTTTATTTCAAATTCATCAGTCACATTAACCCCTTTCTCCCTTCCTGAGGAGGAGCAGTGGAGGCAGAGAGAAGATGAGAAAGGAGACATCGAGAGTGGGAATACACATTGTCTCCTAGGACTCGTAACCCATTTTAAAATGCTGCCTTAATTTTGCTTGTCTTGTTTACAATGTGTTTACCTTTGTAAACCACAACAAATCCTTTCTGTAAGTAGCGTCTGTGCAAATCATGAATAAATAAAAAATAATCTCCACTGAAAACTAATATGAGTCTGAATGATGGTTGAGGAATTTGAGGGGATGATTCCAGGACACACAGAGGATCACCTTGAACAACGTGATGCCATGAGTGGAGGACCACACAGCATCAGCTTCTTGTTAGGATGCTCAGGAGTTTTGTGTGTGTTTGAGACAGTTAATTTGTGCCACAGATATGTCTTCTGTACAACAGCAATGATTGAATTTTGATCAGCTGTGTGGTGGTCATTTTTGGCCTCTAAGACAAATTTATCTACCATGCTGAGAAACAAACCCATTTCAGGGTCTAACTGCAAAACAAAGGGTTTTACTGCCTCGCTGTGGAAAAGACAGTGGGTGCACATTGATTGATTCAGCCCACCCACAAATAACAGAGAGCAGCATTTTTAGTAGCATTTATGGTAGAGTTTTCAAACAGGGTTTTATTGATCTCTCCTCTCACATGGCTATGAATTCTGTTATCTATGTGGTCTGAAACAGTCCTTCTGAAACCTGAATGTGTGTGAGACTCTCAGGGGATCTTGTCAAGATGCAGATTCTATTTCTATAAATCTGGCTTGGATCTGAAAGTTTGTGTTTCTAATATGCTCCCCGGGGAGTCCATTGCTGCTAATCCAGGGGCCACATTTTGAGCAGCAAGGATCGAAAGACAGAGATATTTGGCCCTTTTCAGTGGCAAGAAGTCTCTCTCTCTGGATTTGGGGTTGGAGCCGCTGTTGGTAAAATCAGGGGCTAATTGCAGTTCTATTTCATTAGGAAAAATATCTTACTGCATTTGTGAAAGTAGATGTCAGTTTTGGGTATTTCATAAACTATGGCTACTTCTTAGAATTTCACAGTTGGGTGATATGATCACTGATAACTTCAGTGAGAGAAATGACCTGAGATGAATAGTATCCATTTTGATATTCACCAAAAGAAGTGCCTGTCTTCTCCTGACTCAGAAGGCTCTGTGCAGTCGAGTTGCTCCTTTTTGGTGGAACTCTTGATGTCAGAGGTGAGTCTGCAAGCCATGTTAGTCTAGGTGAGCTCACCTGCTAAGGCCCCTTGGTGGGGGAAAAGCAAACGAATCTACACATTTGGCTCTGCTTTTTTCTTTAAAGACAATCTAGAAATGTTAGCAGTGAACTGGGAGTTTGGTGACCGACAAATGTAAGATCTATATTGAAAATGGTTTTGGAGAATAAGGATCAGAAGTTTTTCCATTGCAAAGACTTGATCATACAGAGAAGGGGGCATGCTGGCCTGGTGGCTGAGGTTCTCTCCAGGGGTACTATTCAAGCCAAGATGTTTCCTAGAGATCATCTCATTTAACCTCATTTGTGAAAATGATAATTTGGCAGGCAAGAAACCCCAGATTCCAAAGGATGAAAGGATTTGAGCAAGAGAAAACAGTATGGTAGCTCCTCAAAAAATTAAAAATAGAGTTATCATATGATCCAACAATCCCAGTTTTGGTATAGATCCAAAAGAATTGAAAACAGAGTCTTGAAGAAATATTTACACACTAGTGTTCATAGCAGCATATTCGCAATAGCCAAGAGGTGGAAGCAAGCCAAGGGTTCATCAGCATAAGGATAGATAATCAATATGTGATATCTATATAATATTATCAGCCTCAAAAAGGAAGGAAAGTCTGACACACAACATGAATTAGCCTTGAGGATATTATGTGAAGTGAAAATAAGCTAGTGGCAAAAAGACAAATACTGTCTCGTTCCACTTACATGAGATAGTCAAATTCATAGAAACAAAAAGTAGAATAGTTGTTGCCAGGGGTCAAGGGGAGGGGAAAATTGGGAGGGGGTTGTTCTTTAATGGATTTAGAGCTTTATTAATACTTTTGCGAGATGAAAAAGATCTGAGAGATCTGTTGCACGATGATGTGGATATACTTAACACCACTGTATACACTTATACATGATTAAGATGATTTTAAAAATTAAGAGATCTGCCCAGGTTATACAGTCAAATTGCCTTGAGTCTGAAATGGATATATGGACTATAAATCCATCTGAATTAAAAACATAATTATGATACAAATGGAAATTCTAAAAAGTTCAAGTCCTTGAATGGTAAAGTCATTTCTCCCAGCCTATGAAGCATTCTAGCACATGTTAAATAATGTGAGTCTGTCCTTTAGTGATGAGAATTGTTTTCTTAGGTGTGTGGGAATTTCAAATCATTTCTTTTGGGCATAATTTTAAAAAGAAGAAATAGGGATTTGGGAAAAGAAAAAGGTAAAGTGGATTTTAGAGTAGGCATGTTAAGATTAAAGTCTTCAGGCAGAGAAATGAAGGTGAAGAAACATACTTGTGGATTTGAGTTGTTCTACTGTGTGTTTCTAGGGAAAGAGATTGGAATACTTGGAGGTAGAGACTATGGGTTCATGTCAATGTGTTCTGCTGTGTTGGGTGCTCCTGCAGTAGCCAGTGCTTGCACCCTGTTTCCTGTGTTTTCAGTTTCCTTTTGCTGGAGAAAAAGAGATGGGGATGGGGGTCCCACAGCTGCCCAGTCCCCCTCCTCAACCAGCATTTGCAATTTTACAATACTCAGGTGTTGCAGGTTCTTCGTTTCAGTTCCTGTGGAAAGCTTTGTAACTTTCAAGTCATTCTAAAATAGTGGTTTTCAATCAGGAAAGATTTTGACTCTCTGGGAACATTTGGCAATGTCTAGAGTAATTTTTGATTGTCACAACTTGGAGAGAGTCTATGGTATTTCAGCGTGTTTAGGCCAGAGATGTTGCTAAACATCCTACGATGTCCAGAAGAGCCTCCAGTATCCAATAATTATCCAATAAAGCATTGCCAATAGTGATGCTCTAAACTTTTATTTTCAGCTTAAACTTTCAAGTTACTCAGTATCTTGAGTTCCTTATATCTTGGAACTAGAAGTCAAAATCTCTAGATCATAGAATCAGAAAAGTATTGAATATGTGGATGGAGGAGACTTAGGAAAAAGATCTTTGTAAGTAAGAAAGTCTTCTAGCAAGCAAGGGATAGGAAGTAGAAATTAACTGTGTGTTACTCATTGCTACAGTGTTGCTCGGTAGATTCTGTAGTATTTACACTATACTGTGCTGTTAGTAGTTTAGAGAAGATACTATAGTGTGCTCCAGTGGATTATTTTTAGTGGGTGCAAAAATATTAGGGCTTTTGTGGTTTCTTTAGTTACTTTAGTTCCCATCAGCTTAAACAAATTTAACCATGGGAATTTTCTGGACTATATTATTGGAGTTGGGAATACTGTAATCCTTGAAGAGGGAATGATGTAATTTTTTGTGTGTGTGTGTGTGTGCGAGTGTGTTGATATCTTACCTCTCTTTTAGTTGTGGTGACTTTAGGAAAAGAAAACATTAAGACAATGAATTATGGAAAACTAGAAAGCAGTTAATCAGCATTCTAAAGCAGAGCTCATCAATGAAGTAATTGGACATCAAGAGGAGCTGTAGGATAGATTTAATGAGGAGTTATAAGACCTAGAATTTTTCTTAAAAATAAATGAGAGCTTAACTAAAACAAACAAACAAAAAACCCAACAACTGTGATATGGTTTCATAGGTGGAGGTCTAACAAGGACTATTTTTACAGCAAATATTTTTGAGTGTTTAAAATATGCCAGGCATTGTACTAAATATTTAATTTTTAAAATTGTAATTTGATAATTTATAACAGCATGCATTTATGGGTACAAAGTGATGTTATGATTTATGAATACAATGCAGAATAATTAACTCAGGCTAATGAACATATCTATCTTTTCAAATATTTAGCCTTTTCATGATGAGAACTTTTGAAATTTACTTTTAACAATTATGAAATGTACCACACTCTATTAACTATATTCACCATACTGTGGAATAAAAATTAAAAACATTTCTCCTTCCTGAAATTTTGGACCCTTTTAATCATCATTTCCCCACTTCCCCATCCTACAGCCTCTGTAACCATCACTCTACTCTCTGCTTCTATGAGTTTGATTGTTTTAGATTTCACAAGTGAACATAATTTCATAAGTGGGAACATGTGATATTGTCTTTCTGTGCCTGGCTTATTTCACTTAGCATAATGTTCTCTAACAGCATCCATGTTGTCAAAAATGACAGAATTTCCTTCTTTTTTTTAAAGTGGAATAGTTTTCTGTATCCATTCATTTATTGATGGACACTTGGGCTAATTCCGTAACTTGGTTACTGTGAATAGTGCTAGAGTGAACATGGGAATGCAAATATCTCCTTGACAAAGTGATTTCAAATCTTCAGTAAATCACTTTGGGTATTTTGGCAAATACCCTGCAGTGGGATTGCTGGATCATATAGTAATTCTATTTTTAGTTTTTTGAGAAATCTCCATACAGCTTTCCATAGTGGCTGTACTAATTTACATTCCATTAACAGTGTACAAGTTTTCCCCTTTCTCCACATCCTCATCAAACTTGATGATAATAGCCATTCTGACAGGTGTGAGGTGATATCTCATTGTGATTTTAATTTGTATTTCCATAATTCTTTGCAATATTAAGCATTCTTTTCATGTCTGGTGGTGATTTGTATGTGTTCTTTTGAGAAATGTCTATTCAAGTCCCTTGCCTATTTTTTAATTGAATTTTTTTGTTTTCTCACTATTGAGGTATTTGAACTTGTATATTTTGAATGTATAGCTTGCAGATGTTTTCTCCTGATCTGTGGGCTGTCTGTACATACTTGTTTCCTTTGTTGTGCAGAGCTTTTTATTCTGAGTAATTCCATTTGTCTACTTTTACTTTTGTTGCCTGCACTTTTGGGGTCATATTCAAAACATTATCGCTAAGATCAATGTCATGTAGTTTTTCCTTTATGTTTTTTTTTCCTTGTAGTTTGTTACAGTTTCTGGTCTAAATACTTTATTATTTTGTTTTATCCTCAGAACAAATATGTAGTAGTTATCCTATTTCCCACTTTTTATAGATGAGGAAATTGAAGTTAAATAACATGCTGAAGGTCATCTAAAAAGTGACAAAACCACAAGTCAGGTCTTCCTCCAAAGCCGAGGATCTAACCACTGGTGTTATGAAGAGGGGAGGGAAAAGTCCCTAAACTTCTGGTGGGACTTTGGTTGAGTTTTTTTGATTTTAACAAAGGGGTAAGGCTAGTGGTTTCTTAGATTCCTGTCACCTCTTAAGTGTTCTACTACTTTGGTTCTGTGCTTTCTTCAGTCTGACTTGATGTGGTCTTTTTCTGCAACTTGGGACTCAGGTCTCCAGAGGAGTCCTTGAGCCATCAGAAGCCCATCCCTTGAGCACGTTCTCCACCTCCCAGCGGCTTGAAAGATGTTGTCGTAGGACAGCTGTCCCTGGGGAGTCAGGCAGTCCTTTTGCTCCTTTTCCCCAGCAGCTGTGTATTACCTGATGGTAAATTCAGAGTATACTTCCCCTCTAGGGAGTTATGACTGCTCGTTAAACTGTCACCCTGCAAAAACGCTAATCCTCGTTCCCTAATATAACTTAGAAAGACAGGGGCAGGTTATCCCTGCTTAAAAGTAAAGAGCATATTTATGTAATTAATATTCTCAGCAGAATGAAATTATATAATTTGCAAGTGTCTGAAATGGAATTGTACAGTTCCTGGCATTCTAGCATGTGGGAATTCTTAGTAATAATACTTTAATGAGTCTTGGTTTTGTCAGGTGTTTTCCTAATTTTTTCACTTTAAATTCTTACAAAGGTCATAGACGTTTTAAGATAATTTTCTTTTTGTAAAGAGAAATGAGAAATTTAAGTGAATAAGACTGCATAGAGTAAATCCCCGATCTTAGACTTCCTGGCTATAAATCAATTTCTGGTCAATGTATAATGACGGATCAACAATCCTCATTTGCAGAATGTCTTTACATTTTTCGAGGGAAGATTCTTGCCCGTATTTTGTCTAGAAATTTGCTTATGTCTCTGTTGTTTAATTTCGGCTGGAAAGGGAATGTGTCCTGATTTGAACTGCATTTTAATGGCTTTGCCTTAGGTGGAGGACAGCAGTAACTTTTAACAAGATGAAAAATCTGCGCAGAGAAATCGGAAAAATTACCTGTGAGAAAGACTTATTTAAAGATACACATAAATCTTAGAAAATGGTTCCAAAATTTGGTTTTGCTGCTAAGATGTCTCCAGTTATTTTGTTATTGTTAAAACTCTCAAAAGAAATCGGCTTGAATTTCTTCACTTAGGATTGGTGGAGGGCAGTGGTAGTGAATGCAAGCCACGAAGAGCAATGGGTAGTGTTACTCCAAATTGCTGGCTTCAGTTTTTTGGTTGTGCAGAGTTCTCCTCTGTACACACTTTCTTTCCTTTTAGGTTCTAGAGCCATTGCTGTCAGGGAGAGGTCTGCAGGGCCCTCACATGGATTCTGGTGGGGCACTTATTTACGTACTTATATGAGACTCATACTATACTTTGGAAATTATTAATTTAGGACATAAACTTTGCAGGTCATCCAGTTTTGTAGAAATGGTAAATTATACATAGATGACTAATGTGCAATTTGACACAAACTAGTCCACAATTACTGACATGACTTTGACCAGATCACGTAACCTTTCAGGACCTCAGTTTCTTTTCTGTACAATGTTTGACCCATGTCTCCTCAGATGGCTTCTAATCTAAGCTGTGATTTTTTTGAAAGCTTGCTTAGGGTTAGGAACAGTGGGAGAGGGGAGTTGCTATATTGTATATACTGTATTTCTGAAACTAATGTTAAGAAGTAGCTCCTGGCCGGGCATGGTTGCTCACGCCTGTAATCCCAGCACTTTGGGAGGCCGAGGCGAGTGGATCACGAGGTCAGGAGATCGAGACCATCCTGGCTAACACGGTGAAACCCCGTCTCTACTAAAAGTACAAAAAATTAGCTGGGCATGGTGGCTCGTGCCTGTAGTCCCAGTTACTTGGGAGGCTGAGGCAGGAGAATGGCGTGAACCCAGGAGGTGGAGCTTGGAGTGAGCCGAGATCACGCCACTGCACTCCAGCCTGGGCAACAGTGCATGACTCTGCCTCAAAAAAAAAAAAAAAAAAAAAAAAAGAAGTACCTCCTGATCCCCAGGGCTTTAAAATCTAGTTTGAGGATTTCTTTAGCACCATTTATTCTGGATGACTTAAGATGATCTGTGAGCTTCGTGACCTCCAGCAAGTCACTCGACATCTCTGGGTTTCAGTTTTCGCATTTGTTAACTGATGGAATTAAATGAGAGGGCTGCAAAGGGTCTTCTCAAAACTATACTCTGGTTTCTTCTGAACCGACTGTGGCCTAGATCCAGATGCTAGCGTACTCGAAGTAGTTGAATCTTGTTAAGAGAGTGGCCCCTGGGGTCCAGCTGCCTGGGTTTGAATTCCCACTTTGTCCTGGCCAGTGGTGCAACCTGGGGCAGCTTCTGTGACCTCTCTGTGCCCAATCCCGCCTCTGTTAATGCAGGGATCATGTGGGCCAGTGCTCAGGATGCACTTAAAACACGGCCTGGCCTGGCACATGGTTAAACACTCAAAAATGTGGTCTGTCATTACTTTTAAAATTTAATTCTGTTCAGGAAGAGAGTGGTGTTAGCTTTCATTTTAGCTGGCAGGGTACAGCTCTTTTTGTGGCTTTTCTGAACGCGTTCCCTGCCTCACAGGATAGGCTTGCTCAGCACGCCCATGTTGACTACTCTTGCTTGGGTGCTGTGTGTTTAGTTGACCCTGAGCCAAGAGGCACAAGAAATGTGGGCTTCCTTACACCAGAGTCTTCTTGGCTGGGCCGAGCCTCTCCATTAGGCATCCACCTCATCCGCCATAGGGATGCATGGAATCTCTGCTTCCTTGTGTCTGGAGATTCTATTGAGAGCTCCCCTACAAAGCAAAGAGTGACACGGGAGAAAGAAGACAAAGCTTTCAGGTTATAAATAGCTTCCTCACGAGATGCTCTTGCTATGGGCTTCTGGTAATTACGGCAGGCGCTGTTGGTTGTAATCAAGTTTAATTGCTGAGGAGCGTAGGGAGGTAGCCCTAAACACGGAAGCTCACGGGCTATCTTTATGTTTTCTCTATCCAGTTCTGAACTTCAAAATCTCCGGTTGTGTCTCCAACCGGCAAGATCTGGTTGCGTATGGGAATAACTGCAGAGCCTTTGTGGTTCCTGGAGTGGGTCTGGAACTTTCATGGATAGTCTGCCTGCTGAGACGTTGGCTCATGGCGTTTATTAGAAGTGGGAAGGTGGGATGGATTGAATAAAGGAGCAGAGAGCTAATGCCCTGGAAATGCCGATATGGATCTTTTTGCTTAACTTCTGTCATAGAGGCACAGAGTCTGTGTTCATGGGTGTGCTTGCGAATGTCTGTGTGTATTGTGTTTGGGGATGTAGACTGAAAAAAAAAACCAGCAGAAGAAATGGCTACAAAGCATTTTCACGGGTTGTTTCATAGTGTCTTCCAGAAATATCAACCTTGCTGCAGCCGGAGCAGGAAATTTTAGATTTCTTTTAATTCTTATTTACCCAAGGTCAAATTATAGTTTGTAAATTATTATTAAAGTCTCTTGTTCTTTCTTCTCTATCTAACTGTAGTGAGTTTATTGTCTATTGGTGCTCCATTCAGAGTTTGTATGGGCAAAGAAAGGAAATTAAGACCTCATTAATTGATTTTTCTACTTAATTACTTTTATAAAATATTTTGCCTGAAAAGTTGAAAGCGATGTCTGAAATAAAGTTTGGATTCCTGAAATTGGTCAATGTCATTCACGCCATGATATCACACACTTGCTGAGCGGTCAGTATTTGTTAGAATTTGGCTTTCTTCTGTCTTTACTGCGGGAGCTGGAACAGCACTCCTCCAGCTTCCTTTCTGTCCACTTTTAGGCCTCAGGCTATGGTAACAGCTTTACAGTGACTCAGAAGACCTCTGGAGGCTCTGTTTCTTACCCTCACTCCTCCACCATCTTGCTTTGCCCTGCTGCTTATGTCCACTGCCTGGGACCTCACTTCCTTCTCCCAGCCTGGTCCCTGCAGATGCTAGTGCACTATTTCCTTGGATCTTAACTGCGGCTTTTACAGGAAGCTGTGCTTTGATCTGCATTGGCTCTACCCTCCAGCATGGCCAGTTCCACTAAATGCAGTGCCTCCTCAAGCTCTCAGAACTCCCACCTGGGCCTGGGGCACTGGAACCTTTTTGTCCCGGCATGGAAATCAGATGTTTAAGCCATGCACTGGTGCTTTACTGTACACAGCTATAATTCTCAGTGGGGGTTATCTTGCCTCTGTAGCTGGAGAACTCACTGGGTTAGGCATAGTCCAATGTTAGTGAGACTTGTGATCGTGACCGCGAGTTATGTGTGAGTCAGTCCCCATTGTTGTGCTCCATATTCCCCTGCTCTCGTCTTGTCTTGTCAGCTTGCAAATGATGCTACCGATCTCCAGGAGGCAGGTAATAGAGCAATGCTCACCCATCCTAGCAAAGAACAAAACACAACCAAAGCAAATAAGTACTCCTTCCTTTTCCCCTTCTCACAACACACACACACACACACACACACACACACACACACCCACCACACTCCTTAGGTCGGTAGCTGTATCTCCATGCATGAAAGATAGCATAATAATAATAATAATAATAATAATAATAATAATAATAATAATAAAGTTGGCATAATAGTGATGGTATGGTAATTACAATCATCATCTTGTAAGTAGCCTTGGGGAGTCGGGGTGCTTAAATGTTCTGACCAAGCTGCTTTTAAATGACTCAAGGATTCTAAATCTTTTCAAATTTTCTTTTGGAAAATTTGACTGTATTTGGATGACTTGGTTGTCCTTTTTTCTTTTTAAAATTTAGGTGCCATACAAAACATTCGCACATTTCGTTGGCAATTGTATTTAAGTTAAAAAAGAAGTATTCGTTTTCCTCTTTGGTGTTGATATCTTTTCAGATACTTAAAAGATAAATTGTCACTCTATCTGAATTATTTGGCTAAAAATTCATGTTGATTACTGTGCATTTTTATTAATCAGTTGATTTCAGATTATGCTGGTTCAATTTTGAACCTTTAAGCTTGTCTTGCTTTAAGAAAAACTGATATATAAAAATGAAAACTTAAAATACATACTTTTTTTTTCCAGGAGGAAAGGTAAACTTTTTACATTGTAACAAAGTCTTTTGCTTTATCATGAATTCCTTTATTTATTTATTTATTTAGAGAGAGTGTTGTGCTCTTGTCCAGGCTGGAGTTCAATGGTGCTATCTCGGCTCACTGCAATCTCTTCCTCCCAGGTTCAAGTGATTCTCCTGCCTCAGCCTCCCGAGTAACTGGGATTACAGGCGCCCACCACCGTGCCTGACTAATTTTGTATTTTTAGTAGGGACAGGGTTTCATCATGTTGGTCAGGCTGGTCTCAAACTCCTGACCTCAGGTGATCCACCCACCTCAGCCTCCCAAAGTGCTGGGATTACAGGCATGAGCCACCACACCTGGGTCCTTTAGTTATGATTGTCAAAATTTAGACTTGGTATGTAGCTTTCAGGAGCATATTTATCCGTTAAAATCTCACACATCATGGTGATTCTTCAAAGACTTAAAGACAGAAATACAATTTGACTCAGCAATCTCATTACTGGGTATAAACTCAAAAGAATATGAATTGTTCTATTACAAAGACAAATGCACTTGTACGTTCATTGTAGCACCATTCACAATAGCAAAGATGTGGAATCAACTTAAATGTCCATCAATGATAGACTGGATAAAGAAAATGTGGTGCATGTATACCATGGAATACTATGCAGCCATAAAAAAGAAAAAATCATGTCCTTTGCAGGAACATGGATGGAGCTGGAGGCCATTATCCTTAGCAAACTAACACAGGAATAGAAAACTAAATAGCGCATGTTCTCACTTATAAGTGGGAGCTAAACAATGAGAACACATGGATATAGAGAGGAACAACACACACTGGGGCCTTTTGGAGGGTGGAGGGTGGGAGGAGAGAGAGAGAGGATCAGGAAAAACAACCAATGGATACTAGGCTAATACCTGGGTGATGAAATAATCTGCACAGCAAATCTCCATGATACAAGTTTACATGTGTAACAAACCTGCACATGTACTCCTGAATCTAAAATAAATGTAAAAAAAAAAAGCTTTCATTAAAAAAAAAAAAAAACAAAAAAAACAAAAAAAACCCTCACACATCTATTCACAATAGCCAAGACATGGAAACAACCTAAGAGTTCATCAACAGATGAATGGATTTTAAAATGTGGGACAGTGTATAAATACACAATGAAATGCTATGCAGCCTTAAAAACCAGGAAATTCTGTCATTTGTGATAACACGGATGAACCTAGAGGACATTATATTAAGTGAAATAAACCAGGTAAGGAGAAACAAATACTACATGAGCTCACTTATATATGGAATCTAAAAAAGTCAAACTCATAGCAGTAGAGAGTAGAGTGGTGGTTTCAGAGGCTGTGTGGGAGAGGGCCAGGAGTGGACGGGGAAAGGGGAGGCGCTGGTTAACGGGTACAACACTTCGGTTAAACAAGAGGAATACGTTTTGGTGTCTGATTACACAGCTTGGTGACTGTAGTTAACAATAATGTATTGTATATCTCAAAATAACAAAAAGAAAGGATTTTAAATGTTGTACCACAAAGAGATGATAAGTATTTGAGACAATAGGTATGCTAATTATCCTGACTTAATCATTCCACAATGTGTACATGCATCAAAACATCGCATTGTACCCCATACATGTATACAATTATTATTTGTCAATTAAAAATAAAATGAAATGTAAAAAAAACCCTTACACTTGTATATTCTAATTCCAGATGTTTATTTCTTATTGATCACAGATGTGGCCAGTAAATGGTTCTCTCTGTCTTTTGAGTTTCCATTGCCCTGTAGTACCGTTTGAGATCAGGTAATATGATGCCTCCAGTTTTGTTCTTTTTGCTTAGGATTGCCTGGGCTAATCAAGCTCTTTTTTGGTTCCATATGAATTTTAAAGTAGTTTTTTCTGGTTCTGTGAAGAATGTCATTGGTAGTTTGGTAGGAATAGCATTGAATCTATAAATTGCTTAGGCAGTATTAGCCAAAATTTTCTAATGAACTTCTGTTTTCCCACTCTACATCATGTTTATCGTTTCTTTGTTAAATGCATAGAATGTGTTCAAAGTTTGTCCAGAAGCTCGTGGGGTCTTATGCTTCTGAGTTGCACAATTGTATGCCAGGCAAATAAATATAAGACCTTGAGA
The DNA here is from genome assembly GCF_043159975.1 of Macaca nemestrina. NCBI lineage: Eukaryota > Metazoa > Chordata > Mammalia > Primates > Cercopithecidae > Macaca > Macaca nemestrina. The sequence goes on from NC_092132.1 coordinate 75,528,047, forward strand.
CACAGTCACCAGCTCTTCAGCGAGTTCGATATTGATAAACTGGAGCCAAGGTTTGATATTCTCTAAAGGGTGGTGGGTGAGATAGTGGGAAGGGAGTGGAGGTAGATCTGGAAGCCTGAGCCTGGATGTTAGACTTGCTCCTGCACATGCTCCTCTGCAGTCTTGAGCCACTCAACTGTTCTGGTTCACCTCATCAATTTAGGCATAATAACTTCTACTCCATCTATGTTATACACGTGGAGATGAGATGTAACAAGATCAATGGCTTCAGTGTACTTTCATTCACCAAAGATGATATACACATGCTCTGTGTTAGGTGCCGGGTCCTAGCAGGAAGGAGGACTGCCTTGGTAGAACTTAGACTCTCATGTGAAGACAAACAATAAACAAGTAAACAATAAGGAATTACAAATCAGGGCAGGTGCTATAAATCAAGGAAACTATATATTGCATTTGGGGAGGGGTGCTTACATAGGAAGATCATTAAGAGGAATCGATGTGTAATCCAAGGCTTAAAGGATGCTTGAGAACTGTGATGTGTAGTGTGTAATGTTAGTCCACGATTCTGATATCAAAAACTCTGGTGTGGATGTTTACACATGTATGAACATCATAATCATCTGAGGCATATCCTTCAAATTGCAGATTCATGGACCTTCCTCTGGCGGGGGTTGGGGGAGTCTTAATTTAGTAGGACTGTGGTCATGCTCTAGAATCTAGAATCTGCATTTTTTAAAAGCGTCCAGATGATCCTGTTGATCTGTTAAGTTTGGAAACTATTGTCTTGGAGAAATCCTACTGAGAAACAAGAGTTTCCTTTCAAAGGAATGACTATGGCTTAGTCTTCTTTAATTATGCTTCTCGTCTGCCATGCTTCGCTTCTTATACCAACCTCCACGATTTGGAAACTTCTGTGATCTAGGACCCTGAGCCTTCCCAACGCTGCTGTGGGACTTGTTCCCTTTTTCCCAGCAGGTGTACTATATGAAGAGAAACTTCTGGATGCTGTTAAGTGGGAGAAGGGGGCTGTATTTCTAGTGCATATTGGAATTCTGGTGTATACCATTGTATGTTGAGTCGACTGCTGTGGCCTGGTTTGGCAATCTAAGTGCTTTTTGTAATTTTATACCTGCAGGAAATATGTTTGGAATTCCATAAAAGTTGGCATGAAGAATTCTCACGCCATAATTCATTGTATCTTTGCCCTCTGCCTAGTTTTAATATAACTTTAATATACTTTGTATACATATTCAATACATTTAATGAAATTGAGTGGTTTCAAATTGAGTGGTTCTTGAGTGAAACTAGAAATAGCTCTTATCTTGGGATCATAGGTTCTACTGAAGCCCATTTGAGTCTTGGGGAAAAGGAACCGAAGCTGCTTCCTCTCTTCTCTCTCCCTCCTGGGGGATTTCAGGGGAGCCAGTAGCAATTTATTTGAGAACATTAGAGTAGCCATTGGGATTCACCCATGAAAGTTTTTTGGTTTGTTTTAGAACCAAGTTATGTCTTAAAAAGGTTGGTTGCTAGTAGTCCAGTAGGCTAGTGGCTGGCAGGGTGTGGCTCATGTCAAACAATCTTTTGGAACACAGCCTGTCACCTTCTGCTTCAATGGAGAATGGCCTGAATAGTGATTCTTAGTTATCTCGGATGTGCACTCCATCGCTTTTTATGCTCAATCATTGCTGCCTATAGGACCACCCCAACCTGAATGATGACTGTCATTCTCTGATAAGAGGAAGGAGTTGACACCTGGCTTGTGAACATATTTATCTTAATAAAGCACAGGGAGTTGTTAGAGCTCACCCTCTTCTTTCATCCAGGAGAATCCAGAAGTGTCAAGGTTTCTCTGGCAGGAGCCCGGCCTGCAGGTTGGGTGAGAACTCATGAATAGGACTCTGACATGTGTGTTCACCTCTCCCTTGGAATGTCTCACTTTTATTTCAGCACAATTTCCGTGTTCATCTCGTAGGTGTAAGGTGGAGTGGGTAGCCTCCTGCTTGGTGTGCTAATAACCAAAACAGATAATCAACCACCTTCCCTTTGTTTTCCTTGGCATGCTGAAAAAGGCATACACAAATACTAATAAGAGCATCAGAGAAATAAATAAACTCAGAAAATACAAGAAACAGCTGGGCACGGTGGCTCATGCCTATAATCCCAGCACTTTGGGAGGTCGAGGCGGGTGGATCACCTGAGGTCAGGAGTTTGCGAACAGCCTGGGCAACATGGTGAAACCCCGCCTCTACTAAAAATACAAAAATTAGCCAGAGGCATGGTGGCCCGTGCCTACAATTCTAGCTACTTGGGAGACTGAGGCAGGAGAATTGCTTGAACCCGGGAGGTGGAGGTTGCAGTGAGCTGAGATCACACCACTGTACTACAGCCTGGGTGACAGAGTGAGTGAGACTCCTTCTCAAAAAACAACAACAACAAAAAACAAAAACAACAACAACAACAAAAAAGAAAATACAAAAAGTTTACAACTTTGGTAATTTTTAAGGTATAGATTTTAGATGTTAGCAAAAATGTCTTGCTTACAGGACTGATTTTATCTTATGCTCTTTCTTGAGAATTCTAATGTCTAGCCTCAGAGGACAGTGAAAAACTCACATATATCTAGTCAGACTTAATTTTTGCATGGTCTCTTGCTTGCTCCCACAAGGAAGGCAACTCTCTCCTAACCTTATTTTCCTGTAGTTAGAATTCTTATTTTTCAACATTACTTCTTGGCTGCTCTTTGAGATTTCTTCCTTTCCTATCCCCTTCCCCAGTGGAGAGGTGAGGAAGGGAGTGTGGAACTCAAACTTTATTTTATTTATTTATTTTTTATTATTTGCTCTGTCACCCAGGCTGAAGTGTAGTGGCATGATCATAGCTCACTGCAGCCTCAAACTCTGGGGCTCAAGTGACCCTCCAGCTTCAGCCTAATTTTTCAATTTTGTAGAGACAGAATCTTGCTATGTTGCCCAGGTGGTCTTGAAATGCTGACCTAAGCAATTTTTCCACCTTGGTGTCCCAAAGTGTTGGGTTTACAGGTGTGAGGCACCACGCCCAGCCATACACTTTACTGAGCTTCAGAATCACCTGAAGGGCTTGTTCAAACCCAGACTGCTGGGCTCCACTCCAAGAAGGTAGAGGGAAGCTGAGAATTTGCATTTCTAAAAAGGGTCCAGGTGATGCTATGCTAATATCACTGGTTTGTTAACAATACTTCATTTTTTTTTTTTTTTGAAACAGAGTGCAGTGGCACGATCTCAGCTCACAAGCCATTCTCCTGCCTTAGCCTCCCAAGTAGCTGGGATTACAGGCACCCGGCACCATGGCTGGCTAATTTTTTTTTTTCTGAGATACAGTCTTGGTTTGTCACCCAGGCCAGAGGGTAGTGGCGTGGTCTTGGCTCACAGCAACCTCTGCCTCCCAGGTTTAAGTGATTCTCCTGCCTCAGCCTCCCAAGTAGTTGGGGTTACAAGCGTATGCCACCATGCTCAGATAATTTTTTGTATTTTTAGTAGACATGGGGTTTCACCATGTTGGCCAGGCTGATCTCGAACTCTTGACCTTAGATGATCAACCCACCTTGGCCTCCCAAAGTGCTAGGATTACAGGTGTGAGCTACTGCACCCGGCCAATTTTTTGTATTTTCAGTAGAGACAGGGTTTCACCATGTTTCCCAGGCTGGTCTGGGATTACAGGTGTGAGCCACTGTGCCCAGCCAATAATACTGTATGTTCTATAGAACATGAAGCTCACAGGCTTCATTGATTGGTTCATTAATTAATTCATTCAACAAATATTTTTCTCAGACAGAGCTGTGGGTGCTGGAGGTTACGCTGATGCACAAGATGAAGTTCTTGCCTCAGGGAGCCTCTATGCTGGTGCAAGAGGCAAACATACATCATGCAATGTTTGTCTGGGATAAGGGCTATGAAGAAAAAGCAAACAAAGTAGGTCTCTTCGTAGGAGAGTGGTGGCCAGGGAGAATCTCTTCGAGGAGATGAGGCCTCCAGGGAGAGGAGTGGCAGGGTAAAGGCCTGAGGTAGGAAAGTGTTTGGTGTGTTGGAGCCTCAGCAGGAAGAGGCTGGTCTTACTGGGAGTTGAGGCAGGGAGAGTGGTCAGAGCGGGCGGCAGAATGTTGGTAAGAGTCACACACAAAAATATTCCTGTGACCAGATACGTTCAGGAAATGTTCGTTTCAACAACATTAAAACTTTTTTTTTTAGTTTTTTTTTTTTTTTTTTTGAAACAGGGTCTTGCTCTGTTGCTCAGGCTATAGAGCAAGCTGTAGGTGCAATCCCAGCTCACTGCAGCCTTGACCTCCAGGGTTCAAGTGATCCTCCCACCTCCTCCTCCTGAGTAACTGGGACTGCAGGCATGCGCCACCAGCCTGGCTAATTCTGTCCATTATTTTTGTAGAGATGAGGTCTCACTATGTTGCCCAGGCTGGTCTTGAACTCCTGGACTCAAGCAATCCTCCCACCTCGGCCTCCCAAAGTGCTGGGATTATAGGTGTGAGCCACTGCACCCGGCTGACATTAAATGTTTTTCTTTATTGAAGAATTTTCCTAAGGTTTTTATTGTGCTGATCCCCTTTATTAATCTCCAGGAGAAGGATAAGGTATTTTTTTCTCAAATTTACATGACCATGAAACTTTTACTCCCTCAATCACCTCGCAGACTGATGTTCTTTGAAACGCATTTGGGAAATCTTGATCTAGCAAGTCCTACTCTCTCATTTTCTAACTGGGAAAACTGAGGAGCAGAGAAATGAAATAGCCTGTTCCAAATAATAAAGCTTGAGGTGACATGAGGCGGTGGAAGGAACATTGAGTTTGGGAGTGGAAGATGAGGTTTGAGACTTTGCTCTTGTATTTTGTGAATGTGGGACCTGGTGTCTGTTGCCTAAACTGGGTAGTTTCCTCAGCCAAAATGGGAGATTGCACTGTTTGCTCTCTGAGGATCCTGGAGTCACTCTGGGTGAGTGACTACTGATTTTTTTTGACTTGGGAGCCTTGTGTCAGTTAAGCCAAAGGAAAAGCACTGGGAGATTCACATAAATACATTCATCAAATACCACCATCTAGGTTATTTTTGCTTTCAAATGAATATACTTCCCAGACAAGTAATTAAAATAAAATCTGTCAGAGGATGTAAAACTCTAAATCATAAAATGTTGGTTAAAAAAAAAGAAGCAATGGAGAAAGACTAACATCTATGGTAATGTACTTTGCTGTAAAATATTTTAGCATTGATTTCCATTTTTATGAAATTCATAGTTGATTTGAATACAAACAGTAAATCTCACAACACGTGAAATATATCTTTTTCTTGTTTGCTTTCCAAGGAATTGTTGAGGAAATAATTAGGAAAAAAAAGACTCTTGGATTTTAGTTTTTTACTAGCTATATGAGTTCTTTGGATTGATTTTTCTTTATCTATAGGAGGGATCCAAATATTCCTTAAGGTCTTTTCAGCTCTACTAATTTAAGATATCTATATTTGACAACTTTTGCCTTGAAGGGATGTTAGCAATAGAATCTTGGTCAAGGTGTGACAGGGACCTGAGGGTTCTGAGGACTTAGGATGTGAGCTGTGTATAGGTAAGGTAAAGTCATGGTAAATAATTGTGTTAAAGAGAAGATGCCAGTTGGGAGCTCTTTGGTGAGATTTTCTTAAGGAATTCTGCTGTTCCTATAGAGCAACAAAGTTTGGGCATTGTTTAAAGAAAGAATGAAGGTGTATACGTTCCTTTATTATCTATTCACAAGTGTGGGTTCTCCTCATTCTGGGCCCAGGGTAGGAATGTACTTTCTGGCCCCCTTGAGGTTGGATGGGGCCATGTAACAAATTCTAGACAAACAGTCCCATGTAGTTCTGCAAGGGATATACCCAGGCCAGAACACTTAACTGCCACGGGAACACCCTTTTCCTCTGTCACAGGGGTGGCAACATTCTGGTGTCATCAGCCTGGGTTCTGGAATCAGAAGTCATGGAGCAGATATCCCAGATGACCCTTGAATGGATTATGAATTGTGACCAAGGAATAAACCTTCATGATTATAAACCCTAAGATATTTAAGCCTGCTTCTTACTGCAGCATAATGTAGCCTATGCTGACTACTGGATTCAATAAGTTGAGAAATCCCAATGAATCAAAGGGAGAGCAGCCATCTAGTAAATAAATGTATTAAAGAAAAGATGCCAGTTGGTAGCCCTTTGGTGAGATTTTCCCTAGGAATTCTGCTGTTCATATAGACTAGCAAAGTTTAGAGACTTGGCTAAAGAATGAATGAATGACTGTGTCCCATTGTTATCTGTTCAAACTGGTATAAGCTATAAAGCATATCATGCAAGAGGCAGTATGCTAGTTTGGGCAGGCCTCTCCTCCTCCTTCTCCTGGAAGGTCAAGGCTGCAGTGATCTGTGATTGTGCTACTGCATTCCAGCCTGAGTGACAGAGCAAGACCTTGTCTCAAAAAAAAAAAAAAAAAAAAAAAGTCAAGCATTTGTGAATTTTCAGAATGTAAAATATCAAGGCTTTTCCAAATTAGATAAATCAGGAATGTTCACCTTTACATCCAAAAAAGAAAAAAGAAAAAAATTCAAATAGAAGTTCAGCAGAATAATGTAAAGCCTTAAATAGGTGACCAAAATTCAAATTATCAACAGATAGCTCAATTTGATGGATCTTTCAGTAAACTTTAGTTTGAAACAACAACAAAAAATACCATTTACCAAAACATGAAAAATATTTTCAGGAAATTATTATCTAATTTGAAAAATAAAAAATGGAATCCATGGCAAATAAGAAAAATACAAAAAAGGAACTCAACCTTTGATATGGTTTGGCTGTGTCCCCAACCAAATCTCATCTTAAATTGTAGTTCCCATAATCCCCACACATTGTGGGAAGGACCCGGTGGAAGATAATTGAATCATTGGTTATCCTCATGCTGTTCTTGTGATAGTGAGTTCTCATGAGAGTTGATGGTTTTATAAGGGGCTTTCCCCTCTTTTGCTCAGTACCTCTCTTTGCTGTTGCCGTGTGAAGAAGGACATTTTGCTTCCCCTTCTGTCATGATTGTAAGTTTCTTGAGACCTCCCCTGCCATGCTGAACTGTGAGTTAATTAAACCCTTTTCCTTTATAAATTACTCAGTCTCAGGTAAGTTCTTATAACAGTGGGAGAATGGATTAATACAACCTTTATAGGAATCAAGAGAATATTACGGACAAATAAAAACTTCTTAAATCAATAGCGTATCCTGCATTATTGTGTGTAGAAAACTATAATTAATGTAATGTAGTTTTTGTTAGTTGCATAATCTAAAAGTATGAAAAAAATTGTCATTATATCTCTAAAAAGACCACAGAGTTGTTATTGAAATATACACTTCTTGAGACAATGGGCAAAATTCCCATTTGTGGGATATTTCTTTTTATTTGTGGGAAGTATCTTCTTCTTTTCATACAGTGAAACGAAGAAAAACTGTACTAGATGAGAAATCTTTTTCTCTATAAAGTAAGCTTCTTAAATACCTTCAATAATATAATACTTGTAAAATCTAAATTTTCTAAACTCAGACTTGAAACAGGCTATTATTAAACAAACACACTGCTTGGCAGTGTTTTTTCAAAAGTTAAACTATTTAAACCACCACACTGTGCTTAAATCATATTTCAAACTTTTATACTTAGTGCTTTTATGTTCTGAATGTAGACTCTCAATCTAATGACAGTCTAGTCTGAGCCCTGCAATATGTATACAAGCAAGTAACATTTCACTTCAAAAGAAATGATTAATCTTCTATTTTTGTCAAAATCATAATATTAAGATAACTATAAAAATTAGGATTTATCCATGGCCAATTTATGGTATTCTATGGAAAGCCTTTCTTTATTCCTTCTTTACTCTCAGCTTCCTCTTTGGAAACTTCTACATCCACCTTTTATTCCTCCTCCACGTTGTTAAAAGATTGAGAAGATTTTGGTAATAATTTTTTGGACTGGTGCTATGCCCAGTCTGTGTCCCCACCCAACTCTCATGTGAAATTGTAATCCCTAGTGTTGGAGGTGGAGCTTGGTGGGAGGTGATTAAATCATGGGGGTGGCCACTCATGGATGATTTAACACCATCCACTCTGTGGTGTTCTTGTGATAGTGAGTGGGTGAGTTATCATGAGATCTGGTTATTTAAAAGTGTGTAGCACCTCTTCCCTCTCTCTCTTCCTCTCGCGTCGGCCATGTGAAGTTCCAGCTTCCCCTTTGCCTTTGCCTGTATTGTAACTTTCCTGAGGCCTTCTCAGAAGCCAAGCAGAAGCCATCATGCTTCCTGTACAGCCTGTAGAACCATGAACCAATTAAACCTCTTTTCTTTATAAATTATCCAGTTGCAGGTATTTCTCTAGAGCGGTACAAGAAAGGACTAATACAGAAAATTGGTACTGAGGAGTGGCGCATTCCCACACAGATACCTGAAAATGTAGAAGTGACTTTAGAGCTGGGTAATAGGTAGAGGTTGAAAGAGTGTGGAAGGCTCAGAAGAAGACAGGAAGATAATGGAAAGTTTGGAACTTCCTAGAGACTTGTTAAATGGTTGTGACCAAAATGCCAATAGTGGTATGTACAATAAAGTCCAGGCTGATGAGGTCTCAGATGGAGATAAGGAACTTATTAGAAACTAGAGTAAAGGTCACTTTTGCTATGCGTTAGCAAAGAGTCTGGCTACATTGTGCCTCTGCTCTAGGAATCTGTGGAACTTTGAACTTGAGAGAGATGGTTTAGGGTATCTAGTGGAAGTCATTTCTAATCAGCAAAGTGTTCAAGATATGGCCTGGCTGCTTCTAGCATTTTATGCTTATATGTGTGTGCAAAACAATGACCTGAAACTTGAATATATATATATAATGTTTGAGACAGAATATTGCTTTGTTCCCCAGGTTGGAGTGCAGTGACATGATCATGGCTCACTGTAGACCTCTGCCTCCCAGGCTCAGGTGATTCTCCCACCACAGCCTCCTGAGTAGATGGGTTTATAGGCATACACCACCATGCCTGGCTAATTTTCTTATATTTTTAGTAGAGGCAGGGTCTTACTGTGTTGCTCAGGCTGGTCTCGAACTCCTGGTTTCAAGTGATCCTCCTGCCTCAGCCTACCAAAATGCTGTGATTATGGGTGTGAGCCACTGCACCCAGCCCTGAAATTTATATTTAAAAAGGAAGCAGAACACAAAAGTTTGCTAAACTTGCAGCCTGGCCATGTGGTAGGAAAAAACCCCCCCTCATTTTCTGGGGAAGAATTCAGTCAGGATGGATAAATTTGCATAGTTAAAAGTAAGACAAATATTGATAGATAAGACAATGGGAAGAAGGCCTTGAAGGCACTTCAAAGGCCTTCAGGACAGCTCCTCCCATCACAGGCCCAGAGGCCTAGAAGGAAAGAGTGATTTCATGGGCTAGACCCAGGGCCCCCTGCCCTGCACAATCTCGGGACGCTACTTTTCACATCCCAGCTGCTCCAACTTCAGCCATGGCTCAAAAGATCCCAGGTACAGTTTGGGCCGATGCTTCAGAGGGTGTAAGCTGTAAGCCTTGGAGGCTTCCATGCAGTGTTAACCCTGTTGGTGCACAGAGCACAAGAGCTGAGGCTTGGGAGCCTCCACCTAGATTTCAGAGGATGTATGGTAAAGCCTGAATGTCCAGGTAGAAGCCTGCTGCAGGGTTGGAGCCCTCATGGAGACTGTTTACTAGGGCAGTGCAGAAGAGAAATGTGGGGTTGCAGTCCCTACATGAAGTCCCCATTGGGGCACTGCCTACTGGAGCTGTGAGAAGAGGGCCACCATCCTCCAGACCCCAAAATGGTGGATCCACTGTCATCTTGCACCCTCAGCCTGGAAAAGCCACAGGCACTCAATGCCAGTCCAGGAGAGCAGCTTTGGGGACTGAACCCTTTAAAGTCACATGGCAGAGCTGCCCAAGGCCTTGGGATCCCACCCCTTGCATCAGAGTGCCTTGGATATGGGACATGGAGTCAAAGGAGATTCTTTTGAAGCTTATGATTTAGTGACTGCCCTGTTGGATTTCGGACTTGTTGGACTTGTAAGGGGTCTGAAGCCCCTTTTACTGAATTTATCTCTTTTGGAATGGGAGTATTTACCCAATTCCTGTATCCTATTGTGTCTTGGAAGTTACTGACTTGTTTTTGATTTTACAGGCTCATAGGCCAAAGGGACTTGCCTTGTCTCAGATGAGACTTTGGATTTTGGACTTTTGAGTTAACGCTGGAATAAGTTAAGGCTTTGAGGGGACTGTTGGAAAGGGATAAATTGTATTTTGCAATGTGAGAAGGATGTGAGATTTGGGAAGGGCCAGAGGTTGAGTGATATGGCTTGGATCTCTGTCCTCGCCCAAATCTCATGCTGAATTGTAATCCCCAATGTTGGAGGTGGGGCCTGGTGGGAAGTAATTGGATCACAGGGGTTGTCCCTCATGAATGGTTTAGCACCATCCCCTCAGTGCTGTTCTCATGATAGAGAGTAAATGAGTTATTGTGAGATTTGGTTGTTTAAAAGTGTGTAGCACCTCTTCCCTCTCTCTCTTCCTCCTGCTCGGGCCATGTGAAGAACCAACTTCCCCCTTGCCTTTTGCCACAATGGTAAGTTTCCTGAGGCCTCCCCCAAAGCTGAGCAGAAGTGTCATGCTTCCTGTACAGCCTGCAGAACGGTGAGCCACTTAAGCCTCTTCTCTTTATAAATTACCCAGTCTCAGATATTTCTTTAGAGCAGTGCAAGAATGAACTAATATAACAAGTATGGCTGCAGTCTGAGCCTTTTTGAAGGACAAAGGCAATCTGACACAAATATCATAAAGAGTCCTAAAAACGACCCTGAAAGCAGAATTGTTAAAGCAAAAGCTGTATACAATTTCCAAACCAGTAATCTAAGGTCTTCAGTAAAATAGCATGGCAAATCCTGATCCACATAGAGTGCTGAGGGTGCTGACATACTGCTCATCAGAAAAGAACCTGAACCAAACCATGATGGAATTGGTTCAATACTCTTCCACTCTTCATCACTTATAAAGTTTCTGAAGTCCTTCTTAGTCCTTGGACCCTGATGGTATCTAAATTCACCATCCTTACAATGATAAATAGTAGGAGAGCAGTTACGATGAACTGTCTACTCAGTCCTGGCTGCCCTGTGACATCTACTTTTGCTACATTAACCTCAAGAACTTCTCCCCATTCAGCAAAACTTTCCCATTCTGGTGGAAGCTTTTGACAAGCGGGGTACCACAGGGCACAAAATTCTGTCATCCAGTCTCCTTCCAGCAACTGTCTTCAGTTCTCATCCATGATAATGCATACATCTCTCTGCCACCTGTTCTGTTTCTTTCCATGTCCTCCAAAGCAATAGCACCAGGACTGCCAGGGAAACCATGACTCCCAGAGGGTGCCATGTCTGCTGCTTGCCCACCTCACAACAAGTGAGGCAGCCTCAGCAGACTTGATCTCTCTGGGCCCTGGTTTCTCCATCTGCATAAAGGGATAGTAATATTATCTAGCTCATAAAATTGTTGCCAAGAATAACTGTTAATATATGTCAAGACCTTAGACTAATGCTTGGAATGTAATAGGCAGTCAATAAATCTTAGCCATTCTTCTCTCTCCTCTACTCCCTTTCCCTTTCCCTTTCATTTTAAAAGATTTTATTTATTTATTTATTTATTTATTTATTTAGAGACAGAGTCTCACTCTGTCACCCAGGCTGGAGTGCAGTGGGGCGATCTCAGCTCACTGCCACCTCTGCCTCCTGGGTTCAAGTGATTCTCATGCCTCAGCCTCCCGAGTAACTGGGATTACAGGCACATGCCACCACACCCAGCTAATTTTTGTATTTTTACAAAAATGTACAGAGGAGTTTTGCCATGTTGGCCAGGCTGGTCTCAAACTCCTGACCTCAAGAGGATAGGCCAAGGCTGATCCATCTGCCTCAGCCTTCCAAAGTGTTGAGATTATAAGCATGAGCCCCCATGTTGGCTCTATTATTTTTATTGACATGAGAAAAAAAAAGGACTCAAAGGATAGACATCTGTGAAAGTAGCCATCTCTGGGTAGTAGGATTCTGAATGACTTTTCTTTGGATTTTTTTTTTTCATACCAAATTTGTGTGCACTGAACTTGTTACTTTATAGTTAGGAAAAAAATATTATTTAAAAACAGTATATTGGCTGGGCACAATGGCTCACGCCTGTAATCTCAGCACTTTGGGAGGCCGAGGCAGGTGGATCACTTGAGGTCAGGAGTTTGAGACCAGCTTGGCCAGTATGGTGAAACCCCGTTTCTACTAAAAACACAAAAAAAGTGGCTGGGTGTGGTGGTGCATGCCTGTAGTCCCAGATACTTGGGAGGCTGAGGCAGGAAAATCGCTTGAACCCAGGAGGTGGAGGCTACCGTGAGCCAAGATCATGCCACTGCACTCCATCCAGCCTGAGCAGAGAGCGAGATTCCATCTCAAAAACAACAGCAGCAGCAACAAAACAAAACAAAACAAAAATCCCCCCAAAACCCCCCAAAACACTATATTTACTACGATTTTTTTTCCCAAAGAGTGTATACCACTCACTACATTAAGTCCTGTGATTAGTGATTTTACCTCAGTTTTATGACCTACTTCCATTAGCTTTCACCCTCTTCGAAACGTCTTCCATCTTGACTTTTTAATTTCATTAATGATTTTTTTTTTCCCCTTGGCCACCTGTTGTTGAGACCAGTGAATCTCCTGGTCTCTAATAACTTATCAAGTCTTATGAATCTTTTCTCCTAAACCTCTCACACTACTGTCCACTGTCCCAACCTACTTCTGATCCTTACCACTTCACGTCTGGACTATTGGGTTTTTCTTATCCATCGACTTCCTTTTAATTCTTGCAGAGTAAAGCCAGACAATGCTCTTAAAATACCACCTTATATCATTCCTTTGCTCAAACACTAGCAGAGGCTCCTTACATTTCTCATTGCTGAGGATAAAATCCAATTTCCTGGCTCGACATTGAAAGCTGTCCACGTTACTCAATCTCTGCTATCTCAAATAATTCACCACTTACCTTATTTATGGTCTTTTCCTACCATACTTCTGTACAGTAGCACTTTTGCCCTCCTGCTTCCTTTATGTCCAAATTTTACTTGTCCTTCGAGATCTTGCTTAAATACACACTCGTCTGAAATGTTCATTTTTTTTCCTTTGTAAATTGCAATAGCCCTGCTCTGTTTGGCCATTAATCACACACTGACTTGAGATTTTCTTATGTTGAAATGTTGTTAATCTATATCTTTTAACATTTCTGTTGTCTGTTTCTTCTCTCCAACTAAATTATACTATTTCTAAGGGTGCTTACATTTTGTAACACCCCAGTGCTTTACAGAAGAAGATGGGTAATAGCTAGGATATTGACAGATGAATTAATATATCTAATATTTGATAAAAATAGATGCTAGAATAAAAATACTTCATTTTATTTAAAAGTAAAGACAGAATTTTGACTTGGATCTTTTCCTTGTTGACTTTGTTTTGACTTTACTATTTATAATGTTTTTTATCCTGATAGTCTGAGCTTCTTTTAATGGTCAGATCAATATTTACTTGAATATCTCCCAAAGCAAGCTTTCTGTAATTCACTTATTAGAGAAGGTCTTTAAATTTTTGGGTATAGGATTTTAAAAATGAAATAAAACTCCAATTAGTAAAATCCTAGTTTCAGAGCAAATGCTTCTGTTGTTAATGACCTGGGTGCTGTCCCACTGGACTCTGGGCTCCTTGAGGGAAGTTACTATTTCTCAGTCGTGTCCATGATCTCAGTACCTAACACAGCCTCTGCCACAAGGTGTGAACTTGCTGTGTCAAATGAAAACTGCAGAGCAGCACTGCAGACTTGGAAGGAGGGAAACATTACATCTCAGATAATTTTAAATATTTGTCATGAATTAAATATTTTTCTTCTAAACAAACAAAGCACAATTTTTAATGACTGTAATTTAACAATATAGTATCCCTCCCTCAAATCTCTTATCTTCTGACTCAGTACATCCATGTCTTGGATTTACAGTGTCTACTCATTTGATCGTGATTGCTGCCATTCTGGTTTTGCAGAGGTTTCACGTTTCTGTGTCCCTGTAGAGTGATCATGCTGAGATGGCTCTGTGCGTGTTCTTGCCCCCAGCTTCTGCGCCTTTGAAATATACCCTAGAACACTCAGGTGGTGGGTGGTGATGGGAGCTCAGCTAGCCAAGAATGAGGGAGCAAGGGGATGTGATCAGAGGACCTTTAGGGTGCGGGAACAGAGGAAGCCTCAGTTCTACACCCTCTGACAGCCAGCTGAATGGGGAAATTCCAGGCCTTTATTCTTTTCCCTCCTCCCTCCCTTCCTTTCTCTCCTCCTCCCTCCATTCCTCCCTCCCTTCCTTCCTCCCTTCCTTCTTTCTATGTAAGTAACATTGGAAGGGAATATGCTGTTTGTACAATGGCAGTCCTGGCAACAGCTCTCTGTTCTCTTCAAATCCCCTGAAGTCATGATGTGCCTCTGGCCTTTGTTCTTTCCGGTTCTACTCACCCAGCTGTTGCTCAGTCTTCCTGGGCTGCGGTCTGTTTATGATGCCCTCAGAATGTCAGCAGGCTCCCTTCACCAATCCCATGTGACTGCTGATCTTCACCTTCACTGCCCTTTATTTTTTTTGCTTTTAGTTTATACTGCTCTTATTTATTGTAGTTTAAAGCTGCATATTATTTTGATGTGTGCATGTATCATAGTTTCTTTCCTCTATTTATTTTTATTTTAGAGATAGGGTCTCATTAGATTGCCTAGGCTGTAATGCTGTGGCTATTCACAGGCACAGGCACAGCTCACTGAAGGCTCACACTCCTGGGCTCAAGTGAGTCTCCCAGCTCAGCCTCCCAAGTAGCTGGGACTACACGTGTGTGCCACCACACCTGGCTCTCTTTCCTCAATTTTAATAATTAAAATTTGTTAGGAATATTAGGTCTTTAGGTGAGATAAATGTTACAAATATGTTTCTCCCACTTTTTTAGTATTTATTATTATTATTACATTTTTTAATGTTTAATTTTTGTGGATACATAGTAGGTATATATATTTGTGGGGTACGTGAGATGCTTTGGTACAGGCACGCGGTGTGAAATAAGCACATCATGGAGAACGGGGTATTCATCTCCTCAAGCATTTATCCTTTGAGTTACAAACACTGCAATTACACTTTTCTTTCTTTCTTTTTTTTTTTGAGAAGGAGTCTTGCTCTGTCGCCCAGGCTGGAGTGCAGTGGCATGATCTCGGCTCACTGCAACCCTGCCTCCTGGGTTCAAGTGATTCTTCTGCCTCAACCTCCCGAGTAGCTGGGATTACAGGCATCTGCCACCATGCCCAGCTAATTTTTGTGTTTTTGGTAGAGACGGGGGTTTCACCATATTGTCCAGGCTGGTCTCGAACTCCTGACCTTGTGATCAGCCCTCCTTGGCCTCCCAAAGTGCTGGGATTACAGGCGTGAGCCACCACACCCGGCCCAATTACACTCTTTTAGTTATTTTAAAATGTACAATTAAGTTATTATTGACTATAGTCACCCTGTTGTACTATCAATATTTTTATTATTTTAAAATAAACTTTATTGTATATATTTGAGGTTTGCAACATGTTGTGGGATACATATATTAATAGATAGTAGAAAGGTTATGATAGTGAAGGAGATGAACATATCTATCATCTCAGATAGTTAATTCTTTGTGATAAGACAGCAGCTAAAATCCACTTATTTAACAAAAAACCCGGATATACAATATAATTTTATTAACTTTAGTTCTCATGCTGTACGATAGATGTCTAAACTTGTTCATCATACGCATCTGCTATTTTGAATTCTTTGACCTACATTTCCCATTCTCTGACCACTCCCCCACCCAGCAGGTGGTAACCACTGTTTCATTCTCTGTGTATTTGAGCTCTTTTTATGATTCCACATAGAAGACTCTTACTGTCTTTGACCACTTACTTGATGATGCCTCAAGGGAGATAAAGCTTCTTGCCTAGGGAGCTAAAACTTCTTGCCTTTCAATGTCCAGGTTGGTTCTCCTAGGTTTTAATTTTTGTCACACATCCAGCACTCTTACTTGCATACTGATTTTTGAGACAGTATGGGTCAAAATTATTCACAAAACACAAAATACATGGACAAAAGAGAAACCAACAATATGGAGACATATTAGCTTTGGTAGATTGGCTGAAGGTGATGGTGCTCTATAGTAGCTAAGGCCCATTAGCCAGGAGGCACAGTGTTGTGTCCTGGGCCAGTTTTATTGCTTGAGAATGCATTCTGTTTCTTGGGGAATGAACACACACACAATACTGAAGCAGATGACTATGTGTGTGGAAATAAATACATATGTTTGGGGATATTTCAGAGACAGATAGTATTTAGATGAATCAGCACAGGGTGTGGTATCCTTAAGCACAGTGGATATGGATTCCAGAATCATGCCAAATTACTTGCATTCAAATCTTTTAGGTTTGGCTTCTGAAGGAACTCAACCTAAGACATTTGCAATAGCAAAGACTTTCATATTTGTGAGAAGATAATTTTAGATTATACTAAGACTATAAATTTAGTTGGGATGCTTTCCTTGTTCCTTAATTAAGGTACACAGTAGGGAAGCATCTTAAAGAATAAAATGCTAATGCATTATATTGTTATAGTATCTAATTCATTGTTTGAACAAGATGAACATTAAAAATGATAATTATATGTATAATCAGTTTATACCAAGGTTGTTAGAGTGAATTGTTTACTGGAGATATCAGGGGTGATTATCATATCACTCTAGCCTCATATACTATGATGTTAGTAATTCTTAGAGTAATATGTTTATAAAACCTCCACAAGATGTAATCTGGGCGAGGAGTTTGCAAGCTGAGTTGGCATGATTTGGATGAGTCCGAATCCAAATTAATAAGTTAAATGTAGAATACACAGCTAGGAAGACTGAGGGCCACTTGAGCTCCATATAGGGATGGTGGGCTAAGGTAAGTAATGAGATTTTCACAGGTCTCAGTATACAAGTTCCAGACTCAGCAGATTACCATCCAATTCCGTACTAACACCTTGAGCTCTTGTACAGTCTTTTATTTTTTTTAAATCAAGTTTTCCCCTATAATGGTAGAGTAAACATAAATTTCATACTTATGGGATAAGCATACTTCACTAAAGGAAGCAAAGCTCCTTAATGGGGTAATTGTTAGTGTGTAATTTTGGTTTGAGTTGCTGAACTAGTGAATAATCTCAGGGTTGCCTTCCTGAAATAATTTGAAATTGTGTGATTTTTTCTTTTAAATCTACCTCTGGATTTGTTATGTAGGACTCTAATGAGATTAAAATCCTATAATCAAGAACAGAAATGTCATTCAAAATGAGAAAGCCAATAAAAGAATGGGGCTAATAACAATATTGGGTTTGATTCATGATTTGGGAGAGGGTTTTAAAACATTTATATATCATGTACCTTGTAAAAAGAGTGTTTTTAAGTCAGTTTGTGTGAAACAGTCTCTTGAATGTAGTTTTGACCTCAAGGTTGTTGGGGAGATTAAGGAGATCATGTATAGCTAGTGCCTGGCATCTGTTTGCATATACCAGTTCTCATAATGATTTTCCACTGCTACTATTCCTCTGTTATTACTTCTATATTCAGCTAAAAACTTTGAGATCCAATAGTTAGTTCACAACTCACGTGATGGCAAAGCCTAATCTGACCTGATTTGTGGCTATTTTCAAAATCATACTTAGTGTGAATACTCGTTCGTTTGTTGCAGAAATATTAGTGTGCTTGATTTTGGAACGCCATTCCAGACTTCATTGAGATGTTACATAACATACAGCCTCAGGCACCATTTTACTTTTGTAAAATGTGAAAAAATCTTAATTCCAAGACACATCCAGCTTTAAGGGTTTAGGCTGAGGGATTGTGGACCTGAAGTCATGTTATCATCCAATCCGGGCAACCTTGATTAATTGCCATGGTGCATAAGCACATGCGGATGCTGATAACTAGGGCTGTCTGCAAAACTAACTGCTTCTTTCGGGTCAGTGGCCGGATACTACTCAATTGCAACGATCATGTGGCATAAAGAGAAAGTTATATATTTGAAGCATTTCTAATGGGGGAAAAGGAAAATGATATGTCAATTTAGGGCACGTACAGGTCTGAATCTTGATTGGTCAGAAATGTATCAGAAGTTGGAAAGAATAATGTTACTCTTTGTAAGAAGAGGTTGATGTGTCAGTGTCAGATGCCACGAGTTGAAATGACGTAAGGCTCCTGATTTCATCCTGTGGGTGATGATGTGGGACTCTGGCTGCATTCGTGGGGAAGGGATGAGGACAAGTCAGCAGGGGGCAGCTGCTCAGCCCTAGGTTACAAAGGGGTTCCCTTGCCTTCTGCCATGCAGACAGCTTTGCAAATTCAATCTACTAACATTTAAATGCATCTTCACTCTTTCTTCCAAAATTTTGGAATGGATCCTTAACTATTCCCTATTTTCTTAGACTGAATTGTCAAGGCTTTTACTTAATTTCTTTCAGGCTGTTTAAGTAATCAAAGTATTCATTAATTTAGAGCTTTCTCCAAATATTTGACATACACATCATTTTCCTCAATTATCCACACAGTTCTACGCAAGATAATTTTTTGGGCCGGGCGCGGTGGCTCAAGCCTGTAATCCCAGCACTTTGGGAGGCCGAGACGGGCGGTTCACGAGGTCAGGAGATCCAGACCATCCTGGCTAACCTGGTGAAACCCCGTCTCTACTAAAAAATACAAAAAACTAGCCGGGCGAGGTGGCGGGCGCCTGTAGTCCCAGCTACTCGGGAGGCTGAGGCAGGAGAATGGCGTAAACCCGGGAGGCGGAGCTTGCAGTGAGCTGAGATCGCGCCACTGTGCTCCAGCCTGGGCGACAGAGCGAGACTCCGTCTCAAAAAAAAAAAAAAAAAAAAAAAAAAAAAGATAATTTTTTGAGGGATTCTAGATGACCAAATATGTACTTTAGCTGTCCATTTTGTAGATTCCTACAAAAACAACTATTAAGTTGTTGTCGTTGTGTGTGTGTGTGCACCCACATTTGCCAAATCATGAGAAGATCACTTTCCTGGGGAGAACAAAATAAACGATTGTTTCTAAGGGTTCTTACTAATGAATAGTATTACCCAAACTCCATTAGATGAGCTGCAAAGACGCATTGCACTTGTGAAAATTTGGTACATCACATTAATCGTTGTAGCTTAAGCACTGAATCCTGCTAGGGACACTTATAATTATTTTTAAAATGCTCCTAGTATTTGTTTTTTTGTCCCTCAGCATATTTGCCTATTGGTGAAACTTCCTGGAAGTAGTTAAAAATTGAGGGATTGGATGGATCATGAGGTTTATAAGCTCATGATAAATCTGTATCATTGACAATAAGCTAAACAGTTGCCATGTATGAAATAATGTTACTTATTCAGGCCATCCCTGATATGAAATGCAGAGCTCTTAAAGAGAGTATGAGATAATTAGATACAACTAGAAGCAATTTTTGGTGATCACAGTTGACATTTTTATATACTAGTTTCTTTGGTATTTTTAGAAGTATATTAACTTCCCATTTTGAACTATTAAATATTACATAATAACTATATCATCTGTAGGCAGGCCTCAGAATTAATGCTTTATAAGTGATGAGGTTACTCCAGAAATATCCTTGAGAATTTGATAAAATGTGTAAGTAAATTTAAAAATTTCACATAGTGTATTTATGCAAACATCTCTATAATAACTTTGCTCTGAAAATTATAATAGCTTCTGTGACTATTCAGGATTCTCTATTTAAAAGATTAGGATTTGGTGTCGAGATTTCTTATGTATTATTTGACTGTTGCACATAATATCCTTCTGCTAGGAGAACAGCAATGGTGGTTTGATTTCTTTTGGATGGTTTGCTTTTGATATTTGTTGGGTTAAAGTGTGATTTCATTTGTGGCTGTATTTAAATTACATGGGAAACCATGTGGTGTAGAGTAGTATTTGGATTTCAAAGTCAAACAGACTTGGGCTTGAATCTACTGCTTACTAGTTTTGTAACTTGGGTGCATTCCTTACTATTTCAAAGATCAGACACCTTCTTCAAAGTGCAAAGTAACTAAACTTATCTTTCAGATAACTTGTTGGCAGGATTTACTATTATGTTTAAAAAGCATGCAGGAAGCACTTTATAAGTATTCATTCTCTTCTTCCTTTTCTGTCTCCTGAAGTCTGTAGTTATTGGAACCACTGTTAGGCATTTATCATAGAATAACTTATGTCAATAATTATATTTTTTACACCAATTTTATTGAGATATAATTTTAATGTACAACAAGATTTACTAAATTTAAGTATAGAATTTGGTTGCTTTGACAAATATCTATAGTCCTATATTTACCACTACTATCATGATAATGTTTCCATCACCCAAAATGTCTGCTTGTGCCATTATGCAATCTCCACCCCCTTCTTGCCCCCAAAACCATTTGAGATGCTCTCTAGCACTAGTTGTGTGAACATGTATTTTAATTTATCTTGGGTAATCTAAGAATGGAATTGCTGGGTCATATGGTAAATGCCTTTCTTTCTTTCTTTCTTTTCTTTCTTTCTTTCTTTCTTTCTTTCTTTCTTTCTTTCCTTCCTTCTTTCTTTCTTTCTTTCTTTCTTTCTTTCTTTCTTTCTTTCTTTCTTTCTTTCTTTCTTTCTTTCTTTCTTTCTTTCTTTCTTTCTTTCTTTCCTTCCTTCCTTCCTTCCTTCCTTCCTTCCTTCCTTCCTTCCTTCCTTCCTTCCTTCCTTCCTTCCTTCCTTCCTTCCTTCCTCTCTCTCTCTCTCTCTCTCTCTCTCTTTCTTTCTTTCTTTCTTTCTTTCTTTCTTTCTTTCTTTCTTTCTTTCTTTCTTTCTTTCTTTCTTTCTTTCTTTCTTTCTTTCTTTCTTTCTTTCTTTCTTTCCTTTCTCACACATGCATAGCCTCCTCCATTATGAAGAGTCCCACCAGAGAGGTACATTGATTATAAGTGATGAACTTACATTGCCACATCCTTGTCGTCCAAGATTCATAATTTACATTAGGATTCATTCTTGGTGTACATCTTATGGGCTTGCACAAATGTATAATGATGTATCTCCACTGCAATTATCATTTCATTCTCCATATAGGTCTCACACTCTGTTTAGGAAGGGGCATGGCCCTGTTTTTCACTCCTAATATTTAACATAAGATATTTTAAAAGTATAACTTACCAAATAACTACTGATTGATTAATGATTAGGGAATAGGGTGTTTTGGGCAATTCCAATTATCTGACAACCAGATATGCAAATTCCATTTTCTAAGACTTTGGTAACAAAAGAAAATACAGTTAACCATAAAATTGACATCATCATCATCCTCCTTTTGTGAAGATACCTTTTTTAATTTTTAAAATTTAAAATTAAAATTTAATTAAAATTAAAATTAAAAATTTTTATTTTTAAAATATTATTTAAAAAAATTTTTGTGGGTACAGAGTAAGTGCATATATTTATGGAGTACATGAGATGTTTTGCTACAGGCATGCAATGTGAAATAAGCACACAATGGAGAATGGGGTATCCCCTCAAGCATTTATCCTTTGAGTTACAAATAATCTAGTTACATTTTAAAAGTTATTTTAAAATATACAATTATTATTGACTATAGTCATCCTATTGTGCTATCAAATAGTAGGTCTTATTCATTCTTTCTATATTTTTTTGGTACCCATTGATCTGAAGACACTTTAAAGTCTGGTATTGTCTCAGAATTATAATTTTAACTATAAAGTCATATATAATAATAGAAGTAACAATAATGATCATTGTTATAGCTGACACTGATGAGCATTTAGTGTGAAGGGCTTTATGTAAATTGTCTCTTTTACTGCCCTCAGTAACTCTTGGAAGCAGATAAATTATGATCTACTATTTATAGATGAAGAAGCACATCCAGTGGGATTAAGTAACTTGTCTAGGATCACAGAGCCAGTCCCTGGTAGAGACCTACACAGACATCTGATGCTGAAGCCAGTACTCTTACAAACCTCTTGAATATGAGTTGAGTCATAATTGCCCCGAGTGAACTGAATATTACTTAAAAACTTTTTAAAACAAAATGCCTGGTGTTAGATGGGTCATTTGGCACTTTTGTCTTTTTCATAGGAGTAGACTGTAGACTACTCCACCTTTCCAAATGAGAATTTTTTTCTACTACTATAAATTGAAGTGTTGTGTGATAGAAAAGATACAAAACGCTTAGGTATGTTAACTTAGTAAGTAAAACTGTATTTACAAGTTATCTTATTGTTAGATAACAAAAATACAAGGATTACCTTTTTTTTTTTTTTTTTTTTTTTTGTGACAGGGTCTTGCTCTGTCTCCCAGGCTGGAACGCAGTGGCAAGAACATGGCTCACTGCAGCCTTGACCTCCTGGGCCCAAGATATCCTCCCACCTCAGCCTCCTGAGTAGTTGGGACCATAGGTGCATGCCACCACACCTGGCTAATTTTTTAATTCTGAAGAGATGGGGTCTTGCCTTATTGCCCAGGCTGGTCTTGAACTCTTGCAAGACCAAGCAATCTTCTTTCCCCAGCCTCCTGGGTAGCGGGGATTACAGCAACCTTCCCACCTTGACCTCCCAAGGTCTTGGGATTATAGATGTGAGCCACTGTGCTAGGCTGGATTATCTATTTTTTAAAACTTTTTATATAATTTTTGATGTTTATTTATTTATTTATTATACTTTAAGTTCTGGGATACATGTGCAGAATGTGCAGGTTTGTTACGTAGGTATACAGGTGCCATGGTGGTTGGCTGCACCCCTCAACCCGTCATCTAGATTTTAAGTCCCGCATGCATTAGGTATTTGTCCTAATGCTCTTCCTTCCCTCGCGCCCCACCCCCTGACAGGCCCCGGTGTTTGATGTTATCTATTCTTAATTCAGATGAATTTATTATATTATTTCGTTGATGAAGTAGTGACAAAGGAAAATGCTTTAAGTTGTGATAATAGGCCGGGTGCAGTGGCTCATGCCTGTAATCCCAGCACTGTGGGAGGCTGAGGCAGGCAGATTGCCTGAGGTCGGGAGTTCAAGACCAGCCTGACCAGCATGGAGAAACCCTGTCTCTACTAAAAATACAAAATTACCTGGGTGTGGTGGCACATGCCTGTAATCCCAGCTACTTGGGAGGCTGAGGCAGGAGAATCGCTTGAACCTGGGAGGTGGAGGTTGTGGTGAGCCGAGATTGTGCCATTGCACTCCTGGGCAACAAAAGAGAAACTCTGTCTCAAAAAAAAAAAAAAAAAAAAAGTTAGGATAATCATAGTATCTATTACATAAGGTTGAAGTGAAGATTAAATAAGAAAATGCATATAAAGGCCTTAGCACAGTATCTTACAGACAACAAATGCCCAATATTATCTTATAGTAGCAGTCAATGACTGTTGGCTTTGACTACTAATATGCCTCTGAATTCAAGAAAAAAACTTTACGAGGAACCCTAGTGCAGGCAGCCTTACTTAAAGTGTACCTAGACTAATTCCTGTGGATTGATGCAAAAACAGGGTAGCGTTAAAGGTGTCCTAAAGGATTTATATCACTCAAATGTCTATAAAATCCAATGGATGGCCATGGTGATGCCAATGACTATGGGGACTTTACACAAGACATTGTTCCAGTTGTGCCTCAGTGTTGCCCTGAACTTGGATCTTTCCAGTGGAAATCAAATTTCTTCAAGTGCCTGGAAAGCATAATGTGTCACACAGATGCCTGTTTACCTGGAAGGTGCTTCCTAGCAGTGACTTAGCCTTCCCAGGAGATATATTTAAGCTGCTCTTAACAGCTGGTATGCTCTTCTGAGGCTTCACCGTAATTACTGAAGTAAATGGCATGCAACATATTTGGCATGTATTTTCCAGATAATGTACATTTCCCTGCCATCCTTATGGAAACCAATTAGTGATGAAACTGAAAAAGGAAATCTAATAATGAGCTTCTTTTTCATTTAGAATGCTTTTAAGCCTCCTGCTACTAACAGCTCCAAAAATATTTTGAGATTTTCAGCTCTTATGTGATTTTTTTTTTTCAGTAGCAGAGTCTTGTATGCTTCTTTTTTATTTGAATAAATTTATGGGGTACAGGCATAATTTTATGGTGTTTTGGGTAATTGGGTAATACCATGGATAAATGGCATAGTGATGAAATTAGGGCTTTTAGGGTATCCATCACTCAAATAACATGCATTGTACCCATTAAGTAATTGCTCATCATCCACCACCCACACTTACCCTTCCGAATCTCCATTGTCTATTATTCCACAATCTACATCCATATGTACACATTATTTAGCTCCCATTTATAAGTGAGAACATGTGCTATTTGTCTTTCTGTGTCTGGCTTGTTCCACGTAGGATAATGGACTCTAGTTCCATTCATGTTGCTGCAGAAGATATAATGCTATTTTTTATGGCTGAATCGTATTCCGTTGTGTATATGTACCACATTTTCTTTATCCAGTTCTCCATTGAGGGGCACTTTGGTTGATTCCTTATCTTTGCTATTGTGAATAGTGCAGTGATGAACGTGTGAAGGCAAATATCCCTTTGATATACTGATTTCCTTTCAGTTGGGTAGATACCCCAGTAGTGGGATTGCTAGATCAAATGTTAGTTTTATTTTTAGTTCTTTGAGAAATCTCCATACTATTTCCCATAGTGGCTATACTAATTGACATTCCCATCAACAGTGTATAAGAGTTCTCTTTTTTCTGTATCCTTGCCAACATCTGTTATTTTTTGTCTTTTTAACAATAGCCATTCTGGCTGGTGTAAGATGATGTCTCATTTTGGTTTTAAATTGCATTTCTTTGATTATTAATGACGTTGAGCATTCTTTTTTCACATGCCTGTAGGCCATTTGTATGCCTTCTGTTGAAAATTATCTATTCATGTCCTTTGCCCACTTTTAAATAGAATTGTTTTTGTTGTTGTTGAGTTCCTTATAAATTCTGGATATCAGTCCCCTGTTATATATATGATTTTGCAAATATTTTCTCTTATTCTGCAGGTTGACTGTTCACTCTGTTGACTACTTCTTTTGCTGTGCAGAAGCTTTTTAGTTTGATTAAGCTTCTTATAATTAAAATTTTAATACTTTTTTGTGTTTTGGAGAAATGTGCCCTTAAATGAAAAGGGGACAGGCTTTGGGTTCAGATAGAGTCAAGTTCTAATTTGGGCTCTACCATTTACTAATTGCTTATCTCCTTAACTTCTCAGGGACTCAGCTTTCTCATCTGTAAATTGAAAATGACAGTATTTTTTTACCATAGGAATGATAGTGTTGATGGCACAAGTAATGTGAAGCACCTAGTGTAGTTTCTGAAAGGTAGTCATTAAATAACAGTTATGATTCTATTTCACTTCAGCATGAATTATAGTTCAATTAAAATACTGCTTCGGGTTTACGCCTTTATAAGTTGAACCTTTGAGATACTGCCTGCTTTGGAAAAATTGATTTTACAAATAAATTTTCTTTTTATGCAAATAGTCTTTTGATTTCCATGCATAATTTTATTCTACGTAGTTAACATGTTAAAACTATAAACTTTATAGAGAAATGGCTTTTTCAGATATGCATCTAAACAAAAATTTACCCATACTTCTGTGGTTTAGAGTCATAGCTTAAATAATTATAACTACCTTACGGGTGAAAATTAAAATAAACAATGTATGCAAACATTTTGCTGATACTTGGAACAGAATAAATGCTTAATAAAAGACTGCCATGGTTTATTATAATGGTCGGCAAACTTTTTATATAAAGGGTCAGATAGTAAATATCTTCAGCTTTGTGGGCTGTACCACGTCTGTTGCAGTCGCTCAACTCTGCTGTTTTGGTGTAAGTAGCCATACACAATACATAAATGAATCCATGTAGCTGTTTTCTAATAAAACTGTATTTACCAGATCTGCTGGTAGTTTGTTAACCCTTGACTTGTTATAATAGTTTGGCCTATAAGAAGTCATCTTGAAGTACTAGACAGATCAATCTTACAGAAAATGGGAGGGCTGCTTTACAAATACTGTCCTGTACATACATTCCTCAGAGATTATTGATGTTCAGGATGTGTGAGGTGCCCCTGCAAAAAATGATATAGACATAAGAACAAATAAAACAAATCCATTAACCTGTAAAGGCCTCCTTCAAGTTAAAAAATACTGATTTGTCCTAAGTATATACAAAGATAGTACATTTGATGGCTGGAGCATTGGTAGCTGAATACTATAGAGGTACTACTAATTCCCAAAGATATGTTTAATTTTTTGCTTATTTTAATACGGATTCAATTAGGAAAACCTGAAAATATGAAAAGTTATAAGGAAAGCACCAAAAAAACCCCATTGTAATTTCACTAACCTGAGCTAACAACTTTTAACACATGGATGTGTTTCCTTCTAGTCTATTTTGTTTTTTTTAATGATTCTTTGGAAGCATATTTTACAGACCATGTTTACCTACTCTAAGTATACAACTCAGTGATGTAAATATATAGAGTTGTGCAACCACTTCCAGAATCCACTTTTAGATCTCTGGTCCTTCCTTTTATTCCTGACATAAAATTGACATAAAATAAACTGTACATAATTAAATATACAATTTGAAAAGGTTTAACACATATATGCACACACACACCCCCATACATATATATAAATATGCAATAGTCCCTCATTGTCTGCAGGGAATACCCCTCAATGCATGCCTAAAACCTCATATAGATCTGAACACTATATATACTGTCTTTTTCTATGTATACATACCTATAACAAAGTTTAATTTACAAATTAGTCACAGTAGATTAACAACAAAAATAATAAAATGGAACAATTGCAAGAATATACTATAGTAAAATTTATGTGAATGTGGTCTCTCTCTCAAAATATCTTATTGTACTTTACTCACCCTTCTTGTGGTGATGTGAGATAATAAAATGTCTATGTGATGAGATGAAGGGAGATGAATGACGTAGGCACAGTTGACAGTTGTGGACAGTTGACCTTCTAACGACACTCAGAGGAAGGACCATCTGCTTCTGGCATCCAGTCATGACGACGTCGATGACTGGATGTCAGGAGCAGATGATGTTGATGACTAACGTGTGGGAAGCGTAGACAGCGTCAGGACGCGGGACAAAGGGAGGATTCACATCCCCGGTGGGGACAGAGCTGAACAATGTGAAATTTCACCAGGCTACTCAGAACGGCGTGCAATTTAAAACTTAAGAATTGTTGATTTCTGGAATTTTCCATTTAATATTTTTGGACTGCAGTTGGCTGTGGGTAACTAATACATCAGAAAGTGAAACCAAGAGTAAGTGGGGACTACTACTACCACCACGACCACACACACACACACCCCCCCACACACCCACCCGAGTGAAGCCATCACCACAATCAAGATGGCAAACGGATCCAGATCCAACATTGCCAAGAGCGTTCTTGGGCCTGTTTTAAATCTCTCCTTCTGCCTGGCCTCCTCAGTCCCTGGGTAACACTGTTCTGGTTTCTTATTACTATGGGATAGTTCACATTTTCTAGAATTTCATAAATTGAATCATCCAGTGTGTACTCTTTTATGTCTGCTTTCTTTCACTCAACATAATTATTTTGAGATTTCTCCACATTTCAGCAAGTATCGATAGTTCATTTCTTTGTATTGCTAAGTAATATTCCATTGTGTGACCATACTACAATTCATTATCCCTTCATCTCTAGACAGATGTTTTCGATGTTTCCAGTTTTTCACTACTACAAATAAGGCTTCTATGAACATTTGTATGGACATATGTTTTTATTTCTTTTGTGATCATACCTGGGCATGGAATGGTTGAATCGTGTGATATGTATATGTTCGACTCCATAAGACACTACTGAAATGTTCTCCAAAGTGGTTGTACCAATTTTACATTCCCACCAGCAGGGTATGACATTCTAGTTTGCATCACATCCTCCAGAACACTTGGTATGGTCTGTCTTTTTAATTTTAACCATTCAAATAGGTGTTTAGTGGTATTTCATTGTGGTTTTAATTTGCACTTTTCTGATGACTAATGATGCTGAATCTCTTTCATGTGCTTATTTTCCATTTATGTATCTTTTTTGGTAAAGTACCTGTTCAGAAATATTTTCTATGATTATTTCCTGCTAGATGTTTTTTTTTTTTTCCTTTCTGTGGTTTGTTTCTTGTTTTGAGACAGGGTCTCACTCTGTCATTCAGGCTGGAGTGCAGTGGCATGATCACGGCTCACTGCAGCCTCAAACCCCTGGACTGAAGTGATACTCTCACTTCAGCCTCCCGAGTAGCTGGGACTACAGGTGCATGTCATCACGCTCAGCTAATTTTTGTATTTTTTGTAGAGATGGGTTCTTGCTATGATGCCCAGGCTGGTCCTGAACTGAGCTCAAGCAATCCGCCAGCCTTGGCCTTGCAAAGTGCTGAGATGACAGGTCTCAGCACCCAGCCCAGTCTTTTTTTGAAGGTTTATATAATCATGACCACATTATTAAAAAAATTTTGTATCCTTCATTTTCACTTAAATTTAAAAATAAATATTTCTTCAAGCTATAAAAACTCTTCATAAACATTAAAATTAATAGCCACACTGTGTCTCAAAATTTAGTTAACAATTACTTTATTATTAATGTTGTTTCTATTGTATACACAATATATTGATAAATGTTGCTATGATATATATATATGTGTGTGTGTGTATATATATGTATGTGTGTGTGTGTATATATATATATATATATATATATGGGAATTACTGTCCAAAAGTTGGATCGTATAACTTTGTACCAGCAGTGGATTAGAATAACTAACTCACTGATTTTGTTTCTGCACTGAGTGTTATTTCAGTCTTTGTGAGTTTATTAAATTAGAATTGTGTCTCAGTGTTTGCAGCTTTTTTTCTTTTTCTTTTTCTTTTTTTGAGATGGGATCTTGGTCACCCAGGCTGGATTGCAGTGGCTCAATCATGGCAAACTGCAGCCTAGTCTGCTGGGCTGGAGCCATCTTCCTACCTCAACCTCCCAAGTAGCTGGGACTACAGGCATGCACCACCACACCTGGCTAATTTAAAATTTTTTTTTGTAGAGAACTAGGTCTCACTATGTTGCCCAGGTTGGTGTCCAACTCCTGAGCTCAAATGATCTTCCCACCGTGGCCTCCCAAAGTGCTAGGAGTATAAGCATGAGCCACTGTGTCCAGCTGCAGCTTCTATTTCTTTGATAACTTGTGAGGTTAAAGTTTTTCATGAGTTCATTTATGTTTTGGTAAGTCTCGTCCATTTTCTGTTTGTGTTCTAAGGGGATTCATTCTTAACTTTTTATGAAAATTGTTTTGCTCCAAAATATACTTTTAAAAATTTGGCCTAATATTTTTCATGCCTTCCTGATAACCCCCTGTGCTCCTTCTTGAGGATCTGATGAAGTGTATAGACAGTGGTCACTCACAGGTGTTTTTTTTTATTATTATACTTTAAGTTCTAGAGTACATGTGCACAACGTGCAGGTTTGTTACATATAGATACATGTGCCAATCTGATGTTTTAAAGCCACAGCACATTAAACCTGTTCCCCTTCCATGCCCCAGATGCTAATTAAGCATAAGTGGCTGCTGCTTATACATTTGTATGTTCCCTTTTAGGGAACACATTATTCTCTAAATAATTTTCAAATTACTTTGAAAATATTTCTAAAGGAAGTTAGTGAATTTCAACCAACGATTTCTCTCTATGGCAGCGAGGAGAAAGCTCTCCAAATCTACTGAAACTCTCTTCCTCTCTCATTTGTGACCTGAGGTGCTCTCTGGATGTTTCAGCAAAGTGATAGAGTATTCCCTGACTGCCATGGCAGCTGTTCTTTTGCTGTCAGGCCTGTGTCAAAATAACGGAATCACTTAAAATAAAAAAATTGCTGCTCAAAATAACTGAGATCAAAGGCCTCTTATCTGCCTGTGCTTGTGAGTGGAAGGAATGAGTTGGAATAATTTTCTTTAAATACAGTGCTCTGGTGCTTTAAAGTACTTTGGCTATTTTTCAGGGAATATGCAAGTTGAAAGAGAGTTGGTATCGCTGTTGCGGTATCGTGGTGATGCGTGTGGATTGTTCTTCGTATCCTTTTGTTATCTGCAGTGCTGTGTCACCAAACGCATACAAGAGGGTGGCCTCCTATCATTATGCCGCACACCAGGGTTAATAGCCATTTGAGGACTTAGACATGTGCATAAAATGTTTTTCTGTGGCACCATCCTGGGTGCAGTCCCAGACCCTGAAACTGGACCTATATTAAGCTTGTAACCTTAAACTGCTGTGGGCACAGTTCTCAGCAGGGTTCACTGCCGTGTGTGGCAGCTGAGAAAGTGGGTTACACACCAGAGGGAATATGGGGGAGCCATGGGCAATCAGCAATGAGCTGGGGGTGGGGTGTGACTTGGAATTAGAGGGTGATAATTGAGAGACCAAGTTCAAATTTGTCAAAGGGAACAGTAAATCCAGGTCAGTTATAAGGAGACTCTGAGAACCCAGCAAACCCACTTGGAGATGGTGGTGGCCTGTGGAGGGCCTGGAGAAGGCATGAGGCAGGGATCTGTGACTGTAAACCATAGGAACCAACTCTGTAAATCAAGGACTCTATTGGGGTGGGATTGGGGGAGGTATAGATGCTCACTGTGACAGGGCAGCCCTGAGAGTCTAGCACCAGGAGCCTATGGATGACTCTTCAAGGCTCTGCTGTAAGGACAAAGCTGCAGCTGCTTCTGTTATTTCACCCAAGATTCAAAGTCCATGTCTTCATCCCTTCTCCATTCAATAAAGGCTTATTAGTGCTTACAATCAGCACTGCTTAGGCACTGATAATGCATCAGTGAGAAAAACAGTCCTTGTTCTCAATGAGCTGACATTCCAGTGGGAGAGGCAGATAATGAACAAATATATAAAAGTATGCAGTGCAGTGATATGCACCTTGATGAAAACTGCAGCAGGGTGGGTGACAGCGGGATGGAAGCAGGTGGCAGGTGCCATGTGTAGATGTGTGGAACACTGTGGCTTCTGTAAGGGATAATATTTGGGCAGAGATCTGGAAGAAGTAAGGGAGTGAGTGAGCCGTCGGCATCTGGGGAAAGATCTTCCAGGAAGAAGGGCATCTGAGTGGCCTGGGTTGGTCACCTGTCTTCTGATGAATCATGGAGGATGGGGCTTCATGAATGATGGGCTATCAGAACTGTGTGCAATAGGGGTGGCCCCCACCACAGTTGAGGGTGGTCATTCTTTCACTGAATTCTGCCCCCAAACAGAGAGAATGAATGAGAAGGGGAATTGCCACTTCCAAGAGATGGGGACAGCAGGAATGAGGTGGACAGAGAGGCCTTGGACAGCCTCTGGTACTCTGGACTCTCAACTGCATCCCAGTGACTAGTGCAAAAGCAGAGAGGGAAGAGGATGTGGCAGGAAAGATACAAGTGTTCAGGAGACCCAAAGACGAGTGCCCGGACTCCCCGTTCTAGATGCTGGAGCCTGCTCTCAATAGCACAGTGGACGTGACTTGTTCTTCTCCTGTCTTCTGAGAAACAACAGAAAACCATTTCCAAATGCCATTACGTGGTAGGGGAAGCCAGTTCTGTGCTACCATCACTCTCTAGGGCACTCAGAGAAGAGGGGCTGGCAACCTGCACACAGCTGTGTATGCATCGAGGCCCCAAGATGGGAGTAGGGTGCAGGTGGTGGTGGTCACTCTTCTCTGCCTCTCCCTGAGTGTGATCAGTTGCAATTCCCTGAATATACCATTCACTTTCAAATCTGTGGGCCTTTGCCCACGTGTGCTGCTCAGCCTTTAGTGTCCAGGGTCCATGAAGCCTTCTCTGTCCTCCGTCCCCAACTAATTACAACGCATCATTTCTTTCCCACAGTCCACAGCGTATTATTGGTGCTTGTTGCACCTATTCACTGAACCTTGGATCATAGTGAGTTTTACATGTTTCTTTCCTGGAAGAAAATGCATCAGTTTGATTCACCTTTGCAATGACCCCTCCCTGTCCCAGTGCCCTGCATCACAGGGTGCATGGATGAGTGGATGATCTCTGAACTTACATGTGAATCCTTATTCAACCTTTTAGGGCATGAGGCCAGGAAGGAGGTGACTCTGCAGCCCTACATGATGCTGGTTTTGACTGGGTCCCTCAGTTTCCCAGGTCCAGGAAGGCCCATATCTGCCTGGCTGACCACCGTTAGGAACTCCAGAATCATTTCTTCTCCTTCCTTTTTCCTTTCCTTTCCTTTCCTTTCCTTTCCTTTCCTTTCCTTTCCTTTCCTTTCCTTTCCTTTCCTTTCCTTTCCTTTCCTTTCCTTTCCTTTCCTTTCTTTTCTTCCCTTTCCTTTCTCCTCCCTCCCTCCTTTTTCTCTTTTCTTTTCTTTTCTCTCTCTCTGTCACCCAGGCTGAAGTGCAGTGGTGCAATTATAGCTTACTGCAGCCTCAACCCCCATCACCCCACAGGCTGGAGGGATCCTTCCACTTCAGCCTCCCAAATAGCTGGGACTAGAGTCATGTGCCACCACACCTGGCTAATTTTTAAACTTTTTGTAGAGACGAAGTCTCACTACGTTGCCCAGGGTGGTCTTCAACTCCTGGACTCAAGTGATCCTCCTGCCTTGACCTCCCAGAGTGCTGCGATTATATGCCAGAATCATTTCTTGTGATTCAGGGGCATAGGTTTCCAAGCAGGTTGAATTATTTCATATAGATTGTAGAGTTCAGAGAGTTGGTCCCCGAGGTTGCAGCTGACTCCATGGAACAACCCAGTTTGAGATAATCCCTGATGCAGCCTTGTTGGGTTTTTGTGGTGAAGAGGGAGGAGCGTCTCTGAATTCTGCCAGGAATGGGGTGGCAGCCTTGATAAGTGGTGAAGTAGCTCCCGGAGCATGTTGCAGGGTGCAATTTCTCCCCATCTCTGGAGCAGCCATTGGGAAGGTCAACCCATAGGACCCTCCCCAGGGCCAGGCTGGAGCTGAATAAAGAGCCCTCTGGCTCGTCTTAGTGTCAGCAGTTATTCATCAGAGAACTTGGATTAGAACTCACATTTCTCATTACTGGATAATGTGAGAGAGCAAGCATAGGTTCCAGCTAATCCAACATGCCATGTGTTGAGTGAGCTTGAGTCCTGGAGAGAATGAACTCTAAACCTCTCAGGCTACCATCTTTCACCCACTGGACGAGCCCGAGGGGCAGCTGGGGCAGCAGCGACAGAGACCTCTGGGTGAGATATGCCCAGAAGAGGTGTGATGCTGCACCCAGCTTCTCATGAGCAATCACCAAAACTGATCACAAAATAAGCACCGCATAAGAGAAGAGTAAGATAAACACTGTTAAAGGAGATAATGTAAGAAGACTAAAAAGGAAAGAAAAACCATTCAACACTAAAAATAAGGTAAAATTAAGGAATATAACAAAGGTTTAAAGTTCTAAAATCAAGATAATTGCTACAAATAAATTTAGCCTCATACGAACAGCACTAAAAAAGTAGGCAAACTTAAAAGTATGAGAGATAGAAAGTAAGAACACATTCAAAAGAAAAACATGAAAGTTAATTTTTAAAATATAACACCCCAGGAAAATGTTTTAAAAGATAAAATACATTTAAAATGATGTAAGATCAGGTGGGGTGTGGTGGTTCACACCTGTAATCCCAGCACTTTGGGAGGGTGAGGTGGGCAGATCACTTGAGGTCAGAAGTTCAAGAGCAGCCTGGCCAACATGGTGAAACCTCATCTCTAGTAAAAATGCAAAATTAGCTGGGCATGGTGGCGGGAGCCTGTAATCCCAGCTACTCAGGAGGCTGAGGCAGGAGAATCACTTGAACCCGGGAGGCGGAAGTCGCAGTGAGCCAAGGTTGCACCACTGCACTCCAGCCTGGGTGACAAGAGTGAAACTCCATCTAAAATAAAATAAAATAAAAAAGTAAGATCAAAAGCTAAAAGTGAAAGAGAGATTAGAGTATAATAAAGGTGAAACCTGCAGGAGAAAGTTAAAAATGTGATGGTAAATGGGATTAAAAATAGCAGTTAATGTGCTTTAATGTCAAAAGCAGAAGTGATCATAGAATAAGGGGAAGAGTCATTTAAGAAGAAAATTAAATACAAGTTCTGGTAAGGTCCAGGAGCTTGGGGCAGATCAGTGCAGGAAATACTGTGGGGGGTGGGCAGCGAGGAGGCAGCTAGGAAGCTGTAGCAGGGCCAGGCTTCTTGAGAGCCGCCTCTCCACTGGGGCAGCTGTGAGGTCCGAGGCCAGGGTGAGCTGGGGAGCTGGCTTCCCCTTGTGGAAGGTGGCCTTTTTGGAAGGGTCTGAAAAGATCGGAAACCCTTCCCATCATAAGTGGCTTCTTAACTCCACGAAAGTACACAGCTGAGCTGGGAATGATTTACAATGATACACAATCAATGATTTGTAAATCAATGATTTACAATGATTGTGTATATGTGGGTGGGTGTCGCAATCTTTATGTTGGGATCTGCTTCACTGAAAAAATTTAACTAACTAATTAATTAATTATAAAATAATAAAGACAGAGTCTCACTCTGTTGCCCAGGCTAGTCTTGAACTTGTGGGCTCAAGTGATCCTCCCACTTCGGCCTCCCGAAGTATTGGGATTCCAGGTGTGAGATACCGTGCCCGGCTGGGATCTAGTTCTTTGCAGCACATGCATAATAAAGCTTCAAATAGGTCATACAATCTTCAGAGCAATAATCTCAGCTAGATATTTGTAACAGCATAAAGCTGGCATCCATAGGGGAGTATTCTATGAAGTATGAGATAACCACATCATGAGGCACCATTTAGACACAGCAAATGTTATAGAAGAATACTTACTGACATAGAAAAAGCTTGAGATAGTTACACGAAAAAACAGAACTATAGAACAATAATTACTGTGTAATTCTAACTATTCAAAAAGTTTATACAGTAGATGAACATATGAATAGTACAAAATATTTATTACTATTGTTAATATGGTATTATTTGGGTAGTAGAGATTATGCTGATTTTTTAAAATTATTTTTTGTGCTCTTGAGAGTTCTCCCTAAATGAATCCATCTTATATTTAGTAATCATTAGGAAAAACCCTAAAGTTTAATTTAAAATAATTATAGAAACAGGCATAGACATGCACGTGTTCAACTCCAGAAAGATACCTTGCACTGGCCCTTCTGCAAGGAAAGAGAGGCTGGATGTTCTCTTTCCCAACTCCCATCTCCCCAGCCTGTCACAAAAACCAGTTCCTGAATCAAAAATAGTGACTCCAGAAGAGATAACTTATTAAGATAACCTAAAGGTGTTAAGTATGTCATGTATTAAGTAATGTATGTATGTGATCTACACAAAATTAATATTTAATAATATTTATTAGAGAACGAGTAGGTAATTATTCAACATAAAAATCCAACTTAGTATTTTTTTCAATGTTTATTATATTAAGCATGTTACATGCATCATCATTTTAGGGCTCAGAGAGAGTAACTTTTGACAAGGCACAGGTGTGGGCGCGGGGCTCTGATCTGATCTGAGGATGTTCACTTCAGTGCTTCCTGTGTCAATAGTTCAGTATTTTAGGTTTTGGGGCAGATTCAGAAAAGTGTGATTCATGTTGCCTGCCCTCAAAGTCTGTCTAACCTAGCTGGAAAGATGAAAAAAAGTGATGAATGGGTATGTAGTGATAATACAACAACATAATACAGTGGGCAGTGCAGATAATACTTGATGTGAGCCCCTAGGACAGACATTCCTGTGGCCTGTGTGGGTCAGGCGAGGCCTCAGTGAAGCACTGGGCTTTCAAGGATGGGGAGTGTAGCCCATGTGGGTCACTGAGCTAGCTCTAGGTCGAGTGTACATAGGATGTTCTGGAGAAAGAATGACCATGCGACCAGCAGACTCTGGGGACTCAGTCAAGCCTGAAGGGATGGTACCACAAGATGCCAGTTTGCTGACTGAGTGAACGAGGTGGAAGCACAGTCAGGAGAGAAATCATGTCCGAGGCCGAGGGAGGCAGGCTGTGGTCAAGGTGAGGACAGACATGTTAGATGAGCAGTGAAGTGATAGCAAGAGAAGGGAAAGAGGAATGATATGGTTGCAGGTGGGTCGGTATCTGCTAGGGACTGAATTATGTCCCCCAAGGATTCATATGTCGAAGCCTTGACCTCCAGTATGATTGTATGTGGAGAGGGAGCCTCTAGGGAGGTTGTTAAGGTGAGATGAGGTCATGTGCCTGGTCCCTAATCTATAAGGTCCTTATAAGAATAGGAAGAGACGCCAGAA
Organism: Macaca nemestrina; assembly: GCF_043159975.1. NCBI lineage: Eukaryota > Metazoa > Chordata > Mammalia > Primates > Cercopithecidae > Macaca > Macaca nemestrina. The sequence continues at coordinate 75,564,532 of NC_092132.1, forward strand.
TGCTCTCTCCCTGTTCGTGTAGGGAGAGGAGGACACAGCAAGAAGGTAGCCATCCACAAGCCAGGAAGAGAGACCTCCTCAGAAGGCAGTGCTGATGGCACCTTGATCTTAGACTCCACCCTCTTAAACTGAGGAAACCAATGTCAGTTTCTTAAGCCACCCAGTGTGTGGTATTTTGTCATGGCAGCCTGAGATGACCAACACAGTCTAAATCTATATAAGTTTAAGTCTGTGACTATGGGCAAATAAGGAAATAACAGGCATTCCTTTGATGTGTAACCTGTACATCTTGCCAAGGTTGGGAGGAGGTACATCCAGACAAAGGTGGAATCAGAGATATAGGATAAGAAATAAGGGGTATGGTCATTCTTTTGATCATGGTATGTAATCAATCCATAAAAAATTCATATTGAATGCCTCCCATGTCCAAAGAGGCAAGGTCTTACTCTGTTGCACAGGCTGGAGTGCAGTGGAATGATCATGACTCATGCAGCCTTGACCTCCCAAACTCAGGTGATCCTCCCACTTCAGCCGGGACTACAGGTGTGTGCCACCATGCCTGGCTAGTATTTGTATTTTTGGTGGAGATGGGGTTTCGCCGTGTTGGTCAGGCTGGTCTCCAACTCCTGACCTCATGATCCACCTGCCTTGGCCTCCCAAAGTGCTGGGATTACAGGCATGAGTCACCGTGCCCGGCCTAAAACGGCTTATTCTTATATAGCCTGTGTGCCAGGCATTCCACATGCTTTACAGGTATTAACTCCTTTCATGCCTATGATAACCCTGTGAGTCAATACTTCTACCATCTCAGCTTTACAGATGAGGAAAAGGGCTCAGAGAGCTTAAACAACTTGCTCAAGGTCCTAAGATTGTTGAGAATTGGAGCTGAGATTTGAACACATGATTTTGGAGTCTGTGCTTTATCCACTATGTAGTACTATGTAGGATGTGATTCCTGCTGTCAACGATGCAGAGCTTCTTGAAAAGATATGAGATAACTATTTGACAGGATAAATAGAAATAAAAAGTAGGGCACATTTAATCTCAAATAAATGGAATGATTTAGCATGCTCTCAGAGGGGAGTGGGCACTCCATTGCCTGTGAGATAATCCAATGGGGTGCAGGAAGGACAGATTGGAGCTTCTATTTATATTTATATTACTGGTTCATTGAATTCAAATGAAGTTTGAATTGAAGTTCAAACTTCCAAGTTCTTCATCAAAAGAGAAAATCAATGACGGTGTAATCAGATCTGATGGGACACGGTCAAAAAACATGAATTTATCAACTTCACCACATGAAATATGGGTTGATAGCTGCTGTTCTTAGCTAAGATGTCGGGAGCTGGTGTACACTGAGGAAGAATTTCATCATGACATCTACTGTTATTCATGACAGTAGAGTGTTCACTGGCTGCATGGGAGCAGTGAGAGTAACGAGCGTGTGAGTGCAGAGGGCTGTGTGCCTCCTCCACGTGCGGGGCACTGGGGACACAGCAGTGAGCACCACTGACAAGCATCTCTTGAGGAGCTTATGCTCCAGTTGGAGAAGACAGATGATAAGCAAGATGGACAAAGGAAATATGTAGTGTTAGGTGGTGATATATACTAAGGAGAAAAATAAAGCGGGAAAAGGGGTGGTAAGAATTGGGGAAAGAGTCTTTAATTTTTGAATAAGGTGGCCACGTCAGGAGCCAGTGAGAAGGAACTGTTTGAGTAACTACCTGGAGGGAGTGAGTGAAGGAACCGTGTGGCCATGTGGCGGGGAAGAGCATTCAAAACACACACACACACATACATACACGCATGCATACACACACAAACACACACACGTGCACATAGAGCAACTGCTAAGACCCTAAGGCGGAGATGTGCCTGGAAGGTTAAAGAACGAAGAGACCAGTATGACTGGAGCCTAGGGAACAGGGAGTGATGAGAGACGAAGTGGGGAGGTAAAGGAGAGGCTGCAAATGTGTCGGCAGGTCCCTGTAGCTACACGTGGGTTTCGGACTGAGAGTGGGATGGGAAGGCACTGGAGGGTGTGAGCCAAGAAGTGACATGATCTGGCTCATGTTTCTAGAGGATATTAAGGCTGCTGTGTTGAAATACATTGTAGGGAAGTAAGGGCAGAAGCCAGGAGACCAGCTGGAAGGCCTAGGGTAATTTTCCAGATGAGCCTGGACCAGAGTATTAGCTATGGAGGTGAGGAGAAGGAGCTGGATGCTGGATATAATTTGATGGGAGAACCAACAGGATTTACTGATGCATTTGAAGTGAGCTGTGAGACAGAGACTGATAGTACCTACACATCACACAGAAAACGCTTCCATTCGAGATTAATACTTAAAACCTTTTACTTCTAGAGATGCATGAGGGAGTGTGAAGGCTGCTAGAATAGACAAAAAAGAGTCTACAGGGATTCTGAGGAGAAAGGCCATTCAGAGGAGGACAGTCAGGGGTGGACTTGATTGGACCCTGAAGAATGGGTAGGATCCAGAGAGTTGGAAAGTCCCAGGCAGGGTATGGTGAGGTCAGCAAAGGAAGGGACCTGGTTCCTCCTAGGCCTGTGCTGATCATGGAGCCTGGAGTACAGGCTTTAGATCTTACAGTTTTAAGATAGAATGGTAGCAGGAGGCCAGTTTGTCCGGCACTTGAACTCCAGGTGGGGCAGTTTAGAACTTTACCTTCAGTCAGTAGGAATGACTGGGAGTTTTTGACTGGGGGAGTTGAGTGGTACGGGTCGGCTTCAGCAATTTGCTTCTCTTGTAAGCTCTGACTGAGAACCATTGGTTAATATATATAATATATATAATACACACACAGAGTAATATACATATACACACATTCTTATATAACTGTAATATATAGTTATATATTCATATGTATACATATATAATTGCGATATACAGTAATTATACACATATACACATATATGTAAGTGTATATGTATGCATATGTGTGCCATGTGTGTGTGTATATATGTATCTAAATACACACAGGCACACATATACATGCATATACATACACAGGCACACATATACATACATATATACACACACAGGCACACAGATATATATGGGAATGATTCCATTGGACTTGCTTGCTATATAATAGAAATAAATGTTTCTGGTTACACTGACAAATTTTAAAAAGCTTTATCTATATTTTAGGGAGTAGTTAGGGTTTTTTTTGGTGAATGCTATTTAATGAATTTTCCTCTCACTGGATAATTGTGTGTCTGGCCAATACACATCCTGCACAATTCCGTTTGCCACTCCAAGATGTTATCCTCAGGTGCCCCGGCATAAACAGTATGGCGGAAATACCCTTTTCCCTGTCTGTGTTTGTAAGATAGCCTCTTTCATGCCAGAAGAACTATTTTGGGAGAATGATTCATGTCACATTTTGGCCTCATTACAGTTTTAAGTTGTAAATGATGCCGGTTTGCCTGGAGGTGTAAACATAAGTGTTATCTTCATATGCATATGGGAATACCTGTAACAGAAAAAGTACTTTCTATTCTTGAGTTACAGTCTAGGTTATAAACAAAGAGATTAACAAGATCTTTATCAAAATTCTAATTTTATTGATGAGAAGCATACTTCCGAAAGAGTACCAGTTACCTGTGGCTCTGCCTCCATTTTCCATTTCCAATCACAGATGGAGAGTCAAAGAACTTAATGTCTTATTGTTATGAGCAGATGATTCTATAAAATAAACACTGTGCTTTCTCTTTTGAAATAGTGTGAAAAGTGAGAGCAGGTGTTAAATTACTGTCTTGCTGTTTGTGGTTAAAAGTAACAGGAGGTACAAAAATCATTCAAAGTGTATTTAGGTGTGAATGATAAAGTAAGGTGAAGCCATTCTAATTATTCCAGTTTGCTTTCTGGTAACTTTAAAGGATGTGGCAAAGCTTCCTTATTTACTCAGTGGTTAACAATGTATGACGACATTGGAAATGAGGAACACTTAACATCTGAGTTCATTACCAGGCCTTGTACACAACAGTGCCATAAAAGTGTTTATTGGCTGGGTGTGGTGACTCACATCTGTAATCCCAGCACTTTGGGAGGCTGAGGTGGGTGTATCACAAGGTCAGGAGTTCGCGACCAGCCTGGCCAACATGGTGAAACTCTGTCTCTACTAAAAGTACAAAAATTAGCCCAGCACGATGGCAGGCGCCTGTAATCCCAGCTAATGGGGAGGCTGAGGCAGGATAATCGCTTGAACCAGGGCGGCAGAGGTTACAGTGAGCGAAGATCACGCCACTGCACTCCAGCCTGGGCGACAAAGAATCCGTATCAAAAAAAAAAAAAAAAAAAAGTGTTTATTGATTTGTCCCCAGATAACTGAGTTCAAATAGGAAAAAATTAGGTTTGGAATGTGGCTAGATTTTTCTATGATTCTCAAGGAATTACATACCCTATCTTAAAATTTTAAAATTGACAAAATATTACTTATTTTATAATTTTAAATTATAAAAGTGAAAATTGAAAAACAAAAAATTAAAGGAATGCTAATGGATTTGTTGTTGTTTGCTATACATCCTTTTTTTTTTTTTTTTTGGCGTCTTGCTCAGTTTCCCAGCCTGGAGTGCAGTGGTGTGATCTTGCCTCACTACAATCTCTGCCCACTAAGTTCAAGTGATTTTCCCACCTCGGCCTCCCGCGTAGCTGGGATTACAGGTGCACATCACCATGCCCAGCTGATTTTTGTATTTTTAGTAGAAATGGGGTTTCACCATGTTGGCCAGGCTGGTCTCAAACTCCTGACCTCAAGTGATCCACCTGCCTCAGCCTCCCAAAGTTCTGGGATTACAGGCGTGAGCCACTGCACCTGGCCTGTTTTTTTTTTTTTTTTTTTTTTTTTTTTTGAGATGGAGTTTCGCTCTTGTTGCCCAGGCTGGAGTGTGATGGCGTCATCTTGGCTCTCTGCAACCTCCACCTCCCAGGTTCAAGCGATTCTCCTGCCTCAGCCTCCCAAGTAGCTAGGAGTACAGGCATGTGCCACCACAGTGGCTAATTTTGTATTTTGAGTAGAGATGGGGTTTCACCATGTTAGCCAGGTTGCTCTCGAACTCCTAACCTCAGGTGATCCACCAGCCTTGGCCTCCCAAAGTGTTGGCATTACAGGCGTGAGCCACCATGCCTGGCCTATATGCACATTTTGATGGCAAGTTTTTTGGATACAGTGACAACCTTTTTGATTCACTGACAGTGAGACATACTCTCCCCACTCCCTTGGGCATGTGCTTTAAAAAATTATTTTCTGGTTCATCTGTGGTTGGTGCTTTCCATTTGGAACTTTTGACCCATGCCATTTAGGCAGATTTATTCATATTTGAATAAGATTCTTCAATTAACAGTAAACCAAATGCATTGTAACATCTTATTTAATTCTAAAGTGGTGGTTTGAAAAAATATTAGCAATTTGAGGACACTTAAGCAGTTTTGTCAATTCAGCTGAATCCAGCCTCATAGCAAAATCTGGCCTTGAATTCCCCCATCCTGCTAGAATCTTCTAACTATGATGAGTGACACCTACTTTTTTCTTTTTTTTTCTTTATGTTAGACATAAAAAAAAGTCTTCTCTTGGTTATTCAGTGACTGCCTCATTAACTAGCCTGGGTCTCTACTTCTAGAAATTAGAATTTAGTGGTTCTGGAGTGGGGCCCAAACACCTACATTAAAAAACAGGGCCGGGTGCCGTGGCTCATGCCTGTAATCCTAGTACTTTGGGAGGCCGAGGTGGGTGGATCACGAGGTTAGGAGATCGAGACCATCCTGGCTAACACGGTGAAATCCTGTCTGTAAAAACACACAAAACTGGCCGGGCGTGGTGGCGGGCGCCTGTAGTCCCAGCTATTCGGGAGGCTGAGGAAGGAGAATGGCTTGAACCCGGGAGGCAGAGCTTGCAGTGAGCTGAGATCCAGCCACTGCACTCCAGCCTGGGCGACAGAGCGAGACCGTCTCAAAAAACAAACAAACAAACAAACAAACAAACAAACAAAACAAAAGCCACCAAAAAAGCTCTCCCAATGATTCTGATGCTCTAAGAGGACAATGGGTAAATAAAGGGCAAGCTTCAAAACCAAGATGTAAACATGGACACAAATCTCCGAAGGTCCCCTTTTTTGAAAGTTAACTGTATTGAACTGTGATGTGCCTATGGTATGACAGTGAAATGAGAGAACTCCTAACATGTAATGAAACGTTGCTGTATTTCACATTTCCCCTTCTGTCTTCTCAGCCATCATGTATGTCATGGGAGCACTTGGCCCTGCAGTGGGATATTTATTAGGTGGACTTCTTATTGGTTTTTATGTTGATCCCAGAAATCCTGTTCACCTTGACCAGAATGACCCTCGTTTCATTGGAAACTGGTAAGTTCTGTTCTCTAATTTTTAAATTTCACTTCTTACTAACGATAGTTAAAATAATAGTACATTTGTATTTAAAATTTTTCCAATAGGGAGACAAAAAATAGCTGAAACGTGTCTGGGAAGGGGTGACAGGCAGGATAATAACATCCCAAAGAAAGCTACATCCTAATCCCCAGAACCTATGAATATGTTATCTTACATGGCAAAAGGGACATTGCAAATGTGATTAAGGACTCTGAGATTATTTTAGATGACCTGGGTGGGCCCAACATAATCAAAGGAAAGAGCGAGGCAGGAGGGCAAGAATCAGAGAAGGAGATTTGCTGATTGAAGCACAGGTTGGAGTGATGTGCCTTGAAGATGGAGGAAGGGGCTGCGAGCAAAGAATGCAGGTGGACTCTAGAAGCTGGAAAAGCAAGGAAATGGGCTCTTCCCCAGCCTCCAGAAGGCACGCAGCCCTTTCAGCCATTTTACACTTCTGACCTCCACAACTGTCACATGAATCAGATTGTGTTCCTGAAGCCATTTCTTATAGCAGGGAGCTTATACAGAGGGTTTGGGGACACTGGCTTAATCCGCATTCTTCAGGTTTGGGGTGCTTCCTTTATAGCAGAGTGAAGGAAAAGGACTGCTGTGGCTGTGTGGGGACTTTCCTGCTGACTTTAATCATACCTTTCAGTATCTTTTCTGTGCCTTAAAAAAATACATTGTTTTCACTTTCTTATTGTATTTGTGTGTCTGCTTTACAACCCTCTCCCACTGCCTGGAATGCCAGTCCTGCTTTTCCATTGTCACACTCTCAGTGACCCTTTTTTCTTGCTAATATTTTGTTTCCTCACGTGTGCTAGAGATTTAACTGCTTTCTCACTTCCTAAGACTTAACTGTCTTGCAAAATAAGTGATGCTTAGGACTCAGAATGAGAACTTCAACTTTGGATGTTATGTTATTTATCCAAATAACAGAGTCGTGTTTGAGTTCTTGCAGTCCTCAACTTGAACATAATAAGTTATTTTTTACAATTGCAAGCACTAACTGAAAATATTGGTGTCCTGAATTCATTTCATGTGGGTTAGCAATATATATACATTGATAAGGCATTTTCACTTTATAGTAAAGAGAATGCTTCAGTATTAGAAAAGATACGTGCCAAGTAATTACTCACTTTTTTTTGGAACATAGATGCACATGGAGAAAGTAATTACTTTCTAGAGTGTCTTAGAGTACTTTGTTTTCTCTGTGTTTCATTACATGATAATAACATTGTAACTCTGAGGTTGGTAGGAATAATGTTTAACACTATTGATTTTCAAAACAGCTAACAGATACCAGTTGTTATACACACTTCCTATTTTCATAAGTAATGCTCTTTGAAGTTGGAAGTGTTATGTCTGGTAGAATTTTTAAATCATACAGAAAGGAGTTCCCCTGTCAGCGTTAGGGAAGTAACACAGGAGTTTTAAGTTCTTGACTCATAGTGAAATTTCTGGTCTTGTCTGTTTTCTTTCCAGTTCTGAAATAAATCAGAGTAGAGACTTTTTTCATTGTCAGAAAACCAGATTAATTAACTCTATTTATGAACATCCAGCATATGTTCTGTGTTCTATTTAGAGGTCCTTAAGGAGGGCACAGTGACAGGGAAACATCTGGAGGGAAAGATGGGGAGAACCAACTCGGGTAGGGAGAAGGAGGGAAGGCAGGAGCTTTAGTCTTACCAGTGCTTTATGCTGTCTTTTGAACTGTTTTTAGGAGACGTTAGTCCAGTTGGCAGCAAAATTGAGAGATGAGAGCTGGGTATGGTGGCTCATGCCTGTAATCCCAACACTTTTGGAGGCCGAGGCAGGTGGATCACTTGAAGGTCAGGAGTTTGAGATCACCCTGGCCAACGTGGCGAGCCTCCATCTCTACTAAAAATACAAAAAATTAGCCAGGTGTGGTGGCGCATGCCTGTAGTCCCAGCTACTCGAGAGGCTGAGGCAGGAGAATCGCTTGAAGCTGGGAGGCGGAGGTTGCAGTGAGCTGAGATCGTGCCGTTGCACTCCAGCCTGAGTGACAGAGTGAGACTCTATCTCAAAATAAATAAATAATAAATAAATAAAATTGAGAGATGAAGAGTATATGACCCTGAAGCCATATTCCCCTGGGTTTAAACCCTAGTCTGCCACCTAATACCTATGTGACCTTGGGGAAGTTACTCTGTGCCTCAGTTTTTATAATCCATAAAAGAAGGTAGTTATGGTACTTATTATCATAGGGTCATTGTGAGGAATGAATGAGTTTACATGTCTGGCACTCTAAGTTGTTCCTGCTGTACAGTATGTGTTAGCTATTCAGTCCTTTGAATCTAATCAGCGCTGAAGTAATTTTACCCATTTTTAATGGCTCAATGTTAGTTCTACACATGATAAAGACTGTCAATATAGAAACATATAATGAGGGTCTATTTAAACACAAATTTGAATTTTATTGAGTAACTACTTGTAACAGACTTCTACCTTGAACAAAAACAGTTATTTGATGCAATGTTATTTTTTATGATGTATAGCAGCAGTGATAAGTTTTCAATAGGTATATGACGAGAGGGAGAAGACGGAAGGAAGGAATGAATAATGCTAAAATGTATTGGGTGCTTATTTTGTGTCCAGCATTATACTAAGCTCTACAAAAATTCTCATTTAAGCCTTGTAACAACCATAGGTAGTCACTGGTATTATGTGCATTTTGCAGCTGAGGAAATTGATGTTCAGGGAGTTCAATAATTTTCCATAGGCCTCAGAGTCAGTGAGAGCTGAGAAAAGAAACTGACCCAGAGCAGAGCTCTCAGTCTATTCTCTTACTGGCCCCCTTAGTGAATGGTCTCTGAGTCACGGTTCATGAAAGGGATTTAGGTAGCTTGGCTTTTCAAGTGTAGCTAGTATTGATGTGTCTTTTTCCAACATGTACTGCACACTTTCTTGTCTCACTCAGCTTTTCTCAGAGTCCTCTTTAGTATCATTATTATATCATGTGTTGTATCGATGTTATTTGAGACTGTTGAAGAATGAGTCAGTTTGCTCTGCTTTGAAGCGACCCCACACTTTAGTATTATTTTTGTATTATTTTTGTTTATTTGCCATATTTCTCCCCTTCCTGTTATGCACCTTCACTTTGGGCTATTACAAGTAAATTTTTAATGTTTGCATATAATTTTAAGTCAATGGCTGGGGCTGGGATGGGCAGGGAGGCTGAGTGCAATGCTATGTAAAAAGCATGCCGGGTGCGGTGGCTCACACTTATAATCCCAGCAGTTTGGGAGGCTGAGGCGGGCAGATCACTTGAGCCCAGGAGTTCAAGACCAACCTGGGCAACATGGTGAGACCCCCCACTTCTCTATAAAAAAATTAAAAATTAGCCACTGCGCCTGTAGTCCCAGCTATTTGGTAGGCTGACATGGAAGGATCACTTGAACTTGGGAGGTCAAGGCTGCCGTGAGCCATGATTGTACCACTGCACTCCAGCCTGGGTGACAGAGTAAGGCACTGTCTCTAAAGAAAAAAAATCAAAATGAATAAATAAATAAATTAAAAAGCAAAGCAACCACACAAAACTAGCTATCATGAACCGATTGCTAATTTGGGGACAGACATTTTATGACGTCCATCATAACATTGTCTTATTTAATTTCGATGATCCCCAAACATACTTATTACCCCTCTTGTAGATAAGAAGGCCAATTTGGAAAAGCAAAATAATTTCCCCAGGATCCTATAGTAAGCAAGTGGTAAAGACAGGATACAAACCCAGATCTGTCTGAAGCCACAGCCCATGAGGTGTCCCCTACACTACACTGCCTGCCCTCTTCTGGAGAGAGTGTGAGAGCTCAGGGAGCTGCAGGGATTCGGGGGACTGGAATGGAGAGTTTGTGGAGACTGGCTCCAGAGGCAAGTGAGCAGTGCCTGATGGGTAAGAACCTCGTAAGCAGCCAAGTAGTAAGAGGGGCCAGGCACTATCATAGCTATGTTCTCTGTAGACAGATGACCTTTTAAATTATTTTTATTTTTATTTTTGAGACAGAGTTTCACTCTTATTGCCCAGGCTGGAGTACAGTGGCAAGGTCTCGGCTCACTGCAACCTCTGCCTCCTGGGTTCAAGCCATTCTCCTGCCTCAGCCTCCCGAGTAGCTGGGATTACAGGCACTTGCCACCATGCCTAGCTAATTTTTGTATTTTTAGTTGAGACAGGGTTTCACCATGTTTAGCAGGCTGGTCTCGAACTCCTGACCTCAGGTGATCCACCCACCTCGGCCTCCCAAAGTGCTGGGATTACAGGCGTGAGCCACTGTGCCCAGCTGACCTTTTTAAAATCAAAACTGTCTCTTTCAATTTATTTATTCAGCAGATTTTTTTTGAGTACCTAATCTGTGTCAGGCACTGGGCTGGTGGTTACATTCTGAATAACTGAGATTGCTGGAAGTCTGCCCTGAGCAAACTTCTCAAAATAAAGCCCTTTCCTGACTATCTTAAAATCTTCATTTGATGTAACTTTAAATATCTTTGAAAATAGCACACTTAATTATTAATGACTAATTGTAGGAATCATTCTCTCAACTGTGACCTTTAGTAGCTGATAACAGCACTTAATAGAAACTTATTTTAAAAAATGAATTTTCACTTTGCAATGGATCTATATTCTTACTTGATTGAATTCAGTATTAATACTTATGATGCTGCTTGCATTCTGCTTACAATTGATGGGAATGTGTTGACTATTTATGAACTTGGAAGCTTGAATGGCAGAGTTTGGAGGTGAGGAATCGTAGTTAGAACATGGCTACCCTGTTAGGGAGGGCCAGGGACCTCTGATTGCTAAGGAAATGTTGAAAGGGGACCGAGAAATTGATCCACGGGGCATCATGCAGTCAAGAAGCCCAGGGCTCTAATACTACAATTTCATTCTACTCTCTGTATTTGCTTCCCAGTGCTCTGCAACGTGGCAAGCTCAGGTGAATTTAAAGACAGAAGTGTGAGTCTAATAGCTCCTGTTCTACTTTTCTTGGGAAGCTTTCCAATACACATTCATTTCCCCTCTCTGAATTGTGATAGCACTCATAATCTGTACCATATAATCTAACATTTAATTATATGCATTTTGCATTTTTTAGAGGTTGTTTCTTATATTTTTGGCTTGTTTATGAATAGGTTGTAGGTTCTTGACGGCAAGGGCTAAGTTTAAATGTCTTTGTCGGTAACCCTCATACTTGGTGAAGTATTGTGAAGGCCAGCTAAGTGGGCAGCAATACATTCTTTTATTTTTTAAGTCTTGCTCTGTCACCCAAGCTGGAGTGTGGAATGCAGTGGCCTGATCTCTGTTCACTGCAACATCCACCTCCCAAGTTCAAGTGATTCTCAGGTAATCCCCGAGTAGCTGGGATTACAGGTGCACACCACCATACCCGGTTAATTTTTGTATTTTTAATAGAGACAGGGTTTCACCGTGTTGGCCAGGCTGGTCTCAAACTCCTGTCTCAGCCTCCCAATATGCTGGGATTGTAGGTGTGAGTCACTGCACCCGGCTGGGTCAATGCATTCTTAAGTGTTTGCAGAAAAATATTTGAATATTCTCAATAATGTAAAACATATTTCACATGGGATATTAATGCTTTTCTTATGAGAAAGAAATGTCTATATTGGTCCATATAACATGCTATAGTCTACATTATTTTTCTATTGAATTTATAATTTAGTGATATATCATAAAATACACATCATAGAAGGTTAGCAATGCTAGCAGAACTAACTCATTGGTGCTCAAAAACACTTGAATGAAATTCTAATCAGGTTGCTGTTTATAATATTCAGTATAACACTAGTATAATTATTGAGTAGATTTCTCATTTACATCACAGAAAGGGAGAATTCCTTCATTTTCTTAGTTTGCTCAACTTCCCACTGCTTTACAGTTGATTACAAAAAGTTTTCTCGAGAATTTTTTCACCACAAACTTCTACTTTGCTAATTTGTCCTCACTCACAAAAGAAAAGCCATAAATGCTATTCACATTTTCCAATTTTTTAGGTGGAGTGGATTCCTCCTTTGTGCCATTGCAATGTTTCTTGTGATATTCCCAATGTTTACTTTTCCAAAAAAGCTTCCACCTCGACACAAGAAAAAGAAAAAGAAAAAGTTTTCTGTTGATGCTGTTAGTGATGACGATGTTCTGAAGGAGAAATCAAACAACAGTGAACAAGTGGACAAAAAAGTTTCTTCTATGGGATTTGGAAAGGATGTCAGAGGTAAAGTATACCTCTTGAATAAATACATGCATGGAGCTTTGGTCAGTGCTACTCAAAGTGTGGTCCCAGGCCAGTGCTGTCTACCCACTGTCTGTGGTTGGCTTGTGGCCAGATAAGTACTAAGATTGAGAGTAAGTGTTGCAAAACTTTTAGAAACTTGACAGAGTAATTTTTTTTGTGTTGCATCTAATAATAATTTAAAAATTAAGCTTATATTTTGTTATTTAAAATTAATTTTTAAATTATTCATTTGTGTATTTCGCAAAAGTATTAGTAGATGACAGGCTAGAAATCATAATTTTAAAAAATGGCTTTTCCTCACACACAGTTTGAGAAGCACTGATTTAGATCATAAAGAAACAGATGTCTATATATGTTATTTACTATAATTAGAGATGTCTGATTTTTAAAATATTAAAAATCAAGTGCATTGTGCCATGGAGGGTTTGTTTCAGGGGAATAATAGTGGCTTTGGTGTGTGGTTTGATGCCTACATAAGTATAAAACCTACCACTAGAAAGGGATCTCACTTAGCAGCTGTGTCAAATCTTGCATATGGGCTCAGAGAAGGGTGGCCAGGGGATGGGCCTCCAAACCCAGTGTAAAAGTATTCAGAAGGTCTTGGTGATGTATAGTTTATTTTTTTCATTTTTATTTATCTTAAAAATGCTGATTATATTAAGTTAGATTAGGCAATCTATAACCTAAACAATTTGAAGTGATCATGACCAGACAATATTTGTTTAGTGTTTCGTATATCTGTTGAATGAAAATAAGTCCCTTTAATTCTAGAAACCTATAATGTGACGCTCCCATTAGTTTCAATTTTGTTTCCAACATTCTCTGAATTGATTTTTTTTGGTATAAATTATGAAGCACAATATTTATCAAGTGCTTTCATCAGTCAAGGTTGTGTTAGGTAAAATTTACCTAGGCACGTTATCATCTCATTTTGACTGTATACACAGTGTGGCCAAAGAGGAACATTTCCAGCCTAGAATAAAGTTACTCATATGTTACAGACATGTCCCTATGGCCTAAGAATGATAACAGTTAGATTGAACCATTTTTAAAGACTATATTTTTTGAAAGCAAATGAAGTGCTATTTCATTGAAAATGCTTCTTTCCAGTTACATTTTAGATTTGGCCCTCTCCCTTCCCATGATTTTGTGACTCTGTGCACTTTTGGAACTGTGCATGACTTCTTATGCTCTAATAACATAAATTGTTCTCTGGACGCTGGCATGGCCTGATCTCTTCCCATGTGCACTGGCCCATCATTTTTGTGAACCTGCTATAGACCATTATGGCTACTATCAAAAGAGTGATTTTTTTTTTCACAACTCAATTGAGACAGGGTTGATGTCAAAGAATTTAAAACATAGCAATAGTCTTTGTGATTCTTTTTTTTTTTTTTCTTTTTTTCTTTTTTGAGATGGAGTCTCGCTTTGTCACCCAGGCTGGAGTTCAGTGGCCGGATCTCAGCTCACTGCAAGCTCTGCCTCCTGGGTTCACGCCATTCTCCTGCCTCAGCCTCCCGAGTAGCTGGGACTACAGGCGCCTGTCACCTCGCCCGGCTAGTTTTTTGTATTTTTTAGTAGAGACGGGGTTTCACCGTGTTAGCCAGGATGGTCTCGATCTCCTGACCTCGTGATCCGCCCGTCTCGGCCTCCCAAAGTGCTGGGATTACAGGCTTGAGCCACCGCGCCCGGCCGATTCTTTTTTTTTTTTGAGATGGGTCGCCCAGGCTGGAGTGCAGTGGTGCGATCTCCACTTACTGCAATCTCTGCCTCCCAGGTTCAAGCAATTCTCCTGCCTCAGCCTCTTGAGTAGCTGTCATTACAGGCGCCCGCCCATGCCCAGCTAATTTTTTGAATTTTTTTTTTTTTTTTTTTTTTTTTTTTAGTAGAGATGGTGTTCCACCATGTTGGCCAGGCTGGTCTCGAACTCCTGACCTCAGGTGATTCACCTTCCTCGGCCTCCCAAAGTGCTGGTATTACAGGCGTGAGTCACCATGCCTGGCCAGCCTTTGAGTTTTCATTTATGGAGACTATAAAGTAGACTCAAAGGGAGAAATAAAGTCATACATAAGATAAAATTGTATGTTTTATAGCTTAGGGTTAGGTGACTTGAATATGAAATATATCATCTATTGGACAGTATAAAAAAGTGGGGAGAAGATTGGTATCAAATACCAACAGCAGATACAACTGTTGCTGGGAATGAAGTTCTTTTGGAAGATGCAGTGTAGACAATGCGATCAATGCCCTGTTCACATTTTTGGACCCTACCGTTTTCATGGCGGAGGTCCACTAACTGCCGGGACTGAAATTATTTGCCTGAAGGTTTTTTTTTGTGGGCTGAGAAAACTGCTTGGCTCCTGCTTGAGGCGGTTTTCAGGTACCAAGGAGTGAAACCCCTGGCCTCCCATGCCCCAGATAAGTCTTAAGCGGATGACTGGATAAGCACCGCGGCTCCTGCCCCTCTTGGAGGAGGCAATTCTGAGGTGTGTCTCTGTGTCTTTCGTGGGCTCTCCTCCCTTCCAGTGCACTTCCACCATGCTCTCCACCCAGCGTTCCCTGAGTTGCCCAAATAAATTATTTGGACGTGAACTCTTGTCTCAGGTCCTGCTCCTGGGGAACCCATACTTAGACATGCAGTTTCAAAAGCGATCAGGGCCATTGAGAATTCAAAAATGGTTTTGGAAATTGAATCTATACACTATTTTATGGGAGATCTTCCTGTACTGCCAGGGGTTGCTTTTCTTTGTCTTCTCTATGCTCAATGTGATGGTTCAAGATATTTTCTTTTAAAAACAAGAATAAGAGGAGTCTTTGAACGGTGATGGGTAGTTGGTTTATAAAATCTGTTTCTATTCTGATGTTCTTATGAGTATTTTTGATAAAGCCTCCTTTTTTTACCCTATGCCTTGATTATCATGACTAATCCTACTTCTGCAGCCAAATCTCCTGACTGGGGCACACAACTGATTCATTTTATTATTTCCACTTGTACTGGGTTCTCTAATCATATCAAGACTGGAACTTCAAGAGACACATTATCTTGTTAGAAAGAAATACTGTTTTAATTGAATTATATTGAAAATGTTTTGCCAAAAATGACATTGATGATATTAAAATAATGTTCAATTAGAATATTTAAAATTAATTCATTTTTATCTTGTATACATCTATTTCCTTTAGTGTATCTAACACATATCACCTGAAGAAAGTGATTAATATTTAATATAATTTTCCAAAGGACAAATTAAATCCCCAGGAATCGTTCTGCTATTGACATCATTTTTTTTTTTTTTTTAAACAAAGCTGAGATTTATTATTGAGGTCTTGCCTTAAAGAATGATTCATAGAAAAGTCCATTTTGAGTTAAATCTGAGTTTGACTCCCAGATCCTGTTTTCCCTTCTATTTTCTGGAGTAGGGCTTCTTTTGGTCTTAATTTTTAAATTTTTTATTCTATTTTTATTTTATTGAGACAGAGTCTCTCTCTGTCACCCAGGCTGGAGTGCAGTGGTGTGAACTTGGCTTGCTGCACCCTCAACCTCCCAGTCTCAAGTGATCCTTCCTGGCTCAGCCTCCCTAGTAGCTGGGACTACAAGCCTGTGCCACCACACCTAGGTAATTTTTGCATTTTTTGTACAGATGGGATTTCACCATGTTTCACAGGCTGGTCTAGAACTCCTGGGCTCAAGGGATCTGCCTGCCTCAGCCTCCCAAAGTGCTGGGATTACAAGTGTGAGCCACCACACTTGGATTTTTGGTCTTTATTTTGTATTTCAAATTTGGATACCAATATTAGTACCTTCAAAGAGGAGGTAGAAGTTGGTAACTTATAATTCCTTAAACAGAAAATTATTGGCCAGGTACAGTGGCTCATGCCTGTAATCCTAGCACTTTGGGAGGCTGAGGTGGATCAACTGAGGTTGGGAGTTTGAGACCAGCCTGGCCAACATGGCAAAACCCAGTCTCTACTAAAAATACAAAAATTAGATGGGTGTTGTGGTGAGCACCTGTAATCCCAGCTACTTGGGAGGCTGAAACAGGAGATTTGCTTGAACCCGGGAAGTGGAGGTTGCAGTGAGCCAAGATTGTGCCACTGCACTCCAGCCTGTGCAACAGAGGTGAGACTGCATCTTAAAAAAAAAAAAAAAAAAAAAAAAAGGAAAATAAAATTATTTGAGCCATACAGAATGGTGCCCTTTTGGGAAGTAGTTCTACTGCAGAGAATGTTAGAAGAAAATATAAGTCCACCTCCACATTTTAATGACAGACATTGAGAAAAATCTGACTCAGTGTTTTCATACTCTTATTATAAATTATGCAGGAATAATGCTGATTTAAGACACCACAAAGGGGAAAGTAGAATTCTCAGTGTATCTGCATTACATTCCACAAAGAGATTAGCATTGATTCCATCAAAAATCTTACCAATAAAAATAAACACTTAAAATATTTAAGTGAATCCATTTTCCTGAGGTTTGAGGTCCAGCATTTTAAAGCATTCCAAATTTAACTGGGCAGCTTTCTATCTAAAAAACTTTTGGTGGCAGTTAATCATAAGAAGGATTTTACTTTCTATGTCCACTTTTTAATCTTTGAAGCTTAATTGCTTAGTATTATTAATCAAGCATAAAATTTAACAGATTTTTTCTCTGCTAGAGTTTTGTCTGTTAGAGTGCAATATATTTAAAATCCTAACTAAATAAAATAGTTGCCCTGAGGTGATAAACTGATTTAAAGAGGCCACTGAAAGTTAGAGAATTTTGCTCATGGAAGGATAAGGCTGGTATCATTGAATTCACTGAGTGTTCACTCTATAGAAGGTGTTGTACTCCATGCTTTTGTTATAAAGTTGAGTGAGCCATGGTTTACCCTCCAAGAGCTTAGAGTCCACTGAGGGAGCCAGGACAAATACAGATGGAAATGTATTAAAGACCATAAAAAGAGAACAGGTGCAATGGTGTGGAGGTTCAAGGCTGCAGAGGGAACATCTAGTTGAGGGAGGAGGAAAAGTTATGTGGAGGAGGTGGGATTTGGGATGAACCTCGAAAGACTGGGAGGATTTCAGAAGGTGGAGGTGGGTGTCAGGTATATTCAGGCAGAGAGAGCAAAGACCAGAAACTGGGACTGTGTAGATGTATTTGAAAGCACTGAACAAGCGTTTTGTGGTTGGTGCGTTGGATATATGTGGCAGAGGCCAGGGAGATGAGGTTGGGAAGGTCAAGCAGGGCATATGGTGGAGAGCGTGAGTTCTAGTGTGAGTTCTCCGATTTCTTTTCTAATGGGGAATGGGGAGGTCTGAGCCGGTGTTTGGTAGCAGTGGAAGAGGTAGATTAGGGAGGAGGAGGAGCAGATTGTCAGGAAGGGGCACAGGAAGGTAGACAGCTGCAGACAGAGCCCGGTGGGGAGGTTTCCACTAGTAGAGAAGGAGAGCACAGCAGCCTGCTAAACTGGCCCTGCTGCTTTGACCCTTGCTGCCTTTCTACCTGTCTCCCACTCAGCAGCTAGAAATGTTCAAATGCCACTCCTTTGCTCAAAGCTCTGTGGTCTCCCAGCTCATTCACAGACGAGTCCACTCCTTTGTGACCTATGATTTAACCCCTGGTTACCTCTTCGACTCTTTCTCCTTTCAATCCCATTTGTTTATTGTGTGTTCTGCTTCAGCTGCACTGGCCTCATTGTTGGTCCTCAAACATGCCAGACACAGTCTCACTCCAGGACTTTTACACTTGCCACACATGTGCTGGGAATGTTCTCTCACGTTCCTCAGTGCGCTTCTCACATGGCCCCTTTCCAGTGAGGCGTTCCTTAGCCACCCTGTTAAAAATCGCTGACCTTTCCTCCAAGGCTTCTTACCTCCATTCTGCCTTTGGTTTTCTCCTTAGCACCCATCACTCACCTACCGTGGATTGTACTTACTTATTTATTGCCTCCCCAATGAGAAAGTAAGCTCCTTGAAGACAGGGATTTTTTTTTTTTTTTTTGGTCCATTACATTTCTGCTGAGTTTACACCACCTAGTAAGTACATAGTAAATATTTGATGAATGAATTATTGAACGAGAGGAGGGAAGAAGGAGGTCATTTCTTTTTCTTTCTTTTTTTTTTTTTTTTGAGACCATCTGTCTTTGTTTCACTCTGGAGTGCAGTGGCGTGATCTCTGCTTACTGCATACGCCGCCTCCCAGGCTCAAGCGATTCTCCTGCCTCAGCCTCCCGAGTAGTTGGGATTACAGGCACCTGCCACCACGCCTGGCTACTTTTTGTATTTTTAGTAGAGATGGGGTTTCACCATGTTGGCCAGGCTGGTCTCGAACTCCTGACCTCAGGTGATCCACCGCCTCGGCCTCCCAAAATGTTGGGATTATAGACATGAGCCATTGCATCTGGCGAAAGAGGCCATTTCTTTAGGATGTGACAACTGGTATGGGAATAATGGAGAGAGAGGTACCAGAAGTGGTTATAGGGTTTGAACCTCAGGTAATGGGGAGAGGAGCTAGTTGAGAGAAGCAGAAGGAATAAATTCTGAACTTGAGCTGCCTAAGAACACCCAGAACCATTGTATATGGTCCTTTGCTAGGTGTTTTGGAACAAGTATAGTATGAATGTGCTCAGGTCAATTTTTGACCCAGCAAAGAGGAATCACTAAAAGCTACATGCCTGGGCCCTGTGCTCTTAGTCTTCCTGCATACATACTTCCCTTGCTAAATTGCCCTTTATTTTGTGTTTGCAGCTTTATTGAAAGTTGCTGCTTGAATTCCCCATATTTGCCATAGGATGGTTGCTCAGTGCCCTTTATATAAAACCCCTTTCCAAAGATCAATGGTTCTCGAACCTAGCCTACATCAGCATCACCACAAACTCTCCCTTAAACCCAGGTCTCTAGGCCCCAGTCCACAGTCTCTGATTCAGTAGGTCTGGAGGGGGGCCTGAGAATTAGCTTTGTTTTTTTTAACAATTTCCCAGATGATACTGAAGCTGTTGGTCCAGGAACCGCACTGTGAAAATCACAGCTCTAGAACATAGTTAGGAAAAACTTTGTTTTCCAGGGAGAAAGTAGAATGTTTCTGTGTTTCTGATAATGATGATTACACAGCTTTTTGCTTTGATGGCCAGGAAAGTCAGAGTCAAATCTGAAACCCAGGAAAAGTCTTACGGCCACATTTAATTCTTTCCCCCAGTTTGGATGCTCTGCTCTATTTACGTTTTCTGTGTATTGAATTCTTTGTTTCTTTTCTGTCTAACTTTTATTTTATTGTATGTGTGATTTCTGGTGGTAAGCCACATCTTTAGATTTGAACTTGCACCTTAGGAGGTGAAAGGTAAATGGTAACAGTCCAGGCAGAGAATCCCTAAAAAAGAAAGCTCTTTCTTTATACTCAGCAAAATAACTGTGGGATGACTCATCAGAGTAGCATCTCCTTAGAAAGGTATGTGAAAATACTCACAAGTGCTGATTTAAACAAGCAGAGTAGTACTGCAGCCAGGAGCCACTAATGATGTCTTTTAGGCTCTGGCAGCCATCGTTTCTACCCCCTTGTCGTAGGTAAGTGTCTTGGGCTCGATGTGCTAAGCTGCAAGGTGACTGTGGTATGCTAGTGTCATCTAGTTCCTGTCTTTTCCAGGCAAGCAGCTAATGCTATTTGCCGGTGTGTTTTGCAGGGGTGGGAGGACGTAGAGTATCTTCGTGGGGCCTTAGATTGGGAAACCCGTGGGGTAATTTCTTTCAAAGAAAATGAACAGGAAATGAGGGCCTGTACATCCTGTGTTGGCCATGTTGCATATGATAAGCAGTCTTGGTTTTGCTTTTACAGAAAACCCTGACTAAAAATAGTTTCATTCTTCTGGATAACAGGCATGGAAAAGTTGTATCTGCCAAATGCTCAAACACATACAGGATCATGTGAGATTCACAGGCCATAAAAGTTACTAAGGTTTTCACTGCAGGATGATCATATGTTTTCACCAACTTTTTGATCCACCAGAAGGCTTTAAAGAATACAAATGATAGGAACTACAAGATTAGAGATAAAAGAAAATTTAAATACAGTCATCCCTTGGTATTCATGGGGGACTGGTTCCAGAACTCCTTGGTGGATACCAATAACCATGATGCTTAAGTCTCTGATATAAAAATGGTGCAGTATTTGCAAATAAGCTACGCACATCCTCTGGTATACGTTAAATCATCTCTTGTTACTTATGATACCTAATGCAATATTAATGCTATGTAAATAGTTGTTACATGGTATTGATTAGAGAATAAGGACAAGAAAAAAGTCTGTATCTGTTCAGTACAGATGCACCCATTCATTTTTTTTTTCTGAGTATTTCGATCCATGGTTGGTTGAATCCACAGATGCAGAATCCATGGATATGGAGAGGCAACTGCACTTTAAGTATTTATAAAAGAAGGGAGTTTCAAGAGATGTTAAAGGCTATTCAATGATTTGCACCCATAGGATTTTAATGTATAGAGATGTCTGAGTGATGACATGACAAGGTTAATACCACTGATAGAATAAATTACTTACACTTCCTAAGAGAAGGGGGCAGGCCCTGCCATGCAGGACCACAGGGGGAGCATCAGGTTGGTCAGGAGGCAGAATTGGAGTGAGGCCAGAGTCTGGGCCACAACCTTTATTGGGGTTTCCTTGGGAAAGAGCTTAGGATTGGCTAGTTTGAATAATGTCCATAGGCTCTGGGCTATAAGGATGGCCTCCAGTTGTCTGGTACCTGACCCTGGGCAATTTAGGACATGTGAAGTGTGTGTGAGTTAGATAAGGAGGTTGTTGGGGCCACCACCTTGGGATTCGTTGGTTTGTTTATGAAAGGTATGCTCCCAGTGGTGGCTGAGCCCAGTGCTATCTCTAAGAAATGGCTGTAGTCCTGGGAGGGCAATCTGTCCCTGGCCAGCAAGCCTTTTAAGAAGTCAAAGCATTATAAAATATATAAATTTACAAACATGATTAACAGAGAAACTTATGTGTTCTAGCTGGAGTATCCACTCACTGGCCTCCTTCAGCTATAATTATCATGTGGTGTTCCCTCTTTCTTTATTACACCACTTTTCCTCCTCCCCGCTGAGGAGGCCTTTCCTATGCCCTCAAGGCAAAGGCCTTGGTACTGCTCATGTTCTTTGCAAAGCACCCTGTATTTTGGCAGTATCACATTATTTTAAAATTTATCAATAAAAATCCCCATCTTTTATATAACAATGACCTTCCACTCTGGTTGCTGTCATCTTCATTCTTGGTCTCTGTGCCCAATGTGAATTTTATGCCTTGTTTGACGTTAGTCCCTTTAAGCTGCCTTTATCTGCCTGTTTGATCACTCTTCTCTCAAAATGTACTTTTATATAAGAAATTAGTGTTATTTAAGACTTTTAGGAAAGGACTAGATGGGTTTCCAAATGGAACCCAATAATTTAATTATTGAGATAAATGGCTGGCAATATCTATCCTAAGGAAATTTCTCTTTTTTTGTTTTTCTTTCTCACAAATATGTTTATTGGACAATTACTACAGGACTAAGAACTCAGGACTCATACATGGAAAGTTACAGAACTTGCCCTCAAAGGGAGGCAGAAAGGAAAGTAGACACAATATTAATATGTTAAGTCCTAAAATGGAGGTATGCACATTCTAAGGAGGTGGAAGGAAGAGGAGGAAGGAATCCATATTGGCTGCCTGAGTCAGGGAGGACTTTCAGGGATGACACATTTCTGCATCCTTTTAAAATTGCACCTTTTAAAACAAGATCCTAAAAGTAATACACGTTCATGACAGAAAATTTAGAGAATAAAATAAAAGTGAAGTCCAATCCTATTTCTGAAAATAAAATGCTTAACTTTTTCAATAGTAAGAATTTATATTTTGAAACTAGATAGATGTGGTGGTTGCACATCATTGTGACTGTACTAAATTCCACTAACATTTTCACTTTAAAATAGTTAATTTTATATTCTGTGAATTTTGGCACAATAAATTATTTTTTTTTAAAGGGTATGTATTTTAGTTGAATTTAAACATAAGGAAAATAAACTGCCTGGGCTACTAAATTTTAGATAAATGCTAGTATGTCTAGATCCATCCATGTCAAAAATTATGAAAAGCATTAAGATGGGCCAGTATGTTTGTTTGGTATTTAATACTCATAATTTATACCTGGCTAGAAATGTACATTTGGAGGTAATAAAATTTAGTCAACTGTTTCATTGTAATACTAACTTACCTATCTTGTATAATAATAAAACAAGCACTAGTCCTTATCCCACCCCCAGTTTAAATTTAAAAAAAAGATGTAAAAGGAACAAAATTAATATCTAATTTTACTTTTAGAAGGGCTCTTTAGAAGAACATAAAAGAAAAGTTGGTGTGGATGCACAATGTCAGTGGGTAAAAACAAACACACGAGCAACACATCCTGGGCATGGAATTTTCTTGCAACCAGAAAAAAAAAAAAAATCAGAAAATTAATGAAGGTTAAAAAATATGGTGAAACTAATTAGCCTATAGAAATTAGTATTTATAATTATGACTTTGAATCTTGAAGAAAATGTCTGATTATGCGATGCATTCTCTAGTATTACCAGTTAATACAGCAAAAATATTTAAAGCTTTGTTGCTTAAAGAGGCCATCACTCAGATATCTGAAAAATTAAGCATACCTCTTTCTCAGATATGCTGGATAAAGGACAATATTGTGTATTTTCTGTTTCTCCTGTTAGTATTTTAATTTTTATTTAATGGACATTTTAGTTTATAATCTTATCTGACACCACTAAGGATTTGTTAGCATTAAAGAACCATACTTTAAAAAGGAGCATAATTTTTTATTTTCAGTGAGTTCACCACTGTGAACCACCTTTCATCTTACGTTTTCTTAACTCTTAACCCGCTCCCCAGGAGGAAATTATGCCTCTTTGGAATGGACTTCATTTTCTCACAAGTATATGGCTATTGTTTTAGTACAAATTATTGGAATGATATAATAAAGAATATTAATAAATACATTCCAAGTATATTTTTTGAGTGCCTCCTATAGGCCAGATGAATGCTGGGAGCTGAAGATGTACAGATACCCCAAGGTCCTGCAGTCAGAGCTTTTATAGTCTCCTGAAAGGAACAGACAGGCAAACACGTGCAGAACCTAAGAATTGATGACTAGAGCTATGGACCAAGTACATGAGAGCACAGAGAGGGAGCCCCCTAGACTGTCTAGAGAAGCTGTAAATGCTTCCAGTAGGGGCAGACGCCAATCCTGAAACTTGATGGATGAGTTTGACATTTGCCAAGGAGACCGGTGGGAAATCCACAAATAGTACAGAAATGAAGAAGACTATGCCATGGATGAAACTTGGGGCAGGGCAGTCATAGGACTACAGAGTGGAAGGGCAGGCAGCAGCCCGCTCTCACAGGCCTGGCATACTCAGTGGTGTTCATGGTAACTGGGTCTTCCTCTTTTGCTTGGTCAATCCCTTTGTTGGCGTACGTTTTTCAAATATGTCATTAAAACAAAGTTTGTTTCAGTAATCTAACACAACAGCAAAAAGACATGGTACAGATCCTTTCAGGTTGTAAAAAGCAGAAGCCAGTTCAAGCCACCTGAGATACCGGGGTCCTGGTGCAAGACTCCAGGGGAGAGCAGAAGCCCCAGCGGCTGGGCCCCTGGCAGACAGGGATATGCCCATTGCCATTGAGCCCCACAGTCACTCTGCAGACTCCACTGTGGCTCCAGGGTCAGTTTTCCTTACTTTTGTCTCTCACTCAATCTTCATACTCTCTGCCTACTTATCCCTTTATAGTCTCTAATGCAAACACTCTAAGGAAAACAAAGTCAAGGGATTTTTGGCCAGTCTTTGCTCACAGAGTGTGCCTTAGGCCTCTGGTGGCTGTTGGGTTGCCTGTAGGTAGCACCTCTGAGTCCAGCCTCCTTCCCTGGTCCAATCAACTCATTTGGGGCTATCAGGTCCTATGGTAAAAACCTTGCAGCTTCTGTATAAGGAGCCACAGAAGAGGGGTCTTTCAGTGTGACAGGGACTTGCAGAGCCCTCTCCAGCCTGGGATATATTTCTCATCAAACTAAATAAACTCCCAGGAATTTCGTCTCCCTGCCCGCTTGAAAAGATGACTGCACCTTTCAGGTTCGCTGAAGTTGGTGCTCATTTAAGCTTTGCTCATCCAAATAAAGGCCTTTTATAGTACCAGTTACTCGGGAGGCTGATGCGGGAGGATTGCTTGAGCCCTGAGTTTGAGGCTGCAGTGAGCTATGATCACTTCATTGCATCCTGGCCTGGGCAAAAGAGGGAGACCTTATCTCAAACAAACAAACAAACAAACAAACAAATGAAGACCTTCATCAAACGCAAACTTTAAATTGTGACTTATTTTATGAATGAGCATAAAATATTCACACATGCTGGAACACGTTTGGCTAATGGTCAAAAAATTAGAAACATATCAATACCTTCTGCCTTATATCATGCTGTGATCAATGGGGTTTGAAGAATAAATTACGGCCTCTGCCCTCATGATACTGATCCAGTCGCTCCTAAACACCATCCCTTATCAGCTTCCATAAGAATCCAGTCACAGCCAGGCACGGTGGCTCACACCTGTAATCCCAGCACTTTGGGAGGCCGAGGAGGGCAGATCACGAGGTCAGGAAATCAACACCATCCTAACATGGTGAAACTCCGTCTCTACTAAAAATACAAAACATTAGCCGTGGAGGCACTTGCCTGTAATCCCAGCTACTCGGGAGGCTGAGGCAGGAGAATCGCTTGAACCCTAGGGGCAGAGGTTGCAGTCAGCTGAGATCATGCCACTGCACTCCAGCCTGGGCAACCGAGCGAGACTCCAACTCAAAAAAAAAAAAAAAAAAAAAAAAAAAAAAAAAAAAAAAAGAATCCACACCACCCATCTCAGATTTTCTGAATTTTGACCAAAGGCTTTGGAGGCCACTGGGTGCACCAGATTTATTGCAGCACAGCTCTGTTGTGATTGGAGTGCAATTTAACACCAGGTCCGCATGCACGGGATGATGGGGCTGCCTACACTGTCGTCACTGTGCACCTGAAGGAGCAAATGATCTGCCAATGCTATTAACACTACTTTTCAAAGTGATTTCAGAGTATAGACCACCTTAAATTATAACCTCTTGAATTTTGGTGCTTTGTGTGGAATTTTATTCCTACTTTACTACTGCTTAAGGTATTTCCTGGTTTTAGTGCCAGCTTGAATTTGTAAGATTTCCTAGCATTAAATGATCAAAAAATGATAATCACTATCATTATTTCATCATCTCTCCTTCATCATGCTTTTTACTGCATCTTTGGTTTTACAATGACACAGTTATAAATGACACCAAGAAACTGATCTAAGATACATTCTGTTGCATAAAAATTAAGTATTTGTTTGCAAATTTAGGAAGGTTTAACAACTTTTTTGCTATCTTGGTCTTCTAAATTTTATGTTTTTGAAATAATTTTGAATTTTCATGAAAGCTATAGAAATAGCACAGGGCACCAGTGTACCTACATCCTGATTCTCCAATTGTTAACATTTCTGAAAAATTGAGGGTATGGTACTCTACTGTCCCTAATACTTCAGTGTATGTTTCCCAAGTACAAGAACACTCTCCTATGTAACCACAGGCAGCCATAAGAATCAGGAAATCCACATGGACCTGGTGCTACCATCCAAACCACAGGCCCCAGTCAGATTTTGCTGATTATCCCAATAATGTCCATCATGTCCAAGATTCAATCCAGGATCACATGCGTTTAGTTTTTGTGCCCTTTAGTCTCCTTCAACCTGAAACAGTCACTCAACCTTTTTTGTTTCTCATGACCTTGACCTTTTAAAAAAGGTACAAGCAAGTCACTTTGTATATCCATTAACTTTGAATATCCTTCAATTTGGATTTGGTGATATTTCCTGATTTATGCGTGTTACACCACTGGAATGATGCTATGCTCAGTACATAGGAGCAGAGACACATGGTGTTAGTTTGCCCTATCACCAGTTAGGCTAACTTTTATCACTGGGATAAGATAGTACTTATCAGGTTCCTTCATTCTAAAGTTAATAAGTATAATGTAATTATTAATCAATGAGTAATTAAAAAGTACTTTGTGGGGAAATATTTTGAGGCTATGTAAATCCAGTTGACACCCATTATTTGTGGCAGCTATGTTCTATAAAGCCACCGTGAACACTGGATTAGCCTGGACTGAACTTCGCTCTTATGGGAGGTACAGGGTTGGGTTCCGATTACAACATAATCCTCAACCAATCAGTCGATACATGACCTTGCTTCATGTATCTTTCTGTCTAAAGACTCCTTATTTAATATATAGGGTTGATTCATTATCACTGAACTTATTGTCAATTGCACTGTAACTCATGCCTGAAAGAAGCTTATCTAACGTAAGTATTTTCTCCGTAAGGCACATCATGGTCTTTTGCACTTTAGGAACCCTAGACAGCACTGCGGCACAGGGGATTTTAAGCAATGAGATCACCAACAAACAGTACAAAAATGCAAAACATGTGAGACAATGTATTATGGAAAGGACATGAGTTTACAATATGACAGCAGAAACAAGAAAGCAGAGTGTCACCTTGTTCCACCTCAGCTGGGAATGTGTGCCTTGGACGACTCAAATTTTTCTCTGGTCTGCACGTGACTGTGAAAGTGCTGCAAGTGTTAATTTTTGGGGTTACAAATAAATTTTAGCAAATAGGTGTCTTTGCAAATATGGAATCTGTGAATAATAAACACCGAATATATTTCATTCCTATTAGACTTTTGCTTACTGGTTTAGCATCTACGGAGGTCAAATTGTCCCAGATTGGGCCATTGAGAATCCTCCAAGCTGTCTTCTGTGTCCTTCTGACATGTCCTCATCATTCCATGAGCACATTTTTTTTTTTTTTTTTTTTTTTTTTTTGAGACGGAGTCTCGCTCTGTCGCCCAGGCTGGAGTGCAGTGGCGGGATCTCGACTCACTGCAAGCTCCGCCTCCTGGGTTCACGCCATTCTCCTGCCTCAGCCTCCTGAGTAGCTGGGACTACAGGCGCCCGCCAACACTCCCAGCTAATTTTTTGCATTTTTAGTAGAGACGGGGTTTCACCGTGTTAGCCAGGATGGTCTGGGAAGATGGTTTTTAGAAACCAAGAATTGGGTGCCAGGTGGATGCATTCCTACCAGGGTGTCATTACTTCTAAGCCTTGTGAGCAGACAGAGAAGGACCTATATTTATACCCACATACAAACACACACACGGTCTATCCTCCATGTGTCTATCTTCATCTAATCTATTTATCTATCTGCCTATCTGAACCGTGAGTTCATACCAGTACCTCCTTCCAATCTGATGTAGAATGATCCCCCTTTCCATATTTGTTTTTTTTTTTTTTTTTTTTTTTTTGAGACGGAGTCTTGCTCTGTCGCCCAAGCTGGAGTGCAGTGGCGCGATCCTGGCTCACTGCAAGCTCCGCCTCCTGGGTTCACGCCATTCTCCTGCCCCAGCCTCCCGAGTAGCTGGGACTACAGGCGCCCGCCACTGCGCCCGGCTCATTTTTTGTATTTTTAGTAGAGACGGGGTTTCACCGTGGTCTCGATCTCCTGACCTTGTGATCCGCCCGCCTCGGCCTCCCAAAGTGCTGGGATTACAGGCGTGAGCCACCGCGCCCGGCTTCCCTTTCCATATTTGTAACTCTCTTCTTTGGCGGTTAGAAAACTGATTTCCATTATTTTCAATGCATTTTATAACTTGCTAAGTCTCCTTCGATGTAAAAAAATCAACCAGTCCCACCAACTAAAGGTACAACCGTGGATACTGTGCTCCCACCCCAACTCCTGGAGGGCTGTAGGCTGAAAGCTCAGCTCCAGTAAAGGAGATTGAGAAAGGTAGAAGAAAGAAGAGAGGAACTTAGAGTCGTTGAAGGTCTGAACTTTTGCTAATTCTTCTTAGATAACAGCAGACGTTTTTAATAAAAGAAGAGAGAACCATCATGCATGTTTTTAGTTACACTTGAAATGAGAAGGCTATTTTATCGTGCCAAATGGCTATAGAAGAAAAACCCATTCGATATAACTAGTATTTCTTAAAATAGTCATGTGATAGTGTGTTAGTTTCTTATGTTAAACATTTATTTTATATTTTTCCCAGATTTTTAGAGCCAACACATTGACTTTTAATATACTGCTAAAGTTAATTTGAATCTTAAATGTTGATAGGTAATCTTAACTTTCTAAGTTCTAAATTTTGGATATCACGTTTTAATTTACAGTGTTTACAAGAGGCTGTAGGATGACTTTATGAAGCACTTTGATGATGTTTTTTCTCTGGTGTGTTTATCCATGTGAAAAAATGAAGCATGCATCTTAAGTTTTTTAATTGTTAATTTAAACTTTAAAAATTAAATTAAAATATAGTACATTAAATTTAGTCTAAATTTTAAAATGATGATAGTGAGCAGTCTTAACTTTCTACGTTTCAAATTCTGGTGAATAGGAAGCTATGAATTATAGCTTTAATAAAAGTTCTTGGCTAATTTTAATGAAATGACTCATTATGTTGAAAGAAATAACTGTTCTGAGGTGACTGTATTGCCAAAAATAATGCACCTTACCTTTTCTATGAAGATACGTAAAGATTACACAAATGTACATTAATTCACATTCTAGCCATGTAAAAATACAAAAGTATATACACAATAATCTCCTTTTTTTCCTATTTCCCAATCTTAGTCCCATTCAGAGAACATAAACCCTTAATAATCTGGTGTTATATATTTTTCCCAGATGTTTTAGAATCAACACATTGGCTTTTAATATACTGCTAAACTTAATTTGAATCTTTAACTGTTGATAGGTAATCTTAACTTTCTAAGTTCTAAATTTTGGATATGACATTTTAATTTACAGTGTTTACAAGAGGCTGTAGGATGAGTATGATTGAAAAGTATGTATTTGATCATATAAAATACATTGTTTTGATTTGTTTGATTTTTAATTAAATAGAATTACACACATATATGTACATCTATTTTTGCAGCTTGCTTTACAAATTAATACAAATATTTCTTGGAGTTCTTTCATGCCAGTACATACAGCTCTATTTCATTTTTAACCACTGTCTGGTTTTCCATTATATGGCTGTGCCATCTTTTATTTAAACATTTCCCATTGATGGAAATGTAGATTCCCCCCTCCTACATTTTTGGTATTATAAACTATGCTCCAGTGAAAATACTTGCACATATATCTTGAAAAATATAGATGGCAGGTTCTGTGAAATAAATGCCTAGACTCAAGGGTGAGGCTTTCCTTTCTTGGAGGCAGCTCAGCAGATGCTAAGCCCCCACCTTTTGGCTCTCCTTTCCCTTTGGAGATCTTTGTTCCCCAATTCCAGTACCTCAGAGTGTCTGACCTCATGGCCTCATTCTTTTAGCTTTTTAAACTGTGACTATTTCCTGTTTCATAATGAGGCTTGACAATCAGAAGTACAACATCATGTAGATGCCCACAGAAGCGGAATAGCTACATCATAATGTTAGTTGGGAAAAGTGGAAATTGAAATTGAAGGCTGCATTGCAGGCACTTTACACGTCTAGTGGACTTTGAGGCCTTAACAATAAATAACATTGTTTTAATCAATGAAGAAATGCAAATAATTCTAACAGTTTTTGAAATAGGAACTATCAGTTGTATGCGTATGCTTTTAGGTACTTTACTTAATTTCCATATCCTGGTTGAAAGTAAAACACAAAACAAAACAAAATCTATTTAGAGAGAATGGTTTCTAATCATCATCGGATCTTTCTATTTTTTTATTCTTTGGTGGCAAATGTTGCTGAATGGCTATTTCCGGTTCATTTCAAAAACAATTCAGTTTTATTTTGTTTTCCATCCATTGTTTATAACATTCATTTGTCATTTTTGTCATTTTGTAGACCTACCAAGAGCAGCTGTCAGGATCTTAAGCAACATGACATTCCTTTTTGTGAGTTTGTCATACACAGCTGAGAGTGCCATTGTAACTGCTTTCATTACCTTCATTCCCAAGTTCATCGAGTCACAGTTTGGTATCCCAGCCTCCAATGCCAGCATCTACACTGGTAAGGCACTGCCGCTAGGGCTGCTTGAAAACATGATCATTTTGACCATGAAATGGAATGGGTGAAGAGAAAGTTCAATCTAACATCGAAGTGTTAAACTAGTTCATTAACAGCTACCTTTCCCCCCAGATTTTAGAAGGAGGAAATCCTGGAAAGTGTTCTCTTTGATTCAGATTGTATTACCATGTGACACATTTCCCAACTGTGTTTTGGGAAGGGAGAGAATTTTGCATATTTATATTTACATGGTTCTCAGTTTAAAGAAATGAAATAGGCAATGACATTCAAATTTAAATCTAAATAGATCTTTTTATGGGTTGGCATGGGTCTTAAAGTGTTAAAAAAATTGATAACCTGAAATATAGAGCTGTTTCATGGTAGCAGGATTTCCCCTTCAGAAATGTGAACAGATTTTATTTGAATTACTGGAGATGTGTGAAGTTAAAAAGGAAATGTATGAATTTTATTTTAGATATTTGATGTCTGGGCAAACTGATTTTTAGGAGACTTTGATGCATATACCCATAGTACTTAGTGTTCAAATCTTCTTTCATAATAAATTGGATGCTTAGAAATGTGGAAACATTAATTCTCAGATATTGGAGAAATTTTCAGTATATTATGTAATATTCTAGATATTTTCTTAGTGGTATCAAAGATGGCTGACCATATCTTCCTAAAGTCTTAATTTATTTAATAAGGTATATTTCAACAGTTGAAGTATATTTAAATAGTGTAGAATTATGATAACTTTTCAGGTCACTTACACTCTTACGAGAATTAGTTCTCCAGTTCCACATTCAAATCCAGTAAACTTGAATTATCTGAAAATGAACAGGCATCACTGTAGAAAGAGAAATTGATTTGAAATATTTGGGTAATCACTTTGTTCTCTGCTTTATCTTACATGTATAAAGACATACAACATTGGGTTGTGGGTCTAGGATAGCACATGTTTTATAAAGAACATACTGCTGTGGACTATTGTAATTGTGACTTAAAATATGCTTTTCTCGATCTTGGTTGCAAAAATATGTTTTCCTATGTTAAGGTAAAATTTCCAGATTATTTTATAGTTTAGTTGTGAGAAAATCTAAACCTTCCATTTGTAGTTTAACTCTTCCACTAACCCTTTGTTGAGCAATGATTTTTGGACAGGGAAAGCAAAAATTGTCTTGTAGTCGGATTCAAAGCCACACAGCTGTTAATTGTAGTCTCCAGCATTTCCCAAACTAAGTTTCAATATTCAAAGGTGTTACTGGGAAGACAGTTCATAATAAAATAAATTTGGAACTTGCTGAGTTCAACAAAGTATCATAGGATTCTTTACTGCAGGCCCTTTCATTTCCTTTAATATGCCGATATGCGTTGTGAAACTCCCAGAAGATGACTCAGACTACAGCCTTTTCCAAAGTCATTTGACCATGAAACCCGATGTTTTTAGAGGCATCTTTTTCATAAACACAGTTCCCCAGGATACACATAGGGCACATAGGGAAGCCATACTGTGTGCCCCGGTTCCAGACAGACTAGGGAGCAGAGCTGCCTAGATCATCCCATTTCTCTGCAGATGCACCATTTTCACCCCCAGGGTTAGTGGGAGAGTAGTGCAGTGCTGAGCTGGGCAGGCACTAATGCACCTTGAATGCATAGTGGCTAAAGTCATCTCTTAGTGACTGGTGGAGGCCGAGGCTAGACAGACAACTTGTGGAAAAACAGAATAAAGGGTTCAGTTGGAGCTGGGGTGTCGGCTGCAGACTTCCACAGTGGTATGGTTGAGGCAGTGGCCACTAAATGGGTCCCACTTGGCCAGGGAAGTGCAAAATTGAATAAGGCTAACTCACAGTGTTCATCCCATGGTCCAACGTCAGAATGAAAGAAGCAATATCTCAAAAATGCCACTTCCATTCTGATTTTGTCATCAGCAACTTTTGTGTGTTTATTTATTTTGATCATAGTCAATGCAGTTTATACAATGTTTGCTATTCTACTTGTTCTGATAAAAAGCTTTTTATTTCCAGGTCGCATATTTTTTTTCTTTATAGATAGGCAACAAATAATAATAGTCAAGAGATATTAAGATTGATTAAGAGTAGAGGGGCCTGTTAAATTGCAGTAAGATTAAACAGAGGTAATTCTTTTTAAAACTCCTCTTGGTTTTTTTCTTCTTCTCTTTTTAAATTTTAAGTTCTGGGGTACATGTGCAGTATGTGCAGGTTTGTTACATAGGTAAATGTGTGCCATGGTGGTTTGCTGCACCTATTAACCCGTCATCCAGGTATTAAGCCCAGCATGCATTAGCTATTTTCCCTGATGCTCTCCTTCTTCCCTCAATCCCACAACAGACCCCAGTGTGTGTTGTTCCCCTTCCTCTATCTATGTGTTCTCATCATTCAGCTCCTACTTATAAGTGAGAACATGTGGTGTTTGGTTTTCTGTTCCTGTGTTAGTTTGCTGAGGATAATGGCTTCAAGTTCCATCCATGTCACTGCACAGGACATGATCTTGTTCCATTGTATGACTGCATAGAATTCCATGGTGTATGTGCACCACATTTTCTTTATCCAGTCTATCATTGATGGGCGTTTGAGTTGATTCCTTGTCTGTAAATAGTGCTGCAATGAACATACGTGTGCACGTATCTTTATAATATAATTATTTATATTCCTTTGGGTATATCCCCAGTAATGGGGATTTAATCTTGCTGGGCCAAATGGTGTTTTTAGTTCTAGGTCTTTGAGGAATCGCCATACTGCCTTCCACAATGGCTGAACTAATTTACAGTTGCACCAACAGTGTAAAAGCATTCCTATTTCTCTACAGCCTTGGCAGCATCTGTTGTTTCTTGACTTTTTAATAATTGCCGTCCTGACTGGTCATGAGATGGCATCTCACTGTGATTTTGATTTGCATTTCTCTAATAATCAGTCATTTTGAGCTTTTTTCATGTTTCTTGGCTGCATGTATATCTTCTTTTGAGAAGTATCTGTTCATGTTCTTTGCCCACTTTTCAATGGGGTTGTTTGTTGTCGTCTTGTAAATTTGTTAAAACTCCTCTTGGTTTTTTGAATTGTTATCAGTTTATTCATTCTTACTCTCTGGGCATAGATTTCATTTTTAAAAGAAATTTAAAAATTTGAGCTCTTTTGTTCTGTGAATCCCTTTTTTTAATGCATGTAGACTGACATGGGGAATTAAGAAATATATCTGAAAAAGAATTTATCATCTGACAAAGTTTTTGAGTTAAAATTCTCTTTTCACTTAAAAAATTATTTAGGTAAATACCCTGACCTTCATTGCAATTTGTTTGCGTTGTGTTATGGATAGAGAGGAAGCACCAAACACCTACGGAAGGACTGGCCTTCTATTGCTCGCTCGTTCACATTGCCATTGAATGCCAGCTCTGTGCACAGCGCTGTGCCTGGTGTGTGGCTGGGGAAATCTAAAGACTCACACCAGGGCCTTAAGTTGCTTATACATCTAAGAGGAGAGAGAAAACTTATGAAATACATTAGAAAAAGCTGTCTAAATAAATTAACAGAAAATTTGGATCACAGAGATTATTTTGGCTGATGAGATAGTGTGTTTGAGTTGCATTTCATGGACAATGACTTTTAACTAGGTTTTTAAGGGAAAGTAGAATCTGCCTATTTGGAGTTTGGAGAAAAGGTGTTTATTTCCTGTGGAGGACCAGCTTGAGCAAAGGCAAAGCAGCAGGGGAGGATAAAGCTTCCTCTAGTGGCAGAGAAGGTTGGAGGGGAGAGTTTATCCCTAGGTCAGAAATAGAGCTCCAAAGGCAAGCAGGTGCAGGATGGGAAATCTGCTCATGGACCTTCAGCTCCTCTTCTCTCATGCCATAATCACTTGAGGACGCTTGTGCCTGGCGGGAGGTGGTGACACCAATGTCTGATGAGGGCATCATCGCAATACCACAGTCAATCCCACTTCACTCCTCTGGTATAGTGTTTTTCCACGAAACAGTGGGTTTGTGTCACAGTGCACTCTCCCTGCTCATGGTCTTTCTGCTGACCCACTTGGGGTCATGTTTATCTCTTGAAACTAGCTAAATATTATGAAGTTGGTATTTTGGAGAAGCCTGAAATGATGGGAAGACCACTTGTATTAGTCTGTTCTCACACTGCTATAAAGACATAGCCAAGACTGGATAATTTATAAAGAAGAGTGGTTTAATTGACTCATAGTTCCGCATGGCTGGGGAAGCCTCAGGAAACTTACAGTCACGGTGAAAGGATAAGAGGCACGTCTTACATAGTGGCAGGTGAGAGTGAGCAAGAGCAGGAGAAACTGCCTTATAAAACCATCATATCTCATGAGAACTCTCACCAACATGAGAATAGCATGGGGGGAACCACCCCCATGATCCCATCACCTCCCACCTGGCACCTCCCTTGATACATGGGGATTATGGGGATTACAATTTGAGATGAGATTTGAATGGGGACACAGGGTCAAACCATATCAACCCTGAAGGAGCAGTTATACAGGGTGCCCTTGGAATCCATTCACTGCCAGTAACTAGTTGCATGACTTTGTTCAAGTCACTTTCCTCCCTAAATTTCAGCTGAAACTGGAGTTTATCTGTAACTTGAGGATAGTCTCTCCCCATCTCTCTCTATGTCAGCATTGTTGTGAGGATCAAATGAAGTAGTGAATAGTGATTTGTTTTGAAGTTTACTTAACTTTAAATAGGTACAACAATACAAATGGAAAAATACAACCTGATCATATCACAGTAAAAAAAATACTATTTATGATGATAGCACCTTACACCTGAAGTTGTGCACTTTGAATAGGTCTGAGAATAAAATCTCTGTAATAATAATGATGATAATAAAAACACTGCTGACATGTACTGAGTGTTTACTAAGTTCAAGGCTCTACCTAAGCAATTTTATATGGATAACATCATTTAATCAATTTAACTAATGCCTGTGAATTATTAATTATGCCAGTTTTCCAGATGAGAAAAAAAATGCCCAAAGGGGTTTAAGTAACTTACTTAAAGGCAAATAGTAAGTGTTAGAACCGGATGCTAGAGTCTTATACTCCTTGGAGTACATACATATTGCTATGTGATTTTTTTTTTTTTTTAGATGGAGTCTCACTCTGTCACCAGGCTGGAGTGCCATGGTGCGATCCTGGCTCACTGCAACCTCCGCCTCTTGGGTTCAAGTGATTCTCCTCCCTCAGCCTCCCAAGTAGCTGGGACTACAGGCATGCACCACCACACCTAGCTAATTTTTGTATTTTTAGTAGAGATGGGATTTCAACTTGTTGGCCAGGGTGGTGTCAATCTCTTGACCTCGTAGTCTGCCTGCCTCGGCCTTCCAAAGTGCTGAGATTACAGGCACGAGCCACTGTACTCGGCCTTGCTGTGTGATTTTTACTGAAATATTATAATACGTGTATGCTGTTGTCATCATTTTGATTTAGTCTTTTCACTATTTCCAAAAAGACAATATTCCAAAGGTTTTAGGATTCCACTTCCATCCACTCAGCCATGGCCCACAACATCTGCTTTCAGAGAACTGTGATTTTTCAGCTTTGCCTTTGCTTGGGCTCTTGCCCTTTGATGTGTAGAATTATAAAGGGTTAGAGCTATTGTTTGTCTTTACAAGGGAAGTAGCTTTGGAAAATTCCATTTTGTTTTTCACTGTAGAGTGATTGAGATACTTATTTCTGTGGTAAAAGAATTAGGTTGGAGTATAATTTAAAAAATTACTGTAATTTTTATTGTTGTCTAAATAACCAAATATTTGCCATCCATCTTTAGCCACTGAATTGGGATTTGGTTGAAGTGATTTACAGCAGTGCCACTGAACTTAAATTGCAGCCTTTGGGAATCACTTCATCTTTAGATGCAAGAGGCATATGAATGGGCTTTGATTTGTTTCATTCTTCTAAGGGCATCAACAGCTTTTATATAATTTTATGAGCAGTTTTTAAAATCCATTTTTGTACTAGTTTTGTAAACATGTACACAGATTTTCTTTTTAATGTTGAGACTAAGCGTTTAAATACAAATAAAGTATTTTAGGTGTGGATGTCCACTATCACCGTCCATTTCCATGGTCAGGTGATGACACTTGGCCCTGAGACGTGTACTGACACCACTCAAGCATGGTGGCTCTGAGAGAGGAGAAAGGTACTTGCAAACCAACGTTTTGTAGCAGCTGCTAAAGTCTTCCCACTTATATCATTTTAATTATTATTGAGATGAATAGAAGCTATTAGGAACAAAAAGTGACAATTATAGGCTTTTTGTCTTTTGGGCAGAGAGGTATGTATTAACATCATGCTGAATTACATTTGTTCAGTGCTAATGAGAACTTTTATAAGAGCTTATAGTGGACAAAAAGTCAGAATACTCAGCTTCTCTTTATTTATCAGTCAACTAATTTAAGGAATGTTTGAGTGTTTACCATGTGGCAGGTTTTTAGCCAGTGCTCTAATGATGGCAGTTAAACACGGTTCAGTTGCTCTTTAATAATGTCTTTACGACTCAGAGGACCCAAAATGACAAGAAACACATTGGCATTTCTTGCAGGAAAGGATACTACACAGCATCAGCGTTAAAGATGTATTAGGTAGGTGCAAAAGTAATTGCGGTTTTTGCTGTTGAAAGTAATGACAAAAACTGCAATTATTGGCTGGGCGCAGTAGCTCATGCTTGTAATCCCAGCACTTTGGGTGGCCAAGGTGGGTGGATCACTTGAGGTCAGGAGTTCGAGACCAGCCTGGCCAACATGGCGAAACCCCATCTCTACAAAAAACACAAAAGTTAGCCAGGTGTGGTGACACATGCCTGCAATCCCCACTACTCAGGAGGCTGAGAGGCACGAGAATCATTTGAACCTGGGAGGCAGAGGTTGCAGTGAGCCGAGATCATGTTACTGCACTCCAGCCTGGGCGATACAGCGAGACTTCATCTCTAAAAAAAAAAAAAAAATTAAAAATTGCAATTACTTTTGCACCAACCTCATACTTTGCAGCCACAGGCCATCTCATAGCAAGAGGCAGGATCCACTTGTTCCCCTCAGAAGGGAGTGGCAAGATCCACTTTCTCTCTTATACCAGGCACCACGGATGTGTTTGTGCATGGATGACCCAGGAACCATAGAATCCAAAATGGTGTTTTGTCTGGAGTCTTATTTACTTTTAAACATTTTTTATGTTTTAAAATATTTGAAATACTTGGATATTTTAAATATTTTCTTGGTGCCATAGATTCCTGCTATATAACCAGCCTCAACAACTGAGCTCTCCAGGGGTCTTAGTGAGACCAGTTACAATAAACATGAAATGAGCATGTTTGGAAAAATTATTTCATCTAAGATTTTAGAGAAGGAAGAAATTACAGAGTTCATGTTCATTTTTGTCAATAAACAACGCTGACAAACTGGTACAAACCATCCTCAACCACTTTGGACCCATAGTTATAAGGCAACACTGTTCATGGACATGTTTTGTGCCTTGACTAGGAGTCAGTGCCCTGAAGATACACGTTGATGATTCGGCACGACAGCTCAGGCTAATTCCAGGCCTGTGTAGTTACTCCTCACAGGGACTCCCAGGGCTTTTGCAGTACATAAGGAGGACAGTGTTTTTCTCTCCAGGTCTGTTTTCTAGTCTAGAAAACAATAACTTGAACTGAAAAGAACTCTGTAATTTCTTCCTTCCCTAAAATGTTAGATTAAATAATTTTTCCAAAGCCATGTGTACCAAGTAAACATTTATTCTTACCTTCCCTATAGAGTTACCTTGTTGTCTTAAAAGGGATTAGTTATTAACCAATTAATCACTCTGGTATTTGTAGTAATGTTACATCCCCACAAACTCTGGCCCTGTCCAGAATCAATATTATCTGTTTCGTTTTGCTGTGGGCAGCCTGATGTAGTACACAGACCTCTCTGAATCCCAGATCTGTGACTTAACTAGATGTATACTTTTAGCCAAGTTGCTTACCCACTCAGAATCTCAGTTTCTCATTTGTAAAATGTGAGTGATCATTCCCCAGGGAGACTGTAAAATATGAAGTGAGCTAATTAGATCTTAAAGCATTTGTTATATAGTAGATAATCAAGAAAAATCAATTTCTCCTCTTTTTCTGTTATGAAACTGTGCTAAATTTAAATTTCCTTTAGGAAATCTTGTTAGGTTTTCTGATTTTAAAACATGTTGTATTGGTCTACTTTACAGTGGTAATTTGAAGGCTTTTTGTTAAATCCCACTTGCTAAGAGAAGTAATACAGTCATATAAAATGGTAAGAAGTGACTATTTTCACCTTAATCATAGGAGTAAAGTAGCGGAAACTTTCTGGGTCAGGAGACAGTAAGAAGGTGTTAGGGAGGGATGTCCATGCTTGCAGCATATTACGAATTTCTCTCTCACTCACACACATGCTCCCTCTGTCTTTGAATTTTTCCAAATCAGTTCACCAAATGACCAGCTTCTTGTTTGGCCAGTTCCCCCAATGATCATAATTTCTTATGTGATTCTTTCTCTTTATTTACTAGTTTTCAGAGTAAAAATTTATATTCTAGCAAATTTATACAGTGGCCAAAATTTGTTAAAGTATTATTTACTTATTTTTAGCTGTTTGATGTGCTTTACTCCATGGCAGTCATCATTCTTTCTGATGCTCCAGTTGCCCAATCTTTGACCACTGGGAGCCCCTTAAAGTTAGCACCTGTGTGGTTTGGCTCTACCTCAGTAGTCTTTGTGGCTTCTGTCATGACAAAAGGTGACTCACTTACTTTCCACATTTCCTGCCCTAGACCTCGGATCAGTCGTGTATCTCCAAGGAATCTTGGTTTCTTTGACAGGAAAATCGTACTTGGACACCATCATCTGGATACTCGGGGTGCTCATTGCTACAAGATGTCATTGTTTCTGGGCTTTTTCTAATTAAGAAAAGTCATGAGATTGTATAGATATTTGCATTTCAAAGGTTAATATTACAAGTTATTACTTAACTTTTTGATATTATATTTTAATCCCTTTTGTTTAATGATAAAATCTTTTTTCTAATGACTTTAACATGATTATTTTATTCAAGTGTGTGTGTTTTTGTATGTATGTATAATAATTTCAAATCAGTTCTCAGTATTACCAACCATAAACCATAAGACATATAGCACAGAAGTTAACTGTAAAATACTAAATACAGCTTTAGACTTTTGCAGTTTCTTTTATTCAAAGGCAATTTCTTACTACGGATGTGCAAAATACTGTTCTGAAGTTATTTGAAGTAATTCTTCTCTGTTTGGTTATGTCTGATATGTTGTGATGTTTGTTTTAATTTGTTTTGAGTTTTTAATTTTAGAATTACTTTTTTAAAAAATTTTAAAGTTAAATTTGTATTTAAAATTACATAAAACATTTATTTGGTTTGAAGGTCAAAACTATAAACAAAGTACTTCCGTTCTAGTTTCTTCCAATTCTCTTCCTCCCTCTATAGGAAGCCATTTAAAAAATTAGTTTATCCTTTTTAAATTTCTTTTTGAATACGTAAGTAAATACATTTATTACATATGCAATATATATAATATATAGTCAGTATTTTACATTGGTGTTTTTCACCTTTCTTTCCATAGGTTGGCATGCTATATGCCCTGTTCTGTACCATACAGTCTAGAGACCTTGCTCATTTCTGGATAGCTGCTATCCCTTCACCCATTCATCCATCTATCCACTCACCCACCCACCCATCCATGCACAACTATTTATAAAGCTTTTGCTATGGGCCTGGCACTATGCACAGGGAAGCCATATGAGAACACAGAGGGGTCCCACCTTCAAGGCCTCAGTCTAGTGAAACTTGTAGGCTGCCTGTGACCCTGGATGAACTCATCATCCTCTATGGGTAGCAAAGGCTCTGAGGATTAAATTAGAGAATGTATGTTGTGGGCTTCACACAGTGTCTGGAAAGTAGCTATTAGAAATAAATGTATTGCTCACTTTATAAGATCTTCCAGGAAGAGGAATCTAAGGCAGAAGA
This sequence comes from Macaca nemestrina, assembly GCF_043159975.1. Taxonomy (NCBI): domain Eukaryota; kingdom Metazoa; phylum Chordata; class Mammalia; order Primates; family Cercopithecidae; genus Macaca; species Macaca nemestrina. The sequence continues at coordinate 75,605,352 of NC_092132.1, forward strand.
GTAAATGCAGGACTTAGGACATGTGGAAAACATTCATAAGAAAGATTATCTGGAGGGAATGGATTTTAAGAGGAAGAAGAAAAAGTGTGGCTAATAGGAGGCAGAGGCTGGGCATGGTTGCTCATGCCTCTAATCCCAGCACTTTGGGAGGCTAAGGTGGGCAGATCACTTGTGGTCAGGAGTTTGAGATCAGCCTGGCCAACAGGACAAAACCCAATTCTCTACTAAAAATACAAAAGTTAGCTGGGTGTGGTGGCACACGCCTGTAATCCCAGCTACTCAGGAGACTGAGGTGGGAGGATCGCTTATACCCAAAAGGCAGAGGTTGCAGTGAGCTGAGATCGCACCACTGTGCCTCCAGCTTGGGCAACAAGTGAGACTCCATCCCTACAAAAAAAAAAAAAAAAAAAAGAGAGAAAAGAAAAAAAAATGGGAGGTAGGAAAATGAAAGAGAAAGCAAGAGACTTGATACTGAAGTGAAAGGCTGAGGGATAATCTCATCTGAACTGAAGGAAGCTAGGAGATGTAATATCAATGATAAAAATACAATTGCTTTAAACGTGTATCAGCTGAATCAGTGTAGAGTCAGGGTCAAATGTTTATATCTCTGATTTATTTACTCTGCATTTATTTTTCCAATATAAATGGCTACTTTTCACAACTCTTAGTGGGAGAAAAGAAATTTTAAGTGTTTTAAATTTTATATATTTGGGCACAGTGCGGGAAAATGTCTGTTGACTAAATCTCTCCATTAACTAAAATGTTTTTTGCTTCACTCATCTTTGATGATTAATAGCACAGTCAGAGTATATCTGGGATTTGTTTCCCAAGCACATGTGTGCACGCTCACACTGAAAAACAAAGACAAACATGACCTACTTATGAGGATATATTCTGGGCTCTGAGGACATTCATCTCGGTGCTCTCCACATTACCACATCTATGGTCACAGCCCCACGGTGTTCTGAATAGCCCAGAGCCCCTTGAGAGCCTGAATCATACAAAATATTATATGTTGTTCACAGAGCAAGATTTATTTGTGAATAAAAGTCCGGTTGAGAAAGATTAGAGAGCTTTTCAAAATGACTGAAAACCCAGAGGCAACACTGAAGTGTCAGGAGCAGACGCAGGAGCATTTCTGCTACTGAGTGCATCTTATCCTTTGTTCAATCAACAAAGATATGCCCAATAGATCTGATGAAGGAACGAATGAAAACTTTCATCTTCCTGACCCTTGGGGTCTGCATCTCTGCAATGAGGACTTGAATTAGACAACATTTCACTAAAGGGCAACTAACAAACATCCCACCATCCCCCATGACTTACAAAATCCTCTGATTTTTTTGAGTAGCTTCTTTTTTTTTTTTAATTTATTTATTATTATTATACTTTAAGTTGTAGGGTACATGTGCATAACGTGCAGGTTTGTTACATATGTATACTTGTGCCATGTTGGTGTGCTGCACCCATCAACTTGTCATTTACATCAGGTATAACTCCCAATGCAATCCCTCCCCCCTCCCCCCTCCCCATGACAGGCCCCTGTGTGTGATGTTCCCCTTCCTGAGTCCAAGTGATCTCATTGTTCAGTTCCCACCTATGAGTGAGAACATGCGGTGTTTGGTTTTCTGTTCTTGTGATAGATTGCTAAGAATGATGGTTTCCAGCTGCATCCATGTCCCTACAAAGGACACAAACTCATCCTTTTTGATGGCTGCATAGTATTCCATGGTGTATATGTGCCACATTTTCTTAATCCAATCTGTCACTGATGGACATTTGGGTTGATTCCAAGTCTTTGCTATTGTGAATAGTGCTGCAGTAAACATACGAGTGCATGTGTCTTTATAGCAGCATAATTTATAATCCTTTGGGTATATACCCAGTAATGGGATGGCTGGGTCATATGGTACATCTAGTTCTAGATCCTTGAGGAATCGCCATACTGTTTTCCATAATGGTTGAACTAGTTTACAGTCCCACCAACAGTGTAAAAGTGTTCCTATTTCTCCACATCCTCTCCAGCACCTGTTGTTTCCTGACTTTTTAATGATCGCCATTCTAACTGGTGTGAGATGGTATCTCATTGTGGTTTTGATTTGCATTTCTCTGATGGCCAGTGATGATGAGCATTTTTTCATGTGTCTGTTGGCTGTATGAATGTCTTCTTTTGAGAACTGTCTGTTCATATCCTTTGCCCACTTTTTGATGGGGTTGTTTGTTTTTTTCTTGTAAATTTGTTTGAGTTCTTTGTAGGTTCTGGATATTAGCCCTTTGTCAGATGAGTAGATTGCAAAAATTTTCTCCCATTCTGTAGGTTGCCTGTTCACTTTGATGGTAGTTTCTTTTGCTGTGCAGAAGCTCTTTAGTTTAATGAGATCCCATTTGTCAATTTTGGCTTTTGCTGCCGTTGCTTTTGGTGTTTTAGACATGAAGTCTTTGCCCATGCCTATGTCCTGAATGGTACTACCTAGGTTTTCCTCTAGGATTTTTTTGGTATTAGGTCTAACATTTAAGTCTCTAATCCATCTTGAATTAATTTTCGTATAAGGAGTAAGGAAAGGATCCAGTTTCAGCTTTCTACTTATGGCTGACTTCAAACTATACTACAAGGCTACAGTAACCAAAACAGCATGGTACTGGTACCAAAACAGAGATATAGACCAATGGAACAGAACAGAGTCCTCAGAAATAATACCACACATCTACAGCCATCTGATCTTTGACAAACCTGAGAGAAACAAGAAATGGGGAAAGGATTCCCTATTTAATAAATGGTGCTGGGAAAATTGAGTAGCTTCTTTTTCTAGGCATTCAGTTTAATCACTATCTTACCACTTTACTTTGGATCTATACCTTTTCCTGGAAGTTAAAATTTCTTTTGTGTATACATACAGACATATATACATGCATACATACATCTTTATTCTTTTTCTCCCTTGGTAGATGAGATGGAACTGAGGTTGAATTGCTTCACTTTTTGCCTTTCTGGGGGTACTTTACAGGAATAAGGTAACTCAATGGTTAAATTTCTGCTTTTAAGAACCCAGGAACTTCTTACTGGGCATGTTAGCAGGCCCATACCCTGCTAAAGTGAGTGATTCCCTACCTGCTCTGTACCGAACCAATATGCTATAGGAAAAAGGTTGTGGGTTTTGGCATTGGGAGTTCTCAGTTCAAGATCTGCCTCTGCCCCTTACAAGCTGTGTAGCCTTGAGTGAGTTAACTAATTTGGCCTCAGTTTTACTGGCTGTGAAATGCTATAATTGTATCCATTTTAGAGAGCTTTTGAAGTTTTAAAAATTAAAAATTACTTAAGTGTAAAGAACAACACAAATATTAATTATTAATGAGAATGACCCTGGCTTTTCTCCCTATTCATCAAATAGACCATCCTCCATATAAAGGACAGGAGAACCAGGATTATTATTGAAAAAGATGAGGGAAGGGGAAAAGTAAGAGACAGGGTAGATAATTAATAAAGATACAGGCGCGAATTCAAGCATCCATGGCCTCACAGGTAGTGGCACACTGTGGCTAGTCACAAACTGTTCTGACTCCCAGCTCATGCTGCCATCTCTCATTTCCCCAGAGATGCTTTCTGTTTACTCATAAAGATCACATCCTGAGCTAATGAATATCCTGGCCCTTAAATACGGCCAGGATAGAGTTATTACCACACAGGCAGGAAATACCTTACTCTTTTTTTCTAAAGAATGAAGCATGTGCTTAGACATTATTAGAAGTTGAAGTAATGTCCTTTTGCTGAACCATCTCACAACGGACCTCAGCAAATTAGCTTTGCTGCCAGGCTCAGCTTCCTGGTGTGGCATCTTTCCATTGTCCAGAAGGGAGAACTTGGGTTTATTTGGATATGTTACTGTTAGACTGATTAGATTTCAGGCTAATAGTTAATTTTTTTGGGTCATCATACTGAAATTCTTCTCCTATCTCTATTTGCAATAAAGATGAATATAATTTATGTTGGATTTTTGATTAAAGTGGATATTTAGAAACATGGGTGCACACTTCTCTTATTACCTATGCAAGGGACAATTTGTGTATGCTCATTTTATATAGAGTAGCTCAGTGATATTATTATTCAGTATTATTCAGTGATATATTATTCAGTAGTTCAGAAGACATTATTTAGCAATATCTTCCTTAAATTTGTTTGAAATAGGTACTGTATAAATACCAAACCCTTTTGAAAATGTAAAAAAATTGAATAGGTATTTATATAGTAAATGCAAAAATTGAATGCTTATATATTGCAGTATTCTTTTAGTCAATTAGCATATACTGCTGTTTCTAAAAAGCATACTGGGCCGGGCATGGTGGCTTATGCCTGTAATGCCAGCACTTTGGAAGTCTGAGGCAGGCAGATCACTTGAGGTCAGGAGTTCAAGACCAGCCTGACCAACATGGGGAAACCCCATCTCTACTAAAAATACAAAAAATTAGCTGGATATGGTGGTACACACCTGTAGCCTCAGTTACTCAGGAGGCTGAGACAGGAGAATCACTTGAACCCAGGAGGCGGAGGTTGCAGTGAGCTGAGATTGCACCATGGTACCCCATCCTGGGTGACAGATTAAAACTCAGTGTCCCAAAAAAAAAAAAAAAAAAAAAAAGCATACTAAAATTGTTGTTAAACAAATGAGCACCTATCCTATTTCTTAGGGAAAAACTTCAAGGAAAGAGATTTTACAACTCTCCTTAGCTTCCTTTTCTATTAGTTAATAAACTTAGTCATGTTTTTGAAGTATGAACCTTTTCCTCTCACCTCAAATATTTTTTTTGAGGATAAAAAAGGATAAGTGAATTTTGATTTTGAGAAAGATGTTAACTTGGGGTGGGCATGGTGGCTCATGTTTGTAATCCTAGCACTTTGGGAGGCCAAGACTGGATGATGACTTGAGCCCAGGAGTTTGAACCTGGGCAACGTAGTGAGACCTCATCTCTACAAAAAATAAAAAAAATTAGCTGAGCATGGTGGCTTGTGCCTGTGGTCCCAGCTACTCAGGAGGCTGAGGTGGGAGGATTGCTTGACCCCAAAAGGCAGAGGTTGCAGTGAGCTGAGATCACACCACTGCACTCCAGCCTGGGTGACAGAGTGAGACCTTGTCTCAAAAAATAAGATTAAAAAAAAATAAAAAAAGAAATGTGTTTAATTTGTATTCAAACATTCATCAGGCACAACATTAAAATTATTAACAAAAACTACCTTATAAACAGAACAAAAAATAGTTTTAATGTTACACAAAACAAATACAGCTTTACAAATATGGCTTCAATATAGCTGAAAATGAAAGTTCTGCTCTTGTGCTATACTTTTCATGTTGTGGTCAACATAAAATCTGATTCTTCAGTAAGTTTATTTTGTTGTGTCTTGTACTAATGTGAGTAAATTAAAATGCCAATAATTGGCCAAATAATATATATTTACTGTAGTCTCATATATTGTGGCTAAATTATGGATCAAGAATAGTCACTCACTGCCTCATCTCTGTATCAGTCAAATTCATTGATGCGTATGTATGTTCCTACATATGTATGTATACATTCACACACAATGCGTACATGCATACACAAATATTCACACATACACATACACACACCATGCATGTGTTAACAAATCTCATCAGTTTGTCTTGAAGATTTGAGTTTGTTTTAGGAGACAGTGTAACTAACTGAAAAAAATGAGTAGAAGTTAAGAGACTAGGTTTCAGTTTTAGAAGGAACAATGGCCCTGGAACTTAGGCAACAGATTTCTCATGTCAGACCTGAAAGAGCTCTGCCTTTGAAATCAGATTTTTGCCCTGTCTTTGTTTTGTTCGCTTTGTGATCTTGGGCAAGGTGTGTCATTTATGTATCTCAGTTTCCTTATACAAAAAACAGGAATAAATAATAATCCATAAGATTAAATAATATTAAGTGTAAGTAGTTCAAGACTTGAAGTACTCCACACATTTATTATGATTATTACATTGTCATTTCATTTTCTCAGTCTGTTTTACCTGTATAAGCAGATAGTACTTGTTTATAGAGCTGTTATATTGATCCGTTAAATAATTGATGTGAATGTGCTTTGAAAAAGTCATAAGGTCTTATTTCCCACCATGAGTTTAGGTTGTTGTTGGTAATCTTGGTTAAAGTTGAAGTCAGCTCACTCTAACATAAACACATTTATTATTTTATTTTATTTATTTGTTTGATTTTTGAGATGGAGTCTCGCTCTGTCACCCAGGCTGCAGAGCAGTGGTAGATCTTGGCTCACTGCAACCTCCACCTCCCGGGCTCAGGCGATTCGCCTGTCTCAGCCTCCCAAGTAGCTGGGACTATAGGTATGTGCCATTACGTCTGGCTAGTTTTTGTATTTTTAGTATAGATGAGGTTTCATTATGTGGGCTAGGCTAGTCTTGAACTCCTGACCTGAGATGATCTGCCTGCCTCAGCCTCTCAAAGTTCTGGGGTTACAGGCATGAGCTATCATGACTGGCTTATAAATACATTTCATCTTTTAATCATAGCTCTTATTTTTTTGGTGTGTACCTCAGGATTGAAGACAATAAGGGATAAACCCTTTGAAAGGAATTTGGAGTTTCCAGCTGTTTTAGGTGGAAGATTAGTCTAAAATATCTTCCTTTCTGAAATAAATAGGATTTGAAAGAATTGATCCTAAGGCAAGTTTCTATAAATAAAAATATTTTTTCTTCATTTTTAGGATAAAACTGAGCACCCGTTCCTTAAAAAATGAAGTGGCTTAAATGACTGAAAAGATCTCACAAAGAAAATAACAAACATTTGTAATTTAAATGTATGTTTATGGGAGCACTAGCCTCATAAAAATCTAGAAAAAGCATTGGATTTAGAATCAGAAAACGGTCTAGGCCTTTCACTGGCATTAATTAGCCAATTATCCGAGGTGAATCACTCATCTTTCCAGAGTCTCACTTTTATTTTATCATCTTTAACACAAGGGAGTTAAATACATGATCTCTAGGCTCCTGTGTTAATTTAGGATTATATACTTTTTGAGAATATCAGAGATGCAAAGGAATAGAGGCTTGAACAAAAGAGATCTTTATTTCTCTGTCACATAAAATTCTGAACATAGCTCAGGGCTGGTGTAGGGACTGTAATCACCCATAGTGCTTCCAATTTCTTCTCCATTACAGACTCCTGTCATCATAGTCCAAAGTGGCAGTCCAGTCATTATGTCTGCATTTCAAGTAGCAAAATGGGAGGAAGGAGGAAGAGCATGGATTTACTACTTTTGCTTACATCACATTGGCCAGAACTTGCCACATGGCCACACCTACTTGCAAGGGAGGCTGGGAAATGTAGTCTGTTCCAAGCAGCCATAAGCCAAGCTGTTACTCTAGAATAGGGATCTTGGGCCAAAGTTAGCCTGCTTCCTGCTTTTGTAAATAAAACTTTATTGGGACCCAATCATGCTCATTTGTTTGCACATGTCCATGACACTACAATAACAGAGGTGACTAGTGTAATAGACACTGTGGGGCTCACAAATTAGAAAATACTTACTATCTGGCCGTTAATAGAAAAACTTGTCAACTCTTGCTTTAGGAAAAAGAAGAGTAGTCATTGGAGAGTAAGTAGCAATCTCTGCTCTAGCGCCCTTCCAAATTCTATGATTCTGTGATAACACACAAACGAATAAATAAAAAGCACAAACACTTTATTTCATATGATGTAGTAATAAATTTAAAAATGTTAGTAAATACTAAAACGTGAAGTTTTCTCGTTTCAATGGGTCGAAACTTGAGTTGTGCCTATTACATTGTCCTGTTTTTGTTCTGTCCGCTTCCTGATTTTATATGGCCGCTCTCGGTTCCCATCTAATTATCTAAGATGTTAGCTACTCTCCTGCAACTTTGAGTACAGAAATATTAATACTTTATTTGGCATGTGCCTTGCATAGCCTTCATTTTGGTGAAAATAAAAATGTGAAAAGATTCAGGGCTACCTTTGGTCCTGGTGAAGACTTCCTAGTATAATATCTGGGGTTATTGGTGAACCAGTGACCATCACACCATGAAAGAAGTCTATGGTTGTCAGTGGGAGGTACGTTACAGTCATAGTTGCTACACTGCATTTTCATCCTTTGCTGGTTCACATGTATCTTTGGGGTTAAATTTTAAATATTTACTGCATTTACTTCTTATAGCTTTTCAAGTTATATTGTTGTCTTCCAAAGAGAAGTTTTATCTGAAAATATATGATTTTATTATTAAAAACCAAGAATAAATAAGATCTGAGCAATAAGGGGAAATGATTAGATGATTTGCTGAGAGATTTAGAGATGGCTCTAATAAAATTTAAATTTTTGTAGGCACACAGGAACCATGTCATCTGTTTCCTTTCTAGTAATTTCTACCTAATTATTGCGGGAAATTAAGGAATTGGAGAGACTGAACGAGTACAGGGAAGTGTTTATTTAATGTATACACTGGCTCAGCAGACATGTGTCCTGAAAGTCTGAGCCCAGAACAAAGAAAACGAGTTTGAGCATTTTGAGGCGGGCACTACATGAAGCAGGAAGCTGGCTTACAGAAGCGAGAACAAAGGCTGCTGTGACACTTTTGCAACATGTCTTACATGTCTGGGAAAACTCGGTTTGCAGGTTATGCTTCTCTGTCTTGTGACCTTGCAGCTGTGCAGGGAAGAAACGAACAGGAGTTTATAGAGCCTACAAAATATGAGGAGGGTAGATATGGTTAATGTTTCTTGGGAGAGACAGTTAATACTCTCTTCTAACTTTAACTTTGTAGGGGGCGCTACTTACATTCTTTTTAGCCTTGGCTAATACAGCAGTTCATTCTATGAGCTATTGTTATTTCTCTTACTATTATTATAATCTTTACTATTATTTCTTATGGCATTATTCTATTATTTTCTTGATTTCCTACCTCACAATGACTAGTTTCTATAAGGTTGATTAATTAATGGATTTCTGAAACCTAAGTTCTCATAGACAGTAGGATTGATGTTCTCCACAAATGCTCTGACCCTTCGATTCCTAGAGTATGTTTGCATTTGTAAAACTTATTTTGTGGATTTCATTATCTGGTGGAATTGTACATGTCGTTTTGAAACAAACAAACAAAATCTTCAGGTTGAAAGTGCAGTATTTAGCATACTGGTTAAGATTTTCAACCCATCTATCACTGTCTTGTCCAAAGTTCTTATTTTTTTCTGGCTTAAGCTATCTTATTCAGAGAGCAAGGTGAACTGATTAATTTTTGAAGTTTCTTCTTGTTACAAAATGTTTTGATTTTTATTATCCCAGACTCCTGGTAAACTTTCTTTAATGAATAAATGGGGACAGTGTACAACTGGAGTATCATTTAATCCCCCGAATGCTGGTTCACGTTCCTCTTTCAGGTTTTTGGTCAAATGGCCCCTTGTCAATGAGACTTTACCCAGGATCCCTCAGTTAAAAATGCAACTCCTCTCCCTACTCCTCATTTTCCTTACTCCGCTGAGCATTTTTCTCTTTAGTATTTGTTACCTTCTAACATTCTGTACAATTTGCTTAATTATTGATTTGTCTGTTTCCCACGTTAGATTGTAAACTCAATCTGAGCAGGAATTTTAGTCACTTTTATTCCCTATGTGTCTCCAGAGTTTAGAACAGGCCTTGGCACAGAGTGGTTGCTCAATACATGTTTTCTGTATATAAACTTTAAAAATTACATATTTTTGTAAGTTTTCTGAAAGTTGTTTTTAAAAACATGTTTGTAAATAACCCAAAAATGAATTTTAGCTCAACTGCCATTTAAGTAATTGAAGATTTAAAACACAATGTGATAAGGGGCATCTATGGAAAAACCACAGCTAACATCATACTTAATGGTGACAGACTGGATTGTTTCTCCCTAAGATCAGGAACAAGGAAAGGATATCTGCTCTTGCTACTTCTATTCTTTGTTATACTGGAGATTAGGTCCACGGCAGTTAAGGAAGAAAATGAAGAAAAGGCATTCAGATAGGAAAGGAGGAAGTAAAACTATTTCTATTTACAGATTATGTGATCTTCTATAGAGAAAATATTAAGGAATATATTATAAAAACTATTAGAACTAATGAATATGTTCAACAAGATTGCAAGATCTTACAAGATCAATATACAAAAATCTATTATATTTCTATACAGTAGCATTGAATCAAAAATCAAATTAAGGAAACAATTTCATTTACATTAGCATCAAACAAATGAACTATTTAGGAGTAGGTTTAACAAAAGAAATGTAAAACTTATCTTCTGAAAACCACAAAACATTGCTTAAAAGTAAAAGAAAATGTTGGTCAAAAGATACAAAATTTCAGTTATGTAGAAGGAATAAATTCAAAAGATCTACTGTACAACATGGTGACTATGGTTAATAACAATGCAGTGCATTTCTGAAAATTGCTAAAAGAGTAGATTTTGTGTGTTCTCACTGCAAAAAAAAGTATGTGAAGTAATGTATATTTTAATTAGCTCAATTTAGCTGTCCATAATGTATCCTCATTTCAAAATGATATGCTGTACCTGATAAATATATACAGTTTTAATTTATCAATTAAAAAATTAAATGTTAAAAAATTAAGGAAAATGTAAATAAATGAAAAGACATTGCATATTCATGGATTGGAAGACTTAATATTATTAGGATGTCAATATTTCCTAAATTGATCTATCTGCAGATTCAGTACAATCCCCATCAAAATTCCAACTGGTTTCTTTGCAAAAATTGGCAAGCTGCTTCTAAAATTCAGATAGAAATGTAAGGTACTGAGTATAGCCAAAACAATCTTGACAAAGAACAAAGTTGGAGGACTCATAATTCCTAATTTCAAAACTTACTGAAAATAACAGTAATCAAGACAGTATGGTATAGGATTAAAGAAGACAAAAACATCAGTGAAACAGAATTGAGACCCCAGAAATAAACTTATATATCTATTGTCAACTGGTTTTTGACAAGAGTGCCAAGGCTATTCAATGAAGAGCAAATAGTCTTTTCAACAAATGGTGCTGGGACAACTGAATAGCCATGTGCAAAAGAATGAAGTTGGACCCCTACCTCATACCACATACAAAAAGCAACTGAAAATAAACTGAAAGCCTTAATGTAAGAGCTAAAATTATAATACTCTCAGAAATGAACATAAGCATAACTCTTTGTGACCTTGCATTAGACAACAACCAAAGAAAAAATAGATGAGTTGGACTTCATCAAAATTTAAAACTATTGTTCATCAAAGGACACCATCAAAAACGTAAAAATGGGCCAGGCATGGTGGCTCATATCTGTAATTCCAACACTGGGAGGCCAAGACAGGAGGGTCGCTCAAGCCCAGGAGTTCGAGAGCAGCCTGGGCAACATAGGAATACCTCGTCTCTATAAAAAAAATATAAAAATTAGCTGGGGGTGGTGGCATGTGCCTGTGTCCCAGCTATTTGGCAGGCTGAGGAGGGAGAATCACTTGAGCCTGGGAGGTTGAGACTACAGTGAGCTATGGCTGTGCCACTGTACTCCAGCCTGGGTGACAGAGCAAGGCCCTGCCTTAAAAAAAAAAAAAGTAAAAAGACAACTTGCAGAATGGGAGAAAATATTTGCAAATCATATATATGCTAGGGCAGTTATATCTGGAACACATAAAGAACTTTTACAACTCAGTAATAAAAGACAAACCAATTAAAATGGGCAAAGTATCTAAGTAGACATTTCTCCAAAAAAGATGTACCAATGTCCAACAATAAGCACATGGAAAGATGCTCAACCTTGTTTGTTATCGGGGATATGCAAACCAAAACCACAACGAGGTACCACCTGACACTCAGATGGCTAAAATCAAGTATTATCTGTGATAATAACAAGAGTTGGTGAAGATGTGTAGAGATTGGAACGCTCACACTGCTGCTGAGAATGTGAAATGGTGCAGACACTTTGGAAAACAGTTTGGCACTTCCTCAAACACAGAGTTAACATAAGATCCAGTCATTCCATTTCTAGGCATGTATCCAAGAGAAACAAAAACATACGCTCACACAAAACTTGTACATGAATGTTCATAGCAGCATTATTCGTAATAACCAAAAAGTAGAAACAACCCAAGAGTGCATCCACCAATGCATGGGTAAATATTATTAATAAAATGTGATCTAGAAATGCAATGAAATGTTATTTGGCCATAAATAGGAATGAAGAACTGACACATGCTTCAACATAGATGAACCTGGAAAACATACTAAGGGACAGAAGCCAGGCACACCTATTGTATGACTCCATTTATATGGAAGGTCTTGAATAGGTGAACCTATGGAAGTAGAAATTAGAGTGGAAACTAGAAACTAGGGCTGGAGCAGTGAGGGGTGAGGGAGGACTGGGTGTGATAGCTAATGGGTATGGCGTTTCTTTTTAGGGCGATGAAAATGTTCTAACATTTGAGTGATGATTGCATGTTTCTGTGAATATACGAAAAACATTAAACTGTACACTTTAAGTAGGCAAATTGTATAGTACGTGAATTATAGCTCAGAGAAGCTGTCAATTAAAAAAAAAAGACACACAATATGTCTAATTAGTGATCTGACTCTATTTATGAAATGGCTGCTCTGGTCTTCCCTATTCACTTGGCAGAATTAATAAGGTTTCTCAAGAGCAAAATTTCTACCTGGTCCCAGTGGGGCAAGGGGCTCTAATAGGTATAGTTCAGATGTGCAGATGTTTGTCTCAATTTTTTCCCCATATACAGAGTTTGAAAAGTCTGCTTACTTCTCCCAGGGGAAGGATAGCTTTGTCAGGGTTTTGCAGTTCTGTTATTAGTGGGCGTCATGACGATGAACTGTCTCGATGGAAAAGCTCCGGGCTGCTGGATTTGGACAACAATGGACAGAGGAGAAGTTGAAAGTTGCTGACAGAAAATGGATCTTGCCCAGAGGGCCTCCAAAGAGGGTTTTGCGCTTGGCATGGGCCGCATCTGTGGGCTTTACCTGTATGAATGGAAACCCAGTACAGAAAATTGATACCAACGTCGTTTGAGGCTTATTTTGATAGCTGAAAAAGTTAGTAAGGTATTATTGTTCTCCTGTGAAATTTCCCCCACAAAGCCCCCTACCCACCTTTCCAGTAGTTTGCTTAGAGGTTTTCACCTTCAGTTTCCCAGCACTGGGGAAAACGGAAGTAAACACTGTGATTTTTGCATTTCATCATTTCGAGTGGTTTTGGCCCTCTGTGGGTTTATCGCCTGGATGCAGAAAATTCTTTCAGGTCTGTAAGCCATAAAGGATGAAATATTAATTTGATTTGATTTTTGAATCCCTTTCATAAAACAGCTCAGCCTTCTCTTTTGTGCATTATTTCAGCCAGAGCTTTACAGAAACCCGAAATGAAAAGCATGGTTGTTTTCACTGTTGAATGTTCCTTTCTATTACCTTTCCTTCAGTGATCCCCAGACCTTGAATCCTGAGATTGGGGTTCTCATATTTCTCTCCTACTGCACAGTGTCTCCCTGTGTTGGTAAAGAGTTGAAGAAAGTGTTATTATGGGTGAATGAGATCCATTTGGCCTAAGAGGAGTTAAATACGGGCTTTATATAAATATCTCCCTGTTGAAGTCATTGATGCTAAGGTTTTTAGAAGTGTGTAATTCCTTTGAAAGCCTTTACTAAAAATTTCAGCAAGGCTACACTAGAAATTCAAGGGCATTCTCTTTTGGTTAGCTGTAAGTGGTCCCACGGGAGCCACACTATGATTGTCAGGGGGAACCTGACAGAGGAAACTGAGGCTGATAAAGTCTACTTCTGTCTCCTCTAACTGAAGTTATAGAGGGGCAAAACTTGAGACAGCTGGGGTGCAGCAGCTTGAGCTAAGCGAGCTAACCCCCCAGCTTATCTGCCTCAAGAGAATTCCTAAAAGAACTTACTGTAAGTTCTTCTACTCTGCCTAAAGACTTTGTCAGGTACTGGCAGCTTTGACTGCAACAAATGCTCAACACATGCAGGCTGCTTTTCCTAAACCTAAGTTCAAACAGGGCTTTGCTACTCCTCTTTTAAGTTTTGGCTTGAAGCTATGCTGTGAAATATGATGGCTATAAAGAAATAGTTTGTTCTCTGTCTTAAATGGCCACTGAGTTCAAAGAAAAAGGTACCTTAAATTAATTCTAGTGATACATCTTGTTCATCGTTTATGAAGGGATTGCTGAATTTTTTGCAATAGTAAGATTGAGATATATGAAAGAGAAAGAGATATACTGTGCTTTTAAACTTTGTGGAGTCATTTATAGTTTGTGAGGATGTATACTTACTGTGCTGTCTATTCTCAGCTCAGTTAAAATTTGCTAGCTTCAGGGTTTGGGTTTTTAAACAATCTTTTTAGTTGTTTCCTTCTGATAGTAATTGATACTTACTTCCTATAGGAAAATGTTTGCAAGATACAGTGGAAGCTTAAAAGGGTAAAATTATTTATTCTGAGCAAGAGGAAAAGGTGTCTTTTGAATCATCGAGTTAGAAGCTTAGGCTTTAGAAAAGTGAAATAACCTTGAGTCAGTTTCCTTGCTCCAGAATTCTTTAGGTGTTTCTTCCTCTGTGATGTGGAGAGAATGCTGTATTCCTTCCAATCTCACACTTTTGCTGGCAAGGTGCACCATGATTTTGAGTTACTATGAAAGAAAAATGCTTCTAATTAGATTATGACATAAGGCTTGCAGACTATTGATTGTAAGACATATGTTGGGTTCAGGGCATAAAAATCCATGACATTTGAGAATTACATGAGATACTGTATTTAGAGCAGTTATCACAGTACCTGGCATGTAATCAACATCTGTGTGTGTATGCGGTTGCTTGTGGATGCGTGTGTGTGCACTTGCACACAAAAAGAAAAAGGGAGGTGGGAAGGAGGGAGAGAGAGAGAGAGACAATCAATGAGTAAATAAATGGTACTTTCGGCCGGGCGCGGTGGCTCAAGCCTGTAATCCCAGCACTTTGGGAGGCCGAGACGGGTGGATCACGAGGTCAGGAGATTGAGACCATCCTGGCTAACACGGTGAAACCCCGTCTCTACTAAAAAATACAAAAAAAAAAAAAAAATACCAAAAAACTAGCCGGGCGAGGTGGCGGGCGCCTGTAGTCCCAGCTACTCGGGAGGCTGAGGCAGGAGAATGGCGTGGACCCGGGAGGCGGAGCTTGCAGTGAGCTGAGATCCGGCCACTACATTCCAGCCTGGGAGACAGAGCGAGACTCCGTCTCAAAAAAAAGAAAAAAAAGAATAATAATAATAATAAATGGTACTTTCTTCTTTTCTAGGTACTTATTCTGCTTTCTTGTCCCTCCCGTGTGCCCAGCCAGGCAACAGGAGAATCCACATGTCATAATGGCTTACAATGATATTCCTTATTTATTGATAGTCTTATGTTTGCAAGCCATTTATTTTCAACAGAACTTAAGAAAACTTTGGACATGGAAAACACAGAAGGGCAGTGAAACTAGAGCAAAGAAATGACAATGTTTAATATTCTGAGAGTCTGTCTGTATTAATTTAATTCACCATGGTAGGACATTCTGCACCAATGTAATTTCACAACAGATAAGAGGTTTCAGAGACTGATATTGTCCTCTGCATTTCCTTTGATGGCTTGGCAGTTTAATAAGCTTTTGCTAATAATGTTCAATTCAGAATCTTGGTAAAAGTGAGATTTTTCAGGCATCAATCTAGATATTTAGTGCTTATCAGTTTTAAACTGATTTTAGCAATTTATTTTAACCTCAAGTTAGATCTTAGATTCTCTATTTGTAAAATGGGATACAACCTAGTTCCAGGAATAATTGAAAACAGAAATTAATGAGTAAATCACTTGAAGATTTTATATAATAAATTAAAAGTTATATAAGATTTTATATAATAAGTTCAAAATGAATGTTTGTTCTTTCATCCAAACACACACTAGGCATTGGTCAGTGCTAAATAAATAGGAAGATGCTAAAATACAGACAAGAACCTTAAAGAAAGATAACAGAAAGACAGAGAATAAACACAATAGGAGTAGCGAGTGTGATGACAGGGGCTAGCCCTGGGTACCATAAAAGCACATTGTTGTTGTCTTAACAATAGCAACAACAGCACAATTGAAGCTCCCTGAACCTATGATACATTCTTGATAATGAATGGGTTGCCTAATTTTGTTCTCTCCTTAGGTTTAGGTTTTCCTGTGCTCCAAATCATGCTTTAAGCTTATGTATATTTTCTGTGTCTATTTACAATACAAATTGGCAAGAATTGGAGCGAAAGAGGAAAAATGCAGTCATTAGCTTTTATATTTGGTAATTAAATAAATATTATGTTTTCATAAAGACCCTTCGGCTCCATGCAGCCACAAAAGGAAAGCAATATTGGGATCCAGAATAAAAACGTCAAAATCTAATGTTGCGGCATAATAGTGCTTGACAGAGAAAGAAAGAAAGTAGGACAATTAATGTCTATTTGCTTGGATAAATGAGTAGATAAAAGATTTCCAGCTGGAAAGCAGCAGGATATTCCCAGACCTTGTATGAGCAAAGCAGAATCTTCTGCGTTGTCAGCACTTAATGTTGCAGTGAGTTCTTTAGATTCAGATAAAAGACATGCTGCTAAATATCTAACAGAGGTTTATGTGTTAGGAGCACATAGTAAGTAAATATCAAGGTTTGTATATTTAAAGAACATGTAGAGGTTTATGTTGGGCCACTAATAGATTGCTTCAATTCAATTCTATAGATTAAATAGCATATAAGAATTTGCCTGATTATAATTCCAACATATGTGTGCAAATTTAAACCCATAATGTTAGGCAGATAATGAAGTTCATACTTGTTAAAACGATGATGATGATGGCCAGCATTTATTGAGTGTATGCTGTTGGTCAGACACTGTTCTAAGCCTTTCACGGGTCTTAATTCATTTAATCCTAACAATCCTATGAAGAGGATACTATTATAATCCACATTTCAGTGAAGAGAAAATCCGAGGCCTGGAAATGTTTAGTAACTTGCCTGAAGACATGCAACTTCTAAGTGGCTGAGCTGAGATTTGAACTCAGGGGATCTGGCTGCAGAGCCCAGACTCTTACCTGGATCTGCCTCTTGAACATAAGGAGTTGCGTTGGGCTCTCTCCTCTATGGCTGGCACCTAGGGCCTCGGGTGCCTGGGCTTGGTGCAGGCATTCCCATCTTCCCACACTGTGTCCCCCTTGTCCTCCCCACCGAACGTATGGAAGTGTCCTTGGGTATCCATCCGTTGATGGCCTTTTCCCCACCTGCTTCTCATCTGCGCTCCCTAGGTCTTGGCCATTAGAGGGCGCGTGGAGCAGGAACTGGCAGGTCCCTCCGAGGCTGGGAACCGGGCAGGGTCAGGGGCAGAGGCGCAGAGAGGTGAGGGGCGCAGAGAGGTGAGGGGCGCAGAGAGGTGAGGGGCGCAGAGAGGTGAGGGGCTCAGAGAGGTGAGGGGCGCAGAGGTGAGAGGCGCAGCGGAGGGGCGAGCTGAGACTCTTTGGGGCCTGGGGACAGAGGGAAGGGTAGGGGGGCACCAGCCAGGGACGTGAATTTGAGCTCAGACAGGGCTAGCGGCAGGACCGGCAGGACCGTAACTTCTGCCAGGAGAACCCATCATTTACATTTATTTTTTCCACCCCCAGTAGGGAGTGGGCAGGCGGGGAGGCCTGGATGTCGCGTGGTTGCGGATGGAGAAACTGACTCCCAGCCCCTCCATAAGCTCACCGGGAACTACTAGAGCTGTACCTGGAGCCAGCGGCTTTGAGTAGGGGGAAGTAAGAAGGCTCTGAACTGTCCGATCCCATCCCCGCTGCTCGACCCAAGACGCTTATAATTCTCCAAAGCAAACTTTGGATCTTTCTCTGACTGGAGATCCAAGCAATGTCCATATTCGCGTAAATAAGTGGTCAGATTGTTTTGTTTTGATAGTGCAGCGAGATGCAGATGACGGGGGCGCCGAAGAACATTTTCAAGGGTCTTCACTCTGTTTAATGTGCCCTCATATTTACTGATGACAAATGTTCTGTGTTTGAGAGTCTAATGCTAACTAGGATGCATAATCAAATAAATTATACTGCTTTTTAATTATGACTCAGCTACCAGCATGGAGATCTGTTGTTATCCTGAGGCTGTAGTACAGTGTCTGAGACTCCGTAATTGCTTAGTTGAAATGGAAATTTTATGAATAAAACGTTTTCATTCTAAAGGTAAATTAATCACATTGATAGCATGTATACGTTTGCTTGAGGGGGAGGGTACTTTATTCGCCAGCTCATCTCACCCCAGAGCTCTGGATAAGATTCCAGGGACCTGTTGGGTGTAAGAGGCAGCTGTGATAATGTGGGCTCAGCGTGGGGCTGGGAACAGAAAACGTCAGTTTCCATCCAAACTCCCCTTTTTGTGCTGCGCACTGTAGAGCAGGTCACTTCCCTGAGCCTTCAATCTCCTCATCTGTAAATGGGCCATGCGGGTCGGTCGCGGTGGCTCACTCCTGTAATCCCAGCACTTTGGAAGGCCGAAGTGGGTGGATCACCTGAGGTCAGGAGTTCGAGAACAGCCTGGCCAATATGGTGAAATGCCATCCCTACTAAAAATACAAAAATTAGCTAGCCAGGTTTGGTGACCAGCACCTATAATCCTAGCTACTTGAGAGACTGAGGCAGGGGAATCACTTGAACCTGGGAGGCAGAGGTTTCAGTGAGCTGAGATCACACCACTGCACTCTACCCTGGGCGACAAGAGTGAAATTCTGTCTTAAAAAAAAAAAAAAAAAAAAGCCATTGCCGATTTCATAGGACTCTGGTGAGGATTACAGGATGAACACTGGCTGCCAGGCAAAACTGACTTTAAGTTAAGCTCAATCTTCCTCTGCTTCTTTTTACGGGTTGTTGAACATGCAGGAGCATGCAACCATGCACGTGAATGCAGCTGCAGACTTCTGGTGTCCAATATAGTCTGGATCTGTAGTACTGTCTTTTACATATTCTTAGTAGTGCTGCCTTCACTTTCCTACCATGGTTTTTCCAACCCTTGGCCACATTTAAAGTTCTCAATATCTCTTCCTTCTAAGAGGTGGTTTTGTTTTCAATCGTACAGAAAAAAAAAAAACCCAACAAAAATCAAAGCTATAAAAAAATGAAACTGCAGCATGTTATGAATTCTAGGAGGAAAAACGTCTGCAATAAAATATGCCAGAATGCAATCAGTGGATTTTTGTTCCTTCCTACTTTGCTGTTTTCCTTCCTACTTTTCTATATTTTTCAACTGTTTCTTTAAAATATGTATTACATTATGTTTACAAAATAATGGAAAAATAAAACAGAAAAACTAACATTGTAAAGCTACTACTCATCCATGGATTTATCCCCTGTTCTAGCCCAGAGGAGGGAGTCTCTCTCCCCCATCCATGGCTAAGTTGATTATCTGTGCTATTAATTCTATATTATCCTGACTTCTCAAGGATCTTGCATTGTCATTAGCTGAACTTTCCCCTCCACATTCAACCATTCATTCTCTTTTTAGTTTATTTTCCTCAGTATATAAATATGCTTGAGTCCTCTCTGCATCCTAGCAAACAGATACAACCCTCCAAACCCCAACCCTACCTTGGTCCCAGTCTAATTCTAGACCCATATCCATTCTTCCTTTTACATGCAAAGTTCTAGAAAGAGCTGACTGGATTTCTCAAACTCTAGGGCCTCATAACTGACTACTCAGCCCATCACAGTCTGGTTTCCACTTGTGTGACACTCTTAAAATTGCTCTTGTCAGAGGTCCAGTGACACATTGTCTCACTTCAGTCTTTCTTACTGGACTTCTCTAATGCACTTGATACTGTTGTCTATTTTCTCCTTGAAACTCTCTCCTTGGTTTCTTGGTTTTCTTTTCTTTTCGTTTTTCTTTTGTTTTTTTTTGGGATGGAGTCTCACTCTGTCACCCAGGCTGGAGTGCCATGGTGCAGTCTCAGCTCACTGCAACCTCTGCCTTTGGGATCAAGCAATAATTCTCCTGCCTCAGCCTCCGGAGTAACTGAGATTACAGGCACGCACCACCAAGCCCCAGTGATTTTTGTATTTTTAGTAGAGCGGGGTTTCTTCATGTTGGTCAGGCTGGTCTCGAACTCCTGACCTCAAATGATCTGCCTGCCTCAGCCTCCCAAAGTGTTGGGATTATAGGCATGAGCCACCATGCCTGTTCTCTCTCCTTGGTTTTCTATGGCACAGTTGTAATGGTAATAACTACAATTTTTTTTTTTTTTGGAAACAGAGTCTCACCTTGTTGCCTAGTCTGGAGTGAGTGTTGAGATTTACATCCTGCCAATGTGTTGAGAGTTCCCATTACGTTCCATCTTTAACATGTGGTATTGTTAGACTTTACAATTTTCACCAACATGATTGGTGTGTAGTGGTATTTCACTGTGGTTTTCAAATTAAAAAAATTATTTTATACATTACATTCATACATATTTATGAGGTACACGTGGAATGTTGTGACATGCATAGAATGTGTAATGATCAAATTGGGGTATTTAGGGTACCTGTCGCCTGAGTATTTATCATTTCTATGTTAGGTGCATCATCTGTATTTCCTTCTGTATAATGAGGTTGACCCCCTTTCACGTGTTTATTGTTTGTCTGGATTTTGTCTTTGGTGGAGAACTTACTCAAGTTTTATTCACTTTTGTAATGGGTTGCTTGTCTTTATTTTATTGCTGTATAAAAGTTTTTATTGAAATCTGGATGTGAGTCCATTGTTGATTGTATGTGTTGAAAATAATATTATACTATAAAATCACACACAATGAAGATGTATTGATTACAGTAATTTTTGATTCTTTACCTTAGTACTACTGAGCAAGAGACAGAATAGATAAGATGAATAATAGTGTACACGAGTTCAAATTAATCCTCTCCTTCTCTTCTCCCCAGGGGTTATTATCGTTCCCAGTGCTGGTGTTGGTATTGTCCTCGGAGGCTACATTATCAAAAAATTGAAACTTGGTGCCAGAGAATCTGCAAAACTAGCAATGATCTGCAGTGGTGTGTCTTTACTGTGTTTTTCAACCCTATTTATTGTTGGATGTGAAAGCATTAATCTAGGGGGCATAAACATCCCTTATACAACAGGGTAAGTACCTCTTAAGAACCGCGTCGTATCTGCACGATGGAGGTGCAAAGCCCCATGGTGTTTGTGCATCTGCAGTCAGACTCGCACTCCTCCCTCCAAGCTGTTCTCCCTGTGTGTTCTCTGTGTGCTCTGCCTCTCCAAGTGGAGCATGCACTCCTGCAGAGCAGAAGCCAGGGTCTCCTCTTCCTCTGTGCCCCTTCTTACCCTCACAGAGGGACTTTCATAGCATTTTAATTACATCAGATGAGGATGAAATGCTCATTGGATTAATGAAAATTGTTCAGTTTTGATTGTAATGTTTTGAATGGGGAATGTGTTTCTGTAGCTCAAAAACATAAAATTCAATGGAAATACAAGGTACGTTGAAACCTCTTGCTCTTACTCAAGTCCTCCATCCACCTAGCTCTTCACATTCCTCCAACCGAAGATGAAACAGGTAACCCCTTTCATTCATTTTTTGCATATCCTTCCAAGGCTTCTTTATTGAAGACACTGTGGATATGTATTTTCAATTGTCCCTCTTTTGTATCTAAAATAGAGCATTCATACATGCTTTGCTGAGCTTTTAAAAAATGGAACAATATAGCTTGGAGATCTTTCTGTATTGGTAGTAACAATCTGAAGCATAACTCCCCTTTACCATGACTGTATTGCAGGCTGAGCATTCTCTTAAGTGCTTGACATATGTTAATCCATGAATCCTCTCAATAACCCTATCAAATAGGTGCTGTTATCATCCTGAGTTTACAGATAGCAAAACGGAGGTACCAATCACATGTAACCAGTGGACTGCCGACAAATGTTTAAATGGGTCTCTAAAAAAGGCTCATGGTCGGTGCAGTGGCCCAGACCTGTAACCCTAGCACTTGGGGGAGGCTGAGGCAGGAGGATAACTTGAGACCAGGAGTTCAAGACTAGCCTGGGCAACATAGTGGTAACCCATTTATACAAAAAGTAAAAAGTAAACAAAAGCCTTGATTTGTAGCATTTGTCAATTCTGAGATGTAAATACACCCCTGTGGATGATTTCACGTCATCAACTTGTCGACCCTGAACACTGAGTTGGGAGGAGGTGCTCAGTCACACACCATTGTATAATGTTTCTATCATACAGGTGGAATAGACTTAAATAGCCTAGACAACAGCATAGATAATAGTAAAATAATTAGAAGGTGATGAATTTTACGTACTTATTATCTTTGTCTTTAATATCATTTAATTATATGTTTATATAATTTAGTTTTTAAAAATAGTTGTGTTAAACAAACAATTGACAAAATCCCTTAGAATTTCACAGTAGAATCTTGTCATCCAGGGTGGCTGCCTCCAGTGTGGCACTGCCCAGAACCCAAGACTTAACCTCAAGCAATCTGGCTACAGTGTCTGTGCCCATAAGCACAACCTTTAACCACTGCATAGCGTTCCATTATATTCCACTTTGTATTTAACCTGCCCCCATTTGGTGGGCAGTGGGTTGTTCCTGATCTTTAATTGTATTTATTTATTTATTTATCTATATATTTATAGACATGGTCTCACTATGTCTATGTCTCACTATGTTGCCCAGACTGGTCTCGAACTCCTGGTCACAAGTGAGCCTGCTGTCTCAGCCTCCCAGATAGCTGGGATTATGGGCACATGGCACCATGCCCAGTTAATTTTTAGTTGTTAAAAGCAATGCTGCAATAAATAACTTCAAGGCATTTATCACTTCTCTTGTGTGCTCTGTATGTACAGGATAAATTCTCAGAAGTGAGACTGAATAAATAGTACCAAATTACCTCCACAGGTATTGTACCAATTTTTGTCCTCACCATCAATGGATATGAGTGCTGTTTTCCCCACAGCCTCACCAAAAGAAGGTGGAAAGCTCTTCTGTGAGAGTTATGAAAACCTTAACTTTTATTTCTTTTCTTTTTTCTTTTCTTTTTGAAACAGAGTCTCTCTGTGTCCCCCAGACTGGAGTGCAATGGTGTACTCATGGCTCACTGCAGCCTCCACCTCCCAGGTTCCAGGGATCCTCTATCCTCAGTCTCCCGAGTAGAGAGGGTCTCCAGGCATGCACCACCATGTCTGGCTAAGCTTTTGTATTTTTTGTAGAGACGAGGTCTTACTTTGTTGCCCACGCTGGTCTCAAACTCCTGAGCTCAAATGATCCTCCCGCCCCAACTTCCCAAAGTGCTGGGATTACAGGCGTGAGCCACTGTGCCCAGCCAACCTTTACTTCTTAACTACATGTATTTTTGTTAGGATCTGCTCATTTAACAGAGCTTCATTGTCCAAGTTTTGGTGCTTGGTGCCAAGAAACACTTCTGTTTCCTTTTGTTTCTCAGTGGAGTTTTATGTTATAAAATGTTCCACTTTGCATTTGAATAACAAAAGCTTTGATTTCATCTAGCCAATTTAGAATGTTTGGGGGTGAGGAGAAGGAATAACAAATCAGAGTTTATTTAGATTACAGAATACTGTGCCATCTTTTGTCCTGGGGGTTATTTTTTCTACCAGAAGACATCGGTGTGCGTATGCTTAAGATGCGTGCACTGGGTATGTGGCTTCCCGATAGTGCCTAATAGGATGGCACAAAAAATAAAGTCTTCAAAAATGGACAAGCAGTATAGAATAAGAACTCAGGTTCTGGAGTGGAATTAGAATTTGGATCTTGACTCTGCTTGGCTGGTTGCTTAACGCTAAACCTCAATATCTACCTCTGTAAATTGGGGTGATGTTAGCAACAATCTTAGAAGGTTGTGGGCAAGGGTTATGTATGTAACATGTGTAAAGCTCTCAGCTAATGTGAGGCACTGAAGGCTAGCTCTTGTCATTAGTCATCACTAATAAATTAAGAATAATTTCTATTTCTATCAAATTATTTTTTTATTAAAATTAGAGAACATAAATAGAATTAAAAAGTTCATAACAAAAACACAGCAGTCTTATGACTAACTCTGATTTGCAGGGGCAATAATTTTAAATTCTTTTTAGCTGTTTCTTTTGCAATGTATCTCTGTATTTTTCAGAAATACTATATAAATTAATCAAACTAAGGTATTATTTGTGACTTCCTAGCTTGGCAAATGAGGAGCTTCACTTTACAAATTGTGGTCAAATCCTTTCTTGGTATTTTCATGTTAAATTTATGACATATGTATTGTCAATGAAAAGAGTCAAACTCTGTAAAATATTTGAAGAGATTTATTCTGAGCCAAATATGAATGACCGTGGCCTGGGACACAGCCCTCAGGAGGTCCTGAGAACATGTGCCCAAGGAGGTTGGGGTACAGCTTGGTTTTATACATTTTAGGGAGACATGAGACTTCAATCAAATACATTTAAGAAGTACATTGGTTTGGTCCAGAAAAGTGGGACAACTCGAAGCAGGGGCCTCCAGCTTATAGGTAGATTAAAAAATTTCCCGGATGACAATTGGTTGAGTTTATCTGAAGACCTGGGATCCATAGGAAGGAATGTCTGGGTTGAGATGAAGGACTGTGGGGACCCAAGTTCTTATTTGCAGAGGAAGCCTTCCAGAAGCAGGCTTCAGAGAGAATAGGCTGTGAAATGTTTCTTATCAGACTTCAAGTTTGTGTTGTTGTTAATGTTGGAGAGGTATAATGAGGCATGCCAGATTCCCCACTTCCCATCCTGGTCTGAACTGGTATCTCAGGTTAAATTTTAAGAGCCCTGGCTGAGGAGGAAGTCCATTCAGTTCATTGGGGGGCCTTAGAATTTTATTTTTGGTTTACAGTATCATGATTAGATTTCCTTATTTGTGTAACACTGATTTTCTGGAATTAATTTCCTGGAATTAATAATTACCTTATTTTCATTTACTTTGTTTTCTTTGAATCTGCATCTAGTTTCCCACACCCTCTGAGAGCTCAAAAAATATCTCAACATGACCTTCCACCTAGTTGATAAGCTCATGGTTCCATTTGCCCACTCCTTGGAGTCATCTATGCAGGGCCCACAGTCCCCCTACTCTCATCTGGACACAATGTTTCTGGACTGGCTGCCCAGCTGTCATCCTGAGAATTCCTTTGCCTCTCTCTGTATTGATCCTTTGTTTTTTGGACTCTGTGGAGTCCTCTTTTTTGATTTACTCCCTCATTTTGATGGAGCACATCCTCCAGTAGCTACAAAAAGGCTGTATAGGCTGTAACTTTGTTTTTTTGGGAGACTTTTTATTATATATATTGATAAATATTATATATAGACATATACACACACATACACACTGTTACATTTGATTGCCAATTTGGGTGAAATTTTGGATGAGTCATTTTTACTCAGAGTTTTGAAGTTTTTGCCCCATTGTCATCTAATTTCTAATGCTCTTGTTGGAAGTCTGGCTTTTCTTTTTCCCAATGCTTTGTAGCAGATGTATTTTTCCTTCCTGGGAGCTTCCTTTTATTACTAGTATTTCAGAATTTCACTATGATGTGTTTTGAGATGGATCATTTTGATTTTTTGCTAGGCACGTGGTGAGCTCTTTCTGACTGGAGACTATATTTTACAGGTCTGTTTTTAAACTTTCTTTTTTCTCCTTGCCATTTTTTTCTTTCTCCCTTTCATTGATCTCTCCTGTTCTTATTCTTGTTTGGAGGTACTAGCAACTTTTTGTATGCCTTTGACCAAAGAATGATCCTCCTCTATCAGAGAAGGTTGTCCTCTTTGACCAAGTGTGCAGGTTCAGGAGGGACACAGGTGGAGCGGTGAGGGAGGCAGGGGACACCCGTCTATTCAGCCAGATCAGCTGAATCAACTCTGATAATCAATGTGGTGGCAGGTGTCACAGCCAAATTACTCTCATATCCTCCTTTCCTTATTATTTATCATCATTTCATATGTCCTTTTCTGTTCTACTTTTTAAAAAGATTTCTTGCATTTTATCTTCTAAGTCCTCTGTTGAATTCTTTATTTTGGCTGTCATTTTTATTTTTTTGAAATAGGATCTTGCTCTGTCACTCAGGCTGGAGTGCAGTGGCACGATCATGGCTCACTGCAATTTCAGCCTCCTGGACTCAAGTGATCCTTCCCCCTCATCCACCTGAGTAGCTGGGACTACAGGTGTCCACCACTACACTGGGATAATTTTTTGTAGAGATGTGGTCACTCTATGTTGCCTATGCTGGTCTTGAACTTCTGCGCTCAAGCAGTCTGCCCACCTTGGCCTCCCAAAATGCTGGGATTACAGGCGTGAGCCACCTCACCCAGCCTATCATATTTTTAATTTCAAAATTCTTGCTTGATTTCAGATTGTCCCTTGTTTCTAACCATCTTGCTTCATGAGTGGAATATTTTCTCTTACTTTTCCAACATTATTTAGATTTCCTTTTCTTTCCTAATTTGTCTCTGTGTCCTATGAGAGCCTACTTTCTGTTTATTTTGCTGTCTTGATTGTGTTAGCAGCTCTGTTCAAATTTCTGTTGATCCTTAGCGTGCTCTTGGTATTGAAGAATGAGAACTTAAAAAGCTGAGCAGTTGCTGTGTGTGTATGAGGGTAGGGCTTGTTATCTGGTAGGTCTCGCTGTGGAAGGTGGATGCAACTGGAGTTTTCATCAGGGTGCTGCAGTGTCAGGACCCAAGGGCTTACCTCTGAGGTGCTTCAGTTCCTCAAGAGACAGATGCTCCTTTCTCTCCTGCTGGGGCCCTGCTGGGGAGGATTACAGGGTTGTAAGCCTTGCTGCTGGCATCCTAGAGCTGAGAGTCGGGGGAATGGGCCTGGGTCCTCACTGTTCATTTTGCAGGCTTTTACCTAAGTTCCCTGTCATCATTCTAGCATCTCACTGAACTTCTCCTTTATGTGTGGTTCTTTTAAGCCAGAGCCTTTGGTTCATTTTCTCCAGAAAACAGGGAGTATGAGGGAAGGAGCAGTTACCTAAGTAGAGAAGGGATGGGAATTTGCTTAAAATGGTGTCATAGTTGGACCATATCTTTCTTGTATTACTGTCCTTGAGGTCTAAGGGCCTCTTCTTTCTCTTGCTGCTTGCCTTGATCATGCCCATATGTTTTTCTAAGTTCTCAATCATGCTTTCTGTTTTACTGAATCTTCCTGTTTCCCTGAACTCCATCCTCCTGCTTCACTTTGGACTGCTTGCTCAGTTGACATAACTTACACCCCGGGTCCTCCTTTCAGAAGTTTCCTCAGTTGTATCCACTAGTTTTTGTTTGTTTATTTATTTGGTAACTGCTCATTTTGCCAGAAAAAACCTTAGATAACTTCCATGGAAAGGGTACATGGGAAGGAAGTCTTTCTGAGCCTGTGAGCATATTAAAGCATCTTTGTTCTTTAGTGGTAGTTTAAGCAGGCATAGAATTCTAGGTTAAAAAATTATCAGCCCCATTGAAAAGTGGGCAAAGGGCATGAGAAGGTACTTTTCAAAAGAAGACTACACACAGCCAACGAGCATATGAAAAAATGCTCAACATCACTAGTCACCGGAGAAATGCAAATCAAATCCACAGTGAGATGCCATCTCATATCAGTCAGAATGGCTATTATTAAAAAGTAATAAAATAACAGACGCTGACAGGTTGTGGAGAAAAGGAAATGCTTATACACTGCTGGTGGGAGTGTAAATTAGTTTAGCCATTGTAGAAAGCAGTTTGATGGTTTCTCAAGGAACTTAAAACAGAATTACCATTCAACCCAGCAATCGCATTACTGGTTATATATCCAAAGGAATATGAATCATTGTACCATAAAGACACATGCACACATATGTTCATTGTAGTATGATTCACAATAGCGAACACATGGAATCAATCTAAATGGCCGTCAATGAGAGACTACATAAAGAAAATGTGGTACATATACACCATGGAATACTATGCAGCCATAAAAAAGAATGAGACCATGTCCTTTGCAGCAACATGGATGGAGCTAGTGGCCATTATCCTAAGCAAACTAACACAGGAACAGAAAACCAAATAGCGCGTGTTCTCACTTGTAAGTGGAAGCTAAACATTGAGTACACATGGACACAAAGAAGGGAACAATGGACACTGGGGCCTAACACCAGAGGGTGGGAGGAGGGAGAGGATTGAAAAACTGCCCATTGAGTACTATGCTGATTACCTGAGTGATGAAATGATCTGTCCACCAAACCCCCTTAACACACAATTTACCTATATAACAAACTTGCACATGTACCCCTGAACCTAAAGTAAGTTTAAAAAAATGAATTAAAACAAACGAGTAAAAATAAAAAAAGTATCTTTCTGGGGACTTTGAAACCATTGCTTTATTTGTCATCTAGCATTTCTGTTGCTAATAAGAACTGTAATTTCGGCTGGGCGCCGTGGCTCAAGCCTGTAATCCCAGCACTTTGGGAGGCCGAGACGGGCGGATCACGAGGTCAGGAGATCGAGACCATCCTGGCTAACACGGTGAAACCCCGTCTCTACTAAAAAATACAAAAAAACTAGCCGGGCGAGGTAGCAGGCGCCTGTAGTCCCAGCTACTCGGGAGGCTGAGGCAGGAGAATGGCGTAAACCCGGGAGGCGGAGCTTGCAGTGAGCTGAGATCCGGCCACTGCACTCCAGCCTGGGCAACAGAACGAGACTCCGTCTCAAAAAAAAAAAAAAAAAAAAAAAGAAATGTAATTTCAGCCTTAGTTCTCATTTCTCTGTGGCTAACTTTATTTGGAAGTTTTCAGAATACTTTTTTTCAAGGTGGTGTGAAATTTCATAAGGAATGCTTTACCTTCAGATTTTGTCATGGCTGGAGGCTTCTTATAATCCCAATGCCACCTTCTCAGAGAGGCTTTCCATCTCTGCCCAATCTAGGGGAGCCCACTGTTCCCCCACTCTTGATTACATTATTTCTCCGTGGTTTCCTCATGGCACTTAACATTATCTGAAATGATCTCATTTAATGATTTGCTTTGCTTTTGTCCCATCTGTCTAAAATATGAGCTCCTTGGGCACAGTTTGTAGAGCTGTATATATATATAAAATTTTTTTGAAACAGAATATCGCTCTGTCATCCAGGCAGGAGTACAGTGGCACAATCTTGGCTCACTGCAACCCTGCAACCTCCAACTGCCAGGTTCAAGCGATTCTCCTGCCTCAGCCTCCTGAGTAGCTGGGATTATAGGCATGAGTCACCATGCCCGGCCCAGCTATCTATATAACAGTTGCATCCTTACCGTCTAAAACATGTACAATATTTGTTGTGTGAATGAATGAATGAACGAATGAATGAATGAGTGCCTCGGCATAGGGCTTTGTTCATTCATTGTACTAGGCACTTTCTGAACCCTTTTAATGCAACACGTCTTTTTTTTTTTTTTTAAACTCTTTCTCTTTTTCCTGTGTTCTCTAGTACTCCTGCTAATCAGATGTTGGAAGGTATGGACTGGTTGCCTGTGTGTTTAATTTTAATTTATTCTCTCATATTACATGCTTTTGTCTTTTGCTCTGAGAGATTTTTTTAAGCCTTGTTTTCTATCTTTATGTACATTTTTTATTTTGAGGATTTTTTTCTTTGCTGTGCTCTGAGTGTTCCCTTTTCATAGCATTCTGGTGTTGTTTTATGGAATAATGTCTTCTCAGATCTCTCTGCACATACAATTATAATCTTTTTTTTTTTTACTTTGTTTTTTTTGTGCCTTGCATTTTATCATTTTGTTTTGAAGAATCAATTTTTCTGTTTGTTTATTCTGGGCTTTGCAGGTGACAATACTCAGCCTAGCATATCTTAGATGGTGTCTTTCCTCTCCCTCTACCTCAAATCCAAGAATGAGGGGATTTTATTCAGAGTTGTCAACATCTAGAGTAGAAGTTTAGCTTTTTACATTTCTTCCAGTTTCCTTAGAGAAGCACGTCCTGAAGAATGTCTGGGCCGTAAATTGGAGATGGGAGGGAACGGATAAATGAGAATGGAAGGGCTCACTGATGCAATTTTCTCTTCCTTAGAGCTCCAGGGAGGCCCACAGTGGTTTCTCCACCTCTCACTTTTGCCCTCTGTCGCATCTGCTCACTTTGAGCTCAGAACCCAGGGAGATTTGATCGGGCAGGCTGGCTCCTATTCCTCCAAGGCAGCCTCTGCCTGTTTCACATAAACCCATCCCTATCTACTTGCCATTTTTGTGAAGTTTGGTGTCACGCTTTCCTTTTAACCCTACTCTGCTTTTATTTCAAGTGTGTTCTCAGAAGGGAACGGAAGGCACAGTCCATGTCTTACCTGCTTTTAAACAGCAAGTCTCCTTAAGATTCTTAAAACCCGGGCTTAACACCACACCTGCCTCATCCATCTGGAATCAACTGCGGCTGGGCTTGCCCAGCACTCCTGGGAAAAATTATATAATTGTGCTGATTGGCTTCATTACAAATTTATGAGTTCCAATCTTAGCAGGCCCTCATCTTTGCTGAGCAATCCATTTACTTCATCTCAGTCAGCTTTCCTTCTCATGCCCATGATGGTGGCTCTGTTTTTATATTTGAACCCATTTCTTCAAGTCCTTTATCATGCCCCGGTCTTGTTTTTCTTAGCAGACAGCCGAGTGGCCCATGTTAGTTACAGATGAAGTTATGAAGAGTGAACTTTCTGAACTTCTTTCTTCCATCCCCTCAAACTCATTTGTCTCACACAGTATTGTTTTCAAAGGGAAGTACTGGCTCCATCATTTTCTAACCGTGTGACCTTGCAAAAAAGTTACATAATATTTGTTGAGTCTTGGGTTTCTCATATTTAAAACTGGTGATAATGTCCGTCTCTCCTGGTTACAAGCATAATTAAAGTTCATCTTTCCTGGTTACCAGCATAATTACTCATACATTTGGATGAAAACATTAAAGTAGCACAGAAGGGTTAAAAAAAAAAAAAAGAAGAGAGAAGTCAATGTCTCCTCCTCTCATCCTCAACCTTTCGTTTTTTTATTTTTTATTTTTGAGACGGAATCTCGCTCTGTTGTTCAGGCTAAAGTGCAGTGGCATAATCTCGGCTCACTACAACCTCCGCCTCCTGGGTTCAAGCAATTCTCCCTACCTCAGCTTCCTGAGTAGCTGAGATTACAGGTACCCACCAACATGCCTGGCTAATTTTTGTACTTTTTAGTGGAGATGGGGTTTCACCATGCTGGCCAGGCTGGTCTTGAACTCCTGACCTCAGGAGATCCGCCTGCCTCGGCCTCCCAAAGTGCTGGGATTACAGATGTGAGCCACCATGCCTGGCAACCTTTAGTTTAAATCAGGTGAATATTTTAAACAAATATTTGTAGTTTTGATAATGAGAATGATATCGGGAAGATTCTCATATTTCCTAGCACAGAATCTAGCACTTTGAATATGCTGAAAAAAGTTAGCTTCTTATCTCTACTCCCTTTCCTTCTAGATCATGCAGAGCAATTCCATTTTCTTCTTTAATAGATGAATGAATGTCTGGCACCTATCTCAGTTCAGGGATGTTACTCATATAGTGAGGCTGCAACTCTTATGAACTCGACGAAAATTTACATCTTTATTATCGAATCCATGAATTACGGTACACCTTTTCTTACTTATTCAATCTAGAACAAGTAACCTGATTAAGAGTGCTGGAAACTGTGGCAAGGACCCAATTGTTTTAGTATTTGCAGTCTGACTTTAAAGGAAGTTTATAAATTGTAGCAAAAGAATAACCCAGTTTCCATGGAGAATTTTTCTGGTTTCCCAAGTCCTAGGAATATAGTCTAGAATGACTTAATGAAAACACTACTGAGTGGTGCAGCTGCATAGGCGTGCCACTTTTAGAGTAGCAGATACCTTTTGTGAACAAAAATGGAATCCTTTCTTCAAGCAGGGTGTGAGCTACATTTTAACTTTGCTCCCTTGGCTGGGTGCCCTTGTTCAGTGTACAACCTGCTCAACAGTATGTGGCTGGCCTGCCTAGTAAAAACTGTTTCTCGTTCTGCATGATTTTAAGACTTGCATGTGGCTTTTTTCCCCTTTCAAGTTAGTAAAGAGAAAGATGAAGGGAGTGGCAGTGAAGAGAGGAGTCTTTGTAAGGTATATGTTTGGTTCAGTGTGATTGGCACTTACACATGTCTTATGCCTACGACACCCCTGTACTGTTTATGTTATTATCTATGTTTTAGTTAAAGAACCTGAGAAATTAAGTGATTTATCCAAACTCATCAGTGAATAAGGAGTGGAGCTGAATCAGATCTAGATGAGTTATGTCAGAGTTTGCATTCTTTCTGAACACCTCACTGAGGTGCTGTTTTAAATCGTGTATTTCATGCGTGTACGCAACTGCATGCACACACAACCTTCTTGCTGGGTGAGCTATTGGGGATGTATCTACTTCTCAATACTGCATGGTTTTCTGATATTTCAGAGCAGCTGAATTACAGGAGTCATGCTACGTGCTCTGCACGCCTACAGCATTTGCTCTGTGGCTCTCACATCGGCCAGTCTAGATTTTCACCTTAGCCTTGCTGGCTGTCTGGGTATGGGCAAGTTATTTGACTTTTCTGGGCTTGGTTTCTACATTTTTAAGGTGAGACTACAGATAGTATCTATCTAGTTGGATTGATGTGAGGATTGAGTAAGATACTTGGCCACTTCTTTAACCTTTCTGTGCCTCAATTTCTTCAACATTAAGATGTGATCAATTATAGTACTTATCTCTTAGGGTTATAGGGAGGATAGAATGGGATAAAATGCATAAATAGTAAGCACTTGATAATAACTATTTAATGATATTTCAATGAGGATAAAGTCTCAGAGAGGTTAAATAACTTGCTTGAAGTCACACAGCTAGAAAATGGCTGAGCTGGGATTGAAATTAAGTTTCTTTGATTCTGTATGCAATGCTGCAGTACTTTTGATTATTACACTATTCTGACAGAAGAAAAAAATACAATGAAGAAAACATTCTATATAAGTCATTTCTATTCATTAAAGTTTATGTGAAGGGCTTCAGGTTTGCGGGCATGGTGAATTTTCTAACATTAAAAGGACTTAATGACTGACCCTTCTTTGATTAGTATCAAGTACTCGTGAATTACCTAAGTGCCTGAGATGGAGTTGGGATGTTTTAGGAGAATGAGATTTTCCTGTGAAGCCAAAACGTAATCACGGTCTTTTTGTAGAGTGAACCTAATGTGTTATTAGTGGTTTTCTTAGAAAATTCGATTTGATAGCCAAGATATGGAAACAAGTTAAATGTCTATAGACAGGTGAATGGACAAAGAAAATGTGGTATGTTCATGCATCACATAACACCATTTCAGTCAACGATGGGCCACATATACAATGGTCATCGCGTAAGATTGCAATGGAGCTGAAAAATTCCTATTGCCTAATGATGTTGTAGTCATAAGGTCGAAGTGCAACGTATTGCTCACAAGTTTGGAGTGATGCTATTATAAAGAAACCTACTGTGCTGGCAGTCCTGCAATAGTACAGCACATCTAGTTGTGTAGAGTACATAGTACTTGATAATAAGCATCTGTTTTTATTGGTTTATGCATTTACTATACTATACTTTTAATCATTATTTTAGTGCATACTCTTTCTACGTGTTAAAAAAGTCAACAGGGAAACAGCCTCCAGCAGGTCCTTCAGAAGGTATTCTAAAAGAAGGCTTTGCTTTCTTAGGAGATGACAGCTCCATGCATGTTATGGACCCTGAAGATCTTGGGACGAGAGGTGTGGGTGTAAGACAGTGATACTGATGATCCTGACCCTGTGTAGGTGTAGGCTAATGTGTGTGTTTGTGTCATAGTTTTTAACAAAAAGGTTAAAACAGTAAAAAAAAAAAAAAGAAAGAAAGAAAAAGAAAATAGCTTTTAGAATAAGGATATGAAGAAAAAATACTTTTGTACTATAGTTCAATGTGTGCTTTAAGCCAAGTGCTATTACAAAAGAATCAAAAAGCTAAAAAATAATTACAAAGTGTATAAAGTAAAAAAATTATAGTAAGCTAAGGTTCATTTATTATTGAAGAAAGAACAGCGGTTTTTAATGGGTTTAGTGTAGCCTAAGTGTACAGTGTTTATGAAGACCGTAGCAGTGCACGGTCATGTCCTAGGCCTTCACATTCATTCACCACTCACTCACCATGCACTCACTCACACAGAGAAACTTCTAGTCCTGCAAGCTCCATTCGTGATAAACGCCCTATACAGGTGTATCATTTTTTATTTTTTATACTTTATTTTTATTGTATCTTTCCTATGTTTAGACATACAACTCCTTACCATTGTGTTATAATTGCCTACAGTATTCAGTGCACAAACACGCTGTACAGGTTTGTAGCCTGGGAGCAATAGTCTATACTGTAGAGCCTAGGAGTGTAGTAGGCTAGACCACTTAGGTTTGTGTAAGTGCATTCTACGACATCTGCACAGCGATGAAATCACCTGATGATGTATTTCTCAGAATGTGTCCCTGTCATTAAGTGACACATGATTATATACGTACAATGGAACACTATTCAGCCTTAAAAAAGAAGGAAATTCTGCAATATACAACAACATGGATGAACCTTGAGGACATCATGCTGAGTGAAAAAAGCTGGTCACAGATTTCACTTACATGAGGTATCTAAAAGAGTCAAATTCATAGACTCAAAGAGTTCGAATGGTGGTCATCAAGGCTGGGGGGATTGGGAAATGGGTCATTACTAATCAGGAGCCATACAGTTTTAGTCAAGCAAGGTAAATAAGCTCTAGGGATCTGGTGTTCAACATCATGTCTAGAGTCAACAATACTGTATTGTACACTTAAAACTTCGTTAAGGAGGTAGATTTCACGTTAGGTATTCTAACCCTCATAAAATAAAATAGAAACTTCAGACTTAAAAATCTGATGAGTTTTCATTTTGAAAGATCCTAAGAGCTCTAGCAAAATCCTGGCCCATTTCCAACTCACGTAATTACAGTCCCAGCACCCACAATTTTCCTCCAGTTTTAATTAAGAAATGTGTTTTGCTTCGTCTCTGTGGCTGCCAGACTGTACTTCACACAGGTGTGTCCGAATCACCTTGGACCCGAAAGAGCTGGCATTGACCATGAAACTTTGGTTAAGTGATGCTTTACATAAATACATTGTGTAATGTGAGTTATTGCCCCTCACTCTGCCTTTTCTTCAAATAATTTTTCAAAATGGGGTTAAGTCTGAGGTCCGTGTAAAGACTTTTTAACCAGGGCTATGTGCTGATAAATCGCTTAGTATTTACTTACTGTCTACGACTATCTGTCATTTATCAGTTACCATCCTTTTGAACTTGAAGCAAAATCTATTATATTATCTGGTTTGGTGACTAGAGCTACTGAGCTGAAACTTTTCCAAGGGTAATTTCTTGAGCTACCAAATGACCAGGAAGATTTTTCTCAGTTTTCTGTTCTCGGCAGAGACTGTTGGACGGAATGATTCACTCAGTCCCACCCAGCTCCAAAATATTTCCCTAAAGCATCTTCTCTGAATATAGCTTTATTGTCCCATCGTATTCAGACTCTAGAAATTAAATAAATACAGTCTATTAATTCAGACCTTTGCCACAGGCACAACTCAGCTTCCTCCTCACCACACTGGATTTTACCATAGGACAACATGGTGTCTTTAGATAGTGGACCAGCCCTCTCAGGTGACTGGTGTTTCTGGCCAGGTCATTCCTAAATTCTCCAATTATATCATTGAAACCATTCATCTCCGTGCCTGTGTCTCATGGGTAGCTTAATCTGCTTAAGAGTTTTTTCTCCAT
This sequence comes from Macaca nemestrina, assembly GCF_043159975.1. Classification (NCBI taxonomy): domain Eukaryota; kingdom Metazoa; phylum Chordata; class Mammalia; order Primates; family Cercopithecidae; genus Macaca; species Macaca nemestrina. Next base: position 75,641,212 of record NC_092132.1, read on the forward strand.
TGTTTAAATATTTTAGCACCATTCAAAATCATTTATTATAGATATTACTAATTTAACGGAAGTTTCTGAGAATTAGAGGGAAAGGAAGTTTGCTTAAAAGATCATAGATATACAAGTTTTTGGATTATCCTAGCTCTTTTCATTGATAGGCTTAGAGTTCATTTCTAGATGTAAATATATGAGTTCATCCCTTAGTTGGCTCTATTTGGAGGCACAAACAACATTTGTTTTACTTTGTTTTAGGAGTATCAAGGGGATATAAAGTATAAGCAAATTTTCTTTCTGCCAAGTCTGTTTGTAACAAAGATCTAAAGAAATCAACATGAAGTCTGTAAGGTATATATCTTAAAACATGATAAGTTTTTATTTCAAAAATGCCTATGAGTATTATTAAACTTAGGACCAAGTTTACCTTTCTATACCCTTATATTAACATATGTTATATTATGACTATACATATGTTAAAATATGTTCTATTAACGTATTAACATAACATAATGTAATGTTAGGAGGAGAAAAAATAGAATTTAAAACTTTACATACAATCTTGGTAGCAATATATTATTAATGTTAATCTATGTGTACATTGAAAAAAGACCAGAACAAAATATACTAAAAGCATTAAAAGTGGATATCTCTGGGTGGTAGCACTATGCATAAGTTTAATTTTTTTGTCTTTGTGTATTTTAAAAAATTTCTACAATGAGTATGTATTACTTTAATAATAAATAAAGATATTTTGAAAAGCATATAAGTGACACATTATTTTATTTGAAATGATTTTGGACTTAAAGAGATAGTTTGTACACATTGTGGGTTATTACACATAAGTTTCAAGTTATACCTGGTTTAAATTTGTTGTCTACAAAGCTGAAAGGAGCTTTAATGATAAAAATAACAATTAGACACGATAATCACAACCTTCCTTGAATATAGTCCTCTTCCAAACCTATGCTAGCACATATGCTATCACACACTGCGCTTTGTTGATTATTCTTGCTCTCCTTTATGTAGTCAGGAGGGGTATTTAATAGCCATAGATGAAAAGATTTGGCCCAAGGTCACATAGCTACTAAATGTCAGGCCTGAAACTAGATCTCCATGTAATTCTTTTCCCACCATTCTCTGTAGGAGTAAATTAAAAACTATCCTTTTTGAAAGCAAAAATGTCACAGTAGCCTTTTGCACTCCTCATGTTTGTGATTGTGTTACTGCTATTCATTCCTGCTTCTGTTAAGTGTGGAAAGATAGCACACCAATATCTTAGTGTGTGTTATGTCCCAGGCACAATGCTGGACACTGGCCATACATTCACCCGCCTAATCCCCCACAACAACTGTGTGATACTGATATTTTGATATCTGTTTTACAAATATAAAATCTGAAATTCACAGCACTTGTGAATTGTGGATATGAAATTGAACCCAGCTCTTTCTGACTCACACTCAAGAACATTAAAAGCAGAGCGCCGGAAAAGCTGCCTTAGAGCTTTCTCCAGGAAGAAGAAAGCGAAATAAGCCACCCAGAAGACCTGTGCTGGAGGAAGTAAAACGAGGGACAGTTACACAAAGCTTCCCTGCCAGTGTTGGGGCTTACAGATGCATGCTGTGGTGAAAGATAAAATTGGGTTTAAATCCATTTCTGACCCTTACTAGTTGTGTGACTTTGGCAGTGCCTATCCCCTCAAACCTTCAATTTCCTTGTCTGAAAGATGGAAGCATGGCAATAATAATGACAATTCTCTTGAGGAATGAATGAGACAACTTACGTTGAGATCTCAGGGTGCAATTCATGGAATCAAAATAGGGTTCTGCTGATGTTAGTTTTAAATGATAATGATGATTATGGTGATGATAATAATATTTGTAAACCCGAAGTTGCGTAGCTCTGTATAGCCAAGGAAGTGTTCTAATATGAAACCAAAAATTTAAGTGGAGTTGAAAAGAAACATTCTCATTGAAGTCTTCTTGAAGACTGAGATAAATTGATGAAGATTAAGAAATTATAAGAAAGATACTGTTCTAGTTTATTAGTATATTTTGCTAAGGAGGCTCTCTCTCTCTCTCTGTCTCTCTCTCTCTGTGCTGTGGGAATCATGTTCTTTTATGGCTTGAACATAGTATGTATGGATTTCTACTTGTCACATCTTTTAATAGAGAAAAACTCAAAAAGAGTCAGAAGTCCCTTAAGAAAGTTGGGAGACTTCTCTTTGGTTTATAGAGATCAGTAGAAGTATGTAGGAGAAGTATGTAGGAGAAGTATGTTTAGGTGGGGAAGTTCAGGTGTTCTTTAGGTCTTGGGGCAGGGTGATGGGACACAATTGCTGGGGTGTGGTTGTGGTTTTTGAGGGCCACTGTGTTCTTACATACTTAGCTGTAATGACCCTGTCGCAGAAATAGTTTGAATTATGTTTAACAATCGTTTGTCTTGCTGTTATATATTACTTTACATAAGCATCGATCCCTGAGTGATTGATTTAACAAAGATTGGATAACAAGGTGGTTGTTTTTACTTCTTGTTTTCTTTTTTGCTGTCTCCCCAGAGCTGGTTTTCCTGAGGCCTCAGCGATTGTGAGGCTTGCCGTGATACCTCTTACAGTTTCCCGTTCTTTAAAGTTAGCAAGTTTGCCAGATAATCTCAGAGATGCCTCCATCTCTCTAGCTTTGTAATTTCATCATTTTTATATTAAGATGTAAGGTGTGACTCTCAGGCTTACATTGTGGACTACGCAGTTATAAGGTATTTGCTATCGAGGCCCCGTGCCTCACTCAAAATTAACACTTACATTGATTCTTGAGTTAACACAATCCTCTTATTTGGAGGACTACCTTCAGCAAGAAGCCCTTGTGCATTTTATGTCTTGCCAGAAATGCTTTTTGTTTGTTGGGAGGGAGCTGCACAGTCCCTTTGCACAAGGATGAGTGCAGCCTTCAGTAAGTAGTCCTTGTGCATTTCGTGCTCTCATGATGGGTTCACGTCTGGCTAATGAGAGACTGCTTAGTGTTACTCAGGTTTAAACATTGGTGCTATTATTAGAATCCAGTCTGTTTTCTGGAGAGTGAATGACAATCAGAACATCATTATTCTTAAAAATGATTTTCAGCACAGTGTAAAGGATGAGCCATGTCAGCAGCTTTTTGTGTGTGTACCATGATCACCTTCTCTCCTAATAACTTTTTCAGGAATGCCCACTTCCTTTCATTGCTATTTATATTTGTTGCATGTATTGATTTTCTTAGAGCCTTTCATTTCATAGCATTTATTCGTATCAGACACCACGATCTCATAAGAAAAGCAAACATACCCAAAGGTGACCGGGGACTGTACCTGTTTCCCAAACTCAGGAAAGCTTTTTGCCTCCTTGAACAGTGTGAAAATTGGTCTAGAACAGGGTGTCTCATCCTCAGCACTATTGACATTTGGGCCAGATAATTTTTTATTATGGGAGGTGGTAGGGCCCTTCCTGTGCGTTGTAGTGATGCCAGCAAAACCTCAAAATTGGGTCTCAGCTCGGGGGAGTTCTTGGCTTTGCACAGGAAAGAATTCGAGAGCAAGCTGGCAGTGAAAGAAAGCAAGTTTATTAGAGCAGCAGTGTACAGCAAAATGGCCCAGAGAAGCACTTGTGGATTGCTGGCTGGCTATATTTATACCCACTCTTAATTATGTACAATATAAGGGGCAGGTTATTCACAAGCTTTCTGGAAACGGGGCAGAGAGTTCCCAGAACCATATAAGGTAACCTTTGAGCCATTTGCCGTGGCATCATTTATAAACTGCCATGGTGCTGGTGGGAGTATCTTATGCAAATATATTATAATTAGCATATAATGAGCTATGAAGGCAATTAGAAGTCGCTTTGGTTGCCATCTTCGTCCTTCTGGTTTTGGTCAGTTTCTTTGCTACACCCTGTTTTGATCAGCAGGGTTGTGACCAGGACTCAGAAAGCAGGTCCTGCTGATCTCCTACCTCAGTAGGAACTAGTGGCCCATTAGATGACAGTAGCACCCCCTCAGCTGTGAGAACCAAGATTGTCTCCTAACATTGCCAAAGGTCCCCTGGGGGGGCAAAATTGACCCAGTGGAGACCCACTAGTCTAGAATAATTTTTTTTTAAGTATATACAAACTTTAAAATGGTATGACACTAGAAGTTTGTGAATGTAATGATTATTAGAGTCTTGTGATAATTTTTTTGTGTGGAGTGACATGAATGAAAAACAGAATTTATCTGCCTTTTGCCTTGTTAGAAGGCGTTCTTGATAAGACTTTAATATTGTTTTGAATTTGTTTCCCCCATTAAAATTTAAGGACTCATTATCAAAGTTTGAAAGAAGCCACAGGAAAAAAACCTTTGAACAAACCTTTGAACAAACACTGATTAACACACATGGTTGGGATGGGCTATGCTACTGTATAAGTGGTACTAGCATAGTCATTAAAGATAAGTCTTGGCCAGGCATAGTGGCTCACGCCTGTAATCCTAGCACTTTGGGAGGCTGAGGCGGGTGGATCATGAGGTTAGGAGTTCGAGACCAGCCTGGCCAACATGGTGAAACCCCGTCTCTACTAAAAATACAAAAATTAGCAGGGCAAGGTGGCGGGCACCTGTAATCACAGCTACTCGGAAGGCTGAGGCAGGCAAATTGCTTGAACCTGGGAGGCAGAGTTTGCAATGAGCGGAGATCACGCCACTGCTCTCCAGCTTGGGTGACAGAGTGAGACTCCTCAAAAAAAAAAAGTCTTTGTGGCGAGGGAGGGGAGTTGAGGGGTGAGAAATTACCTATTGAGTACAATGTACATTAGTCAGGTGATGGGTTCACTAACCAAACTTCACTACTACACAATATATTCATATGACAAAATTATGTTTCCCCTCTCTAAATCTATTTTAAAAAAGATAAGACCTGGTACATAACAGACATTCCAAAATATTTGTTGAATGGGTAGATAATGGATAAATGGATGGTTGGATGAAGGATCTTCCACTGCTAACTCATATAGTCTTGGAAACAACATTTCATCAGTGATACACAAAACTGGTGGTCACAAAAGCAAAAGTGGTCACTAGGTACGAGCAGTACAGAGCCCCTTTCTTTCTTCTGTGGATCCCCCAGGTGCTCCTCTGCTCTTCCACCGGTTTGTTTACACTCCCCTCCCTAGGCCTATATCCTTACCTGCCTTTCCTTCTCTCTATATTTGTTGCCTGAATTTATTTTCTTCAAGCTTTTCATATGGTATCATTTCTTTGTATCAGACACCATGATCTCAAGAAAAGAAACCCACCATATCTGATTGTGGATCCACACCTGGGCAATCCTGAGTGAAGAACTGCTTAATCTTTATTCTCTGGTTGTTTAAATCAAACTAGCAATGTGATTCTTAATCATCTTTGAAAATACTTCATTTTGATTTTCTAGAGTCTCATGCCTTTCTTTGATAATTTATTCTAGAGTATAAGTTTTTGGTCAAAGGAATGTGTATTAATAACTGGGATAGATGGGTTTTAACTGTGATCATGTGCTCAGAGTGATGTTATTGATTCAATACTAAAAAGTATTTCCTCCATTTTATAAAGAAATTGAGGTACAGATTTGTTAAGATGTACAGCCTGATGCCTACAGGGTGCGTAGTTATATTAGGGTTAGAATTGCAGATCCTAGATGTTGAGACCAGGTTCATAGCACCAAGAGGGAGGGTGAAATTGAGGTGGGGCAGTAATTTGATAAAAAGCATTGAATCTGTAGTACCAGAAAGTTGAAACATTTTTCTTTATGTTTTGTTTTAAAGTCACAAAAATAATTGTTGAGGGTGGCTACTTAGGGTATCATGGCTTTGATTCAATGGGAAGAATATTTTCTCTAAAATGGACAAATTATTAATTTCAAGACCTTTCCTATGAGTTTTATTTTGGTAAGTGTTGCTCATGATCTGCTTCTCTTCTCTCTTAGACCTTCTCTCACCATGCCCCATAGGAATCTGACAGGAAGCTGCAACGTTAATTGTGGCTGTAAAATACATGAGTATGAGCCAGTCTGTGGATCAGATGGAATTACATACTTTAACCCTTGTCTGGCTGGCTGTGTTAATAGTGGTAATCTTAGCACTGGGGTGAGTATATTTCACAAGTTCTTCTTCTGTTAGTCCAACATCCTGTGACAAGGATGTGATGAAATTCATATGCTGCCACAATGACTTCAGTCTTTCTTTTCAAGAGGCTCCAAGTAACCTACAAAATACCTCTGACGAAAACCTCAAGGAAAGAAAGTTATGTATTGCTATTATTTTTTTTTTTCCAGGGATGACGGGAACATTTGGGTGCAGGGATTTGGTTCCATATCAGCATTCTCCTACTTTATATTCTGCGCCAACTCAGTGAAACTTGATAAGGTTGAGCTCTAGGCCTGCCATTTGTTTCTCTGACAGGGCCCTTGTGATGGATTTGAAGGTCAAGATGACCATATTTGGTGCTGATAGAAGAGAATAGGAAAGTACCTCCCCTGACTGGAGTCTGTGAAGATGGGCGATGGCCATTTTTCATACAGTATCAGTTCAGTTCTGGCTTAAAAAAAACTTTCAAAGTAAAGATATTTCTGACAGTTCAAGAATAGGCTATTTTGAGAATTCCCTTTCCTGCAAATTATAAATGGGCCGTAATACTGTGGGAGAAGGTTTTCATATTCTACTCAGTTTCTTTCTTTTTTCTTTCTTTCCTTTTTTTTTTTTGAGATGGAGTTTCGCTCTTGTTGCCCAGGCTGGAGTGCAATGGCACGATCTCAGCTCACTGCAACCTCCGCCTCCCAGGTTCAAGTGATCCTCCTGCCTCAGCCTCCCTAGTAGCTGGGATTACAGGCATGTGCCACCATGCCCGGCTAATTTTGTATTTTTAGTGGAGACGGGGTGTCTCCATGTTGGTCAGGCTGGTCTTGAACTCCCAGCCTCAGGTGATCCGCCTGCCTCGGCCTCCCAAAGTGCTGGGATTACAGTCTTGAGCCACCGCACCTGGCCTCTACTCAGTTTCTTATTGAGCCCGGTTTGATTCTTTGTGAAGAACAGGCTGTAGGAAGTTGCTTTCACTAAAAGGTTAAAGTGCATGTGCTTGTTCTGTGCAGGTGATAAGGGATTATACCATCCACTGAATGTTTTGGGGATATTGTTTTTGATGTCTGAGTTTTAAACTGCAATGACAAATTGAGAATTCCTGTTGTTTGTTCCCCATCGTATAACTGGTGAGCTCCACTGTGTCGCCATGTTGAAAGGGTGAGATCTGTTCTCCTGGTGGCTAAGTCCTTCCTTGAGAGTGAGTGCTCATCCTTTAAAAAATGCCAGCAGTCTTTTGAGCATGACAGCCAAACAGTGCCCCGTCTCCATACTTATTCTTACCACTGCTTCAGGTATTCAAGGTTGCAATGAAGGTCAGCTCAGCTGATGTCCATTTAGCGTGACTCTGTCAGAGTCCAGGAGCAGTCCTGGGTGGGGGCTGTGGTAGTCAAGTTCCATCCATGGAGCTGGTTGCTCTTCTGTAGGGAGTAGGGCACCGGCTAATTATAGGGACTAAAAAGATGTTTAAAATGGAAGCACCAGAATGTACATTAACTTAGCCACTGTGGAAAGCAGTTCGGAGATTTCTCAAAGAACTTAAAACGACCACTCAACCCAGCAATCTCATTCCTGGATATGTATCCAAAAGAAAACAAATCATTCTACCAGAAAGACACATGCACTTGTATGTTTATCACAACACTATACACAAGAGTAAAGACATGGAATTGAGCTAGGTGCTCATCAGTGATGAATTTGATAAAGAAAATGTGATAATATACACCATGGAGTACTGCACAGCCATAAAAGAGAATAAAATCATGACCTTGGCAGCAACATGGATGCAGCTGGAGGCCATTATCCTAAGTGAATTAATGCAGGAACAGAAAACCAAACACTACATGTTCTCACTTATAAGTGGGAGCTAAACATTGAGCTAAACAAGTGGGACACAAAGACGGAAACAATAGACACTGGAGACTTACTAGAGGGGGAGGTGGGGAGGGAGGTGTGAGAAACTATCTGTTGGGAACTATGCTCACGACTTGGGTGATGGGATCATCTGTACACCAAACCTCAGCATCACGCAGTAGACCCATGTAACAAACCTGCCCATGTACCCCCTGAATCTAAAATAAAAGTTGAAAAAGAAAAGAAAATGGAACACCAATGAGGTGTTTACTATTATTGGTGCTGAAGTCGTCACGGTTGCATTATGAATTCTCTGCATTTAATAGATGTTTACTTTAGGGCCCTCTGTGTGCCCAGAGTTGTGCTAGGTGCTCTGTGAGCACAAAGAAAAATAAGGTTTGGTTCTGGTTTTTGAAGGGCTTCTCTAATTGGAGAGCCCAAGAGTTAACAGCAATTGAGGCAGAATATAATGATGACAAAAATGAGTCTGCGGAATGTGAATGGTATTGAATGTTGAAAGCTTCTTAGGAAAGTTTAGGTTTAAACAATTTTGACCAGCAGACTTTGGTTCTGTTAGACACACACTTGAGATCCTTACTGTTATCAATGAGGAAGTTACTTTCAATGAAATATGTTGTGTTTTAAAAAATATTCGAGCTATTTTAGAGTACTTTTACTTAATTTTGTCTTAATATTCCTATGCCCCAGTTAGCTTTTGAGGGGCACACAACTGCTCTTTATTTTGCTCACTTAGATACGGAATTATACAGAATGCACCTGTGTCCAAAGTCGACAAGTGATCACTCCGCCCACCGTGGGACAGCGCAGTCAGCTCCGTGTGGTTATTGTCAAGACTTATCTCAATGAGAACGGCTATGCTGTGTCTGGGAAATGTAAACGGACCTGCAATACCCTTATCCCATTCTTAGTTTTTCTTTTCATAGTCACCTTCATCACAGCTTGTGCCCAACCATCGGCCATCATAGTAACACTTAGGTGAGAAGAGCATTCAACTTCCGGGGTGGGTTCTGTACTTAGAATTTCCAGAGCACATAATCCAGGAGAAGGAGCTTATGTGGTAAATCATGGAACAAAGCAAAATTAGCATGTGCAGGAGGGCGCTCAGATATTTGCCTGGTGAACTTAAGAGGGATTTTTCCCTTTTGGGAAGGGAAAGGAAGGTTGTAACATTCCATACTTTGGAAGGTTCTTTTATTCAGTTGGGTTATATTCTTAATGTATAATGAAACTTCTTTGATGTTTTTGATTCCTGAAGTCTCTGCCCTGTGAGGTTCAACTTCAGCAGTTGAAAGTCATCACTCTGTTAGCTATGAGAAGCTGGACCCCAGAGGAGGGCAGGAAGTAATTTGGGAAAGTTGCTAAATCGTGCATACAGCAAAGGCTATTATCTTCAACCTTTTAGATAGTTACTACCTTTGGGATCAGTGGTGCTTTATGCTGGGCTTGCAATTTGAAATGCTGAGTTCATTAATTTTACTATCATACAAAATTTCAGAGTTGAGTCAAGAAAAGGGCATATTAGGGAATGTGATTTCTCTCTCTCTCTCTCTTTTTTTTTTTTTTTAGTTTTTCAGGCTGTGCTTTCTTTGCCATGTCTTGTTTGGATTTTTTGTTGATAAGAGAACACGGAAGCTACTTTTGTCCTATTAAAAATGTTGGCACTGATGTTCCTGAACCAAAATGAGAGTTGGGCTGCTATTTTTTGCAGTGCAATAACAAGAGATCCAGATGAACTGGGGAGAAAGAGAGTTTTTATTTCTGTAACCAGTTACAGGGAGAAGACCTGGAAATTATCACCAGACCAACTCAAAATTACAAAGTTTATTAGAGCTTATATACATTGTAAGCTATCTGTGCATGTGTAAGTGTGCATTCATCTAAAGACATAAATGATTAATTTCTTTTAACCTATAACAAAGGTCTGAATCTTGAAGACCTTCTTCTGGAGCCTCAGTAAGTTTACTTAATCTAAATGGGTCCAGGTGCTGGGGTGATTACCCTTATCTTATCTCCTGCTAAATCATGGAGGTTTGAGGAGTTCCTTCAGACCCCCAATAAACTTGTTTGTGGAGGCCTAGGGAGTTTTTGCAGACCCCCAATAAAACTTGTTTAATCCTAAATGGATCCTCTTAAGAATTCCTTCATTGTTTTTTCATGCTTTAAGTCCCAGGAAAGACCTAGGCAAAAGTCTTGGTGGACTTTTGTTACATTCCAGCATTTGTATAAGGGCACTGGCTTTTAATATTTAACTTAACCACTCAGCCAGTACTGAAACAGTTGTTATGGAGGCCTGCCACACTGATACATTCACATCGGTGTGTTGATATTTGCAGTAAGGACTGCAGTGGACAGAGGAACTGGGCAGCGTGGTGAAGCCAGAAGAGCACACCCATGGGTCTGGGCAGCTTCAGGGGGATTAGGGGGGTGGAGGGCAGGGAAGGAGTGAAGAAAGGGAGTCAGTTCTTACTCTTCCTCCAGGATCCTCAGATGCCACAATGCTGGACACCTTGCAGGAAGCACCTGCTGAGATGTCATTGCTTAGCAAGGGCAGTGGGCTGCACCAGGTGTATTCTGGCTTCTTTCCCACTGGGAAAGAATCAGGCATTTCCAAGCAAAGCTGTTCCTTGACAGCCAGATAGTGGTGCATGAAAGGCCCACTGGTTTGTTTACTCATTTCTTCCAACAGCAGATATTTATGGAATAACAACCTGTGTGCAGCACTTTGCAAATTGCTATGAGAAATAAAGAAATTAGGGAAAAGGTGACAAGGGCACTGGTCTTGGGAAAGTTCCCATTATACACCGTACTCTCATGGGTATTCGATGGAGAGGATAAGGTACTGCAGCATTTAAAAAGACATATGAATCATTCATAAATTTACTCAAATAATCTCATTCTTTGCACTTTAATTCCTCAAGAGATATTAAATAACCCATAGGCTACTTTTTCCTTTAGTGTTCATACATGGCAAATAGCCAGCTGGCTTCTAACCTAAAATTTCAGAAAAGGAACGCTTTAATCTTTGCTAATTACAAAACCGGTAGACTCCAATCTTCCTGCCACATGGGAATAACTTGGAGTGTAACTTTTTAAAAAAGAAAAAAAGACGTGGTTGGAGGGCTTATGCTTCCTCTGATGTATACTTTTATTCTTTACTTTTATTCTTTACTCTTTTTCCTTCCTGTTTTGGAAGAATTGTTGGAGTAATTTTCAATGTACACATCTACCACTCTGGAAGATGCAGGCACCCAGGCAAAAAAACAAAAACGAAAACAAAAAAACCCCGCAGTATTTAGGATGAAATTCTATTAAAAAAAAAAAATGGATCTGATTTTGGAAGCTTAGTTAGAGGCATTTCAGCTTCTTCAGCCAAGAGCCTTTAACCTTCCACCGGTATTTACGTAGAAACAGTTAGAGTTAGTCAGAGTTTCTTTGGTGTCTGCGTTGGGAAGATCTTTATTCAGTGATGTAGCCACCAGCAATCTTATGTGGCTATTGTTAGTAAATAATAGTGAGTTAAATATTTTGGCATGGTATCTCTTTAGTCCCTGGCTCTGCACAAAGCCGACTTGATTTGACATTCATTTTCTTGGGGCTACTATTTACAAAACATTGCCTTCTTTCCCTTCACTGCAGGTCCGTAGAAGATGAGGAGAGGCCTTTCGCGCTGGGAATGCAGTTTGTTTTGTTGCGAACACTTGGTACGTCCCTGAATTTCCAAGTGTGCCTCTTAGTTCCTCTTTGCAGATGGCAAATTTTCACTGTCCTTTAAAAATGGCAAGTCACGTCATTTATTACCATGAGTAAGATTTTACAGGTTAGTGGTGAGGGTACAACTTCCTTGTTTTCTGATTTGAACTAGAAGCTGACAGGTTCTGTTGTTTGATGAAACAAAACAAAACCAACGTTAGGTTAGTTTCTTTTCCATCATGAACATAAACTTGGACAAAATTCCCCAGCGTTTTGCACAGTAAGAAATAGGAAATCAAGCAATTTGTCAAGGATTTGTAATCCTAGCATTCTGACCCCTTTATGCCTTTTTACTATGAAAGCAATAGAAATCGGTCTTTATTTGCGAAGTTTTCAATTCCTTACTTCTTTATAGTAATTTTATTGGACTAAACAAAGAGTATACCTATCATGTTTTCTGAGAAAAATAAAAAACTTTAGAAAGGAAAAGAAAGGTGCCCAAAGTGACATATAGGGACTGCCTTGTAAGTCTTTACTTATCAAAAAGAGAAGCTCAGTAGTGCTGTGTCCATGTGACAAACCACAGAGTACATTTGTGTAGGAGGAATATAGGTCTTCTTTTTACAAACACCACAGCACTCTGTGAGTTCTTGAGACAATGGGAAATAAGCATGTGAAATACAATGTTCCTTTGATCAGTTTCAATGTATTTTTAATTGATATCCTTGTCTTCAAGCTTATTTTTCCTTTTATAATTTCTTTTTCTTAAGTGGCAGTCTGTCATTTTCTTCAGCTGTTATTTTCTCCTCAGTAATCAGTGTTATTGTCTACAAGACAAAAAAATTGTTTTTTGATTCAAATTTCTTATTTCAGTTTTGAAGAAGTAATGTTTAAAAAGGGCATCTTCTGACCCCCTAAAGCACTAATCCCCTGGCATTCTCCATTTGTCATATGTTGTGGTTGATGGCCCAGTCCAAAAATGAGCTCTTTTCAATAAGCCCCAGGAGGAAGATGCTTCTAGTTCCATGTAATGAGTGGCTTGTTTTTGTTTTTGTTTGGTACTAATAAGACTTTGAGGGTACCATTTTTAAAAAAGCATGCTGTTTAAAGGAAATCCTGACATTAGATATAGTGAAAAAGTCTGCTTTAAGCCGGGTGCAGTGGCTCATGCTTTAATCCCTGCACTTTGGGAGGCCGAGGCGGGTGGATCATCTGAGGTCAGGAGTTTGAGGCCAGTCTGGTCAACATGATGAAACCCTATCTCTACTAAAAATACAAAGACATTAGCTGGGTGTGGTGGTGCGTGCCTGTAATCCCAACTATTCAGGAGGCTGAGGCAGGAGAGTTGCTTGAACCTGGGAGGCAGAGGTTGCAATGAGCGGAGATAGAGCCACTGCACACCAGCCTGGGCAACAAGAGCAAAACTCTGTCTAAAAGAAAAAAAAAAAAAAAGAAAAAATCTGTCTTGTAGTTCTTGTTAGAAGTTAAACAGTATTATTTAGAAATAAGGAGATTTGTTAACCAAAGGGGTAATTGAATAAGAAAAGACATATATATATATAAAAAAAATTTTTTTTTTTTTGAGACAGAGTCTTGCTCTGTTGCCCAGGCTGGAGGGCAGTGGCCCAATCTCAGCTCACTGCAACCTCTGCCTCTAGGGTTCAAGTGTTTCTCCTGCCTCAGCCTCCCAAGTAACTGGGATTACAGGCATTTGCCACCATGCTTGGCTAATTTTTGCATTTTTTTCTTTTACTTTTTCTTTTTTTTACTTGAGATGGGGTTTCACCATGTTGGCCAGGCTGGTCTTCAGCTCTTGACCTCAGGTGATCCACCCGCTTTGGCTTCCCAAAGTTCTGGGATTACAGATGTGAGCCACCATGCCCGGCCAGAAAAAGGTAATTTCTTTTTTTTGCTTTGCCCCTCTCTGATGCCATAGAGTTGGGGTCATTCGATACGATTTAGAGGTAAAGGTGAGTCCACACATGTATGCCACAGCATCAAGAATAAGTGGAGGGAGAACATTGCAGGCATTTATTATTTAATTCAACTTTATTTTAACTTCTATGGATTGTGAAAAAGTCTAGTTGGGCCAACAAGCCAATTTTCATTTCCCCCCAAATTCCGAAGCAGAAAAAGAGTTAAAAAAAAAAAACTTTAATAATATTAAAATTAAACCAATAGACTTTATTTTAAATAAAAACAACTTATTTAAAATGTATCACTCACAGCTTCCTGGATTATCAGCCCACCTATCCTCTCTGCCTTCCTTTCTGTCTTCCTGGCTCCCTCCCTCCTTTCTCTCTTTTATTCCTTCCTCCCTCCTCTCTCCCATCGCTATCTTCTGTAAATTTTTTTTGAGGTCTTTGGGATGCAAAGAATAAAAGGCATGGTCTCTGCTTTGAAGAAGCTTATGGAGTGACAGATTTGCAAACATTTACAATACTATGTGATAGTTAATAAGATGGAGGTAGATACAAAATGCAGTGAGAATATGATGGCATCTGAGTAAGTCAGGAATTTAAAGGGAGCATAGATATTTGCAAGGTGAATGAGTTTGGGGAACATTTTGGCAAAGGGAGTGGCATGTGGTGAAGGAGTCTACGTACTAGGTAGACTTTTTTTTCTCATTGGATTAAGGAAATGTCTATATCATAGCCCAGACGACGAAGCTACTATTCATCTCAGATGTTTCATAAACTTCAAAGATGAAATTTATGCCATAATAAAGTACCTTTATATATATAATTTCTTGGATTTATAAGTGCTTTTATAAAGTTGCCATTTTATGTGGTGTTTGACTCACAAGAGATGCTGCTTTTCTCGTACTCTTCCTGCATCCAAAGACTAGCGCCCAACCCACAAGAACTAAGTGTATTGAATTTCGGTGGGTAATAAAGGGTTCTAGTGTAGCCTGTTGAATACTTAATGACAAAATCCAATTTTTAGGTTTAAAACGATTCTCTAATTGTATTTTTAGCAATATCCCTGTTTTCAGTTTTATTGAGGTATAATTGACAAATAAAATTGTATCCACTTATAGTGTGCAACATGTTGATTTGATCGTAAAAAGCAACAGCGCATTCTGGGTGGCAAACTCGATTTTAAGTGTTTATCATATAGCGAATGCTTTTATGATAAATATATTGTGATAAAATGTGATTGTGTCTTTAAAAAAATCTGGTAACATAAGAAAATCCCTCCCCTCAACTGGTTTTAGAGCACACCAGTACCTTGCTAATTTACAAATCTGTTCTCCCTTGTAAGACGTGCTAAGTCTTCGTATTTTCTTCTTCCCCTCTCTAGCATACATTCCTACTCCAATCTACTTTGGAGCAGTCATTGACACCACCTGCATGCTCTGGCAACAGGAGTGTGGCGTGCAGGGTTCTTGCTGGGAGTACAACGTGACGTCGTTTCGTTTTGTGTATTTTGGTTTGGCGGCCGGCCTCAAATTCGTTGGCTTTATTTTTATTTTTCTGGCCTGGTACTCCATAAAATACAAGGAGGATGGACTCCAGAGGCGGAGGTGGAGAGAATTCCCCGTGAGCACCGTGAGTGAGAGAGTGGGCCACCCCGACAGTGCCCAGACTAGATCTTGCCCAGCTTTCAGCACCCAGGGAGAATTCCACGAAGAGACTGGTCTGCAAAAAGGGATCCAGTGCGCAGCACAGACCTACCCGGGGCCCTTCTCAGAAGCAATAAGTTCCTCTGCGGACCCGGGGCTGGAAGAGAGCCCAGCTGCCCTGGAGCCGCCCTCCTGAAGCTTGAAAATGGAAGAATTTAGTTTTGTTGGTTGAGTTGAAAATGGCGACTTGAGAAACAACCGTGCCTTCTTTTCTTTATTTCTTTTTTTAACCTCTACAGACACAATCCTCAAACCAACAAAACTCAGTATACACAGCCGCTATTCATTGAGGGCTGGATACCTCAACAAGACTGAGAGCCTTTCCCCGCTTCTCTCCAAGAAGGAGACGTTCAGCTAGATTTGTTCCCATTTCCGTTGTGTTAATTTAAAGCTCATGCTCCCCTACGGTATAGGCTGAGGTACACGGTTAGCAAAATCATGGGAAGGGGAATGGCGGTGCATATCATTAACTAACACTCCAAACAAAGGTGAGCTTGCCCAGGACTTGGCATTTCCAAATCAAAGTTTTTAGATATGAACACCTACTGTGAGTTCTGCTACAAAGCACAAATGACTTTGTCTCAACTATGCAATTTGATTGGAAAAATGTATGTGCAGCATGTTACGTTTACTTTCACAGAATAAAGCAGATATGTTTCCGAACTTTCCATCCAGTACTGTTAAGAGCATTTTAAGCCATAGCAGAGTTATAAATCAGGTAGAATTTGTCAAATGCTTCAAAGGAACCATAGGCATAGTGTGATAGAAGGAACAGCTACTTCAGGTCAGAGGACACATTCTCCTTTAGTCTGCCTGCCCCATCCTAAGATGAATCATAAATCTGATAGCTTAAATATCAACTCCAGTATTCTTTCGTAAGGGGCTTTAAAACTAGTGTGCTAAACAATATGGCTAGAAACTGTAATTTGAAATGCACAATAAGGAAAGAAAATGACAGCTTTCTCATCCAAGAAAATTGTTGCAGAAATTTTCTTTAGCTCTACGGGTCCTCAAAGTCACTGGGAAAAGTCCCACCTGAGTATTTTAGTTATATCTTGAAAGCACTGGCAAATCTGTGTGGTTTTCTTTTTTTCTGGACGGAAAATTGCTGTGGTTGTTCCTGAAAATGAGTACTTATATCAAGAAATCTGTGCCTGGGATATGAAAATCACTTTGAATACAGGAGGAGGGAGATCTGTGTTCTGGAATAGAATACGATCTTAAGTAATTGTTGAAAATTACGTAAAATAAACCAGTCCATCCTATTGAACCCTACCTTATCAGAGTTGGAATCGTTTTACACTACCCTTTGATTCCCTCTTACTGTAAGTTTCTGGCAGTGATTCTGAGAGAAGATTTTTCTGTTCCTAAATGCACCTTGGGTTCATTATCCATCATTCTTTTCAGTACCTCCCAGCACATCACTTTGACGTAAGCATCATACAGAATGCTTTCTACATGGCTCTTAAGATAGATGCTTCCTGACGCCGCTAACGAATTGATAGCAAGTTAGCTCATGGGTTCTGGCTGCAAGGGAGTGTAAGGGCCAAATGCTGATATAATTGTGAACTTTTTCTGCCAAGGAGCCTATGGTCATGGAGGGCTAATTAGGGAAATGTTTTTCTCTTCTGGTTTACCCTTATCCCCAGAAGAGATGTGATTGACAGACTGTTCCATGACTCAGGCTTCTGCTCTCCATCCTTGCTTGACTGCACAGGTGGAATTGTGCAAATACTCCTGAGCATAAGGCTGTTTCCCTCTCTTCCTAGGAATGACATTGGTCAAGTTGTTCTCTTGGTTGCGTGCAGTTTGCGTTAACACTATTAGACTGAACAATGTCTACAAGGGGTGGAGCTAGTGGTCTCAGGGGCTAAGGACTTCCCTCTGGCTGTTGGGCTTGGCTCTCGGGGAAGTGAGGATTCTTGCTTGGTTAAGACTGTAATTGCACTGGTAATTGTCAAACTCTGGCCAATGTGGCATATATTGGAAGTATGCAAAAAATCTTGCTGATTCAGAAAACCTTGCTGATTGACCTAGTGTCTCCTCTGGGGCCTCACGGTTCCCCTTTACCCTCTGTGGGAGAGCTTTGATCCTTTAAAGGAGAAAGTTTCCTTTGGTGTGGGAGTTAAATATATGTAGGTTGGAGAGGTGTGGTGTTTTCTTAATTTCCTCTGATCATTAAGATACTGCATTGAGAGAATGTTGGTGGGATTGGCACTTTTTCTGGTAGCTAAGATTGCTGGACTCAGCACGGGGTAGTTAGAGAGCTCCCTTACTCCCTTTGCTGCCTTGAACAGTCATCCAGTTCGGCGATCACTGACCAGGTGCCAGGTATCTTCAGGTGTCATTTTACCTGACTGCCATCTGCCACTCCATAACATCCTTTGAGATGATTAGGCCAGAACTCAAAGAAATGTGCACCACAGTGTTAATATTGTACTTGCTCAAGTATCTGCTCCTTGTTAAGAGCAGGTATTTCATTCATGTGTTGTTGGTGAATGTAGACTAAGTAGTAAAAATCATGAGAAAATAAAACTTTGGAATATGTACCAATTAAGTGTTGTTCACGAAATACTTGGGGCTATGGTAGCATCATTGGAATATTGCATAGCCAACTGAAGTGACTATTTTGTAGATGATACCATTTAATTGTATATATAGGGTCTTATATGTTTCTTAATAAATTACTCACATTACTTTATAGTCACAGCTCCTATTAGAAGTTTTAATGAAGACTCTCCATGACCTTAGGCTTCGAATTACTTGTTTTGGAAAAGGTCATCTTGTTCCTTTATAAACTGTAAATTCATATATTATTTAGCTTTAATATGCAAATACAATATCCTTGAGTTCATCCTATTAATTTAGAAACTCCCAGGAGGTAAGATGGGTGGTTGGGGCACATTCTTTGGTTATTTTCATTAGCATTAGGTCCTTATTCTTTATAGACGGATTTAATTCTTGAAAATATTCAAAAGTAATTCAGAATCAAGGTGTTGGAGATGGAGAGAAAGGAGGAACAGAGAGGAAACAATTTAGCATTTGTTGAGTGTTGACAATTTGTAGAGCATTTTGTCAAGCACTTAATATATATCATCATTCATTTTGATCCTCTTAATTACCTTGCAAAGATTTGATTCTTTTTTTTTTTTTTTTTGAGACAGAATCTTGCTCTGTCACCCAGGCTGGAGTGCAGTGGCATAATCTCGGCTCACTGCAACTTCCGCTTCCTGGGTTCAAGTGAGTCTCCTGTTTCAGCCTCCTGAGGAACTGGGATTACAGGTGTGTGCCACCATACCCAGCTATTTTTTTTCTGTTTTTAGTAGAGAGAGAGTTTCAGCATGTTGACCAGGCTGGTCTTGAACTCCTGACCTCAAGTGATCCACCCGTCTCGGCCTCCCAAAGTGCTGGGATTACAGGCATAAGCCACATGCCCGGCTGATTTTATTATTTTTTAAAAAACGTAAAAGAACTCATTTAGGTTTGTACAGAATGGCAAAGTCAGGATTCAGACATAGATTTCTCTCACTCCATTATTCATTTTTTACACTACACAATGCATACAATAGCTTTTGGTTAACAAAGGCAAGGTGTGACTATAAAATCGTGAGGTTAAAGCATTTCAATTTTTTGATATTTTACCGTTTCTGAAGAGTAGAGAGGTTTTTTTGTGTAAATAAAAAAAAGCTGTGGAAACATCTGTAGGAAATATCACGATTTAATGTTTAACTAGATTTTCAAGGTAAATTTAAATTTACATTTATTTAGCTAAATGTTATATTAAAGTTATTTGTCATAACATACCTCAAATATTTATTTATAGTTCGTATTTAATACAGAACAAATCCAGTCTTCGTGTTAACATCAGGTCTCAGCAGAGTTCTGAAATGAAACATTATGAAGAAAGGTAGTTTAGATTTGTTGAATCTGAGCTTTAGGGATTTCAGGTGTATGTTTTTTTTTTTAATTTTCCTTGTTCAGAATATTAACATTTCCATTAGTTTTTTGATGAATATGAGTTTTAAGATTCCTAATAAGGGTTTTAAATGAACACACACAAAATACATATCAAACCACTGATCCCGACTGTTCCCTTTAGTCACTGTGACATTGTTACCTTTAGTTGCATGCATTTGGAAATGTCAACCTTCAGACAAGGGGGAGTTACCTGGAGTAAGGCCTCATGGATGTCATGGCAGTCCTCCATGTTCACCAACCACCAAGAAAATTCTTCTTCGGTCCACAATTCCAGCTTCGTTCTTTGGTGGACTTGGAGCCAGAAAGTTTCTTTTTGGCCCTGTTTTGTAGAAACCGTGCATTTACCACGGAGAAGCTTTAGAGTTTGGATGGAGCTGAAGCATTGGTGGGAATTCCCTAGTGCACCCAGGAGCAGAAGGCAAGCCCAAGCCTCGAGTGGTAGCCAATTATATTTTGCGATTGTGTATGTACTTAAAACATCAGAGATGGCACAGCACATGAACATAATGATCGATGTGTAGGTGCATACTGAGTATTCTAAGTAGCAGATAGACGCCAAAATACTGTATAATCCCAGAACTGCCTAAACTGCAGGTTTGCTAGTTCTCTGTCATACAGACCAGTAGGTAGCCTTTGCACACATTTGTGTTTTCTCTTCCACAGTAAGAGAGTGCCGTGGCTGGCAGGCACAGGTAGTTACCTCGTGCACTTTATCGTTTTGTCTTTTTCTCTTCTTCATCTTTAGGGATGCTGCTGGCTGTATCTGTCCCAAACTTGTTGTTGCATTAGAATCAGATCTGTGTATGTTTGAGGAGGTTTTATTTTAAAGACTTCATTTTTACGCAGCTCTAGGAAGGGTCAAATATGACAAAAACAAAAACAAAAAGCAAAAGAAACAAAACCCTCCCTAGGTGTTTGCTTTTGCAACATTAAAAAAAATGCTTTGGTGCTAAAAAGTGTTTAATGATGCATGTTCACCATTAAAAAGCGCCACTGAATTCACAGCATTTCACTGCTAAGGGGCTGCATGTACTTTTTCTTTGGAAATCTGAAGAATTTTCCAGAAAACAAGCATCCATTACTCTTATTTCAACAGTTACTCCATGAACTCTATGCTGCAAAAACGAAGTGTGTAAGGGGGAATACTTTTCTATGGAATACTCAGTGCTTTTGATATTTATTTTAGCAAGAATAATCAGATGCTAAAAATAATTTCAGAGAGAGGTAGAAAAAATATTTCAGATAATCTTTTCTTATATCTTCCCCAAAAAGCTTACACCCATGTAAGGTATTTTTAACATTGGGGTTTTGAAGGTGTTATCTTTTCTGGTATCCTATCATTACATGTTAAAATTGAAGGAGAAAATATTATTGAAAACTAAAGTAATTGCAGGAACACATTAAACCAAAGGGGTGAATAAAAGAGGTTTAAAGTTTCCATCTAGAAATGAAAAATAAGAATCATTGGCAAGACTAGTACCAATTACTGGCAATTGGTAATTGATCATTGGTAAGAGTAGTACCAAATAATGGGCATTTTTCTTAAAATACATACCTCTACCCCAAACCCCAAATGTTAATTTAGAATCATGAAACAGGCAGGTCAGGCTCTGACCCTTTTGTTTAAGGAAATGTAATACTGTGTCAACTAAACTGGCATTAGGTTCTTAGTGGAGCGTGTGTTCTCTGTGTGTGTGTGTGTGTTTTGTGTAGAAGTGTGTTTGTGATGAAAGGCTGTTTTGCATTGTTGCATAAAGAAGTTTGATTTTGTGATTTTTAAAATGATATTTATTTGGAGACTTCTTAGGGTAATTTAAAAGATGTATAATTTCCATATGTTTAATGAAATCTATTGTCGATGTACTAATAAATCTTGGTTTACAGCATCTTGAATACTTGATTATTGAAAATTAAGAAAAAAGTTAAAAGTGAATAAAGTGTGTTGGACTGAAACGAAATTGTTTCTAGAACTTTGTTGTTTGAAGAGATGAAGCATTGAGATTGATGCAATTGTCCACCCCGCCTACAAAATTAACTCCGTACCTAACTGTTAACTCTACCTTGAAGCAGAATGTTCTATGTGTAAAGTTGTAGGAGTATAGTTTTAAGAGCCATAGCATATTTTTTTAAATTGAGTCTCCAAAGGTAATAATTTTAAGTAATTCATCACTTATGTATTCAAAACAGACTTTCGGAACACAGAGCCATGTACCTTGAATGTGATTTGTTAAATTATACTTAAATAACATATTAACCCTCAAATCTCAATGGCTTCATAACACATGGGTTTGTTTCTCATTCACTTACATATCTATTAAGGCTCTGTTCCACACAGTCTTTCAGGGATCCAGGCTGACAGAGGCTCCACCATCTTGAAGTGACACCATCTGGAACTTCCAGGGTTAATCTTGGTTGCTGGGGCAAGGAAAGGAAATGCCCAGAGAATGGCAAAAGAGCTTTTCTTTTTCTCAGCCTGGAAGTGCCATATGTCTATTCTCCCCTCTCGTTGGCCCTAACTAGTCTCATGGCTCTGCCTAACAGCCTGAGATCCTGAAAATACAGAGGAGTAAATGGTAATTCAGTGGGTGTAATTCTTTGCCACATGATTGACTTTGATAGGTTAAGAATAATTTCCAAAGAAGTCCAACTCCTTATTCCAAAAACTGGAATAATTTCCAAAGGTGTGAATATCAAAACTTGGTCAACAAAGCACTGAAAAGCTCCCTTCCTCCTATCTCCTAGTTTGCTACTGAATAGCAAACTAATCATTCATTGCTAAAGTGGCCCAGAAGCCACTGCTCTGAGACAAGAGTAAGAAACCTGCACACATACTCCTGAACTTAAAAGTTAAGTTAAAAAGAAGAAGAACTTGAGCTCAGACCCACTTAGGGAGAAAAAACCCCCTGGATCTGGAGGCCTCTCCTGACTAGCAGTGGAGTTTTCTAAACACAGTGGCATCTAAAACTTTGGGGTGAGAGGTGGAAGGAGGTAAGGGAGTCATAACTCACGGAATGAAGCATAAGGTGGGTGTATTTAGAATCCTGCCTTGACCACTTTGTAGATGGGAAGCAGCGTAACTGATTTCCACTTTTCATTCCCTCATCCCACTGCTCACCTAAAGGGCAGCAGTGGTCTAAGCTACATGAGTTATTGGGGGAGGGGATATAGGTGTTAGTGCTGACTTCCCCCCATGGCTTTCTGCATTCACCAAGGCAGCCTTTTAGGCAAAGCGCAAGTAGTAACCCCTGCCTGAATCTACCATCTTCTGCTCAATTATGTGTGCGTAAGTTAGGCAAAAGGATTTCTGCTAAATTTCTTAAATTTCCCACACTTTCAGCATATAGGTAGATCTGTGTTCGGTATTGGGCTTTTTAAACAGGCACATTAGAAAACGTTTCTTTTTAAGAAATGAGGAGAGGGAAAGGTTTTGAACATGGTCACTTGTCTTCCTTGCTTTAGCACCAGACTTGGTACACAATCTTGGTGTTTTAAGAGCAGTTAAAAAGCATACAGTTCCACTCTTCTTTGCAAAATTGCCAGCTAGGCAGAGATGGCCTCTGTTGCTTTAATGTATGGGAGCTAAAAAACATTTTTAATTGCACAAAGACTTTGGAAAGCAGGGAGATCGATATTCAGTGCTCACTTTCGAATTGAAACGTCAAAGTTTGAGGCAGTTCCAATTTAAAATACAAACATAAATCAGAAGTAAGCAAAAACTGTTCTTTCGCTTGCTGGAATGGCTAAGATCCTAAGCACTGAAGAAAGGGTAAGCCTGCCATCGTGGATCAAGTTGTTCTAGCTGTGTTCTTGTCAACATGGTAGCGCTGCTGCTTTAGAAATCAAAGTAGCCGCTTTGCAGGGGTAGGTCCTGAAGCCAAAGCAAAGATGTCTTTAGTTGAACTAGACTGCCACCTAGTGGTCATTTTGGAAAACACACGCTAATCTCGTGTCTTCTGGTTCCTGGGCTTGACCGGGTGATGCTCTTAGTGATGGGGAAACAGATGATGGGGGCAGGGTCGGTCCATGACCCCTCTCCTGCTGAAACTTACTAGAGGTTGGGTTGGTTCCTCTCCAGTTCCGAGTCATCCGCCCTGTTGGGGCTGGAAAGTGGGGAAACGTCGGGGAAGGAATGGGGAGGTCGGTGGTGGATGCAGATTCAGGACCTGAGTCTCGGAAGAAGGCCCACTGATGTGAGGACATTTAGAAAGAAAGCAATACCTTCGCCAGCTGAAGAGTGAGGTAGTGCGGATTCCTTTGTCCCCATCTTTCTGTAGTGCTTCCCCCAACATGAGGGGTCAGGGATTCTGTAGTCTCAACAGAGAAAATTTGATTTTTAAAAGTCATTCTCTCTACTTACTTCACACAGCAGTGGGGTCACTACAAGACCCAAGGTACTGTGCTGGCAACTTGCTCAGTGTCAACAGCACCACTGAGGGAAAGGTGAGTTAACTAGACCACAACCAACGATGGTCACATGAGGGTCAGTTTCTTGGTCAGCAGTGGGGAAGGGGGAGGTGGTAAGTGTGGCCAGTGATTGTTCTTCCATTGGCCGCACACTTGGTACAACATCAGCATTTTCTTACTGGGGGGAGAGTGTCAAGTAGGGGAGATAGTAGTTCCAGGGGTCGGCGAGTCCAGGAAAGTGTACACAAAAGGAAAAGCTAAATTTTGAACTGATATGGGAATTAAAGGATGGACAAGATTTCTCCAGGTTGAGGTGGGGCCAGGGGTAGATATTATAAACAGGAGGGGAGATGAGAAGTGAAAGTTCTGGCCTGGGAAGGCGGCGCTAACCCAGGAGCAGCTGAGAGACAGGTGAGGACGGGCGGGAGCCGCAGCAGGAGCGGGAGTGGGAGCAGGAGCTGAGTGGGAGGCTGGGGCTTCTTGTGGCTTAGAGTCCAGAACACGGGGGGCATTGGGAAGCACTGAAGGCTTCTGAGAGGAGGCTGAGATCTGAGCCAAGGCGGTGGAAGACTCCCCAGGCAGTGAGTGTGGGAATGTGCCGGGAGCTGGGAGAGGCAGGAGGTGGGAAAGGGGCTTGGGGACTATCGCAGCTTTCACAGCAGCTTCTATGAACCCCGGGGGCGTAAAAGCCCCAGCTGGTAGGGCATAGTCAGGTATTAATTGCCCTAATGATTACTTACTTTAATTATCAACTGAAGATCTTGGTTTTCTGTTAAATACATTTCAGAAATATCAGGCAGAATTGGACTAATTTGGGGAATGGAGGGTTTTAAAAGAGCTCTGAAAAATGAGTATTTAAAATACTTTTTTAAAAAAGCCAACATATTGAGATATATTTGGCAAAGGGATGGAATATAAAGTATTCCTTCCTTGTCTCTGAAGCAAAGAACTGCACATGCTGCCGATCACAGGTTTGTTTGGTTATTTTTTAAAGGCAGGGAGGGTTTCAGAAATCATCTCATTTGGGTAGGGACCATTGGTTTTCGTCTCGCACGCCAATGCTTATTCAACAGCAGAGCTGGCTGGAGAAGTAGTTGGCTGTGTTGAGAAGGCCTGTAAGGCCACAAATGCTCTAGCTTAGTGGATGAGCATCCCATTGGATTAGCAATGTCTTCCTGGGGATATTTTGGGAAAAGAAGTCACACATGCTATGTATTTGCCATCCTTGACCCAAATGTCTTATTTTGCAGTCGAGAAAGCTGTTTTAGAGAGGTTTGTGTGACTTTTCCAAGCTAACAGAAACAGTAAAAAGTAACATTTGAAGTTAACTTGGGTCTTGCTGAGTTTCATGTTCACAGTTCTTTCCACTAGTCCTTGCAGATGGGGCCCCACGATGCCCTCTTTTCCCCGTTCTGGTAAGTGTGTGTGTGTGTGTGGGGGGGGGGATAGGGGGCGGGTGCATGCTTGTGTGCCTCACACACACTGGTATATATGCATATGAGTTTAAATGGAGAAAATGGAGAGGCCTGGCCTCTGAGAGATCTCTTCCTCTTTTACGTCTAGGGAAGTCACTCGGCTCTTCTGAGCCTCAGCTTCCTTGCAGATCAAATGAGGCTAGGTGGGCAGCCAATCTCTAAGGGCCTTTCAAGATCCGATAAACAGCTCTGGGAGACACGCAGTCTCTCTTATGTTCTTGCCACGTAGTACGTACTCCATACGCAGCTTTTGAATGGAAAATGAATTTTTCTCCAGGATGGTAATATTTGACTCAGGTACATTTTACAGAAGGGAACAAGGAGCAAGGCACCAAGACGCACCTTTGGACCACAATGCTATTATCTTAGGCTCTGTTCTCTTGATGAAAACTTGGTTTCCTTTATTATCCAAGGGTTGGATTGGTAGGTCCCCGACCCTGTGCTTTCTTTTTTTTTCTTCTTCTTTTTTTGTAACCTTCTGATCTCTGGACATTTCACAGATTTTTAGCCCCTCAACCTGAAGGCTAAATTTCTTCAGGAGATTTGGAACAGATAGAAGGAAGCGTATGGAATTTGTGTATCAGAAAACTTGAGATCTTGAAAGGTGTTTAAGTATCCACCCAAGTTCATGGATCCTGAAGAACCCACACGGCCTTTGGTGAGTCTGTTCCCTTGGTTTTGAAAAATTCCATTTTACTGCCCAGAATCATTTTTGGTTCTGCCTGGACCTAATTTGCAGGGCCCCTGTGGAAAATGAAAATGTAGGGCCTCTTGTTAAAAAATTATTAAGAATTTCAAGGTGGTGACATCAGAGCATTAAACCAAGTGCTGGGCCTTTGTGACCATCTAGGTTGCCTGCCGGGAAAGCTACCTCAGTGCTGCCTCTGCTGCCTCCCCCAAGACAGCAATGAAGTAAATTCATGGTGAAGTCATTAATCTGAGAATGTTCTGTAATACACTGACTTCAGCTCAGTTTTATAAGTTTGGCTAATATTCAATCATATAAATAGAGATCAGGACTCAATTTTACTTGCAAGGAATGGGTGTACCACAAAAACTTGGTTAAGTTCATTTCTCTGAAACAGAAAAAGTTTAAACACCTTTTATTTGAAGAAATATTGCTTCTAGACTTTCCTGAAGCCAGAATTGTTCTATAAAAGTATCACGGAATATTATACATGATTAAAAAACACAGTATGCTTCCTAATAACTTGAAATCTTTTTACAAATCACATCATTCATGATCATAAATATGTTCTGTCATCCCACCGATGATACACACATCAGGTAAGCAGCTAATTTGAACATATGTACAGAGTCTATGATAAAGATTTAAAGTTACCAAAAAGATTCAACTATAACATATTAAATTTTTTTTCAGAGTTTACCATAAACACTTAAAGAAAACAAAATTTATCTAAGCACTTGAATTATTTAAAAATAAGAAGAAAACCTGTCTTAGGGTAAGCAAAAACACATCTTCTTGGGAAAGTGAATAGGAATAGGAGGGCACTGATACTCAGTGAGGTAATCCTGTAGCTGGTATTTAAAAATCTAATACACAACAAGAATATTTTCAAGAATACAGATTTTCGAAAGCAATTTTGAACTATGTCTTTAAACGATATCAGAACTTGGTGAAGGCCTTACAAATAATCATAGAACACAAGGTTAAGAAATTAACTTCCCTTGTGGTATGTTGAAATTGTAGCACATTCATGATTTTATTTTATTGAGAAGTTCCTGGTGTAAATTCAAAACTAACCATATTTTGTCAACATTTAAGCTTCTTAGCCGTGCCAAGAAAACCAAATAAAGATGTAAATAAAAGGTCTTTAGATATTTTTCTCCTGTCAAGAAAATAACCCAAAATATAGCAATCTTAAAGGTATGATGTATGATGAACGCTTTGAGGCTAGGCACAGAGAGAGCAGGCAATCTTCATTTTGTTTACTTATTTATTTATTTTCACCACCAACATTATTAGCCATGCCTTTCTGCTAATCGATTTTAGCAAGTCGAGGTAAAACACATGCAACATTTTCTGGCAAAAGTTTAATGTCAAACAACATGTGATCCATACTGTGTGTCATCCTTGGGGGTTTATTTGACTTTGTCACAATGACAGCCAATAGTGAGACTGAGAAGCCTGTACAAATAAAAAATAAGACTAATCAAATAGACATGGCATTTTAATCTCAAAGTGCAAAATCATCGAACTGAAAATGACGGCATTGAAAAATTCCAGTGGTTAAAAATGAATAAAAACTTCATTACGCAGGCAGTGGAAGTGTGTTGAAAGATTTACCAGGGGTGTCAAGTTTTAGACACTCAGAAAGGCACCATTCTAGCCATCTTGACTGGATAACATGTATATACTTATGTCCCTACGATATTCAAAAGATAATACTGTTTCAGTATAAAACAAACAAACAAGTAAGAAATCAAAACCAAACCAACCAAAATATCCCCAGCCTTTCTTTCTACTCTTGGCAGATAGTAAATGATAACGATGAGTCTCCGTGTGTACACTGCTCGCTCACGTGCTCACCAGCTTCTACTACACAAAGGTACTCAGGGTAGCTTGGAATGTTGGTGGCTAGGATTACCTTTATTAGTTTACAAATAAAAAAGTTAAAAAGAAATACTGTGTTTAGGGTAAGATAACAATTTCATCTAATCAGAGGAGAGTGAAGAGGAGGCGCTGCCTTCTAGGTGCTGTGACTTCTCCTTTTCGTGATTCTTCTCCACCTTGGTCAACATCTTCCCCATTGTGCTGGAATTACTTGGGTGTTCTGCAGTGGCCATGGTGAACATTTGATGAACTGAAATTCCATCGGAATGCACGGGAAGATACAGCTGATCTTCAAAAACGTCCTCTCCAGGACCACCATCCTGGGGAAGTTCTTTCGGGTGCCTGCGAATGGGCTGCAGCCTGGGGCTGGGCCTCAGCTCAAGCTCTGTCATGCCATCGCCACTGAAATCGGTTTCCAGATGATTGGTCCCTTCATGTCCCATCCATTTTTCAGTTTTTCTCCAGTGTTCAGAATTCAAACGATTAACTTCTGGAATGTCGTTGTTCCATTCAGGTTTACTCTCTGGACTTAATGTTGGTCGGTTCAAATGCAGGGTTCGAAGGTCGGCTGGCAAGGTCAAATGAGGTGTTTTCCCAACCGTATGCCTTGGGTCTTCATCTGAGTCAGCAGAGGCCATCTCCACTGACACAGAGCGCTCGGCAGAGACACCCAGGAACCCATCACTTTGAGCAGTTTGAGTCTTATTTGTTTTATTTTGCTCATAGTGACTCTTCAGCAGTGCAAATACTCTATCTACATCCTTCAAGTAATTAGTCCAGTCCACCAGACTAAGTCTGTAGTTTTGTCTGTACTCATAGATGTTTTCTTTCACACTGTGTAGCTCTTCTAGGCCTTGCCAGTTGATGTCTGCAGTGAGACGAGGCTGATTAACCTTCCCATCCATCCCATAACTGTCCTCTGTGAAAAGAGAGAAGAAAGTGAATCATTAGTGGAGAAAAGATTTTCTACTTATCTGGACAAGCAACTTACATTGTTTTTCCAGAGTTAATCAATGAAAAATATGACACTCAAAAGCATTTTCCCCTAGTCATTTGTTATCACAGAGTGGCCTTAGGTTACAAGTGATTAAACAACAGAAAATTGGGGGGGTGGGGGTGGGGAAGATCACATTCGTGAAAACATCTATGACTAAACATGGTGCTGAAAATGGCACTGTCCTTTCAGCCGGGGGATTTGGGCTTCACTCCTGGCCCCACTCAAATCAACTTTGCAACAAGAAGAGCATGTGAGTGAGTCCCTCTGAGTCTTGCTCCCTCATCTGTCAAGTGTAGAAATAATTGTATGATAAAATCATCACTACTTATAAGGTTGCTGGGTGAATGACAAATTTGAAAGTATTTGAATGTAATAGGCAATGCTTAGTATGATATTTTTATTTTATATTCCCTGACACTCAGTATAAATGCAAATCTGAATGCAATTGCAGAGTTCTTCAAATCAAATGCCCGGATTTATTTCTTTGCTTGTTGTTTTTGCCCTGAAAGTTCTATGTCCTAGATAAATGTGTGCCTCAGATAACTGAATGGCTTTCTCATATGCAAAGAAGGCACCAGCTTTCTCTCTCTCAGATCTTTCTGCATCTCCAGGATGACTGTAGCCCTGCAGAAAACAACACTTGTTCTCTAGTTGTGCCTAAGTACCATTTGGAAAGAGGTGGCCTAGATGAGTGCAATGACCACCCATAAAGCCACACAGACCAGTAAGAAGAATAAGCAAAACTACACCAAACCCACAACCTCGGTGTAGCTAGAAGATAGAGAATCCTACAATCTTCAGATCACCTGTAAGTAAAAAATGTTAACACCAAATCCCAGCAGAGCTGAATGTCACGCTGTGGCCACAAGCCCTGGGAAAACAGTATGGAAGAGAGAAGAGGGAAGTGTCAATGGAGTCAAAGATTGATTGGAGGCCTTAGTGGAAAGAATGTCAAATCTTTTGCATAAAATATTGTAAAGATTCCTGGTGAGTCACAGCACTGACAATGAGAATGGGACCCCTAAGTCCCAGCCTTGTGCCTGTGCACGATTCAAGGTGGCAGTCTGGAAGGCATTGCTTCAGGCAGAAAAGGATACAAAGAAAGAGAGAAGGGAGAAACGCCCTTTGGAAACTGGGTGGTAAAACAAGGAGGAAGCAAAAGGTGGGAAATTTCAGGTCCTGCAAGAAAAAAAGAGATACGAAAAGTTGGAAGACACACAACCTCTCTCACTTTCACTCCCAAATAATAATAAAATAATAATAAAATAAAAAGGTAAAGAATTCTGAATTCTTTTAAACTACAGTTTAAAAGAATTCTGTTAAACTAGGAGGCTTGTAAATACTATAAATCCATGAAATAAAAGCAACCTAAATCTATATCAAATTACTATAAAATAAAGAACAATGAGATACCATCTCATGCCAGTCAGAATGGTGATTATTAAAAAGTCAAGAAACAACAGATGCTGGCAAGGTTGTGGAGAAACAGGAAAGCTTTCACGCTGTTGGTGGGAGTGTAAATTAGTTCAACCACTGTGGAAGACAGTGTGGTGATTCCTCAAAGATTTGGAACCAGAAATACCATTTGACCCAGCAATCCCATTACTGGGTGTACACTCAAAGGAATATAAATCATTCTGTTATAAAGACACATGCACACATATGTTCACTGCAGCACTGTTCACAATAGCAAAGACATGGAATCAACCCAAATGCCCATCAATGATAGACTGGATAAAGAAAATGTGGTACATACACACGTTGGAATACTATGCAGCCATAAAAAGGAATGCGATCATTTCCTTTGCAGGGACATGGATGAAGCTGGAAGCCATTATCTTCAGCAAACTAACACAAGAACAAAAACCCAAACACTGCATGTTCTCACTTATACGTGGGAGCTGACCATTGAGAACACATGGACACATGAAGGGGAACTATATAACACTGGGGCCTGTTGTGGGCTTGTCGGGAGAAAGAGAGCATCAGGGAAAATAGCTAATGCATGCTGGGCTTAATACCTAGGTGATGGGTTGATAGGTGCAGCAAACCACCATGGTACACATTTACCTATGTAACATCCTGTACATGTATCCCAGAACTTAAAAAAATAAAATCAACAACAACAACAACAACAACAAAAATAAAGTGGAAAACAGGAATTTAAAAAACCATCTTGAGAAAATGCCTCTGGCGAAATAAAGTGCAGAAAACCACAACAGGCCAGTGCTGTGTGAATTAAATGTTCTAAATCAAGCATCTGAGGACGGAAAAGCATCTGAAATCAGAAATTAAAACATGAACCTAGCATCTCATGTCCGGTCCAGCTCTCCTTCAAGTATCAAGGCTATGGAGGAACAGTTTGAAACACGTAAGAACGCAGGGGGTACTGTGCACATCAGCTCTTCTTCAGCAATCTTCCAGAGGATGTGACTCGTTCGTCCAAGAAATCACTAGGGAAACTGAAGCAAAAATATAGAGGGTGCACATGTAATAGATTTATCAGATCTAGGATAAAAATAAAGGTAAAAGAAGAGTGAAAAAATAATATATGCATTTTATAGGACACGCTAGAAATAATGCAACTAAAAATGTGAGAGGGAGCACAGACCAAAGAGAATAAACTCATTGAGTATGATTCAGGTAATAGTTGGGAGTGAAAGAAGGCCACTAAAAACTGAATAATGAGATAATGAAAGGTTAAATAAGATAACAGGAACTCAATCCAGGCACGGTGCCTCATTCCTCTAATCCCAGTACTTTGGGGAGGCCGAGGCGGGTGAATCACTTGAGGTCAGGAGTTCGAGACCAGCCTCGCCAACATGGTGAAACCCCGTCTCTATTAAAAATACCAACCAACCAACAAATAAATAAATAAATAAATAAATAAATAAATAAATAAATAAAAGAAAAAATACAAAACGCGGATTAAGGGCATTAACAATGTATAAGTACAAAGATAATTACCAAAATGCAAACCTTACTAAGTTCTGAAGGAAAAAGAAAAGAGCAACTATCTTGATAAAGAAGAAATTATAGAAGATGCAACAAGAAATATATAGAAACACAATAGGTGATATCAGTCCGAGGCAGATCAAATACAGCAAGAATAAATAAGAATATGTATTGGAATATTACTGGAACCATCAAGTGGAGCTTTTGGTGTGCTCCCTTGTGGTAGCCACTGGGGCTCATAAAATGAGCGGACATGGGGGGTGGTGTTGCAAGCCATGTAGAGACGGGCTAAGCCTAGACCTATTCCTCTTGCACTCTCAGACATATAATGCCAAAAAGAGAGCCAGGGACTGCAGATGTCTATGGGCCAGATTCCCCTGGGGTAGGCACCCCGCACATAGCTGGTAAGTGGATTACATGGGAGCAACCAATGCCAGTAGCCCTGAGGGGCTAGACCAGGGTCCTAACAGAAGTAGACATTTACCCCAGGCTGGGTTTTGAAGACCCAGTGGTAGACGCAAATGCTTAAAATATTATTACAGGATAGGAACAGAAAACATTGTACTAATTGGGACCACCAAGTTATATTTCTTCAGATCAAAGGACACATTTTATAGCCCACCATATCCAAAAGTGAGCAAAGATAGTTCACATCAAATGGACGTATAATGGTGCACATTATCCTTAGAGTAACAATTGTATAAGAATAGGAAGGAATGGGCAGTTAAAATATTTGCTGTCTAAAATGGGGAGAGACAAAAGCATTAAAGGCTGGCTTACATGCCTTCACACCCAACATGCGAGGGCTAAGGGAGGGTCCCCCACTGGACAGATTTCTCTGCTTTGCAGGGGGATAAGAGGAGAGGGGCAGGAGAGGATGCTGGTGTGATGATGCAAGTCTTCTGCACGGCACCTCAACTTTCTTTTTTTATTCCTCATGCAGAGATGCAACTGCTGGTGTTGGAAGCAGGGATGCTTTGTAAGCAAAAAACCCAAATTATACTTTAAAATGATGTCAGAATTCCTAAGGGCCTGATGGGGCAGGTTATGCCTTCATCCCAACTGGCAAAATTGGGGTTAACAGTGAATGCAGGTATATTGCCTGGTGGTTAAAAACAGCTCATTAGTTCTGTACCTATGTAAACTTACTCTATTTGAATGGAAGCAGACTGAGCAAGAGGTACTTGCTAGACTATTACTGGTAGTCTAATGATAATACTAGACTAGTATTACTGACTGAAGTCTAGAGCGGCACAATGGATGAATCTAATGTCTCTTCCAAAGGTGGAAAAGTTTGGTCATAAATGGAGAGATGGAGGAACAGTAACTGAGGCTGAAGGAGTGAATAATTGGGTTATGTCATGAGTCATGAGGGAAATCCAGTATTACATTAACAGCTCAAAAAAGGCTCAGAACAGGAGATGACATTGTCTCTTAGCTCCATTACACCAGACTCCTAAAAGGGTGAGGTCATATATTGCTAAGCCACTCCTGGCAAGATTCAACAGAAGCTGGCAAACCTGAGTGGCCTTGCCCTCGGAGGTATTTTCATATGACAGAATGATGGACTGGACTAATTTCTGATGGCTGAATGGAATTCTAGGAATGTGCCAGTATATTTTGGCTTTTATAATCTTCTCACTAAGGGATTCATGGCCAGGGGACTAGGGCATAATAAGAAAGATATATTTGATGTACCCCCAGTTCACAGAGATCCTAATGCCCTTGCAATCTCCAGGGAGATAAGAGTGTCTTTTATGTGCTGAGGAGATGGCTACGGTTCCCTAGACAGCTCTAGGTTGGGAGCTGGGCTGATCATCAGAAAGACCTCCACATGATTAGAGAGCTGGGACTCTCAGTCCCACCTCCCGACCTCTGGGGAGTGGACAGCGACCTGGAGATTGAGTTAACCACCACTGGCCAATGATGCAATCGATCATGCTTATGTAATGGAACCTCGTTAAAAACCTTAAATGATAACAGGGTTCAGAGACATTTCCAGTTGGTGAATGCAACCACATGCTGTGAAGGTAGCACACTTCAAACTCTAGGACAGAAGCTTCTACGTTTGGGACCCTTCTGGACCTTAGCCTATGTTCCTCTTCATCTGGCTATTGATTTGCATTTCTTATAAACTGGTAAATATTTTAAAAATCGTTGAAATATACAGAATTAAAAACACAAGAGATGTGGCTCATGCCTGTAATCCCAGCACTTTGGGAGGCTGAGATGGGAGGATTGCATGAGCCCAGGAGTTTAACAGCAGCCTGGGCACCATAGCAAGAACTCACCTCTAATAAAAATTTAAAAATTAGCTGAGTGTGGTGGCACACGCCTGTAGTCCCAGCTACTCAGAAGGCTGAGGTGGGAGGATCGCTGGAACCCAGGAGGCTGAGGCTGCAGTGAGCCACGATTGCTACTATACTCCAGCCTGGGTGACAGAGGGAAACAAAAGCAAGAGACTACTTTGCAGACCTGAATGAGAACAAATTTGAAAACCTGGATGAAACATAGTTGCACAGGAAAATAGTTTGCCCAAATTGATGCTGTTCAAAGAAAAACCTTAGCTGAATTAAGTTTAACAGAGTTTAATTGAGCAAAGAACGATTTGCAAATCTGGCAGCCTCCCAAGCCAGAGTAGGCTCAGAGACTCCAACGCAGCTGCGTGGTGGAAGAAGATTTATGGACAGAAAAAGAAAAGCGACAGACAGAAAACAAAAATGAGGTACAGAAGCAACCAGATTGGTTACATCTCAGCGTTTGCCTTATTTGAACAGAGTTTGAACAGTTGGCCACCTTTGATGGGCCAAAACTCAGTGATGGGCACAAGAGTAGGCTACAGTCTGTATGCAACTCTATTTAGGTTATAGTTCACGATGTACAGAGAAACCTTTAGGCTGAACTTAAAATATGTGAGGAGGCAGCTTTAGGCTAAACTTGATTTAACAACCCAATATAGATAGAAGGCTTTAATAGAACAGTTTCCATAGAAGAAAAAGAAAGCCCAAAGACCCACTCTGCAAAGATGCATCAGGTCTATATACTTTCACAGGAGAAGTTGACCAAATCTTCAATGAAAAGAGAATCCTGATAAGCTGTTCCAGAGCAGACAACTCAAGAAGACTTCCAAACTCTTTTTACGAAGAAAGGATAACATTGATAGCTGCGATAGGCAGAATAGTGGACTCCACCCAGCAAAGACGTCCACATCCAAATGCCTGGAAACTATGGACAAGTTCCTTTACCTGGCAAAAGGGACTCTGCGAATGTGACTAAGTCATGGATCCTGAGATTGGGGCATGGGAGTATCCTGGAGTATCCAGGTGGGGCCAGTGGGATCTCAAGAGTCCTTATAAAGGGAAAGGGAGGTGGTAGGAAGGAGGGTTAGAGAAGGAGATGTGACCCCAGAAAACAGATGAAGGTGTGGGTTGGGGGAGAGACTGATTTGAAGATTGGCTACGTTTTTGTATTTGAAGATCGTGGAAGAGACCATGAATGAGGAATGCAGGCAGCCTCCAGAAACTGAAAAAAGCAAGGATATTCTTGCCTTGAACCTCCAGAAGATTTCAGTCTAGTAAGATTCATTTCGAATTTCTGACCTCTAGAAACACGAGAGAACAAATTTGTGTCGTTTTAAAGGAACAGTGGTAATTTATTACAGCAGCAATAAGAAACTAATATAATATCTAAGAGATAATGCCAGTAAAAACAAAAATGAAATCACAGATTGGTATCTTTTAAAAATATGATACAAAAATCTTAAAATATTAGTGAACAGAATTCAATATTATGAAAGCAACACACAATGACCCAGTGGAATTTATTTCAGGAATGAAAGGATTCATTCTTACTAAATCTATTAATATAGTATACAATAATAATTTAACAGATCTAAAGAGAATAATTATCTGATCATCTTCATAGATGCTAAAAAATGCTTTTTGACAAATTCAACATTCATTAAAGATAAAAGCACTAAAAAAAAGGACTGATGGCTATTTCCTTAGCACAATAAAACTATATATAACTCAGTCCTAAAGCTTGCCTCTTATTTAATAGAGAAACCCTAAAAGCATTTTAATTGAAATCAGGAGCAGGGTAACATTATATTGGAAGTATTAGTTCACTCAGTTAGACGTATCTCTACATATCTGTAGGTACAAAAATAGATGTCAAGGCTGGGCACAGTGGCTCATGCCTATAATCCTAGCACTCTGGAAGGCCGAGGTGGGCGGATCACCTGAGGTCAGGAGTTCAAGACCAGCCTGGCCAACATGGTGAAACCCTGTCTCTACTAAAAATACAAAAATTAGCTGGGCATGGTGGTAGGTGCCTATAATCCCAGCTACTCAGGCGGGGAGGAAGGAGAATTGTTTGAACCCAGGAGATGGAGGTTGCAGTGAGCCAAGATCGTGCCTCTGCACTCCAGCTTGGGAGACAGAGCAAAACTCTATCTCAAAAAATAAAAATAAAAATACAAATAATAAAAATAAAAAGGAATAGATGTTGATAGATGCACGTGTGTGTCTTAGCTCTATCCAGCAAAAGGATCTATATGCCAAGACACCTCAGCAGCAATTTTATACACCTCAGACCCAGATTTTGGTGTTCAAATGCCATTCCCCTTTAAAAGGAACTGGGGCCCTTTGGAGAAATGGCTGCTTCCAGATATGGAGTGGCAAAAATGCAAGATGAACCTGGAACAGGCCTTTAGGCCAGAAAGCAATGAGGTGGTCAAAAAATGATGAGGATGCTTCAAAAGTACACAGAACTCAGGTGCAGCGACACCAGTGGCCAAATCTAAGACACTTTAATCATCAAAATAAATAATGATAGCAAGAGAATATCCATGGAATAAACTGAGAATCTGAGTTCATACTGATAGAAATAAATACACAGGAGAGGAGGAAAATCTCTTCTTTTATAGTTTTGAAACAGGGTCTGACTCTGTCACCCAGATTGGAATGTAGTGGTGCTATCTCAGCTCACTGCAACCTCTGCCTTTGAGTAACTGGGACTACAGGTGCTGGGACTATGCCTAGCTAATTTTTTAAATGTTGTATTTTTAGTAGAGATGAGGTTTTGCTATGCTGCTCAGGCCGGTCTTGAACTTCTGAGCTCAAGTACGTATTCCTCCCACGTCAGCCTTCCAAAGTGCTGAGATTACAGGTGTGAGCCTCCGCATCTGGCAGGGAAATCTCTTCTTTACAGTACAATGCTACCTAAGAAATGCAGGAGGAACCAGGCATGGTGGCTCATGCCTGTAATCCAGCACTTTGGGAGATTGAGAGCTGAGAGAATCGCTTGAGCCCAGGAGTTTGAGACTAGCCTGGGCAATAGAGTGAGACTTTGTCTCTGCAAAAAATTTTTTTTTTTAAATTAGCTGAGTGTGGTGGCATGTGCCTGTAATCCCAGTTACTTGGGAGGCTGAGGTGGCAGGATCCCTTGAGCCTGGGAGGTCAAGGCTGCAATGAGCCAAGTGCTCCAGCCTGGGTGACAGAGCAAGACCCTGTCTCACAAAAAAAGAAAAAACAAAAACAAAAACAAAAACAAAAACAAAACAACCACCAAAAAAAAAAAAAAACAACAAAGCAAGAGGAATTACAGAGTGGGAGAAATCATCATTTGCAGCTGTCATGGTAACAACAAATGATTCAGGCAGAAATGAATCATGGAATCATGAATGCCTTAAAAGCAAGTAGATGAATTACCTATTAATTAAAAAAGAAAAAAATTATAGTGGCTTCACCTAGCAAACTCCACCTTTGCCAAGTAATCAAAGGTAATACCACCAAGATGTCACGCAGCTCCTGATAAGATATCCCAGGAGCACAATATGTGGTATTCTTAACAAAAATCCACAGCTTCAGTTCAATCCTGACGAAACGTCAGACAAACCCCAATAGAGGGACATTTTACAAAATAACTGGCATGTACTCTTTAAAATATCATGACTGATAATGAGAAGTTGAGAAACTGTACCAGATAAAAGGATGCTCGAAAGAGGTGAGTTTCCTGCAATGTGTGATTCTGGATTGGATGTCAGGCCAGAAAAGCAATAAAGGATGAATATGACATTATTGGGACAATTGTTAACATTTGAACATGAAATGTGGATTCGACAATTGCATTGTAACAATGTTAAATTACTTGATTTTGATAAATGCATGACTGTTATATAAGAGAATGCTTTTGTTCTTAGGAAATACCTCCTAAACCATTTATATATAAAGGGGAATGATGTTTGCAAATTACTTGTAAATGATTCAGAATAAAAGGTGTGTGTATACGTGGAGAAAGTGAGTGAAAGAACAAGAAAAAACAATAAAGCAAATGGGGTAACAGTTCTTGAAATTATTCTTGCAACCTTTCTGTAAATGTAAAGTTTTATCAAAATAGAAAGTTACACTTATTTGACATTAGAACTTAAATTTTCCATGTGTCTCCTGGTTTCTGCCTGTCTTCAGCTCAAAAAAGGAAACCTTTTTCTTGGGTCATTTGGAAGCTCTTTGTTCAGAGAGAAAAGGTATAGATAGGATTGTTCTGACAGGTGAATTTTCAGAATAAATGTAGATGATTTCATGTCACAGGTAATTATTCCCCAATCCAGGAAACAGAAAAGCCGTGAATCCACTAAGAGAAATTCAAGAACATACCCAGGTCACAAGCCAAGTCACATTTCTTTCTAGATGACACTTACTTACTTTTAAAAACTTAACCACATAATTACATCATGCTATATTCCACAGATGGGTAACTTAAGAGATGATGCATGCTTGGAATTTTAACTCTACCTGGAGCAGTGTTACAATTAACAGGTGCTGATGATGTCATAAGCAGCAGAAGGGATTGTTTCTGTAGACACAGGCTGACTTCTGCAGCTTCTGTGGTCTCTTCTCTTCCCCTTTGACACATCACCTCTGTACCAGCCACAGAAACAAGTGCAAAGTCCTGAAAGTACCAGGCTTTCTCCTGTTTGTATTTATTTCTAGAATGTACTTCCCTGACTCATTAGCCCAGCCAGATCTCAGCCTTCAAGATTAAGCATCATCCCCTCCACAGAGCCTCTCTGGCCATTCCCCTGGGTTGTGTGAACCCCTCCATTATGGCATCATCTAAACCTGGTTCTGGGTACCTGTACTCAGTCACAAATTGAATTTCACCAGGCCAGGTGTCTACAGTTTCAAGAAGCAAGCAATGGGTCCATCAGAAAATCACAAAGCCTTATATATAGTTTGTTGCTTGTTGCTATCTGGCGGGATATTTTATTTAACATAGCTACTCTCTTTCAAGTCTCATTTCTAATGGTGCTAATTTAAATTTCACAATGGAAAGAGCCCGAACAGAGT
Organism: Macaca nemestrina; assembly: GCF_043159975.1. Taxonomy (NCBI): domain Eukaryota; kingdom Metazoa; phylum Chordata; class Mammalia; order Primates; family Cercopithecidae; genus Macaca; species Macaca nemestrina. The sequence continues at coordinate 75,680,229 of NC_092132.1, forward strand.
ATCTGCATTAATATATCTGCTCCTTTCTCCTAAGCCCTTCCATGTTTTGCTGAGCTCTTTGGTTTTTTTTTCTTTGTTTGTTTGTTTCTGAAGGCACAGGGTTTCCAATATTTGGACCAAATTGGTATTCATCTTGGGTGATTTTCTTGCTACTTGAAACATAGTATGTTTTAGCTTGAAATGGAATTTGATTGAGGCTTTGAAATTCCAGATGTTCTGATTTTGGTGTCCTGCCAGTATCAAAAAGCCAATTTACAATTTGCTTTTGGATACTAGCAGGTCACCAAAATCAGAATTGGCCTTAGTAAAAAAGACCATAAATTTCTTTCTTTTTTGAGATGGAGTATCACTCTTGTTGCCCAGGCTGGAGTGCAATGGTGCAATCTCGGCTCACTGCAACCTCCGCCTCCTGGGTTCAAGCCATTATCCTGCCTCAGCGTCCTGAGTAGCTGGGATTACAGGCATGCACTACCATGCCCGGGTAATTTTGTATTTTTAGTAGAGACGGGGTTTCTCCATGTTGGTCAGGCTGGTCTCGAACTCCTGATCTCAGGTGATCTGCCCACCTCGGCCTCCGAAAGTGCTGCGATTACAGGTGTGAGCCACCGTGCCTAGCCTTTTTTTTTTTGTGAGGTGAAAGCAAGTTTATTAAGAAAGTAAAGGAATAAAGAATGGTTACTCCACAGGCAGAGCAACCAGAAGACCATAAATTTCTAACCTACCTAATTTTATAGATGAATTGCAGGAATAACTATTTATTTTACAAATGAAAGCCAATTAATGTTCAACCATAAAGATAGTCTAAAAATAGAAATAAATATATATGTCATTTATAGATGACTACCTGTGTGTGGTCAATGGCTGATTATATCCACTTATCAGTAAATGCATATAACTTTTCCTCTTTATTAATATAGCATTGACATTAAAAACTGCAATTTTATCATCCATTAATGTGAAGATAAATGTCCTTCAAAATTCCAGGGCTCAGTCAGGCGCAGTGGCTCATACCTGTAATCCCAGCACTTTGGGAGGCTGAGCTGGGAGGATCACTTGAGCAGGAATCCGAAATCAGCCTGGCCAACATGGTGAAACCCCATCTCTACTAAAAATACAAAAATTAGCCAGGCATCGTGGTCTGAACCTGTAGTGCCAGCTACTAGGGAGGCTGAGGAAGGGGAATTGCTTGAACCTGGGAGGTGGAGGTTGCAGTGAGCCAAGATTGTGTCACTGCACTCCAGCACTCCAGCACTCCAGCCTGGGTGACAGAGCAAGACTCCACCTCAAAAAAAAAAAAAAAAAAAAAGAAAAAAAAAAAGAAAAAAAGTTCCAGGGCTCTTTGATACAATTTATCTCTCACTATTCAAATTTATTATCAAACATCGGTCATACAATAACATGAATTCAGGGCTTACTTTTCAGGTAATATCTCATGAAATCCTTGTGTATTATTATGTATATGTATTATCACCTTATTAAAGATGAGAAAATTCAGCCATAATAAAAGAAGTTAAATAAATTGTCCAAGAGAACCAGTATAGTGTAGAGATTAACAGCACAGCTAGAACCAGACTCTCTGGGTTTGAATTTCACCATTTATCAGCTGTGTAATCTTGGGAAAGTTATTTAGTCACTCTGTGGCTTAATTTCCTCATCTGTAAAATGGGGATAATAAGCTGAGTGTGGTGGCAGGCGCCTGTAATCCCAGCTACTTGGGAGGCTGAGGCAAGGACAATTGCTTGAATCTGGGAGGTGGAGGTTGCAGTGAGCCAAGATGGCACCACTGCACTCCAGCCCGGGCGACAGTGCGACTGTGTGAGACTACGTCTTAAAAAAAAAATGAGGATAATAATAGTACTGACCTCACAAAGTTACTGAGAGGGTTAAATACATTAATATATGAAAGCACTCAGAAGAGCGCTGGACCATAGTAAGTGTTGTAATACTGTTAGCAAATGGTCCTCAAATTGGGACGTGATGGAGCCAGAACTGACCCACAAACCAATGTGACTCACAAAACTATTCTCATAACTATTTATGTCACCTAATCTGATCAGCCCAAATCCTCTCATATTATTTCTCCCAGTTTAATGCTCTTGAATGTCTGCCTATTGCTTTTAGGACAGAGAGTACATCCTTTGGTGTAGCATGTAACTAGGGTGACCACATTTTTGGTTTGCCTGGGATGGTCCCAGTTTGTATCTGCTGTACTGGTAGCCTGTTCAGTTTGGCATTTGTCCAGAATTTTTGATATTTTAGCTTAAAAAATAATTTTAAATACAGCTGTTTTATAGATCTATTGACTAGTTCATTGGTGAACAAATACATAACAATATTTATATAGAATGAATATAAATCATTAACTTTTTTTTTTTTTTTTTTTTTTGAGACGGAGTCTCGCTCTGTCGCCCAGGCTGGAGTGCAGTGGCCGGATCTCAGCTCACTGCAAGCTCCGCCTCCCGGGTTCACGCCGTTCTCCTGCCTCAGCCTCCTGAGCAGCTGGGACTACAGGCGCCCGCCGCCACGCCCGGCTAATTTTTTACATTTTTTAAAGTAGAGACGGGGTTTCACTGTGTTAGCCAGGATGGTCTCGATCTCCCGACCTCGTGATCCGCCCGCCTCGGCCTCCCAAAGTGCTGGGATTACAGGCGTGAGCCACCGCGCTCGGCCTAATTAACTATTTTTAATACTCCTCCCCCATGGTCAAAACATCCCTGTTTGGAGGATAAATTATATCATCATTCTGCATATAACACGCTCCATAAAATAGGCCCTGGTTGCCTTTTCAGCTCATTCTTCTCTTCTCCTTCCCTTGCACCCTCACGGAACTGATCATAAGTCCCCACACGTGTCTTGCCTTCTGGTTGGACTGACTTCCTTTTCCATCCTGTGTCTGGATCACCGCACTGTTGCCTTCAAGATGTGGCATAAATGCCAACTCCTTGGAAAGCTTCCTCTGATTCCTCAGGGTTGGGTTGGAGCCCTCCCCTGGCTCTTATTGCACCATATATTTCTGGTCAAAGCACTTTGCATCGTGCATTCTAACACCAGATTGCACTCCCGGTGAAGGCGGCGTTTGGCACAGAGGTGGTCGTTTAGATTCTTTCTGTCTTTATTTGTTGCATGGATGAATGAGGACACATTTTCCCCCTATATATTGAAACTGATTAAAGATACATTTCATTCTGCAGTCTGGGGAGGATCTTAAGGAGTTCCGCACATGCTATAGTTTAGTTTCTTCTATGGCACAAGAAACAAGGCCTTTGGAATAGGGTCACTATTGGAAAGGTAAGAAAAATGATGAACATACTCTGACAACTTAGACTAAACCAAGTCTGACCTTAACCTTATCAGTGTGGCCACTGTTGTCACCCCTGCCACTACCCAGCTCTCATGGCAGAGTTTTGGTTGCATTTTGGTGCCTACTGGCTGCTCTGTGACACACCTCTGTGCACACAGTGGCCCTGGCTCTGACCTACACCCTAACGATCTTCACCCCAAGTCTCCTCAACACCTTAGGGGGCCAATCTCACCTCCAGCCCATTTAACCCAAAACCCTGTCCCTGCCCAATCTCTTGTTTGAGCATCTGAAACAGAAAAGTCCAAAAGTGCTAGTAAGACAGCTTTAAAATAAGATGGAGTCCCTGAGAGGACTGATGATGGAGATTAGTGGTGCTGATGAATACCTTTTTGTCTTTCTTATAAAATATACTAACACGCTTTGGAATTCATATCACTGAAATTCCCTTTCCCATACTCTTTCATTCATATACATGTCCTGCATTTGGTATTATCTTTACCAATGACTCCACCACTTACTGGGGCTTGGCCCCTGCCAGGGTCTGTTCTAAGCATGCCAACCAGGGAGGCTGGGATTTGAACTTAAACTAGTCAGGGGCTCCAGCGGCCACCCCATGAGCACAGTGCTGTATGGCACTAACACACAGCTGTGTCACCCATGGCCACCTTTGGCACACACTGTCACTATGGGGGAGATGAATCAAAATAAGCAAAAGCAATGTGGTCAGAGCGTGGCTGCTGAGGGTGGAGCTCAGTGTAGTCTAACAGCTCAGAGGCTTGAAGCAAAGGATCAGGAAGCAGCCCTGCCAAAGGAAGGCCGCCAAGAACTGACCGCCTGCCCTACCAAGCCACGGGACACATGGCCATGGCTGCCAGGAGCTCCTCTTGGCCCTCAAAGGGCAGTAGCATCAGCTTTCATACGCAGTGGGAAAAATAAACACCCCATCAACCTGCTGATTTTCTATATTTTGCAACACACTTAGAAGATGTTGCTTTCAAATCAGCCACAAATTATTTCCTGAGTCATGAGTGCCACCTTCTAAGCTGTGCTCTCCCTCTGAGCTTGTCCTAAATGGAAAATGACCAGGGTGAGTATGCAAAGCATTTCAGCTGCCCCTCCTGCCTCATGCACAGGGAACAGCAAAAGGAAGAGAAGAGAAAAGATAGAAAAGAAAAGAAAAGAAAGAAATTGAACAGCAACAGAAAAAAAAAAACTTGCTTTATAAAAATCCTCTAAATAAGTCTGAAGATTAATTTTTGAAAATCCACCAAAAAGAAGGCAGTTTATAAACATTTATTTAGTTCATCTTGTACAGGATACATTTTTAAAAATGCTCTGTTGAATTTTCAAATTTCAAATTCTTCAGATCTGGTTCTTATCATTTCTCTCAGTCTTTTGTAATCAAATTTCACGATAAAAATCTTTTTTTTTTAAAATTAGTTTTCTAAAACTATCAAAATCTGAAATAATTAAGGCACTGAAGCCTCCTAAGTGGCTCCATCAATGGAGGGCTTTGAGCTGTTGGACCCCGTTGGAAGACAGTACTTTTCCTGGCATTTCTGTACATACTTGTTTTGCATCTGTTCTCATTCAATCCAATAAGATATAAGGAGCAGGTAAGGCCACATCAAACACTGCATTTGGGTGTTTAGTGAATTCCCAGGTGTGACTAGGCAGATATTTTCCATGTCAAGATTTCCTGCCTGCCACGTGGATATCCACTGAAAGATGGCTTGCCTTGTGGACTATGAAATGGCAAAGTCTGAAAATGCCAGTTATTTTCAGTTATAAAGTATCCTTAGATCTGTTCTCTGGTAAGGAGCTTACAAGGGGAAAAAAGCAACAGGTAACACCATGTTGCCCCTGCACATATGCTTTCAACAACTAAAGTTGCTAAGATTATGTGAAAATGACCTCAGAAACAATTGATTGTCTGGCCCATTGAGTGGTGGTGGCAGGGATCAGGGAAGGGGAGGGTCCCAGATGCTTGTCATTTACACCCAAGGAGCAGTTAAACATTCTTCCTTTCAAAGTTGGCCAGGGGTGACTTCATGGAGAATGACTCTCTGACTCATCCCTGACCAGTCTTATGTCTTAAATAATCTGTGAACACCCTTTTATCTCTTTCACGACACTAGACTGAAAATCCCTTAGCTATAAATTGAGTGCCTCATAAAATAACTGTAAAGTCAATATTTAGAGATAAGTCCATTGATAATATTACACTTTGGAAATGTCTTAATGTGACCAGTGGGAGGCAGGCAAGATCGCCCTAGTGTGCGGGATATGACCTCATCAGCCATGCCCCAGGGAGACCAGCTCAAGGGTGGGGTCTTCGGCTCTGTCTTATGTGTGCTGGGAGTGACACGGGGTTGGTGTGGGGCAGACTGAGGACAGTTAAGATGAAGAACAAGAGAAAATAGAAAAAAGAAGACATACATAAATGGTTATAACATATCCTCAAAAGTCCAGCTTCCTTTGTTTTCATCTGCCCCATCGCCTTTCCTGTTGTCATTTGGCTTCTTGTTGGACGAATGACCTGTTCTCTAAAGGGAAGCCTCTGAGACCATAGCTCTGGAGGTTAGAGGGGCCGAATAGGGTGCCAGGAACAGAAATATTCTTTGGTATATTAATTTTAAAGATATAAATACAGATGAAGAAGATTAATATAGATAAAGAAGATATTAATATAGATGGCACCATTGAAGTTCACACTTCTTTGATGGACGTTTTTCTCCCAAGTGGATCCATTAACTAGGGTACTGGTAACGTCCGTGCCTCAGTTTTGCCTCAGCAGAGGCGGTAAGGACAGTGCCCAGCTGCTTCAGATGGAAGACCTGCCTGAGGTCTGTGCTCAGAGTAGAAAATTAGCAATAGTGAATACTGCCAGGTGACCAAGTGACATGGCCACCAGGAGTGTGTGTCCCCCCTCAGGAGCACAGTGAGGGATGGATGAGGGTTGGAGGGGGATAAAAATGACAGGGCTGAGGGTTGTTTATGGAATGTGTGTGTTGTCTCCGTGCTATGTTGAGACTATTGAGTGTCTTTATTTATTTATTTTTAGAGACAGGGTCTCTCTCTGTTCCTCAGGCTGGAGGTCAGTGTCACTATCATAGCTCACTGCAGCCTCAACCTCCTGGGCTCAAGCGATCCTCCTGCCTCAGCTTCTCGAGTAGCTAAGTAGCTGGGACTACAGGTGTGCATCACTACACCTGCCTAGTCAAAAAAATTATTTTGTCTCACTTTGCTGCCCAAGCTAATCTCAAACTCCTGGACTCAAGCGATCCTCCCACTTGGCCTCCCATAGTGCTAGGATTACAGGCGTGAGCCACTGTGTGTGTCCCTTTACTAGTGTCTTGACTCCCGGTACTCTGTCCCCAACTCCCAGCACCTTCTCTTTATTCACCACCTCTCTGCAGAGCTTTCGGAATCTTGTGGCTGCTGCTTTTCACCACCAAAGTTAATGAATGAACATCAACAAGGAAATTCCTTGTTTCCTCCAACTTTGGCCTTAGAATGCTCTTAAAATTCTCATTAGTCCTTTTGTGCCTTTGATGCTATATTTAATAAAAATCTCTAACCCATTTTCGTGAAGCTCCCCCACCAAATCAATGTGTAAGTACCACAAAGAAAATAAACTCCCCCTCCCCTCTCCCGGGGCTCCCAAAGGCCATTCTGTTTTTTTTTGTTTTTCCTTCACATGATTCCATGCTTAAAAGCATCATCCAACAAGCAAACAAGCATGGCAGTGAGTAAATGCTCTGGGACATCTTGATGGGACAGTAAGCTGATTTAAAAGCAAAATGATAGATCTGTGATCAATGACAAAACGTGGTGGAGAATGCTGTTAGAACAAGCATGCACCCACAGCTGTGCTCTGCGCAACACGGTAAGAAACAGAAATTAGTGGAAATGACTGGATCATGCAATTATTGGGGAAGAAGCTGCCGAGAAGAATAAAAAAGTGTGAATACCTGTGTAGGTCATAGCTTCCTCCATCTTTATTTCCTGATATAGGAAAATACAAGAGTAATTTCTGTTAGCTTTAGAACTTATAAAACCATTCACTATATAGTTTTCCATGCATAACATCTAAATCCTAGAAAGAAACACATGGTGTTAAATACAGACAGTGTTAAAGCCCAACAGAGATTTCCTATTAGGTTCAAAATGAGGATTGAAAGCTATAAATGAAAAGATTTAAGATAAAAAAGAGTTCATATGAAAAAAATAGGTGGGTGTTAAAGGGAGGAGAGCCCACTTAAAAGCAGTGGGAAAGGTACTTCCAAAAGTCCATGTAATTCTCGGGAAAAGTTAAATTTTGGTTATTTTTAGACAAAACATTGGGGAAAAAAACGGGCTAATAATCTTCTCCCGTAGGAACAGTCTGGAAGGTGGAGAGGATGGCTTAAAGTGAAACAGCGTAACTGGCTCCACCCAGTGTATCATTTCACCATTAAGGGACTTGATCAGATTTCACTAAGTAGAGTTGTTATGTCACCACCAATAAAAGTCCTGTGTTCTTTTGGGGAGAAATATCTGGGTATAGTATTTCTAGTGCCTCTAATGGTTGGTTAAGATTCCTAGTCTTCGCAGGCTCTTTCCTTTCTTTCTTTCTATCTTTCTTTCTCTCTCTTTCTCTTTCTTTCTTTCTTTCTTTCTTTCTTTCTTTCTTTCTTTCTTTCTTTCTTTCTTTCTTTCTTTCTTTCTTTCTTTCTTTCTTTCTTTCTTTCTTTCTTTCTTTTCTTCTTTCTTTCCTTTCTTTCTTTCTCTTTTTTTTTTTGGTCAGATTTGCGGAAAAGGTCAACAGATAAGCAGGATATTTGAAAAGATTTGAGCTGAGTGGGGTCAGTGACCAAAAGACCTATTTTGTAAGTCCAGTCTGCTCTTGACTGACAACTGATTCCACTAAGTGTTAACTGCGAGGTGTTGATTGAAAACTGAGGATTTATATTTTCTTAGGGGACTCCCAGAACTCAAAAGCCTTTGTGACCGTACAGTGGCGGAGATGACAGGTGGTGCTGTTGATCATTCTGGGATGGGAATTCCTACCCCCTTCAAGGCATGTGACCCAGAAAGCTGCCCATTTTACTGCTGATGACACTGGCTCTGCACCAGACCCACAGAGAAAACCCAGCGGCACCACAAAAAGCTCCTGCAAACTGCACCCAAATGCCTGGGAGTTCAGCTCTTCACCCTTCTGGAGCCGGCATGCCATGCCAAGGTCCATGCCCTTGCCGGTTTTAAGTCTTTCTCCTTCCTTGTATGGAGAGCTGGTATTTACATTTCTGCAGAAATCATGAGGAAGAAATGAGTATTTTCATTAACCAAGAAAGAGCTGGGGTGGACACTGAAAAGAACTGCATCTCCATGAAACAAAGGAGAAATAAGCCAGTTTAACACACAGAGCAGGGAAGGAACATCTGGCTGATTCCATTCAGACCCTCTTACATTTTTAGATCCCAAGTTAATGAACTGCTCCAATATCTCTAGTTTCAGATGAAAAATATTGGCAAAAGAAATCTCATTCAGTGTCATAGGCAGGAATCCAACTCGGGGAACTCCAAACTGGGATAGCAGAAATAGAGCATTGTGTCTTTCCATCAAAGTTCTCTTAAAAAAAGAGAATATCCTGGTTTACTTAGAGTATATCTTCAGACTGTTGACGGCAATAACAAACAAATCCCCAATGCTTTCATCTCATCTTCCAACAGATGCTTCTATCAGGAATCAAGGTTTACTAATAGAATAGACCTGTGGGAGATATTGGAAGGTAATGCTCACCAAATCTTTTGGTGGATTAAGTTTTTCATTAGTATACCCAGAGCTAAACTTAGAGATCAAATTGTATTTAGAATTGCCTGGAAAGTGTCTCGTCTAAATATCTTGAACTATATATTTCTGTACAATTAAATGTTTCCAAGGCAGAAAGCATAGTAACACAAAGAATTTTCCAGGTAAAATAGAAAAAATACTATTTTTTTTCCTTACCAATATCGAGATTCTTAGGTCTTGGGTTGCACTGCTTATATCCTTGACAGCTTCTGAGCTCCATTAATTGTACGTGTAGCTGATTCAAAACGCCTCGTTCTACCGTGTGCACTGTATTTGTGAGCTGTGAATAGAGACAGGACAATCTATTTAAGCTTATGTCTGGTTATCCTATTTTCAACAACCTTCATAAAATTAACATATATTGTCTTACCTGATAAGGATCTGTATTCATATCAAAATACTCCAAAAAGCCAGTAGCAAACTCACAGAAAAGAAAATTGTGCGTCTCATTAACTGTACGCAAACACCAGTAGGTGTTATTGTTAGAACTCGTGCAAGCACAGAAAGATCCCACTGTTGGGTAAAAAAGAAAAACACAACAAAACAAAAAGAGTGAAAAACCTTAGGCAGAGGCAGGCTTGCCATTCCAGTGTTCCCTTATCTTTACACTTTAAAGTTCACAATTTCTTTCTTATAAATACTGTGGTTTCATGTTAAGAATAATAATACCTTTCCCCCCGCCATGTAAATTTGCTGTGAAACTAGGTGAAAATGGGGAAAAAGATAGTGATCTCTTATAGGCTGAAGACTAAAGTAAAATTTCAGGCGTATTAGTTTATCCTCCCCTTAGCTCTGTTATGCAGTGGTTTCCAAAGAGGGGTGAGTGGGGGAAGTATGAGAAGAAAAATATCAGAATTTCTATTTATTCTCTTTTTTAAAAAGAAAAATGGTTATTTAATAAAGATATGGAACTAGTACCCTCACTTGTTATATATGGCAGATGGCCACGTGTCACCAATGAAGCATGAAAAGATGGGATTTTGCAACAAAGAAGGGTTTAGAGAAGCCTTGAGCCCAGCCTGGAGGATTTGGGATGGTCTCTGCAACACTCTAACCTGAGCTAGGCTGTGACCACAAACATCTTTTATACTACATAGCCCCCTGGTTAACTTGTAGAAGGTATGCAGAAGAGATGTCCCATTTATAATCAACTCACCCACTCTTCTGTTTACAAAAGGGCACATGTTCCAAATTTGCTGACCTTTCTTGAATTTCAGAAATGTGCTGCCTAACAAATATATTTTTTTAAGAGATAGGGTCTCTCTCTGTTATCCAGGCTGGACTAGAACTCCTGGGCTCAAGTGATCCTCAGCTTCCCAAGTAGCTGGGACTACAGGCATGCGCCACTGCGTCTGGCCCAGCAAAAATTTTTTTAAAACAACTATTAGGTTGGTGCAAACATAATTATGGTTTTTGCATTGTTGAAATTTGCTGTTTGATATTGGAATGCATTCTTAAATAAATGTGGTTGTATTAATCATTTTAATGGGCATTTCTTGCTTTCTTTTTTTTTTTTCCGCTAATAACGTATTACTTGCTCTTTATGTTTATTTTAGACTATGGAAATGGTGTTAGACAAAAACTAAATTCCAGTGATTTTCTTATTCGAGTTCAAAATGGATTGTAAAGCAGCGGAGACAACTTGCAACATTAACAAAGCATTTGGCCCAGGAACTGCTAACAAACATAAAGTGAAGTGGTGGTTCAACAAGTTTTGCAAAGGACATGAAAGCCTTGAAGACGAGGAGCATAGTGGTGGACCATTGGAAGCTGACAACGACCTTGAGAGCAATCATCGAAGCTGATCCTCTTACAGCTACATGAGAAGTTGCGGAAGAACTCAATGTCGACCCTTCTATGGTCATTTGGCATTTGAAGCCAACCAGAAAGGTGAAAAAGCTCGATAAGTGGGTGCCTTATGAGCTGAGGGGAAAATAAAAAATATTGTCGTTTTGAAGTATTGTCTTCTCTTATTCTATGCAGCAACAACGAACCATTTCTCAATCAGACCGTGATGTGCGACGAACAGCTCAGTGGCTGGACCAAGAAGAAGCTCCAAAGCACTTCCCAAAGTCAAATTCACACCAAAAAAGGTCATGGTCACTGTTGGGTGGTCTGCTGCTGGTCTGATCCACTACAGCTTTCTGAATCCTGGCCAAACCAGTACATCTGAGAAGTATGTTCAGCAAATCAATGAGATGCATCAAAAACTGCAATGTCTGCAGCTGGCACTGGTCAACAGAAAGGGCCCAATTATTCTCCACGACAATGCCTGACTGTGGCACAACCAATGTTGCAAAAGTTGAACGAATTGGGCTACGAAGTTTTGTCTTATCTGCCATATTCACCTGACCTCTTGCCAACCGACTACCACTTCTTGAAGCATCTTGACAACTTTTTGTGGGGAAAACTCTTCCACAACCAAAAGAATGTAGAAAATGCTTTCCAAGAGTTCATTGAATCCTGAAGCATGAATTTTTATGCTACAGGAATAAACGAGCTTATTTCTTACGGCAAAAATGTGTTGAGTGTAATGCTTCCTATTTTGGTTGATAAAGATGTGTTTGAGCCCAGATATGAGTCCGAAACTGCAATTACTTTTGCACCAACCTAATAGGATAGGTACACGTGATGAGCATTCCTTGTGCACTATGTACTTTGCATGTACTATAACTCATTTAATCCTCAAAGCCACTTCTTGAGACAGAGGTTATTATTATCATCCTCATTTTAACAGATGAAAAAACCCTAGGCACAGAGACGTTAAGTAATTTGTCCAAGGTCACACGGCTGACAACTGGTAGCACTGGGATCTGGCTACAGAGTTTACATTTTTTTTTTGAGACAGTGTCTCTTTTGCCCAAGCTTGAGTGCAGTGGCATGATTAAGGCTCACTGCAGCTTTGACCTCCCAGTCTCAAGCGATCCTGTCACCTCAGCCTCCTCTGTTGCTGGGACTACAGGTATGCACCATCACACCTGGCTAGTATTTTATTTTTTGTAGAGATGGGTCTTGGCATGTTGCCTAGGCTGGTCTTGAACTCCTACACACAAGCGATCTGCCTGCCTCGGTCTCTCAAAGTGTTGGGCTTACAGGCATGAGCCACCACGCCCGGCCAAGAGTTTACTCTTAATTACTAGACTCTGCTGTCCTATGCAGTATCAGACACACTAAATCTGTCCCCTTAGGCTAAAAGAGATGTTTTAAACAATGGATCAGAAATGATTTAAAAAAATTATTTTAATAGACTATTTTTTAGAGCAGTTTTGAGTGAAAACTACAGAGCATTCTCATATAACCCCAGTCCTCACAGATACATAACTTCTCCCACCATAGACATCCCTCACCAGGGTGGCACACTTGTTACCATCAATGAGCCTATATTGACACATCATTGCTACCCAAAGTTCATAGTTTACACTTGGGTTCACTCTTGGTGTTGTGCATCCTGTGGGTTTGGACAATGCATGATGACATTTATCTGCCATTGTTGTATCACACAGAGTAATTTCACTGCTCTAAAAATCCTGTGTTCTGCCTATTCACCCCTCTCTCCCTCCAGGAATGATTTTTTTTTTTAAGTTGATTAGCTAATTTAAATATTTTTACACGGTCGGGTGCGGTGGCTCACGCCTGTAATCCCAGCACTTTGAGATGCTGCAGTGGGCAGATCACCTGAGGTCGGGAGTTCGAGACCATCCTGGCCAACATGGCGAAACCCCGTCTCTACTAAAAATACAAAAATTAGCCGGGCGTGGTGGCAGGCGTCTGTAATCCCAGCTACTCGGGAGACTGAGGCAGGAGAATTGCTTGAACCCAGGAGACGGAGATTGCAGCGAGCCGAGATCACGCCATTGCACTCCAGCCTGGGAGACAAGAGTGAAACTCTGTCTCAAAAAGAAAAAAAAAATTTTTTTTTTTACACATTATGTTCTCCAACTTAAAACTTATATTCTCTCTCTCTCTCTCTCTCTTTTTTTGTCCTTTGAGACAGGGTCTCACTCTGTCACCCAGTGGTGTGATCTGCAGCCTCCTCCACCGGGGCTCAAGTGACCCTCTCACCTCAGCCTCCCAAGTAGCTGGGACTACAGGCAAGCCCGGCTGATTTTCATATTTTTTTGTCGAGATAGGGTTTCACCATGTTGCCCAGGCTGGTCTTGAACTCCTGGGCTCAAGTGATCCACCTGCCTCAGCTTCCCAAAGTGCTGGGATTACAGGTGTGAGCCACCGTGCCCAGCCAACTTTTACACTCTTAAACTTTTCATATCCTTTCTGATCTTTTATTTAATGCAAACAGTCTTTGTAATAGACATGCACCTTTTAAATAAAATGTTACCTCATTTATAATAACTTATGACAATAATTCTAGGAATGTCACCTAATAAAAACCATCTATTCTAGAGAACTTCTAAATTATATTAAAACATTAAAAAGCCTTAATACTTGAGATTTGATATCAACAAATCAGATAACAAACTACATATGCTTATTTCAAAGAAAGACCTAAAGCTTATAGGAAATGACCTGAAAGAGTAACTGTGGGGAAAAAATCCTAAATTGAATTGAATGAACCAGATTAGATAAAATATAGGCAAAGAAAAGATAATATCTTAAAAATGGATGATTGAAAATGCTTTCATCATTATATGACTTTTCATTAAAAGATCTCTAAATATGTTATTTATAACATATTGTTTATAGGTGAACATTTATCTCACATCTACATACATTAAAAACCATGGAATCCAAATTTTCTAATCTGTGTAGAAATCTTCCAAATTAACAGTTGAAAAGGGTTTTAAACTTGTTTCATGAAATATACAAATACAATACCTTTGTATTTGCAAGAATAATTGATCAATCTCAGGGAGAATAGACATTTAATAGTGTAATTTCAGTAGAGATGACTACTTAGTTAATGGTGGCATTAAAAATTACCTAACGTGGCCGGGCGCGGTGGCTCAAGCCTGTAATCCCAGCACTTTGGGAGGCCGAGGCGGGCGGATCACGAGGTCAGGAGATCGAGACCATCCTGGCTGACACGGTGAAACCCCGTCTCTACTAAAAAATACAAAAAACTAGCCGGGCGAGGTGGCGGGCGCCTGTAGTCCCAGCTACTGGGGAGGCTGAGGCAGGAGAATTGCGTGAACCCGGGAGGCGGAGCCTGCAGTGAGCTGAGATCCGGCCACTGCACTCCAGCCTGGGCGGCAGAGCGAGACTCCGTCTCAAAAAAAAAAAAACAAAAAAAAAACAAAATTACCTAACGTAGATGACAGATTGATGGGTGCAACAAACCACCATGGCATGTGTATTCCTATGTAACAAAACTGCACGTTCTGCACATAGACCCCAGAATTTAAAATATAATAAAAATAAAATTAATAAAATAAATAAATAAATGAATGTCCTGGCCAGGCACACGGTGGCTCACACCTATAAGCCAGCACTTTGGGAGGCCAAGGCGGGTGGATTACCTGAAGTTAGGTGATCTTAGGTGACGTCAGCCTGGCCAACATGGTGAAACCCCACCTCTACTAAAAATACAAAAAAATTAGGTGGGCGTGGTGGTGGCTGCCTGTAATCTCAGCTACTCGGGAGGCTGAGGCAAGAGAATCACTTGAACCCAAGAGACAGAGGTTGCAGCGAGCTGAGAACGCACCATTGCACTCCAGCCTTGGCAACAAGAGCGAAACTCTGTCTTAAAAAAAAAAAAAAAGAAAGAAAGAAAGAAAGAAAAATGTCCTGATTGACTCAGCATGACATGAAGCACATCTATGGAAGCAGAAAATCTTTCTGAGTCACCTTTCATATGAAAGCAATTAAGATTCCACATCAAACATAAACTGAATGTCTCACTGCATTGTGAAGTGGGACACTGAGATTTGTTTTCCTTAAGCATTCTTTAATAAGTGAGAACAAACGTTTTGGGACCTCCAAAGAATATGAAATCTATTTTTAAAAACTATTTTTTAATCTTTATCTCAAACTTTAAATTTCTATTTTGTGTATTTTCTTTTTATTTCTTTTCTTTTTTTTTTTTTTCTTGTGAGATGGGGTCTCACTCTGTCACCCAGGCTGGAGTACAATCATGGCTTACTGCAGCCTTCACTTCCCATGCTCAAGTGATCCTCCCACTCAGCCTCCTGAGTAGCTGGGACTACAGGCGTGCACCACCAAGCCCGGCTAATTTTTGTATTTTTTGTAGAGACAGGGTTTCACCATGTTGCTCAGGCCGGTCTTGAACTCCTGGGTTCAACTGATCCTCTGACCTTGACCTCCCAAAGTGCTGGGATTACAGACATGAATCTCTGTGCGTGGACTGTTTATTTGGTATATTTTCATAATACACAGGCATGTTTGTATAGTAGTGTAATTAAATATAGATGGTGTGTTTATTTTAAAAATTGATATGGGTACATAATAAAAAAATGTTTAGAGACCATTGCATTGGAGGATCTTGTGCCTGGATGGATTTGACTTTTCTTCTTTTTTTCATGTTATTGAATATTACTATGCCAAGGGCTTAAGTTGACATAGCAAATATGAAGAATATAGCAATAATATTATCAAAATATGTAATAGAATGGATAAAAATATTAAAGCATAGCACACATAGTATTACTTTTTAAAATTTTTACTTTAGTATACATATTACGTATACATGCAGATACACATATATACTTGTGTATGTGTACATACGTGTATAGGATCCTGATATAAGGTGCATTTTTTACTGTGGCTTTTTGGGAAGAAATTCTGGAAGCCATTGCCCTAGAATATCAGAGCACCAAGCATACATTGTGTATCAGAAGGAGCATCAAATTTGGTATTGAATGGGATCAGTTCCTAATTCGCTCCTGTGTATAAGAGCAGAGTGATGGCAGGCACGGTCCTCACTCACCAGCACAGTGACCCCCAGCGGCAGGCACTCAAAGTTTTGTTCAATTGATATGAGTTGATTTGATCTGGACAGGGTGGCTTGCTTGCTTGTTTATTTATTCACCTAATATTAACTAAGCAATTCCTTTGGGTCAGGAATACAGTGTCACACAGACATGGTTTCTTATCTTGAGAAACTTACAGTCTAGTGGAAAGGACAACAGTCAAGCAGAAACAAATGTAAAAAATCGTATGATTATAAATGTAATACGCCCCATGGGGGAAAAGCAGAACTTGCTGATAGAGCGTATCAAAGGGGCAGACCCTAGTCTGAGGCACAGGGAGGGTGTCCACAAGCAGTGACACCGCAATTGAGGTCTGAAGGGTGAGTAGTATTTGCTGGGCACGGGGCTGTGGGCAAGAGCCTTCCAGGGAGGAGAAACAAGCGCAAAGATCCCATGGCAAGAGGGAGCTTGAGATGTTTGAGGAATAAAGAGAAGCTGAGTGGCGGAAGCAGGCAAGAGCAGAGGCAATGGTCCCAGCGTAGGATTGGATAGGAGCATGTGGGGTTTTGTTGGATATGTTAAGGATTTTGCTATATTTTATTTTATTTTATTTTTGAGACAGGGTCTCATTCTATCGCCCAGGCTAGAGTGTGATGGCACGATCACAGTTCACTGCAGCCTCAGCCTTCTGGGGTCAGGTGAAGGGATTCTGCTCTTTAGTAAGAAAAGCAGGTGTCATTAAAAGATCACCCTAGCTCCTCTGAGCAGGATGGACTGGTGAGGACCAGAGGGGAGCCTGGGAGGCTACAGAGGAGGCCTGACAGTGGCCGAGGTAAGAAATGGTGGTGGCTTGAGCAGGATGGCCTCAACTCAGATGGCGAAAAGCAGAGAGAGGTATGAAGGGCCTCCATCTGCCATAAGCAACTATAACCTTGTGTTTTGCAATGGTTCAGCTTTCAAGGAGCTTCTGGTCCTGGATACACCAAAGGCGTGACTTCCTCAGGACCTCTACTTGCAGTGCTCCCTCTGCCCGGACACGCTCCCTGCTCCTTCCCACGGGGATCACTTCTCCCCATCCTTTAGGTTTCAGCCTAAATTTCACCTCAAAGGCCTGTCTTCCCCACACTCTCTGAAAGGGTCCCATTTAAAAACGTCGATCACTGTTTCCTTCATAGCATTACTACAACTCATAATTATTTTATTTCATTTACTTTCCTTTATTTTTCTACCTGTACCCCATTAAAATATATTATGAGCACAGAAAATAAAGTGTCTTGCTAAATGTTGTGTCCCCAGTTACTGTCCCCAGCAATTTGAATAACCCTCAGGGATTCCCACATCACAGTTTCAGAAACTATATTAAAAGTTAAATGCTGTGACTTTAAGAGTTCATTCAGCCTTGATGTGATTTTAAACAGAAATGCAAACATGGACCCTGAAATCAAGAAACATCAAAATGGAAAGGGAAAACATAAAGTCTCCTGGACAAGCCCTAGATCCCCCTAAGAATGGTCTGTCAATTCTTTGGAGTCTCCAAATCCCAGTTTGAGAAACAGTAGCCCAGGTGGTCTCTAGTGAGCTTCTCAGTTAGAAGATTCTGTGTTTCATCTACTCTATAGGCTGGTAAGTTTCAATCAGAGGATGTACTGTAAGAATGTAGGTTATTACTTCTATATGGCCTCAGTGAATAATGTGCACAGGCCACTAAAGAAAATATAAGCACTAATTTTAAAAGTGCACAAATGTTATTATTCCATATCCTTAGCAATCCAATGTAAAACCAAATAATTTTGTAGAGTCTCTATTATTCTGTAAGTCTAGTGCTGGTACTGAAGTGGACCGAGAATAAGTAGAATATGGGCCCTGCACTGAAGAGGCTTTTACTATTCTTTTACTTCCTTTTATTACGCTTATGTACTTGAAATAAAGCAGAACCAAAATCTATTTGGGACAAAATTTTTCACCCATTTATGGGATGTTCATCCATTGCGTTATTTAGCTGTAGAACAGTCCTACTGGGTAAAAACTGTGCCAGGTGCTGGCTATTATGTGAAACAACATCATCAGGAGGAAAAACCCAGAGAGTAGCTTGGCATTACCAAACAAAATACCAGAAAAAAATTTAAAGAAAACAGTAATATTTGGCAAAATCATTTGAGTTTCCACTATGGAGTAGAATATGATGCCTTTCTCTTGAATCTTTGTAGATTCCTGGTTTTATGCTGCTGAAATTCTGATCTAAGTTATGAGTCGCTGTCTCTGCATGGCGGCAGGAAGTGGCATTTGGAACAAGCAACTTACGGTTCCAGAACGGGGCTGTCTGCCAGTGGTTGTTGTCGTGCGTGAAACAAGTAAGGCCAGGCAGGCTGCACTCTTCCCCCTTCCTCTGCCGTCTCTTCTCCTTCCTCTCCTTCTTCCTCCTACGGTTCTCCTTGAAAAGTTGCAGTTTGCTATCGACTTCCTGAGCAGCCTCCCTGTTCCAAGAGAAGGCATTTTTTTTTTGAGTGTTCAGAAGGCACTTTCTCAATTAAAAGTAGGCTTGTTGCTGTGAGTCTTGCAAGAATATTTAGATGCTTGATAAGAGATAATGGACGACCTTCAATTTGTATAGACGGACTTAAAATAGAATCAGGAATAGTGAAGATAGGCTGGGCACAGTGGCTTGCACCTGTAATCCCAGCACTTTGGGAGGCTGAGGAGAGCGGATCACCTGAGGTCACGAGTTTGAGATCAGCTTGGCCAACATGGTGAAACCCTGTCTCTGCTAAAAATATAAAAATTAGCCGGATGTGGTGACGCACAACTGTAGTCCCAGCTACTAGGGGATGAGGCACAAGAATCTCTTGAACTCAGAAAGTGGAGGTTGTAGTGAGCCAAGATTGCACCACTGCACTAAAGCCTGGGCAACAGGGTGAGACTCTGTCTCAAAAAAAAAAAAAAAAAAAAAAAAAGAGAAAGGAATACTGAAGGCAAATGAATTCAGTGACAGCTTCTTGGGACCTTATTGAACCTAAGAGGACCAACATTTTCCTCTTCCTGTGCATGGAAACATTGATGGAAATAAATGTCAATGTGAATGAGAGGATCCTGCTAGCCACACTCTTTGGACAAATGGCTTATTTTTTTTGGCAGCCAAGTACCAATCAGCCATTGAGTTAAAGGTTAGTTGAAATAGATGGCTTGGATTAAAAGGTTTAAAAAATTCTTTGACAAATTCTACTAAACAAGTTTAGATAGCCTTTATTTTTAGAATTATTATTTATTTATTTTTTTATATAAAAAGCTTAAACTTTGTTGAGGTTTAAATACTAAATCTCCTGCACGTGCAAATTTTGCTATTATTTAAAAACATTTATGTTTCTTCCCACTTTCACAATTCAGCACTGTTCCAGGCTACTCTATAGAACACCGACAGCACTGAGAGAGTCTGTAACCCTCAAGCACTCTCCACAGAAACCAGTGCATGGAGTAAAATCTAGTTACTGGTCCTATCTGCCAGGTAGGGAGCACTCACAGAATGACAGTGGAGTTTAGCATGGCTCCCCGACAAAGGATGCCAAGAGCACTGCTACGGTCCCTTGGTGAGGTGGGGCTTTGCTTTCAACTTCATGAGCTAGGTGCCCTCCTGGATGGGTCTACTTCTTCTGAAGCGGCACTGCGGGGAACACAGGGGTCCCTCCAGCCTCTTCGAAGGGCCAAGTGGACACTCATTGACTTCCAGCAAATGTGGAAAACAGAGAGTTACTTACTTGAATGGGTGAAGATGGCTCTTTATTTTCTCTTGCTTTTTTACACCTTTCTCTTTATTGTAATAGCTGCAGGTGAGAAGATTAAAAAGTGAGCCTTCATAACCTTGCATTGGATCAAAGTGTTCATTTTATAAAAAGAAAGCAAAATAGAAAGAAGGAAGGCAGTTATGTTGTAAGTATTTTAGCTGAATGGGATCTTTTACTTCCTGCTTAAGTTTAAGCATATTTAATTTGACTTAAATAGCTTAGGTTATCATACTCTATGACAATACATTCTATAGGTAAAAGAGAAAAATGAGCCCAGTGCTAATGCCTCTGGCTTGTGTAAAAATGAATTTGGCAAGTGGAGCATGGATGGAAACAAGCTCACCTTTGTTTACTGCAGCTGCATTCCTCAGGCTTCCTTCTCTTCAGATGTCCTCTCACTTCTCTTAAATTCTTAATTTTATCTTGCAGAGCTTCAATCTGGAAAACATGTTTTCAAGCAATTACATGTTAAGATCAGGATTTTCTTTACAAAGTACTTTTCTTTTCACCTTGTTTTCTCTGTTCTGTAATAATAGCTATTCATCTGAGATGATACTTAACATAGAAACAAACCGGGCATAAAATATGTCTATATAGACTCTATATTCCAACCCATGTGTTATAGATAAACAGTAGCAGATTCCTCATTTATAACGGAATCTTTTTCTCACAGAGATTTCAAAAGGCCATGGAGTCAGTTCCCAGTCTCTTCTCACACTCTATATTGTTTTCAGTAGGACTACCATTAAATCACTGGAGAAAGACAAATAACTTTGTTTCGTATTTTTCACATAATTATAGATGATGTGTATCCATGGTATGTCCCACCAGGCACTGCAGGGCTGGCAGGCTGAGTGTGAGTCTGGAATATATCTGACAGTCACACAGCCACGGCTAACCTCTTTGTCAATGTATGCCTTATGGTCCTTCCACGCTCTGGCTGAGTGGTACAGTTCTCTCTCACAATGGATCGTGTCATTGGGAAGAATAAAACACCTGCAAAACAAACCAAAACCATGTCAAATAGGTTTATATTCTAACAGTAGAAAACACTCAAGATCGCAAAAAGAACTTTTAATCCTCAAAACCCTTAATGTTGACACAGGCAGTAACTGTTGAGCTGATCCAAGACCAGCATCAATGGGAATATGTTCTAGCCACCAGTGAGGACAAAATGTCACATGGGTGGATGGTGTCACAGCTCTGTGACTAAGATCATCCCTATGACCACTTTTCAAGGCAGTTCTGAATACTCACAACCCCATGAACAGGACGCCACCAGAAAACTCAAGTTCAAATAGATATAGAACAAAAGGGAGGACCTTTCACATCACAATGCAAATGGCTTATTTGAAGAAAGGCAGATTCAGAAGGGCAGTATTCATTCCACTCATTTTGTTAAAAAGAGAGTGCCCTAAGTACTCCACTGAGTTTTGAAGTAAAGATACAGCCCCAAGGATAGACAGCAGGTGGGATGTGGGGTTAAGCAATAATGTAAGAGAAATGCATTCTGGTCTAAACCCCTTAGTTTGTAACTGTACCAACTTCAGGCACTAGGAGGCCAGAACTTCAGAGATAAAAATCCTGGCAGAGTGCACAGTGCCCCATCTCGCCAAAGTGATACAATTAGGGAGAAAACAAAGATCTTGCTAATAAATTCAGAAAGAAAACATTTCCTAATCAAGAGAGTAAGTAGACTTTGGAAGGAGCCAAAGAACAAAGTGAGTTCATTAAACCTATGAGGGAATCATCTCCCTTCCCCATCTCCATGACTTCCAAGGCCCTCTCTGTGATCTGGAATGGTTAGATATTTGTATGTCTTACATCCATTCGTAACCTACATCATCTTTCTGGAAGTGTCTCTGGGACTCACTGTCTTCCCTTGGACTGTGTTTCATTTCTGAGGCTGTGACCACAACTGCTCCAAGTGACAGTGATCGTGCAACATGGAAGAACTTCCAGCCTCTGAAATTGTTTCCATCTGTTTTCTAGATGCCTGCAAAGGTAACTGCTTAGGCTCATGAACTCCATGCCTGCTAAGTCAAGATGTGATGGAATTACTCTGGCTGGATTCCTAGCTGATCAGCCTTAATGTGAATTACTCTGGCTGGATTCCTAGCTGATCAGTCTTAATGTGAAATCAAACCCAAAGCACGCTTGTCAAAGCCTATGATTGTGTGGACTCATTGTTTCTCTAACCCTCAGTTGCTACGTAGGCCAGCCCTCAGGCACCGTATTGCCAAGTGATACTGCTTTTTTGCCAAGTGCAAAATGGTGATAATATGGTGTGTTGTGGTAGTAATTCTGAACTCAACCCTAGTCAACAAATAAAGTCTTCTTACTTGTGTGTCACTCGGACAGTGGTAGGTGGGCCCACGGCGTTGCTGCTATCTGCCAGCATCCCGCCCCTGTTGCCACCACTGGAAGCCTGGAGATCTCTTGGCCCCTTGTGGCCTTCATCATGACGCTTAGCAATGTTTCTTGGTTGCAACACCTGTAATTCTTCTTCTTCCAGATTTATGTCATATATTTCGCCTTCAAATTCGACGGATAAAGAACGTGTCTGCCGAGTATGGACAAATCTGGGCTTGTACTCTAGAAGTAAGGGAAGATACATTACTATGGACGTCCTGATGTAGCTTACAAGGGAAGAAAGTGATCACCTGGTCCAGGAAGGATCCTGGAGAGGAGAAAGCAGTCCATGCTTCATTGCTGAGCGGCATCGTGGTGCCTGCAATTCACGGAGGCAGAGGTTGGATTCTTGTCCTGGCAGTGCCAGGCAATGGCGGTGTGATGGATGACATACTTCTCTGGGCCTCCAGCCCTTCATCTGTCAAGTAGGGGGTTGGTCCAGGTGATTTCTAGGATCCTTTTTACTCGTGGCAGGCTGTGAACTTCTACATTTGGTTTTCAATGTGAACTGCTCAGGCTATTTTTTTTGGATAAAACCATATTCCCAATTACGGTATTAATAATAATGGCTATCCTTTATTGAGCTTTTGCTATATATTATATACTTCCTATTTATCTCTAATCCAGAGTCTTGAAAGACAGGTATTATTATAAAAACCCTTACATACAAAAACATCAGATTATCAATGCAGGTTCATCCTTATTTTATGGATGAGAAAACTGAAGTTTTGAATGTCACATGCATTTTGCAAGCTTATGGAGCTAGGATTATAATCTCTCAGACTATGAAGTCTTAGCACTACATTGGGCTGCTTTTTCAAAAAGGCAAATGCTCTAGACAACTTCTATTTGCACAAATAGTAGAGGATTACTCTAAGAAGAATTAAATTTTGCTAATGCTTTCATCAGTCAACTCACTTTTATACCTGGCAGAGGAGGGTTAAGGCAGGGGGTGGGCGGGCAGGGATGGGGAGAGGGCAGCATGCTTTCTGGTGACTATGAACCTTTTCAAGAGCTCATGTGTACCAGATAAGAACTTCAATGTGCAAACACTGGATGCTCTTAGCTCTGTAGCAGCATATTCATCTGGCCTTATCTCATTAGCCTAACACAGAAAGAAGTGGGGCATACTGGCTGTGGAATCAGAATTGTCATGCTTCTGAGACAGCTCTCAGCAGAATCCTGCAGTTTCCAGATCAGGGAGCAACCTCCGTGACAGTAGGGGGGTCAATAAGAGTGCTTACGAGTTCCATCCTTGCAGAAAGGGTGAAAACCGACTCCTGTTGTCAAATACACAAGATTCCATACAGTTTGAAAGAGCTGCCCTAGACCTGTGTTTGGGCCTAATACTGAAAAATCAATGTGCTTTACGCTCAGTGCCTGGGAAACAAGGTCGAACTTTCTGGAAAAGAAGAGGGCACACTTTCTTCTAAGCTGAATGTTGCTAATCAGCTTCTGAAAAAGGAGCGTGCCAGGGGTCCTAGTTCCTTATTCATTTTTTTTTTTTTTTTTTTTGAGACAGAGTCTCACTCTGTCAATCAGGCTGGAGTACAGTGGTGCGATCTCGGCTCACTGCCACCTCTGCATCCCAGGTTCAAATGATTCTCCTACCTCAGCTTCCCGAGAAGGAGCTGGGATTACAGGCATGTGCTACCATGCCCAGCTAATTTTTTTGAGATGAGGTTTCACCAGGTTGGTCAGGCTGGTCTCGAACCCCTGAACTCAAATGATCTGCCTGCCTTGGCCTCCCAAAGTGCTGGGATTACGGGCATGAGTCACCGTGCCTGGCCTTATTGATTTTCAGAAATTTGATATCCTTGTGTGAGTTATTAGACCTGGAATTTTTCTCTCAGGGAAGAAAAAAAATCTCCCAAAGATTCTTAGTATTTTGGCTTATGGATTCCTTTAAAATTTGTTAAAAGTTGTTGACATGGAAACAAATGTCCATATACACATGGAAAACACTTAACAATTTTGGATGAAATATCAGGGCAAACGGCCCTAAAGCCCATATTGCGGAGTCTACAATAAAAATGCATGTTCTCAAGGCTTCCATTGTTCTAGTGTATGATTTGATTCCCAAATCTTTGACATAGAATTTAATTTACTTAAGTTGCTTCTTTCCAAACCATTATAGAAAGAAATCACCAAAAAATTGTCATTTTTCATGTTACTCCACTAGGTGGTACTAGATTCATTCTTTCGTGGAAGGTGTCAGTCTGTGGATTTTCACATTTATGTAATCATAGGTTTCTCATAGCTGCCTCATCGAGGTTTTAGTAAGAAGATGCTAGGAAGTGCTTTTCAAACTGAATTCAACTAGTTTGTCCCTGCCAGTCAACAAGATCCAACGATTTGACGGAATTAAAAAATACATATATTGTCGTAAAACAGAGATTAAAATATATGCCTTAAAAAAGTGGTTATGCTTTTCCTCTTAAAATTAAGTGCATACACACTGAAACCTTGTGTTTACTATTTTTTAAAAGCAACTTAAGGCAGACAAATCAGGACGTTGGCATTGCGGTAAAATAAAATGGACTTAAACTATATTCTTTACCTTTTGGAATAGCCATTTTATAAACTCTTTTATGTGTGCATATGTTTCACTTCTGGTGCTTTTACAAACTATATTTTCATTCTATGCTTAAGTGAAAATGTTTGCAAAGCAAAATGTCACATTAATCTTAGCTTTCTTATTTTAAATAGAGCAACGATGTGCTTTTAGCCTGAAAACGATGCATTGATAATATCTAAAATGTAGAAGGAGCAACCCTTTCGTCTCTCTCTTGTTTATTACCACAGGCCTACGCCACCATCGAGATGGTCACAAAAGCGTGGCTTACTTGGAGTCCCCTGGTTTCTCAAGAATTGCCGTTGACTCTTTCTTTGGCTTCCGCTGGCACGGTAACCAGACTCCCTACAACTGCACTCTTTGTCTCTGTCATGGAAGCCGCGAGCGTAGAGGTTCCGCGTGCTCTGCCGGACTGTGAGCAGGTCACTGGGTCCTTTACACTTGTGAATTCGAAGCTTGCCAGATGTATCCTCAATGCATTGCCACTTCTGCAAAAGCCAACGTGAAAGCAGTTTACCGATTCTGCTCCAGGTGTTATTAATTAAGAGCCACTCCCTTAGTTTTTTTTTTTTTTTCTTTTTTTTAGAAGCACTGGCAATATCTTTCAGGAGAGTGAATGAAGAAAGGCAAGCTTTTAAGTGACCCCGTAATAACTCGACTCTCAGTTATTTCTTTCACTGTAGGCAAATGCAGATGACAACGAAATCATTGGAAATCAAACTACCTCAATGACACTAGAGCCAAAAACTGATATATGAATCCTCAGCACGCAGACTAAACAGTCTTGAATGAAACATGTAAAAGCTGTTAGTTCACCAAGACACACAGAGCAGCTGTCAGGACTGCTTTCACCAGACCCCTCTTGCTCTGGAAAAACAAACTTGGCCGCTTTGTTCTCCGCTCCTGAATTTCTAATGTGAGCCAGGGAAGAGTGGCACATGAGGAAGACAGAGTTGAGTTTAATTGGAGCCCATCATGGGGCGAGTCGACTCTCACAGACACCAGACATTAGCAAACTTGTCAGGCTTTCTTTTGTGCCTTTTCTTATCCTTCTAAGAACATTGTGATATGGACAGCAGACAGGGAAACACTGGGTAGAAGAAGGTAGTTTCCTGGCAAAGGCCCCACCCTCAAGCCTGGGGACCTACGGCCCTAAATGGGGACAGGCATTCCTGCTTTTGTACCCCAAAAGTTGTTTATGGCCTGCCATGTGCCCATATAAACCCTGAAACCCAGGCTCCAGAAGCAGACAAGGAGATGAGGAGACAAGCAGATGAATGGTGGAACAAGGTGGCAGAGAAAGACAAAAGAGGAGGAATGTCTGAACACTGAGAGGAGCTTGGCTGGGGGTGGTCGGAGAGGAGTGTGGCTGTCCAGTGGCCAAACTGGGGAAGATCATCTTCCCACTCCATCCCCGCTTCTGGCTCCCCATCCGTCCTACTGAGAGCCACCTCCACCACTCAGTAAAATCCTGCATTCGTCCTTCAAGCCCGTGCGTGACCTGATTCTTCCAGGAGCTAGGCAAGAGCTTGGAATACAGAAAGCTGTCATATTGGTGGCCCTCTGCCCTTGTCAAAAGGCAGAGGGTCCATTGAGCTGGTTAACAATCTGTCTGCAGATGGCAAGGCTAAAAGAGCATTGTAACACTGGGGCCATAGGCGCCTGCCCCTAGATACTACTGCAGGGCTGGAGCCCAAAGGACGTGCCCTGGTTCCTGTACCTGCCTATCTGTGTGCTCCCCCTCTCATCAGGGGTTCGAACAGTGGTGGTGACCGAGCAGGTGTGCCACACCCCTGTTGCACATCCGGTGAAGGGGATCAGGGAACTCTCCAGTTTCAACTGCACACTCAGCAGAGAGTGGGCATGCTCCTATGTGAGACAGAGTTCACTTTCCAACAGACACATACGGCGAGCTTGCACTGACTTTTCTAGACTGAGCTTTCTAACATGCCTGCCACAGATGCTGCAGGCTTGCGTCCGAGTAAATATGACACTGCCTCCGGACTAAGTGTCCTTGCACTTACTGAATCTCATCCTGGCTGAAATAATAGCTTTTCACCCTGGGGGTCATTTCCTGGGATCCTCCACATCTTACTTAAAGACTGAGTAACTTCTTTTACATTTTATTTTCCCCCTTCTCCCTACAAAATTAATTTGGGAGGAGGGAAGAATATTTAATTTTAATTGGCCACAGTTGTCACAGAGTTAAAATATAGTGTTATCAAACTTTTGTCTTTTTTCCTTTCCACATCGGTCTATCAGTTGTGTACTATTATCTACTGAAACTTCTCTTTATCCTTCATTGTTTTTGTTCATATCTAAAGAGTGAGAAGCTCTTCTTTAAATGGGTGCATTTCTAACCTATGGACAGCACAATACTATCTGCACTGTAAAAGTACGTTTTTTTGTGCCACATATATTTTCAAATATATTCAAATAAATAATTATTAAATAAAAGATGTTCTTTCATGCATCATTTAAAAGATCTCGTATCCCCCTCTTGTACCAGTACCATATCTGGGGTGACATCTTTGTTGCAAAGTGTCCTACTGCAAGGCAAAGTTTGGTCAAAGGTCCCAGACGGCCTTGCAGATAACTGACACTCATGTACAAAGTGACATGCAGTTATTCACAATGAACCAAGATGCAGAGCCATGATTTGTTTTCTCCTAAGGGAGTTGTATGTCTTCAATATATGTTGAATTATCAGAGCTGCGTTTTGGCTTCTACTATAAAATCCCCAAATCCTGGAGATACAGGGCTTCTTCTATGATTTTGCTTTAGCCCTTTATACTCTTGGTACTACTGAATTTGGTTGTTTCAAGCCATATCAGGGTACAACCTTCTTTTGTGGATTGGTTAGAATGTCTTGAATGTTTAACATCTTCATCCACAGAAGCAGGAGCTCAAGGGACAGACAGGCAACTAATGAGTCATCCCTCAGGATCCACTGAGAATTGGGTCCAGGATGCCCTGCAGATACCCAAATCCATGAATGCTCAAGTCTATGATATAAAATATAGTATTTCTATATAACCTACATACACACTCTTGTATACTTTATCTCTACGTTAACTATAATACCTAATATAATAAAATGCTATATAAATAGTAGTTATTCTGTATTGTTTAGGGAATAATGACAGGAAAAAAAGTTTATGCAGGTTCAGTATAGATGAAATCATCTTTTCTTTTTTGATTCTTTCAATCTGCAGTTGGTTGAACCCACGGATGTAGAACCCATGGATACAGAGGGCGGATTTTACTTACAAAGCCGCAAAACGGCAACACAAACAAGAACAGCCTAAGGACTAAGTTAGAGATGATTTAACTTAAAAATTGTGAAGTCAACTTAATTAAACACAGGAAGTTAGATCGGATGAGTGGTACTCAAATTTGGCTGGACATTGGGACTTTCAGAAGCTCCCCAGATGATTCTAATGTGCAGTTGGAGTTCAGGCCACTGCTTTACATTAGCAACTGCTTACTGGACAGTTTTGCAGCTGGATTCCATGGGGAAGGCAGGAGGGATATATTTAAGTCTAAGTAGCTCAGATGCATGGGTCTTTGAGAGGGATGCATGTAATTGGTGGGAGTGGCGTGTGCAAAGGAAGCTGTGTCTAGAAATGGACTGATGTAAGCAGATCAGAAAATGACTCCAGTTGGATGAATGAATACTATCGGTGCACCTATGCTTTCAGGACTATGTGCTTTATTTAAGTGAAACCAGTTATCCTTGGGCTCTCTCCACAGTTAGTTGGTAAGTGACAGAATTTTGACTTAGCTGAAAACTGCGTGCGGCCTGTTCCATGATTCTGCCATTTAATGCGGACATCAGTGGTTTCCACGCCTGGGTTTTTGGCACTCACAGACCCAATTATAGCATTCATGGCTATCCAATTAGCTTGAGGATGTGCCATGAAATGATCAAAAAAGTTCTCAGAGCTGGGCACGGTGGCTCAAACCTATAATCCCAGTACATCAGGAGGCCATGGCAGGTGGACTGCTTGAGTCCAGGAGTTTGAGAACAGCCTGGGCAACATGGTGAAACCCTGTCTCTACAAAAAAAATATATATATGTATATAGCTAAGCATGCTGGCACATGCCTGTGGTCCCAGCTACAAGGAGGGAGGCTGAGGTGCGAGGATCACTTGAGCCCAGGAGGTTGGGGCTGCAGTGAGTTGAGACCATGCCATCATGCCACTGCACTGTAGCCTGGGCTCAGAAACTGACAGACAACTCCATTGACATATAACTATATGCCATATAGAATTATTGCTGGGGAAAGTGTTGCCAAAATAAATAACTTTTTGTAACTTCACAAAGTTTGGGAATTAGTAGCATTTGAGTGTCTGTCTGTATGTGTATCTGTCTTAAATTCAAATGGTTTAAGGCTTATCCATCTACCTGGATGATCTCTGCCTCTAGCATTTAAAAATGAAGAGTTGACTGCTTAATGCCTAGAGAAGCAAAGTAATTGGCTAGTGAATTCACAATCCACAGCCAAGTGGAAGCATAAGAGGTGCTCTATCTTCTATCAGACAGGAAAATATGGCCAATTTTATTCTTGAGGCTGGGTGTGGTGGCTCAGGCCTGTAATCCCAGCACTTTGGGAGGCCAAGGTGGGTGGATCGTCTGAGGTCAGGAGTTCAAGTCCAGCCTGGCCAATGTGTCAAAACCCTCTCTCTACTAAAAATACAAAAAAAAAAAAAAAAAAAAAAAAAGGCCAGGCACAGTGGCTCAAGCCTGGAATTCCAGAACTTTGGGAGGCCGAGGCAGGTGAATTGCCTGAGGACAGGAGTTCAAGACCAGCCTGGACAACATGGTGAAACCCCGTCTCTACTAAAAATACAAAAATTAGCTGGGCATGGTGGTGCGCGCCTGTAATCCCAGCTACTTGGGAGGCTGAGGCAGAAGAATTGCTTGAACCTGGGAGGTGGAGGTTGCCGTGAACCGAGATCATGCCACTGCACTCCAGGCTGGGTGACAGAGCAAGACTCCGTCTCAAAAAACAAACAAAAAACAAAACAAGTATTAGCCAGGTGGTGGCACATGCGTGTAGTCCCAGCTATTTGGGAGGCTGAGGCAGGAGAATGGCTTGAACCTGAGAGGCAGCGGTTGCAGTGAACCAAGATTGAGCCACTGCACTCCAGCTTGGGTGACAGAACAAGACTCCATCTCAAAAAACATATATATATATATATATATAAAATATATTATATAAATATAAATATATGTATATTCATTCTTGAAAAATAATAGCCTAAAGTCTTTTTGTGGATCCAATTTATATCAACTTTAGTACAAATACTAATTTTTAAAGCACATGACTATAGTGAAAACCTGCGGTTTTTATAATCACAATGCATTCAAAGAATTCTGCCTATTTTGTTTGTTTTTGCCCTGGAGGAGCTGAGGATACAAGTAGATTCCTGTAGAACACAAAGGTGTAGGCAGAAGTTTTAGTGACTTAGGCTATTTGGAATCCAAGTTGAATTTCCCATTAGCCAGATTCCTTGTTGATTTCCTATGGGATAGAGAAGAAGGGAAACGGTGTTTCCTTCCTGAAGAGTTGAATTTAACCACACTGGATGTCTGGCACTGTCCTTGGCTATGATGGTGTAGCATACAAAATTAAATATACATACATATATGCATATATATCTACACACATGCATACAAACATATATTATCCATACATACTACAATATACATATATCTACACACATACTTGGATAAAGCAAGAGCCACGAACAAAAATGTCAATTATATGTTCTACCATGGACCCTTTGAAAAAGTCATAGACCCTGTTAGATAAAGTAATTAACTAGGGGCTTTGAAAATCTTCCTACTGGCAAGCATACTAGGAATTTTAATGAAATGTAATTACCACACATTGCTACAGCCATTTTAGAACTGGATATCATGACAATTTTTACGACTGCACAATAAAACCTTGAAATAGCTGCAACTAAAGTGGTAATCTTAGAAAGTTTATAGAGGGAGGCAGAAAAAGAGAATTTTTGAAAGAATTGCTCTGAAACTCACGCGGCAAGCCATTTAAATAGTCAAAATAATGAGAAGAGATGGTTTTTGCATTACAGGAGTTTCAGGAATCAGATGAAAGCCTGAGCTCCGGTGAGGCACCTGCTAATGGGATGTGTGGAGTCAGCCACAGACATAAGCTTTGTTCAACAAATGCCCTTGCAGAAACACAGCTGTCACACTGTCTTGCTTTTATCTACGCTCTTGAAGTTTATCAGTAAATCAGTGAATTGCCAAATCTGATTGTCTCCATCTTCACTGATGGTTCATTCCTTCTGCAAATTCTTTTCTTCAACTACATTTCAGTTCTCTTTCTGTTTATCAGTCTGTGCCAATAATTTAGCACGCAGTCATTCCACAAATATTTCTGCACACCAATTATGGGCGAGGTGCTAGATAAAACTACTTAAATAATTTTTTAAGTTGTTATAATTTTCTTTTAGCCTTCCTAACTATGCTGGAAGTTGGAATTAAGGGCAAGGGCCATGTCTCATATTCCTGAGTCATTCCCAGAAGTTAGCTCAGCACAGAATCACTCGGTTAGGTAATTATGTGTTAGTGTTTTTGATTGATTATATCTGCCTGTATATAAATAACACCAGACAAAGAAGAGAAGGCTGGTAATTTTGGTATGAGGATACAAATAGTGTGCAGCTAGTTTGGTGGAATCAAATCTAATGAGAAATATGTCAAATGCATTTCAAACAATTTCATTCATCATCATCTTGACTACCGTGATTATGATCATTTATTTAACTCTTGCTTGATAGCAGGTACTGCTCTAGAGCACGCTTTATGAATTTTTCATTTAATCCTCACTACAACGCAGAGTGCTGTCACAAGTCTTTTACTGAAATAGGATTTCGTAGTAGTGAATATTACCTATATTCTGTCTTAGACTTGGAAAGGTGTTTTGTATTCATCGGTGTGGCTTAAAGGAAAAAGTCTGGATTTGCAAGCTCAAAAAGCCTGGATTTTAACACCAGCTCTATCACATGGCTATGTGGCTCTGAGCAAGTAAGATATGCCACATTACCCTTTGCAGAGTCAGGAGCATCAGTGATAACACACGGGAAGGACTCAGTACATGGCAGGCGCTCAACAAAAGCAGCTGCTATTATTATTATTATTACACGCATACACACACACGGTTTATTACTTAAAGAATGTGATCTAATGTATACTTGATAAGAGGTAGCCATTTTTAATGGAGATGAGTATTGGGATGGAATTCAAAAACCTTAATTTTATTTTATTTTTTGCTGTTAACTCTATGGTTTTGAGCAAAATGGAGAATCTCTTTGTTCTTCTGGATTCCACATCTGATTAAATAATACTTACTTCTCCTGGCTTCATGGATAGACATGAGAATAGATTGTTTGAGTGTTTTGAAGTTCTTAGTTAAAGATGTACTATATGAACCTACAGCAGTACTGTAATTGGCCTTTAAAATGTTTATCCAATCCTGGGCAAGCTAATGTTTTCTGGTGGTAAAGTGTACAAAATAATTATTATTTGGTGAGGGAGACAGAAGCTTTGAGTCACTCAGATCTTGGTTTGAACTCAGGTTTGTCATTCTTCTAGTTGTGTGACTTTGGTTAAGTTATTTTCCCATCTGAGCTTCAGTCTCTTCATATCTAAAATGGGCATAATATGTATCTCATAGAAGAGTTTTCCATGTAAAATACTTAGTGCAATATTAGATGACCTCCGATTGCTTTTCCTTCCCGAAGTATCCGCTAAATAATCATTATAATTTCTGCATTTTGAATTGCAAATACTTCTCAGATTGGTTAAGGATGTTGTTCTCTGTTCTTACTTATGCCTACTTGTGTCCATTTTCATAAGTAAGAAACAAACAAACAAACAAACAAACAAAAAACACCCAAAATTGGCTTCACCAAAACAATACAAAGCAAAAAAACCCCAAATCTGTAGGCATCACACTACCTGACTTCTAATTATACTACAAGCCTATAATTACCAAAGCAGCATGGTACTGGCATAAAAACAGGCACATAGAATGGAACAGAATAGAGAACCCAGAAATAAAGCCAAATACTTACCACCAACTGATCTTTGACAAAGCAAACAAAAACATAAATTGAGGTAAGGGACACCCTATTCAATAAGTGGTGCTGGGAAAACTGGCAAGCCACATGTAGAAGAATGAAACTGGATTCCCATCTCTCACCTTATACAAAAATCAACTAAAGATGGATCAAAGACTTAAATCTAAGACCCAAAACTATAAAAATTTGAGAAGATAACATTGGAAAAACTCTTTTAGACATTGACTTAGGCAAAGAACTCATGACTAAGACCCCAAAAGCAAATATAAAGAATCCCAAAACAAATGAATGAGACCTGATTAAACTAAAAAAGCTTCTGTGCAGCAAAAGAAATAATCAGCAGAGTAAACAGACAACCCACAGGGTGGGAGAAAATATTTGCAAACTATGCATCCAACAAAGGACTAACATCCAGAATCTACAAAGGAACTCAAGCAAATCAGCAAGAAAAAAAAATTCCATCAAAAAGTAGGGTAAAGAAATGAACAGCAATTCTCAAAAGAAGATACACAAACAGCTAACAAGCATGAAAAAATACTCAACATCATTACTCATCAAGGAATGCAAATTAAAACCACAATGAGATACCACCTTACTCCTGCAAGAGTGGCTATAATTAAAAAGTCAAAACAAAACAAAACAATAGATGTTGGTGTGAATGTGGCAAAAAGGAGCACTTTTGCACTGCTGGTGAGAATGTAAATCAGTGCAACCTTTACAGAAAACAGTATGGAGATTCCTTAAAGAACTAAGAATGGAACTGCCATTTGATCCAGCAACCCTACTACTGGGTATCTACTCAAAGGAAAAGAAGTCATTATATGAAAAGGACATATGCATAGGCATGTTTATAGCAGCACAAGTAGCAATTACAAAAATATGGAACCCAGCCTAAATGCCCATCAACCAACAAGTGGATAAAGAAAATGTGGTATATATACACCACGGAATACTACTCAGGAATAAAAAGGACCAAAATAACGTATTTTGCAGCAACTTGGATGCAGCTGGAGACCATTATTCTAAGTGAAGTAACTCAGGAATGGAAAACCAAATATTGTATGTTCTCACTTACAAATGGGAGCTAAGCTATGAGGACGCAAAGCCATAAGAATGATACAATAAACTTTGAGGACTTGGAGGGGAAGGTTGGGAAGCAGGTGAGGGATAAAAGACAACATACTGGGTACAGTATACACTGCTTGGGTGATGGATGCACTAAAATCTCAGAAATCTAACTAAAGAATTTATCCATGTAACCCAAAACCACTTGTATCCCAAAAATTATTGAAATAAAAACAAAAATTTTAAAAATTGGCTACAACTTTTTCAAAGGTGCACTGCAGTGAAAGCTTAATTTTATGCATAAACACACACTAGTTCTTGGTTATCATATGTCTTACGACATGGATTTGCTGATAATGCAGGTCAAATCATGTTCACTGAAATGTCACAACTGTACAGTAATTTTGTGATAATCTGATTATTCTTCATGCCAAAATGAACATCATAAAAAACAGTTACCTGCATGTGGACATGTGTTTAAAATATTTATCTTAACACCGGGGAATATACAAAGACCATATTCACATCTTTGTCCAAACTGCTACTTAGCTGAAGTCATTGTCGAATTTTCTCTCACAAATGTTAAATAGTGTTACTTGTGCCAGGAGGATTTATCTCCTGGCTTGTTTTCTTTGAGATGGTATGAGATGGGAAAGAGAGGGGGAGGGAAAACAGAAAGGGAGAAGAAGCAGAAGAGAGAGAAATGTTACCTACTATAGATTTTAATCTGGATAATCACTTGTAAAAGTCAACACTGGAATGTTGGAAGATGTATGATCATTGTAATTCCTAGAAAATGAAATTGGTAAACTGATCTTGGCCAATGATTGACAACCAGCATTTGTTGAGTGCTTTCTATGTCCTAGACATTGTCCCAGATGCTTAATACATTTAACTCATATAATATTTACAACAACCTATGAGGCAAGAACTATTACGATGCCCATTTTATAGATGAAGAAACTGAGGCAGAGTTAGGTTAAGAAACTTGCACATAGTCAAATACCAAGGAAGCAGTATATCCAGGATGTAATCCCAAAGCACCTTGATCAGGATACTGATGAAAAAGAGAATGAAAAAGAGAAAACTCAAACAGAGAGACCATTCTCTGTATGAGTCTTCAGGTAAGCCTTAGGCGAGAAGAGAAAAGTAACAACATCCATACAAGTAAGAAAGTGAGATTCGCAGGTAATGTTTAAGAAACACAGAGGAGGACCTGACTACGGTGGGCTGTTAGGAAATGTTGGAAAAGAAGACACAATACAAATTAAGCAGAATGGGGCTGTATTATATAGTTTATGAGTAAAATGCCTATTCTCATGTTTGTCTTTTTTTTTTTTTTGACTTGTTTAGAACAAATGCACAGAAGCAAAATATCTCAGAAAATATCACAGAAGCACAACTGTTCAGACATGAGCTTCAGCATGGGTTGAAGAGGTAAGGAAGCAAGGTTTAAAGGCTGAGTGGTCCACAATGGATCCAAGCACAGAGGAGAATTCAGTAAGAGGATGGCACTGGGAGCTCAATCCTTCTGGATGGGCCCCCTGGAATCAGGTAAGCCAGGGGAAGATTTCTATGAGCCATGCTGCCATTTTGACCAGGGTTCAGTGAGTTTTGGGAAACAGCCTGTCTGCTTCTGGAAAACTAACAATTCTAGGAGGATCTCAATGGTAAATGTCTTATTATGCATGCTCTGCAGCTGGTCACAAAGGGTCAGAGGGATATATGGCCAGAGAGATAAGTTTTGGATAGGAACAAAGATCCTGGAGCTAAACCAGTTTCCACTCAACAAACTACATTCTATTTCCATTATAATAGCATCAGCTTGCTTGATGCAGGGGTCCTCACAGATTTTTAAACAAATGTTTGATTTTATATTGATCTAATAGTAGAAAGGCAAACTAAATTGTAAAGATGCTGGAATTCAACAACTCATCAAAAGGATGTGCTATTTGCCCTATCAAAACAAAGCAGGCTGCTTTTTTCCTCTTAAATGCCAGATAATATGTAAAGTGTATTTCAAAATCTAATGCCCAGGGAATTTCTCTTTTATGTAGCTCCTATTTAAGACGTCAATACCTATGCCTAGAAGAAGAAGAAGAAAAAACAGCCCAATAATGCTCACTTGACATTTGTGGATCTCAAGCTTGTCTGCACATAGGAATCATCAGGGGAGCTTGGAAAAAACAGTGACACTTGGATCTCGTACCCAGAGGTTCTGATTTAACTTGTCTGGGCTGGGACTTAAACATAAGCATTTCTAAAGCTGCCCATATGATTCTAATGTGCAGTCTAGGTTGAGAACCAACGTGAGTGGCAACTGCCATTCATAGTTTCAAAGAGAAAATCTGTCTTGCAATTTTGCAGTGGCAGCATGTTACAGGGAAGAAAGTACTCAACGCGAAGTGAAGAGATGCAGGTTTTGGCTTTGGGTTTGTAGCTTAACTTTTCCGGACCTAAATTTCCTTATCAGAAAAATGATACCATTCAACTTGGAAAATTTCTAAGATTCCTTCAAACTTTGATATTTTCTGGTTCTAGGCCTGTGATTCTTAACCTCATTAAAAAATAGATTCCTTGGCCTCACTTCCAGACATTTTCAACCTGGTTGGTCTGGGGTGTGTGGCAGCATTCAAGTGCCACCCAGGTGAGTTTATTTTTTATTTTTCTGTTATTTTATTTTTTGTTTTTCTAAGAAAGGGTCTCACTCAGTCGCCCAGGCTGGGGTGCAGTGGCATGATCATGGCTCACTGCAGCCTCGACTTCCCAGGCTCAAGCAATTCTCCCACGTCAGCCTCCTGAGTAGCTGGTACTGCAGGCACACACCACCATGCCTGGCTATTTTGTTTGTGTGTGGAGACAGTGTCTCCGTAGGTTGCCTAGCCTGGTCTAGAACTTCTGGGCTCAGGGGGTTTAGAACGCCTGCCTCCCAAAGTGCTGGGATTATGAGAGTAAGCCATGAGCTGCAGTGCCCAGCCCCAGGTGAGTTTAATGTGCCACCAGCATTGAGCATCACTGCTCTTTGTTCTCTGTGGAACAAACATGCTTTAAGACAGAGGTTGAGATTTGCCTATGAGTGTGCACATGTGTATGAGTGTGATTGTGTAGGGGGATGGGGAGTGTCTGTACATAAACATGCCTGGGGGTGTAATGCCCAGCTGAGAGAGTGGAGGGAATTCACACTCTGTCTCATATTAATTCGGGAACGTGGGAGTAATGGAAACACATATGTCCATGTTGTCTTAATTAGTCCCCGCTGGTTGTTGTGTTCACATAGTCAAGAAGTGATGCCAAGTCTCTGGGATTCCAGACCATTTTTATTCTTTTTAATTAATTAATTAATTTATTTATTTTGAGATGCAGTTTCACCCTTTTTGCTCAGGCTGGAGTGCAATGACACAATCTCGACTCACTGCAACCTCTGCCTCCCGGGTTCAAGTGATTCTCCTGCCTCAGCCTCCCAGGTAGCTGGAATTACAGGCGCCCCACCACCCACACCTGGTTAATTTTGTATTTTTAGTAGAGATGGGGTTTCACTATGTTGGCCAGGCTGGTCTTGAACTCCTGACTTCAGGTGATCTGCCCGCCTCGGGCTCCCAAAGTGTTGGGATTATAGACATAAGCCACCACGCCCGGCCTCAGCCCATTTTAATTCTTATTGGCTTCATAGGAATGAAAACAGCAGGTAAGATGGCTTGGAATAATAACACCACCCAATACTCGCACACTAGAGAAAATTAATCTCAGTCTCACTTAGTATAATATCACTTAATCCTCACAAGGGTGAGGTTAATTTTCTCCATTTTAGAGATAGAAAACCTGAGACTCAGGAGAAAGTAAGTGAACTGTTTGAGAAGGCACAACTAGAAAGTGGTGGCGGCCAATATTCTAACCCCAACCTTTGGATCTCTTTCCTCTGTTGACTTACCTCATGCACCCGCATTGACGCCACCAAACAACCTTTAGGTGACCTGGCACAAGGATGTGGGAGGAAGGGGGCATTCACTATCTCTGGGATTAAGAGTGAAGAGAATGGGGCTAGTCATGCTGATTTTCCCTTTGTACCCCATGGAGTGTCAAAACCTAAGACTGTGTTGCCTTGGAATGAAGGCCATTCAACTTGTTAATAGGAACAGAAGCAGGGTGCATGCCAGGAGGGACGTCAAGAGACAGCAGATTCCAAGCAGGTCAGTTCTAGCCTCTGCTGCCACCTCGAACCTGAACAATTCAGCATCATTATTCTGAATTTTCTTCTTCCATTTTTTAAAGCCAGTGATACTGTCACCAAAAATAGATAATCTTCAAAGTAGCCAGAAAGAAAGAGCAAAAGGCCGAGATATAAAAAGTCGATAGAACACAACAGAGCTGGCTGGGCATGGAGGCTCACTCCTGTAATCCCAGCACTTTGAGAGGTCAAGGTGGGAGGATCGCTTGAGTCCAGGAGTTCCAGACCAGCCTGGGCAACATGGCAAAACTCCATCTCTAAAAAAGCACAAAAATTAGTTGAATATGGTAGTGTTTGCCTGCAGTCCTAGCTACTCAGGAGGCTGAGGTAGGAGAATCACCCGAGCCCAGGAGGGTGAGGCTGCAGTGAGCCATGATCATGCCACTGCACTCTAGCCTGGGTGACAGTAAAACGCTGTCTCAAACAAAACAAAACAACAGCATACAACATAGCTATCAGGTTTGACCCATAGATTGAATAACTGCTTTAAAGATTCAGGCTCAAAATTTTCTTGAAGTTCTTAGATTCCTAAGTGATGGTTTAAGGACCACCAGTAATCACAATCGTGGGTTAGAATAGTGCTTCTCAAACTTTCAGGGAACATCAGAGTCACCTGGAGGACTTGTTAACACACAGATTGCTGGGCTTCACCCCTAGAGGTTCTGATTCAGAAGGTCTGCAATAGCCAGAGAATTTGCACTTCTGACAAACTCTCAGGGATGCTGATCCTACTGGTTCGGGATTAGAGTAACAGTTCACTAGTGCTGTGATACACTGAAGCTAGAGAAAATCAGAAATACTCTCCAGGTCTTCACTTCTAAAGCTCACTCAGGCCCAATGTAAAGAAATTCTAAGAAATAAATCACCATTGGGGCATAGCCTAATTCTTTGTTCCACAAATTCAGGCCTTTCTAAAAGAGACCATTGCTGACGTTCTCATATATCCACATAATGGATCTAAATTCAGACTGATTCACAGAGAAATGAAACAGTGGAGGAAAATTCCAGATATGAAAGCATTTTATGGGGCCAAAACAAGTTCAGAAAAATATGAAAAAGCAAACTTAAGTTTTTAATATAGTTAGCATTCAGCTCATGAGTGAAAATCTTGTGCCAAAGTACCATAATCTAGTTTATGCTACATTTGCCCTTTAGGACATATATTAAAATTTTAGGGCAAGCCATATGGAGAGGTTTGTAAAATTATACACTGAAAGGTAGACAGTGTACCTTATTCCCAAAAGACTATAATGTTCACCTCTTAGAGCTAAAAGAGTAACAAGATCACCAATTTGCATGAAATGTATTTAACACTGAACATTTGCAACTCCTGAATAAAAGTAAATTAGTCTATTGAGGCTGGCTCATAAAAATCATCTTAGAGCTACAAAGTAATTCTGAGGTTTTACTCACAATAATGTTTGGAGCTTTCATAAGAAAGATTTGAAGACTTCAAATTAAAATATAATGAATAGGTCTAAGCTTTTCTCCACTAAACACTTGAAAATTAAGACGTACTAGAATGCAGTGAAGGCTTAGTTTTAGCCCTTCCTTCAACGGCTCTCCCTCCCTTTCCTCTTCTATTTCAAAGGGATCCTGTGTACAAGAAAGCCCGAGGAAATGCAGGGTATAAGGATCAAGTTGTTTATTATGAATGTCTATTCAACAAGCTAGATACCATAAAATAAGCATATAATGAGTGAGGCCACTTCATAACTTCGTTACCTACTCATTCCATGAGCCTGACATCTTGAACTGGTGTTGGTGAATTGTGTGGATATCTAGAGGTCAGTTAAGTTAAAAAAAGACTCACAGAAGATTTGAACTTCTCTTCACCTGGTTATTGTAACCTACCTTGGAAGGCAGCAAGTGGACTGAGTTTTTGAATCAGACAAATCCTGTTTGAATTCCAGTCGCCCATGTGTAAAATGGGGATGCCAATGCCCACCTCACTCTACAGATGTGAAGATTAAATTGAGTAAATGCTACAAAATCCTGCGTACCATGCCTGAGATAAGACAAATGCTCACTACGTGTTAGTATTTTTCGCTTTCCTCTGATTTTGCTCTAAGCTGCAATGATTTGGGCCAAAGTTCAGTTCCTCTCATCATGACACAGCATTTTCTTTTAGCTAGCATACATTTCAATCAAGAGCATTTAGAATCATTGGTTTTAAACTGGTTTAAATTCATATGTACTCACTTTCTTTAAAAGCAATGTTAATTCATCACACCGTATTTCTTTTATTCTTACTGATAATAACTGATATTCTGGGTAGCCCTGGGGTCTATAGTAATATTTCTACTAATGAAGATTTATTCTAATGAAATATTTGATGCGAGAATCTTTGTAGCAGAAGTAGGAACAATAAACAAACAGAATATAGTTTCTCTTCTCATTCCTCAAGCTTGGTCACAGGCTCTGTCCTCCACTGGGGGTAAGAGGATATCTGAGTTTAGCCTAGGGTGAAGGCCCCATCGTGTCTCTTGCAGTGGTTCACTGCCCAGAGGCTCAGCACGTACCTGTGCTTTGACTAAGTAGCCTCTTGGCAACTCCTCAGTGACTAGTTAACAGGGACTATAACAGGAATCATTTCCTCAGAGGAAACCAGTGTCTTTTGGCATAGAACTTTATCTGAGATAATCATCTTTTTTAACTGGAGGGAGCCCAAGTAGTAATGGGGAAGCCCAGCCTGAACCAGTTACGTAATCCTGTCTGTGGAGAGGTGTCTCAGTGAGCTTGCCCTCAAGACCACTAGGAAAAGCTTATTTATACACAAATGTACATTCTTTCATATTTGGACAACTTTCTAAACTAGGGATGGAGAAGCCCATGAGTGGTGGTAAAAAAAGCCTGTGTCACTCACCTGCCCTGGTTGTTCACAGGCTGTCTGGTACCTGGCCTGCTGGCACAGTTCTTTGACCCGCTCGTACTTGGGCAAGTGATTTGACTGTTGGATATTCTTGCTGGATTCTTCCTTCTTACGTAGAAATTTGCTTCGACAAAAAGGGAAAAGCTTCGTACATGAGAAGTGATCTGAATTACGGTCCCTGAGTCCTGCCCTTTTTTTTTCTCTGTCACATGACTCCACATTCTTTAAACAGCAAGAAACAGATGTTAATCTGTGTCTACAGGAGTTCAACATTTGATGGGTCCTTTATGAAAATGACAAGCTGGGTAGGATGAAGATGACAGGTCAGGAAAAGATTCATTCTTCCCAAAAGCATTAATTTCAAAGTTTGGGCATACATGTTTCATTTTACATGCTCAAAGTTCCTTTTGTTAAAAAAATTATATAAATGTTGTCTCTCTCCTTATTTATGTACAGAGAAAAACAAGGCAATGGGCATTAATGAATCAAAAGGGAGAAACCCAGAAGTGACGATGGAAATAATTACAATGGCATATATTTATCTATTTAAAGCTAGGAAAGGCACATAAGGAAAAGAAGTAGGAAGTAGAAAGAAAGGTGCTGGGTAAGGCTTGGAGGCAGCTTAGAGAAGAATGTGGGGAGGATGGTAGAGAAACTCAATCTACTGGACTGATTAGAAACCAGCACTGAGAAATGCAACAGTAAATCTACACCCATGATAAAGGCGTTGGTCCAATCTTATGAGAATTTATTCTTTTTGGGGGATGTGGACTCATCATTCTCTTGCTGTTTTGGTATTTTAAAAGTTGATATATCATAATTATACATATTTTGGGGGTATGTGTGATATACAATGGGTAATGATCAAATCAAGATAATTGAGATATTCATCATCTCATTTATCTTTTCCTTGTGTTGGGAATATTACAATTCTTTACTTGTAGTTATTTCAAAATATACCGTAAATTATTGTTAATGATAATGTCCCAACTATACTATCAAATACTATAACTTCTATCTAACTGTATTTTTGTACCAATTAACCAACTTGAGGGTTATTCTTTACAATTCTGATCCAGCAATAATTACTCTATTGGCCACCACAGAATAAGCAGCAAATCATTTAATCTTGTGACTAGGCTTACAAAATCTGCATGCTTAGTAAACAAAAATAAGGAGAAAAAAAAAAAATACCCAGCAGGGAGAGCTGCCCACTAGGACTGGTTCCCAGAAGCACCCCAGGAACCAATAATTACCCTCTTTCCACTAGGAATGTATCACGCCAAATTTTGGCCTTCTTGTTTGTTCGAAACCTGAAAGCAAAATGATAATATTTACTGTTGGCATCTGGACGTTTTTCCAAATGGATCTGTGCTAACAGCTTATTTAAAGAAACACCTCTCACTTCCCACAGACCACGACTGCATCTCCATCAATATGCTATTCACAAGCAGCTGAGGAATGCTCAACTTGGGGTGATCCTTGTGGGCAAGGTATATTCTGCCTCCATGTCTTCAGCTGCTGGATGGCTCTGGGCACCAGCTGGAGCTCAGTGTGTTTGGGGCTGGCTGAGAGGAGGAACAGTGACGCACCTGTTACCTGGCTTTTCTGGGTCCAGAAGTTTGAGGACAGACTTGCCGTCCACATCAGGAGGTGTGTCGAGCCCAGCGATATCCAGGATCGTGGGGGCCAAGTCAATGTTGAGAACGATCTGTGGGACTCTGTAAAGGGGCACACGGTGATGGCTGAGATCCAATGCCAGGGGAAGGTGGTACTTAGGGCTGCTTTTTCTACAATAGTGACTCATTGGCCTTCAACTCTTCTCACCCTCTCATCTGGTCTCCTAGGCATGGGTGGTTCCATGGCAAGGGTGGGTGTGTGATCACACCAATGGCACTGAACAAGATTAACTGACTCTTGCCAGGTTCAGGCTGGAGAGATGCCTGCACCCCTGTGCTCTGACCACATCACCAGGCAAGATGCAGCCTGATACATGGTTTTTGCAGCAAGCATACTTTTGTTTAAAATCCAATAGTCCATAACTCTCCAGTTGAACAAGGGCCTTAAAATCAATATTTTTAAATAGGATGTACAGTTTTTACAGTTGAATTCAATCTATGCTACCTAGTCCTTAAAACATAAAGCCTTCTAGATATAGGTCTGACAATTCCCAGGGTATTTCTAATAATCTTAGGAGGCATAATAACATTCTTCAAAGAAACCTTTCTTACTTCAGTTGCCCTCTCTCCAGGACGTAGTGGGATGTGGCAGCACATGAGGTATATGGGGGAGATTCAGAACATCTGGGCTCTGGGCCCCACTGCCAGCACTTCCAGAATCAGGGATCTGAGGTGGGCACTGACACTGTCTGCCTAGCTTCACTGTTACATCAGGGGTCCAGGCTAGATGACTTTTAAGGGCCACTCCAGCTTCTGGATTCTACTTCTACTTTTTCTTTTAGTCTTCCCATAATTCTTTCATGGATGCAATCCCATTTCATTCAAAACATTCTGAGATGATTGGCAAGGCCATTTTATGATGGGAAAACAGAGATGCAAAGAGATGCAGTGACCTGCCTACAGTGACAGAAATAGCAGCCTAGTCCTTCAGCTCTTTTTCCTTTAAAAGAAAAGCCAGCGTTTCAAA
Organism: Macaca nemestrina; assembly: GCF_043159975.1. Lineage (NCBI taxonomy): Eukaryota > Metazoa > Chordata > Mammalia > Primates > Cercopithecidae > Macaca > Macaca nemestrina. Next base: position 75,723,938 of record NC_092132.1, read on the forward strand.
ATTTATCTTTTAAAAACATTTCTTTCGGAAACATTTTAAAAGTTACACACTAAAAGGATGGCATCGGTTTTTATTTATTTATTTTTTTCAAATGACAGCGCATCTCTGATTCAAAGAAGGATGATGTCCCAGAAGATCACATCCTGTCTGTGCACACAGACCAAAAAGACATGGATTCCAGTCAATCTGAGAGAATTAGTCATTGATACAGTTATTTTTCCTTTCTCTTTAAGTAGTATACTTCAGCTAATTTAAGATGTGGCAGGGGGGAAAAGGTTTTCATCTTCTAAATTAACCAACCCACACACATCCTTTTTTGTTTGGGATGAAAGGAAACCGGATACGGAGACTGGTAATTGAATTATCTTAGACACACATGAGGTACGACAGTTGAATGTTGCAAACAGAGAAATACGTACATTGATCCTGGTTCTACACTTGGACCACGAATAAAAAAAGGCACACGAATATCAAAGTCATATGGCATGGATTTCCCCTTGACCAGTCCAAACTGTCCAATGTGGTAACCATGGTCCGCGGTGTAAATGATGTAAGTGTTCTCCAGCTCTCCCGTCTCCACGAGCATGTTATACAGCTGAAATACAGCACAGGAACAAGTCAGAATCAATTGTGCTGGTGTAAGATGATGCTCAATAATGTTGCCACGACTGCCCCCGAATATTTTTCCTGTTATTTTTAAAAGGCAAGAGTTGCTTTAATGACATTATGTATATTTTCTATTTGCTTACAATCTGGGAGGGAAAAGGTCCAATAGTAAAGTTGAAACGTAACTTTTTAGAATCTAGCACATTCTACTTACAGGTTTTTTGCTTGCTTGTTTGGTAAACAAAAACAAAAACACCCCACACAAAAACCTCTACCATCAAACTTTATAGGTTGTATTTTCAAAACCCATTGTTAAAGTTATCATCACATATCTAATTACCAAGGGTTAAAAACAGGCTGCTTCCGAGCCTGATCCAGTTAAATCCAGCCTGAGGCACATCTTGTTTGGCTTATACTATGTTTCAAAGTTCAGAAAATTTCAAATAATTTTTTTTGTGTTTCTGGCTTCTTTAAAAAAGTCAGAAGACCTGCTGATACTTGATCCACATTTCGACATGGCAAAATTTAGCTGGAGCTGAGTAATTGCTGTTGCTTTAGATGGGGCCCTTAACTCCAAGTTCAAGTTCACCACAAGCTCCATCATTCTTCATTGTCTTTGAGGATGTGGCCCTTGATCTATGCTGATTTGATTTTTCTCTCCTATTTTTTACTGGCTCCATAAGAAACCAACTCTGGAGAGGTAGATGGAATGAGGGCAAGATAGGGGAGGGATGATTCAGCCACTAAATACATATTCTCTCTCTTTCTTTCTCTCTCAACATGATGCTGGAAAATGAAGGGGAAAAAACCAAACAGGATTGGCAAGAATGAGTCTACACCAAGGAAGCTGGGCCAAAAACTATCACTGAGGTAGGTTCATGTGCTTACCCTCTCCACAGAATCATCCACTGACATCAAAGTCTGGAGCCTTTTGCGCTGTAGAATGTTTGTAAATTCCATGTGGATGGGCAGCATTGGTCCTGTGTACTGCATAATCCAGTGTTTATCCATATTTGGTGCATAGTTATAACTAGGAGTTCTGCAAATATCCAGAAAGGAATCTTACTATATATTTCTTACTTAGTCTTTCAGGACTATATCTCGAGGTTGTGAAATAATCATTATGGAGAGATAATTGAGACACTGCTAAAACATCTTCCTCTTCCAACTATCTTCTGTTTGCATGTATAAGAAGATGAAGTCTTCACCACCCCAAACGGCAAATATCCTCTGAAGGTGTATATATTCAAACATATAAAACCATGACTGGCAGCTGAACATGTAATTAGAAGTTCATTTGGGTTCACTGAATAAAATGTGTAAGAAACGTATCAAGATGATGATGGTTATGTTACAAATCTGCAGATAAAATCTCAGTAAGGTACAAGGGAATATTCTCATGTGATGTTAACTCATAAAAATTTTATTGCTAATGAGGCTATTAAATGTAGTCACAAATATGTTATGTGGAATGATGAATCATCATTTCAACACATTTTTTCTCTTTAATACTTGAGAAGAGTATTTTATTGATTACTTACTTATCTAGTCTTTATGAGTTTTGTATATAGATACCATTACTTTAATTGGACTTGTGGGAATGATAACCAAGTCTACTTCTGCAATATACATGTTTACCAATAAAGCTATTCATTTAATAAACAAATCAATATAGGTGCAGGGAATAATTTCTATAAGCCACAAGGAAATAGTCCTATTGTTCCAGAATAGGTTAGTTCGAGTCTATATTTAATCTACCGCAGAGATCCACGTAGTATCCCATGTCTTCCACCGGGTACTGAAAAAAATATGTCACCTTCTCTTGATGTCTCACCCAACCCCCTCCACCATTAGATGCCGCCACCTCATGCTCTGGCATGGGCAGACAACATATCTATGCTACGGCAGTTCTCACCCCGAGAATTATCTGTTTATATTTGAACTCTTTAACAGACTATAATCCATTGGAATCTTCTTCTTCAATGTTATTAAGCACATAGAGGTTAATATTAAAAACTGAGTGAGAGTTTAACATTTGTTGGGTATCGTGCAAACCGTTTTATATACATTAACTCACCGAATTGTCTCAGCTGTTCTGTAAAATAGGTTTATTATTCCCCTTCTACAGCTGAGAAAATCAAGGCTTGGCAAAGTTAAGGAACTCCTCCAAATTAACAACATTAGTAAGTGGTAGAAACAGAACTGAATTCCAAAGCCCATTTGCTTTAACAAAATGAATGAGAAGGGAAGTGAGGGGTGCTTCCTACATCTGAGATTGCTTTTAATATGAACCACAGCTTTACAAATAGGCAGCCTCACAGAATGAGCAACAGTTTATGTGACCGAGAAATCTGATTCCCAGTCTCTGTCTGAGGAGGATCCCATCAGTGAAATGTTGTGGATAATGACAGCTGAATGTGATCCCATGCCATTATTTGTATTATAAAACTAGGGAAAGAATCAGTCACTGTGAGCTTATTGATTTCAGGAGTTTTGACCGAGTCCTCCCCTGGTTCTGTGGTGGTGTGGGTTTCCCATGGGGAAAGCCTGGAGTTTCTGAGATTCATGGTGATACGCTGGGACACTGCCTTGCACACTGGATCATATAAATGCCACCGGCTATTATACATGCTCTTCTGCTGGTGGATTTGCAGAACCTCTCTTTTGATAGTAGAAAACGCTGGTTTGGGATCCCTGGCCTTCTTGGTTGAAAAAGTTACCCTGGTGACCAGGATGGGTGCTGGTTACCCAGTAGAAGCACAGCAGCACAAATAATATAACATTGAGCTCAGAAGACACTGTCTCTAAAAGTGTCTCAGTTATGCTCAGAAGTGTAAGTAACTCATGTTTAAAGAAAGAGACGAGATTTAGAGTGGAAAAGAGGGTGTGGCTCAAATGTGCTCATCTGTAAACGGGTTAATAGCACTTTTCTTAAACAGCTGTTTTGGGCCAGGCGTGGTGGCTCATGCCTGTAATCCCAGCATTTTGGAAGGCCCAGGCGGATGAATCACCTGAGGTCAGGAGTTCAAGATTAGCCTGGCCAACATGGCTAAACCCCATCTCTACTAAAAATACAAAAATTAGCCGGGCATGGTGGCAGGTGCCTGTAATCCCAGCTACTCAGGAGGTTGAGGCAGGAGACTCTCTTGAACCGGAGAGGTGGAGGGTGCAGTGAGCCCAGATCGCGCCATTACACTCTAGCCTGGGTGACAGAGGGAGACTCTATCTCAAAAAACCACCACCACCACCAACAAAAAACAAAAAACAAACCCAAAGCTGTTTTGAGGAACAACCAGCATATATACATAGCACTTAAAATGCCTAGAACAGAGGCACATGAATTTCCTCCATGAGCCAATAAACAAGCAACTCCCATGTAATTATCTGGGTTGGAAAAAAATCCATAGTATTCCAAAACAAACTCTTCAGGTATGACCTGTCATTCTTAAGATAAACTTTCAATATAAACTTTCTCCTGCCTACCAAAGTAAATGATTCATGAACCAAATGGTCCCATTTTTTTTCTTTGGTCTGAAAGAGTTCTTCATATCCAAAAGTAAACCACAGTCATAAGGGAAGTGGGGAGGGACTTTAGCCCATGTCTCTTATTCTTCATGCAGCATGTTGCGTTACAAACAGGATTAGATTAAGAGGTTGAGGAGGAGGAGACAGGGGCTTCTAAATTCCCTCAAAAAGGGTTTTTCGCCCATGGGGGTAGTTCGAGGTCAGAGAAATATAGAGAGTTGGTCGTGAAAGGCCCCTAACCATTTACTGATACGTGCCCTGAAAAAGAATACAGCTATAACAGATTACACAGGGTTTCTTTATAATACCTAAACATCCTCTACTTATTGCCTTTGATGTTGGGTTGGGTTAATTTAAAAATAAATCTAGTTGACTTTTTTAAAACCACAAAACCTCAACACAAATAAAAATTACAATAGGGAACTGAAACGCAGGCCCACAGTGGGCAAATTATATCTTCCACCAGTTACCTTGGTGTGCTTGGCATAGCTCCACCCCACTTGGAGGAACAGGGAAGCTTGCAGCAAATTACAAGCCTCAAATTGGACTCCCGGATTTACAGAATGACATATGTTAAATCTGGCTTATATTAAAAGGGAAAGTTCAGGGACTGATGTCAAAGCTGTCCTCCCCTGCCCGCCCCCCTTATTTTTCTTAATTTCTCGATATGGGAGATGACCCCCAGCTCTGGGGATGAGGTCCCAGGTGGGATCTCAGCAGGCAGCAGGGACAGAGTGTACACGTGCCTTTTAAAGGAAGACAGACTGCCACTGCTTCCCACAGAACAGCAGCTGTTCAAGGACCCGCAGGTGGAAGGTCGGGGGTCACTGGAATTGACAATGTTGTTGAAAAGTGATCTTTTGCCAAAGGCCTGTGGTTGCCCCCTGCTGAGGTCTGCCAAATTCCTCGAAGATGCGGCCTTCTGTTCCCCAGTGATAATGAAAGCTTGCTTCCCTAAGGATTGCCTTCAAATTATTCAAACAGGGCCTGGAGCTGTCAGCTGGAACACAAGCCACTGAAAAAAGCAGGTAACCGTTTTTGGGAGAAATGGAAAACCACATATTGAGTTATTCCAGAATGTTTTGGAATTAGACTCAAATATTCATCCCAGCTCTGTTCCTTAATAGTATGTGATCCTGGACAGCTTTTTGTCTAAGTCTCAGTTCCCTCATCTATATAATGGGGATAACAACTTTAAAGAGTTCTTGTGAGGGTTAGGAGATTTCTGTGACTCTAGAGAGCAAATTCTGGGACCATATCACACCCATTCTCATAGGTAGCTGGAAAAGAGCTTATCCCTTAATAGCTCATTTGATTGCTACAGCAACTGTGAGGACTCAGCAGGGCACATTAGTCCCATGTTACAAATGAGGAAGTAAAGTACACTGAGGTGGCTCAGAAATAATGCACCGGGATAGCTCTCCATCAGTGCCCCTCCTACAACACCACACGGGCCACAGTCTTGAACCAGAAGCCCCACAAAGTGCCTCAAAAATCTCACTCATTATAAGGAAAATTGATATATCCATTTCTTCCTATCAAAAGTAAGTCCTAAAAATCTTAGCATTCATCCTGATTTACAATACCACCTGCTTCTGCTTTCCCATCAGGTATCTTCCCATCAGTTCCTGGGAAAACTTTTGCTGCAAATACAGAATAAAGCCTGGCTCTTCTAGGCACACTGGCTGCATCCATGAAAAGGTAGATAACACAATACTGGTTATTAAAATTGAGAGGACTAAAGACAAGACTATCATTTTCAAATTTCCATTGCTTTCTTAAAAAAAAATTCTGTGTTGGAGGTAGAGTCACACATGCCTAACCTGGGAAGACCTTTCTCTTGCCTGTTAGATAAGGGCTTCACCCAGTACTGTACACTCCAGACCTTATCCTTCCAAGAAAACATCCCTGTAATCCTCCATAGACTATTCCCATACATAAAAGTTTAACTTTTCCCAGCGAGGCCTCCCTGCATATTGTTTTCCTGTAGTCACTGCTCGTTTGGATTTATTGCTCAGTATGCTGGATCATGGATACTTGAGTCCACTGTACTTGTAAGCTCAACCTTCACCATCATGCCAATTCTCCTGGCTGTTTGATTTTCTTTCTGGTATTGCTTATTGACATGACAGAAATAAGAATTCTGAAAATCAATAATGTTACCTTTTTTTTTTTGACAGGTGAGTATTTTAGGAGAATTATTCTTACTAGCAAAGAAAGAGTTTCAAGAGATGCATGTTTTGTATATTAAATTTACACCTGGGGAACGGCAAGAACTTAGGAGTTCATTTTTAATGCTGATGGCCTTTGGTGTCACCCCAGTGAAAATGAATATATTTCTAGTGTTTTATATCTGAACATGTGTTTTCTTCATTTATTTAGTCTCAAACAAACAAACAAACAAAAAGCCCTAATGATCTAACCCTTAAAGGTCACTGGTAGCAGAACCGTCATTTTCTTAGAAATGAAATAAGACTTCAATTCCCAGAATAAGCCAGTGATACAGATGTAAGGCACACATTCAAAGCATTAAATTGGAAATTCTATACTTAATCTTCAAGCTGCACCATCTCAGTTTTCACTAAAACTGAACTTACTTAATTGACTTTGTGGAGATATTCCCCACCTGAGTTCAAATATCTGTAGATATGTAACATTTGAACATATGCAGGATAATACCAAATGATCTTGATTGGAGGTATATAAGAAAAATAATTCAGAGTCTTTTAATGAAGCTATAAATATCAGTTAGAATTGTGCAGATGCATGGAACTGTTTATAGCTCTAATCTGAATGGTGACTGTGATGTGAACTGAGTAAGTCTAGGGGAGTGAGAAGATCACCTGGGGCCAAGAGAATTGAGTTTCAGCTCTAGTTTTGTCCCTAAATACTCATGTGACCTTCACAAAACCATCTGGGCCTTCATTTAAAGAACATAGACTTTGGGTTTTTGTTTTTTAATCTAAAAAACTGGAATTATATTATCTCTGAGTGTCTTTTAAATTCATGAAACCAACTATTTAAATATTTTGATACTATTTTAAAAATGTTTTCATGTCAGCTATTTAATGAGGTGAACATATTTGTTCATTTGCTAAGCAACAATGAATTGTGCAACTCCTTTGTCGGAAGGCATGTTCACCAGGCACTGGGAGGTAAAGAGATGAAGCATTTTGTCCCTGTCTTCAGAACAAAGCCACCTGCAAAATTCCAGGGCATCATTCACCTGATATGTTATTTGAATGCCCCCTGGAGTTGTGCAACTTGACTTCAGGGATCTCAGTAAAAAAGCAACACCAACGCTGACAGTATAATTAGTAAATGATCCACCCAGAGAAGAATGAGCTAGAAACAGAGAAAAGGGAGCAATGAGTTCTGCCCAAATCACATTTTTCTTTTTTTTTTTATGTAGAATTTAAACTTTTCTCATTTTCAAAAGCACGTCCTTTCATGTATTTGTGGAAAGAGGTATGAATGTGCAAATTCTTTTAAGGCAAGACATTTCTTTTCAGCTTTAGATAACAAAGGTGTTTCAAAACCTTTGTCCTGTGGCTTGCACAGAGGGAGTTTTCCCTTTGACATCTATGTTTATTCAAAAGCTCTACCTTCACAACAACTCTTGCAAATTAGTGCACACGGACTGTTCTACCAAGAGTTTAGATTTCACTTGAACTTGTGTATTTGTGTGTGTGTGAGTGTACATGCACACACACACAGTCACACACATTTATAGGTATGGGAAGAAAGAACTGTTAAATTGGAATAACAGGCCAGGTGTGCTGGCTCATGCCTGCAATCCCAGCACTTTGGGAGGCGGAGGCGGGCGGATCACCTGAGGTCGGGAGTTCAAGACCAGCCCGACCTACAAGGAGAAAACCCGTTTCTACTAAAAATACAAGATTAGCCGAGCGTGGTGGTGCATGCCTGTAATTCCAGCTACTCGGGAGGCTGAGGCAGGAGAACGGTTTGAACCCGGGAGGCAGAGGTTGTGGTGAGCCGAGATCATGCCGTTGCACTCCAGCCTATGCAACAAGAGTGAAACTCCATCTCAAAAAAAAAAAAAAAAAAAAAAAATTGGAATAACAACAACAACAACAAATTTTCAAAGTTGACAGGGGCATAGTTCGTAGAAGGGTGATAAGGAGGTCCCTTAGTTTCCTATAGAATCACCGGGGAGGTAAGTGGCATCTCCTTCCCTGTCACGGCTTTTGTCCACAGGTGTGTATCATGACATCACTGAGGCGGGGAGAGAGAAGTACATTAAAGCAGGGGTGAAGGAATTGCATCCCTATGGAGGTTCTGGGGAAGTAAGTTACTGAAAAGTAGAGTAGAGTCTTAGCCAGAGTGCAGGGCTTTCTAGTAATAGGATTATTATGTGTGTTATTATGACGGAGGCTTCCTCAGATTTCTCAGTGGCTATGAGTAGCTGAGTTACCATTTGATTAAACTGTTTTCCCTGTCAACAAGGTCGATAATCCCCTTTCACTCTTTCTTGGTAAGCATAATCTCTACCATCAATTTGTAAAGCTAACAGGCCAATAGCGAACTGGCTTCCTCTCTTTGTTGGGAACGGCAAACACCTTGGAAAGATGATACATTCGCCCCAGTTCTGAGAGGATCAGATAGTTAAAACCCGATGCCAGATGAAAGCGATCCGAATGATGCCTGACCACCAAGGAAGAAGACCAAAAGGAAAGTGTTCACGTTACTTGCATCCCTGCAACTGGGGAGAACCTACGGTTTCTTGCGCAGTGTTCACAGGGCCTGCCAAATATTTCTGCAAAGTACTTAACTTCTTGCATCCCTTTGCCTGAATGTGTTGCTAATGTTTTCGCTAAGGAAGCTGGTCATTGAGTAGCTCCATGCACTACCGTCGGCAGCTTGTCTTCAATTTGTCTCACTCCTTTTGTCTGAAGACTGAACTCTGAACCTGTGCACATGCTCACTCCTTCCAGCCCCTTCCTCCAGCAGCAACCAGGGACACCTTTACAGCAAAGATGCCAGGAATTCAAGGCTTTCAGGGTATGCAGGAGACCACAGTCTAGGTGCACAAAACCCAAGGATTAGCAGCAAAGAGAAGCTGAATCCCTCAACCAACCATATGAATTTTCATTTCCTGTGGCTAAGGGAGTTCTCCAAACTGGCACTTACCCATAGCACATACTTGCACCTGGAAAAGATAACACAGTCCAGATTGGTCCTTATCCTGTCTATTGCATTGGAATGGGCAGGTGTGAGAGGCTCATCACAATGTGAGTCTTAGCTTGTCAAGAGGTATGTCATGTCACAATGGACAAGCATCAAGTTGTCATTTCTCTCACTGCTTCCCCTAAACCTTAAGTTGAGCCATATGAAATTGCCCTTTTGTAGGTCAAGAATGATAGAATGTTGGTAGTTTCTCAATAGAAAGCATCAATAAGAATTGACACTTATGAAGTGGCTTCTATGTCCCAGGCTGTATGTGGGGACTTTACCTACATTGCCTCTCTTAATTTCTCTTCATGACATCACATCAAGGTGCTAGTATTATCTCCATTTAACAGATGAGACCGTGGAGGTTTCCAGAGATTAAAGAAAGCACCCATAGACTTAGTGAGAGCAGCTGAGACAGGAAGGCAGGCTTGTTAGCCTCTAAGGCCACACTCTGCCCTGTGTAGATTTTACTTTACAGAATCACTAAATAAGGGCAATAGATGGTTCATTTGAACTAAAAAGGAACTACTGAATCTATTTGCACGTGGAAATGACTGAGCCACCTCCTATTTTGTTACTACCCAACCTCCAGTGACTCTCTGCTTGCAGTTACATACAAACTCACTGACATCCTCAATATTCTGCAACAGTTTCCCTTTGCAGCATTGTTCCTCAGTGCTGCTTTCTTTGTAGTCAATTCTGCAGTTTCTAGGACACATCTTAGATTGCATCCTTTACACAGTGACCGCATGTCCTTGCCATATTCTCTTCCTGAAACCCAATCTCTATACAATCATCTGCAGAAATTTTACCCATCCTTGAGGCCCACTTTGAAAGTCGTGGTCCATGAGTTTTCCTGGTTTCCCTTGAAGATATGAATGCTTCTCCCTCCCCACTCCGCAGCCCTGCCAATGTCTGCTCTGTGCTTGTCACTTCTGGCCCTATTGGTGATATCGCCATTGGGACACTTGCCCATCCTGCCCCTAGAGCAGAGGTTGGGGCAAAGTCACTTTATCAAGGCTAAGATAGTATTTACAGTCTGTATGGCATCTGACACAACTACTCAACTTGGTTGTTGTATTGTGAAAGCAGCCACAGACAATACATAAATGAATGAGCGTGACTGTGTGCCAATAACATTTTATTAACAAAAACTGGTGGCAAGCTAGGTTTGGACTGGGAGTATCAGTGTGCCAACCCCTGTCTTAGCTCATCAGTCCTTAAATGTCAGCAACTATGTCTTCCTCATGCTTATCTGTATCCCTGCTGGACTGCATAGTGTCACAGGTGGCACCGATGAATATTTGTGTAATGAAATAGAATTTTTAATTACTGGAATCAGAGATGCTTTTCAAAAAGCTATTGCTGAGACCCTGAGAACTCTGCAGACCCCTCCCCTCATGCAATATTGAATCCATGCAACTGAGCTCTCAGAACCTCTTGACCTGAGGCTGATTTTCCTACAGGCTTAGGACCTTGCCTCAAAGCTTCAAAGGCAGGCTGACTTTTAAGGAGCCATAAAGCACTCTGGTTTGTCAACCCCTTCTCCTCCAGCTTAGGGGAACATCTGTAAAGTTCACAGTTATAGGAAGTCACCTTAGGCTGGGTTTCTGCTAATGCAATAAAGAAAGGTAAAGTGATTTCTGATTCAACAGAAATGGGAACAGAGGGGTTCGGGGGTATTGAAAAAGCCCGCAGGACTTTTTCCTTTCATTGAATCAGTTGGCTACTAAATTTGTAAGTGAGTTATAATGGAGAGCCACTGTCACACATGGGCTTCATTCATGAATTTAGTTGCAGAGTTATATATAGCGGAAGATCTTCAGAAGCTTAAATATCCGCCCATGGAGTAGACTCCAAAACATAATGGCTTATCCCAGCTATATTCCCAGGTGCTGGGGCAACTTTCACGATTTGTTGATGATAGTTTGTGCATTAAAACACTTCCATGTGGCTAACACGGTGAAATCCCGTCTCTACTAAAAATACAAAAAAATTAGCCGGGCGTGGTGGCGGGTGCCTGTAGTCCCAGCTACATGGGAGGCTGAGGCAGGAGAATGGCGTGGAACCCAGGAGGTGGAGCTTGCAGTGAGCCAAGATCGCGCCACTGAACTCCAGTCTGGGCAACAGAGCGAAACTGTCTCAGAAAACAAAAATCCAAAAACAAACAAATAAAAAAACACTTCCATCCTCTGAGTTCCTGGGCATGCTCAGTAGGTTACCCACCCTGGCTTCATATTGTTAGTTCTTGTCCTGAGTCAGCTCTGGCCTCCTTCTTTCTAGTCTAAGTCACGTGATATAGAGATGATCTGTGTACCACTGACCAAGAGTCATAAGTCAATTAGTTACAATGAGGTACAAATAAAAATATTTTATAAGGCTGGGTGCGGTGGCTCATGCCTGCAATCCCAGCACTTTGGGAGGCCAAAGTGGGTGGATCATTTGAGGTCAGGGGAGTTTGAGACCAGCCTAGCCAACATGGTGGAACTGCATCTCTACTAAAAATACAAAAAATTAGCCAGGTGTGGTGATGTGCGCCTGTAGTCCCAGCTCCTCAGAAACCTGAGGCCAGAGAACTGTTTGAACCCAGGAGGCGGAGGTTGCAGTGAGCTGAGATTGCACCACTGCACTCCAGCCTGGGTGACAGCGCGAGACTGTCAAAAAAAAAAAAAAAAAAAAAAAAAAAAGAACATTTTATAAAAACTCTAGGGATGTATAGTGACCAGCAACTAGAGAGCCTGCAGTAGTTAGTTATCTATTTTCATAAGGTTCTTTCTGCCTGGAATCTTGGCTAATAACCAGAGTGGATGAAAAGAGATGATATTTAAGTACAAATAGATTAAGAACCAATTTTGGAGGTTTCACAATATAGGAAACAGATACCAATTTTCTGTTCCCTGTCTCCCTAATGGTCAGGCTTTCAGCAGACACAGAGCCAACTCCACTGCTCTGTGTGGAAGACTGAATATTGATGGCAAAGCTTGGGAAGAAATGGTGTCAAATGAGTGAACAACAAAATCATGTTCTTTGCTGCCAGAGCATCCAGATTTTTCCACCTTTGTCTGGTGAGAACTGTGGCACACGACAGCTCTCTGTTCTGTCTCATCCCCCCATGCCATCAGCCCTCTCCCTTGTGCCTTCCCACCTCCCCCATCTCCAAGACTCTTGCCTCTTTTAAAAAAAAAATCAGGTTATTTTAAAGCTGTGACCTGAGAAGCCCTCTTGGGCAAGACACTTAAGTTGCCTTCTGCAGGAATTCTAATCGCACATCTGCAGCAAAGCTGCTACAGTATTTGCCTGGAAAATAAACCCATGTTTCTATAACCAGACCAGGGGTCCCCACTGTGTAGCTATGAAAAGCATACTATTTGATCATCGTTATTATTAGATCAGACACACGAATATTATTTAAGACAACGAAAGGAAACTCTTGTAAAACTTGCCCCCATTCACTCTATGTGCGTCTCTTCCTTTCTATTTAGCTACTTGTAAATGCTGGAAATGTGATTCCTCCTCAAACCACCCAGATAAGGCGCTTTCTTTCAGGCTCAGCGGCTCCGCCTGTTCCATGGTCTGCACTTAAGTTATCCTTTCATGAAGGAAGCCTTGTGGATACACAGGGTGGAAGGAAACAGGATAAAGGGGAGGAGTGGGGCGAGGAGAAAAGGGAAAGGCATGTTCGGCAGGTCGCAGGTTGAGTTTATTACTTACATGTGTTGGGAAGCATTGGGGTACAGTTTAGAAAACTGTGGGGCCGAGTCCTCGGGGCCATGGGGCGCAGCGTGGCTGATCACCATCATTACGGGCCTATGGGGATACATTCTCTTAGACATTTTGAAGTAATTAATGCTCTCGTTAGTGATTAAGTCTGTGAAGTAGTCCTGAAACATACATTTGACACAAAACAAAAATTACAAAAGGTGACATTCATCAGATCACATTTGAATAACTGCTTTCCCCAGAAGCAATTCACTGCATGAAGTGGTAAGGTCTACAGCAGGAAGGAAGGCTGCACCTCCCAAGGCAGCCAAACATCTTCGATAATAGAGAAAATCAGCTGCCAGTTGTTTTCTAGGGTTGCTAGCTTGGTAACATGTGAAAAATGGATTTTAAGTAATATACAACTTAGCAATGGGGAAAAAAAGTCAAGTCGTGTTTGCCCAAGATAATGATTAATCTGGCAATAAAAGCACTAGAACACATGAAACACCAGATACATATTTCAGTCTCAGGTTTCATTGATGTAATTCCTTGGCAAAAAATTTAATTACTTTAAGGGCAGGAAACACCCACGCCCACTTCAAATTTACAGTTGCAGAACACACACACACACATACACACACGCACACAAATACGCAAACACAAGAAAATATATTTTCTTCAAATGAAAAATCCACCTGTGGGAATTACAATAATCACTAATCAAAGTCATGGCCAAAATCTGGGAGCACAGGGAAAAGCTGTAACATTTGATCAGTTAATTTACTTGAAACACTAGAATAGGGAGCAGTTGATTTCCTGCAGATTATACTGTGTTAATTGCACAACTAAAGCAATACAGCTGCTGGGATTAGAGTCTGACTTGCTAATAAAATGACTTAACCCACAGTCAGGGGGGCTGATGCAGGTCTGTAAGAGGGAGGGAGGAAATGGAGTAAAAAGGAAAGAAAAGATGAAAACTTAAACCACCTGCTTTTTTTAAGTGTGTGTCATTGGCTTGGAGCTCCAGTATAAACTTTATTCAGAAAGTGTTTAGGCAATATTTGCAAATGTTGAAGCCTCCCAGGCATGGCTAATCACATGTTGTAGATTTAAGGACCAGAACAGCTGCAAAAGCAGTATCAGAGGGATGGTGTGTGTCACATGTCATTGTTAGGGCAACTCTACAGGCTATCTCCTTCCTCTTCCAAGGGGGTGTCTGTTTCATTCTTTTCCTCACTGAAAAAATATATATATTCTTTTCAGACACAGTTGTCTTTGACACTTAATCAGCTGTGATAATGAACAAGTTACGCTGATTTAGTATTTGGAGAGAATCTTGATTACTTTGCTCTCTTTAGGACAACAGGGAAAGAAAGGTTAATAACTTGAACAAGGAGCATGAAAAGCATCCCTACAGACAGCAAAGGAGAGCAGTGACAATTAGTGCACATGGTCTGCACCATTTGCATGCGATGATTGTATCCACAGCCGGGGATATGAACTAGGATGAGTGGTTGAGCCACTCTAGAATGCTTTTTTCTCATTTTTGCAAATGAGGATATTGCTCAAATTTGCCTCCAAGGTCTATGCTAACTTTTAACTTTCATGAGTTTGGAAGCCTATTAGCAATGTTTATGAATTCATTTGCATTCATTGTTTTCTGAAGGGTATGAAGGAGCCGGACTTACATCTTATCTCCCACCAAGTCCCTTGTGCTCAAATCAGGCCAAGCAAAAAGACAGCAATATGCCAACATTAAATCAAGTTCTCTCCTTCCGATTTCTACCAAGTGATCTAGCCTGTTGGGAGAGGTTGCTAGATAGAGCAGATTCTCAGCTTCTTTTATATAAATGAAGAAGAGATGGGTATGGCTGGAAGGGAAGGGGATATTTTAGGCAAATTAGCAGGCTAAATTCAAAGATATTTTCCCCTTTATTCTTATGATTTGAAAAAAATTTAAACGTAAGTCAGCTATCACAAAATCTTTGTGAATTTTTAAGTCAAAACTAGAACCCATTTGTCAAAGAACCATAGGACATTGATTTCAGTTTCTCTGAACTGATTTGAAAATCCTAGAATTGATAGCATTAGAGACTTTTGTGGACGCTTGCTGTGGTAGGGCAGGTATCCTTGTCACATAAAAGCTTGGTCAGAACAGGAGTAAAAACAAGGAATGTGGTTTTTCAACCTTTAATTATTATATTTATTTGCTCTTATGCTTGTGCCTAAATCTGAAGCCACAGACAAAATATACTTTTGTCCCAATGAAAAGTAAAACAGTATAAGATGAACACTTGATTGTGTGGACAAGTCCCTGGTTGGGTCCAGGGCAGCTAGGGGGACAAAAATTATCACAAGACAGAGCAGAGAATTCTGATTTTCTTGATGATACTTTCATCAAAGCCTGATTGCCTTTCATCCTAATGAGGGAAATCACTACACAAAGGCAGCGTTCCTTGAGAGTCTTTTCCTTGCCTAGAGTTTAAAATTACCTTAACATTTCTCATGCTAACATTGTGAGAACATAGAAAGCCAATCTTGTGGATAGTTTAACTCACTGAAAATGGCTTTTCCCCATTATGCACAAAGTAAATTGATGCAGTGTAAAAGTGCCTGAAAATTACCTTTGCATAATCAAATCCATGCTTTTCTTTGATGCCATTGCGACAAACAGTGTAATTATAGAAGCGAGAATTCTTGATTAATCCAAGCCATTCTCGCCACCCAGGGGGGATGTAGCTGCCATTATATTCATTGAGGTATTTTCCAAAAAAGGCTGCAGTGGGAAAAAAAGAATTATTTTTTTTCATGTAAAATGATTAATCCTAAATAAATGGATAAGTATAAAATTATGACTTGTAAAAGAGATGGTAAAACAAAAGTTGGCCTAGGTAATGTGAATGCCAAAATGACATTAGTATAATACTCCAATCTTTTGGCAAAGTGACATAAACACATTTTTAAAAAATAAATAGAAGTCATATCCAAGTACCTGGATTACAGCTCAATGAAAGCATCATAATGATCACAGCACTCTGGGTGCATTTATTTCTTATGGTCTTACTGCAGTAAAATCAGGCTATGCCCTTTTGTTAAGTTGATGAAACAATCAGAGAAGTAGCGTGAGATTTGGAATGCAACCACTGGGCAAGAGTTGGAGAACTGAAAGTTCAGTCTTTGTGATAAGTTTTCTAACTTACTATTTGAGAATTGTGAATTATAAAAACACTATTGAAAAGCTTGTTTTTGTTTTTACATATCCAGAAAGTACAAATTTTCTAAACTAGGGAACCATGGTAAACTCCATTTTTATGGGATATGGTCAGGTTTTATATCACATGTATAGTATGTAATGGGTGTTTATGTTACATGTATTTTATGAATGTATATATCTATTATTGATAATAAAAATTCTCTCAACATAAAGTTACTATATAGATTACTAATTTTCATAGAATTATAGTATAGTAGAAGTATATGTGGCATGAAGACAACATAGTTCACTAAAAAAGCCACTGGAAGGCCTTCACATTTATAACTTTGTCATGTCACTTCCAAGAAAGACCACTGTGCCACGGGGCTGACTGGGTCTTTCTGAGAGGGTGAATAGAAATTTGGTCTTCTGCAAAAGATGATGACAGGAGAGGGGTATGGGAAGAAAAGAAGAAGCTGGGATTCCGGGAACAATATGAGTTCATTCTTGAAGTGAAAAATGCATTACAAACTAGCCGAATGGTAGTCATAAATGTATTGGAATAGTTTTGAGAGAGAAAGAGGATGCTATTTGTAATTGTAATTACAGAAAATCTGGTATAAACAAGCACGATTCTGGGTAAACCTAAATGTTTGGTCACTCTAGACACACACATAGCTTTCCCTTCAAGTAGAAAGGGCCAGAGAAAATTTTATTTTATATATATCTGTGTAGGTATATGCATGTGTGCGTGTATGTATATATGTGCGTGTACACACAAACACACATCCCTATACATACATACACGTATGTAGGCAAGTGTTAGTTTTTCTGATGTTATAAAGCTGTTGCCAGACGCCTTCCGTGTCAAAGCCATTTCCTGGCTTCCTTAAACAGATTTTATAGGTGCCCTTGCTTACATCCATGGTAAAAAAAGTAGTTCCTGGAAGACTGGCTTGGGATAATAGAAACGAATTCTAGAACTGGGGCACTTTATTGACATTGGTCTGAAAACACACATTCTGAATTTTAAACTTAATGTACATAGTTTTGGTGTCTCTATGGGATAGCTAGTTAGCTTGCTTTTATCTTTGATATACAACTACAGATGGTCCCTGACCTGTGATGGTTCAATTGAAGATTTTCACATTTACAGTGGTGTAAAATTGGTATGCATTCAGGACAGTACTCAATCAACCCTATGAGATATTCAGTACTTTATTACAAGCCTATTGGCTTTGTGTTCGATGATTTTGCCCAACTGTAGGCTAATATAAGTGTTCTGAGCACATTTAAGTTAGACTGGGCTAAGCTAAGCTCTGGTGTTCGGTAGGTTCGGTATATTAAACGTACTTTTGACTTACCATATTTTCAACTTATGATGGGTTTATGGGGATGTGACCCCATCGTAAGTCAAGGAGCATCTGTACCTGTAGAATTCCTCCATCTGAATGTTTTACTTGCTTCCTAATGCCATTACCTAAAATGGAATTACCGGTTTTCCCTTTCAGCTTTACTCCATTCCTCTGAATGGCATAATCACCCTCCATGAACCGTGTTTGGCCCTCCAGAGTCTCCTCTCCTTCTGCCTGCTCCTGCACTCCCCTTGCTGGGCAGTTGCCACCCCCTATTGAGTGTGCCTTGGAAACAGTGCTCAAATCCCTCCCACCATCCCTGGTAACTTGCCACCCCCCACAGATGCTCATGGTCTCACTGACTTTCCCAGCGAGGCTGGAGGGTCTTTCCACTCCGATTGCCACTGATTGATCTTCCCAAGGACCTGCTCTGGTTACTTCACCCTCTTCTCGCAATCTCAGATAACCCTCACTGACTGCAGAATCAACTGTACTCTGCTAGCTTGCCCTCAGAGTTACCTTGAGTTTGGACAAAATCCTTCCCTTTCCAACCCCATCTCCTATTTCTCTGTTAATCGTCCCTCTCTCCAGCTAATGTTTCCTCTATTTGCTCTCTGGTTCCCACCTCTATATTTTTGCTTGTGCAATTCTCTTTATTTGCCTCTTTATATATCAAGGCCAGAATAGATGCCATTTCACTCACAGTCTCTGTCTTAATTCCACAACACTGTCTTTGTGGTTCTAATGTCATCTTCCCTTTCTCCATTGTGGTATAGTCATATTCATATAGAAGCTGAATACCTGCTAGACTATAAGCTTTTTGAGGGCAAACATTGCCTCTGCCTTGTCTCTGAGGCACTCTCCATCCTTGCACACAGTTCAGGGCTCCAACCTTTTTGTTTCTTGAACTTGGGTTCATGAACCCAATGTATTCTGGGGACTTTACTAGGTCTAGACTTTTAAAAATTTGTGATTTTGCTTGAATTATCTTATTTATTTTTTTGAGATGGAGTCTCACCCTATTGCCCAGGTTAGAGTACAGTGGCGTGATCTCGGCTCACTGCAACCTCTGCCTCCCAGGTTCAAGCGATTCTCCTGTCTCAGACTCCCAAGTGGCTAGGACTACAGGTGCATGCCACCACACCAGGCTAATTTTTTTTTCTTTTTTTTTTAAGTAGAGATGGGGTTTTACCATACTGGTCAGGTTGGTCTCGAACTCCTGACCTCAGATGATCGATCCACCTGCCTAGGCCTCCCAGAGTGCTGGGATTACAGGCATGAGCCGCCGCGCTCAGCCAAATTATATTTTTTAAAGCTGATTTGGCCTTCAAAACATTTTCATAGAATAGAGCTGTAGAGTTTCCAAAATTGTTATTTCTTATTACATTATTTTTAAAAGAGTCTAGACTCCAGTCTGAGAAATATGGCAATGTGTGTGTGTTGAATGAATGTTTATTTGTTGACTCTGTGAATGAGTGAACCAATCAGGTCGTCAGTCAGCCAAGTGCCCACTGCTTAAGGATTCTGTCAGGGGCATTGAGCAGGTTGATCAGTGTAGGGCAAAGTGTCAAAGGGTCTCACATCAGGTGACTCAGGATTTCTTTCTGGGCTGACTATGTGTCGTAGGAATTCTTCTAATGAGGAATTCCTGTCTTAGAGACGAACTGACCTTTTCACATAGAACCACAAGATGATTTTCCTTTTCCAACAACATGCAGTATGACTTGGAGCCACAGGCAGCAGACCAAGGCCACACCCCACTAACATTCAAAGGGACTGTTTCCAAAAAGCTTGCACTTAACAACCTCAGGCCCCGTGCTTTCCTTGGCCTCCTCCTCATCCCTACGGGTTTATCCCACTTTTCTCTCCTCTTTTTTTTTTTTTTTTTCCAAAAAGGCAAAAAGCATAGTGATTGAGAATATAAACCCTAGAGCCAGCCTGCTTGGGTTCAAATTCTGGCCCTAATACTTGCTAGGGTATCCATCTACATGCAAGTTACTTAACTTCTCCCTCCCCCAACTACCCTTCTATAAAGCCACTGTGGTGATAACGATAATGGTGGCAGGATTGTTTCGAGGATTAAATGCATCAACACATATGTAAAGCACTGAAAACAGTGCCTGGCACAAAACAAGGGCTTGTGAAGTGCTCCTACAACTAATATTGTTATTAGCGTCACCATTATCAGTGTCCTTTTGGCCCTGTCTTATAGTAAATGATTTTCTATTCTGCAGTGTAAAGAAATCTCACACTAGAGTTCTGCACTTGTGCCCTTGAAAATATCTCTTCGGAGGTTACATATTTTCTTCCCCACTACTATTTGTTTTGTGGCAACAAACTCCTCCATTTGGCTTACATTTTTCTGCTTAATTAGTTTTATTTTTTTTTTCTGCACTTTAAGTTACTTCGTTGTTGGGGTTTTTTGTTTCCTCTCCCCACGTCATTCCTGCCCTTTCCTCATTGTTTTACTTTGTAGGATATTTTGTACTGTTTTCTACCCATTGCCATGGCATTCCCCTTTGACTTAATCCTTCCCTTATAAACTATTCCTTCAAGTCTTTTAATAGTCCTTGCTATTTGCTTCAGAACTCCCTCCAGGTTTTCGGTGTCTCTATGTTAATGGAGCGTAAGAAATGTACTCAGTATTCCAGATGTGCGCTTACCCATCACACTCATCCCAAGGCTGATGGGGGCCCCGGGTGTCAGGGTGCAGCACTGTTGGCCTCCAGTTGCTCTGGACTTTTTGTTGCCTTATGACATTGAGACTCGTTTGTAATCACCCCTGGCCTCTTTCAACATGATGTTTCCGGGCGGCGCTCTGCAATTGATTATCTGGCCTGCTAGTTATTTTCCTCCAGATGTATTAAATCTCTCCCTTCCTAAGGTGAATTTAGCTTTCTTGCCCATATTGCCATTATGTCTACATGTAGGTTACATATAGTTCATCGTTTTTCTATCCTTCGGCATTGGCAATTCAATTCAATTCCTGCTATCTGAATACATCGCTAACATGCCATTCACCCATCCTCTTTTTTTTTGGACACCATTAAGCACTTCCCCTTCACAGCTGTTTAAGAAGGTGGTGGGGGTTGGGAGGCAGGGAGAAAGATCAGAAGACCTGATTGTAATTATTGTTGGCTTTAGACCACGCTACTTCTGTCTAGGACAACCTGTTCCATAATGCTTAGAAAAATGTCCTGGAACTGTCTGAAGCCAAGGCATTTATTTTAAAGCCAGCAATAGTAACTAACCCGAAGATCTGATGCTGCAGAAAAGTCAAATATTATTTAATGTATCAAAAGATATATTGAAATTTTAATCCATTTAATTGATAGACTTAGGGTGATGGGATTTCATGGTAGTAACTATAAATATAATTTTGAACCAAGTTAAAATTATGATTAATGTCAGTTTGTATACAGCAGTCTGGTTTCCCAAACCAGATTGTAAATATAGTGAAGACAGGAATCTTACTTTAAATGTCTTCAACCCAATGTCTAGTATGTTCCAGGCACACTGTGGTTTAACAAATATATGAGGTATCTTATGTTTATGTACTTATCAAGAATCTACATCATAATAAAATTAAGAATATTAGTTTGTCTTACTTTAAGTGAACTCTACATTTAAAAACATCTTATATTAGAGAATAAGTATACTTGCTATAAGTAACATAAATTTTGTAACGTAAAAAGACAAAAAAATTTTTGATCCAATATTGTATTTACCATTATTTGACATAATTTTTCTTTTTCAGAACTAAGGCCTATGATTTTGATTTATTACAAAGGAATTCTTCACAAAAAGATTTATTGCAGATGTCTATTAAATATTGTCCGTTCTACCTCAGTGACATGAGTTAGAATGCATGTGATTAAGATTTAACTCATATGTGATTTTATGTACCATGTGTTAGGATTGTAATAGAATACCACAACTGTTAAATGAATCAATATTATAATTACCATGAGTATAATAAAGTTATAACATACAGTAATTTCGGGCAAGAAAGAAAACTTAGGAATCATTCTAGGCCAATCTCTGCATCGTACAGATTGGAAAACTGGCCTGTCCAAGTCCTCAAAACAAATCTATGATCTTCTCGATTTTGCTTCAGTTTTTTTTCGTTAAATACTTAATGCTATCTCTCAACCATGGATAATTATTTTTACCTTAAAACCTATGCCAGGTTTTATATTAATGTTGATATCCTCATAATAAATTTATGTTAATTTTTTTGGAGCTGATTTCAGGCAGGATATTCATTTTGATGATAGATAATCCAATCTCATTCCTATTTCACTTGTCGGAATATGAAGTGCAGCAGACATGTTACTGCATTTTCCCCTTCTTGAACATTCAAGCTCTCATAGACTCATATTTTCCATGAGTAAAGTTAGAAAAATTTAGGCTATAGCCAGTCCAAAAATATGCCTCAGTTCTGAAAGAGAAAACTCATGTCATACAATGGTAAATATAATACTGGATTAATTTAATTCATTTAAATCCATGGATTCTGGACGCCTCCCAAAATAAGCCCCTTAGTAATTTGTCTTCTCTGAGTTATTCTACGTAAAACTTACTCTCTAGATGGATATTTATGTATAGTACATATTTCAGTTTCCCTCATTATTTTTCTTAGGTTTGTAGCTAAATGTTCCAAATAATAAATTCATTATTAGGAAAACAATAAAATAAAACAATAAAAGTCAAAAAACATTGACTTTCTCCCTACTAGTTTAGTATCTCATAAATAATTACATTGGTTTAATACCTACCTACCAATTCTCTTAATTTTCTAAGATTCCTGCCACTTGTGTGTACTTGTGTATTTTCAAATGGGTTGTTGTCCATGGTTGGGTCAATAACTATTGTCATGAAGACATATTTATTTCCTAATTGTCTGAGATACTGCAATGTTTTCCCATCAAGGATACATTTAAATCATAGAGATCTCTATCACTGCCATTTCAGTTTTCCATTTTTTTTTTTTTTTTTTTGGAGACAGAGTCTCGCTTTGTTGCCCAGGCTGGAGCGCAATGGTGCGATCTCGGCTCACTGCAACCTCTGCCTCCTGGGTGCAAGTGATTCTCCTGCCTCAGCCTCCTGAGTTGCTGGGATTACAAGCACGCACCAACACACCCGGCTAATTTCTGTATTTTCAGTAGAGATGGGGTTTCACTATTTTGGCCAGGCTCAAACTGCTGACCTCAGGTGATCCGCCCATCTCAGCCTCCCAAAGTGCTGGGATTACAGGTGTGAACCACTGCACCCAGCCCCAATTTTTATTTTTTCTGATTTACTAATAGGCAAATCAAGATTTGTTTTCCTGAGCCCATATTATCGTTTTCCTACCCTTTTTTTTTTTTTTTTTTGAGACAGAGTCTCGCTCTGTTGCCCAGGCTGGAGTACAGTGGCACGATCTTGGCTCACTGCAAGCTCTGCCTCCCGGGTTCACGCTATTCTCCTGCCTCAGCCTCCCGAGTAGCTGGGACCACAGGCGCCTGCCACCATGCCTGGCTAATTTTTTGTATTTTTAGTAGACGGGGTTTCACTGTGATAGCCAGGATGGTCTTGATCTCCTGACCTTGTGATCCGCCCGCCTCGGCCTCCCAAAGTGCTGGGATTACAGGTGTGAGCTACCTCACCCGGCCCCTTTTTCTACTCTTAACTAAGGTTTTGTAAAAGTCTTTATTTCCCTTAAAGAATTCCTTTTATTTTGGAGGATGACTCACTATAAATTGTATTATTACCTAAGTGTCTAAACCCCGGGGAAAAGGTTTAGAATCAGACTTAGCTTCCAGGAGCAAATCTATTTTCCCTGGAGAAGACATCGACTGAAACAAAATCCTTGGGCTGCACAAAAAAGTGACAGCCCATTGAGGTAACACGTAAGCCTTCCGGTGTGTACACAGTTTCATCCCAGACCTGATTCTTGAGGTTTGATCAGCACACTGGAGAGAGCCCTGAAGACTAAGGTCCCAGTGCCCACTCCTCCCATTAGAACGTCAGTCAGATCTGCCACTTCGGTCACTTTATTCTTGTGGGGGTAAATTTGCTCCTCTAAAAATAAGGAAATGGAACTAAATTATCTTTCAGTTTTAATTAAACTCTCTCAATCCCTCTTAGGGTGGATACAGCATAGTATAACCAAAGCAAGTACCAGGAAACATTATGCTTACAGGCAACTGAATTGTTTTTATCCCGGTGACTCGGTGAACTTTACAATGGATGGTGTTTCCGTTTTTGCTCTTACCATCTGGATGCTGAGTTCTAAATATTCCACCTTTCCCTACAGCAAGCAGTTTGTACAGCAATATTCACCTTGACTTTAACTAGTTCTACTCTTTGCTTCTGTTTTCCAGGGTCCTTATGGGTCTGTAGCCTCTAACGTCTGTATCTCTGGAAGGCATTTTGGAATGAGGCAGGATAGAATCATTACATAAATAAATAAAACAATGAACAGAGGAAAGACTTTGGAGTCAGATGTGTTGGGTTCATTCCATCACTGACTAGCTCATGACCATAGACAATTAGCCTTTCTGAGTCTCGGTTTTTTCATTAGTAACATGGGGAATTCCTTTCTTTCAAGATTGCCCTAGGAATTAGGTGAGATAATGGCAAAATCGAATTCCCTTGTTTCTTGCCCTTCCTAATTTAGCCCTGAAACAAGTTAGCAAACCCTAGTTGACTGCTCTAAGTCCTGGCAGGGCCCTGTCTCACCCTCAATCTCTATTTCTTATGACAAATGTCATCCACATCACTCTGGATATGTGAGAGTCCCAATCATTCCAGTTCCAAGTTTGCTACTAGGGATTACATTACAGGGAACCTGGGAGGTGAAAGGCACTGATTTCACACAACACTTCCCATAAACAAAACACAATTTGATGGTTAAAATCAGGAACCAGGTATTAGGGAACTGCCTCTGATTCTGTTTCTGAGCTGGTCACACAATGTTTGAAAGCTCCACCTCAGTTATAAAACAGAGCCAAGTACATCTGCCGTCTATGAACTCTACAGGGATGTTTGATGGATTTGCAAATTGCTTTAGAGTCCTCAGACGAAAGGTGCTATAAATTTAAATCACTAATGTGAGAAAACACACTCAGATAAGGCACTCTCTGTAATCTCTCTGTAACCTAGTTTCTTTCCTCAGCATAAGAAAACACCCTTGAGATGCACAGGAGGAGCTGCTGCTTTGAGTGGAGATGTTGAGCTGTCTGCCAGTGACAGTGCTATCACATGCACGATCAATATTTTCATCCATAAATAACAAGTATTAAGTGCCCACAGGGCGCTCTGCAAAGAAGCAAATGGCCATATATTTCCTGAGTCCGGTGGGAAAAAATGAATTTCACTTGTAAAAGAGATGCAGGAGAATATTTATCTGAACTCTTTTACTTTTAAATCTTCAAAATAGAGAAACTGTAGCCCTGAAAGTCATTTGGACAAGCTTTAATAATAACATATCTGATTCTTATGAATAACCCAGGTGATTCTGGAAAAATAAAAACAAGCAACAACCCATGTCTGCACTGTAGCCCTTCTATGAACAACGTTGTGTCCTTTTATGAAGAAATGCTACAAAAACCCAAGGAGATCATCTACATGCTGGGAGTATAGGGCCTTGGGGGTAACATTACTAGAAGGAACTTTGCTTTTGTCTCAGAAAGACTGGCATGATGTTCACTACTCCTCTTGAAAGAAGTCCCCAATTTTCAAAAAACCAATAAAAAAAACCCTCTTCTTGCCGGGTGTAGGTTAAACAATAATAGGAGGTGTAGCAATTAGAATGCCTTCCTTTCCTGGAAGGTAGAAGTGAACATTTGAGACCTAAAAATGACCGCAAGCTAAAGAAACTTTCCAAATCCTATTAAGTATGAATGAACAAATACATGAATCAATAAGGTACACATGATTGGTTTACCCATCAGTTACTCGTTAATTAATAAATAATAAATAATTTTGATCATTTACTGTGTCCCAGACCCTAGGGTAGATGTCAAGCAGTTTAAAAACACTTGATCCTTTTTTTAGGTATTTGTTGGAGCTTCATGCATTTCATTACACAACATTTCTTCCTGAGTCTAAGACATATTACGAGAGGTTCATGGGCTAGAAATATCATCTCTTACCTGTTCTGTAGCCAGTGTTGTTAAGATATACAGCAAAAGTCCGAGGCTCATGCATGGCCTGCCACGAGGGTGAAGAGCAGTTCTCATTGTTGGTGTAGACATTGTGATTGTGCACATACTTCCCGGTGAGCATGGAGGACCGTGACGGGCAGCACATGGGTGTTGTCACAAAGGCATTGATGAAGGTGGCCCCACCATGTTCCATAATCTTTCTCGTTTTGTTCATGACTTGCAGGGACCCTGAAAGGCACAGTGCCAGCATTGTTTAGCAAAGTGCAGCACATGAATGCTCATTTCTATCGTGCCCTTCAGTGCCTCTGTTTCCCTGACTTATTTATTTCCTTTCTTAGCTTGAAGGAGTCTATAATTTGATCAGCTCTCATTTCTACAACAAAATTAAGCATTTGAGATCCTACCATCTCAAGTATTTTGCAGAATAGTAAACATACTTCTCCCCTTTGTAATCACAAAGAAAAATAATGCAGGCTAATCTGATAATTAAAGCTAGAATTTTAGCTATGGAGCAGATTCAAAGGCCAGCAGCCCATTGAAGACTATCAGAGAACAACAGCCTGATACACAGAGCATCAAAACCCCCAGCCCAGCACAAATGCAATCTACTAGTGACATTGCTACTAGATTACTAGTGTAGATTATTACTAGAGCATTTTAATCATATGAAAGAAAAGAGAAAAAAATTTTCTTCACTATTAAGTTCCATCAAAATGCCTGTGTTTAATAATAATTAAAAAAGATCTTCAATGCAAGTTGGTATCCTCTAGCAAGCTCACCAAATGTTTGCCAGTTTTTTCTATTAGGATAGCAATATGAATTTATATTTTGATCTATTTATGCACAATTTTTAAGGATAGGTTGTTTGCTTGTGAAAGAGCTATAATTCGATTGCACTCAAAAGTATTTGCATGACTGTAAAATATTCCATTTTAACTTTAAGGATGAAATGGTAACATAAGATTGCTGAGGAAGGAAAAAAAAAACTATTTCGATTACTCTATCTAGCCAAACATTGCAGCTGAAACACATCCAAACACTGCAGAAAAGCACAGGCCAGAATTCAATAGTCTTTTCAGGACTCGTCAAGAAGTGCACTACAGAGTACTACAGCCAAGCCCATTGCATTTGAATCTTGGAGCCTCAGATTTCCAACAGGTCCCACTTCTTCCAAAGAAAGGAAGAAAGTCTATGTTTTCCAGCAAGGAAGGAAATCGTAATGCAAACCAGGCAAGCATTCAGGGCAGAAGAGAAGCATGCAATAGTCCAAAAAGCCACAGTTAGTCCCGTGTCTTCATATACTAGCTTTTACCGTTCACATGACGCATATGAGAACAGGAGGAAGGTTTCTAATTGGGTCTCATTAGAGCTCCCTAAAATATGCCTCAGCTAGGAGCAATCCTAACTGTTCTTTCTCTTCTGGTTGTCTTCAGGGGATCAAGTAACCTTTTGTAGTCAGTGAATAACATGTCATGAGTGCCTACTTCATGCAAAACATTCTATCAACCTCAGCATTCTGGGCTGATCTCCCAAGTATAGCATAAACAAAAGAAATGGGAAATTTTCTGCTTCTGGTCTTCAGTAATAAACTCTCTAGACGAGAATCTACATAGAAAAATCACTTGGGGATATTTGCAAAGCAATGCACACGTAACAGTGTGAATACAGCAGTAGCAGGGCATATAAAAATAGAGGGAACTTGGATTGAAGGCTTAATAGGAGTTCTGAAATGAGAGATGAGGACAGATGGAAAAAAAGGAGGAAGTAAATGTCGGATGGGTGAAGTATATCATTGGGGGATTGTGGCGAGTGACAAGTGTGATGCTCTAGAGGTGGGAAGAAACAAGTAGAGTGATGAGAACAACACATTGATTTCCTGGCATGAAGAGGAATATGGAGAATTCTCTTCATGAAATGTGGAAAGCAGATTTAGCAAATAGCTTGAAGGCTGGGCAGAGATACTGGATGTGATAGAATATAAAAAATGAAGGTAGAGTTATGTTCTGTGTCAAAGTCATGAATGGCATGTTAAGAAAAAAGTTTTTGAAAGATGTTGCTGCTGCAGTGGATTGCAGATTGCAGTGGATTGCAATTGCCTCAAGAGGCGTTGCTGTTGCAGTGGTGGTGTGTGGATTGAGGAGGGCACAGCACTGCTGGTCCGCGAAGGGTACAGATGAGGTCGCTGAAGCCGTGTAGCCCTGAGGAGAGAAGAGCTGACCCAAGTGATGTGGTAATGCATGAGAAGGCTGGGAGTTGGCTAACACCTTGAAGTTTTTACCATGAGAAGAAAACTGGAAACCAATAGTTTCACTGATGGTGAAGAAGTAACTAAAAAGGAATATGCCTTATAGGAGATTTAAAAACCCCATTTTACAAAAGTTGCATTTTATATTTGTGTTGGTTGATCACACAGGGGGAATATCCTGGAGATGAGCGGACGAACGGAAACATAGAAGTGGAAAGAGAGGGAAAGGTGACACTGAAGATGTCTGTCATGTCTCGTTGCTCCCCTTTAGAGTTCTGCAGTAGTTAGTTACTGAGTGTCTTGAATTTTGGGAAACCAGCAGGCACTGTTGATGGCTTTTCATTGTCCAGTAGTCTGTTTCAAAGAACAAGCTCCCAGTTTCCTTTATGAGCCTTAGCTGAATTCAAATAAAAGAAAAATGCAGCTGAGGCCATCATCCAAGGTTCTCAATGGCAGCACTGCAATCTCTAGTTTATGGACTCATTTAGACTACAAATATGGGACAGAGATAGAAATCTGATTTAAAGTGAAAATAATATGAAAACAGGGGCTAAAACTTATCCCAATTCATCACTGTGGGAAGTGCCCCAACCAGGATTCTCCTCTCATTCTCATTATCACCCTTTTCTTAACTAACTGAGCGGATTGTGCAGGAGTCCCAACAATCCCTCCAAATGCCCTGGTTCCCACCAGTCCACAGTCAAAGGGAACCAAGACAACACTGGATCTCCATAGGCACTGTTAACAGTACAGCTCCATCCACTGGGGTCCTTGAAAGTGGGAATCTTGGGCCAGGCTCGGTGGCTCATGCCTGTAATCCCAGCACTTTGGGAGGCCAAGTTGGGTGAATCACCTGAGGCGAGGAATTCAAGACCAGCCTGGCCAACATGGTGAAACCCTGTCTCTACTAAAAACATAAAAATTAGCCCGGCGTGGTGGTGGGCACCTGTAGACCCAGCTACTTGGGAGGCTGAGGCAGGAGAATTGCTTGAACTTGGGAGGTGGAGATTGACTCCAGCCTGGGAGACAGAGTGAGACTCTGTCTCATAAAAGCAAAACAAAAAGTGGGAATCTGGTTTGAAGGTTCTCAGTAAAGAGATTCTGAGACAATGTTTGCCCAAATTTAAAAACTCACCTGAAGGGCATAGTAAGCCCCAGAATCCTGTACCCACCCCAAGATACTGGTTTAGTAAGTCCAGGCTGGGGCCTGAGAATTTGTTTCTAACTAACCCTGGGTGAAGTTGAAGCTGCCTCTCGGTGAATCTCACCTGGAGAAGTATTCTAGGTTGGACACAGAATCAGGGAAGCCTAGAGCTGGAAGAGACTGTAGTGGGTACCTCATTTTGAGTGATCTAGGTGGCTTAGATTACTGCCAAGATTGTAGGATATATTGTAGACAGGAAAAGGAAACACTGATTTTCTACTTACTCTCAGCGAGGTTCTCTTCTAAGTGCTTCACACGAGCAATTAATTTGATTCAGTCAATAATCCTTTGTGGTGGGTGCTAGTAGCTATTATTCCTATATCACAGATAATGAAACAGAGGTGCAGAAGGCTAAATCATGCTGTGCCTAGGGCCACACAGACCCTCAGTGGCAGAACCCAGAAGTAAATGCAGGCAGTCTGCCCAGAGACCATGCTCTTGAGCTCAATCTAGGCTGAGTGTTGGCTGTGACATTGACATTTTCAAGATGAGAAACAGAATTGATGTCTGCTTGCAGTCGCGATAGGTCTCTCTTTCTGCAGTCTCATCTTTCGATTCTTCTCGCCTCTTAGAGGACATACTGACTGACATTAATACCTGTCTCCTCGCCTCCCCTCAGGGCTGAAATGGTCTCAGTGGCTCAGGCACAGATGAGGCATGAGTGGGCTGTGCATCTGTCTGTCTTTAGCTGCTGACTGCCACTTTGGCGTTAATTGTTGCCTCTGATCTCTGTGGATTCTCTGGGTAGAGACAGATGACGGTGTGCAGGAATCTGAATCTCTTCACTCCACTGTGTTAGTGTGTATCAGTAAGGAAAGCATCGAGCACCTTTTTATGGCTGTGCAATGATTAATGTCAGTCAATAACACTGCCTTACTCTGTATATATTCCCACTGTGACTGTGCCATTGATTTTTTATTGGCAAACCTTACCAAAAATGATTCTGTAATAAAACTCATAGTTATTTATTCACAGCTGTTGAGAGCAGTGGACAGGACAATGTCTATCTGATAGGTGGAAGGGCTCAGTTTTGTTTTAAGCTGAAACTCTTCACTTCTGTAGGTTTCAAGCCTTTGGTGTCTGAAATGCAAACGGTGCTAATTCTCAGTTATTAGAATAATTATTTCATAGGAATGATATGAATTGTGAAGCTGAACACTCATAACCAGATTCACAAGGCAGTGGTGAGGAGGATACAAATGAGAAGGGAAAGAGCCCTAGACTTGAACATGTGGAAAACATTTGGATTTTGCCACAGATTAGCTTGAGCAAGTCATTTATCCTCTTTTGGTTTGCGTTTCTCATCTGTAAGATGGAACTTCTAATAGCACTCCCCACTCCGACTAGTTTACAAGGTTGTTGCTGAGCAAGCGGCACGATGCCATCAAAGCACTTCCTGCAAGGAGTGTGCCGACGTGGCTGTGGTTGCCCTATGTGCTCACCCCAACCCCATCACATTAAATTTTCTCCTGCCTCTTCCATCTTCTTTTCTGTAATCTACATCTGAAGTCCAAAAGCTGGAGGACAGAACAGAGGTCAACTACTTTTTCTATGCTGTAAGACCTAAAATGTTGCTACTGCTTTTCAAATACAAATATCAGTTCTTCCCCTTTATACACACACTGACTCCTCATCCCAAGCAAAAAGCCCAACTTCATTGTTATTTTAAGTTGTCCCGTGAGGTGGGAGCCAGACGCAAATGCTCTGAAGCAGCCTGACTATGACTGTGTAGCTGGTGTGCATGCACTGCTGACTGGGCTGGCTTGATGAGAGGGAAGGTCCAGGCCGCAGCCGAGTCCCAGGACTGCCAAGACACACTGTCCCAGTGTCCCAGTTCCGCTGAGAACATCTGCCATTGCTCCTGCAGGATGGGGAATGCTGTGACAGCCATCGGCTGTGGATCAGGATGCTGAAGAGGTCAGTGGTGGCTGGGAGTGGGAAAAGTGCCACCCTTCAGGAATCCATTAAGATCCACCATGTTTGCAATGTTGGTGCAGTTAAAAATCAAGGCTTCGCCGGGCGCGGTGGCTCAAGCCTGTAATCCCAGCACTTTGGGAGGCCGAGACGGGTGGATCACGAGGTCAGGAGATCGAGACCATCCTGGCTAACACAGTGAAACCCCGTCTCTACTAAAAAATACAAAAAACTAGCCGGGCGAGGTGGTGGGCGCCTGTAGTCCCAGCTACTCGGGAGGCTGAGGCAGGAGAATGGCGTAAACCCGGGAGGCGGAGCTTGCAGTGAGCTGAGATCCGGCCACTGCACTCCAGCCCGGGTGACAGAGCGAGACTCCGTCTCAAAAAAAAAAAAAAAAAAAAAAAAAAATCAAGGCTTCAGGAGTAGTGCTTTGGATGGAGTATGTGATAGGTTGTGGCTAGACAGAACCATAGTGAGGAATTTAAATCACTCTATATACTCCAACTGCTTGATTCCCAAAATCATTTCATACAGAATGATTTCATATAAAAATCATTTGTATGAAAAAGGATGGGAGAAAATGTTCCCCTAATTTGGATGACTTTGCTAAAATCACACAGAGATCCTGAATTACTTCATTGACATGTTTAAACTTTAAAGCAAAGTTTTACCTTTCCCGGTACATGTATCTTAGCATTTGAGTATGCAGTATTTTGTATTATTAAACATTAAAATTTTCATCAAAACTGTTTGTCATGTCCAGAGAAACTTGCAGAACCAGAAATTCAATAGTAAATATTGTCATTATCACTTACGGAAGTCCCAGACATGTGGGATTCATATATACCTGGCTTCCTAGAGAGATACTTCCATGTGGATTACAGTATTCACAGTTCAATGAGCGACAACAACAAGCAAACCCAGCTCTTACTGATTGTGGAGGGGTGTTTGTTGATATCATTCTTTTATGATGAAGTAAGGCTAATGCTTTAAATATTTAAGAAGTTTGTATTAGATACTTCCCTGCCATTTTCGCATGCCAACAGTTATTTTCATAGTAAGGTATGAAACATGAAACAGTGATATTTCCTGTATGAAAATGTCTGTATGATCTGTTGAATATTCTAATTCTAAAAGCATAAGCATCTAAAAAAATAACAAAATTAAATGGTATTTTTTTTCTACCCAAACTGTGGAATTGGCAAGGAAAAAAAAAAAGATGTTTTTTAGCTAAAACCAAAGGGGGAAAAGCCAGTTGGGAGAACAAGGGAAAAAAGAGAAGATAATAAATTAGTCTGGAATGTTTCCAGGTCACTAAGACTCATTATTTCCTCCTGGCCCCTCCAAAAGAGGACAAGGCCATGAAAAGCTACTTACAGGAATGGAAGAAGTTAACATGCCTACAGGGCTACACAGATAAGGTAGGCAAGTGAAGGCAGCCAGGTATAAGAAAAGTCAGAGGGCTTTTGTGTCTTTTCATTGTTTTACTTTTGATAGAGACATGGTTTATAGAGCTTTTCCTGACTATAAGAAAAACAGCAGTATGGTCAATGATAAATGGCACCTGTACCTTGGTGTAAGTATCGAGGGACAGCACAGTAGTGGGGGATCCCAGTGTCCGAGAGCAGCTGCAGCTCCATTTCAAACATCTAAGTGATGACTGCTTCATGGGAATGCAAGCCTTCATTCTTTTGAATTTTCAAGAAATGTCAGAATCTGATTTTTGAATATGTTATATATATTTTAAAATATGATTTTTAAACATTGGCTTAATTCTGAAAAGTATGCTCATCAAACAACACACATCTGTGGGCTAGCTCTGGTCTGAATACCTTGTGTTCTGGCTTCTGCTTTAAAGAAACAAAGTATCTCCATGTACTCATAGCTTCCCTCTACATATGATCTAAGAGAAACATCAGGTGAGTGTTACTGAGATGTTCCTGTCAGGCCAATTTCCTAGGAATGTAAGAAATGCCATATTGAGTCAGATCAATGGTATAATCTGCTCAATATTTTGTTTCTCAGAGTGGCACCAAGGGCCTTTTGGGAAAAATTTAGAGCCCAATCTCTTTGACGCTAGTCTCAGAAAGTTAGAGGAGTCCCTCAAACAATTTTTATTTTCTCCCTTCTGATTTATAAAATATTTCAAGTGTAGGGTATAACAGAATACATATACATCTCCTAGCTTTAACAAAACTTAACATGATTATATTCCTTCAGATATGTATTTTTTCAATTTTGAAATAGAATGTGAATGTGCTGATGCTCTTGGTCATCACTTTTTCCCCAGTGGTAGCCATTATCCCGAACTTCGTGTTGATCACTTCCATGCATGTTTACTGAGCTTAAAAATTGTAAATCTTCCACTCATTATTCTAGCCTAAAACCCTGAAGTACTTACGGGTATAGGCACAACCTGAACAACTTCTTAAGTTGTGGGAAAAGCAAATTCAGAAGTAAGGGGACGATGGTTAAGTCATTTCATCTTTCCACAGGCTGTTTCCTCCTGGGATGATGATCTTTGTCCTACCCACCCAATTCAAGTGAGATGGCAGTATTCATTCACAATAATGTGAACAAAATGTTCTCTGGAAAAAGATAAAGTGTTATCCACATGTAAGGTTCTAGCACTTTCATTAATGAATTCCTTATGCATCTTACTCCCTTTACAGAGTAATAGTTTATTTGTCCTGAAAGCGAAGGGAAGGGCTCCTGCTCATGATGAACTAATGCTTTCCTCCCTGGCTTGATTTTATAAACTTTGATTATAGCCCTTCTCAGCCTTCATCTTTCTAGACAAACAGATAAGATTGTTTTATGCTTTCCCAATGAGAAAAGTATTCTATTAGAATTTTCATAATTGTTCTTCTAAGTCTTTTCTAAGTCTGTTATTTTCTTTTTGGAGGCACAGTAGCCAAAATGCCTACAGCATTACAGGTGCAAAAAGGTTTGCATTAGGTGAAGATTTATTAAAGCACTTGGCAAAGACAATTGCACTGGAGTAAAAAACAAAACAAAACCTAACCATATCAAAGCGACAATGAGATACTTCATGCCCATCAGGATGGCATCTATTAAAAACAAAACCAGAAAATAACAAGTGTGGGCATGGATGTGGAAAAATTATGACACTTGTGCTCACTTGGAGGGAACGAAACACAGTGAGTTGCTATGGAGAACAGTAAGGTGGTTCTTCAAAATAATAAAAATAAAAGTATCATATGATCCAGCAATTCTACTTCTGGGTGTAGCTCCAAAATAACTAAAAGGAAGATCTTGAAGAGCTCTTTGTACACCCATGTTCACAGCAGCATTATCCCCAATAGGGAAAAGGAGGAAGCAACTCAAATTTCCAACAGTGGATGAATCGGTAAAAAAAAAAATGTGGTACATATATACAATGAAATGTTATTCAGCATTAAAAAGAAAGGACACTCTGACACATGTTACAACATGGATGAGCCTTGAGGACATGAAGGTAAGTAAAATAAGCCAGTCATAAAAAGATAAATGCTGTACGATTTCACCCACATGAGGAATATAGAGTAGTCAAATTCACAGAGACAGAAAGTAGAATGATAGCTGCCAGGATTGAGGGAGAGAGAAAGGGGAGTTGCTGTTTGATGGGCATAGGGTTTTACTTTTGTAAGATGAAAAGAGTTCTGGAGGTGGGTTGCACGCCAATATACATGTGCTTAACAGTACTGAACTGTACACTTAAAAACAGTTAAGATGGTAAAAAACAAGAACAAAACAACAAACACCCCAAATCTAGGGCAGTAATGTTCTAGAAGGATTATGAGCATATTACAGAAAAATAAGGAAAAGTCTCCATCAAGTGGGCACCACCATGAAGAGCATGACTTTTCTGCCAGGAAAGGAGGTCTTCTCCGGACCTCCAACCCACAGTTCACTGCGCTTCCTAGTCATTTTGTTTTGCCAGTGGCCCATCTTTTGCTTCTGTTCCCTCTCTCCCCAAACCTAGAATATTATTATGCATTTGCAGATTGCTTTCAGGAGGCACTGAATAACTATCTGTAGATGACTGATTAACAGAAGGGATAGTGGTTAAATGCATAGCTGTGGAGACTCAGATCTAATACAGGTCTGGGTTTCGCCATTTACTTGCTCATCACAAGCTACATGACTTCTCTAAGCCTTATTTTTCTCATACATAAATCAAAGAGAGAATAGTAACTACTTCCTAGAGTTGCTGTGAGGGTTAAATAAGCTAGTTCTTTTTTTTTTTTTTTTTTTTTTTTTGAGACGTAGTCTCGCTCTATCTCCCAGGCTGGAGTGCAATGGTATGATCTCAGCTCACTGCAAACTCTGCCTTACCAGGTCAAGCGATTCTCCTGCCCCAGCCTCCTGAGTAGCTGGGATTACAGGTGCCCACCACCACGTCTGGCTAATTTTTGTATTTTTAGTACAGACGGGGTTTCACCATGTTGGCCAGGCTGGTCTTGAACTCCTGACCTCAGTTGATTCACCCACCTCAGCCTCCCAAAGTGCTGGGATTATAGGCGTGAGCCACCACGCCCAGCCAATGAGCTAGTTCCTAGCATGTTATCTGGCTAGAAAATCAAGGAAGGAGTTAAAGGCAAATACGTAGGAAACATCTGAGTGGACTGGACTGAGCCTGGTCTACAACCCTTCACCATGATATTCGCATGCCTTCAACACAAGGCAATACTTGGTAACTGCTCAGAAAATACTTACTGGATGAATAAATGAACTATAGGACAAGGCTGAAAATTTGAATTCTGTTAAAAAAAAAGTTATGAGCAATTTCTTAATATATTTTAAAGACAGTGCTGTATATTGAAGAGGTAGATCGTGATGAATACTTAATATTTATTTCAGGGAATTTTAGCTTGTTTAGAGCCTTATGGGTCCATTTCAAGTTAGTTTAGTGCCCACTATATTCCCAGACACTAGGAGTGCATGAGGAGTGCAGCATAAAACACACCCTTGCTCTCTGGTTGATCTTGGTCAAGTGGAAGGGACAGGCATGGAGGGGCATGGTGGAATGAGCACCATGCTGGAGTCATGTTCTCGGGGTGCAAAGGAAAGTTCCATCAATGCTGCGGGAGGGGAGGGTGGTTTTGGTTTGGGAACACCAAACCCATGACATGAACTGGGTTATGAAGAACAGGTAGGGTTTCTCCAGGTGGAGAACGAGGAAAAGGCAGAGGGGACGAGATGCGCAAAGGCATGGATAGAGGCAATGGGGGTGAAGCCACCAGACACCTTTGGGGAGACGGCAATTGTGTTTATGAGGTACAGAGTGAAAGTGGGGGAAAGGGAAACAGACTTGGGGACAGGTAGGGGCCGCATGGCTCAGAACTCATTTGCCCCCAGAGGAGAGGGGCTTAATCTCGTGGCAAAGGGAAACCGCAGAAGGGACTTAAGCAGAAAAGTGATCTGATCAGATGGATACTTGAAAGATAACTCTGGCAATGGAGGGAAGGGTGGGCAAGAGAGGCTAAGACTAGAGAAGGCAGGCAGGCCAGGTGACAAACTGGTGAGGGAAAAACTGGGAGAGATGAGAAGATCCAGAGATCTCAGCTGTAGCAAAAGCAATGAATGGGTGAGATGTTAAGGAAGGTGAGTTCAGGTGTGAGGTTAAGCAGAGGGCAAGGATATGTTTAACACTGCAATCCTCATGCAGAGACTGTGCTATTAACATAATAGGTAATAAACTAACTTGAAATGGACCCACAAGGCTCTGAAAAAGCTAAAATTACTTGCTCTGTAAGTGAATGAAAACATTTAAACCATCGCTTACATACATACTAACATCATATGTGCTAAATACAGACTCATGTACTTGTGACACCTTTCATTTTGGCCTGTCGCCTGAAAATCAATACCCTTATTAATAAAAAAAAAGGGTGGGTTGACTCTGCAAACCAACTTCAACAATAATGACCTCTGCTGGCTTTTTAGCGCATTTGCTTCCAGCTGAACCCAAGGAATTAACTTTACTGGGGTCCCACTCTTTGGTTTCAAGTGGGAAACCAAAGTCCCCTTCCATGGAGATCAAGTGCCAGCATGGAGAGTTTTATCCTCAAGAACCTGAGCCGCAGGAGCTCTGTAAAGAAGCCCAGCATGCTCTGCTAGAAGATTCGACTCGCAGTCAGGTTGAATGTGATGGCTAAGCACAGCTGGGTGATGCCTGAGAGCAAGGAATTTGAGTTCAGGAAAGGAACTGAGGAGTGGTAGTGACATCTTGTAGGGGCAAGCTTTCTACCTGCCTTGCACTAGCGGCACTAGAAGAATTGGCCCTCGGCTTATGAACAAGACCCTAGGGCTGGACCATTGAAGACAGTGAGAAGATAAGAAACCCAATCAGATGATACAGATGGTAAGTTAGAATCACTAGATTTTGGCAAGCTTTCTGGGTGCTCTACAATTAGCCTAGGCAAGCTAATTAAAAAAGCATCATATCTAAGATAGTAGTAAGTGAATTCTCTACCAGAAGACATATAGAACACTGCAACTTTCAATTACCTAATGATTTCTATGACAAACTGTGAGTAAGTAATCCATTCTAATAATAATAACCACTGAAAGTTCCTTTAGTACAGTCTATATTCATATCCATTGCATAGAATTACAGTCACATCCTCATACTCTCTGAAACAACTTTGCCCAAGTATTTTTACAATTTCTTAACGGAAGGTTTTCAATCCTTTACTTCTACAATCTTCAGTGCTGACCCTCTTCCTCCATCGTCCTACTCCCCCAGGCCCCTTCCCCGACCATTTCAAAAGTATAACATCGGAAAAGTAATGCTGAAACACAAACCAAATGCCTTATGATCAATACAAGTTCATTGCATAAACTAGGATGTTGGTTAAGGTGCAATAATTAAGTGCAAAACCTCAAAATGTCTACTGATAATCCTGTGACTTGATAAAGCATCTGAACAAAAGAGACTAACAAGTGAAGAGTCTAGTGTCTCACCCAGCTCCACATCTTGATCATCGGTAAGCACAAGAATAATGTTGGGTCGAATGTTTTTTCGTTCCTGCTGTATCCGTCCTCTGAACCTCGGGGATCTGACAGTCGAACAGAGGCTTCCCAGCAATTCTGTGCCCAGGACAGCCAAAACCAGAGCACAGCAAGAATACTTCATTGTATTTGGTCCAATGTTGCAAAAGTGACAAAATGTCTCCGTCTCCTGATTTCTGGAGTTCTGGGCAGTCAGAGAAAAACGGAGACGGTGAGACTAAAATGAAATCCAAACTCCAAGCACAGTTGCAGAAAAAGGGCTACAAATAAGTCAGTATTGGCACATAAGCTGGCAGAGACAGGGTTGTACATGAGTCAGAAATAGCAAACCCTCACAAGCGCTGGGTAGTTTTTTAAGCACTTGATTATTTTGCAAATTCACTTTTGTCCTTTATTCTCATTCCAACTTTTCCTATTGCAATTCAT
This sequence comes from Macaca nemestrina, assembly GCF_043159975.1. Classification (NCBI taxonomy): domain Eukaryota; kingdom Metazoa; phylum Chordata; class Mammalia; order Primates; family Cercopithecidae; genus Macaca; species Macaca nemestrina. Next base: position 75,762,468 of record NC_092132.1, read on the forward strand.
TGCCAAAATAGAATTTCCAACACAGAGCTCAAATGTAAAAGCTTTCTGACAAGAGCTAATACCTTGAATTAGGTATCCTGGTTGAATAATCAATTTCTATTCTCAGAGGTATTCAGAACATCTGCAGATAGGGTCCTGGAAGGAGGAGAAAAAAATACAAAGGAAATATCAGTCAACGATTTTAAAAACAGATTTTCGATCTGAAGTAGTCTCTTGCAACAGCATATTATATGTGTATATATTATATATATTTTTTCTTCTGTGCTCCAAAAGGGAGGAACAGAAGGAAACAACTTTCAGAACTGCAGAACTGCTAACAAATGACTCAAATGCTATCTTCATTTCATAATCAGCTCCATAAAAGGGTGGTAAGGTATCGCCCTGCTCACACTCTGACATTACTTTACACATCCCCAACAGAGCTGACGATCGATTAGGAAGAGCCAGCAGTGCCAGGGAAACAACAGAGCATTGGGAACAAGTGTTTGCATGTGGGAAGCAGATGGCGCAAGGAGACTGTTGGGGAGCGCTGACTCACCTGCGTGTGATACTGAGTACCTAGCAAGCAGAACGAAACACACACCACACCTGTCATTTGTCATCTGCATTATATCATTCACTACCCAGGAGAGTCTTTTCTGCTGACAAAGACTTCATAGTAAGTGACTGGGACAATTTTTTCCAGCCTCTGAAAACCTCCTCACTGTCCCCCATCAATCAATCACCAGAAGGAAAAGGTGCTTCCTCCGTGCAAGGCTGGTTCCCCTGTCCTCAGCTTGTGCCGGCACCTAAGTGGACAGAACACCCTTTTGATTGTCAATCACCAGGCTTACTGCTGGCGAGACCGGTAAGGCACAGATAGCACAGGGGTTTCGCTTTGCTGCAGATCTTAAACCTGCGAAGCAAAACGATTGATTGGCCCTGAGGCTGGAGTTAGCGGCTACCCTTCCACATTAAAAAATAAATAAATAAAATCCAGAAGGGCGAGCTGCAAAATCTTTGCAAAGCTGCACAGAAGGAGGCTTTTGAAAGGGTTGGAAAAATGCCCCTCTCACTTTGGAACACTAACCTGCTGAAAGCTTTTCTCTTGGAAAGATAGCAAAGGGCTCATTAAAAAAATAAAATCTTTGTCTCATATGTCATGAGGGAACAACTTTATGGGAATTTAGGCTGCCCTAAAATTAATTAGATAGCAGTCTGTTTCATCAGTCACTCAGTCCCCATACACCTGAGAATCTGTATTTTGATCTGCAACAATAAACTGGCATTGGATAAGTAGGCATAACTAATTAAGTGTAAGCATCGCATAGCAGGAGGAAAGGGCTCCATCTCTCAACTTCATGCCCTTAATTCTGGAGGGTGACAGGGGTTAGTGAAAGAAGAAAGACTGGATACCATATACATTATTTTGTTTTACACAAACACACACATATTTTAAACTTTATGAGCTGTTTTGTAAACAGTTCTAATGCTTTTCACTCTGCAGCCTGTAATTATACTGCAGGAGAGAGAAAGAGACAAAAAGAAACAGGTTTTTAAACAAAACTCTAGTGTCTGCAGCCAGGCAGTCCTGACTACATTATCTGCAACACACAAGCCAGCTCCAATTGATAACGGAGCTCTGTAGAAGTCACTAATGTAAGATTTGGTGCTTTCTTCTTAATAACTCAGGGTGATTCCACAGTGATTGCTGTGCATGCCGAACACTGAAAGCCTGCAATTATTCTGCACTGACTGTTTGACTTCTGTGCTTTTGTTTTAAATCGTGAGACACTTGATACAGGCACGAAGGGACAGGAAAACTAAAGGAATAAAATGACAAACAATGGCTTGTTCTCACAAAGCATGGGTCAGGCTAAATAGTTAAATACAGAAATTTCTTAAGAGGTTGGTTCTTTAAGTAGTAAAACTTTGCTCACCTCTCAAAGCCTGCAGAGGTGTGTGAAGGGAGAGTTTGTGAAGACGGTGTTTGTGCACCCACTATAGTGTAAACCAACCTCTGCTGACAGTAGCAACCCGGGAGGAACAATTTCAGGCTCACTGCATTAGACAAACAGTGGCATTTGAGTTTAAATAATCAGCAACACGAGAAACTGGAAGTTCTTGACAATTCAGATGCTGATAACCTTTGCTGGAACCCAATCAACACTGCTAGTTATTCTTTTCTTTATCTTATTTACTTTACTTCTTCCTTTAGGAAAAAGCAAATTAGCTTTAATGATACCTTTGTGTAAACTACATCAAAAATCATTTCCTAATATGGAAAAGAGAGAGTGGTTTTTTCCTACGAAGCGAACTTCCCTTCTGGTGAATGAAAAGTGCAGAAAAGGTCTACATTATTTTCTGCCACGGTTTATCTTATTTTTTTAACTAAAATTTTTTATTTTTATTGACAAATGATAATTATATATATTTACGGGGTTCAATTTGATGTTTCGATATATGTGTACTTTGTGGAATGATTATATCAAGCTAATTAACAGTCTATCTCCTCACATGCTTATCATTTTTTTTTTTTTTTTTGTAGTGAGAACATTGAAGAATCTACTCTGTTAGCATTTTTGAAACATACGATTAATTCATTGTTATTAACTGTGGTCACCTTGCTGGGCAACAGATCTTGAAAGTTTATTCCTCCTGTCTCACTAGAACTTTGGACCCTTCGGTCAGCTTCCTCCACCACCACCACTATTCAATTCAGGGAATTCGTACCTACAAGGATATATACATTAAGTGGTCAAGAAAATTGAATTTTTCACCTAGTCTGGCCAGCAAGAGTCCTCTCTATCTTTCATCTCATCTTCCTTCACGAAAACACACAAAACATGCCATTCTAGAAACACTGCACACAGACAATTCTTTATTCGAAAATGACCTTTCAAAGCCTGTCATCCTCTTACTGCCTGGTTTCCAGCTCCAGAAGGAAAAGAAGTAAAGAAGGGAAAAAAATCCTGACAGACAAAATGCAGAGCTTGACAGAAGAGACAAGGATGCAATGTTTGAATTGGATACTTTGTGGTGGACAACAAGAGTCCTTAGAGACTAGCAATTGGTCTTGAGAAAGAGTAGAAAATGAAAGAAATGTAGAAAGGTTTTTCTCACACATACAAAGTGAGTTTGAAGAACAGTGTTTTATTCTTCACTGATCAAGACCAGGATATAAGCTGCTTTTACTCCAACCCATAAAATGACAACAGCAGTTGTAGTTATGGCCAATTGGTGTGGAAAGTTTATAGGACTTTGTTTAGGGTGGTCAAGCCAAATTATAAAAGTGGCAATAAATTTTTCAAGTCACATGTAAAAGAAAAAGAAAAACAAAAAAAGACTGGAAAGATGTCCAGCCAACTGGATAGAAAGTTTAGGTCACATATGTTTGTCCCGCAATCAATCTAAACTCAAGCCCTGTTGCTCCCAAAGGTTTAAGGGGAACTCTGTCTTCCCCAATCCCCCCTTTGGCTGGGCAGTTTGGTGCTAGGTCTCTAGAGGGGATGGTGGCCAATACATCAACAGCACCCTGCTTTTGTCTACAGCAGCAAAGTATAGTTTGGGACTTTTGGGGGACCCTGTGACCCTTTTGGGAGGTTCATGAGGTCAGAACTATTTTGATAAGAATACTGACACATTATTTGCTTTCTTCACTGTGCTGACATTTCTACAGATGATGTAAGAGCAATGGTACGTAGAGCGACTTTCCGCTTTTGTCTTAGCATGAATGATAAAAGCTTCACATATAGTAAAAACAAACAAAAAAACAAAAACAACAAAAAAAATCCAGTTTCATTAAGATGAGGCAGTAAAATCACTAATTCTATGAAACCGTGACCTTGAGTGCACATGTTTTCTTTTCACTGTTCTGTTTTTTGAGATAGGAGGTTCACTCAAAGTCCCTTGTTGGCTGGGGGAGTATGATGGCTGTCTTGAGGAAAGGCATGAGGGTGGCTGAGCTGCAAGATAAAGTGGCTTTAAACAAAAAAAATGAAACACTACTTTTACTTAAAATAATTTTTTTGGACTTGGATATTTGGTAGACATTTTACCAAATAATGAATGAAATAAGCCTATCATTTCAAGGGAAACAATTGACAGTGTTTGTTACCAATGATAGAAATCTACCTTTCAAGCTAAAATTAGAATTTTGGAAAGCTTGTATACTCCACTTGGCAGACTTCCAATAAGTAACTTTTTCTGATGACAATGATAGTGATGTTAACAAATGTTATTTTTTGATATTGTAAAATGAAATGAGTCAACATTTAGAATATTTGCATAGTTCAGTGAACTAAATTTCCCAAATGATCACAGTGCTATAAAATCTTACATGAGTAAAATATTCATTCAAAGTACAAGATGACCACTGGATTCTATTGTAACAGAATGAAAAGTTCATTGATATGGTTTCAGATTTCTTAACACAACTAACCTTTAATGAATTATCACTTGCCAAGTTTTGTTGTAGTATCAAAGAATATCCACAAGTATCTGAAAAAGCTATTAAAATGCTTCTACCTTTCCAACTACTTATTCATGTCAGTCTGGATTTTATTACTGTACTTCAGCCAGAACAATGTATTTCAACAGATTGAATGTAGAAGCAGAAATAAGAATTCGACTTTCTTCTTTTCAGATAAACATTAAAGACATTTGCAAAAATGTAAAACGAATTCATAATTTATTCACAATTTTTTTTGTTTGGAAAATATAGTTTTTTAAATAAAATATATCATTTAGGTTAACATATAATAGATTCATTATTTTCAAAAGAATCATATATTTTAAAATTTTATCAGTTTTCACTTCTAAGTATTAATAATTAAAATCCACATAAAAACTGTTGGGGCAAGAGTCTTCAATAAATTTTAATTATATAAAGGGATACTGAGCCCAACCAAAGGGTTTGAGAATTGCTGACTTATAGTGTACCTTGTTCTATAGTTAAGCCCAGACTCTCACATTTAAGGCTCTAGGTCTGGCCCTAGTCACAAGCTTCTCATTTACTTTTTTTCCTTAAAGCCTTGAAACTGTCCTCAGTTCTAAATGCCTGGTCTCAGATAAAAGTTGTTGATGAGTGATAAAATTCTGTGTTTTTTTATTCCCAAAGGATAACATAAAATTTTACAAATGAATGCCCACACAGCTAAAGTATACAAGGGACAGGGTCAGAACAACCCACTTGCCACAGAAAAAAACCTCTCTAGGATGGGGCAAAAGAATTATTTCTAGTACAAAGCAATGGCACTTTATAGTTAGGCCAGAGAAAAAAGGGACACCATAACCAGTTGAAACAGCAGGGGCAGGGGAGATTATGCAGTTATGTGAAGCTGAATTTAGCCAGAACACACTTAGATTATTGTCAGAGGCAAGCAAAGTAGAATTACGCCAGCAAGAAGCTGGTACCCACATCTCATCCTCCCATCCCACATTACTGTCTACATACATTTCTTAGGATCAGTTAACATGGCCCTTTCTCATTAATTTTGGCTTTTGAGTCTCCCAGAGATTACTTCTTTTCTTTAGAGTAAGCCTTCAGGATGTGCTATCTTCTTTATAATATACATGAATCCATGAAGAAGTTAATTTCTTCTTTTAACAACCCCATAGCTGGCAAAGTTCACCTACTGTTAATCTCTAGAAAGCCCGTTTCCTGGTCTAATTTATTACAACTCTAAGCAAAGAAGATAGACAATCATCCCCTCCTGGTGTAGTAACACTTTTATTCTCCTCGAATAATAAATCCTCTTCCAACAAACAATGACGGCTGAAAAGTGTATGCCTGTGACCTGGAGCACCTGTGGGGAAATATTTGGCTAAATGATGAGCTCTTCCTTTCTCCTCTCCTCCTCCCACCCAACACTGTGAATCTTGAAATTGGAAGGAATCTTCAAAAGTCATCTATTCACACAGTGGTGAGTGTTGTTTATCCCTGGTGTATGGGGAGGGAGAGGGACAGGTTTTATTTTTTGGCTGAATTCATGTATATATTGAATTTTTTCAATAATTGGTTGCATTACAAAACATAGAAATAAATAAACTTAAGTTTTCTAGGTTTTTCTCTCTGTCTTCTCAGGGAGGAAGAAAATAGACGGAGTAGAAGATTGAGAAGGATTAAGTGAGAGTTGAAGAGTGAGAAGGATGAAGTGAGAAATGTACCTTTGAGACTCTGCCTCATAAAAGGAGGAACTAAAACCATATAAAATCAAGCTTCTGAAGGGCATTTTAGAGAATGCATAAAGTCCAAATTAAAATTTGTCCAGCTTCTTTCGGATGAAATGAACAAGACAAAGGAAAACAAACTGATCTAGATATTATGAAAACTACCGGAAGAACTCAATATTCCTGAAGCATATGTTACAAAGTGTCTAAAGGGACTAATAATGGTCATTGGTGACCAATTGTGGTCCAAATGATCAATGGTTTCAACAGTGGCAATGAGATCCAAGAGAATGAGAACAAAGAGACAACTGGAATTCCAAAAGAAGAGGCAATGGAAACTTCAGTTAAAGTGGATTTGTATGAAATACTATGCAGCCATAAAAAGGAATGAGATCATGTGCTTTGCAGGAACATGGATGAACTCGGAAGCCATTATCCTCAGCAAACTAACACAGGAACAGAAAACCAAACAGCGCATGTTCTCACTTATAGGTGGGAGGTGAATGATGAGAACACATGGACACATGTGGGGGAACAGCACATGCTAGGGCCTGTTGAGGGGTCTTTAGGGTTGGGGGAGGGAGAGCATCAGGAAGAATAGCTAATGGATGCTGGGCTTAACATCTAGATAAAGGGATAACATGTGCAGCGAGCCACCATGACACACATTTACCTATGTAACAAACCTGCACATCCTGTACATGTACCCCTGGACTTAAAATAAAAGTTGATGAAAAAAAATAAAGTGGGTTTGGTGGAAGGACAACAATATTGTTAAAAAGAACTAGAATGTGATCTTGGGCATCTTAGCTATGTCTTAAAATATATGATTTATTACATTAAATTTTATTAAATTGGCCTTTGGTTTTATACATTTATAGCTTATTTGTACAGAAGTACCTTGAGATACTGCATTAGTCAGCAGAAGTAGTTTGTTGCAATAACAAAGAAATTCCAAATATGATAAAAGCATATTTGTCACTCGTACTGCAAGTCACACACAGGATGGCAGAGAGCTCTGCTCTGCCCAGCCATACATGGATGCACACTGACGGGGGCAGTGTTGTCCTGTTGCTGCAATAAGTAGACCAAGAAGCAAGGGAAAAATAAGCTCAAGAATTTTGCAGGAGCTTTTCAGGGCTTCAACCTGAAAGTGACCCAGTTCACTTCTAACATTTCATTGGATGTGATTAGTCATGTGGCCCCACTCAACTGCAAGGGCATTGGAAAATTTAGCAGACCAAAGTGTTTGCTGAGCACTAATGTCTATGCCACAAACTTTATGTTTCATTAGTACCCCATGTCTTTCTCTTTCTCTACACACACACACACCACACACACACACATACACGTGTGTATGCCCACACACATACTTAAGATATGTGTATAAATATACGTACCCACACACAGACACATATCGCAAGGAACGAAGAAACAATCTTTCTCACAGTATAAAGTTCAATCATTCTTAGGTACTAAAAATATACTTTCGACAGATTCGGGGATTTTTTATACATGTTTCATTTTAGTCTGTTTTCCTGATGTACATAATCTGGCACAATGCAAAATTTTTAAAATTCCACAATTCTCGAGATACGTTTAAGTTGAAGTAAATATTTTAAAAAAGACAATTAGATGGTATATTTATGTTTCAAAAGCATTTCTGGAAACACTATCTCATACTATGAGAAATGGTTTCGAAACATAAATATACAGTCTGAAAATCATTTCTTGAAATACTATCTCGCAGTCGTATGTAGGAAGAAGAACACCTGACTTTACTACGTAAATGAAGCTGCAGTTAAGAGAACCCCACTGGCATACTTCCTTTTTGAGATGGAGTCTCACCTGTTGCCCAGGCTGGAGTGCAGTGGCATGATCTTGGCTCACTGCAACCTCCACCTCCCAGGTTCAAGTGATTCTCTTGTCTCAACCTCCTGAGTGGCTGAGATTACAGGTATACACCACCACACCTGGCTAATTTTTGTATTTTTAATAGAGATGGGGTTTCACCATGTTGGCGGGCTGGTCTCGAACTCCTGACCTCAAGTGATCTGCCTGTCCTGGCCTCCCAAAGTGCTGGGATTACAGGTGTTAGCCACTGTGACCGTCCACTGGCCTACTTTCTATGCCATCAAGTTCACTGCCAATATAATGCTCTCTAACTTCTTCTAGGCGGTAAACACAGCAGAATGGGGAAACAAGCAGAGAGAGGACCAGGAAAGAAAGCTCTGGGAAACAGTGTGAAGGAGGTAATCACATTTCAAAAGATAATTCTCTTTCCTAGCTCAAGGCAAATTATGGAGATTAGCTGTATTTTTTTTCAAACTGTATTACTTACAGGAGAACCTTAAAAAAATATCAAACATTTAAGCCAGGCGTGGTGGCTCACGCATATAATCCCAGCACTTTGGCAGGCTGAGGTGGGCAGATCTCCTAAGGTCAGGAGTTCGAGACCAGCCTGACCAACATGGTGAAACCCCGTCTCTACTAAAAATACAAAAACTAGCTGTGTGTGGTGTCTGGCACCTGTAGTCCCAGTTGCACGGGAGGCAGAGGCAGGAGAATTGCTTGAACCTGGAAGGCGGAGTTTGCAGTGAGCTGAGATCATGCCACTGCACTCCAGCCTGGGCGACAGAGTGAGACTCGGTCTCAAAAAAAAAAAAAAAAAAAAAAAAAAAAATTCAAACATCCTATTAAAGCCAATGTCTTTGCTTGGAGACATTTTCAAGGAAACTTTAAAATTCAGATTAGTTTATGTATTAATATTTTAAAAAATCGTCCTTTACAAGTTGTACTGGGAAATAGTGTTTTGAGATCTTTTGTCCTAATGGTTAAATACATAATTCCCAGTCTTTAAATAACAAAATCATCTTCACCATGTACCTAAATCCCTGAGCTATCTTCAGACATTGGGTCCCCTTCAGCTCTGTACTCCTCTCTCAATGACTAACAAGCACAGCTTTACAATTATCAAGTAAAAAGAGCAACCCTACTTAAATTTCTCGTGAAATTCAGGTCTGCAGTCTTGGAAAATATCACAGTAGAAAAAACTCAGTAACTAGTATGCCCATCTAGGAAAATTAATTTACTGTATTAATCTTAGCAATAAAGCATATAATGAATAAAAATTGCCTGTCAGTTATCATTGACACTAGTGTAATCTATGATATTCTTATTCAATCAAATTCACCTTCCTATCTTCAAATTACTATCTGGACATAGAGATATTTATAAATTTCTACTTTTTCCTTTTTTTTTTGAGATCGAGTCTTGTTCTGTTGCCTGGGCTGGAGTGCAGTGGTGTGATCCAGGCTCACTGCAACTTCCGCCTCCAGGTTCAAGCAATTCTCCTGTCTCAGCCTCCTGAGTAGCTGGGATTACAAGTGTGCACCACCACACCCAGCTAATTTTTGTATTTTTAGTAGAGAGGGGGTTTCACTATGTTGGCCAGGCTGGTCTTGAACTCCTGACCTCTGATGATCCACCCACCTTGGCCTCCCAAAGTGCTGGGATTATAGGCGTGAGCCACCGCGTCTGGCCAATTTCTTTTCTTTTCTTTTTTTTAGAAAGACTAACAACTCAAGAGATACAACAGGAGATTTCTAAAACCATAATTTTCCTAACATTTATAGATTCAAATAATGAATCGGTAGTGCCTTGAAACTTTATGACATCTGTCTTAGTTTACTTGCTGGACAGAAGTTGGGAAATACTTTAGCTAATAAAAACTTAGCATTTTACTCTAATGTTACAAAAGAGTAACCTTTATGAAGTTTTATGCATAAGAATTTATAGAATGAAAATGTTAAGAGCCACATTAGCATCCTAAGCTGTTACTTATCTTATATGTGAAATAAATCTTCCCGAAAAGGCTCAGATTATGATCTAGGTCCATGAACATATAAGGCAAATTTACACTTACTGTCACTGTGGAGTGTCTTTATAAATAGATGTTTATAGGTGGACTAGTCCTTAGAATTCTTCCATACAAACGCCCAGTGGTGTTCCACTTCCAGAATTTATTTTCTCACTCATTACACTCTACTTTGTTTCAAACCTTCATTTCTCAGCACACACAAGAACAGCACTTGTCACACAAAGCAGCTGATATAATTAAACCAGATGATGGGCCCCACACGTAAAGCCAGCCATTCATGAAAGCTGGTCACCAGAGGCCATTTCAAACAATGCATATTTTAAAGTCATCTAAAGTAATCCCTTCTCTCTGTTGATTTGGTTTCCATGAAGTCTTAAGCACATGTGTGCTGCAAAAAGGAGGTTTATTAAAACCTGATGTGATATTACAGATTATAGTACAACAGGGTTGGGTTGATTTTAATATCTGTCTTCAAAAAGAAAAGCAATCTTTAATAATATTTGCAAGCTTACTAAAACATCATGCATGGAAAGGAAGCTAGATGATGTTCATTAATTAAGGAAAAACAAAAATAAAGACTGCACTCATGTTCTCTTGATTAGGGTATATATAAAATTTGCATAAAAATTGGGGGGAAACGAAAACAGTTTTTACTGATGAGTGGATTAGCCAAACATAGCAACTATTTTCCAACTATAGTGAGGAGCTTGGTTTATTTGGAAAATGCTTTATAAAGTTGTGAATCTGAAGTCTAACATTCCCTTGGCCCGTTCTGGTGAAATATTGTGAAACGTGTCATAGAATAACATTTGACAATTTCAAAATATTAATAGCTGTCATCATTAATAGAAGTATACTAAGTCTGGCTGCCTGCAAAGTTTACCAGGGCTCCTAAAGTTTACCGAGACCTCCAGCCCTGGTGGACTTCTAGATGTTTTGTTAATTTGCTGGTTCTCTCTGATCTTTCTTTGTGTTTCATGACTGTATTTAGTTTCAATCAGGGATGAAAATACAAAGGCTTGGATTTGACATGCGTCTGGTCCTCCATATCAGGATCTCTTGCATACAGCATATGCTTGAAGTACACACGAAAGGAAACATGTAAATGATAATAAACTGTTTTTGCGAAATCAGCAAAAGTAGTGCTCTGGCACGCAGGCCATCTACTTTTTCTCCTTGGAACATGGCTTCAGGGGACAGATCGCATATGAGAAAGGAGGTTAGCAAGCCTGACTTTGGAGAGCAAATGCGAAGGAGGTGTTCTGGAAAACACCTTGTGGAATCTCTAAGTCTGAAAAGGATCTTAAAGTTCACCTCCATCAACCTTTAGTGAATAAAACTTCTCACTCATCAGTGAATAATGTCCCTGTGTAGGTAACAAGGGACTCACTAGGCCACCTGTTTAGTTTAGGGTGAGATTTCAGATTAGGAAATTCTCCCTTTTATTGAACAAAAATCTGCCTTCCCCTTTCTTCTAGATGCTTACTCATGCTCTATTCTTCTGAGCCACACAAAACAATTCTATATATTTTTTTACATAACAAATGATTTAAATAATTCAAGATTGTTTCTATCTAACTCCTAAATCATCTCTTACAAAACATACCTACGTGGTGGTTTACTCGTAATTACGGGAGAGAGTTGGAAGGGATTATTTTTAATTTGGCCATTGGTTGGTTAACTATTGGATCAATAAATCCTATAAAACTGTAGTTACACAAATAGCAAGCCAGCATATTTAATGCCCATCTGGCTCAAAGGGATTTTGACTACTAGACTACTGCAAATCAATGGTTTCCAAATTCACTAAGAAAAATGTCCTTATGTACCACTATTTTCATGCTTGAACTACATCCAAATCAGAAATCTTCCAAAATTTGCATAATTAAATTGCTAATTAGTTTTATTGGAGAATAAAGCCAGGCAAGAAAGATGAAGATCCAGGCTAGCGTCATAATCCAAGTACTGATTTTTAAAAAAATTCCTTGACAACTTACTGATTTCCTTCTAGTAATTAGATTTTGAGGAAGCTTTTCTTCCCAAAAGAAACATCTTTACCACACATGGCTCCTAACTTCAGAATACTGGATACTTTAAAAGAGCTATGCAAGAGAATAACAACCCTTAAACAAGGGTCCTAGGCTCAAGTACTTAATTCATAACGTGGAGCAGAGGTTCATCAGAATCACCTAGAAGTCTTGTTAATTACTCCAGCGTTTTTGATTCTGGGATGAGGCCTATACAATTGCTTTTTTTTTTTTTTTCCAAATGGAGTCTTGCTCTGTCACCTAGGCTGGAGTGCAATTGCGCAATCTCGGCTCACTGCAAGCTCCACCTCCCGGGTTCACGCCATTCTCCTGCCTCAGCCTCCCGAGTAGCTGGGACTACAGGCACCCAACACCACGCCTGGCTAATTTTTAAAATTTTTTTAGTAGAGATGGAGTTTCACCATTTTGGCCAGGATGGTCTCAATCTCCTGACCTCGTGATCCGCCTGCCTCGGCCTCCCAAAGTGCTGGGATTACAGGCATGAGCCACCAAGCCCAACCAAAATTGCTTTTTTTTGTGATGGAATTTCACTCTTGTTGCCCAGGCTGGAGTGCAGTAGCGTGATCTCAGCTCACTGCAACCTCCACCTCCTGGGGTCAAGTGATTCTCCTGCCTCAGCCTCCTGAGTAGCTGGGACTACAGGCGCGCACCACCATGCCCAGCTAATTTTTGTATTTTGGGGAGAGACGAGGTTTCAACATGTTGGCCAGGCAGGTCTTGAACTCCTGGCCTCTGGTGATCTGCCCACCTTGGCCTCTCAAAGTGCTGGGATTACAGGCGTGAACCACCATGCCCGGCCTTAAAATTGCATTTCTAGCAAGTTCCCAGGTGATGCTGATGCTGATGGTACTGGTCTACAGTACAGCGATCAATCCACTAGCGTCAATGAAAGGAAAAGTGAAGCCCAGCCAAGCAGGTGTTGCAAGTCTCTTCCAGGAAGGCTGACTCCTCAGACCTTTGCATGGGCTGAGGCAGCTAAGCATTTACAAGATAGGATTAATGATACTGCCAATTATTTTGTAGCTGATAGGACTGTATTTAGGATCATCCTTCCCAGAGTTGCCAAGAAGGCAAACATGCCAACACACAGTCTATCCTAGGCATCAACAACTGAAGGAGTTTTCCATGGGAGAACCTTCACCTCCTTCAACAAGTATCCAGAAGTGTTCTTTTGAGTGGCTTTCAAATGACCAGCTAACATCTCTTTCCATGTCTGAAGGAATAAGATTGCTCAAATTCAAAATTCTTGACATATGTGAACTAACAGACTCTAACAGGGGCCCACGCTGGAGTTTGTTAATAAGCTCAAAGATAGGTTCACCACTCCCAGGTTGAAATCTTCATCTTAAGGTAAATTATTACCAGAGATTAAGGAGGCAGAGTGAGTTACTTGGCTTTTGTTTTCATAAAGCCCTGATTCAGTTTACCAATTCTGTTCAGCCTTATCTGCCAATAACCCCCTGTGGGCCTTTCATCACCTATGGCCTCCTCTTTGAGACAATGGTAGGTGAATGTAGCTGCAGTAGGAAACAAACTTTGAATCGATTAAACAATATGATCCAAAAAATGTATGAAACCACCATGATAGGAAAGACACCATGACATTAGGTGCTCCTGGGAATGCTGAGCTGAATCCTTCGTCCCACACTGTGGAAGAGTAGGGAAAGGGATGTGGCCACACAAAGTGAGCTGGAAAAGTGGGGCAGGATTCACGGGGACCAGGTGCAGTGGGTTGAAATTGGGCCAAGGTCATGTTTGCAACCTTCCAAACGACTTTATCTACCTCAATTCTTATCGCAGCAACCCCAAATTGGGACACGTGGTCTGATACCCGGTTGAGAAGGGAAAACAATTTTGGAGCCCTAGTTTTCCAGTTGCCTGACTTCAGGGAGTAACTTCCAGCACCACGTGGACTAGTGCCAGGACCTTGGCATAACCGAAAGGGTTCACGCCTGGTCTTCTTTCCTTCTCTCTTTTTGCTCCCTTTTCCCCTCACCCCCTCATTTTATCGCCAGCTCCTCCTTCATTCCTCAGATCCTACAGCCCCATTCTGCCCCCTGACTGACAAAAGTCCCTTACCACTCCACTTTTTTCTTTTTGTTCTCCTGAGTTTCCAACTTCCCACAATTTCCGAGATTTGGATGACACTCAACTCTTAATCAAGAAGCAAGAATTTTTGCTAATATCCATTGAGCATGTGCCATGTATTAGACCTTTCATAGTCATTAGTTTATCATAGCCACACACCAACGAAGTAGGAACTATTTTTTTTTTTTAAACGAGAAAACTGAGATTCAGGGAAGTTCAGGGATCTGTTCAAGATTACACAGTAAGGGCAGAACGGGGACGACCCCACACCAACATCTTTCTTCGTAAGTATTCTGTTTTTGCATTTTCTCTTGAAGTGCATTTTAACTCTAAAAGATCTTGTATGTCTAGAGAATTTCAAACTGGCAAAATTAATGGGGGGAAATTTTGAGGGGCAAAAATGAGCTTCAGGTGAATCTTCCACTGTGCCTTACAGTATCTCCCTGGGAGAACAAAACAGGCCATCAGTATTGCAGCCACACACCACGTACAGCCCCCCTTTCACCTTCCAAACAGAAGCGGACCCCTCAGAACTCAGTAAAACAAAGAGTCGTTGCTGGGTGAGAGAGTGGACTGGCATGGTTAAACATGAATATTCAAGACCACGAGTCACAGCTCCATGAATTCGAGGGTCTCCTCTATTTGTATTTAGCATTGTGGAGTCGCGAGACAACTTGCAATGATTAATTAATCCTTGGTAACAAGGCAGAAGGTGAAATAATTTGTGCATAGTCACGCAGTCGGTCATTCTCGGGCTCCGAGTTAGTACTGGTGTGCTTGGTTTTCCAGAAACAGAAAGCTGTCCTTAACCCACACCTTAATGAGTGACATCATCTTCAATCTCCCCAGTCCATGAAAATTCCATCCTCTGAGATCCCCCTCCCAACCCAGTCCCAGCAGGACTTGTCTCCCCAACTTCAAGGAGATGAGGCCAGGCATCCTGGCTTGTGGGGTGCAGGAGGCACAATCTAGCTAACACTTTGCATTTGGCTGCTTGTGGCTGTTTTCCCACCATCCCAAGTGCAATTTTAACTGAGGCTATTCACAGTAATACCTCAATTATCGATCACAGTAGGGGAAAAGAGGGTCTCTAGATATGTGAATTTCCATACTTGAACTGTTTAAAAGCTCCAACTTAAAACAAGCAAATAAAAATAAAATATTTTAAAGCACACGGAATTTGCACAAGGAACCCCTTAAAGCTCACAACAAAAAAAGGGTTATTTCCTCCTGTTTCATGGAGGGGGCAGTGGCTCCATGCTGCTCCAAGCTGTGGCTCTTCTCACTCCAGAACTTGGGCTGAGGCATGGCATTGTCATGGCAGGAGCAGGACTGCTGATGGAAACTGGGAATGCTGTTCAAAGCATCTGCTTACACAGGGCATCTGGCACACTTGCTGATCTTCCATTGGCTAAAGCAAGCCATAGGGTCGAGCCCAGGGCAGGGTGGGTATACGTTCTGCTCTCCTGGTAGCCCTGGGTGGGGATGTTGATTTCCTTCACTTCTCTGGTTTGTGTGTGTGTATGTGTGTGGGGAGGTGGTGACAATCATTGGGGATTGTGACAAAATCTAACATACACACTTTCAAAAATTAATTACATATTTCCTGGTAATCAGTACAAAAATTAATTACATATTTCCTGGTCATCAGTACTGCAGATGATGTCACCGGTTTTTTTTTTTTTTGGCTCTGGGTCATCAATATTAACATCCAAGTCTGGGCATGATGGCTTATGCCTGTAATCCCAGCACTTTGGGAGGCCGAGGTGGGTGGATAACTTGAGGTCAGGAGTTCAAGACCAGCCTGGCCAACATGGTGAAACCCCGTCTCTACTAAAAATACAAAAAAAGTCAGCCAAGCATGGTGGTGCATGCCTGTAATCCTAGCTACTCAGGAGGCTGAGGTGGGAGGATTGCTTGAACCTGGGAGGTGGAGGGTGCAGTGAGCCGAGATCATGCCACTGCACACTCCAGCTTGGGCAAGACAGAGTGAGACTCCATCTCAAAAAAAAAAAAAAAAAAAAAAAAAAAAAATTAACATCCAAAGTGCTCTAGGCTATGATTTTGACTTTTTCTAAGGGATACTGGGATGTGGAAAGCAGTTTGCCCAATACATAAATGACACCAGACCCACACTGTTTGAAATTCCTTATGGATGCTTTTCATAATATTGTTTTCACCTCCTTTGCTATCAATGATCATTTCTAGTTATCACTGGAGTGTTTACACTTGTCTTCTAATGTGCTAGGGAGAGTATTCTCCCACCTTCTCCCTTCTATAATAATATGTGAGGGAGATACCAGGAGGAGGCTTGTTAGACCTCATTAGATTCATGTTTAAAATGAGAATGAAGACATGAGGGTCTCTCAACTCCTTTGTGTGTGGGCATGCTGGCAAAAGGTTGTGTTGGGGGCATCATCGGTTTATTAGAATTCCGCTTGGTTTTGCTTTTGTTTCCCTGTTTTTGCGGGCTGGTTGAGGGTGTTAGATAAATGAACTTAGAGAAGATTGAGCTGGATTAAGTTCCAAGCACTCCTGCTTTGCCATTTTCCATATTTAACAGATTTTTTTTCCCAGATACTTGACTAAGCATTAACACTACCTGCAATTTGTTCAATTCCATTTATTCTCACTTCCAGAAACATTTTGATTCAGCAACCCTTTGTTGAACACCTGTATAAGGCACTTCATCAGGCACTACTGAGATAATGGAAAAGAGTCCTGCCTTTGAATGGAAAGTCATATGCTATGCTACGTACAATACACTTTCAAAATGTGTTGGTAACGCCCTTCACTCTAAAGGTGGAGCAGATGGCACACTTCGAAAGGCCCCAGGGCTTCCTGGGGTGTGTGTGATACTCTCTGTGGGTTGAGATTACCCTGAACACCACAGTGGCGTGCAGCGCTCATGTTTTTCAAATGAAAACAAACCCCAAAGAGCCATATTCGCCAGTCAAAGTAGATGAAAGTCAAACGTTTTCAACTTGTTTAGTGCACAACTATTTCCTAGCTAGCATTTTCCTCTAATATATATTTAGTTATCTTCTGAAAGCCTGACCTTGCATTGGTAATAACTGATCTGTGAACCAGATTTTTCATATGCTTAGGTGGTTTCTTATATCTCAAATCCCATGGGAAAATATTTGCTCTTTCATGGATAAAATAATTCATTCTGTGTTCACAAGGCATCACAGTTCAGGAAAATATTTTGGTATAAATCATCAAATTTGCTCTTCATAACTTATATGGGCAATTAGAGCAGGCGTTATTATTCCTCCCCCACCCACCCCACCTCCACCTACCACAGTCGCTTGACAAAGCGTAACCTGAAATTATACTCAGGTCTTCTGACTCCAAGGCTGGTAGCTAGTTTCCAACATAAATCACTTATTTTTCATTTTTATAATTGTCAACTTGATCGTTCATGGATATGGATGGTAAAAATATATAAGCTAATATAATGTGCAGACAAGCAAAGAAAAGATGTATTTGCACTCATTTCAAACCTTTTTATTGTTACTTTTCACAAAACTCACACAAGTAGAATATTGGTTTCAGGTTTACTTATTCTTTCTGCACAAACGCAACAACCAGTAAAAATACAGAGGTAACGACTTCCCGAGTCATGCGAATATAGTGAGTTGAAGTGTTAATGCTGCTTCCTAATAATTTTAGCAACATTATGATGGTGCTCAGAGTACTCTTAATAGACTCTTACGTTTTAATAAAGTATGTGAAAAACAATATTTTGGTAAAAATATGTCTACAAAATAGCTCAGATTAAATCACTCGAGGATTAATAATTTAAGGAAAGCCTTGAAGATACGTTGATTTTAACATTTTAAACAGTCTTTTTACAAAAGCAGATTAGGAAGTTAGATTGATTATACCGAAAATGCATTTGGACTTGACATGAAACTCAAAATAATTTTAAATAGAAAAGGACTGCTTTATGGGAATTTAGCATCTTTCCTGTGGACAGCAGCTGGAAAGTTTGTAATTTTCTAGGTAGGACTCATGGGGAAGAGGGCAGGGGAATGTGCTACATTCCTGGAAATTCACCTCACCTTGAATCATAGCTTTGCCTGACCACGGGGATAAATGTAGAAGACAAAATAGTTTTCCACATAATAATGATAAAGCACAACTTTATTTTGTCTGATAGCAACAATCTATTTTCTCCATACTGTGAACTCATCTCATTTCTGCTACTATTTCTAGAAAACAATTACATTTTCATTTTTTTGCTGTTGTAGAGTCCTAAATGATGTGGTGCAAACTGCTAATTCCCTACCTCATCATTCATTGTCTTCTTTATTTACAACAAGATCCCAATTTTATTTGCAGTGGCCAGCTATAGGTGACTTTTCTTAGTTGCCGTGGCAACTCTATGTGCCCACACGATTGATTTCTTTCCAGTGAGATGTAATGAAAGGATTGTGTGCGACCGTTCTATAAAAGACCGTGGAGGCTGGACATGGTGGCTCACGCCTGTAATCTCAGCACTTTGGGAGGCCGAGGCAGGCAGATCACCTGAGGTCAGGAGTTGGAGACCAGCCTGGCCAACATGGTGAAACCCCGTCTCTACTAAAAAGACCAAAGCAAACCAAATAAAACAAAACAAAACATCAGCTGGGTGTGGACTGAGGCAGGAGAATCCCTTGAACCTGGAAGGTGGAGGTTGCAGTGAGCCAAGATCGCGCCACTGCACTCCAGCCTGGGAGAAAAGAGTGAAATTATGTCTCAAAAAAAAAAAAAAAAAAAAAAAAAAAAAAAAAAAAAAAAGACACAAACCCAAACCCAAACAAACAAAACAAAAAGAAGCAAAAACAAAAGAAACAAAAGAGTGTGGGTGGCCATTTGTCATATGTCATGACTGGCGTTTCGGCAGCCATCTTGGACCATGAGAAGTTCTCCCAGATGGAATGCTCCATCGTGTAGTAAAGAGAGAGAAGAATCCTGAGTCCCTAGTGGCTAATGTCCCACTCTTGATGCCCTGACTCTGAATTTTCTTTACTTGAGAGAATAAAACCTTTTGTCAAGAAGGCCCTATTTTGGTTTTTGCTATGTGTAGTCAAATACCCAATTACTTCTCCTAACGAACCCGACTGTTTTTTCTCATTCTACAACCATCCTGGATTTAAAATGTTAGGACATCATGGCCGTTAACATCAGACCAGAAGAGTTTGGTTTATATTTGAAATAGGACAAACAATAACAATATGGTAAGTGCTATGAAATTGATAGAGGCAAGTGGGAACAGGAAATTCTCTCAACAGACATTAAGCTCCAAACTCTATTTAACTCATATTTAAGGCAGTTTAAGGTTTCTGGATCAAATAAAGAATATTAGGAGTCTCTCATGAGCCATAGAAATGAAAAAAAAAAAAAAAGGATTCCTTTATCTTTTTATACTTTTTTAGGATTCAAGTATATTTCATTATGCCTTGAATTGCTCTTTAGCTTCTTTAAAAAACAGCAACATTGAAAAGCCTAGAGTCGGCCGGGCGCGGTGGCTCAAGCCTGTCATCCCAGCACTTTGGGAGGCCGAGACGGGCAGATCACAAGGTCAGGAGATCGAGACCATCCTGGCTAACACAGTGAAACCCCGTCTCTACTAAAAATACAAAAAACTAGCCTGGAGAGGTGGCGGGCGCCTGTAGTCCCAGCTACTCGGGAGGCTGAGGCAGGAGAATGGCGTAAACCCGGGAGGCAGAGCTTGCAGTGAGCTGAGATCCGGCCACTGCACTCCAGCCTGGGCGACAGAGGGAGACTCCATCTCAAAAAAAAAAAAAAAAAAAGGAAAAGAAAAGCCTAGAGTCTTCACACAAGCAATCTACCTGGACTCTACCTGAGTTTTCCTGAAAGAGGTTAAGGGGTAACCCCCAAAGGATGGATTTTCATATTTTATATCCAAAAGAAGAATTTCAGTATTTTCAGAAAATATTGCTAAAGATATTCTATATTTTCTTAACCAATTGTAAAATTGTAATGTTGGATACAAAGATGATACTAAAAACAACTCCACAGGAATTTTGGCACATGTTTACTCATAAGAAAAACTTGATTATCTGTCTTCATCTGCAGGCATTTTCCCCATTTCCTTTCTCACTCATGCAAATATGACTTTCATTTTCAGTTGAAAATAGGAATTCTGCTTTCACTGAATAGCAAAGGATTTTTTAAAGAAACAAGGTTTCTAGGCTTTAAAGGAATTTTAAAAAGTGATTTGTTGGGCCAGGTGTGGTGGCTCACCCCTGTAATCCCAGCACTTTGGGAGGCCAAGGCGGGCGGATCATGAGATCGGGAGTTCGAGACCAGCCTGACCAACATGGTGAAATTCCGTCTCTACTAAAAATACAACAATTAGCCGGGTGTGGTGGTACGTGCCTATAATCCCAGCTACTCAGGAGGCTGAGGTAGGAGAATTGCCTGAACCTGGGAGGCAGAGGTTGCAGTGAGCCAAGATCATGCCACTGCACTCCAACCTGGGCGACAGAACGAGACTCTATCTCACAAAAAACAAAAAAACCAAAACATTTGTTTTGTATAAATGTCTCAGTTATACCTCAAATTAGAATTCCAAAAACTCAAATTAATACGTTACAACACACTATTCTTAGACTTGTGAAACTGATTTTATAGTAATTACTAAACTCTAAACTTATTAATAAACTAGCAAAGTTTAGAAAGCAAAACATGAATGGGTAAATCGAAATACCTTAGCCAATTTGATTTATGCATAACTACCATGAAATGGAAATAATTTGATAAACTTGATTAGTTTAGACTATGATTGCCAAACTGTTTCCTGTCATGGAAAATACTAATATTGATTATATACAGCACACTAGGATAAGCAGATGAGGCCACTCACAGTCCAAGGGCCTCTGGCCATCCCAGGCCTGCCCAGCCATCCCGAGGCTGAGCAGGTAGATATCTTGGTATACCTGTAGTCCACATCTTGACAAATCTGTAATCCATTTGTGGCCCACTGCCAACATAGAGTGATGCTAGGATGCTGCAGTCTAGAGAAGCAATTGGGCTATGAGGATTCCTAAATGATGTCGCTATTTGTCAGAAAAAAGATTGTAAAGGTATTGAACACAGATGATTAAAAAAAATCAGGGGCTCCTATTTACAATAGCAAAGACATGCAATCAACACAAATGCCCATCAATGGTAGACTGGATAAAGGAAATGTGGTACCTATACATTGTGGAATACTACGCAGCCATAAAAAAGAACAAGATCATGTCCTTTGCAGGGATGTGTATGAAGCTGGAAGCCATTATCCTCGGCAAACTAATGCAGGAACAGAAAACAAAACACTGCATGTTCTCATTTATAAGTGGGAGCTGAGCAATGAGAACACATGGATACAGGAAGGGGAATAGTACATTAAGATCTGTCAGAGGAGGGTGGGGGTTGGGGAGAGCATTAGGGAAAATAGCCAATGCATGCTGGGTTTAATGCCTAGGTGATGGATGATAGGTGCAGCCAACCACCATGGCACATGTTTGTTACCTATGTAACAAACCTGCATATTTTGCACATGTACCCTGGAATTTAAAAAAATAAAATAAACAACAAAAACAACAATAACAACAACAAAATCAGGGGCTTAATTTATATAATTGCAAGTATGGAATGTATACAGTGGTGTTTTTAGAGTAATTAAAAAAACAAATAGTTTGATTTGATCAATAAGAAGTATCAATTGGATGGTTGCTAAATCTCTATCTCATAGAACCACAGACTCGTAGAAGTTTGTCACGCTTGTCAGAGGGAGTCCCATGTTGTTTTTGTCTAGGTTAAGACTAGTTGGGGTGCCCTCTTCTCTCACAAGTGGCGCCATTTCATATCAATTTGCTTTACCCCCATATTTCTGTGTAATGTGGATGCCATCTATGACATTTGATTGAATTTAGTGGGAAATTAATATATAGACCTGGAGACATTATCCTTTCTTCCCTGTTAATTTCACCACCTTCTTCACTCCTGCTCTGTCATTTTCTATCACGCTTCTCCCAAACCCACACTTACATTCTGCTTGTTTCTTTCCCTTTTCCTAAATTTCTGTTCTCAGGAATCAAGAATGGACTTCAGAAGTCATCGTATTCAACTTATTTTAAAATTGAGGATGCTGAGGCCTCAAGTAATTGATAATATCATTTGTATCCAACTTACACTGTACAAAGGTTTCACATACTTGTTCTAATTTGGATCCTCCAGTAACTCTAGGCAGCACTGTTGGTATCCCCATTTCTCGGGGTCAAAACAGATTCGGAGAGGTGAAATGGCAAAGCCCAAATCACCTTTTCTCAAAGTGGAGAAGGAAGCCATATCTCGTACCTTTCTGCTACACCACAGAATACTCCCTCATGACCACACTGGGGACACACATTGCACTAGATGCAAAGCAGTTTCCTTTATGTTCCATGAATATTTTCATGGAAGCCAGTAAGGAATTTTCTCAGATGAGTAAGTTGCATACGTTGTGAAGAAATGTCTTCTGCCCCCATCATAACCACCTATCTAAACTTTGTGAAACCCTCACCAATATTCTTCAGTGTATGCAGAACTCTCAAGGTCTTACAGTAGTGACCTCCAGAAGTTATGTCAATGAGGAAGGTATGGGAAGAATAGAATATAACTGTATGTCGCCAACTCTCTGGGAAGAAGGTGTTAGGGGACCTGCCTATCCTTCAGACCTTTGAATGAATGACAACACTGTAAAGAAAATGTGTAATAACAGGTCAGTAAGCCTCAAGTTTAAGTAGGACACACCTTTCTCTTACTCCTCTTCCACTCCCTCTCCAGTTCCTTCCCATCAATGGCTTGGATGAAGAAGTGTTGAGAAAGAATGGAAGTTCAAATATTTTCAGTGATCTACAAATTGGTACCTTCACAATTCTAAGCTTACACCATTTCCATCTTTATTCCTTTTTTTAATGAAGAAGTTAAGTTTTATAGTAACCACTCTGGAAAACAAACATCATTATTTATCCATATGTCATACACTCACAATACCCGCATATCTTATTTAATGGCTTTCTCTCCCTAACAAATATTTGGAAACAAAGACATTCTTCCTAAGCTCTTCTCCCTGTGAGAATTTTGGGGTTCTGTGGTTCTGTGGTACCCTATTTGAACAAGAAATCTGTACTTTCAAATACGTGTTCAGAGATTACTGTGCTTGCTTTAAAAATGTCACTGTTAGAAGCGGACATCTTTCGTTTCTACTTTGTCTTCCTTCTCTTTCACATATGATGCATTTGTTACATTCCCTCATCCTCAAATCATATGCTAGGGTAAACAAATGGGATGAAAAGTGAGAATGCATTTCCCTTATTTCCACTGCCTTGGTTTTTCTGAATCTTTTAGCTGTGCCATAGATGGAGTTAGATGCTCTTTCATGTTCCTTCAGCGACACTGGCAGGTTTGCCCGCCATCACACTTCTCAGGGGAAGTGCATGTTGCCTTTGCCTAGGTTAAGACTAGTTGGGGTGTCCTCCAATCTCACAAGCAGGGCCATTTCATATTAATTTGCTTTACCCTCATATTTCTGTGCAATGTGGATGCCATCTGTGACATCTGATTGAATTTAGTGGGAAATTAATATATAGACCTGGAGACGTTATTCTTTCTTCCCTGTTAATTTCACACTTTCCGCTTCACTCCTGCTCTGTCATTTTCTATCACGCTTTTCCCAAACCCACACTTACTTTCTGCTTGCTTCTTTCCCTTTTCCTAAATTTCTGTTTTCAGGAATCTTTTAGCTGTGTCATATAGGAAAAGCTATAAGCTTTCAAGATTAGAAATGCTTATTGAAAACCCAGATTTTCGAGATCCAGGTTAATCTGGGTTAGTTTACAGTGAAGTTAACAGAGGCGTTAGTAAGTCCCTACTGACTTCATTTAATGAAATGCCTGCAGTCATCTATAATTTGACAGGTCTTGTGAAAGTTACAAAGAGCACATTTGTTCCACAGATTTTCGTTGGTCTTCCATTTGTGGATTTTATGTGGCAAGAGGAAAAAGAAGGTATAACACATATATATCTCAAGTGGAGCCCTAAAATATGATCCTACAGCAAGAACATCCACTCCTGACCATGGTCACCAATGCACAGTGCTAGTTACAGATATCTGGGCAAGAAGGCAGGAAACGCTGTCACCAATGCAGAAACAGCTTGTCTCTGTCCTGGCAGGGAGATGAATCCTCACCAAAAGAACCGGCCTTACTACAGGGAAGGAGGGATGGATTTGGAAGGGAGTTCTGAATCTGAGTTTCTGCTCTCCCACTTACTAGCTATGTGATTTTGAGAAGTAGATGTCCTCTGTGAAACATAATTTCTTGTCCATAAAATATAATGGCCCTGCCTGTCTTTCAGCATTGCAATTATACCAAATGACTTAAAATGAATGAAACATTTTATAAATGCAAAAAGTGCCTTACAAATATTAGATACTCTAGTATTTTGGTCTCTATTTATAGAAAATAATCCATGTCATTGTGTTAGGAGGAAAAGTCACTTAGGGTCTTATTAGTGTCTTTATCTTATTCAGTGGCACAACTATCGTTTTATGAACAGAGAGATTAATCTGGTGGCCATATGTATCCTCTCTTTCCATTTATCCCAGTACTTTCTCCACTCATGAGATCTGATTAATCCCCATCCTGCTGACTTATCATAAAAATGTTTCTCGATTCTGTCCCCTTTTCTCCATTGCTTTCATCACTACCACAGTTCATGCCTTTATAATTACTTTCCAAATCACTGTAATGGCTTCTAATGGTCTTTTTGCCTTCTGTCTGTTACTCCTGAAATTACCCTTAAATTCACCCAGGTACCAGACCAATCTTCTTAGATGCTGGCCTAACCATGTCTTTTCCCTGTTCCCCACAACAGCCCTGTTATTAAAAACACCTGTGGGCTCATGAATCTGCAGCTATCTGCCCAACCAACTCTACTTCCACCAAAATGGTTACACCATTTTTATACCCTAAGAAAGTTCAGACCTCAGTGAAGCCTCCCTTCACCTTCCACTGCCATGCACATACTTACTTCTCTTCCATAAAAATTCCCTGTCCTTCCCTGAGACTCTAGGAATGCCCTGTGCATATCTCTATCTTAGGACAGTTATTTTCCCTCTAGAGGCCACCTAGAATTTGGTACATCATAGGGGCTTAGTCATTGAGTTTGGAATAGAAGAATGGATGTCTAGATGATAATGTTCTCTTCTATGGGTATTTCTTCAACTCAAATGTAAAATATTTAATAAAATGAACTGGCTACCTCATTCCTTGATGTTTGCAGCCATATCTACATATCTAGTTAGCAATTGCCAAGCACAAGATCTTTTCATATTTGCACATCATAGTATAATCTGAGAAATATTAGGACATCTAAATGCCTTTTTCAAATAACATGAGATCTTTCATCTTTAAAAGCCTTTCCTCTTTCACAGAGCCCTGATTTCTCAAAAAGATCATTTTTGTTTGGTAGACTAAAAAAAAGGTAAAAAGCTGTGGAAGTCCAGTTTTATTCCCAATCAGTCTAAAAGCCATTTCTCAGCTTTTAAGTTGTTCTTTCCAAGAACAATGGCTAATATATTTCCCCTTGGAGGCAGCCCCCACAGCCTACCAGCAGGTCGAATGACAGAGGTGCGTGTCTGAGCAGTGGGAAGAATTCACCGACAGATGGACCTCTGTTGTCTTTTCAAAGACAGCCCTGGACACTAGAAGGGATCCAGCTACAGGGTTCAATCCTGGTGTATCTCACTTTGTTTTGAAAATGAGTTATTCCGGGTGCGGTGGCTCACACCTGTAACTCCAGCACTTTGGGAGGCCGAGGCAGGCAGATCATGAGGTCAGCAGTTCAAGACCAGCCTGGCCAACATGGTGAAATCCCGTCTTTACTAAAAATACAAAAATTAGTCAGGCATGGTGGCAGGCGCCTGTAATCCCAGCTACGCGGGAGGCTGAGGCAGGAGAATCGCTTGAACCCGGGAGGCGGAGGTTGCAGTGAGCCGAGATTGCACCACTGACCACTGCACTTCATCCTGGGAGACAGAGGAAGACTCCGTCTCAAAAAAAAAAAAAAAAAAAAAAAAAAAAAAAAAAAAAAAAAGAAAGAAATTAAGTTAAACTTTGTAAAAAGTAAAAAGACTATAGTGTTGGAAGGTTTGACATGACAGAACTTTCTACTTTCTCTCATGGTCTAATTTTTGCTCCGCACTTTGTTTCCAAGCACCTCTCCATAGAAACCATTACCAAGTACTCCCCCTCACCTTTCAAACAGGTGCTTTCAGACCAATTCAACTTCTGGACTACCTGGGGCAGATTCCTGAGGGCTGACATCTCCAGAAAGGGGCCTGGCCTTAGTGCATTACAGCACTTAGAAATCTCAAGACAAATTGACAGTCACTGACTGCAGGCAAATGAAGGCTGCAGCTGCTGAAGGGTTTAATGTTCATGGCATTGCATAGAAGGACGGGATGAAAAGCATGTGTCTGAGCAAGAGTTTAATGGCTCAAAAAAAAGGCAACAGAAATGTAAAAACCAATAAGCAAACAAAACAAAAAGCAGGCTGAGTAGCTTTTTCCTTGAAAAAAAAAAAAAAAAAAAAGCATAAGTATAAAAAAGTATGCAAGTATTTGAAACGTTATACAACTTGAGAAAATGACTTTTTTTTTCAATTTTCTATTCTATTTTTATTTTTCTGTTTTCTCTTTTTCTTCTATTTCAGTTACAGACACACAGTTAAAAGGTCCAGAAAAGACAGCCTCTGAGGAATTTGAAAATGAGTGAAGAAAGCGAGAAGTTGAAAGTCAAAGTTGCCGTCATCCTGTGTTGTGTAAAGCACTGCATGTCACACACTCTCGTTCCAAACGTGCAGACATTAGCCTCAGTGTCCCCTGATGTATGGCAGGATAGCAACTGTTTCTGCAGGCTGCCTCCCCCTTTGTGGTAAAAATGGTAAACACCTGAACTTTAGTGTCAGAAGATGGCTTAGTCATGAGGACGAATCCCCTTGAATGATTCACATTCTTGGGGTACCCCTAAGATGCCTACACTCATGCTGAGGGTAGAATTAAGAATTTTTATATCTATTTAATATGGTATAATCTTGGAAACCAAAAGCTGTTAAAAAAAATCTCTTAAGAGAATCATGCATATTTAATGACAGTTTCTGGCAATCGAACTCTATTTCATAGAAGAAAGGGTTGAGGTTATTAAAAAGAAATCTATGAAGCTGTTCTTAAAGTGCTTGGCACCTTGGGGATGAGAAGCACCTTTCAGCCAGGGTACTGGCATTCATTCAACAAACCTCTAAGAGGCCCTACTGTGTACCAGATGCTATCAGGGATGCCCAGAGATCCCCTTGCTAGCTAATCTCCTACCACGAGCAGAGACAAATAGAGTGTTCTGAAAACCCAGCTGGAGGGTTTCACTCTCTCCCCAGGGCACAGAGGCTCCTAATTCTGTGCAGTGAGTCAGAGGTGCTAATGATAGAAGCTTACGTTTGCTGGGCACAGAGTATGTGCCAGGAACCATGCATTAACTGCCTACAAAACTGAGGAGATAGGACTCATTCCCCCGTTTTAGCTGAAGTCATCATAGTACAGAGGTTGAATAGCTTTTCCAAGGTTACAACTAGTAGGCAGGGGACTGGCATTTAACTCAGGCAGTCAAGTGCCTGGGTCCTTCTGCAGGACACCACCCTTCCTCCCTGGGAGGGCCATAATGACCTGGAACATGGCTTTTGATGATCTCACCAAACTTCCTGGCAGTTACCACTCCATGTCTTACTTATGAGAGTGTGAGTTCGACACATTGGCTTAAAAAATAGCAGCTATGTCTGCCACATTGCTCTAAGTGAATAGATGTTAGTGAATCAACATACCAAGGATTCCTAGAAAAAGGAAAATATTCTTGGGTGTCTGTGCTTCGGGGTTCCATCCTCGGTAATTTTATGTTTGCTAAGTGATTATTTTAAAATTCAGCCCACTTTAGCCTGGGAAATGTGGCTAATAGATTACACTCTGACCATCCCTCCAACCAAATGTACCTAGAAGCAGAATGTCTTGCCAATCAAAGATGTTAATAAACACAAGCAGCAGGCTGCAAAGAAAGCCCAAACGTCTTCTGATATGTAGTAGTAACGGTAAGACATCAGCTATTTTTAATTTAACTCACTAATGATACTCAGGATCATGGAGTTTACACAAAATATAAACAAAATTAATTTCTGTGGCATGTTTGATGAAAGGGAACAACATTCACTTTCTGATCCTTTACACATTGTTCGAATAAGAACAAGACAAGCCCTTTTTAGGAGCTGCAAAGTGAATTTACACATGTAAGCAGGTACACAAGCCTTCACTGACACCAAACAGACAATGGGTGGTATTGTTAACCAGCAATGCCATGAAGACTAGTGAAATGATCTGCGTAAAACACCTGGGCATAAATACTATAGAGTACATGATCAAATTAAATTGATCAAAGTTTCTGCTATCTAAGTGACATTCACCATGAAAAAGAGTGAGGTGCCGGTGATTGCTTACAGTGATCTTACGGTTTTGTTTTTTTTTTCTTGAGATGGAGTCTCGTACTTTTGCTGGGGCTGGAGTGCAATGGTGTGATCTCAGATCACTGCAACCTTTGCCTCCTGGGTTCAAGCGATTCTCCTTCCTCAGTCTCCTGAGTAGCTGGGATTACAGGCCTGGCTAATTTTTTGCATTTTTAGTAGAGACGGGATTTCACTATGTTGGACAGGCTGGTCTCAAACTCCTGACCTCGTGATCTGTCCACCTCGGCCTCCCAAAGTGCTGGGATTACAGGCATGAGCCACCTCACCCGGCCTCTTATGGCTTTGCTTTGGATGAGGGTGGTTGTGTTGTTACTTGGCAGGTGGCATACATTTTCTAGTACCTGCTCCCCACTGGCTGTCCTTAGTTGGCACCCTCATCTTATGTAAGATTTTATATTAATCCACAAAAAAGGTTAGAGCTTCACTCCTTACATCCTAACGCTAGAGGCCCTATTTGCCTTTTTCCTTCCCAGGAGCTGCATTCTGTTCTTGTAACTGTCCCTGATTTTGTTTTGAGGAAATAATTTTTTCCTCTGCTGTCCCTTGTACTTCCAGGAATAGTTGCACACCCCCTCCTCTCTTCCATAGAGCACACTGTCTAGAGTGCATCTCTCTTCTCTTCCCCTCAGCAAGAGTGATGGTTTCAAAGACTGATCAACGCCCAATGCCAGGTCACTCAGGACCAGTGAGACTCACTTCAGAGGTTTTGTTGTTTGAGCAGTGGAGGAAGTCAGTGCTCTGTTGGCCATTGACTTCAGGTTGCGAAGATATGAAGCTGGAGCTGGAGCAGCCACACTGTAAACACAAGGGCCTAACCATGCCTAAATGTCGAGCTCTCCACAGCTGGCAAAGCCAAGCGAGATAAGGAAGGAAACAGAACAGGTGACCTTAATGGAGCTCCAGTCCAGCCCCAACTGCAGCATGCTTTCCTTATTCTCTGGAATTATCATTTGTGAGCCCGGACATTGTCTTGTTGCTTGCCTAGGACAATTTAGGCTGAAGTTTCTATTTTAACCCAAAGCATTCTAATTGATGTATCATGCAAAATTTTAATTTTAAAAACAACTTGCTTTTGTGATTGAAACAATCCTTATAAAGTCTTATATTATTTCATATCAAAACAGTACACTCTTAGCTGAATTATTTTTTAAAATTTCCTTTAAGTATTAATTCATTATGAATGATGACGTTTATGTTCAGGGCAGTTCTTGTAAAATATGTATGACGTCAATTGTATCAGTGTAACATATACATTTCATAAGCTTAGAAATTTGTAAGCTTGCCAACTTCTCAAATTGCCTTCATATACTGCTATCTTGTCTCAAAAAAAGTGGTGGAATAAAGTATTATAACTAATTCATTTGTCAACGAAATGAAGTCTGTGACACAGGAAAGATCAAGCTGACTTTACCAATGTTGAAGTGTGAATTGGTAATAAAACATATAAGTAAAAGAAATGTAATATTCCCACCTTCCTGGAAAGAATACTTGTTCTTACATATTCTAAAACTTAAATGATTGGTGATATTTCTAAAAATGTAGCCTTATTCTTCAGAGTTGCCCTCTTCAAACGCACTATAAGATTCTTGTTTCTTATGATATACAAATAATTCTCTTAAAGACAGAGTTAATACTAACTCGCCCAGAAAAATATTCACCATACACAATGTAGTGATCTTAATTAAAGAATTTCTTAAAGAACTATTTGACTATAAAGATGGACTATTATATTAAAGACATTTACATAAATTATTTGTAAATGCTTTCGGAATTTTTCAATTTTCATCTGATTCTTGGAGAATGCCTATTTAATGAGTAGCTACTTCCTGCAAGTATTTTCAGTAAGCAAACTTCAGGGTTCAGTAACGTAGAATGTACAGTATTCAGCTCCCAGGATGAACTTCCATTATGTTACTCTCAATGAAGTCATTAGCAAAAAATTTTCCCAAACCATTGACAGCTTCCTTCTCATTCCCATTCCATATCATGATTTTTGTCATTATAATAACTGCTAAGAATAAAACTCCCTTAAGCCAAGGAAAATAGTTGACTTTAGCACTGAATTTCGCAAAATTTTTTTCTAGACTATTGTTTGCCTTTTAACTTTGTTTAAGGGATTTTAGGCTACTCGCTACAAGTCTTTGATTTTAATATTACAATAGAGACAGATTGGAGGCAAAAAAAAAAATAACCACATTTTGATTCTTCAGGGTTCTAGAACCAGAAATACCATTTGATCCAGCAATCCCATTATGGGGTATATACCCAAAGGAACATAAATTATTCTATTTACAATGGATACATACACGTTTATTGCAGCACTATTTACAATAGCAAAGACATGAAATCGACCCAAATGCCCATCAATGATAGACTGGATAAAGAAAATATGGTACATATACACCATGGAATTCTATGCAGCCATAAAAAGGAATACAATCAAGTCCTTTGCAGGGACATGGAAGGAGCTGGAAGCCATTATCCTCAGCAAATTAATGTAAGAACAGAAAACAAAATACCACATGTTCTCACTTATAAGTGGGAGCTGAACAATGAGAACACATGGACACAGGAAGGGGAACAACATACACCAGGGCCCACTGGGGGAGGGGGATGGGGGGAGCGAGAACATCAGGATAAATAGCTAATGCATGCAGGGCTTAATACCTAAGTGATTGATGATAGGTACAGTAAACCACCACGGCACATGTGTACCTGTGGAACCAACCTGCACATCCTGCACATGTACCCTGGAACTTAAAATAAAATTTAAAAATCCCACATTCTTTCCAACTTGTTTGCTTTTGGAACAAATGGTCCAAGGGCCTTCAGAGTTAGGTTTCACCATTTTCCACTGCCCAATACGACCCTGTCCTTGCTGGGATTGTAAGTATCAGTAATCTGGACTTTAAACAGCTTTTGCACAAAAGTGAGCATACGGAAAACTAGTAGAGGCAGTAAGAGCCAAGCAAGTGTTCTTGATCCCGTGGCCACACTTGGTTTTCTTTTGTTTGTCTTGATATTAGTACATCCAGATTAATCAATCTGTACATTTAAATCTTATTTGTATCCAAACTGGTTCTAATAATTTTACTGTATGATTTCACTTATATGAGATATCTAGAATAGTCAAAGTCACAGGAAAGAAAGTAAAATTGGTGGTTGCCAGGGGCTCCAGGAGGGAGAGAAGGATGGGAGGGAAAGGGCAGAGTTGCTGTTCAGTGAATGTGGAGTTTCAGTTTTGCAAGATAGAAGAGTTCTAGAGATCTATTGCACAACCATAAACTTAATAAAGTTTAAGATGGTGAAAGCAACGACAACAACAAACAAATTGATTCAAATTAGTAACAAATCTATTATATATATATAGGTCAAACAGGTAGTTATCCACTTTCCTCTTACATTCTTTTTTCATTCTCTTGCTGTAGGAGTTTAAAGATCTTGCAATGCGTCCTCTTCTTTCAGGGGGTCGTGAAAACACTAGTTCCTTTCTGTCTTTGAGGACACCTTTCTAACAGTTATTAAAATCAGCAAAGTATTTGGTGGTGTTGTGGGAATAAAAAGGGGGGTTACTGACCTGTTTCTCACAATGCTAACAGATTACATTCATATTGCTGTCTGGTTCCTTTAAAAAAAAAAAAAAAGAATTGAAGGGTTCCCTCCTCAAATATTGAAAATTCTTTCAAGGTTCATTGAAGCTTAAAATGTTCTCACGTGCCTGTTTTGGCTTGAAACAATTATTTTAAGGCATAGAATGACTAGCTTTCTTACAAGACCCTCAGGCAAAAAAGAATTTTTAAATGAAAAAGATAAAGTTTGAGGATTTATGAGTGACTTGACGAACAATTTTGATATTTAAATGGGTATGCTACTTTATTTAATGAAGAATAGCCAACAAGGTTTGTTTCTCAACATTCTTGAATAAAGACACAGTGGTTTCATGAATAACTCTTGCTTCCTAACCCCTCACTTGTTCCTCTTGCAGTCTTAGCAAAGCTAGAAATTATCCCATCAAAGGTCATCAGCTGGCAACCGAGCCTCAGGGCTTCTGCTGAAGAGCCATGGCTGCTGTGAAGGTTGTGAATTCCTAAGACTGACAGCAATGCAGTTTCGCCCTTAGAGGGGTGGCCGTGTTTGTAATCAGCTTAGAGGTGCCTCTCTTTCCTGTGTTGATACTGAGCTGTGAAGCCACTACAAGCAGAAACGAAGAGGAAAAGGTCTTCTTGGAAATTACAGAGAAAGACAAAGAAGCAGCAATGATTATGCTGTGTTTACATTTAAAAAATATTTCCAGAATAAAAAATACTTCTACGGTGAAATTAAGTGAAGAAGCAGGTTATCTGCAAAGACTTCTCTCAGTCATAATAAATCTGACTTGTCAGCTTCCACATTAATTGCTGTAATCAGAACTCTAAAGCAGACAAATGTATTGACTGGTTAAGAAAGACTTTTTGAGGAAGCATAATATGTACATGTTTGGAGGGAAATAACATGATATTAAAAAAATCGAAATGATTTATTTTTTCTCCACCAGCAGAAGAGAACACTTAGTGAGTTGAGGTGAAGGAGAGGTGGGTGGTGGCTTGGGTGAAAATTTGTCATGAGAACAAAAACTATCTTCAGAGCTCATTGCGGGCAGAGCATAGTATTCCACCCTATGGGTGGGGAAGGGGAAATTTAAAAGGGATACTGTTATTAAGGAGATAACAATGTATTTGAAAACTGTTCATTTACACATATACACATATATGCAAACTTAAAGTTAAAAGAGTTTTTAATGTTCCAAAGCAACAAGGGACAATGAGAGGAGACAGCACATGCATGAGCTAGGTGTGTTCATCGAGAAGTCAGTTCTGAGTGGTGTTTGGGCAGCGTGGTGGGTCAGAATACAGGCTCAGGCAGATCTGGATTTACATCCCAAATATGTCTCTTGTTCCCCAACCATTCTTGGACAAATTACCTTCTCAGTTTTCTCTTTTGTAAAACGGGATAGTCATCATGCCTCCTACCTCATGCCATCGTTTTGGAAATTAAAGAGTTGACCCGGGTGTGAAAGTGCTAGCATTCTGCCTGGAGCACAGTAGGTCCTCAGTAAGTACCTGTTTACCTTGTTCCATTCTACCCCTTCTCAGCATCTACTTGTGCAGGACACCAACAGCTACAATCCCTCTGGAAAGGACGGTTGTCTAACTTGACACGTTGGCTCACCAGATAGAAAGTGGTTCCTTAGTCATAGGTCAATGCTAGTATTGAGGTTGAGTTAGATTTTCCTCTTTCTAAGACAGAAGGACCAGAGTGATGTCCATAAACAACTTATGACTCTTGGACTGAACTCTGGAAAGAGGTACAATTCATTCAAATAGTTCATCTGGTTACTACGGTAGAGGAAAAGCAATGAAATCCATAGAGAACCTCTAAAAACCATTTTAGGCAGTGGCTTTGATGGTGATTTCATCAATGAGAAGTTAAAGCAGAACAGGTATAACCAAGTAACAAAAGCAACTTTTAGTTTTCTGAGGACTTCAATGTTTTTATTTGTAATAAGGAGTGATGACTATATTTCATTATCTCTAAAGTTCATTTTAGCAAAGAATCTCTATAAATAGCAGACTGAGCCTCCCTAATGGTACATTATGCCTAAGATTCTGCATAGACAATGGCACTATCCATCAGTAGGCATCTAAAAAATATTTTTCAGATAACTGAATGAATATGTAGGGTAGTCCTAGACATTACTTTTTCTGTTTGCTCAAAGAACCTGATGTTTGAGTATCCTGGTGAGCCTGACATTTAGTGACAAATCCTACACTTGATACAAGCAGTAAGGCAATAGAATGACTGGAGTTGAGAGTCCAGCAAGACTCCTTAACCTCTAGCTCTCCTGGAAAGACGCAAGGGCAGATTATCCACTGCAATTATAACTGAATGCATTTACTGCATTTATTTCATCTCTCTATTGGTCTTGCCCTAAAGCAGAAAAATGAGACCAAGTCACCAAATAGGATCATTAATAAACTGATAGTAAGTGTGGCAGCCAGCCTCCAATATAGTCCCCAGTGATTCTCGCCTGCTGGTATCCAAACCTTTGTGCAGCTCACTCCCACACTGCATACGGCTGATCTGGGTAACCAATGGGATTACAGAATGACAGAATGTGATTTCTGAGGCTAGGTGCCAATAAACTTTGCAGCTTCTGCCTTGTTCTCTTGAATCACCTGCTCTCAGTGACCATGCATGCGGTGAGGACACTCAAGCAGCCCCATGGAGAGGTCCACATGGCAAGGAATTGAGGCCTCCAATTAGCAGCCAGTACCAACCTGCCAGCCTTGTGAGTGAGCCGTCTTGGAAGAGGATCCTCCTACTCTAGTGAGTCCCTTAGAGGAACGTAGGGCCTGCTCTATATGTTAGGCTGCACCCTCATAAAAGATTTTGAACTAGAACCATCCAGCCAAGCCACTCCCACATTCCTGATTCACAGAAACTGTGTAAGAGGATTGAAGTTTATTATTAAGTCTCTTACATTTTGTTTTTTTTTAATGCAACAATAGATAACTAATACAATAAGTTTCTAAAAAAGACCAATTTCATAAAGAACTGAAGGTGCGATTCAGTTTCATAGTTAGAGGTACAGTGCTAACTGTTGATGATTCATGAGAATAGAGAGTAGAGGGGTTCTGAAATTTAGAAGCTATATCAGCGATAGTTCAAAGGAATTTCCTAATGGCTTTTTCAGAAGAGCCTCACCTCTTTTCCCTTTCATATATCCAGGCATTCTTTTGGCACCTAGCATAATGGTTTTACAATAAACACAGGCTTTGGGGTCTGACGGGAGCTCTGCCCCTTTGCTAGCTGTGACACCTGGCACAGGTTAAACTTTTCGGATCTCAGTTTCCTTACTAGTAAAGCTGGAGTAAGAGTATCAACCTCACAGACTTCTTGAGGTTTAAATAACTTCGTATATGTAATACACTTAGGAGAAGAGCTGGTACATAGAAAGTTCCTAATAAGAATTTCCTTTTTTATTACTAATTTATTTTCACAACCCAAACATTTTAACTCTGCTGTAGTTCCTTCTTGTTCTATGATCCATGAATTCATGCGTCTTTCATTTAGTCAACTAAAACATTTCCCAAATTCAATTTGAAACCTAAAACAGACAGGGAACTACTACCTGAAAAACCACCACCACCACCACCACCACCACCACCACCACCACCACCACAACAACAATAAACAACCCACTGTGGTTCCTTGGCTATCTTGCCTGCTTTCTTTCCTGCATTGACCAACTGTGAATATGTCTCATCAGGACTGATGGCTTAAATGCCATGCTATGCTTGTCTTATTTCATTCCCCAAGCTAAATGATGTCCTGTCTCAGGACACACTGGTATGACCCTTTCTTCTAAGAGTTGTATGTTCCAAAAGTTGGATTTATAAAAGCGAAATTTTAGATAACCAAATATTTCAGTTTTCTAGTCAGAGTTTACCAGTACATAATTAAAGAAAACCAAGTTTTGTAAGAGAAAATCAAGAGTTGTCTCGACTTCAAAGCACAATACTAAATCGACTAATCTTTTGAGAATTTGGATTTTTGCACTTTTTCCATATGAGGCAGATTGCAATCCATGTCTGTCTACAAGCTCTTCCATTCCCATTCTTATTTGGGTAGTGGTGGGAGAATTATTAACTCAAACCCATCCCTACAACTGTCCTATCTCACAGGAATTGTTGAGTTGGGGATTTGGTGTGGTTCAGAATATTAGCATATTTATACCCTCTACCATTCTATTTGAATTCAGTGGTGGGGAAAATGGTAGAGAAGAACAGCAGGTGGTTTCATCAAAATCTCCCTGAAACTCTGAACTCCTCATTTTTTGAGGTCAAGAGGCAATGTGCCAAAGGTCCTGTGGGGGCAAAGGGCAAGAAGACTGAAAAGGATTAGAGGAAGATAGAGACTGTGCAGTTGGACATAAAAGAGTTCCTGGGAAAGCAAGAAACAGGCTGGATATAGCACATTTTTGACCTAAACTTTATCCTCTCAAAACTGGTCTTTTACTTTGATGCATTATACCGGAGGAGGGAAGAGGACAATTTTTAGTCAAACTCTTCACAAATTCCCTCTTTCTCATTTCCTTCATCCTGTGTCTCTGCTCTCAGCCAGTGAAACACATAGGAATTTGGTTATTTAAACATCATTTTTCATCATGCATTTCCCCTGCAATTCTAAAGAAAAAGAAACACACACACACACACGCACACACACATTCGCCCACACTAAATGGGTAGAGACCACACAATGAAAATCTCATTCATTTTTAAGACTTTAAATCTGTATGGATAATGGTTGTTTATTTTTTTGTTCATTCTATCTATCTGTCCTCTATATTTACTTAGGAACCTGTGCAGAAATACATCCTGTGGAGACACCTGCAATTCTGTTTTTTGCATAACTGGTATTTTAACTAAACCAAAGCCCTGTGCTTGCTTAGTCCCTAAGCTGCCCAGGAATCCCCTGCTGACACCACCATCCTCTGTCTTTGAGCATCGGAACGAAGTCTTTCGTCCTCTCTGCAGAGCCCTTTGTGCTTTCTGACCTCTAGTTCTTTCCTCTGGCTCTACTGGTCATTTGCCTTGTCTTTTCACTTGCCCCCAATGACATGGCTATTGTCAGGTTTTTGTATTATTTTGGTTTCTACTACAAGACTTTGTAGGGAAGAATCTGTCAACTAGCGTTATTTTTTTCCTGTTATTTTCTCTTGACATCTTTTCTGTTTATAGGCAATTTACAGATTGATAATATGGTTATGAACTGTTAAAATGAAGCTCTGAATCCAAGCTACTTTTTTACATGCAATTATCTGTCCTGAAGAGTCCTTGCATACTCTGCCTG
This sequence comes from Macaca nemestrina, assembly GCF_043159975.1. Taxonomy (NCBI): domain Eukaryota; kingdom Metazoa; phylum Chordata; class Mammalia; order Primates; family Cercopithecidae; genus Macaca; species Macaca nemestrina. Next base: position 75,800,127 of record NC_092132.1, read on the forward strand.
CCTGGGTTGTTATCTTAGGCAAAGCAGATAGAGAGCTGTCAGCAAACCGGAAGGGAGTTCTTAAGAATAAGATACTAGCCAAATCCAAACAAGAACTGTTCACACTGACATTTTATTATTTGCATTTCTAGAGTGTTTTAAGTACTTTTGGATTAATTCTCTCTTTTAGACACTTACAAGAGTCTATTATTATTTTTGCTATCTTTCTCTTGAAGCTAATCCTGTAACCTGAGTGAAATTCAAGTAGCCTCTTCCTTTCTTTTTTCTTTTCTTTCTCTCCTTCTCTCCTTCTCTCCTTCTCTCCTTCTCTCCTTCTCTCCTTCTCTCCTTCTCTCCTTCCTTCCTTCCTTCCTTCCTTCCTTCCTTCCTTCCTTCCTTCCTTCCTTCCTTCCTTCCTTCCTTCCTTCCTTCCTTTCTTGACACAGGGTCTCACTCTGTCTTCCAGGTCGGAGTGCAGTAGTGTAAACATAGCTCACTGCAGCCTCACCTCCTGGGCTCAAGCGATCCTCCTATCTTAGCCTCCCAAGTAGCTGGGACTACAGGCACATGCCACTATGCCTGACTAATTTTTCTTTTCTTTCTTTCTTTTTTTTTTTTTTTTTTTGGTAGAGATAGTGTCTCACTATGTTGCCTAGGCTGGTCTTGAATTCTTGGGCTTAAGCAGTTCTCCCACCGTGGGCTCCCAAAGTGCTGGAATTATAGGCATGAGGTACTATGCCTGGCCTGCCTTTTTCTATAAGCTTCACATGACAAATATTTTGAAATGGAAGATTTTTTAAATTGACTAATAAAATAAAAAGTCCATCATTTGAACAGATTGACTCATAAAACAAAATTTAAGAATAGACTGATCTTTATTTAAATAAAAATAATTTAAATTTAAATTCTCTTTTGCATCAAAGCACAGCTAACAGCCTTGGGAAAAGTCCTTTATCTTTACAGGGAACTGAAGAAGAGCTCTGTGCCGGGATAGGAGAGGGATTTTGTTGAACTCAAAATCCTGGTAGGTGAGAAGGTTCCTGAGGCATACTTCTACAGTATTAAGTGTCCTTAAGCTGGCACGTGCTTGCAGAAGCCAGGTATTTGGTTATGAGCAATTTGCATTTCCAAACTTTACAGTTCTGCTTAGGATCTTGCACATTTTCATTATTGACTTATAATCATTTTCAGAGAATGTATTATATTCTCAAATTGGTGTAAAACCTATCCAAACAATAGAGCCAGGGTGTTACTACACGGAAGAGCTTCAAGAAATTTGTTCCAAGTGCTAAAAACTCTTCATCCCTCCTCCAACAACCTCTAAAGATGCAGTCTTCGATAATCACACCAGGAAGTTCAGTGCCTGTCACTTGCAGTCACAACTTCAGCTCACACGGGGGCAGTATTGTGGACATCTGAGAATGTAAGCTCCCTGAGAGTGGAACCTGTGGGCCACATCCCACCATTACAGCCTCAGTGCCTAGACGATATCCTGCACATGTAAGGAATGCATTGAAATTTGTTGAATTAATTCTTGAGATTTGTCATTTCAGATGAAGTCCACAAAATCCACTCTGCATAGTGTTAGGTGCCTGGGAGGCTTATTGCAGTTTTTATAATACTGCTATTTGTTGTAACGAACAAACAAGAACTTAATTCCTTGGAATTCTCTATTTAATATTCTTTTCCTTTTGAATAGTCTTTCTCCCCACTCAACTTCCTTGCAAACCAAGGTTTCCTCTGGTTTACTGATTTGTAAAGTGAGCCACCTGCTGTCATCTTTGCCACTGCTCACCATGGGCAAAGACATAATTCATAAACACGAAAAGGAAAATTACTCCAGGGAAATTCTACCTGGCCATGTTTCTCTACTTTATTCCAAAAGAAAATAGAATTTGTTTCACTACAAAATTGGAATTACTTATGAGACTTAGTCCCATTGAGCAATTTTTGGGCATCTGTGAGCTCAAATTGGTGCAGAACCTGCCAAAAGTGCCATTCCTCATTCCCAGGAAATTAAAAAAATTCTTCACTGGCATCAAGAATGAAATATAGCTTAACTATGAAAATAAAAAAATTTGATCATCTCCACTGACCTGTCACCAGGATAAATACTATGAATTAGTTTTGTGGGTATAAAGTCTATGTAGGTATCATTGAAGTAAGTTCACTTCTGAATGATCTTTTGTCAAAGTAAAGAGAAGATGTAAAACCATAAAAGGGTAATAAAGCCAGTATTATACGTTATAAAGCTATCCACTGTCCTTCAGAGATTTAAGCTCTCTTTCCTAGAGAAAATACTTGTTTTATTATTGTCATAAAGTAAGCCTAGACCATCTATGTGTAAATTGGATTCCTTTTTCTGTAGTATCATTTGGCACCTTTCTAAGGATTTTCTTGTTTATTTCACTATAAAAAAAAGAAGCAGCATGTTATTGGGCCCCTTGATAGCTTCTGATGGAGGAAGAATCACATTTTGGCAAACTGTAACTTTATACACAATGCAATGATTTATTCAGGTTTGTCTATAACTATACTATCTTTGAATAACATAACTCTAGAAGATTCAATGCACATGTGAGTGTATCCAGTTAATGTCATTTGGATTTTTGTTCCCTCCAAGTCTCATGTTGAAATGTGATTCTGTGTTGGAGGTGGGGTGTGGGGGAGGGGATTAGATCATGGGGTCCGATCTCTCATCAATACTTGGTGCCATCCTCACAGGAATGAGTTCTTGCTTTGAGTTCATGCAAGATCTGGTCATTGAAAAGAGCATGGCACCTCACTGCTCACTCTCTGACTTCCTCTCTCACCATATGACTTGCTTGCTCCCTCTTCGCTTTCCTCCATGACTGTAAGCCTCTTGAAGCCCTCATCAGGAGCACATGCCAGCACCATGCTTCCTGGACAGCTTGAGGAAATGTAAACCAATTGAACCTCTTTATTTTATAACTTACCCAGCCTCAGGTATTTCTTTATAGCAAGGCAAGAATGGACTAACATACAGATGAATCAGTGTCATGCCAAAATCTTTCTTAAAGCCTGCTGGCCTGCTTTTCTCTCTCCCTTTCTCCCTCCCTCCATCCTTCTCTATTGTCCACTTTAAATCTCAGCTTTCTTATCTCTAATCTTGTTGTATTACATAGCCTACTACTTCCCTAGTTATTCACCGACCCCAGGACGTTGTCCCTAATTTTTAAATAATTTTAGCTCCTGCTTTACTGTCATTTCTTCGTGTCTGAATTTTTGAAGATTTCAAAGTTCTTGGATGTGAGCTTACCAGCACCACTGCCTCTTCCTTTCTGGACCACTCCTTCTCTCCCCAAGCCACTCCCTGGCCAATCTAGTCAACCCTAGCCCTTATGAGTACTAGTAACTGCCTGCTCCATCATCTTGGTTCCATGCAACCCACTCTCTGATCATTGCTCTTAGTATGCCAACTCCAACAATCCTTTGACATGGCAGGGCTCTTCACTCCTTGATCCTCCCACTCCTTCACCAGCCCTTGATGTCTTAATTCCCCTCCTTATCAGGGGAGGGTAGTGAATTATAATTCCAAAAACAGTCATTATTATCAGTCCTTTGCAAACATTCTCAACCTCCTTCTCCCTCTGTCACTTCGCCATCCTTGCTTGGTTTCCCCAAACCTGAGTTAAATCCAGCTCTCTGGCTGCTTGGTATCTGCACCTGTGCAACTCTACATGCCTGGAGAAGAGCACAGAAGTCCCCTGAATGGTCTCATGTTATGTTCCGTGCCATGAACTTCAAAGAGGCCCTAATACTGCCTTGCAGTCATAGTTTATTGCCCTAATCCCATGACTCTTCCATTCTCTCAAATGTCTGTTCCACACCACCTCATCCCTCCTCACACTCTTCCCTGACTTTCACTCGTAACCTTGGTTTATACTTCACTGGAGAAATAGAAGCAACTGGAGGAGAACTTCTACGGGTCCCCCCAACTCCTCAGCCTGTTCACCCGCCAGCATCTACTCCACTACAGGTATGTTCTTCTCTTCTATTGGAGTAGATAGGTTCTGCATATTCTCTCTGTCTGAAGCTGACTCTTCTACCTGTGGGCCAGGTTCCACCTCTTCTCATCTATTCAAACCCACAGCTCCAGCAATACTCTTCTCTTTCACTCAGATCATCATGCTTTCCCTAAAAGTTATATCACCCATGTTACTATATAAACAGGGGGTTATGTCAAACACATTTTACTATGCTTCTCTTATCAGCTACTGTCCTATCTCTCTGCTCCATTTGCAGAAAACTCCTTGAAAGAATTGTTATATTTCTTAGTTTTTTCTTCTTCCACTTTATCTTTGCCTAAATAATCAGACTTTCTCTCTCTCTCTACTTCACCATTGTTGCCTTTATACATGTCACCGATGACCTCCAGTAGATAAATCCAATGATCAGTTTTCAATCCTCATCATACTGCCACACGCAGTTGATAACATTCTCGTCCTTGAAACACTGTCTTCATTTGGCTTCCAAGGCACCCAAAACTCCTCCACCCCTTTGTCTTCATCCTACCTTACTGGAGCTCTTCTCTCCTCTTCTCTTTGACTTCTGAATGCTGGAGTACTTTGGGGGTTAGACTTTAGTGCTTTTCCCTGTCTATACTCACATACTTGTTGACATTATGCTAATGACTTCCAAATGCAAACCTTTATTTCCAAATACAGACTCTCATCAAGTTAACTGCCTAATTAATGATATTTCCACTCAAAGGTCTAATAGACATCTCAAACTCAACTTCCGAAACTGAATTCCTTATCTATCTCCCCAAAACTCTTTCAACTGCAGCCTTTCAGTCCTTTCAGTTGCTTGGGCCAGCATCTTGAATTCGTCTTTGGCTGAGCACGGTGGCTCATGCTTGTAATCCCAGCACTTTGGGAGGTTGAGGTGAGTGGATCACTTGAGCTCAGGAGTTCAAGACCAGCCTGGTCAACATGGTGAAACCCCATCTCTACTAAAAATACAAAATATAGCCGGGTGTGGTGGTGGGCACCTGTAATCCCAGCTACTTGGGAGGCTAAGGCAGGAGAATCACTTGAACCCAGGAGGTGGAGGTTGCAGTGAGCTGAGATCACTCTACTGCACTCCAGTATGGGCAACAGAGTGAGACTCTGTCTCAAAAAAAAGAAAAATTGTCCATGATCCATCTCTCTCTCTCCCGATCTCTCTCTCTGTCCTTCTTTTTCTCTCTTTTTAATATCCAGTTGATTAGGCAATATTGTTGGCTCTATCTTCAAAACACAGGTAGCATCTGACTACTTTTGCTACTTCTATTGTTGTCACCAAATCCAAAGCCCTCATCTTTTTCGATGGCCTTAATGTTTCTTTTTTCTTTTCTTTCTTTCTTTTTTTTTTTTTTTAACCTTGGCCCATCTATCATCTACCACAATGTGATAGATAGAGCCTTTTGAACTTATATATTCTTATAAGTTGGAATGTATGTTTCCCTTGTACAAAATCCTGCCGTTGCTTCCTTTTCATCTAGAGAAATAGCCAAAGTCCTTCCCATGGCCTCCAGGTCATGTGTTAGCCTATTGTGACTTGCTTGACCTCATTTCCTACCACTCTCCCATTTGCTCACTCCATTTCTGACATAATATTCTCCCATGGTTCCTGTAATATATAGGGTACACTTTCCTCTTGGGGCTTTCACTCTAGCTGTTCTCTCTGTCTAGGACATTCTTCATCAAGATCCGGTTGTTACTTCCTCACTCCTTCAAGTCTTTGTTCAAATCTTACCATCTCAACGAGTCTTTCCTTGTAAATCCTCTTTAACACTGCAGCCCACCCTGATCTTTAATTTTGCTCCACTTTTGTTTCATAGTACTTACTGCTTTCTAATATACTACGTATATTGTGGCTAGTCTTATCGTCTGTCTCCTGCTATTAGAATGTAAGACCTACAAAAGTTGGAATCTCTAATTATTTTGTGCACTAATGTATCCTATGCCTAGAAAAGCGCTTGGCAGGGCATGTAGTAGATGCTCAATAAATATTTATTAAATTAATGAATGCATAAGTAAAGGAAAAAATAAAGGAAAAAAATGAATTAACCTGGTCTTTCTGAGCTATTTACTTGAAAACCCTTTTGTTGAGACTTCTAAAGAAATTTTTCCCTAAAGTGTCATGCTTGACACTAGAGCCTCTATTAAATCTGTCTGTTTTTCAAATTAGAATAGGTTCCAAGTAGCTGACAAATTTCCCCCCATATTATACTGAAAGAAAGTGTTGCCATGCCTCAGTCTCTAGTAACTACTATGTATACTCTGGGGACATTATAAGAAGAACTTTTTGAAAGACAGAATTAGGTGAGTGGCCTCATTTTAGGGTCTGATATAAAATCAAAACTCAGAGCAGGTTCATCTAATGCTTGGCCAAGTTTCATGTAAACCTGGCTCTCACTGAAAGAGAACCCAAGCTGATAAATCATTTCAAATGGAAACTATGCAAAATTCAGTGGCTTCATGTGGTTTCAAGCCCAAACCAGGTGGAACCTGAGGCTTTGGCAAAGGTTCACTTTAAATTCTTAACTAGCAAATGTAAACCAAAGGGGGAAATGTTGGAAAAAAACACAGTGAAATAAAACCTTTACTTTTAAATAGTTTTGGGACCATGAACTTAAATCATTTTTCTTTAAATGTCATTTCATTTCACTTAGTTTTAAACAAGTACAGTCATTACTTTGAAAAATTTCTCTTCATAATGCACCAGTTTTTTGTTATCCTATATTAAAATTTCAGGAGTTCTTAACTCTCGTGTGGAGATCAAATTATTATTTCTACCTGGTAGGTTGTGTAATCAAAGAACAAAGATGAAAAAGTGACTTGCTGAAGGTAACTAGAAGAATGAACCAACAGAGTTGACATCTCATTCACAGCTGAGTTCCTTAACCTAAAAAAGTCTTCCTTTTCTTTGGAAAAAGCGAGAAATATAGTCAAAAAGGAACAAAAGGGAATTTTAAGAATCCTGTGGATTGAATGAGATTAAGTATTAAAAGACTGTGTGATTGATAATAACAATATTGTGTGAACCCTGTGTTGACCTGTGAAGTAGGTACAGTGATGTGTGTGTGTGTGTGCATGTGTGTGTAACTGGAATTTTAGAGACTCTTTAGACAATAAAGTACAGATATCTATAGATGTGCCCATATCCACAGATTTTAAGCATCATAGATTTTTAAGACTTCATTCTTCCAGATGCAGATATTTCTTATACAAAACCTCTTGTACAGATGTTGCTTTAAGAGTTCAGAAAGGCCGGGCGTGGTGGCTCAAGCCTGTAATCCCAGCACTTTGGGAGGCCGAGACGGGCGGATCACAAGGTCAGGAGATCGAGACCATCCTGGCTGACACGGTGAAACCCCGTCTCTACTAAAAAATACAAAAATTAGCCAGGCGAGGTGGCGGGCGCCTGTAGTCCCAGCTACTTGGGAGGCTGAGGCAGGAGAATGGCGTGAACCCGGGAGGCGGAGCTTGCAGTGAGCTGAGATCCGGCCACTGCACTCCAGCCTGGGTGGCAGAGCGAGACTCCGTTTAAAAAAAAAAAAAAGAGTTCAGAAAGAAACCTTTAATGTGAAAATGCAAGACTTCTTTCCTTCCCAATATCTGAACTTTATAGCAGTCTGACTGTAATTCTTATTTTGTGAGTCTACTTTTTAATTATAGGAAGATAGCTACACAGACTTTTAAAAGACCAACTCAATGCATCTTGCTATTTAAATTAAAAGCCACCATAGTCCTTTAGAATATGAACATAAATGAAACTATGGTCTGAAAGTTTTTAACCCTTTTGCTTGCGTAGAGGCAGAAATCTCTGAAGGTAGATACTCTATTTGTCAGCTTCACAGACTGAATGCTGAAAACAGCTCTACTAGTTTTTATTCTAGAATAGCCCATCATTATTGTCCTAGAGATACCTGAATGAATGTGATCTTTGCTTCTAGACACTAGCATCTTACAGCTATAAGGAATGTTATGTAAGCTTAGCATAGAACTAATCTGACTCTAGCATTGATCTCTAACTTACATATATTCAGTCATTTAATAGATTATTCTCAGTTGCTTAAAAAACCCCACGTGTTAAAGAAACACTTACATATTCATGTCAATTACTTAAATATAGATACCATAAGTATTATGGATTAGTTTAACAATCGTCAATTATGCTTTTATTCAACAATACTATTATGCCTGATATATACTATACTTCATATATAAGACATTGAGAATGCAGAGGTGAATGAGGCCCTGTCACTGCCTTGAAGGGTATCACTGCCTTGAAGGGTGTCACTGCCTCTTGGGGAGAAAAGAAATAGAAACAAAGTTTGAATACAAATGTGGTGGGACTTATTTTTCCAGTTATAATGGTACAACTGGTACCAGACTTGTTCTCCCGCCATAAACAGCCAGAAAACTGGACAAGTGACATATGAAGCAACTCTCAGACATTGAACAGGCTGTGATACCCAAGAGAAGGGACACAAGTAACATATGCTCCACTAGAGACACTTTCTAGACTATGACACAGAGAGGGAATCTAAGAGAGATGAGGATAGAGTGTGTTTGGGGAAGTGAGGTGAAATTTATGGGACAGAGTTTGAGAGGAGAGAGACATAAAGAGAAAGAGTTCCAGAAATCTGTATGGGGTCCCCTCAAGTCCTTTGCGGAATATGAAAGCTACAGATATGTAGAGTAAGACTACAAAGATGGCCAAAGGACAATTACTGGGGGCTGTACCTTGAATAACTTACATTTCACATAGCCGATAGGCCCTCAAGTTCTGACTAGCTATAGTGGGAAGAACTCATTGATCACACATGAGGCATTTATGTGAACACACATAAGTAGAAACCTTAGAAAGGTCAAGCCTTAAGAGTAGGACTCAATGAGCCTGAGAGGTAGATCATTATAGATCTGACCTAGCACAACTTAAAAACAAGCTTTAAAAGGTCTAGTTCAACTAATCCTCACGTGAATTAACTGCCTGCCAGAACAAAACCCAATATTCTTTAAAAGAAGAAAACAAAATCTAGACCTTCAACAATGTAATATTTGCAATTTCCAGCAGCCAATTAAGTATTACTAGACATGTGAAAATGCCAGAAAATGTGAGGTCTAACCAGGAGAAAAATTAGTCAAGAGAAAAAGACTCAGAAATGATGGAATTGGCAGATGAGAATGTTGAAGTGGCTATTACAAATATGCTCGAGCATATTAAGGAAAAGGTGAACATATGAAGAGATAAGTGGAAACTATTCAGAAGAACCAAATAGAATTTCTAGAGCTGAAAAGTACAATATCTGAAATGAAAGGCTAATAAAAAAGTGAATTCCGTCTCAGTGGAACAATTTAGATATCAACTAGTCTGACCTACAGTGTAACTTGAGTACTAGAAGATGGTGGTGGTAATGGAAAAATATTTGAAGAAATAATGACTGAAAAGTTTGCAGATATGTTAAAAAATATAAATTCACAGATCCAAAAAGCTCAACTAACTGAAAGCCTAATAAATGCAATGTGATTAGTGCTATAACAAAAATATACAAACTATATGCCTATGATAAATGTAAAATATATAACTTTCCTTGATTCATTTGTGCATTTATTATTTTTCTTCCTTCTGCCAATTACTTGGAGGATTTATCAGTCTCCCACTTTCCTCTTTCATCAGTGTTAGCATGACTGTGGTCTGTGGTAATGAAAAGGGAAGATGCAGAAATGCACAAGGAAAACAGAAATGAAAATATAGAGAAACTGTTTTCTATTTCCTCTTTGCTGTCTATTGACTTCTTTTTTACTAGATACCTTTTCTCTTATTTTCTATTCATATCTTAAAATTAACTTACCCATAGTTACTGTTTAAAGTCCCCAGGACCTGATAAACTCAACTCTTACTGGGCTTCTTCCATCAGTGCTATTAATGTTCATTTTGCCCCCACCCATTTACCTGCCTTTTAAATGATAAAACCTTATATCCTTTCCCTACCTTAAGTCTTTTAATTTCCCCTAAAACCCTTACTTTCTGGTTCCTAAATTTATGTCTCATTAGAATTTCAAGCAGGGATATATCATCAGAATTAGCTTAAAAGGAAAAGAGAAATCTTTATTCTTCTTACAAAAGCTGAGAAAGCAGGTGCTATGGCTTAAATGCCCCTTTCAAAACTCATGTTGAAATTTAATTGCCATTGTGATGGTATTACAAAGTGGGACTTTTAAGAGGTGATTAGGTCATGTGAGTTCTGCCCTCATGAACAGATTAATGCCATTATTGTGGACTTTTAACAGGAGCCCACTCTCATGATAGTCAGTTCTCATGTTGGCTATCATGAGAGTGGACTCCTGATAAAAGCAAGAAGTTTTGCCCCATTCTTTCTATGTCTTGCACACTTGCTTGCCCTTCCACCCTTCTGCCATGGGATGATGCAGCACAAGACCTTCACCAGATGCTGGCACCATGCTCTTGGACTTCCCAGCCTCCTGAAACATGAGTCAAATAAATCCTTTTTCTTTATAAATTACTTAGTCTACAATATCCTATTATGGAAGCAGAAAATGGACTAAGACAGCAGGGTAAAGGAGACATAAGCACAGGTGAGAAGATGTTTTTGGTACTGTAGACTATCACATGAAATGTCTTTTCTCACCAAAACTTTAAATTTTATGCTTAGGTTTTAAGGAAGCTTGTTAAGGTATTTGTTTTGCAATGTATCTGTTTGTAACTAGGGATTTGCCTCTAGTAACATCTGTATCAACAAATATTCTACCTCAGTTGTTGAAAAATAAATCTAGGGTCAGCTTGAATAAGAAAAAATAAAGTAAAAATTACTTGTGTTTTCATTTTTTTATTCTCATTGCATCATTTTCCTGACAAAACTTCGATGAAAGATACTATTCTCATCTAAGAGGTATGATATGTTTTGACTCTTTGCCCCCACCCAAATCTTATGTTGAATTGTGATCCTGAATGTTAGAGGTGGGGCCTGGTAGGAGGTAATTTGATCATGGTGGTGGATTTGCCCCCTGCTGTTCTCATAATAGTGAGTAAGTTCTCACAATATCTGTTTTTTTAAAAGTGTGTACCACTTCTCCCTTTACTCTCCCTTCCTATTGCTTCAGCAACGTAGGACATGCCAGCTTTCCCTTCACCTTCTGCCATGATTGTAAGTCTCCTGAGGTCTCCCCCAGCCCTGCTTCCTGTACAGCCTGTGGAGCTGTGAGCCAATTGAATTTCTTTTATTTATAAATTACTCAGTCTCAGGTAGTTCTTTATAGGAATGTGAAAATGAACTAATAAAGAAAATTGGTATCAGACAAGTGGGGCATGGCTTTAAAGATACCTGAACATGTGGAAATGACTTTGGAAATGGGTAATGAGCAGAGGTTAAAATCGGTTGGAGGGATCAGAAGAAGACAGGAAAATTAGTGAAAGTTTGGAACTTCCTAGAGACTTGTGGAATGGTTGTGACCAAAATGCTGATAGTGATATGGATCGTTAAGTCCAGGCTGAGGTGGTCTCAAATGGAGATGAGGAACTTATTCAGAACTGGAGTAAAGGCCACTCTTGCTATGCGTTAGGAAAGAGACTGGTGGCATTGCACCCTCGCTCTAGAGATCTGTGCAACTTTGAATTTGAGAGAGATGATTTAGGATATCTGGCAGAAGAAATTTCTAAGCAGCAAAGTGTTCAAGATATGGCCTGACTGCTTCTAAAAGTGTACATTCATTTGCATAAACAAACAAAAAAACCCCCGAAACTAGAACTTATATTTAAAAGGGAAGCAGAGCACAAAAGTTTGGAAAATTTGCAGTCTGACCACGTGGTAGAGAAGAAAAACCTATTTTCTGGGGAGGAATTGAAGGCTGCAGAATAAGTTAATAGCCAAGACGATGGGGAAAATGCCTCCAGGGCATTTCAGAGACCTTTGTGGCAGCCCCTCCAATCACAGGCCTGGAAGCCTAGGAGGAAATAATGGTTTTGTGGGCCAGGCCCAGGGACCTGTTGTTCTGTGCAGCCCTGGGACATGGCACCCCACATCCTAGCTGCTCCAACTCCAGCCATGGCTAACAGGGGCCAAGGTAAAGCTTGGACCATTGCTTCAGAGGATGCAAGCCCCAAGCCTTTGTGGCTTCCACATGGTATTGGGCCTTCAGGTTTGCAGAAGACAAGGGTTGAGGTATGGGAGCCTCCACCTAGATTACAGAGGATGAATGGAAATGCCTGGATGTCCAGGCAGAAGTTTGCTGCAGGAGTGGAGCTCCTGTGGAGAGCTTCTACTAGGGAAGTATGGAGGGGAAATGTGGGATTGGAGTCCCCAAACAAAGTTTCCACAGGGACATTGCCTAGTGGAACTGTGAGAAGATGACTGCTGTCCTCCAGACCCCTGAATGGTAGATCCACCAACATGCACACTCTGCACCTAGAAAAGGCACAGGCACTCAATGCTAGCCTGTGAAAGCAGCCCAGGAGGTTGTACCCTGCAGAACCACAGAGGCAGAGCTTCCCAAAGCCTTGGGAGCCCACTGCTTGCAACAGTGTGACTTGGATATGAGATATAAAATCAAAGGAGATTATTTTGGAACTTTGAAATTTAATGACTGCACTCCTGGGTTTCAGACTTGCATGGGGCTTGTAACCCTTTTGTTGTGATTGATTTCTCCCTTTTGGAGCATTAGCATTTACCCAATACCTGTACTCTGGTTGTATCTTGGAAGTAAATAACTTGTTTTTGATTTTACAGGATCATAGGCAGAAGGGACTTGCCTTTTCTCAGATGAGACTTTGGACTTGGACTTTTGGTTAATGCTGGAACAGCCTTCCCTCACTCCCCCACTCTGGGGGGCTATTGGGAAGGAATGATTATATTTCAAAATGTGAGAAAGACATGAGATTTGGAAGTGGCCAGAGGAAGAATGATGTGGCTTGACTCTGTAACCCCACCCAAATCTCATGTTGAATTGTGATCCTGAGTGTTGGAGGTGGAACATAATGGGAGGTGATCAAATCATGGGGGTGAATTTCCCCCTTGCTGTTCCACGAGTGAGTTCTCATGATATCTGGTTGTGTAAAAGTGTGTAGCACTTCCCCCTTCTCTCTCCCTTCCTCCTGTTCCAGCCATATAGGACATGCCAGCTTCCCCTTCACCTTCTGTTATGATTGTAAGTTTCCTGAGGTCTCCCCCATCCATGCTTCCTGTACAGTCTGCAGAACTGTAGGTCAATTAAACCTCTTTTCTTTATAAATTACCCAGTCTCAGGTAGTTCTTTAAAGCAATGTGAGAATGAACTAATACAAAGTGATACAATCTGGGGTAGAATACAGTAAAAGCATAATCTTAGAGTTCAGTCAACAATCTCAGTGCAGAACGTGGCACCTTCATGTTACAAACAAGAAATGGAGGCCCAGAAAGATTAAGTGACTTGACCAAGTTCACACAACCAGTTAGTTATGCAGTTGGGACAAAGCCCCAGCCTCCTGAAACTTTCCCTTATACTGTTACCTTTTCATTATCTTTTTAGACAACAACAAAAAATACATTTTAGAGCCTTTTCACAGAAAACTTATTAAGAGTGTGTTACTATTTGTCTCTCAACTATTAGCATCTGTTGGAATCTTTTCTGTAATATGGCTGAAATGATGGTAGTCTGGTTGGAAACTCTGGCCACACCAAGGGCATGGGCAGGCTGTCCTACAGTCCAGTTTAGCTGATGAAACAACACGTGGTGGTTGTGGCCTTTTCACCCCCTGAGATTCATAAGGGCTTTGTTCAAATTAAATCACCGCATTTCAGGCACCTGATCATAGATGTGGCTTTTCTGTTGCCTGTATCTTGTTATTTCCTAGCCATGAGGCTTAAAGTTGTCTATGTAGTGTTCCTATGACCAAAGGTTGATGGTCTTTCACAGTGATACTTTGTAACATGCTACTTTTAAGAGACATTGGTGTATGGCAAAGAGCTTTGGGGATTATTCATTCATTATTCCATGGAGTCCTTGCCTTTCATAACAGCTCTATATGTAGCTGCATTTCTCACTAAACTCTCTAAAACAGATGCCAGCCCAGAGGCTCTTCTCAATATTTATTTCTGGGTCTATTTCCACAGGAGTCTTTTAGATACTCAAACACGTAAGCAAATAGAAGAAAAATTTTGTAGGTGATTTTTAAAATTTACCACAAGGGGATTGGCCCAAGTCAAAGCATGGATGCCTCTTTTTGGCAGTTCACAAATCTCAGTGTTTTAAAATTTAAGTTGTAACTTTGTTTTTTAAATTAACAATGAACATTTATTGTGTTTTAACTACCTGCAAAGTACTGTGCTAAATCTAGTAATAAACAGACAGATAATATCCTAGTCTCAAAACACACAGAATCTAATGTGAAACCTAGATATGTAAATGACAGTATGGTACCAAATATGAACCATAATTAAGGTATAAAGTCCATAAGAGGTCAAAAGGAGAAGTAATTTCTGGATGTTAATAATAATAAATTAAGGGAATCTAGGAATATTTTACAAAGGTTATCACATTTTAACTTTTCATAAATGTGGCGCAAGGGCATTCTGGCCTATGTCAGTTGCAGGGCTCTGCCCATGAAGGGTATGTCTGAGGAAGCAAGAGCAGTCTGGAGTGTTGTGTAGGGAACCTGGAGATCCTAGCCAAGATGAGACATGTTAGGGCCAAGTTAAGAGTCGGGAGGTGGAGGACGAAAGAACACTCGTGCAAAGACAAGGTGAAAAGTGAATGATTCTCGGTTATGTGCCCTCTGACTGGTTCTAGGCTTGACATTCTGCGCACACCTTCTCTGTGAGTCCCTCACAACAATATTATGAGGTAAATACTGTTATCCACATTTTACTGAAAGGCAATCTGGGGCCCAAAAGAACATGCAGCTTGCCCAGATTCACAAGCAAGTAAGTGGTGGAGTCTCTCCATTGTCGTTTTACAATACTGTATTTCTTTCCTCATACCGATGGTCCTTGACTGGCTTTGAAAAGGTTTGAACTGGATTCTGTACATATGAGAAGCCATTGCACTGTTGTTCATTTCAGGCGATGCCGATGATCACCTTTAACTTTCACTTGGTAGATGTTGGTGGGGTAATGGGGTCTACAATATTCGCTCATGAGGCACTTTTTCTACTCTCCCTTTGGTGGAGCAGGGACTTGCCAGCCCTTGGCACTCTCACATACTTACAGACAAAGAAAAGAGAAGTAGAGAAACTGAACACTGAGTTTGTTACTTTGAGATCCTGTGGCAACATTTGATACGTGACTTGAATTTTGAATTTTAAATATAAAGTGTATTTTTCCAAAATATAAAATACAAGCAGAATTAGTGTTCTGTGCTGTGTGAAATATCTCCAAAATACTTAGGAAACTTCTCTTCATGATGCTTTTTTTTCATCATTCTCTAGGAACCTTATTTTCATCTTTCAACAAGGGAATCCTAATAATGGCAAAATAGAAGGGCAGGGTGCTATCCTGTACAGTGTTTAACCTGGAGCTTTAAAATTAGATCATGTAAATAGCATGGCTAATTATAGTTGTAGCTGTAAAAAAGTCATTAAATGTATATAACTTGCCAACAAAAGAGTAAAAAATGTTCTGATAATACATGTTATTATGCATTTGTCCAAACCCATAGAAAAAACAACACTAAGAGTGAATGCTAATGTAAACTGTGGACTCTGGGTGACAATGATGTGTGGTGTAGTTTCCTCGATTGTAACAAATGCACTACGGATGTTGAGAATGTAGAGGCCGCGCATGTGTGAGGACAGGGGTATATGGGAAATCTCCGTACCTTCTTCTCAATCTTACTGTGAACCAAAAATGGCTCTAAAAAATTAAGTCTCCACAGATGTTTCAATGAGGCAGATCTATTTTATTCTTTTGAGGAGCTCAGTATGCAGCTCTGTGATGCTGTACTAGGGGAGATGCTAGACCAGAGGAAAAATACCCAGCCTGTTGGGGATCAGAATCTGAACCCATTGAATCTTAAAAGTCTCCATCAGGAGGGTCTTTTCATTGGATTTTCAAGATTATTAGTTGTTATTTATTAGTATTTGTCAAACCATGGTTGAATGGGAGAAAAAAATCTGAACCAAAGGGTAAACAAATCCAAAGAGAAATCAAAAATTAGAAAATGAAAAACTGGTTTAAAAAAGGTTTTCCATCTGTACAGACGCTGATAATATATTCCAAAAGTACTTTCCCATTCATTGCTTCATTTAGCTCTCTCGACAACTGTCACAAGTGTGCAAATGTACATTTTAAGCATGTAAGTTTAAGGTATTGTTATTACTATCATGTGTGAGGCACATGCATAGTCCTGCTCCTGTCTAGCACTAGTTTCCAGAGGGTGGGTGCAGAGCCCTGAGACAGGTTTCTCCAGAGTACCTGATACATTGGCAATATGTGTGTGTGTGTGTGTGTGTAATTATGGTATGGACTAACATTATTATCAGGCTGGGCACGGTGATTCATGTCTGTAATCCCAGCACTTTGGGAGGCTGAGGTGGGTGGATCACTTGAGGTCAGGAGTTTGAGACCAGCCTGGCCAATATGGCGAAACCCCATCTCCACTAAAAATATAAAAGTTAGCCAGGCATGGTGGTGCCCACCTGTAATCCCAGCTACTTGGGAGGCTGAGGCAGGAGAATCACTTGAAAACAGGAGGCGGAGGTTGCAGTGAGCCAAGAGCACATCACTACACTCCAGCCTGGGTGACAGAGTGAGACACTGTCTCAAAAAAAAAAAAAAAAAAAAAAAAAAAAAAAAAAACCACCAAAAAACCCAACACAAAGGCATTATTTTCTACTTTGTGAATTACTGGATTTTTGAATTTCTATAAATACAAATAGTTACCATGCATAAAGCACTTTACTAATTTTTAGGCATTGTCTGGGCCCTTTATACATTTGAAATCATCTAATCTTCAGAACAGCATAATGAAGTTGATGGTATTACTGACCCCTATTTTTCCAATAAGGATACTGAAGCATAAAGAAATTAAGTTACAGTTAGCAAATGGCAGAGTGGGAATTAAAACCCTGGCAGTCTGGCTCCCAAATCTGTGCTCCTAACCATTACACCATACTTCTCTCATGGGTCTCTCTAAATTAGGACAACAAGAAAGAGCTTCCCATTTTAAGAAGACAAGTTCACTTTTGTGGGTGATAACTCTTGAACGCCTCCCAAAGTCTCCCTAAGGTAGGAAAGGCTCTTTCTTGCATTACCCTGACACATATCACTGCGTATGTTTTCAGACATCCACAAAAGCCAATAGCTCAGCTAGTTATAACTAGGTGCATACACAGTATTACTGGCTACATGAGTTACAGAGAAGAAAATGAATGTTTTGATAGTCAGAATTATTGTCTGTCACATTTAGGGGTTGGCTATCACTAGAACAGTTGTTCAAACATGTATGCACAAGTCATGTCATACAAACTCTGCCTTAATATTTCCACAGCCAGAAAGCACTTTAACCTAAATGGACTTCCAAATGAGAAACGTAAACTACATTCCTTTCCTTTTACCCAGAAGGGACATTTCAGCACTTAAAGACTACTAAGCTGATACTGTATATGACATTTGAAAGAAATTCCTCTATAAATCAGTGCTTGGGGGTAGAAAAGGCAAAAAGAAAATTGAGTATTTCCCTGTGAGAAAGGCAGCCTCGTGACAGGTACGGACAGTGAGTGGAGGGATGTCACTTTTTGTCTCTGGCCTCTGTTTGAGGAATCCAAATTGATGATAATTTCTGAATCACCTTAGTGCCCAATGGGAGCCAATCAACAAATACTAAAAGCAGTAGCACCTGTCCCAAGCGAGTTAATCATAGAAATTTTTTCTAATCCTAAAGATGATTTGAAGTCAACCTTTAGCTGAATTCCAACAATAAGTATATATAAAAAGAATGTGCTAATATTTTTCACTTTCATTTTCAATGCTTAAGCTAGTAAAGATTTTTCATTCTATTTTATTTTGTTATTTTGTTTTTTTTTAATTTTTAATGCACTGAATACATAGTTATAATCCTGGCAATTGTATGACCTTCCTTCTTTTCAAGAACATTTTTGAATTTTTGCCAACCATTAAAAAATACACATTGAGATTAGTTTACTGGCAGGTAGAGACGTAAAACTGAAAGGATAATGAGAGAGAAATAAGGTGATGGGAATAGCACAGTTATGATGGGAACTAATGATCACCATGTAATACCTTATCCTTTAAATATTACAACAATAACAATCGGTTGTGTTTGAGTGGCTTCATATGTCTACTCCCCCTACAAGTGCTTTTATGTTCTTGGTCTTTACCACATCCTAGTGAGGGAAATGGGACAAGTACATTCTAATTTTGTAGGAAATTATAGAGTAAATTAGATGCCTAAAACCAGAGCCGATATCTTGACTCTAAGCAAAGTGTTCTTTGGAGAGAAGAATCCTATGATTGATTATATTATACCTACTTACCATCAAGAGAGTTACTCACAATACCTACAATCCCTCCAGCACAGTGCTGACCGCTCTGAGTGGCTGCTAACCTTTCTCCTATGGCCACTGTGTCCTGCTGGGCATCATCACGCCTATATCTCGGGCTAGATCAGGCTCCCATGAGTAGGGCAGGATGGATTTAATCTCCTGGGGTATTCATACTTCGTGTAATAAATAAATGCAGTTTTTAATGCAGAAATGCATCAAATCATTTTTGGGTAAAAATTTAAAACCCAGTAATTTTAAAATTAATTTTATGGTGAATCCCATTGTCAGACACCAGGACTCTCTTATTTGCTTTGTAAATAATGAATTTGCTTAAAATTACACCTGTATTTTTAGTGCTAGTGTCAACCAACTACAGATAATGGACTTAGATTTCTTTAAAGGCTACTAAGAAACAAATAGAAAATAATATTAAGGATTTTCTTGGAAACTTGAGAACTTCTGATGGTGCTGACAATTTGTTTGGAAATATTTTAGTCACTTTTTATTTTTAAATAATTACCCGGCCAGGCCTGGTGGCTCATGGCTATAATCCCAGCATTTTGGGAGGCCGACGTAGGTGGATCACCTGAGGTCGGGAGTTTGAGTTTGAGACCAGCCTGACCAACATGGAGAAACTCCGTCTCTACTAAAAATACAAAATTAGCTGGGCATGGTGGCACATGCCTGTAATCCCAGCTACTTGGGAGGCTGAGGAAGGAGAATCGCTTGAACCCAGGAGGTGGAGGTTGAGGTGAGCTGAGATTGTGCCATTGCACGTCAGCTTGGGCAACAAGAGCAAAACTCCGTATCAAAAAAAAAAAAAAAAAAAATTATCCCCTCTCAAAAACCCCATAGCTGAATTACCTTCTTTTTAAAAATAAGGGTAGCAGGAATCCCTGAGGTTTTCTTTAGTATCTGCCAAAAAAGGGCTTCTTCAAAATGTGCCTCTTTTCATTCTGATGGCCACAATCCAAAGCAGTTTTCAACTAGATTTGTCCCATACACATCTCAACTTCCCCTACACGCCAGATTACGACACAAAGTTCTTGAATAATTTGAGAGTAAAGTCATAAAACAAATATGAATTTCCACTGTAATCCACTTTTTTACATTTTCATGTCATCTGCAAGAGAGAGAAGGACCTCATGTCTCAATGTGTACATACACCTGAAGGCCAGTGGTTTACTACAAAATAATATTTTTTTGAAAATTCTCTAAACTGCAGATACCAATGTAAAAAGCCCATAGCATTTCAATTCTCCTATTATAAATATTCCTGCAGTAAAAATATCCTCAAAAAAAGCCTCAGCCAATGGCTTATTTGTTTTAAGCCCTATTTAATGCAATAATGATAGAATCTTAGTAACAGGATTTGACCCCACCACCTAATTATTCCAGGAATGGCTTCTTAGAAAGTCTAATCTTCAGTTATAATTATGATGCACTCTTGTGAAATCTAAGCAGATAAATGCGGTCAAATTAGGACACCATTGAGAAAAGGAACCTAAAATTGAATATTTGCCATTGGAACTGAGGACTCAAGATCAACATAGATCAAATGCTTCCTCTGTAAGCGGAATTAATCAGCCCTACAAATTCTCTACCATGATACAAGGCAGTATTTCTTCTTGGGAAGTGACTTCCTGAAACCTTCCCCTGAGGAATATATTCCATGTTAATTTCAGTATGCCATTTAAAATTATCCTACAAAAAAGGAACCAATTTAAAACATCTGGCCTGATACCAGATTGAACAGTTACATTCTGCTTCTTTGAATTCATGGTGTTGTAAGAATCCAGACACTTTTTCTATCTTAAACTGTGGCATGGTGATCTGAAACAAATGTTGGCCCAGTGTGGGCCATTCCAGCACTAGATGGAATGATTCTGCACTTTTTGACCTGTCTTCAAGGTGTTTGGGGAAATAGTTTCATGTGAGCAGGGCCCCTTAGGCCCTTCCTGAGAGCATCATGGCAAAGTAATGTCTCATACCAACTTGTGCTTTTGAGCATAGAACAAGACCATTGTTGTGTGACCTAATTTCATTTTAGGCCCTTCCTGAGAGCATCATGGCAAAGTAATGTCTCATACCAACTTGCGCTTTTGAGCATAGAACAAGACCATTGTTGTGTGACCTGATTTCATTTCAGTGACTGTCTCAGTAAAGATTGACATCATCCCATTCTTTTTCCTTAATATCCACTTGTGAATGTCCCCCAGTCCCCACCCTCATCATAATTAAACTCCTTTCCTTGCCAGGGGAAGAGCTATTTGTCTCTTAACTTCCTGCCTGAATGTATCATTATAGCAAGAGCAAAGGGTTTTCCTTGGGTCGGTCAACATCTCTGGAGTTTGCTTCCTCGCCAAATCAGGCAAAGCACAATTTTATTGGCAGCCAAAGCATACTGACAGAGCCATCTGCTGGGACAGGTCTCAGTCAGAAAGGAAGAGAGAGGAGCCTGCAAAAGATGGCACAGCCTGATGGGCACAATGTTTCTCCTCCAATTGGAGTTTGGCATTTTCTTTAAACATAAGCTCACCGGCTTTGAGGACTGTGGTCTAAGCAGATCCATTTAGCTATGTACATACATGGGTGCAAATGTGTGTGCTTGTACATACTAACATTTGCTTATCACTTATATTTGTATTGAAGTCTCACATCTGAAAGTGATTAGTCTCAAAGAGATAAAAGGATGGTGCAGGAGAAGACAATTTAAAAACCGTCATTAAAATGCAACTAAACAGAATGATTATACGAAGGAAGGTATTGATTGTGTGTGTGTGTGTGTGTGTGTGTGTGTGTTTAGTGTTATCTCTCTTATACAGAAAAAGCATGAGCAACTTATATGTCCCACATCCATGTAATGGAACACAATACACAAATTTAAAAGAACTAAAAAGACAATGCAGAAACTGTATGAACTGTTTTGATACAAAGGTAGGTGAAAACAAAACAATAAACATTGTACATTCTCCATGCTTCCAATTTTGTAAAATATTAGATAGTACGCTATGAAATTACTGCTTTTGTAGGTCAACAATAGTTAAATAGAAGCAATTTTCTATGATTCCACTTAGTATATATTTATACAGAAAAGACCAGTTGGTTTGGGTTAAGTGTGTGATTTAAAAAAAAAAACTCTTAAAACAACTGTCATATAGTTTTTACAACAAATACCTAATTTTAAATGAGTTGATATTCCATGTAATAAATTGTCCTCTTCAATGAGAAATGTTTCAAAATATCTAAGGGTGATCACAAAGGAAAAGAGTCTACTTTTTAGGGCCCCCAAATATAGGTCTCTATATTCTGCAGCAAGACAAATTATCATTGTCTTGGTATCCAACATGCACTTAAAGCAAGACAAGGAGAAATTTAGGGTCCACATCTGATATTGATTCCTTGAAAAGGTTTAGTTTACTGTTATAGTCTATGGGCCATTTTAAAAACCACCTAGATTTAAATTAATATACTAAATTTAACTTAAAAATTAAAATAATATTAAAAATAAAGTGCCAGGCACCGCTAAGACATCCTTATTATAAAATTTTCCATCCCAAATAGGCATTAACGAGGCTGGGAATAGTCTTAATTTTCTCACAAACAACATAGTTGCTGTTCTAAGTTATCCCATCTGTGTGCACCAAACCTCGTCCAACAGTGCAATATTATTGTCCAGAAGGTACAATAAAGGCCGTTCATATATTGGCAGGTGTATTTTAAGCTGAAAACCAGGCTTCACACACAGACACAAAAGCAATCTGTTTCACAGGTGTGAGCATTTTTGATAAGAACCCTCAAAATCTCCCCCAAGCTGTGAGATTTAATTGTCCTTTTGGTGTCTTCTCATATGTGAATACAACCTATCTCTCCTTGGAACAAGAGATAATCTGGCAATCTGAAAGATAGGAAATGCTTGGGCAGCTTCTGAGATTTGCTTATAATATCTCCTTGTACTTTCTCTTGGGTTATGTATTTTAGAGGTTATGCCAAGTTCAATGAGCTACAGGTAAGCAGTTCTGAATATTAAATGAAAGAACTTTATACCCAAATGACATGAGTAGAGAGGCAATCAAAAATGCGCAGGGTGGCATTCTGAAACTGTAAGGTCCAGTACAGTGGTCCCTATTTTATAAACGTGACTGTCCAAACACATACACAAAAAAATCCATTTCTTTCCATAAAATTGACTAGAAGGAGGATTGTGGATATACAAATACAGAGGTAGTGATGGGAAGTGACTCGGCTGCTTATCTAATTCAGCTCAAATCCTCGAGTTGGATGAGAAGGGGCAGAGATCTCTGAAGCCAAACATTAAATTTGAATTTTCCAGCCCCAAGATAAAAAAAAAAGGAGATTGAAACCAGGTCTCATACAGAATCCACAGATTTTCAAAAAAAGTGTTGTGTATGTTAAATTTGAGCAAGTGAATCTAAATGATCCAACATTAGACACTTATTTTATTTATTTATGTATTTATTTACTTATTTATTTACTTATTTATTTATTTAGAGATGGAGTCTTGCTCTGTGGCCCAGGCTGGAGTGCAATGGCATGATCTCAGCTCACTGCAACCTCCACCTCCTAGGTTCAAACAATTCTCCTGCCTTAGCCTCTTCATAAACTGGGATTAGAGGTGCGCCCCACCACGCCTGGCTAATTTTTTGTATTTTTAGTAGAGATGGGGTTTCACCATGTTGGCCAGGCTGGTCTTGAACTCCTGACCTCAGGTGATCCACCCATCTCGGCCTCCCAAAGTGCTGGGACTATAGGCATGAGCCACCGTGCCCAGTCTAGATACTTATTTGTGTTTTCCCATAATAAAGATGTGCTGAGAAGTGAAAAACACATAGCAGCGGTGAAATCACACATTACGGGGAGAAAAGTGCAACATGAAAGATTACCAGCTAGTTAATAAACAACATGGCATTGTAGAAAAGTGGCCTTTTCATGGGTGCGGTGGCTCATGCCTGTAATCCTGCACTTTGGGAGGCCAAGGTGGGCAGATCACGAGGTCAAGAAATCAAGACCATCCTGGCCATCATGGTGAAATCCCGTCTCTACTAAAATTACAGAAATTAGCCAGGCATGGTGGTGCATGCCTGTAGTTCCAGTTACTCGGGAGGCTGAGGCAGGAGAATCGCTTGAATCCGGGAGTTGGAGGTTGCAGTGAGCCAAGATCTTGCCACTGCATTCCAGCCTGGAGACAGAGGAAGATTCCGTTTCGGGGGTGGGGGTGGGGGGGGGGATGGCTTCTTCATGGCACAAGAGAAACTAAGAAAGATACTTTGAGAAATCAGGTCCTCAGGGACCTCTTCAGAAAGGATGAGTGCTCTTGTAGTATCAGGGGTTTTCCAGTCTCTTCTACAGTTAATTTTGAATGGCATGGCACCGAAGGCCAACCTCGGTTTTTCCAACATAAAAGTTGATGCATCAGGCTAGAGTTTCACAAAGAAAATGTTCACAAGCTGATTCAAGAAGATAAATAACTCTTGAGAAGTTCCAGTTCTATTCGTTGAACTTATTACTTATTCAATGAACTCGTTCATTGAATTATTAAACATTTATCTTTTGAAGTTTCTGTTTTAGAATATTTTCTTCTCATGTTAGAGCTTTGAAGGAGACCTGGATTTCAACTTATCTTCTCTTACTGTGGATTCAGCTCATTTATGACAAGCATCTGATACAGTGTTGTAATCAGCCATTGGGGTTAATACCCCATGCCATCTTCAGACAAAGCTCCAAGAATTCTAGAAAAACTGCTAATGCTTATAACTTTATGTCAAAGAACTAACCTATCTCCCATACACTTTGAACCATTCATTTACTTTCTTCACATATAACTTGTAGAATGAAGACAAAAATGTTTAATTCCGTAAGTATTAGAAAGAGAAGCTGGATAAAACAACCCTCCAAGGCAAACCTGAAATTCAGGCCAGACTTGAAGACATTGCTTTTTGGGTGAGGTTCATGAACGTTTTGGTGATTACAGGACTTATTCCAAGCCAACTTGGGCCAACAGAAGGCTTAGAATAAAAATCAAGCAGGCTGGTCACGGTGGCTCATGCCTGTAATCCCAGCACTTTAGGAGGCTGAGGTAGGCAGATCACTTTAGGTTAGGAGTTCAAGACCAGCCTGGCCAACATGGTGAAACCCCATCTTTGCTAAAATACAAAAATTAGCTGGGTGCAGTGGCAGGTGCCTGTAATCCCAGCTACTTGGGAGGCTGAGGCAGGAGAATCGCTTGAACCCAGGAAGTGGAGGTTTCAGTGAGCCGAGATCATGCCACTACACTTCAACCTGGGTAACAGAGGGAGACTTCCTCTCAAAAAAAAAAAAAAAAAAAAAAAAAAAAAAAAAAAAAAAAAAAGAAAAAGAAAAAAGAAAAAAAAATCAAGCAAATAGCAATGATTCTGAAGAGTGACTAATGAAATAAAGAGGAACTAAATGTTTTACTTGCATTAGTTTGGTTGGGGCAAAGGGGAGCAACTCTCAAAGTTGAAATTTGAAAAAGGCTTATCGGGTTGTACCCTCATACGAACCCAACCCCTAAAAATGTTTTTGCCACCAAGGTGAAATTGTTGAGATGGGTTGCCACAATGCTCCCTGGCTCCATGAAAGCTCTTGGCACTAATGTTTATCTGGCCAAGGAAAGAAACTGTGAAGACAAGCTGTGAATAAATCAGGTACAGTTTTCACTCCTGACATTGTGGAGTACGTTGTGGATGATGGGCCTACCACACTGCCCCCTAAATCCCCCGAGCTTCCTTCCTGAGCAGCTAATAATATGTCAATAGTCATATGATTGTTTAGATTCCCATTTTAGAGATGGTTCTTCTGACATTTCTTAGGACTGATTTCATGACATGGCTCTGCCACGTGGAAGGCCCCTTTTAGCTCCCTCAGCCAACAAGAATGAGAATGTGATGGGAAGGTAGAGGACCATTGACTCTTCAGTTTCTGCCAGTTCTTAACAATTCCCCATCCGTGAAATGTTCCCCTCTTCAAGTGACATAGAGTGCCCAGGTGGCCCTTGGTTTAAGCTAGAGATAAAAATTTGATGAGTACCTTTGAAGATTTTCTGCAATTATTCTGCCTTGAAGAACCCGCATGTCATTTGCCAAGTTTATCTTCTTTAGATGATGGTGGGTGGCCGTCAGCACCTACGATGGAGAAGAGCAAAAGTGCCGTGAGTTACGTTTTATCAGCAATTCCTCTCATCTTTCAGATGTTGCCCTTTCACGGCCTCGAAGGGGGTGATCATTAGGAATAATATTCTCCAAATTTCATCCAGACCGATTTTCTTACAATCACTCGCAAGAGTCTTTGAAGCATTGTGGGTGATTCGGTCCTTTTGTAGAAGTTTCTATTTTGACCGCTTCTCCAACAAAGAAAAGACTTTCCATTAGATTCATTTCATATCATTCTTTGACTGGATTTCATAGAACCATTAAAGAAGAGTTTCTTTTTAAAAGTTTACAAAGTGTTCCAAGTTTAAAGGTTGAGTGCTGTCTAATTTCAGGTTGGGAGACCTATTTTAAAGGAAAATGAGCTGAATCATAGAATCTTTTAAAGTTGCAGCAAGCTATTATTTGATGAGCAGCAAAGTAAGCATTTCAAAGTGGTTAAATTTGTTTATATTCCACATTTTTGACAGCTGAAAAATGTAAGTGATTAAAATAAATTTGAGCACTTTGAATAAGAGGAAACCCTCATTTAATGTTGTAAATATCAGATGAAGCAATCTTGCTGCCATGAACATTCTGACACATACACACTGTATGTAAATGTGTATATGATATAAAAGAGAACATAATATAAGATAGAATAGGGAAATGAGACATCTTGTTTAACAACGTAGAATTTCCTTTACATTTAAAAATATTTCTCATGCCCATGTAAATATTAATGTTTAATAAAGCATTTCATTTAGAGTTTTCATACTTTTCCACTGGTGAATACAATTGTACCTTGGTATACACATGGGGGGATCTCAGAGGTAATGGGTGCAGATTTTTTCCCTCCATTGGCCTGGAATCTCTTTTTATCCTGAGCTGGCCTTAGCGAGTCAGGTTAAGCCCCAGGTCCTTTGCTTTGCTCTCGATGGACCATTCTTACCACAAAATTGCTGCAGCAGCACCTCCTTGGAGCTAGCCTGGTGCTGCAGGATTCACTTTCCTCCCACACCACTCTCATCACCCCCCTTTCCACTCTCATCACCCCTCTTTCCACTGGAGTGAAACTCCGCCACTGCTAGTTTTATGCCACCCTCTGCAATGTGCCCCACCTCACCCATTAGGCCTCTAGATCACTCCCTTCACTGTGCTTCTCCTCCTGGGGGTTGGGGAGTTCCAGGAGAACTTTTCCATCCTGTCTCCATGGTGCTGATATCACAAATTATTAGAAGCATCATGCAGATGCCCACTTGTAAAATATGTTCTGAGAGGACACATACATGTTTGTGCTTATAATCGTATGTGCAACTCATGATCTCCTACAGTGAAAGTTTACATCTAAATGTGATGTCAAAAGTATCTGGCTGTGGTTAGGTTGGCACAGTCTGATGTCAAAAGAATACCTTTTCTGAGACTGTTCTGAATATGCTACCAGGCAGCCGAGTCTGGAATGAGATGCCGGAATACCAGGCTACGGCATTCACTGGCTATGTGGCCTTGAGCACATTATTTAATTTCTCTATGCCTCAGTATTCTCCTCTGATAAATGGGAATTTAAAATGTTATCTACCCCATAGGGTTGATGTGAGGATGACGTGAAAACGTTCATGTGAAAAACTTAGAAGACTACCTAGAACAAAATATGGGTTCAATAAAGATCGGCAATCATTATTACTTGGATTGATTTTTTTAGACCAGTAATAAAGATACAACCTTCCTTGCATATTTGCAATCAAAAGACATTTTCATGAAATGAGACCAGAGTTTTCTTAAATTTTATAAATATAGACTTTGATTTCTCATCATTAAAATGATAATGTGTAGGTCAGGTGTGGTGGCTTGTGCCTGTAATCCCAGCACTTTGGGAGGCTGAGGTGGGAGGATCGCTTGAGGCCAGGAGTTCAAGACCAGCCTGGGCAACACAGTGGGACCCCCATCTCAACCAAAAAATTTAAAAAATAGCTGGTCAAGGTGGTGCGCACCTGTAGTTCCAGCTACTTGGGAGGCTGAGGCGGTAGGATTGCCTGAGCCCAGGCGTTTGAGTCTGCAGTGAACTGTGATCACACACTACCGTCTCTGTGACCTGCATACATGATGGTCTCATCTCTCCGGTCGGGTTTCAGGATTTCTCAGAGCGAGGGTTGTGTCTTGGGCTTCGTCTCCATCTTATGGGATCACAGTGTGGCCCCAGTAACTATTGGAAGGTGGCCAAGCCTCACTGTAAAGGACAGTCAGGATCTGAGTCACCGATGGATCCTTGGTTTGTTTTAGGGTTTATTCAAGTTTTGGTTAAAAATATAGACTCCAAGACTCTGAATGTTTTCTCAAGCAATAACAAATTGTCAGCCCACAGGGCTGAAGCTGGCCACACAAACTTGAAAGGACCAGGAAACCAGTGGCCTAGCTGTGGGTCACTGCGTCCCTTTCTGTTGCTTAAGTCAGACTTAGGATGTTTTCTGTAAGTAATGACTCAGCACAACTCAGATGTGTGTGTGTGTTTCTGTGTGTGTGTGTTTCTGTGTGTGTGTGTGTGTGTGTGTGTGTGTGGAGAGAGACAGAGAGAGAGCACTCATGAGTCTCAGTTTTTCTGTTCCTATAGTGAAAGGATAAGGTAAAACTGGAAGACCTCCAATATCTCTTCTTACTCTAAAATTCTATAAAATGTTGGCACGTATGGCGATTCATTTGACATTACCATCTTCAGATAAGTGTGGGTGTGTGCCAGAATTTCACCTGTTGAGAATATATCGGGAAGTTAAGCTTGATAGTTTAACAGCTGTACTTTAAGAGTTTGGTTTGGCTTCACTCTCTGTGTCAGTGTGTTACTGCAGTTAGCACTTACGAATTCATGCTATAAAGCAACTAGATGATTGAACTTAACTCTCTTGGTTGTCTCAGTTGTTCAGAAACCAAGCTGCATTTCCTGGCTCTGAAACTTTGTAAACTCATCAAATTTTACTGCAGAGAAATGTCATTAAAATAACAGTCCTTAGTGGAAACACTAGCGCCATTCATCACTAGCAAAATGCTGAAACAGTAACTGATATTTTTAAACTGTGAATTGGAGGCATTTTTATATACTTTACACATACACACATTTAGACAGATGTGTAAGGTAAATGTTCATTTTTCCTATGCAATTGTCCTTTAATTGTCTCTTAAAAGTGGCTTTAGCCTTGTTGCTTAAGAACATTCTGGGCTGGGCGCGGTGGCTTACGCCTGTAATCCCAGCACTTTGGGAGGCTGAGGCGGGTGGATCACGAGGTCAGGAGTTTGAGACCAGCTTGACCAACATGGTGAAACCTCGTCTCTACTAAAAATACAAAAATTAGCCAGGCATGGTGGCATGCACCTGTAATCCCAGCTACTCAGGAGGCTGAGGCAGGAGAATTGCTTGAATCCAGGAGGTGGAGCTTGCAGTGAGCCGAGATTGTGCCACGGCACTCCAGCCTGGGTGATAGAGCAAGACTCTATCTCAAAAAAAAAAAGAACATTCTTTCTTTGCTCGCGTCACCTTGGAAAGTAATAACTGGTTCCAAACTGCTTTTCTTAAAGGGTTGTTGGAAGGTCCAAAGTGTGCTCATTAGAAAACTTGTGCTGAACCACACAAATCTTGCCATTGTGGATGGTGCATGCATGTGGGACTATTACTTCATACACAATTGACATGGGGCCAGAAAACATGTGAACAGGAAGCCAAACCCAAGAGAAAGTTGAGGAGCTTCCAGCTTTCCATGGAGCACAGAAAGAAGCAAAATCCAGCAACAGTTTGGACTCAAGTGTCTGGGGAACTGCACAGCTGCGACCTATCCACTCTTCAAACGCTGCAGAGGCAAAGCACAGTGGCTCGGGCAGCACCCAACTGGGAGTAAATCATTATGTCAGCAAACCTAAAAAGATGGTGAGGGTGTAGCACTTTCTTATGAAGCCAAGTTTAAATAGCTTGAGTAACCTAAATGTGGAATGACCAGCACCATATATGGAAGCTCAGTATATTCTTCATACTTCAATTGTGCTAATGGGAATTTCCCCAAATATATCTTGCTCCTTCCTTAAATAATAAACTTTCCCATGATGCAAAGTCATCTTATTCAAAAGTATGTATTTGGTGATTATTTTGCATAGCTGAGATGTTAACAGTTCCTTTCTGGGACACTTCATTTTTTTTATGGCAAAAGCATTTTAGCAAAAATAGAAATGTTTTTCACCATTTCAGAAGTCAAAGATGATTTCCAAAGTTCAGTGAATTAAGTGAGCCATCAGAAGCAGAAGAAATTCAGATTGTTGTCAAATGCTATCTTTCTAATAAGTGGTAAGGCTTTTTATATTTAGAGGTGGAAATGGCTTTTTAAATCTGTTTTTGAATGTGTTGATACAGTTCACCTACCAGAAAGAAATATTATACCACTTTGCAAGACTAGCCACAAAGTCTGGGGCTAAGCCCCTTTTATAAGAAATGGCATTCGCTCTGAAGTGCTCAGGTAGGGTAAGAGCTCTGAAATCCAGGAAATCCGATAGAGGCTTTGCCTAGAAGATTAAGTGCTGAGCATAGAAAGGGTGAAAGGCTAAAAGAAAACCAGGGTTATCAAGTAATCAGACCTCAAGATTTAAAAAGTCACAGCTTCCTGCCTGCTAATCAGATTGATTTCTATTCATTCAAAATGTTAAAATTCTTCCAGTTGTCATCTTTAAAAAATTTGCAAATGTTACTCACCTCTCCATTCCAATTATGCTCTGTTCAAGAGTATGGGAAGAACTTACTGGTCATGCTGAAGAAGGATGAAATTATTGTAGGCTAAATAATGACCAGGTAAGAAATTACTTCCTTTGCGTTAGTCTCTGAGTGAGTTCCTCGTTCAACAGAAGTGAAAAATCCTTGTTAAGGAAAGGGCTTGTTTTTGATGAGTATTACTTCTTTATGCATATGTGCTTTTTATGAATAAGTATTCTACCGGCTCATAAATCTTTAGTCTCTGCTCATTTCTGAAGTCTCTGAAGAAGTAAAAATTACTCTCTTTGAGGGTACACACAGCTACTGGCAAGACTGCCCTAGACATGGGCTTCCTATTTAAAAGTTAATGAGAAAAAAAATTCATTTGGCAGCAGGGACGTAAGATTAAAGCTCTGATTCAATTGAGTCCAGATAGTGACCATTTCTTGGGGGGGGGGGGGATTAGAACATAATAGGGAGAGCTCAGTCTTTATGTATCTACTCAAAATTTCAAAGACAAAAATCTAGCATTTTTTTTTTTAAAGAACCAGGATCTCACTATGTTGCCCAGGCTGGAGTGCACTGGCTATTCACAGGCTTGATTATAGTGCACCATAACCTTGAACCTCTGAGCTCATGAGATCCTCCTGCTTCAACCTCCTGAGTAGCTGGGACTACAGGCACATGCCACCACATCCAGACAATAATTTTATATTAAAAAAATGCTTTTTATTTTTACTCCGTGTTGCAGTCTAACCTCTTAGTGATATCTCAACCTGATATTACTCCAACTAACTCAATTTTCTTCTATAAACCAGTACCTCCTCTTGTTTTATGGTATTCTATTACAACTACCCAGTTGCCCAAGCCCAAAACTAGTATTACGAAAGTTTCCTTTTCCTCCATTCTCTTCATCCAGTCAAGAATGTTCTACCTTCTAAATATCTCTGGAATCTGTGCCCTATTGTCCACCTACACTGCCCAGTGCTCCCAGCAGTTCTCACTGGAACACTACAATAGTCTCTTTTTTTTTTCTTTGAGACAGGATCTCACTTTGTCACCCAGGCTGGGGCGCAGTGGCACAAACACAGCTCACTCTAGCCCCCACCTCCCAGGCTCAAGCGATCCTCTTGCCTCAGTCCCCGGAGTAGCTAGGACTACAGGTGTGTGTCACCATGTTCAGTTAATTTTTTGCATTTTTTGTAGAGATGGAATTTCACTATGTTGGCCAGGCTGGTCTCGTCCTCCTTAGCTCAAGTGATCCGCCTGCCTCAGTCTCTCAAAGTGCTGGGATTACCGGCCTGAGACACTGTTCCTGACCTGCAATAGTCTCTGAATTGGCCTCCGAGAGTGTTGCTAGCCCCAGGTCTTTGCCCAGCACACGCTCATATAGGATACTAGATGATCTACATCAAATCTTTCCAAAACTCAAATCACAAGACTTGTTTACTCTTGGTCTTCTCAGCCTCACACAAAGTCCTCTGATGTGTCCCCACTAATTAAAAAGTAATCCTGAAAGTGCTGAGCCTGGGTGAGATAAGAGCTCAGCTACAATGCTTCCATCACTGAGATGGGTTTGCAACAAACAAATAATCAAAATAGTCCCTTGAACCAAACAATGGTTTACTGATGTAGTGGATTTACATTTGGGCACAAATAAGCTCTTATCTTAATGTGACCTAGAAAAATGAACGGTATGCAGATCAGAGGCTGGTCCATGGATGATTTTTTTTTTTTTTTTGCTAAACTTAATGGGTCCAAACACCTCAGCATGAAGCAGCAAATGCTGATGACTGGGCCCCTACTGGACCTCCAGCCTCCCAAATTAAACACTCCAGCACCATCTGACCCAGTTCCTGTTCCCAGGCTTTCTTCTACTTCTTGCTCTCCAGTGCTCTGCTCTTCTAGAATGTCCTTCCACACCTCCTGATTATCATGTAACACCTCTGAAAAGTTCCTTTGACTTTTACTAGGCAGAGGGAACCATTCTGGCTTCAGACTTTTACTAGGCAGAGGGAACCATTCTGGCTTTAGTACTGACTCTTAATCTTGAACACATTTGTATTTTTGCTATTATCTTGTTTTGAAAATCATCTGTTGTTTAAGTCTGTCTCCTTAGACTACCAACTCTTCCAAGGTAGGATATGAATCTTATTCATCTTTGTACCACTGGTGCTTTGCTCAGCACGCAGTACATAGTAGATGCTCAATAAATGAATGAATTGAATGAAAGACGAAAAAATAGAGTAAATGAAAAAGCTCTAAAATGGACTAAAATGCCACTACTTTCAGACTGGGTGCTAGACATTTTACATATATTATTTCCTTTTAGGCCTTTCAACTCCTCTCCTTGGGGTAAGTAATATTGATCTTACTTTATAGATGTGAAACCTGAGGCTGAAAATCTTAAAGATCTTGCTGCTGGTCATGTAACTAGGTAATGACCAAACTAAGCCTTAAGTCCAGATCGCATCAAAGCTTGTGTTCTTTCTATTATGATTGAGTATGACTTTGAGGCTAATGCTGAGATTATGTGGTTCATCTTTGTAATCAAATTAGGCAACGTATAGAATTTGGTGTTGAAATATCACTTTTAAATTTAGGGGTAAAAGCAACTAGAATCCAGTCTTATTTTTGACTTCAATTATACCTTAGAATTTCATGGGAGCCACAGAGAATTCTAAGTGAAAATATCATTTAAAGAGAATGTGAAACAAAGACATAATTTTATAATATTTCTCATGTGTGTTAATAAATAATGAATAAATATTGCAATCTGAAAGTTAATGTGAAATAAGTTTCTCCACTTGATCCATTTTGGATGTTATACTATCATGTAACATACTGAGCACTAGATAGATACAATAAATGTAAGAATTTAAGATAATTAAAGACACATATACACACTAACATCTACACACATATTATCCATGGTTTTCACATCCATTCATCTAGAGGCAAAGATGATAAAGCCTTATGAACGAATCACAGCACTTACAGCATTAAAAGTGAGAGGACTTGCTTTTCTACATTATTACCAATTTATAGTTCTTAGTTTTCTTACCTGAAATCTTATTAAAACAATAAATCTCAGTATCTCATAGCATACCAAATTATAATCATGGTTTTATAAATGCAAATTGTACAATTGCCCAAAATAGACCCTTTGTTTTTTGGCTTGTTCAAATAGCAAGTCATAGTTGCTAAGTATTCAGAAGTTGTGTCTTTCTTCATGTTATTCTAGAGTTTTAAGTTCACCTCTTGTTAAAAAGCAGTTTCTCAAAGCAGTGAGCATAATCTCTGAGAAGAGTACTCTGTTAATTCAGCACTCTTTACAGAAACATAGTTTGATAACAGGGCTTTGAGTTTTGCCTGTGCTTAAAAAGTTAGTGTCCATGTTTCTTTAATATTAGAACCTTCAGTTATGCAGTGAAAAATTTAATAAAAATTCACATGTTCACTATAGCTACAGTGTTTTGTACAGTTTACCCAAGTCAGTGCAAGTTTCAAGCCTGCACTGAAAGATGGGATTTATTTCATAGTGTGAAAAGAAACTTTCAACAATTACAACTGATTGAAATTGTGACTACCCAAGGCAGAGAAACTGAAGATCGAAGTGGCATCATTTCTCCTTGTCTAACAAGCCAGGTGACTAACTAGGGCTCCTCTTAAGGGCAAAAAGGTGTGTGTGTATGTGTGTGTGTGTGTGTAGTGTTGTGTGTGTGTGTGGTGTGTATCAACAGCCAGACATCACCAGAATGCTGTCAAAGTGGCCAATTTCAGCACCTCGCCTGGGTGCTATTTTGTTAAGTGAATTAATTATCAACAGAAAACTCTTTCCCCTCTTATTATCATTACAAGGGACCAAATTTGGGTGGAGGACTTTGGCCACAAACATACTTTCCATCATCTGAGAATCTAATGAATAATAATATGATGAATAATGAATAAATAATATGAAATGGACAGGGACAGGAAGGAAAGTTTGTCTTCTTTCTTTTTAAAGTAAAAGCAGAGCACGATACTTACAAAAGCCGCCTTCAAAATCTTCTCTAGAGAAAAAGCTCTGGGAACAGGGAGGAGGCAGAGGAGCAGAGATAAGGTGGCAGCGGGACTTCCTTCCTCCTCCGGAGAGGGAGAGTCATGTTCCTTATCTGCTCTGACCTCTGAGGAGCGCCGGCAGCCGGGAAGGCCTGGCCTCTGATCCTCACTGCCCTTGCTCCTGGCCCCTGCGCCTGGGGTTTCCTAGTTGCCGATCAAGCCGCCCCGGCCCGACACCGGCCCCAAGATTCATTAGCGACGGTCTGCGAAGTGCTCGCAAGATGAAGACGGTTATATAAGCCCGCGTATTATTATCATCACACACCCCCATAGAACCAACGCTGCCAGACAAACAAAAGGCAGTTCCAAGAAGAGGAGGAGCAGAGGCAGAAGTTACACTAGGGGTGAATTTCGGGACACGGCTGAAAGAACTGCGGGAAAAAAAAAAAGGGCAACTCAATATGTGCATGCAAACCTCGGCAAACAAACTGCGCTGCAGCCGGCCGGCTTAGAGGGCGGCGGGCAGAGGCTCAGGGTTTCCAGGCGTGCGGTTCCGGCTCCCTGAGCACCCGCCCGGCACAGTAGCTGCCTGTGGCAGGATGGAGTGGATGGGAAGATGTGGTATTTGGAAAGCCAGGCGTTCCAGAGACCAAGTGCTTAGTAAACACTGATGTTTCTTAGACTCAGACCAGGTGCTTCTGCTGGTTCTCTTTATTCCTGGTCTCTTGTTTTCCTAAGGATGGTTGGCCAGGAGTTCCCTGTGCCCTGTCGATCCCTCTAATTTTAAACGTCTCTGGGTCTCTCCTCTCCTCTCTGTGGGAGCAATAAACGGAACCAGAGGGCTCTTTCCACTGAGCCTGGGTCCTCTGAGAAAGTTCTGATTATTCTGAGCACCAAGCTTCCCTCCCCCCTCCCCCGACTTGCTACTCATATTTTCTTTAAAATTATTATTATCCTGCCCTGCGCCTGCCACTGCTTCCCAACACGCAAAGAAATCCTCATCTTGGCACTCAAAGCCCACAATTTCTGTCTCCACACTAATTTCCCACTTCCCATCCCGCCCTCCTGCCTCACCCCCCAGCACATTAGAATGTGAATCATTCTCTAAAGATGGCCTTTCAATTCTCCATTTCCCATCTTTACTCATACCCCAATCCTCACACCCATTTCCTTCAAGGTTCAGTTCAAATCCCGCCTCCCCTACAAAAGCCTTCCCTGATTTCCCCTCTTTTCTCCCTGTGACTCTGTTTCTCTGTTGTCATTCCTCATGCGTTGTCTGTCTCCATAGGTTTGGAACCCTGCATTGTTCTCCTTGGTGGCCCAGGACAGGGCCCTACATAAAGCAGGTGCTTAGTGAGTATTCACTGAATGAAACTGACAGCTGACCAGATCTTACCTGCATTGTCGTCAGCTATATGGGCATAGGTGAGAGCCACCACACGGTACTAAAATATGGATGGTTGTTGGATATATGCAATAGGTTCATGAGGGTTTGTAAACTTGCATAAGTTAAAAAAGAAAGCTTTTCTAAAACTTGTAGGGGAGCCTCTAAACTTCACTCAAGTCAGCTTACTTTAGGATGTAAGTTCGTGAGGCAAACAGGAATGTTGGCATCTGTTGATTCTTTGCTACTGCACATTAGGGGACCTGTAAGTGGAACTTCCTTTACAGAATGCCAGGAAAATTACCCAAAGGTGAGATTTTTCAGACATCACTGGCTTCTGGGATAGATTTTATGGAGGAACTCCTCCACTATTGAAAGAATATGTGCTATCACAACAGCAGCTTAGCAAATGAACAGCTGCTCTCGGGTGAATTGTTTTATGATATGGGGTGAAATTTAGAACACGAGCTGTCAGATACTGAATTTCTTGTGGCTTTGTATTAACGTGTCCTTAATGACATTTCTCCTGTTATTTTTTGGTAAAGGCAACATGCTTCAAATTTCATCTCTGCCAGTTGGATTGACCGTGGTGTCATTTCAGAGACTTGGGGTGTGTCTATGCAATACACGCTCTCCACGCATACAGATTGTTCAGTGAATTGTTCAGTGAATTGGAAGAATTTTCCCCCCTCCACTAATTTGGAACAATGAAAACCAATTCAGGTTTTAAAGAATTTTGGCCTCAAATTCCTGAGGATTCGGCTTCAGGAATGACAGAGATCTTACTGCAAATTTGTAGTTCAAGTGTAGGATCGTCTGTCATTTTGTTATGCTCAGGTGAGGACCATAACCTTTACTATAGTTAGTATTTATGAATCCCTCTGGGGTTTCAGGAACTGGGCTAGATGCTTTACATGTCTTCTCAACCTAGCAGAACTATTTTTATTTTCACTTTACAGATGGGTAAATGGAGTCTGGTCATACAGCTTAGAAAGTGACAGAACTAGGATTTGAATCTAGGTCTATCTGACTCTGTAGTCAATGATTTTTCTATTCTACTGAAAGCTGAAAGAAACCTGAGATATTATCTCATCTGGCGGTTTTCAAACTGGGTTCCAAGAAGTTTTAGGCTTTCAAGGGATACTTCAGGAACCTTGGCAGTGTGTGGGAAGCGGGCGAATGTGTGGGAGGCCAGGCAATCTGGCTTGGACTTTACTCGTTGGATTCAAATGGATAAACATTATTTCCATCTGTTTTATAGAGTGACTTTAGACTTTGTTTGAGACAATGGTTTTGCTGCTAAAAAAATATTTTAAAACTCTTGTTTAACTTCCTCATTAAAGAGTATAGCCACATCTGGTGGCTCATGTTTATAATCCCAGCGCTTTGGAGGCCAAGGTGGGTGGATCGCTTGAGCCCAGAAGTTCGAGACCAGCCTGGGCAACATGGTGTAAACCTGTCTCTGCAAAAAAAAAAAAAAAAAAAAAAAAAAAATTAGTCAGGTGTGGTGGCACATACCTGTAGTCCCAGCTACTTGGGAGGCTGAGGTGGGAGGATCACTTGAGCCCAGGAGGCAGAGGTTGCAGTGAGCCCAGATTGTGCCACTGCATTCCAGCCTAGGCAACACAGTGAGACCCTGTCTAAAAAAAAAAAAAAAAAGAAAGAAAGAAAGAAGAGAAGAAAAGAAAAGAAAAGGATGAAACTTGGGGTCCAGAAGATAAAATGCCTTGTCCAACATGGTATAACTAAGGGCGACAGGCCCAGCATTAACTTCAGATGTCCTTTATCTAAAGGACCCAAGGGGTCAGTAGTTTCAGACAGAGCCTGAACATTTCAAGTTTTGTCTTTTAGATAAAGGACATTTGTTAAATCCCAGGGGAAATGAGAGAATCTACATTTCCCTGACCTGACTCTGTGTCCCGACAGTATTCTTGAAAAACGGAAGGCGGGAATACAGCCACAATGGCAAGCTAAACTTATTTTTTTTTAGCCCTTTGGCTATAAGTCTAAAGTTTGTCAACATTTACCTTGTGACAAACTAAAATTAAATAAAGAGTTAAAGTTGTAATTTGTCTGGATGATTTAGGACTCTCCTACTCTTTTCATTCAAACCAAAGCCAGGAGTGTAGGATACTTCTGCATGAGTCATTTAGCTAATTACATGGTCTTGGCCTGAGAGTCCTCCTACTAGAAAAACTGCTTAAACTCCCATTTTATCAACCTAGTCGAAAGTGGCTCTTTTCCTGTGAGACAAAATAGGTGTGGGAAAGACCTTAGAGAGATCAGGCATGGTCACGGGAACATGAGTCTCATATAAGTTGGCATAGTTTGTATGGATTGGCTTGTAAGGCCTGAAATCTCACGTGTTACCTTGGTATTTATTACCTTTGAGCCTTACCAGGACTCCCCAAGGCCTAACTGTGAGCTCCTCTATTTTCACTAGATATGTCCCCTCCAGCAGGAAAGGATGCCCACCTGGCTTATTCCTCTGTCGGCTGGGCCAGCCTCACTCCACCAGGTCTTCAATCTAATGGGTTTTACTTCCTTACCAGCCCACACAATTATTCAAACAAGCCAATTACATCTTCCCCGGGGAGCCTGAGGGCAACGCATTTTCTTATTACTACTGCCTCCCGCAGCCTCTGCTTGTCCACTCTGTTCCCAGTGCAACCCCTGTGTGCCCTGCATAGTATGTGTTATCCTCCTTCCCTGGCCTGTGAGTTTATGTGACTCTAAGCTGCTGTGGATCTCATCTGTCCACTGTTGTGTGCCGTGTGTTTGGTCATCCCCAGATCCCTAGGATGGACTCCCTCTCTCACCAACAGGGTGAAGAGGAGGCGAATAAAAATGAGCAGACATTAGTAGTAATACTAAATTGAATTTTCACTGAGAGCTAGTGCCAAACAGCCCATCCGTTGGAGTTTTGCTGTTAGGCTATTTCCAAATAGAAATAAATTTTAACTGAAACGATGTGAGCTGGAACTGACCTTTATTAATTTCAGGGCCCCTGAGTTTTCTCTCTTGCTCTTTTTAATTTTTATCATTCTCACCTGGAGATTTTTGGAAACAACAGCACTGTTCTCTTTGCTGAGATGGCTTAACTATAGTCCTGCCTAGAGGCAAAGGGACAAAAAGATGAACCTTCTATTCTTGTCATTTAAATCTTTGCTAACTGCATTATTTCAGTAAAATGTAGCAGGAAGAATTTTTTCTCATCTCCACAGGCAAGAGATTATAACAAACAGATCCTTTTTTTTTTTTGCCATCAGAAACAACCTAAAATTAATATATTTCCAGAGTCTCAGCCCTAGAAACAAAGCTTTAGATGTTATTTCTTTTCCTATTCATGAGATTTACAATAGGAAGGTCATGTTTGCACTAGACTTCGGTTTGAAATTAATCTTCTTTTCTCCTTGGCATTTCTATAGAATCCAGGCACTTCATTATTTAGTCATTTCCAAATATTAAATAGTTGTCATTCTTGAACAACGATCTAATCTTCTCTTTATGGGTGGAGAAACTGAGTTGTGGAACTCACAAATCATTGCCAGGACATATATCACTCTGAAGGTTATGGCTACTCATTGAAATGCTTTTCGACACACGTTCTTAGACTACAAAATAAAAATGTAAATTGTTTTATAAACAGCATGAAGACCATCCACTGACCATTAGATTGTATTAATTAAAAGCTCATTTGCATTGTGCCTTATGGGAGAAACTTTATGAAATAAATAAATATATTTAAACCCCACAACCAAACTCAACACTGAGGCTGTGTTGTAGCCACCTCCCCTCTCTTCTGAATTGTGCCTCATACAGATCACAATATATTCTTGGTTCAGTTGAACAAGGGTTCATTTAAACCACATCTGTTGCTCATCAGACCTCTATTTTAGGAGTGGGGAATTCTTTTTCAGAGATAGATTCTGTCTGGAAGGTCTTACGGCAACAAATAGTCCTCATTAAATTTCACAACATTTTACCAACATACATACAGTACTCGCTGTTACGTGATTATAGAATTCAGGCGAAACTCTGCACCCCCACTTCAAAGGATTCCTCACTTGACTAATTCTAAAGAGTAAATGATTTTCCCATCATTTGTTGTGTTTGACAATAGAAAGGCTGACACAGCAACATTGCTAAAATGACAGCTCATTTCTATTCAAGGGGAAGGAATTTGTGTTAATATTCTTAATGACAGGCATCTTTATGAGAAATGTGAAATCATTTATCCTTAGCAATAACCTGACTAGGATTAAAAAGTACTTGGTACTTAGAACGGAAGTAATCTGTCAGGAAAAATTATTTAGACTGATGCAAATTAACCGAATAAATTGGCCTACAGTAGCTTCCTAATTATGGTGTGCAGATTTAAGTTTGTGAAAATCAGTTTGAACTGAAGAAGAATCTGGAAATGATCTTTCAAGAAGTGATCTGGCATTCTGTTGGAGGAAAAGATAACATATTTATTTGAGAAATTCTTTTACCATTTACTAAGAATTTCTGGAAGTGATTAAAAAATCAATGACGTGTAAATCAAGAAAGAACATATTAAGTAAATGTGCACATTCCTTGCTTTTTCAGAACAACAACAGTAGTAATACCTTATGAAAATACTGAGGCATGTTCATTGTGATGCCCTAGATTCTAAATAACCAGCAGTGTTTTCTGTGGGGGCGGGAGGGTTGTTCCAACCCTCTCAGGGCTGGCTTGGGCATGGTTCCAAGGGACAAGTCTGAGACATGAGCACTTGGGCCAGTACTTAACAAGCAATGTATAGACTCGGCTGTGTATTCTGTAGGAGAGTTGTTCTACTCTTAATAGGCACGGTGTTGCACGCCAGTTAACAAGTTTTTATTGGAATCTCAGTCTTCTCTTCCTCGCCAGCTTCACAGCAAACCTTCTTTTAGCTCTTTACCAAAAACTCTAGTAAACTGTGGGAAGAAGCACTTTACCAGCGTAGGAAATTTAATTAGTCTGGAAAAAAAAAAAGGTGTAAATTGCAGGAAAATGTAAACTGCCTCCATGTAATTAATGTCTGGGTTTTACTATTTAGCATTTATATACAATGCATTTATATTCTTTTGAGAGAATGCATGAATTTTTGGAGACAAACTGACTTGGGTCCAAAACCTAGTTCTACAGGTTTGTGATTTTTTTTTTTTAAACCTGCTTTCTTTACTTAGAACTAGAATGACCAGTATAGGAATTACAAAATCTGAAAGGAAATAGCCGTGTCCTGAATATGTAAGGACTCAGTATCATTCAATTTCTCCTTCCTTTTCTGAGAGTCTTTTACAGCATGAACATTCTGAAGCACTTGTTCGGTATTATCTGCCTTGAGTGAGCAAAAAGCATATGCCCTTTCCAGGGAGCATTAGCTGAGGAGTGACTCTGACAGTTGCCTAAGTTTCTGTGTTTAAATATAAATATTAAATTATATGAAGGCAAAACAACAGGGACCCAAAAAGACGGTGATTGACAATCATTAATAATAACCTGAATGTTGTGACTTCAGCCCCAGGGACAGGCAGTCATTCAAGCATGTAAACTCAGAGTGTTGGGATTGGTGTTTGAAATCTTAAGAAAGTTTTTGCTGGAAAACGGTGGATTCCAGACACAGAAAAAAAATGAACATAGTCCAAGAAATTCGATATGTGCCAAATCCGGTTTGTCACTTCCTCTAAGTGTAAGCAGGTAGAAGCATAAATTACAAATGCGAAACTGTACCTGCCAGAGGGCAGGAGTGTGGGAATGCACAGGAGAAGGCATTGGATGGAAAGGATAAAGACGAAGCAGTGGTGGGGACTAGGACCCTGGACACAAGCCGACTGCAGAGGTTGAAGTCTGTGTGAGATGCTGATAAGGATGTGCTGAGACTTAGACAGGAAAAAGCCTCGTTCTGCAGAATCTGGAAACGACTCATGTCTTGGGCTGGCAGGTGCATTAGGAAGAAGAAGCTGAGGCTAAGGCTGGAGCCTGAGGCAAGGGTGACAGGCAGCCAAGGGAGTGATAACAGGCAGTACCTACAAGGAATTGCTATAAGGCTTTAAACCATGTCAGGGTGAGTAACCTGAGGCCCATGTGTGATTGACCTCGCAAATGCAGTTTTTACCCTGAAATTCCCTTATGTTGCAATAAAGTTAAGCTCTGCACTTAAGATGTCTGTGTGCTATACTGGAATGCACAGGATAGAACAATGATGTTATTCTAAAGTGGGAAGGGAGGTAGGTGAATGTGGTCCTCTCAATATGCCTAGTCATTCTTATTTGGGGGAACATGTATGCAAATAAATATTATGGGGAATTTTGGAGTGGGAAGAAATCACAAAAGGAAGGGTTGGAAGCATGGGTTAGAAGAAGGAGGTGGCAAGGTGTATCCTGACACTTTTCTTGAGCTCCCATCTTCGCTCCAACTGGTCCCTTCTTGAGTCATTGCTCAGAGGGCAACTGTGACGGGCACCTTGGAAAGCTGGCTGTAGCCAGGTGCTGTGACATGCAACTGTAGTCCCAAATACTCAGGAGGCTGAGGCAGAACAATAGCTTGAGCTCTGGAGCTGCAGATCAGACTAAGCAACATAGTGAGACCCCTGTCTGGAAGAGAAGGAGGCGGAGGAAGAAAAGAAAAAGAAAGAGAAGAAGAAGAAGAAGAAGAAGGAGAAGGAGAAGAAGAGGAAGAAGAAGAAGAAGAAGGAGAAGAAGGAGGAGGAGGAGGAAAAGGAGGAGGAGGAGGAAGAAGAAGAAGAAAGAGAGAGAGAGAAAGAAAGAAAAAGAAAGAAAGAGAAAGGAAGAAAGAAAGAAAGAAAAGAAGAAGAAGAAGAAAGCAAGCTGTATATCCTGGAGGTGGTTCTCCTCCTGTCCTGGGACCATGGTCCTTGCTTGACTGTTTCTCCTTTTTTATCCTATCTGGTTATAGCAAAAGGAAAATCATGAAATGCAGATATTAGTGAGCCTGGGCATAACTTTTTGCCATGCGGACAATAGATTATAATCTAAAAAAGGTTATCCAGATAGTCAAAGGCCACATTTGTTCAAATATCCACAGAGCAATTTGACTTTCCAAGGGCAGAATTAAAAATTTCTTGAAAGTGAAATTTATTTTTTGCTTTCATTTATTTGTTTTTCTGGCACTGAAACTGTGTGCTTTACTATAAAGTTGAGATTTGGTGAATTGAACCAACTTAATTTTTAGGTCTTGTCTTTAAGTATTTTAGATAATGTAAAAACTTTTTAATAGAGAACTCTGAACATTATTCATTCATTTAACAAACATTTATTGAGTGTTCCATGTGTGCCAGGAGCTGCTGTTGGTGCAGATAAGATGTGGTGTCTGCTTTCAAGAGGGTGCAAATAAGAAGGAAGGTCTATTTTTTTCATGCAAATGTTTTTCCATATAAACTATGTTTCTAGAAAGGATGATCTTAATTTCAGAATTTAAAAATTACTAAATATGAGGAAAAGACATTTGTTAAAAAGTCAGCTGAGCTTAAAGGAAAAAAAGGAAAATGTGGAATAACGACCATTTAATGGTAGGGGGTCTGGAGTCAGATTTCTGGGTCCATATCCAACCTTGGTCCCTGCAAGTCTGTAACCTTGGCCAAGTCAGTCAAACTCTCAGAGCCAATTTCCTTGCTTATAAGATTGGGGACCAAGAGAATTCTATGTCATAGAGATGTTGCATAAATTATATTAGATAATGTATGTACAGCACTTACTTGTACATGGTAAGTATGTATTTAATAAATCTTAGCTGTTACTGTTATATATATAACATTAGTAAGTAAAACAGACATATTTCTCAGTCATTTTGTTTTGTTCTTTAAGAGAATGTTTTTGATTTTTGCTTTGTTAGGGATAGGGTCTCACTCTGTTGCAGTGGACACAATCATAGCTCATCGCAGCCTGGAACTCCAGGGTGCACGTGATCCTCCTGCCTCAGTGTCTTGATTAGCCGGGACTACAGGTGAGGCGTGAGCCACCGTGCCGGCAAGAACGTTGCTTTTCTAGCGCCAAATATAATGTGAGCCCTAGAAGTTTTAGGTATGGTCAGTAGGAGTATAAAAAAGCATTAGAATGCTAAGAAGGCATATTGGAATTTAAATCCTAAATTCTAGAACCAGTGCTCTTTCCAATATTCTCTCTTGGCATCCTTCTAAACTCTGCCATTCAGTAGCTGTGAACATTAATGGTATAAGTAACCTTCACAGCCTCTTTCTTCAACTGCAAAATGGGTCCCACAATGCCTGTCCAATCCACTTCAGTGGAAGCATTATGAAGATAACTAAAATAAGGTCAGTGAAAACAGTTTGCAACG
The DNA here is from genome assembly GCF_043159975.1 of Macaca nemestrina. NCBI lineage: Eukaryota > Metazoa > Chordata > Mammalia > Primates > Cercopithecidae > Macaca > Macaca nemestrina. The sequence continues at coordinate 75,844,243 of NC_092132.1, forward strand.
AGTAGTATGATGTATAAGTAAGGGTTATTAATAAATCATTATGAGTTTCTCCTGAGCTATGGTACTGATTATTGATGACTGACTGACAAAACGTATGATTGTGATTTATAAAGACAGTCTCCCTTGGTCTCCTTGGAGAATTGATTCCAGAACCCCACTGTAGATGCCACAGGGATGCTCAAGTCCCTGATATATAATGACATGATATTTGCAATATATACACGTCTTCCCGTATACTTTAAATCCTCTCTAGATTACTTATAATACCCAAAACAAGATAAGTGCTATGTAAATATAATAGTTATACTGTATTTTAAAATTTGCATTTTTTTATTGTTGTATTTTTTCCCCCTGAATAGTTTTTCTATCCAAGGTTGGCTTAATCCATTGATGTAGAACTGTGGATATGAAGGGCTGACTATAATTTAAGTGGAAATTACTTTCAGTTTACAGAAATAGATTACAGTTAGGAGACCTGGATCCTAGTTCTTCACTTTGCCTCTAATCAGCTGTTTATTTATATAAATTACTTAACTTTCCTTAATTAATTTTTAAAAATTTGTATTTGAAAATAATTTCAAACTTATAGAAAATTTGGAAGAGTAGTAGAAAGAACACTTACATGCCAGTTACCCATATTCATTTATGGTTAACAACTTGCCTCAATGTCTTGCCTTATCAGTTTCATTCCTTCCCCCTGCCCCTCTCTCCATATATACACACACAGAGATTTTATATATATATAAAGTATAATATATTATATACATAATTATGTATGTATATATATTCCTCCCTTGAACTATTGAGAGTAAACTGCACACATCATGATCTTATACCACTATACATTAATATTTCAGCATGTATCACCTAAGATGTGTCTCTGTTTCTATTTCTTTGAAATGGGCGTAAGTACTTAGTTATGTGGCGTGATCCATAGGTTGTCAAAATCAAATGAAATGTTTAAAAGCATGTTGAAAAGCGTAAATTGTTATACAAAAATTGAAGGTTGTATGTTTCATAAACTATAGGGAAAATCAAATTACTTAAAACTTCAGAGGATTTACAAATGGTAGTAGAGTGCAAACGAAGAAAGCCCCTTATCTGTTTGCATAACAAGCCGGTTATAGTGCCAAATTTTTCTCAGTGGTGAGAGCAAAAGAGACTGATGCCCTCACCCTCTATGTCATCCTTTTTGAGTTGTATTCCTCCTGCGAGGACTTACATCTTTTCTTGGTGCTCTTTCTCATTTCAACAGTTTGCCATTTTATGTGGTCTTTTTGGTGGAGGTTATGAGCATGTTTGAGGCAAGGTGACAGAAACTAAAGAGCAGTTGCTACTTGAGGGAAGATCAAGAATACAGCTGTTAAGAGTTTAGTAAGAGCTCAGCTTTATTTCTTCTGGTCTTCTCTTTGAGTAGTGAAAATGGCATACTTTATTTTCATTATAAACAACAACTGAGATACAAATAGGAAATAGGGAAGCATTGTTTTATAGAAGTGTTTAATGTATAGGCTTAGCTGAAAATAGTATGAACATAAAAAAGAAAGAGACCATGTCCTTTGCAGGGACGTGGATGGAGCTGGAGGCCATTAGCCTTAGCAAACTAACTCAGGAAGAGAAAACCAAATACTGCATGTTCTCACTTATAAGTGGGAGCTGAATGATGAGAACACATGGACACGATGGCAGGGAGCAACACACACTGGGTCCTGTCGTAGGGTGGGTGGTTGGGAGGAGGAAAAGCATCAGGAAGAATGGCTAATGGAATCTTGGCTTAATAACTGGGTGATGGTGTGAACTGTGCAGCAAACCACCATGGCACATGTTTACCTATTTACCTATGTAACAAGCCTGCACATCCTGCTCATGTATCCCTAAACTTAAAATAAAAGTTGGAAATTTAAGAAAAGGAAAACAGTATGAACAAAATATTCTTACAGATCAAAAACTTTCATAGAATCCCTTTTTCAACAGCATTCACTATCATAAAGTTTAGCTATAAAAAAAGATAATTATTCTGCCACTTTATCTTCACATTCTCAACAGAATTCACACTTTCATAAGAAGTTGTAATACTGGTAAGCCTGATATTTTTATAATTCTAACCAGATTTGCAATCACATTTTCCAGTGGATTGAAATATGACCAATAACCTAAAAATATGAACGAAAATGCTCTTTTTCCTATGACTTATTTCTTTCATTGCTCTGGAAATCATAATGGCTTTTTTGAGATATTTATGACATCAAAAAGAAAATCTAGAACATCTCTGAAAAACAAAACTTTTTTAAAGAGTCAAAACCATACTTAGGATATTCTAAATTAATCCTTTTATTTTGAGTTGTTAAATTGTTATTCCTTATAGTACAAAATAAAAAATGGAAGTTATGACTAGGAAATACATTTATAATACAATAATGACTACTGCTACTTCTTTTACAAATAAATCAGTTTCAAATGGAAATTATATAGACGCATAATTGTATATACAGTCATGTAATTCATTAAGCTATGAAGAATATTGCTCATAGACTTCTCTTGGGAATGTTTCAGTACCTGAGGAGGTATTCAAATGTTTATTTCCCAGTAAGGTGACATTACTAAGGGGACAGTTCAACGGTTCTATTGCAATAGGTGTCCCTAATATTGACAAAATATGGTATATGTGAAATCATTTGAAGTATTGGGCAGTGAAGTGGGATCCAGGAGACATGAGTTCTAACACTAATTACCTCACTCAGGTGTTTAGACTCAGGCAAATGGCATGCTGTCCCTCAGATTCAGTTTTCTGGTGTACAGAAATGACATACTGCTCTCCTTACCCAAATATTACAAGTTCCAGTGATTTAGTGCAAGTGAAAATTGTTTTGAAGTCGTGATGGTTGATATTGTCATCATCAACAGTGGATAGTGTATTCTTTAAACATATGTTAAAAAATGCATTTACAAGGAAGTTTCTCTATGTTAAAGCTGCATATTTTCACAGATCATCCATAGCAACAGTGCTTGGTGATCTCCATTAGAACAGATTTTCCATAAGGAGTACATCTGAAAAAAAAAAATGCTTTTTCTTGTATTTGTTCCAGTCCCAGTCATCATTTACACTGCCTGATCACTCACGGTAGCCCTCAGCAAGAAAGTCCATGGTTAAAAAGGGAGCTGGACTCATCTCTGATGATGAGTCCTGATGTAAAGTGGACACATAAACTCATTTTTGTCCCAGTAGAATTTACTGACTCGTACTTTTTAAGAATATAAAGCTTGGGTTTAGAACTCTGCCTGGTAAGAATGAGTTTTGTTGAGGCAGGAGAATAGCGTGAACCCGGGAGGCGGCGGAGCTTGCAGTGAGCTGAGATCGCGCCACTGCACTCCAGCCTGGGTGACAGAACGAGACTCCATCTCAAAAAAAAAAAAAAAAAAAAAAAAATGAGGTTTGTGATTTTAGGCAGGTCTGCCAACAAACCCAGTCCTCTTGTTTCCTCAGATGTAAAATGAGAGGTTCTGCTTAGATTATCTCTGAGGTATGCCTCCAATATTCTGCTTAGATTCTGCTTAGATTGTTGGAGGTATGCTTCCAACATTCTGTGTTTCTATGATATCCTTTCCTGGAAAATCCACTGCAAATTCTAAGTTATTGAAGCAACAACAGCAAATAAGATTCAGTAGTTTTGACAGTGTGCAATAATTTCTTCTTTCTTCCAAGTAATTTAAAACCTTTTACCTCAGTTGCTAATTGTCCTACAAATGAGAATGCCATTCCTAGAAAAAATTTTTCCAATCCATACCCACTGCAGAAAAAAAAAACCCAACACGATTTACTGTGAAATTAACAGGGTGTTTTAATTTATGCTATGTGGCAGATAGTGGACAGGCCTATATATCTAGCACTATCCATGAAAATCTGCTCTAGCTGTAATTTTACAGGTCCTTGAAAACAGAATTGTCACAATCTCTTCAGTTCAGCTCTCAAGAGAAATTAATTGATAACATAGAATCCTGAGTGGCTGGCATGTGAGTGACACCCAGCTATACAATTTCACATCTAATCAAGGAAGATGGGAATTCTAGTTGGCCTATTGTCTATTTGAATCTGTTTCTGGATGGAATCCAGCTGGCGCAAATGCAGCCCTGGAGAGTGATGTGGGCAGAAGATGGAAACAAAAAATCTGAGCCAGAGAATCAGTGCCCGAGATAGTGCCTTCCACATTGTCAAAAGAATGCCCAGGGTAGTTGTGAATGTGCTGCTGATTAGTTTCCTAAAATTCTCAATGACTAAAATATAATGTTCTATCCCAGTAGTCCTTGATCATTCTAACTGTGAATGTGTAATGAAGGCCTTTAGGATGTACTGGCTCTACCACCTTGAAGCTATGCTTGATAGATGCAGGGGCTTGAAACTCAACTTGTCTTACTGTTTCTCGAAATATAAGAGAGAGAAGGCAATTTAAAAAAATGATGAGAGTAAGAATAAATGCAAAATTGTACATAATTAAGAGCTAAAATTATATGACAAGATTTTAAGTGGAAAGAGAGCACAGATGAGAGAGAGATTATTGATGGTTGGAAGAGTTAGGAAAAGAAAGTTCCATGGAGGTAATGAGGCTTGAGTCTTTCTTTTCAAAGATGGGTGGAATTTGAACATGCAGAACCATGATGCAGTCCTAGCCCAGAAAACAGTGTGAGCACGTGCCTTGTAGCAGAAGTAAAGATGTAAATTCAGGACATGTTGAACCACTTTAGGAAAGAGCAGAAAGTGTATAGGGGGAGTGGAATGGTTATCGTGGAAAAGATAATGGAGGTTCTTAATTGCTGGTCCTTTATTTAGACTGGATGCTGCAGAAAATTGGGAGACAGGTGTTTTAGGGTAGTGGAATGATATGATGAAACAGTGTAGAAATAAGATGAGTTTAATGGCAGTAGGTAAGACGAGTGGAGATAAGAAAGAGATAAGGTACAGAGCTTATTTTAGATGCATGAGGTGATGCAAAACTGGATTGAAGTCCTTCCTCTTTCCTCCAACCATTCTTTTTAGTTTCAAGGAGAATGCTTAGGCTGGGTGCAGTGGCTCATACCTGTAATCCCAGCACTTTAGAAGGCTGAGGCAGGAGGATTGCTTTAGCCCAGGGGTTTGAGACCAGTTGGGCAACATAGGGAGACCCCATCTCTACAGAAAATAGGAAAAAAGTTGGCTGGGCTTGGTGTGTGCTTGAGGTCCCAGCTACTTGGGAGGCTGAGGTGGGAGGATCAATGAAGCCCAGGAGGTCAACACTGCAGTGAGCCATGGTCACACCACTGCACCCTGCCTGAGTGACAGAATGAGACACTTTCTCAAAAAAAACAAACAACAAAGGAGAATGCTTTATTTATTTAAGCTTGTCTTAACAGGAAGAGCAGAGTTTGCCAGTAAAGGAGAATAATGTCATCTAGGTGAAGAGAATGGCAGAATGCAGGCAAAGAGATAATGGCATGCTCCTGAAGGGTTAACTAATTTGCTCAAAATCACACTATTAATAGTAGCCAAGTTCTGGCATCCAGATTTCTAATGTCCTTCCACTGTACCACCTTGCCTCTTTTTCCTAGCTCCAACACTGTTGTCATTTTCAGCAAATTTTATTTCATTGCTAATTGTGTGCTTAATTGGTTTTTCAGACTTGAAAAGTTACCAAGGAAATAATAAAATATACACTTTAATATTATTTGCCCAACACGAAATATGATTTGCCTGAAGCAGATGAGGAAGTTAAGTGGAGTATTCTAAGCTTCCAAAGGGGTTATGACAATGGTAGAAGCAATTGTAGGAACACCTGTAATTTTACTTCTGAGACTACTGTAGTAGTTTACCGGAACGTTAGATGAATAGACAGCTATTTTTGTAGGAGAATGGCTAATGAGAATAACAATTGCTGTACATGAAGTTTTTCATATAGCTTATTTTTCCCTATGTTTTCTGTACTGATTTTTATGTCAAAAAGGTAAAGCGACTCTCTATGACGGAACGTGTTTTGACTCATTGTATTCTTTTTTCTGACTTCTCTACTTACTCATTTTTCTTTTCTTAGAAGGACCAAATTTCTCCAATTCCAGAAGTCTTTGTACCTCTAAGATCTAAAAGCGTAACAGGTAGGAGTAGAATCTTGAATTGAAATTTGAACTTAGACAATCCAAACTTAAGAAGTTTGGAAACATCAACTCATGTTTCAGTCGCTAACCTCTATACCAGGACCCTGGCCCATTGATTTAAGTGGGTACTAGATGAAGAGACCTAGTTTTAAGTTTGGCAGCTAAGCCCAACGTTTGTGCTTGCTGAAGATGATGTTTATTGATCTAACTATGGCACTTGTGTATTATTCTTTTCTCTCTGGTTTGTTGCACTGGATGTCTCAACAATTCAGTTGTTAGCCATTAATGGCTTTTAAATATAAACTGGCTTATGTCAATTAATCCCTCATGTCTGGCAACCATGAGTGAGAAATAGATTACAGGTGCTGATACTTAGGCTGGCGTTTCTTCCAGGGGAACTAGGGAATATGGTTCAGAAAACTCAGTTGGGTGAAATAGAACAGGCCAAAGACTTCATTAAAAACTTGAATGAGAACCAAGTCTCTTTTGAGGAACCAAAATGCTGTCAAGTCTCCAGGGTCAATGCTATTCCCATAAATTTTCAGTAACAGGGCTACATTTCAGTTCCAGATTTTGCTGACTCAAGCTCTGTATTCTTTCAGTCATGCAGCCTCCACATATAAGGCAAGAGTTTGAAATGGCAAACACAATCTTCTACTTCTAAGAAACCTATGCTTAATCCTGAAAACTGCCCATTGATTTAGTAGGAAGACTTGACTAGAGAATGGCTCTCTTATTTTGAAGAGGAAGTGGTTGAAACAAATAAAATAAAATAAAAAAGGATAAAACAAGAGGGGATAGAAAGAAAAGCAGGGGAATGCAGAAACCTTTCCCAGATCATAAAATTAAGGATGATTTGTCTTTGTAGTGAATAAGGGAATGTGTATTTCATTTGTAAATAAATCATTGGTACATTCTGTGAAAGGATGTCAATCAGCCTCCTCCAAGGTAGAATATGAAGGTTTGTGCGCATAGGCAACTTAAATATTTCATCTCTTCTTGACTCTAGACTTTTTAAATTTCATATTCCTCCCCACTAGCAGTCTCTTAGTCAAAAGAAGAGAATTATAGGTGTTATGCAGAGGTAGTTGAGTGTTTTGACTTGAATATCCATAACTTCCCCTAAGTTATAGAAATGCTAGATTGTTACTTGGCCAACCATTTTCTTAATCTGAGAAAAGATTTTTTTTTTTAATCTAAGGCAGCGTATGCCTTATAAAAATCACAGTTGTGTATTCTGTCTAATGCCCACCAATGATCAGAAAATAAGATCTGTTTAAATTATATTATTAAACATTGAGTGCTCGCTTCGGCAGCACGTATATTATTAAACATTGATATACACATATATTTACCTATGTCTGCATTATAAAGTTCTATCGAGTGTAGTCTGTTTACAGATAACAGATAAACGTTTGTTCCATAATGACCATTGTCACTTTGGAAACATATGGTGTTGCCGAATGAAATTCCACTTTCAGTAGCTTTAGGTTGAGCCACCATTTCCCTGTGTCCTGGGCTTGATACCTCAGTATTTTTCTCTCTTTTGTCCTCTATTTGACTAATCACCAAGTTGTATTATTGTTATTTATTTCTTCACAATGTTTCTTATATTCATCCTTTCCTTATTCTCACTGCATCAATGGGAATAGACAACACTTTAAAAAATTTATTTGGACTTTGGGGATCAATTGTCTCGTTATTCCCCTCTCTCTTTCTCTCTCTGACTCTGCTCACTCACTGTCACTCTCGTTTTTCCTTAATCTCTCCTCATTCTTTAAAAACCTACTGCTTGAACTTCCTAGGCATCTGTTTAGCTATCAAGTCCAACCTCTCTACCTGATGTATTAGGACACTCTAGAATCTGGCCTGACTTAGCTATGACATGAAATGCTTATTATAGCAAGGCACAGAGCAGAGGCAAGAGAGGATCACAATGCTTCCTCTCCTCTTCCGTTCCTTTTTTTCTATTCTTTGCCTCTATCCTCTTTCCCTCCCTCTTCCTCTTTATCTTCTTTGCCAAGTGGCCCCCTTCATTATATTTCCAAATTGTGTCATACAGATCATTAGATTAAAAAGTGCTATTTTTATTTGAAAAGGACATACTCACTTTATCACCAAGCCTCAGCTCAAGCCTTTTCTTTTGCCATCTGGGAACAAAAATGCCGCTTTTGTGTTTTGTGTTTGTGCAGTTTCTCTGTTCTATATTCTGTGTTAAGCATCTTATTTTATTATCTCATTTAATCTTTATAACAAACTTTTGTGATAAACATTAACTCCATTTTACAGAGAAGGAAATTGAGTCAAAGTAAAATAAAGAGATTTAATCTGTTTGATATCAGGTCCATATCATAAATCTCCTTTATGAAATCTAAATATCACATATGAAAAAGATCACGATAATACATGTAAGGCCTCTAGGCATCCCAAGTAAAAAATATTACATGTCCTATGCTTTTCTTTATCTGTTATATTCGGAAAACTTTCTTTTCTTTTACCAGCATAAAGTTCTCAGAAGAAAAAAAGGAGAACATGATTTGTAGGGGGCCTCTCTTTTCTGGGATGCACTTTTTATAAGATGAAGGTTAAAAGCTGGTTTCAAGAATTTCTGGATGCACGGTAAGGCACATCTGTTTACAGGGACATTCTATTCAGGAGAAGATTGATTATTGGCAGGTGAAGGTTAAGGGTGAAACTTTAAATTGGCAGGAAGTCTATTCAGAACACATGTTATATGATAGAAAGGTGATTGGGATGCAAAGGCATATTTGTAATAGGAGTTTGAAGATAATATCTACAGGTGCACACTTCTAAATTAACTTATCAACAAATGTACTTTGGAATGCAATTAATCTTTTCCCACCATAATTCTGGTATAGCTAATATCTTTTAATTGTGTAACCTTTAGTTTTACTTTAAATTAATATAGCAGATGTTGCCTGTAACACCATACCAAAAAACTGGACAATAAGCAGAATTGTTTGTATTTCAGATTTCCATTTTGGTTTTTAAGAATGGGCTAAATGTGCCAATATTGTTCAGAAAAATGGGAAGACACTTAGATTGAATAATCTTTGAGCCTCTGTCATCAAAGGAATACAAGGCGATTTTCCTGAGTTCTTAAAACAAACGTGTCTCCGAAATTCTTTGCATATTATGAAGTGGAAAAAGTTGCATGTATTAGTAATCCTATTTACTGATTGGAAAGACCATAGGAAAAAATAAAAAATTAGTTCAGAGTTTCTGTTAATTCTAACAACAGAACTAGTATCTGGCTACAGCAGTTTGTAGCTCAGTTGAAGATTTGGTCAATGCCAACAAAAGAAAAGAGCAAAACAAAGAAGAGCTAGAGTGAAATTACATGACAGTAGATGAAGCTGCATCAGAGTTCGTTGCTTAAGAACAGACAATTCAGTTGTTACTGTTTTATAATGTGATTGGATATGTAATAAGACAAATCCCCATCTTACAAGGATACTGTTTTACGAAAATGTCTAGGCCTGCTCATGAATTGATTGTCCTTCCAGCTTTAGAATCTTTTTTAGTTTATATTCAACAAGAGCCACGTGGACTCTCGCCAGTTCCAAACTCCACTCCCATCACCAGCCTTCTAACTTTATTTTAGAATTTGATTAGTGTGACCCAAATTTCTAGATTGATTTTGAGAGAGTCTACCTTTTACAATTAAAACCTTTGATCGAGAAACACAGTGTGTCTGTTCATTTATTCAGCACAGAGATTTATTATTAATCTCACCCACAACAGTTAAACAGTAGCATGTCCAAGTCCCTTAGATTCATATTTTAGAAAATGTAGACATAGTTTCCTATAGGTTTGCACTTGTGTAGTAAGCAAAAACAAAAACAAAACAGCATAAGAAAAATTTTACCTTTGAAGGTAAAGTGAAGACCTGCTTTTTTTTTTTTTTTTAAATTAAAGGTGGCTTAGGGCCGGGATGGTTGCTCACACCTGTAATACCAGCACTTTGGGAGGCTGAGGTGGGAGGATCACTTGAGGCTAGGAGTTTGAGACCAGACTGGGCACCATAGTGAGATCCAGTCTCTAAAAAATTAAAAATAAAAAATAGCTGGGTATGGTGGTGCATGCCGACAGTCCTAGCTACTCACGAGGCTGAGGCAGGAGGATCACTTGAGCCCAGAAGATGGAGGCTGCAGTGAGCTATGATCTTGCAATTGCCCTCCAGCCTGGATGAGAGAGTAAGACATTGTCTCAAAAAATTAAATTAAATTAAAATTTAAGAAGTTTAATGCACTATTGTGCAGGAGTACATGGATGACATATTTAGAGGGCAAAGGAGGACCAGCTTAGTGGCCACAACTGAAGATGGTGTCAAACGTAATTGTTAATGTCTGTCTTTGAAAATTTGATAGTTATGTTTGCTACGGAGAGGGAGGGATCTCCAGAAATACTGGCTTGTCCATCATCCCTGGCAGTTCCAGTTTCTTTCCTCTTCCTGACGGAGAGCAGGTGCAGACCAGATGATCAGAAAGCTAGAACTGAATACCCAATGTCTAAGGACATATTTGCTAAGTGGCACTCAGTGCCTTGTTAGAGAATTTTGCAGTCAGCTGCCCTTCCAGAGAAAAGGCACAAATAGAAGGTTCAATGTTTGATGATGGGTGCAGAGTTTGGGAATGGTAAGGGGCTCAAACTGATTGCTTTCAGTTTTTTTGTTAAATTTGGCTTGCAGGTGAAGTCTAAATGGTATCTTGCTTTATCAATTACTTCTGGAAGCTTGATCTGACTCTCTATAGTGTTTTGTCAAGTTTTTATTAATATTTCTTTCTAGCTGGTGAGCCAGGAGGAAAGAAGGGAAGCACATGACCCTTAGTGAATCCAAATCCCTGCTGGGGTCCACAGAGAGGGTCCTTTGTTCCCCAACAGCACGGTGGCCCAGGGCCTGCTCTTTATCGTCCTTGGTGCAGGACCCAGGGCTTCATGCTTCATTCCTCCCTCAATGTGTATTTAACTGTCACTACTGTCCCTACACAGCCATTAGCTCAGTTGCTCCAAATCCCTAAATGCCAAGAGCACTTCCCTCCTTCTCTCTCTCTCTCTCTCTCTTACTCTCACTTTCTCTCCCTTGCTCTCTCCCTCCTTTCCTTATTCCCCTGCCTTTGGGGGCAGAAGAAAATGCTAAAGGAAGGCACATCATGAATACGTAGGATTAATGACTGACACAGTTGAATGATTGTTATTCCTGCATCCTAGGTCTGGATCTATGTATGCACCAATCAACCCCCTCTCACTTCCATTTATTGAACACACAATACTGGATATGCACTGAACTAGCTGATTTATGTGTTTTCTTTACAATGTTCCCAAGATAAGTACTCCTATCTGCATTTTACAGAGGAAGGAGCTGAATCTCAGAATGGGTCAGTTCCCTGTCCAAGGCCACAGAGCTAGAGAGGCGGTCCCTGGATTAGAACACAGGTCTGTTTGAACCCAGAGCCCATACTTTCCTGCTCCAAAGCCATATTTGGGATTTTATGATAGAGCAACAGCCAATACACTTAATTTCTACTACGGTTCAAGCTGAACTTGATGGGGATTTTTCATATAATAGTCAAGCTTAATCTGGGGCAATTATTTTACTTTCTGCCTTACGACCATTTTCCCTAAGGTTCCTCTAAATAAAACCCACTGAGTTTCATTTTTTTGTTTTTCGTTTCCTGTCCTGGGTGGGGAGGAAGCTAGTGGAGCCAGTGAATGGCTCTAAAGTGGGGTAACTCTAGAAGGGAAAGTGCCTTGAGTGTTTGAATGTCCTGGTGAGTTTAGTAAGCACACTTTTTAGGGTCTTCTGTGGGTCATTAAAGTGGACCGGGCCAGTCGCTGTCACCCTCCCTGAGAAGTCAAGGAATAAATAAGCAAACTATAGAGTAAAATAAAAAATAAAGCAATGGCTTTAAATGCAATCCATGGATAACCAATGGTCAACATGAAGGGAAGAAAAGCATTGCAGGAAGAGGTAGTGATCGGGGAAGCTTCTCGAAGGAGGTGGAACTTAGGCTGAAACTTTGAAGGATGAATATATAGAGGTGATAAGGATGAACTGAGTGGGGCATTTTACACACAGGCTTATGAATATAGACTTAGAAGGAACCGTGCACATGATGACAAAGTCTCATTTTAAAGACAAGATAGAAAGCTAGAGTGGTTAGGGCTGAAAGAAAAGACTAGCAAGTGGAGATGCTGTGCTGGCCGCTTTAGCTGGAAGGAAGGGTACACTTCTGAGGTTGTGGGGATTTGGTAGGGAGAAATGGTTGGAAAGTTCGGGCCAAATAACAGAAGGCCAGAATATTAGAATAGGACTGAAATTCATTTTGTGGGTAGTAAGGGTTCACGTGGTAATTTTCAGACTAGAAATGCTTTGATGAAAGTGGCATTTTAGGAAGCTGAGTCTGCAGTAGTAGACAGAAGAGGGAAATGGAGGCAAGTGGACCATTTAGGAGGCTGCTGCAATGACCCACATGTGAGATGATCACTGCACTGGGATGGTAGCTGTGGGCCACATGTGGGAGACATTTTAAAGGAAGGACTCACAGAATTTGATGACAGATTGGCTATAGGGGAGAGGGAAATATGAGAGGAAAAAAAAAGCCTAACAGGCGAATTCCCCATCTCCTCAGGATATTAACATAGATAAAAATGTTTTAAATAGGAAATATATTTCAGGAAATATTTTTCCAATAAGATACCTCTTCTCAAAAATTTTCATGGATCTAATCTAAATAAAAGGTGAATTTACCACATGATCATAGACTTAATTTCATACATGAGCCTCCTCCTCCCCAAAGTCAATAATGATAAAAGTAAGCATCTATTTAGAGTCCAGTTTTAAAAATTTTAATCCCTTTAAATGTACTTCATGCTCTCCACACAAAAATACCGCACGGGGGCGGGGGGGCTACAGATGTCCTGAGCTTACCCTTTGGTTGGCCTCATCTATGTGGTGATATATACAGCTCAGTATCAGAAATCTTGCTTTATGGATTTTTTTTTTTTTTTTTTTTTGAGACTGAAGTTTCATTCTTGTTGCCCAGGCTAGAGTGCAATGACGTGATCTCGGCTCACTGCAACCTCCGCCTTTTGGGTTCAAGCAATTCTCCTGCCTCAGACTCCCAAGTAGCTGGGATTACAGGTACCCATCACCATGCCTGGCTAATTTTTGCATTTTTAGTAGAGATGGGGTTTCCCCATGTTGGCCAGGCTGGACTTGAATTCCTGATCTCAGGTGATCCACCAGCCTCGGCCTCCCAAAATGTTGGGATTACAGGCGTGAGCCACTGTGCCCGGTCCTAGGATTTTTAAAGAATAAACTAATTTTCAATATAAAACACAAAAGAACCAAACCTCTCATCCTTCCAATATGGATACATAATTAGGGAAGGAAATAGGAAATGTCCCACTTGCCACTTGTCTCTACTATTATGATGGAAATGGCTACAACAATCTGCATGAAGTCACTTACATTTTCTTAGAAGGAAAACAGAGTAGAACCCTTCTAGTTTCCTGATGGAGGTTCCCACTCATAACCTACCATGGATTCAGTCAATACCTGGACTAATGTATTTTGGTATTGCACACCACCATAAAAATGAATTTTGTCACTTTCACAAATCAAGCTTTCAGATCACTTTTCACATCTAAGATCTGTCACCTTAATGTACACCGAGTGCACATTTCAGATCTCCTCGACCTCCGTTATTTTTTGCTTCTCTGAAAGGGATATCCCGTGTGCTCAAACACTTTCACAGCTGGCGGAATGCTGATGGGAACTTCATGTGTATTACCAGCACAAGTGCTGTCAGGAAGAAACCAAATGTCAAACTGAGGTATGTAGAAGTCACCATAAATGTGTCTCTGCATGTTTACCATCTGGGACAATAGATTTTGATTTTGACAAGAAGCTGGGATTGCCCTGTGGGCACTGTGTTTTAAGTGAGCCCTTTCAGTTCACGAAGTAACTTCACATTATCCTGTTAGGGGGACAAAAACACCGCTGCCGTTTCAAGGTGTGAATTTATTATCTCTCCACACTTCCTTTCTTGTTTCCATCCTGCCTAATCCTGTGTACAACTGTTGTTTCAGGGGAATTGTCCCATACTGCCACAGTCCTGTCCAGGTAGCCCTGTGATCGGTCTGCAGCATTAGGGATGTATGCTGGTGGGATACCTGTTGCTAAACAGCACTTTGCCTCTGTTAGAAGCCATCACACCACATCGCAGGGAGGAAAATCCGATCTGTGAGGAGGAACTTGACTTTCTTGTGAAATATCTCTGCAGTAGTGAAACACGGCATTGGTAGTTAGCACCATGCATGCTATATGCCGTCCATGTAGTTCTAATCTTGATACGACACAAGATATTAGTTTGCCTTTCTGTCTTTATTTTTTTAAACCCCATTTCCATTGTAAAGTCAAAATGGAATGACTGGAATTCCAAAAGACTTCAGCTTATGAACTTGGTTCTATTTTGGTTATGTAATATTGGGAATCAGATAATAGTTAGAATAACTGTCTGGGTATTTATGAGGATAATTTCTCATTGAAGGAGAAGTTTGAGAGTATAACTGGGGAACATTCTGAATAAAAATGAAAGATCATATTAAAATATTGTTTCAGTCTTAACTTTTTTAAAAAAAGGATTTAAAAAAATTAACTGCATGGTTGCAAAAGTATGTATAATGCAACTTGAAACATAATTTTACAGGCATCTTTATGCAATTGAATACTAAAATCACAAAGCACTAGCCATAAATCCTGTTATTCAACCTACTAAACAGCTCTTATTTCAGAACAGCTTATATACAATATTATTCATAGAATCTCTCACCTGCAAAGGGTAAGGATAATGCTGGGTTTCTCTGCCAAATGTGAAAGAGCCCAAATCTCTGCATACCACAGGTATATGAACGTTGCTATCGGAGGGCAAGTATATTGGGGCAGCAGAAGTCTCATTGGCTCACCTATCTTGCTAGAAAATTTGGAAAATTAAAAATTTTATGTTTTGATCCCTGTGAAAATAGAGCCTGAATTGAAAGGCTTTTTTTTTTTAATACCACAAATTAAACATAGCATATACACTCCCTTGTTATATTTATAAATAGTTCAATTCAATTTTGGTGGGTGCTTTTGGTAGAGCCGTTACAGCTACTCACATATATGGTGACAACTCATTTTATGTTGCTCAGGCACCAGATGACTATTAATTTCCAATGACTAGTTTATAATTAAATCCTTTTTGTTTGCCTGTTTATAACCAAACCTGAAAATCTATTTACGTTTAATTAACACTTCACTTAGCCGGTCTAAAACCTATAAATGTAGTGACTCTTAATGATCCATTACAGAGATGCTACTTTAGTTTTCCATGACTTGTAAAACTTTCACAAACAGATCTGCAAATCAATTACCTCCATCTGCTTTCCCTGCAGCTGCAAGAGGGCTATGTTAAAGAGCATTTTCCTCCTTCTTCCTCCTCTGCTTTTCTTCCAGCTCTAAGCATTTTAGTTTTAAAGCCGACCTAGCGGCTGTTCAGAGGGTAGCCCCTTCTCTTAAGGAGTTTCCAAACTTTAGAGTCAATCTCCAAAAGCATTTTAAAATACCCTTTGCTCTGTCATAAGTCAGACATAATCTACCTTGCACAAATCGGTGAAGAAAGCATTTCCATCTCTGCTAGCAACTCAGTAATAGACCCTTCAAAGAATCTTTATAAATTGAGCAGTAAAATGCAACAGTTTGAAAGTGAATTTTAATTTTGAAAGCTAAAATAAATCCTTTCTCAGCCTTATCTACTCTTTACAAGCAAGTTATAGCTCCTGTTTTGAGTATACAACGGGCATATGAAAAGGTACAAACGCGGCTCCCAAAGATATTTTCTTAGCTACACCTTCAAAAGCAAGGCATGAGGAGTGTTAGTTCTACAAAGACAGCCAAGCATCAAGCTATGCTCACTGTCATCTGTCAGCCGTACAATAGCAGCATTGATAGGACAGCAACAACTGGCTTTGACAAGTGTGCCGTGCTAGCATTCCATTCAAAACTATGCTAAAAGAGAGACGGAGAGAGAAGCATTCAGTGTCTTTTACTTTACCTGAAAAAAAAACTGCTTTTCTTGTGTCTGCTGAAAATGAATTCCTCCTTTTCCTCCAAAAGCAAAGTAGTTCTATTGCCTACGACTCTCACTTGGAGAAGACCACACAGCTCCAGCAAGGCAGCCTTCCTTCTCTTAATCCCCACTCGAATGTGATGACACACACTAACCCCAACCATCTGTTGAAACACGTCCTCAAGCACTCAGCACAGTGGTGTGTCAAGACGGGCTGCCCAATCCAATTGCTGGGGCTGGGTGTCTCTTACAGAATGGAGGCTGAGGGCAGGGCTGAAACTGGAGGTCTGAGAACTCCCAGTCAAGTAACCTGAGATTTTCGGAGAGAGAGGACTGCTATAAAAAGAGAAGTGGGAGGTGCTACAGAGAAGGTGGAGGGAATGAATTATTCCGATGGCCAGTTGCGCGTTACTTTTCACAACTCCTCGTGCTCCCCCTGGGATGATGGGGACCCTCAGTGGGATGCAAAGAAACCCTAAAAATTTTTTACTGCCCATCTACGGAAGGGCCATCTTCTCAGCAAGAGGCTTTCCCTTCCATAGGAGATAAAAGACTCATCTTGACTTGCTGATAAAGGGTTAATGTAGGAGTAGTTTGCACTGAAATGTGACATCTACATTTTGAAATCTAAACTCCTACCTTCCTTTGATTAGATCGTGGCTGCCTCCAACATTCCTGGCAGGGAGGGGGTGGGGGCGCAGCTAAGAGCAGAAACTTCCCTATTCCCACACACAGCTCTTCACTGTTTGCCACAGGCTGAACTTCAGAAATAGTCAATGAAAATCATTTTCGTTTCTACTCATGTAAAATAGCACGCGCTCCCATAGATAAAGGTGGCTTTTTTAATCACTTGCTGCTTTCACAGACATCTCTTTGTAAAAGCACTTTGGTACCAGAGGACTGCACTCTGCCATTGATTATTTTTATTGGCTTCTAGTTAATTGCACTTATAATGCCCATATAGCTCAAACAGCTCATTAACAATTTTTCTTTGAAATGTTTTCAAAATTTGGTCATTTCAATATCTCCTTCTTATGTGCTTTTTTTTTTTTTTTTTTTTGGTTTTCTGAACTGTTTTATAAAACTAAGTACTTTGACAGCCGTCTGAACCAGAAAATGGCTATACTTGTTACAGTACTTTAAGAAGATATCTGGAAATCAATTGATTGCCACAAATCTGACAATTTCAAAAATTCCATCAGACATCTAAGGAATTTTGATAAACTGAAAGAGAAAATAGGAATTTTAAATACTACCAACTCCCTGACAGTGTCTGTGGGAAGCCAATATTTTAAGTATTGCATCTTTTGAATTTCTTTGAACTGGAAGGGAGATTGTTTAAAAACAAAACAAAACAAAAAAACACTTAAACTTGCCTAATGCCTTAAAATTTAGACTATAAATAGTTATCTAATACGTGGAGTGCTAGTATCACAAGGAGAATTATTTCAGTTTCTAGCAACATTGACTTGACTAGCTTGTGTTTTTCCAGAATTTTTTTGTGTGGTATTATATTAAGATACTTAAAAATTATCCCTGGTGCAATTTTCTGAAGTACAAAATTAGAAAACTAATTTTTCCGCAGTGCATTTTTTCTTATAATTGGGTTATAAAGAAGAAGGAGGGGAAAAAAGAATCAGAAGTTAGAGTCCTGATTCATTTGCTCAATTGCTTCTCAGAAGTGATTATGAGGTGTCTGTTTCACAATATATTGTGTATTCACTAAACTACTCCTAATCAGCTAAGTCCAGATACATAATCAACACAAACATTTTCAACAATGGCAAATGGCACAACAGGGCTCTCCCTTCCCTTGGGCATCATAAAACTTTTAATAGTGCCAATTATTGTAAGGTATTTTTTTTTCCTGTTTTGGTGGGCGGGGGGTTAATCCATCCAGACCCATGTCTGGAAATCTGGATTACCTCAACTGCACAGATTTTGAAGACCCCAGAGACATTATTAAGGTAGTTCGCATTCTCTTAAACTGTAAATTGAGTTACAAAAGTAAAACCTAAGAAACTGTACAGATGTCGAATCAAGAAGCTTTATCAATCCTGTGCTTGCAACACACCGTCTATGAGGGGTTCCCAAATGGGCCTGGTTCTGACCTACATATTGTTTGAAGTGCTTTTTAACACAGACACTTTATTCTATTATTACATTGTAGATCTTTTCATTAAAACTCAGTCACTGCTTCTCTTTTATTGATAACTTCAGCTATTTACAGGATTTAATACTTGCTTTAAAATAAAAAATACAAGGATGCAATAGATGTGGCTGTTTGCTGTGATCTTAACACTTGCTTCTGCAGTAGCTGGAAATGCTACCTTTGGAAAGTATTGTAAGAGTGAGCCCGCAGAGACACATTTTTCCTTGTTGTTCTGAAATGCTTTTGTTAGGGAAAATCAACTCAAACAAAAACCTGAAGCTGGTGCTGCAGGATAAGGTCCCAGCTCCCCTTCTCTCTGTAGCCTGCTTTAGTGCTCAGTGGAGTGTCAGTTTAGAAGTTAAGAATTTTCCATTACCTCCCTTCCTTTCTCCTTGCCATCTGCAAACAGTTTACTTTTTAAGAAAAAAAAAAAAAAAAGTGAAATTGATTCTGTCTTGAAAGATCTAAACCTAAAATACAGCACATTCTAAAAGATGAGATGCCGGATTTTCAAGTACATTGAGCAGCGTGAGGTTGTGCACAGAGTGAAGCGCTTCTCCGTAAGAATTAAGTAAGGACACTCCTAAAATGAAAGATTAATTGTAGGTAACGGTGATATTGAAAAATAGCCCCTCCTATTCTGTTCCCACAGTTAAAATGTCCCTTTACTTATTAGCTCCAATTAGTTTCCATGGTAACCGACCAGCCCTTGTAAACCCCGCACTCTGAGCTTCACTCATCTTTGTCTAGACTGAACTCACCAGCCTTCTTCCTCCACAGATGGTAGTTTAGCTGAGTCTATATCTATATCCATATCTTTTGCACACACATAACTGGCACATAAGTGCCCACATTCTCTTTATTACTTGCACAATGGTGGCCAAGGGAGAATGGAAGTGGCATTTAATCCCCCAGCTACAACGCGTGCATCTGCTGCCACACTAATTTTTTCCCCCTCTTGGTTATTGTTTCTTCCAGTCTTGTTCTATTATCAGCTGTTTGCTGCTCGTAATTTCTTTTCAGGGAAGCCAATACAGTATAATAAAAACCTCATTAAACAGAAACACCTATCAGCCTCGGAGAAAGCCCTAAACTACCCCTTTTTGTTTAAAGAATCATTAAAGTGAAAAAGAAAAACCACTTGTTTGTCATGCTTGAAAAAAAGAGAACAAAGCCAACATAAAGGTTTACCAAGCCAGGGGGCTAATATGAAGATTTAATGCACTTAAGACACGGTGGTTCTTTCCCCCTTGAGCTGCCTGTTGGCCAAGAATCCCAACTTGAGCACAGTAAACAAATGATCAGGGAGGCGGAGAGAGCTGGCCCCTCCACACACTTGCTGGGGAGGGAGGCGACAGGGACTCCCAGCATCTTAGTGGTTGCAGGCTGCTCTGTGCCACCGTGCCAATGGGGGCTGGCGATGCTGCTGGATTCCCCCAGAAGTCAGCTAGTGTGAGTACAGAAGAAGTGAGTGGCGAAGGCCTCAGGCAAATGCTTGAAATTGTGAGAACTCAGTAAGCCATGGGCTTTTATAATTTGTGCTGACTTTAGCTCTTTGGACACAACTCACTTTTAATTCAGTGTTACTTTGAGGTAAATCATCCTTACTTATAAGAACTGGGAAGATGCCCACAGTTTAGGAAGTTGTGATGGCCATGTTTAATCTTGGTAAAAGTAAGTCAAAATGGTAGCATTAGATTTCTCCTTTTTGTATCACCTCTGCTACCACAATTTTTTCCAACATGCTAATAATGATTGCAAATAAGATTCCTTCAATTGCA
Source organism: Macaca nemestrina (assembly GCF_043159975.1). Lineage (NCBI taxonomy): Eukaryota > Metazoa > Chordata > Mammalia > Primates > Cercopithecidae > Macaca > Macaca nemestrina. The sequence continues at coordinate 75,864,429 of NC_092132.1, forward strand.
ATGATGGAATGTTTTATTCTTAAAATAGTTTCTGAGGTTGGCTTCTGAGCTCATCTGTAATCTAAATATTAGAAATAGAAAAGAAAAAGTTCTGATCACCATTATTATATCTGATAGGATATAGGAACCTGTGATACTCCTTATACTGACACATTCTTTTTTTTTTTTTTTTGGATGATTCCTAAACCTAACCTGACTTCCTTAGGTTTTGTCCTTTAAATAAATGACAAATGACATCTAGAGTTCCATGACACCAGAAGCATGTATAACTATTAGCTCATTGCCATTTGTATCATAAAGTGTCTGTAGATACACAATAAATCTTGTAACTTGGAACATCCTGCATATCTAAATTACTCCAGGCTACACAACTTCCGATATTCTCTTATTCTCTTCCAACTAAACTTTATGGCCTTTATTTACATGGAACCAAGTCATTATCAGAAAGAAAAGGGAAATTATTGCTTGTTAAATGAATTCACATGCGATGCAGCAAGCTTTAGGCTTGCTCATGTTTGCAGTGACTGCATAGCTACATGGGAGGTGGCACTGGAGCTAGTGGTAGTGTTCATAGCAGATGAATAGTTTTGTCCCTGAAGTGAAGTTCCCTCCAGGAAGTACAAGCCTAGAGCATGCTGAAAAGGGTTGTGTAGCTGCATTGTAAATAATTGTAGGAGGGCAAGGTTGGGTAGTAAATCACTTAGGACAAAACAGTGACCCACACACAGAATAATTTAATGAAAGATAATAGATTCAATAGAATTGTGAGAAATAGGATAGTACAATTTTTAGAAACCTATTCTGAATCCGTATTTGCAGAAATTAGTGTTTGGGGCATTGGGCTTCAGGCTTCATTTTACCAGATAATTAAAATTTATGAGACATAATAGAACATACAGATACCAAGTAAGAGGAAATTGTGAATTTCAGCAGTAGGAACTCAAGGTTTTGTTTGATATACCTGGAGGTAAGGTTGAGGGTATTTGACATGTATATACCCTAAACCTAATGAGTCAAATAATTACCTTTCATTTGTAATAAATACATTCCCTGGTTAAGGTGAGTAGTATGAATGAAAGTGGAAAACTGAATGCAGCCATGAGTATCATGCATGTCTCAGAAACGCAGTAGAATTTTGCGTTTGGAAGGAATAATAGACAAAATCAAATTTCTTTATTTTAGAGAGGAGCAAAGTGAGGCCCAGGAAGGCATAAGGGTAACATCCGAGTCATTGGTGGAATTGGGAATACACCCCAAGATTTAATCCATTAGCTCTTATAGCCTCTCAATAATAACATGTACTTTCATTAGAAACAATATTCAGAACGACAAAGACTCTCTTAAACTGGAGTAGTTATGTTTTCTTGGCGCTACATAATTTGAGAAGTCAGTGTGAATTTAGATGCACAAAATACCTTTAGATATGCAGTATTTCTTCTTTTTTATGTCTTTAGGTAGTATTTCTTCTTTTAAGCCATCAGAGTGCTTAAAAGGCATGAGAATTGTTAGGCAGACATAATAATAAACACAACAGAACTTTACTTGATAATTATTAGATAATGTGATTTTTTTTTTCTTATAGCCGTGTTTTATTGTAAAAAGTAGAGTAGATCCCAGGGGGATACATCACTTCCCTTTCTTACTTTCATGTATTTTTTTCAATATTTCAGATTTGAGATTTTGGGGTATCTCAATGAGATTAATGCTATATAGATTTTGGAAGAGACAAACATCTCATCCTGAACTGAGAATTTCTCTTACTAACAATTAGAATATAGGGCAGGAACATGACCTACTTATTTACCTAATGTTTGGGAAATTAACAATGGCATATTGGTCCTCAACCAGGATTGAGTTTTAAAAAGTAACACTACTTTTCTGACATTTATTTGAAATTTTTTAATGTAAATCTAAGTCTCAGATGAGTTGAAGAAATAAAAACTTTAGCAGCAAAATCATTATCATTGAACCAACACAGCAGAAGATAATAGAAAGATGGATACAAAGGGCAAAGGAAATACTCTTAAAAAACACAAACAAAAAACTGTTAGTGAAAGAAAAAGAGGAGAGGGAAAAGTTTCTTTCTTTTAGACCTCAAGGCCAATTTATTTTAAAACCTTAAAACTTTTTGGGAGCAGAAACTATGTCTTATTATCTTTGCATCCTTTCTCTCTAGAATTTAGCACGATGCATTTACATGATAGATCTTCTACAAAAGTTTCCAATGTTAGTGGGTTGCTTGTCTTGGGAGAATTTACATGTGCTGCCTCTGGAATGACATGTTCAGCTTGTCTAAAAAGATTAAGTAACTTTTGAAATCAGCTTGCTGTAGGCTCTTACTTCTGAGTAAACTACTTGCTAAGTACATAGCTCTTCAGAAGCAGAATACAGTCCCTTGACACACGTTCCTTTTTCTTTTTAAGGAAGGTAATACAGGTCTAGTACTCACTCAACACTACCGGGAAGTAAGTACTTGTGTAAAAATTTCTGAGTAACAGATGGAAAACAGCTGCCCACTCAAACTTACTACTATTACTGTCTTTACCAAGAAACCAGGGCTTACAGACGTTTAAAAAATGTTCATTTCCATGGATAGAAGATGTTCTTTAAGTCAGCCGCAATGTTTGGTTACTTACTCAGTAGGCTGATATATTTCTGCAACCTAAATGAAAGCTTGGATTTTGTCAGATTCTTTTAGGGAGATATCCTACATATTGACATTATTAACCTATCTGTATGGTAGTCAGTCATCGCACACTAGGATATGCCAAAAAAACAACTTTATAGAAAACTGATATTTTTCTCTTGATAGTTATAAAACGTAGTTTGCTTATTATTTTGACAATCATGATATTTTCAGACTGTCAAAAGGGCAGTGACAATATTTTTGCAGTTGCTTTTACAGACAGATTTGTCAAGTATTTTCCAACAAACTTAAAAAACAGGGCACCCCTAAGCGAGTGTTAACTCTTTCTTATGTTAAATAGCTCTCTCTAGTTTAACTTAACAAAAGCTTTGATTTCAAGTGTAAATATGTCAGAAGCTAAAGTTGAAGTAGTTTATTTCCCCTCTGCTTTGAATCAATGCAGATTTTTAATTCATGGTTTAATTAGCCTTTAATGTCATCAGTTACAATATTAAAGCCACAAACTCTAAGATAATACACCTTTGAGGTTCATTACCATGGTTCTTACTTATTTTGAAAACAAAAGAATTAATCTAAAATATCTATTCTCTAAAAGAACTTTTTGGATTTTACTTTTTAAGTGTATTAATTTTCTGTTGCTGAAGGAAACCTTGCAAACATTGGCATAGCTTTTAATGGATTATAAAGATACTGTTTGTTGTTCTTGACGAACTTATTCCCCGGCATATCCCCCCAAAATAACTGTTTCTTCTTCCAAATTTTTACCATAATAAAAATAATAATAGCTAAGAATTTTGGAACTCTCACTGTGAATGAGATTTTTTAAATGTATTTACCCAAGTTAATTTCATTAACTGTCACAATACTCCAATAAGGAAGGTCTTAATATGATCTGTATTTTATAGACAAGAGAACTGAGGCTTAGAAATATAAAGTGCTTTACTTAAGGTCAAACATCTGGCAAGAAGCCGAGCCTGAAATTGAGCTCCTACTTTCAGAGTTTATATCACTAATGAATGTGTCCTTTCTTAAACTCTCTAATTCCTGTTTATAAAAATTTTAAGGTGGTAAAGTCATCATCAAAAGTCTCTATTACTTTACTACAGCCTAACTGGCCTCATGTTACTTGCATGATTATAAAGTAAAAGGGAGAGATTTCTGCAAATTGCAGAAATAACTCCCCATTTTTGCTCTGAAATGAGAGACCCAAGTGAATGCTAAAGAAGAATTTTCCTATAACTATCTGTGTCTTGCATTCAATGGGACAGGTCTCTTTTCTGCACCACACCAGCCCAGTGAAAATGGAATGCTTGGACCCAGCAGGTGCTTAGGTGATATTACATAGCATTGAGAAAGGAAAGCCTATCTATTTACCCTTGAGATCCCTACATTGGGGTCTTGGTTGCCTTTCATTTCTCCAAACCTCTACATCTTTTGCAGGGCCTATTAGCTACCTGTATTTGATTTTTAAAAATAAGGCAAATATCCCCGTGGCACTCTTACTCATTTCTAACTCCTTTAATTAATCACAAGGGAATTTAAGTTGACCTCCGTTACTTTCTCAGGACAATACCATGAGTTCTAATACCTAAAACATGTTTGATATCTGTTTAAACCACTGTGAACTCAACTATGGGATTAGAAATTAGATTTAAAAGTAGCCAAAAGGGGCAGGGCACGGTGGCTTACGCCTGTAATCCCAGCACTTTGGGAGGCCAAGGCAGGTGGATCACGAGGTTAGGAGATTGAGACCATCCTGGCCAACACGGTGAAACCCCTCTCTACTAAAAATACAAAAAATTAGCCAGGTATGGTGGTAGGCATCTGTTTTCCCAGCTACTCGGGAAGCTGAGGCGGGAGAATGGCATGAACCTGGGAGGCTTTGGGCAAAAGAGCAAGACTCCATCTCAAAAGACAAAACAAAACAAAACAAAACAAAACAGTAGCCAAAGGGTAAATATAAAGGGTTACAGCATTTTTTAGAAACAGTGCCTACAGCTTTAATTTTTTTCTCAGAAATATTTTTTAAATGATTTGTTGCTGGGTCCAGTGGCTCATACCTGTAATCCCAGCACTTAGGGAGGCTTAGGTGGGTGGATCACAAGGTCAGAAGATGGGGACCACCCTGGCCAACACGGTGAAACCCCATCTCTACCAAAAATATAAAAAAAATTTAGCCGGGCGTGGTGGCGCGCCTGTAATCCCAGCTGTCGGGAGGCTGAGGCAGAAGAATCACTTGAACCTGGGAGGTGATCGTTGCAAGTTCACCGAGATGGCGCCACTGCACTCCAGCCTGGGCAACAGAGGAGACTCCTTCAGTCAATGATTTGTGGAAATAAGTTAAAAATTTTTGATATGGTACTCTACCTACCACTTTTATTACTCTGCCAATATCACCTAGGATATGAATTCAAGTTGCTTATTTTCCTAAGGAAAATACTTCATTTTTCATAGTCTCCTTTATTGACCAAATTTTTAAAAAATTGCTTTCCCAAAAGAAAATATACCTGAGACGCAATTTTTAAAGTATCTTGATGGACTTAGTAAGGCATACTTTAGCATTTGAGCATGATGTCAATCATAATTTTTTTCTTTTTGTTTTGAGACAGAGTTGCTCTGTCGCCCAGGCTGGAGTGCCGTGGTGCTATGGGCTTACTGCAACCGCTGCCTCCAGGGTTCAAGCGATTCTCCTGCCTCAGCCTCCCAAGTAGCTAGGACTACAGGCATGCGCCATCACGCCAGGCTAATTTTTGTATTTGTAGTAGAGAAGGGGTTTTGCCATGTTGGCCAGGCTAACTTCTGACCTCAAGTGGTCCGCCCGCCTCAGCCTCCCAAAGTGCTAGGATTGTAGATGTGAGCCACTGTGCCAGCTGGATGAAATATTTTCTAGAAAGAGTCATGTGAATAAATGGAGGGTATTTTTTTTTTTTGGAGGTGGTAAATTAAAATAAAATAAATTAGTAGACTTGAATTCAAGAGACATTTATTTTTAGAGAAAAGCCCTCTCAGGGCATCTGCTGGCATAAAGTTCCAAATGTCCCACACACGGAGAGCTCACAAAGGAAGAAGCTTCCAAATCCGTATTTTCTGATCTTTTACAACAAAAAAATCAATCAAGTATTTGTATTTTGTAAACTTGGAAAGCAAAATCTTTAAAAGGACAACTTAGTATATTTTATTATTGGCTTAAATGCTACTGTTAGCTACTCTTTAGTGTATTACGTAACCATGATTATCAGACATTAAGCTCAAAGAGTCAGAGTCCCTTTGTCATAGATAGCCATGGCTGCATGGCAGGAAATCAATCAGGAGATAAATATAGAATTAAATAGACAAACACACTAGGCTCTATATTAATGAGGGCTGTTTGAACCTCATTAAAATGAATTCAATATAATATCAAACTCAAAATAGAAGCCCAACCTTCTAGGGGAGAGAGAAAAAGACTGCTTAGTCTTTAACGAAGGGACATTTGGTGTTTGAAATTTGCCAGTTCTTCTCATCCACACTCGAAGTCTCTGAATTTGAAGCCCTGAGAATCGCTGTGAAAACCTTGGAATTCTGGCTGGGTATGATGGCTCATGTCTATAATCCCAGCACTTTGGGAGGCCGAGGTGGGTGGATCACTTGAGGTCAGGAGTTCGAGACCTGCCTGGCCAACATAGTGAAACCCCATCTCAACTGAAAATACAAAATTAGCCAAGCATGGTGATGCATGCCTGTAATCCCAGCTACTTGGGAGGCTGAGGCATGAGAATTGCTTGAACCCGGGAGGCAGAGGTTGCAGTGAGCTGACATCGCACCACTGCACTCCATCCTGGGCGGCAGAGTGAGACTCCATCTCAAAACAAAAATAGAAAAACAACTTTGGAATTCTATATGATTTGAGAGTTATAAAGTGGAAATTCGGAGGACTGATCTTAACAGAAAGCTGATCTTAACAGCAAACTCTTAGCATGGTTGACTTCTCTCTATTATCTGAGATTCTTCTGCTGAAGATTTAGCTGGTTTAATAGGTGTAGTTTTAAAAATGAAAAATACTTGCCCGTTATTCCTCAGAGAAGAAATTCCTAACTCATGATGAGGGTATTGGAGCTAGCATGGAAGAGGCACTGCAAGGAGGGTAGAGGGTAGGGATGGTGGGTGAGGCAGGAAGGCGAGTGGAAAGACTGAAGAGAAAATCTTTAGCTATCCCCAATTAGAATCGACCTTATCACTAAGCAAGGGAACAAACTCTGAGACTTCTTGTGACATATTTAGTACTGCATAATTTAGTTAGAGTACACATCAATCAGGCTTCTGACACTCGTCTCAAAGATAACCACATTTATGACATCCTGCTCCCCAGTTAGGCTGATTCCAGGAGTTGGGAGTTTTCATAGTTTCCAGACACCAGGAATCCAAAGTGACTAGGACACTCTGTGTTTCCTATGTTATTCATGCAAGATTTAAAAATATAAATTAGCTTAAAGTTCATGTTAGCAATATACAAATATTCAGTCAGTTCCCAAAGTCTTGCTATATGCCCTTGAAAATTAATGCACTTTCAATTTATAAATATTCAGGCGGTTCCCAAACTCTTCCTATATGCCCTGAAAATTAATGTGCTTTCTCATCTCTCTTAGCTTTCTTCTTTAATTCTCACCTCTGCGGTAGTATCTGGGGACCAGATTTTGCAGAGCCCTGCTGGTGATGAGGGAGGAAGATAGGTTGGGGAAAAGTTTCTGGCACGTAAAAAAAAAAAAAAAAAAGAATGAGGCCAGGTACCATGGCTGTAATCCTAGAGCTTTGGGAAACTGAGACAGGAGGATTGCTTGAGGCCAGGGTTTCGAGACCAGCCTAGGCAACATAGGGAGACCTAGTCTTTGCAAAACATTTAAAAAGTTAGCAGGTCACGCTGGCTTGCTCTTGTAATCACAATGGTTTTCTGTTCTCCTGGCATGAAATAATTTTTTCTCTCCAATCATCATGAACTGCCAAGTCCAAATCGAGCCTGTAACTAAGACACCATCTCCTCTCCTCTAGCTGAGCCCTGTGAGTCATCATGACGCTGGTTACTCAGGAGGCTGAGGTGAGAGGATCGCTTGAGTCCACGAGTTCGAGGCTGCAATGAGCTATAATTGTACCACTGTAATCCAATCTGGGCAACAGAGCGAGACTCTGTCTCAAAACTCAAAAAAAAAGGAACTGCCATAACCTAATACATCCTTGTGGAATATATTATGTATTTGCATTTGAAAATTCATGCTTGTAACCAGCAAATATGTAATGCAATATAATTGTACCACTCACACCGTGATTATAAGATTTATTAGAAATAATAATTTCTAGTGCACAACAGGGAGCATGGGCTACAGATAGGACACATGTTTAAGTTCAGTAACAAATATCTTTTTCTGAATCTTTCAGAGTACCTCTGGGTCAGCGAATGTAATCGAATTGTAGATACTACAAATGGCTGAATTTGGGTCTCTTTGTGATTGTAAAGCTTGGGCCTGTTGCAGAACAAGGCCATGTGCAGTTAAGGAAAAGGACATACGCAAAGTGTCAAGATGGGGAGGTAAGCAGGGAAAGAGGAGACAGAGAGACGAGGGGAGAGAGAGGGAGAGAAAGATTAGAATTTGAGGTCCACTAATTAGATAAAGTTCAGAATTCATGTGGATCGGCGAGAGGCCAGGAGTCATGATGCTCTAGAGAGCTCAACTAGGTGGGAAGAAATGGAGCCTTGGTAACAAGCTTGGATTGGACTTAGGGGTTCATGATGACTAGAGAGAAAAAATAACTTCGTGCCAAGAGAACAGAAAACCACTGCAGAATCTGGAAGAGGTGTGTGCATTTACTTAATTAGTATATGATGGCTGTCAAGCCAGCGGCTTTCTTCTCTCTGCCTTCATTTTAAGCACTTTCCTGGAAATGGTGGGTAAAGACTAAGGGGACCAGAATTTTAGTACAGACTGAATGAAGTGGTATTCCTGGGCAGGAGCTCAGGATGAGAGCAGCAAGCGCTGTTCCCCGGTTACGCTGGGAGTGAGGGCCAGTGTTTAAAATGCTGGTGTGTTTCCAGAACATACACACTTTCCTGTTGCCTATCTGTAGAACTCCTATTTGTCCCGGAAAATCCTGCTCAGATACCACTTCTGAGAATATTCTCCACCCTCATAGACAGAAACAAGTGTGCCTTTCTTTTTTCTGCTTATTTTATTCATACCCTCATTATTGTATTTAATGAGGCAGAATCTGTGCACACCGTTGTCTCCTCAAGACAATGAACTCTTCGAGGGCCAGAGCAGTTGTTACACTTTTGGGCTCCTCCGTGTATGACAATGAATACCTACCTGCAAAGGGGCCTTCTGAGGGTCATAAAATCAAAAAGGTGGCAGCGCATGACAGTTATCTCACCCCTGGGGTTGGTAGGAGTGGAGTTTGTGGAAGACAGAACGTTGTGGATAATAGAGCTGCTTTGATATTTTTCAATTGTTACTCTATTGGGACTACTGCCCTAATTATGAGAGACTGATATAGAGCATAGTAGAAAGGTAAACGTGCACTAATTTGGGAAGCAGGTAATCTTAGTTCTATTTCAGCCCTGCTACCAGTTGTTTGAGTGAGCCTGGGTGAGTTACTTCATGTATCTGGGTCTTGGTTTTCCCATCTGTAAAATGAAGATGTTAGAACACTTCGAGGTCCAGTTTAACGTCTTCTGCTATACTTAAGGACCCTCCACTAGGCAGCCACATACTATTGAAGCGTGGCTTCCAGATTCCCCAGAAGTAATCCTGGGAGCCTTCACTTTCAGGCAGTTCCTATATTTACTTCATTCTGATGTTGCAGACCCAGTGTGATGGCAGAAGTGCAGATGGCACCCAGATTGCAGAGCTCTTTTTCTTTTTTTTCTTTTGAGACAGGGTCTTGCTCTGTCACCCAAGCTGGAGTACAGTGGCATGATCTTAGCTCACTGCAAACTTCACCTTCCAGGCTCAAGCAGTCCTCCCACCTCAGGCTCCCAAGTAGCTGGGACTACAGGAATGCACCACCACACCTACCGTATATATATATATGTATTTATATATATATATATATGTATTTTTATATATATATATATATATATATATATATTTTTTTTTTTTTTTTTGATAGAGACAGGATTTCACCATGTTGCCCAGGCTGGTCTTGAACTCCTGGGCTCAGGTGATCCTCTCATCTCGGCCTCTAAAAATTTTGGGATTACAAGTTTGAGCCACTGCACTTGACCACTTGCAGAGCTCTTAAAACCACAACTCTTGAGTTATCTTCGGGCACCCTGTTGTGCGATTCTATACAACTGTACTCCTTGCTGGTCCTTAAAGCATGAGGCTGGCCCTGCTGACAGTCTGTGAGGGGTCATGACTATCTTGAAATGTATCCTTAATTGATTCTTTCCCCCTGTCTTAGTAGTTGGGGAATGAGCATGGACCCAGGCAGCATGCAGAGGTTTGTGTTGGCTCTGGCATTTTCTCTGTTTAGTGCAACAGATTTGATGATCTCCCAAATCCTTTCTGTGCAAACATGCTGTGGTTTCAGGCAAGCTACTGAGGCCTGTGTGCAGGATGGATTTAGAGGCCTGCCAGGAGGCTGCCACAGGCACTGAGGCACGAGGTGTTGAAAACCTGAATTGGGGGGTTGGCAGCGGGGATGGAAGGGTGCAGATGGATACAAAGACCATTTGAAGGAAAAATCAACACAACTTAGTGACTAACGGGAGATCCTGGATGAAGGAAGTGAACGAAAAATGACTACAACCTTTCAGAGTTGGGACTGCACTAAGCTGGCTATGTGACTTTAAAAACTCATTCACACTTCTTGGGTTTCAGATTCTGTAAATTAAGATAACTGGTGAAACGGGTACAATAGTAAAGCAGAAGATGGGGATTATTTTCGGGGAGGAATTGTGAATATGTTAAGTAAGAAAATGATGGTGAGGTATTCCAGTAGAATTATCCAAGAAGAATTAGAATTCCCATCTCCAAGCTCAGCAGCGAAGCGTGGACTAAAAATACAAATTGAGTGATGGCGTGTGGAAAGTGGAAGCTTCTTGGGGAGGAAGAATATAAACAGTAGGTCCGTGCCCAGGGACTAGTTTGGAAGAAGCACTTCTTCTTGGCACGGACGAGTCCGGGAAAGTTTTAGAAGATCTGATTGCCTCTATAATCAATTATTAAGGGTTGTCCAAAAACAAACAAACAAACAAACAAACAAACAAAAAACTGGGTAGTTTGTTCTCACAATAAATAAGTTTCCCTTCCCTTCCCTTTCTCCCTTCCCTTCCCTTCCCTCTCTCCCTTCCCTTCCCTTCCCTTTCTCCCTTCCCTTCCCTTCCCTTTCTCCCTTCCCTTCCCTTCCCTTCCCTTCCCTTCCCTTCGCCTCCCTTCCCTTCCCTTTCTCCCTTCCCTTCCCTTCCCTTCCCTTTCTCCCTTCCCTTCCCTTCCCTTCCCTCCCCTTCCCTTTCTCCCTCCCCTCCTCTCCCCTCCCCTCCCCTCCCCTCCCCTCCCCTCCCCTCCCCTCCCCTCCCCTTCCCTTCCCTTCCCTTCCCTTCCCTTCCCTTTTTTTTCCTGGGTGAAGTTTTGCTCTTGTTGCCCAGGCTGGAGTGCAGTGGCACAATCTTGGTTCACTGCAACCTCTGCCTGCCAGGTTCAAGTGATTCTCCTGCCTCGGCCTCCCAAGTAGCTGGGATTACAGGCATCCGCCACCATGTCTAGCTAATTTTTTGTATTTTTAGTAAAGACAGGGTTTCATCATATTGGTCAGGCTGGTCTCAAACTCCTGACCTCAAGTGATCCACTTTCCTCGGCTTCCCAAAGTGCTGGGATTATAGGCGTGAGCCACTGTGCCCGCCCAGGCATCTTTATTAGATTCCCCTTTTATTTTGGTTTCTTTGTCTTTATCTCTTTGTTTCTGTGTATTTCTCTTTCCTTTTACTTCTGCTTCTCCTCCTCTTCTTTTTTTAATTGTAGAATACACATATGCATAACAAAATTTACCATTTCAGCCATTTAAAATTGTATAATTCATTTACATTTAGTACATTCATTATGTTGTATAACCGTCTTCACTGTCTAGTTCCAGAACAGTTTTATCACCCCAAAAGGTAACCCCAAACCTATAAAGCTATTTTACTTCCCATTCTCCCCTCCCCACAGCCCCTGGCAAGGACTAATCCGCTTTCTGTCTCTATGAATTTACCTATTCTGGACATTTCATATAAATGGAATGGAATATGTGGCCATTTGTGTCTGGCTTCCTTCACTTAGGATAATGTTTCCAGGTTCATCCATGCTGTAGCATGTATTAGTATTTCATTTCTGCTTGTGACTGAATAATATTCCATCCTATGGATATGCCACAGTTTGTTTATCCATCTGTCTGTTGATGGACATTGGATTTTTTTCCACCTTCTGACTATAATAAATAATATTATTCTACATACTTGTGTACAGGTTTTGTGGGGGCATATAGTACCCTTGGGCACTTACCCAGGAGAGGAATTGTTGGGTCATATAATAGTTTTATCTTTAACTTGTTGAAGAACCATCAGACTGTTTTCCACCATGGCTGTATCATTTTACATTCCCACCAACTATGTATCAGGGTTCCAGTTTCTCCATATCCTTATGAATGCTTACTATTATTTTTAAATTGTAGGCATCTTGCGGGGTCCAGAGGGGTATGTCATTGTGGCTTTGATTTGCATTTCCTTGATAGCTCATGGCACTGAGCATCTTTTCATGTGCTTTACTATCTAGTTCCAGAACATTTATTTATCTTTGGAGACGTGTCTATTCATGTCCTTGCCCATTTTTAAATTGAGTTGCTTACTGAATTGTAAAAGTTCTTATATATTCTGGATAGTCCCACTGGGCTTATCCTTCAGATCCCAGCTCAAAAAGGGAAGTGGGAGACATCCCACTATACACTTTTGCGTACAAGGTTTTGTGTGAACATGTATTTATCAAAGACCTGAAGTGGGAGAAGTCTCGCTTCCCTTTTTGAACTGGACTCTGAAGGATAATTGGAAGTTAACTTGGTGACTAGTCTTGAGAAGACCTTTCCAGGCAGAGAGCATAGTACGTACCTGCTGTATATGTCATCTTGGGCTGCCATAACAAAATCTGGTAGTGTGGGTGGCTTACACAACTGAGATTTATTTTCTAACAGTTCTAGAGGCTGGAAGATCAGGGGACCAGCATAATCTGGTTCTGGTGAGAGTACTCTCTTCCTGGCTTGTAGACAGCCACCTTATCACTATGTCCTCACATGGAAGGGAAAGAGAGAGAGAGAACCCTTTGGTGTCTCTTCTCACAGGGCACTAATTCCATCATGAGGACCCTGGCCTCTTGACCTAATCTAAGCCTAATTAGCTCCCAAATGCCCCATTTCCAAATACCATTCCATTGAGGGATAGGGTTTCAACATGTCAATTTGGAGGAACAGACACATTTAGTCCAAACACTTGGCAAGGCTTTGTGGGCGAAAGGGGCGTAGTGAATGAGGCACTGAAGCTAGGTGTCTGCTGGATCCTAAAAAGTATTGAGGAGGCTGGTGAGGTTGGTGGGGGCCACACAAGAGCCAGAGCATGAAGAGCAGACCTTCTCAGTCCTTATCTTGGGTAGAAACCACCCGTGATCTTGTAAAAATGAAGACTCGAATTCAGTAGGTCAGGGAACGAGTGAAGATTCTATATTTCTAATAAATTCCCAGGTGATACCAAGGACATAACCACATCGAAGTAGCAAGGACATAAAGCTCCAAAGAGCCTGCTAAGGACAATAATATTTTCTAAGAGAAAGAAAAGTTATTGAATGGTTTTATAAAGGAGAGTGACAAGATCAAGTTTTTGAAAGATCACTCTAGTTGCTCAGTGGGAAAAATACTGGAATAGGACAAACAATTGGGGGAAAGAGTTAGTAGTTGAATTGATTATGGTTAAGTAAATTAAAGTCTGTATATTCATGTGACAGAATGCTCTATAAACACAATGGTTATGAAAACATTTTCATGACATGGAAAAATATTTGTGACATAATACTAAATAAACAGAAATCAAAGTTATGTACACAAATTGGTTTCAATGTTGTAGAACAATGTGTGTATGAAGAAGCAAATGCAACAGTTTGTTAACAGAGACTCTTGGGAGGCGGGATCATGAGTGATTTTTTTTCCTTTATTTATGTTTTTTCCTGTATCATTTCTACCATTCTCACTCTGATATTTTATTTGTTTAGATTGTTTTCCAAATAGCCACTGAATATTACTAAAGTTGTCAAAAACCTGAAGATTTGTATCTGTGAATCTCAAATAAAACTCTACAAAACTGCAGCTCTAATACAGTAAATAGAAATCCCAGTTGAGCTCATTTCCTGGCCCCTCTTAGGGTGCCATGCTGTTGCTGGTTGTCAATTTCACACATGCAATTTCTATCCATTCAGAGCTGACAGCTTGGATTTCCCTCTCCATTGTAATAGCTGTTCTCTCTCCTGGCTTCCCCAGGCTTGCATTTGGTAACCTTTGCCCTTTTATTTGGTACAAGCCAAAATGGCATCTTTGGAAAACTAATGTTCCAGAGAAAATGGTAGCACGAAGCCATATAACCTACTGTTCTTTTTCTTTCTGTTTGTGAAGGTTATTATTAAAGCTCATTTTAGAGAATTTCAAATCCATTCAAAGTATCATGGGTTTAAATTTTTCTAATGGAAGCAAAGCTTTTGATGTTTGGGTTTAGAAAGCTGCCTGGTCTCTTTAGAGTTCAAATTTTCATACACTGGAACAATTGATCAAAGACTTTATTTTAGGACAGAGAGAAAAGGCAATTTACCTATAGTTGTTTTGTGTTCTCAACATTATTATTATACATTTTTTTTTTCTGAACCATCTCCCTGTTTGAAGATCTGCTTTTTAACTAACATATATTGGCTTCATCTTCTTTTTGATCAGTCTGATAAACCATCTGGAAACAATTGAGAGTGACGTCACAAAGCCAGCATTATGATTTCAATGTAGGATCAAAGAATAGAAGGGGAAAAAGTGAGGAGTGGAGAAGCGATTTAACCTTTAAGTACAAATAACTAACAGGGTACAAAAAGGCAAGAAAACATGACAAAATGAAAGGATTATTGATGGGCAATAAAGGAAGCGTAGTAGGTTTACCTTGAGAATTCACTGAGCTAATATACTGGCTCCCATTTCTATGTTTATTGTAGGAAAAAGAGAAAAACACTAACCCAGGTATAGTGCTGACTAGGGATGCCCAAGTCAAAAAGACATTGTAGCACTGGGCTTGGCAGAGTGTCCTGAAGCTAAATGCAGAAGACTGCGGGAAACGTCTTCAACTGGGGCTAAAGGTCATAAGCAAGGACAATGAACCTGGAATTTAGAGGAATTCATACTCCAGTGAAGAATTTCCAGACCCCTCATGAAAACAGCAGATTGCCAACTCACCAGATAATACTCAAGCTGAAACTAAGCCGCCCCTGGAAAGTAAGCAAATGATTAGAAGGGTGGATTTCAGGCAAGCAAAAGGTGAGAGCCCAGAATCTCCATGTGAATGATCCTAAAATTACAGCTAATATAGAAAGTGGCTTCCTTGTACCTTTAGAAATTGAACTCTCAGAACCTGACTGACAGTCTGCTCTTAAGAACATTAGCTCAATCTGGAGAGAAATGTATGTTTCCAGCTGGCTCGAAAAGTTCTTCTCCTATATGGATTTTAGGTAGAAGCAGAAGGAGGTGAGTGAATTTCAGGGAGGGCGCTGGGTCTGGCAAGCTATAAAAACTTTTCTTTGGAGAAATCGGAGAGCAGCAACTCCAGATTCTTTTTTTGTTGTTGTTGTTATTTAAATCAACAACACTGTATTTTCCAGAATTATCAGCAAATATACTGTAGTTCTATATTTTATCTATGAACGTGATTTATTTAAAACATCCTCGAATGCTATTTAACTTTAATATCTTTTAAAAATACCTTTCTACTAATCAATTTAGTTATACATTTTAAAAATTATTATGAGGTCGTATGTTCCAATTTGAGTTTGGAAAATATGATTACTGTACTAGCTCATGAATCCCTTTGGTTACCAAGCTATGCCCCCAAAATTTTCCTCTACATTAGTTACTCTTATCAAGATTGAAGTTACTCAACTATTTAAGTAATTCTTATCTAATATAACAATTCTAACATTAAAGTGAGGACATTTCCAACCCTTGAGTTTCTGTTGCCTCTCTTCATTTAACTATAATATGCCCCAAATGAGGCATCAATAAAATCTTATTGTTATTTGTTTTTTTTAGAGATGCTGTCTCACTATGTTGCCCAGGCTGGGCTCAAGCAATCTCCCAGCCTCAGCCTCCAGAGTGGCTGGTATTCCAGGTGTTACAGGTCACTATGCCCAGCCCAGGATCTTACATTTTAATATTATTGTGCAGTGGCACGATCATAGCTCATTGCAGCCCCAATCTCTCAGGCTCAAGGGATTCTCCTGTCTTCGTCTCCCAAGTAGCCAGGACTACAGGGACTACAGGCATGCACTACCACACCCAACTTTCTAAACCATTTTTTTAATTTTTATTTGTTTTAGTGGAGATGGGGTTTTGCTATGTTGCCCAGGCTGGTCTCGAACTCCTGAGCTCAAGCGATCCCCCCCAACCTCGATCTCCCAAAATGCTGGGATTACAAGGGTGAGCTATACCATACCCTGTCTCAGAATCCTATTTTTTTTTTTTTTGAGACGGAGTCTCGCTCTGCCGCCCAGGCTGGAGTGCAGTGGCCGGATCTCAGCTCACTGCAAGCTCCGCCTCCCGGGTTCACGCCATTCTCCTGCCTCAGCCTCCCGAGTAGCTGGGACTACAGGCGCCCGCCACCGCGCCCGGCTAGTTTTTTGTATTTTTTAGTAGAGACGGGGTTTCACCGTGTTAGCCAGGATGGTCTCGATTTCCTGACCTCGTGATCCGCCCGTCTCGGCCTCCCAAAGTGCTGGGATTACAGGCTTGAGCCACCGCGCCCGGCAGAATCCTATTTTTTAAAGTGAAAAAGCAAGTGGTCATATCTTTGAAAAAAAAAATGACATTAAAAAGGAACATACGCATAACCAATATTGCTGCCCTCACTTTATTGTGAGAATTGTTTTTATACTATGTATTTGGTTGTATGCTGCTGTCAGTGTACATAAAACAATTACCCCTGTGAAACAGAAATTTATGAAAATTCGGAGAGGTAGATGTGAAGGACTGAAAAGGTAGAAGTTTGTATATTATGGCACATATGCTATAGGGATAAGTTTTTGTACAGGCTTCAGATTTCTTGCTCTCTTTTGAGTATTCACTGGTTCATGAGAAGTGGTTTGGGAAACCTTTGAAAGGTCCGTTTGACCACAAAAGGGAACAGACGTTCTGGAGTCTGGAGAGATTTGAACTGGAAGATACCCCAGTCAGCAGGAAGTCATGTGGAACATTCTGCAGACAGAATTGTTTCAAGTTTGAAGATCCCTGGGATACTTTGATACAGTTGAGTCCAGCCTCCAGCCAGAGCTGCTGAAGCACTTTCTTTATAGCAGCAAGGCTGGGGGAACCAGACATGACACAGCCCAGAGCCGAGCCAATCTGTGGGTTGGTGGCTTGCGAGTCGGTGGGACCAGGCAGCGGGGCAGTGTGTGGCCTTGATGTGATAATTTTTAAAAACATTCAGTCTTTAGAATCATTTAGATCAAGGCTTTAGCATCATTTTCAACACAGTACTCTAGGAGCCACTAACAATTGACTGGAGTTTGCATTTGAGTTCAAAAAGTATTTGTCATCTTGGCCTGAGATGAAGAACATATCACTTTTGTCGAAAATTTTGGAGGATATATGTGATTTTATTTAGACATGGAATGATTTCATATTTTTGCTTAGTACAATTACAAATTTATGAACATTCCCAGGTTACAAATGTCCGATTTGTATGTTGTTTAAAACTCATAACCTATAGGCCGGGTGTGGTGGCTCACGCCTGTAATTCTAGCACTTTGGGAGGCCAAGGTGGGCGAATCATGAGGTCAAGAGTTTGAGACCTGCCTGGCCAACATGGTGAAATCCTGTCTCTACTAAAAACACAAAAAATTAGCTGGGCATAGTGGCACTCACCTGTAATCCCAGCTACTCAGGAGGCCAAGGCAGGAGAATCGCTTGAACCCAGGAAGCGGAGGTTGCAGTGAGCCGAGATCGTGCCACTACACTCCAGTCCAGGTGACAGAGTGAGACTCCGTCTCAAGAAAAAAAAAAAGAAAAAACAGCCAAAAAACCCCCTTATAACCTATGAAAACAACAGTGGGAGTGGGAGGACAAAGGAAGGAGACAGAGGACAGAGTATGTTTATCTTTATCTATCAGCACAACAAAATACTTCATAACCAAATCTCATAGAGTCTGATGCTTCTGGCTTCAACTTGTTTCTTCATCATGTATTAAAGCTGTGTGACTTTTTTTTTTTTTTTAATCTGGTTCCTTCGTTTGTGAAATGGGGTTCTTTTCAAAATTAAATATGGTAGCTTAAGCAAAACACTGCTTAGTACATAGTGCATACTAAGACCTCCATAAGAGTTAGTGTTGATTAACAGAGCTATTTCTGTTCCTGGTGAAATGAAGGAAATCCTAGCCAATTCTCAACCTTTCTTTTTTTTTTTTTTTTTAAATAGGATCCTTGGCAACTTAAATTTTTCTAATTGGACACCACCTGGATATCAGTGTGTACTAATGCAATGCAGGTGGTGCAAAAGGACGTTTACTAAGAAACAGGAACCATTGGCCCTTGGCCCAGTAGGTTTTCAACAAATTGTTGAGCAAGTTATTTACCTTTTCTGGGTTCTCAGTTGCTCATATGTAAAATTGTGATCTTATAATGTTATGATATCAGATGGTATTATTTTAGAGGGATTTGCAAATTGGGAAATTCGTGAAGTAAGTTCCATTTCCTTACTGTTATCTCTCTCTTTTGATTACCTCTCCTCTTCCTTTCCAGGAATGGACACACCCACCCAAATCATTCAGACTCAAATCTAGTCTGTATTAAGTTAAAATGTTTATGTGAACACAAGAGAAATGAAAACATACATCCATACAAGAACTCGTACACATATGTTCAAGTAGCACTTTGCATAATAACTAAATGATAGAAATGACCCAAAAGTCCATCGACTAATGAATGGATAAATAAAATGTGGTATATCCATGCAATGCCATATTCATTGGCCATAGAAGGGAATGAAGTGATGATATATGCTACAACATGGATTAACCTTGAAAACATTGTGAAAAGTGAAAGAAGACAGACTTAAAAGAACAAACATTGTGATTCTATTTATGAAAAATATCTAGAATAGACAAATCCATGGAGACAGAAACTAGATTAGTGGTTGCCAGGAACTGGTGGAGAGGGAGGTAAGGAGTTACTGTTAATGGGTATGAGACTTCTTTTGAAGGTGATGAAATATTCCAAAATTCCAAAATTGATTGTGATGACAATTGCACAACTCTATGAATATACTAAATACCTTTACATTGTACGTTTTTAAAAGATGAATTATACAATATGTGGATTATATCCCAATAAAGCTATTATTTCAAAAATAAATTCTATTTGAAAGATGCAGAAGACAAAATGGTGACTCATTCGGCTTCCAGTTGAGAATCTAAAGAACTTCTTGTGACACAAAACAAGCTTGTCTAAAAGGGTCTGTAAGTCAAAATTGAGTCAGTAGATATATCTTTGGAATCTTCTATTAAGAACAGAAGAAATAATTTCTTAGGAAATAAAGACAAAACAAAGACAGTATCTGAATTTTGTAATAAGATAGGAGGCAAATCGAAACTTTAACTGCAAAAGTTAAGGTGAATAGCCAAGCAAATTCATATCATGTGTTCTTAGATAAAAATAAATCAGCTTGGAGGATTCTGAGTGCTTACATTTGCTCCTCACTAAATTTATTTATTTATTTATTTATTTAGTTAGTTAGTTAGTTATCTTGCTCTGTTGTCCAGGCTGGATTGCAGTTGCATAATCTTGGCTCACTGCAACCTCTGTCTCTCAGGCTCGAGCTATCCTCTCACCTCAGCCTCTGGAGTAGCTGGGATTACAGGCACGCACCGCCACATCTGGCTAATTTTTGTATTTTTAATAGAGATGGGGTTTCACCATGTTGGCCAGGCTGGTCTCAAACTCCTGACCTCAAGTGATCCACTCGCCTTGGCCTCCCAAAGTGCCGGGATTACAGGTATGAACCACGGCAACCGGCCCTCACTAAATTTAAAATGTCAAAATACTTTATTGTCTATTTCTAAAGATAAAAATTTCTACTAATAAAAACAACCCAAGTAATCTATAAATTTATAAGCAATAGTCACCTTTACTCTCTCTTGCAGACACACAAACATCAAATGCTAGCACCTCAGATTTCTGTTTTAGATTTTTTTTTTTTTGAGACAGAGTCTTGCTCTGTCACCAGGAGGCTGGAGTGCAGTGGCAGAATCTCAGCTCATTGCAAGCTTCGCCTCCCAGATTCACACCATTCTCCTGCCTCAGCCTCCTGATTAGCTGGGACTACAGGTGCCCGCCACCATGCCCAGCTAATTTTTTGTATTTTTAGTAGAGACAGGGTTTCACTGTGTTTGCCAGGATGATCTCGATCTCCTGACCTCATGATTTGCCCGCCTCGGCCTCCCAAAGTGCTGGGATTACAGGCGTGAGCCACTGTGCCTGGTCGATTTTTTTTTTTTTTTTTTTTTTGAGACAAGGTTTTGCTTTGTTACCCAAGCTAGAGTGCAGTGGCACAATCGTGGCTCACTGCAGCCTGGACCTCCCAAGCTCAAGTGATCCTCCCACCTCAGCTTTCTGAGTAGCTAGGACTACAGGCGTGTGCCAGCACATCTGGCTAATTTTTAATTTTTTTCTTAGAAATGGGGTCTCACTATGTTGCCCAGGCTGGTCTTAAACTCCTGGACTCAAGGAATCTTCCCACCTTGGCCTCCCAAAGTGTTGAGATTATAGGCTTGAGCCACCGTGCCTGGCCAGACTTATTTTTGTTTGGAATCCCACCATAGAGGTTAAAATCATGTTAACATGATTTTACCTATATGGGTGTAGCAGGCAGTTAAGAATCATCTATCTACTCATTAATGTTGAGTTCCTAAAGACCCGTCTGCAATTCTTATCACTAGTTTGTTCTAATTATTAGGCACAGTCCTTGCCTGCTGTGACTAAGAAAAACAACCACAAAACTTCTTCAGAAACTAAAGAAGTCTCGCCCAGTCAGCAGAAAAAGGCAAACACTGAGAAATAGGGAGCTAACAGATTACCTTTGCTGTCACTCTTCTCAAGAAAACTGGAGATAGAGGTGGGGTGGGGAGGATTCCCAAGCCCAGTGCCAGCTATGAGGCACTGTCAGCTCCTGATGACCAAGGTAACTTGGACCTCTTCCTTCAACCTCTGCTGGCCACATGTGAGAAATCTCTCATCCTTAGGAATCTTGCCAATCGGGCCTCTGCCTCTTTGTTCATCCCAAGGAAGAGATATGTGGGCCTTGTAGCACACAGAGCCCTGTAGATAATATTCTCTTCCCAAAGTAAGAAACAGGAGAGCAGGCGGGGCTCTAAGTGCAGTATATGTGTGTGTGTGTATGTGTGTGCGCGTGCGCGCGAGTGCACTTGTGTATGTAAGGAGCCTGAAATTATTGGAATGAATTGGAATGAGATTGCAGCTATTTATATTTAAGAAGCAATTTTAATAGAAACTGTGAAAGATTTCAGCAGTTAAAGTGAAGAAAGACGTTCAGACATGGAAATGGGAATGACTGCACTGTCCACAGGGATTTTCTGCAGAATGTGTCATCCAGATAAATTCTCCTATTAGAACAAGCTGTTTTGGGCACTTTCTGTCTACAGTTTTAAGTGACACCCAAGTGCTGCTGAGAGTACAGACTTTACTAAAGACCTTACTAAAGGCGGAGAAGAGGAAGCTGCCTGGGCAAGCGAGAGATAGTGGGAGCAAAGGAAATGAGACTTCTGACAGAAGAAAAAGGGAGCATTATTATGGCAAATACACAAAACATGACATTTACTATTTTAACTATTTTAAAGTACACAATTCAGTGGCATTAAGTAGGTTGACGATGCTGTGCAATCCCAAAATTATATTTCAGAAAATTTGTCATCACCTCAAAAGGAAGCCTTGAACTTAGTAAATCAGTCTCTCCCCCTGCCCATTTCTCAAGTCCCTGGCAACTGCCAATCTGCCTCCTGGGAAGCAGGAAACTTGCAAACAAATGTCCATAGAAGCGCTATTCACAATAGCCAAAAGGTTGAAGCAATCCAGATGTTCATCAATAAATGGAT
Organism: Macaca nemestrina; assembly: GCF_043159975.1. Lineage (NCBI taxonomy): Eukaryota > Metazoa > Chordata > Mammalia > Primates > Cercopithecidae > Macaca > Macaca nemestrina. Next base: position 75,886,467 of record NC_092132.1, read on the forward strand.
GGATAGATCAAATATGATCTATCTGTGAGAGGGAATAGCACTTAGCCACAAAAAGAATACAGTACTACTGCCAATGGGTATGAGGTTTCTTTTTGGGGCAACAAAAGTGTTCTACAGTTGATTGTGGTCATGGTTGTACAACTTTGTGAATATACTTAAAATCTTTTCACTTTAAATGGTTGAATCATATGGTACATGAGTTAATATCTCAACAAAACGGCTTAAAAAGAAACTAAAAGAATGAAGTGCCAACACACGATACAACACAAATGAACCTCCAAAACACTGAGCTGCTCCATTTCTGTTCTTAGAGAGTGAAGGGATGCGCAGGGTAGTGGTGGGATATTACATAAGGGCCCACAGGCTTGGGACCTGGGAAGGGTTCTTGTCCATGGGGCAATCTATTTTGCACCATTCGGGCTGTCAGGTTATATTCCACCCAAGGAACCCAGAGGAGCCAACTAACTTCTGCATATGTTTATTTTAAGAATTTTTTTTTTCCCAGGGGCTTTAAAATTTCCTAAAAGCAGGCAATAATTTAGAAGTTAGAGGAAGTTGGGAAAAATGAAACATGAAGGGTAGTCATCCCTTCCTTCTTTGATTTTTATGACTCATCTTTCCTTGCCACCTCTCTCCTCTCCTCCCTTCCTGTCCTCCCTTCTACTCCCTCCTGTACACCAGCCCAGCCAGCTTGTCTCCTTTCTTTGGACTTGCTTTGTGATGTCTTCCTTTGCCTGTGCTCAAGTACACCTTGTATACTCAGTCCCAGTCCAGTGTCTGGTACAGAGTAGGCACTTAATACATGGCAGTTGAATGAAGGAAAGAATTATGAGTGAACAGATAAATCAAGTATGCTGCTTCTGGAAGTCAATGAACAGATAGACAATTAATCAGGTCCCACCTCTCAAACTGCACTTTCCTGAAACTCCAGATCCCTTCTCTGTAACAACTCTGTGTGTCCTCTCTCCTGAAGCTCTCTGAATTTTTATGTCAGTGCTTATTTTACTCTCTTATATTTTGGGCCGGCAGTAGAGACCATATCCTCATTCATCTTCATGTTTCCCATAGCCTTTAGTAGAGTGATCCACACAAAGATATACTCTTTAACATTCATTTTACTGAATTACCTTGAGAATCTACAAAGTAAAATAAAAACCTACATAGTCTCCTCTTTCAGGTCTTTAAAATCCCTTTGTGGAACTTTCTGAGATACTTTCAGGCAAATCTATCCCTGTCTTGTCCTCTTATGACACATTTGGTATTCTTTTCCTCTGGCAGCTGGGGGATTTGTAATTTAATGTTCCCCCTGAGGTATAGTGAGCTCCTTTAAGGCAAGGACACCTTGATATCTACTTATTATTGAATAAATAAATGAATGAATTGCACTAATGCTAATTTTGCTTTAATGAAGACAGGATAGGCTCCATCAATGATAAATGGATTTGATAAAGAAATAAATTGTGGAAATAAGCTTTGAAGAAATACCCTTTATCTCATTTGGGAAACAGAATTGTAAAACACAGTTTAGTTATCCTATTTTCATAAAAGTGATTTCAATTTTCCTTTACTTTTACTGCAATTACGGGTACACCTAGTTTGAAGAGCTAGATAGTTCTACAAGTTCTGTTACGAAATATACCAGTCCTCTCTGCCCTGCCCCACCCCCCTTCCCTTCTTGGCGGGAAACACTTTCAATTACTTTAGCTGATTCTAGAATTTACCTCCATATCTCTAAATTCCATGATTTTACTGCTGTTTCTGACTTTGAGTTGAGGTATTCCGTCTGCCTCTACAGATGTGAGAGATTTAATTCTGTTTCCTCCTATTGTCACCATACCCGTGCACTCTATGTCTTCATCCTTGCAACATTGTACTATAGTTTTGATTACATCAGAATTCAGTGTTTATATTACCATAACATGACAATTGTAAATGCTGTTCAAAGCTGAGCCATTGTACTAAGTAAGTCTTCCTTTTCCCAATCTGTATGTTTTGTTTTCTCTTAAGAAAATAATTGCCTTGTTTCTGTCCTTATCAATAATTCAATTTCAATGACAGTCCAAATTTCATGGTATGGGGAAATTAATAACCTGAACATCTAGAGAAGTCAGTGGCACGAGGGACAGCAAGAGGCATGAATCACAGTCTGAAGACCTTCCGATGGATCAGGTCTTCTCCCGTTTGCATCTTCTTGAAAAAATATCCATCATGGCCCTTGGAGCTGGGCCCATCTGGCCTGTTTGGCTTGTGTGCTAGGTCACAGCTGTCATTCTTGGTCTCCCTTCTTCATGATTCCTCCCTTGTCTCTTCAAAGTGCCATCTCCTGTTTTCTGTATTTTATTCTTCCTTTTTCCTGTGTTACTCCCTCATTTTTGTGGTATGCATCCTCCAGTAGTTTTCATAGATAGGTTGCAAGCAAGGTAAAATTTCGGAGATGTTATTTGTCTGGAAATGTCTGCCTTAGCCTTCTGACTTGATCTGTAGTTGGACTGGGGGTGGAATTCTAGGTATGAAACATGTTCCCTTCAGAAGTTTAAAGGAATTTCTTCACTGTAATCCTGCTGTAAGTGTATCTGTTAGGAAGCCTGAAGCCATTCGGGTTTATGGTTCATTTTGTGTGATCTGTTTTTCTCTCAAAAAGCTCTTATCTCTCAGTGATCAGCAGAAATCTGAGGATTTTCTTTTTTCTCAGTCATCTGGAATTTCGTAGCATCTATTTCATCCACTGTGTGGGGCGTTTAGTGGATTCTGTACTTTGAAGTCATGTGCTTCAATTTTCTGAAATTCCCTTGCGTATGTTTGTGGATGATATCCTTCTCCCTGTTTGTTGGCTCTCCTTTTAGGACCTCTTGAACTAGTCCTCTCTCTTTTTCTTCTATTTTTACTCTTATTTTCCTTGTCCTTCATTTTTGCTTTACTTTCCATGAGGCCTAGCTTCCTTCTCTCCTGTATAATAGGTATAATTTCTGCAAACAGAGTTTTAATTTCCAAGAGCTTAAGATCTATGCTTTTTGTTTTCAGAATCCCTTTTTAAAGAGCATTCCATTCTTCTCACATGGCTACAATGTTTTCTCTAATTTATTTGAGGATATCATTGATAGTGTTTGCTTTTTAATAACGGTTCTTCCCCTGCATTGTATCTGCTTCCATGGAGTTGTTCTCTTGTTAGTCTGGTTTTGTCTTTCTCTGTCAGGTTAGCGGCTTTCCTCAGATGTCTGATGATCCTCCTTGCCTTTTCGTATGGAAGGGTGGGGTGACAGAAGCTCTGGGTGCAAGGGGATTTGTCAAATGTGATGCTTACTCTTGGTGACCTGGCAGGGTCATTTCCTTGGTGGATAGCTTCTAAATGAGTATTTCCAAGCCCTCACTTTTGTGCTAGTCAAAATCCAAGAGATGACTTCCAGTCTCCTGCTGTGTTTTGGGGCCTGAGGAGGTGAGAGAATGGAAGGTCTCATTCCCCACCCATCGAGCCTGCAGCCCCCCAGGTTCCTTGGTCCCAGTGGCCCCCACAGAAGCCATAGCTCTAGCCTCCTGCCAAAGTCGGCTGAGCTGGTGGCACAGTGTGGAAGAGTGGATTAGTGGCTGAACTCCCCGGGCTTTCCATTGTCCTTCCTTATGTCAGGGCCTCCCCATCCATCTGACTTCCAGAAGTCCCCGGTGTCACCCATTCCCAAGCCTCTGGGAGATTTTCTGGTGTAAATTATATCTCTCTCTGATAAATCCTTCACTACTCACTCGTCTGCTTTCCAGCTTCTGAAATTTTGTTTTTCTTGTTTTCTTTCCTGTTCTTTACAGTTTCGTTGGTTTGTTCATTAAAGAAAATCCTTTTATTCTTATTTTAGTGAAGTTTCAGGAGGGATCAAAGTAGATACAGGTGTTCAACTCACCATCTTTTTCATGATATAATTATTGTATATTCCATAAGGCACATAATACAATACAATCCTGACACAAGTCTTTGCACAAATATGTATAGATTTAAGTTTGACTGAGAAAGGATTGAGATGGATATAATAAAAATATAAACTTGCAAAGTTAAGAATTCTAATGTTGAAAGAAAAAGCACAATAGTAGGAATGTGTGAAGAGCACATTGAAATTAATAATACTAGTTTACATTTACCTAATGCTTATTATGCACCATGTATTCTTCTGCACATTCTACACTTATTAACTTATGCTATATATATTACTTTATTGAGGTACGGTTATATGTGAAAAACTATACACATTTAATGTATACAACTTGATGAGTTTAAGAATAAGTATACATCCATGAAACCATCATCACCATCACGGCCATTAACATACTGTTTTTGTTTTTGTTTTTTGAGACGGAATTTTGCTCTTTCACCCAGGCTGGAGTGAAGTGGTATGATTTCGGCTCACTGCAACCTCCACCTCCCGGGCTCAAGCGATTCTCCTGCCTCAGCCTCCTGAGTAGCTGGGATTACAAATGCCCGCCACCATGCCCAGCTAATTTTTTATTTTTAGTAGAGATGGAGTTTCACCATGTTGGCCAGGCTGGTCTCGAGCACTTGACTTGAGGTGATCCACCCTCCTCAGCCGCCCAAAGTGCTAGGATCACAGGCATGAGCCACCGTGCCCAGCCAGCCATAAACATATTAATTGCCTCCCAATGTTTCCTCTTGCCACCTTTGTTATTATGTTATTGCTTTCTTCTTTGATGAGAACACTTCACAAAAGGTATACTCTCAGCAAATTTTAAGTGTACAATTCAGTATTGTTAGCTATAAGCAATATGCAAGAACTTACCTTGCATAAATAAAAATTTGTGCCCTTTGACCATCACCTCCCCAGTTTTCCCTCATCTCAGTCCATGGTAACCATCATTCTACTCTCTGCTTCTATGAATTTGACTATTTTGGACTCCACATATAAATGAGATCATACCTATACTATCTGTCTTTCTGTGCCTGGCTTACTTCAGTTAGCATAATGCCCTCCAGGTCCATCCATGCTGTTGCAAATGGCAAGATTTCTCTCTCTCTCTCTCTCTCTCTCTCTCTCTCTCTCTCTTTCTTTTATCTTGTGACAGAGTTTCCCTCTTGTTGTCCAGGCTGGAGTGCAATGGTATGATCTCGGCTCACTGCAACCTCCACTTTCCAGGTTCAAGCAATTATCCTGCCTCAGCCTCCCGAGTAGCTGGGATTGCAGGCATGCACCACCATGCCCAGCTAATTTATTATTTTTTCTTTTTTGGTATTTTTAGTAGAAACGGGGTTTTGCCATGTTGGCCAGGCTGGTCTCAAAGTCCTGATCTCAGGTGATCCACCCACCTGGGCCTCCCAAAGTGCTAGGATTACAGGTGTGAGCCACCGCACCTGGCCAATTTCCTTCTTTTTAAAGGCTGAATAATATTCCATTGTATGTGTATAGCACATTTTCTTTATCCATTTGTCCATCAGTGGAAATTTAGGTTGTTTGCATATCCTGTTCATGCTGCAAAACACATGGGCATGCAGGTATTTCTTCAAGATCCTGATTTAAGTTCCTCTGGATAAATACCCAGAAGTGGGGTTGATGGATCATATGGTAGTTCTATTTTTAATATTTTGAGAAACCTCCTTACTGTTTTTGTTTTTGTTTTTTTTTCCTAAAGGCTGTACCAATTTACATTCCCACTAGCAGTGTATCAGGGTTTCCTTTCTCTCATATCATCATTAAAGCTTATTATCTTTTGTTTTGTTAATATTAGTCATCCTAATAGGTGTGAGATGATATATCCTTATGGTCTGGTTTGCATTTTCCTGACGGTTAGTGATATTGAGTACCTGTTCATATATCTGCTGCTCATTCACATGTCTCATTTTGAGAAATGTCTTTTTAGATCCTTTGCCCATTTTTTAATCAGGTTGTCTGTTTTCTTACTCTGGAATTGTTTGAGGTCTTTATATATTTTGAATATTAACCCCTTATCAGATGTATAGTTTACAAATATTTTCTTCCATCCTGTTGTATTTTCTTTTCCTTTTTTAAAAAAGACAGGGTCTCACTTCTGTTGTCCAGAGTGGAGTAGAGTGGAGTGATCACAGCTCACTGCACTCTTGACTTCCCGGATCATAGGTTTGGCTCTGTGTCCCCACCCAAATCACATCTAGAATTGTAATCCCCATAATCCCATATGTCAAGGGTGGAAACTGGTGGGAGGTGATCGGATCATGGGGACAGTTTCTCTCATGCTGTATGCATGATAGTGAGTGAATTCTCACGATATCTGTTTGTTTGATAAGTGTGGGGGTCTTCCCCTTTCATGCACTCTTTCTCTCTCTCCTGTTGCCTTGTGAAGAAGTTGCTTGCTTTCCCTTCACCTTCTGCCATGATTGTAAGTTTTCTGAGGCCTCCTGGCATATGGGACTGTGAGCCAATTAAACCTCTTTACTTTATAAAGATTACCCAGTCTTGGGTATTACTTTATAGCAGCATGAAAATGGACTAACACATCAGGCTTAGGTGATTCTCCCACCTCAGCCTCCCCAGTAGCTGAGACTACAGGCAAGCACCTGACTACAGGCATGCACCACGTCTGGCTAATTTTGTGTGTTTTTAGTAGACACAGGGTTTTGCCATGTTGCCCAGGCTGTAGTCTTTTCATTTTGTTGGTTATTTCCTTTGCTACTCAGAAGCTCTCTGGTTTGATGTAATCCTACTTGTTTATTCCTGCATTTGTAGCTTGTGCTTTTGGTGTCTTTTCCAAAAATTCATTGCTAAGATGAATCAAGGAACTTTTCCCGTATGCCTTTTTCTAGAAGTTTTATTTTTGTCACACCTTACATTGAAGTCTTTAATCCATTTTGAGTTGATTTTTTGTGTATGGCATTACATAATGGCCCAGTTTTATTATTTTGCATGTGGATATCTTGTTTTCCCAATACTCTTTATTGAAGAGGTTGTCTTTTCTTCATTTTGTATTCTGGGCACCCTTGTCAAACATTAGTTGACTGTATATGTGTGGGTTTATTTTTAGGCTCTCAATTCTGTACCATTGGTCTATGTGTCTGTTTTTATGCCAATACCATGCTGTTTTTATTACTTTAGCTTTCTACTATAATTTGAAATCACTAAGTGTAATGTCTTCAGCTTTGTTCATTTTGTTCAAGACTGCTTTGGCTATTTGGGGTCTTTTGTGGTTCCACATGAATTTTAGGAGTTTTTTCTCTGTTTCTGCAAAAAATGACATTGGAATTCTGATAGAGATTGCATTGAATGTATAGATCTCTTTAGGGGGTATGGCTATTTTGACAATGAACATGGCATATCTTTTCATTTTTCTGGGTCTTTTAAAATTTTCTTTTATTGATGTTTTGTAGTTTTCAGTGTACAGATTCCTCACTTCCTTGATTAATTTATTCCTAAGTATTTTATCCTATTTCTTTTATTTTTCCTTTCCTTTCCTTTCCTTTCCTTTCCTTTCCTTTCCTTTCCTTTCCTTTCCTTTCCTTTCCTTTCCTTTCCTTTCCTTTCCTTTTCCTTTTTCTTTTTCTTTTCCTTTTCCTTTCTTTCTTTTTGCTGGAGTCTCACTCTGTTACCCAGGCTGGAGTGCAGTGGGGCGATCTCTGCTCACCACAACCTTTGCCTCCCAGGTTCAAGAGATTCTCTTGCCTCAGCCTCCCAAGTAGCTGGGACTACAGGCATGCACCACCATGCCCGGCTAATTTTTGTATTTTTAGTAGAGATGATATTTCGCTATGTTGTCCAGGCTGGTCTCTAACTCCTGACCTCATGATCTGCCCTCCTTGGCCTCCCAAAGTGCTGGGATTACAGGTGTGAACCACAGCGCCTGGCCTATACTTTTTTCCCCCTTATTGTAATCTTTGCTTTCTGATTTTTTTAAAAAAAATTTCTCAAATCTAGGGTAAATATAGAAAATTGGTTTGGATCTTTCTAATACTGGGGGACCAGCAGGGGCTCTCTTTGGTCCACTCAACCTTTGAACCTTTGATAGTGTATTAAGGCCTTTATTTTACATAATAAATTTCCATTTATCTCATTCCATTTCCTAATAATAATCTAATGATTTCCAACCTGCTGGGATGGGTCCCATGATCTGCCCCTTCTTTTTTTCTCTGAGTTTCACCCCTATCAACTTTTTTTTTTTTCTTAACTTTAAGTTCTGGGATGCATGTGCAGAACGTGCAGGTTTGTTACATAGCTATACATGTGCCATGGTGGTTTGCTGCACCCATCAACCCGTCATCTAGGTTTTAAGCCCTGCATGCATTAGGTATTTGTCCTAATGTTCTCCCTCCCCTTGCCCCACACCACCCGACAGGACCTGGTGTGTGATGTTTCCCTCCTTGTGTCCTTGTCTTCTCATTGTTCAACTCCCACTTATGAGTGAGAACATGTGGTGTTTGGTTTTCTGTTTGTTTTCTTAGTTTATTTTTTCAGATAGTTTGTTGTTAGTTTATAGAAATGTAATTGATTTGTGTATTGATTTTGTTGATCAATACAAATAAAGCTCATCCTACAGCTTTATTAAATTTATTAGTTTTGACAGTTTTAGTTTTTTTTTTGATGAAGTCTTTAGGATTTTCTAAATATAAGACCATATCACTACAAGCAGAGAAAATTTTACTTCTTTCTAATTTTTATGCTCTCTCTGTCTTCTTTCTTTCTTTGCCTAATTGCTCTGGCTAGGACTTCCAATACTGTATTCAATAGAAGTGGTGAGTGTGGGAATCCTTGTTTGTTCCTATTCTTAGAGAAAAAACTTTCTGCTTTTCACCATTGAGTGTAATATTAGCTATGGGTTCAGCATATATGTTCTTCATTATGTTGAAGTGCATTCTTTTTATACCTAATTTGTTGAGTTTTTTTTTTCTTCTTAATATTGGAAAGATATTGCATTTTGTCAAATGCCAAAGCTGGTGTAACTTGTTTTAATAAGGTAATATAGCCATCAGAGGCTATAAAAATGGGCTCAAAGAGTCTGTGGCAAAAGATGTGACTATTTAAATATCATAAAGGATAATAAACACAGTGGATTGAGACATACCAAATATGTTTACATCCATAAATTTATATTTATACTTAGAAATCATTGGATATCTTTGGAGGGTATAAGAAATCTTATTCATTAGTTTGAAAAGAGGTAAGCAAAGAGAAATATTTAAGCATTTGTTCCCTCTTTCCTATATGAACTCCTCTTCAGAGTAAGAAAGTTGTTGATAAAAGGCCTTTTCTTTTTATAGAAGTATTCCAGGTAATGAATCAAGAAAAAGTTGTATCATTAGACCACTATAATTTTGCAACCACTAATAAATTAATAGAAGTAGGCAATGATCATCAATGGCTGCTAATATCACAAAAAAAGAGACTAGCAGATATGTGCATTCTGGAGATATACACAAATCCACCTGTGAGTTATTCCTGACCAAAAAATTCCATATTGTGAGAAATTCTGTAGCACCATAAGACTTCATTTATGAGAAAACTGGACATTTGAATACTGGCTGGCTATTAATTTTTAGATTGTTAAAAAGTATTATGGTTGTACTAAAAATATTCATCATTTCTATTAATAGGTGCACCTTAAATATTTATGACTGAGGTGGGATGATGTCTAAATTTGTGTCAAAATAATTGAGTAGGGAGGGTAAGATGCAAAAAATGTTGTCTTTTAGTTGATTGTTGTTTAAGCTGGTTGATGGGTACATGGGGGTTAATTATACAAGTCTTTCTACTTTTGTGTATGTTTGAAATTTCCTGTAATAAAAAGTTAAAAAAATTAATCTTATACAAATCTTCTATGACATATTTTCAAAATAAATAACACAATTTGCAAAAAACCCATATGATATGATTATTTTTCACTAAAAGTATTACCTCCAAATCTCTATGTATGACCATAAAGAATATGTAAACATAGCAGCATAAAAGGATATATCAAAGGAGGTCAACATCAGTTAACTCAGCAGGGTGAGATGGTGGTAGATGGATGGGGTGAGGTGGAGAGTATACACAAAGTTATTTCTGCACCTCTACCTTTTTATATTACACTATTTTAATTGTAACAATTGTATAATACTGTTATCTTTGGAGAAAGATCAAATAAAGAAATGTTTTATGAATAAAAAGTATATATGTATAATACATGTAGTTGTTTTTATTTTTTAATTACAAATTTATGTTATTTGTTGAAAGATTTATTGCATTTTTTGAATTAAAAAATTTCTCAATTTCTTTTGAATGTGGTTCCCAGAACAACTAAACATAAGGAAACTAAATTGTCAGAGTGAACTTAAAAGAAAGACACAACCAGATATATATAACGAAGCTACACCACAGAAGAAGACAACAAAGAAAAATCAAACAAAAAGTTCCAAGTAACTGTCAACAATATATTTAGCAATATGCACTCAGTGTCACTAATTCTGAAATTTCTCCTCTCTGAAAAGTTACTTTAATGAATATAAAAGAGGCCATTTTCTCTTGTTGATCCACTCAGTTGATGAAACTCTGATTAGGAAATTTTCTCTTTTCCTTTTTTTTAAATCACCATGCAGCCTAAAAAATGATGAGAGAGCAACATGACCTGAAGGCTGGGGATGTCCCATCACCCTGAAATTATTTCTGTTTCATTTTTGTTTCAAAAAAGCCCTTCTCCTCATAAAAGAATAGAAGGAGCTAAATTTCTGTCTTAGCACTAAATGCATCTCAGTGCTGTGGAAACATTTCATTTTCTAGTGATTGCAAGGTCTGTATATCCCCTGCTGTTTGTAGTCTTTATTTAAAAATAAAATTAAGGAAGGAAAAAAGGACAGAAGAAAGGAAAGAAAGGAAGAAACCCTACATGACAAGAACATTAAACTGCAAGGGTGGTTCATTTCAATTTCGAAGCCTTTCTTCACTACTGCAGGGATACCACTTTGGATTCGTGTCAACGTCTTAATAGGGGAAGTAAAGCAGTTTATACGCCTCAGAGCACGGGTGCTCAAACCAGAAAATCAGCGTGAAGGGGAGAAGGCCAGTCCTGCCTTGGACGGGTGGAAGCCACATAGTCATGGCCTCTTCTGGTAAGGACCAGATGGCACAATTTGCAGAGGGCAGGTTTAATGTTGTCACTATTAAGACTGGAAGGAAAATGTCTTTGAAGAAACATTTGTTTTACACCCCCTGCTCCCAATCTTGAATTCATCTCATACATATGTTGGAAATAATTCTACCCAAACTCAATTAAATTCTATTTTTATATTGTTTGAATAACCTTACACTCTAAATTGAAAAGACGTTTCTGTAACCTAGAGTGATTTTACTGTAATGAGCACTGCTATATCAAGGCATAATATTTTAATTTTGACTATCATGAATTACTTCTATATATAAATAAATTATACGTGACATATCAACAACTTTGTCCTGTTGCATTTTGATAAACATAAAAGCAAATGGAAAATTGAGAGCCACTAGTTTGTTGGAGTTTTAAAATATTCTGTAAGTAATTTACAGATATAAAAATATTAATATTTATATCATTAATTATTTTCATTACCCCATTTTTTTCTTTATAATTTTTAGGCTTAGAGATTCTTCATCATAACTTGCCAAAATGAAAAAGAACTGTGAAAAGAAAATGGACACTTCTTCAGGTATTATAAAGTATATATTTCCTATAAAGCTTTTTGTCTTTGTTGTTTTTTTAAATTGCTAAATCTGCTTGACTGAAAGGTTCAGAAGGTTAGGGATAGCTTACTTAGGCTAATCCCTCGTGGGTCTTATCTACAGGACTCACTAATTAATGACAGTCTCTTAAACGATAGCCACCTACATATCCTTGGACAGATGATCTTCAATAGTCAAGTTCTGATACAATTTTAAAATCTATTTTATATATTAATGAAAGTTTACAAAGATCTATTAGCCAGAATTCTTTCATTTGCAAGTGACAGAAACAAGATCAAATGTACATGGCCAGGTGCAGTGGCTTGCACCTGTAATCCTAGCACTTTGTGAGGCTGAGGCGGGTGGATCACCTGAGGTCAGGAGATTAGGACAAGCCTGGCCAATATGATGAAACCCCGCCTCTACTAAAAATACAAAAAATTAACTGGGTGAGGTGGTGTGCACTTGTAATCCCAGTTACTCAGGAGGCTGAGGCAGTAGAATCGCTTGAACCTGGGAGGCAAAGGTTGTAGTGAACCGAGATCATGGCACTTTCAGCCTGGGCAACAAGAGCAAAACTTCATCTCAAAAAAAAAAAAAAATCAAGCACATTTAAGAGAAAGGAGAGACCAGTCACAAATTGAGGGAAAATATTGGCAACACATATCTGATAAAGAACTTGTATTCATGCTGGACATGGTGGCTCACGCCTGTAATCTCAGCACTTTGGGAGGCCGAGGCGGGCAGATCACAAGATCAGGAGTTTGAGACCAGCCTGGCCAACATAGTGAAACCCCATCTATACAAAAAGAAAAAAAAAATTAGCCATTGTGGTGGTGGATGCCTGTAGTCCCAGCTACTTGGGAGGCTGAGGCAGGAGAATTGCTTGAACTCAGGAGGCAGAGGTTGCAGTGAGCCAAGACTGTGCCACTGCACTCCAGCCTGGGTGACAGAGTGAGACTCTGTCTCAAAAATAACTTATATTCAAAATATACGAAGAACTATTAAAACTCATCAATAAGAAAATAAAAAAATTAAATAAGAAATTGGCATAAGATTTGAACAGGCACCTTACAAAAGAGGGCACAGCAAATAAACATAAAAAAGATGCTGAAGATCATATATCATCAGGGAAATGCAAGTTAAGACAAGAATGAGGTACCATTATACATACCTATTAGAATGGCTAAAATCCAAAGCATTGACAACAACAAAGGCTGATGAGGATATGGAACAATAGAAACTCTCATTCATTACTTGTTCAACCATTTGCAAGACAGTTTGCCAGTTTTTAAAGTTTTTAATTTTAATTTTAATTTAATTTAATTTAATTTATTTATTTATTTTGCAAGAGAGTCTCACTCTGTCACCACCAGGCTGGAGTGCAGTGGCATGGTCTCGGCTCACTGCAATCTCCACCTCCCGGGTTCAAGCAGTTCTCTTGCCTCAGCCTCCCAAGTAGCTGGGACTACAGGTGTGCACCACTATGCCCAGCCAATTTTTGTATATTTAGTAGAGACAGGGTTTCACCATGTTGGCCAGAATGGTCTCCATCTCTTGACCTCGTGATCCTCTTGCCTTGGCCTCCCAAAGTGCTGGGATTACAGTCATGAGCCACCATGTGTTGCAGGAAGTCAGGGACTCTGAATGGAGGGACTGGCTGGAGCCGTGGCAGCGGAACATAAATTGTGAAGATTTTACGGACATTTGTCAGTTCCCAAATAATACTCTTATAATTTCTTACGTCTATCTTACTTTAATCTCTTAATCCTGTTATCTTCGTAAGCTGAGGATGTACATCACCTAATGACCACTATTGTGTTAACTGTACAAATTGATTGTGAAACATGTGTGTTTGAACAATATGAAATCAGTGCACCTTGAAAAAGAACAGAGTAACAGTGATTTTCAGGGAACAAGGTAACCACAAGGTCTGACTGCTTGTGGGGTCGGGCAAAATAGAGCCATATTTTTCTTCTTGCAGAGAACCTTCAAATGGACATGAAAGTAGGGAAGATATAGCTAAATTCTTTTCCTAGCAAGGAATATTAATAATTAATACCCTGGGGAAGGAATGTATTCCTGAGGGGAGGTCTATAAACGGCTGCTCTGGGAGTATCTGTCTTAGGCTGTTGAGATAAGAACTGAAATACGCCCTGGTCTCCTGCAGTAGCCTCAGGCTTATTAGGGTGGGGAAAAAAAAACCCACCCTGGTAAATTTGAGGTCAGACCGGTTCTCTGCTCTCGAACCCTGTTTTCTGTTGTTTAAGATGTTTATCAAGACAATACATGCACTGCTGAACATAGATCCTTATCAGTAATTCTTTTGCCCTTTACCTTGTGATCTTTGCTTTTACCCCTTGCCTTGTGATCTTTGGTCTCCTTTTTGCCCTTTGAAACGTGTGATCTTTGTGACCTACTCCCTGTTCTTACACCCCCTCCCCTTTTGAAATCCTATATAAAAACTTGCTGGTTTTGCAGCTCAGGTGGGCATCACAGTCCTACCGATATGTGATGTCACCCACCCAGCTGTAAAATTCCTCTCTTTGTACTCTTTCTGTTTATTTCTCAGCTGACCAACACTTATGGAAAATAGAGAGAACCTACGTTGAAATACTGGGGGAGAGTTCTCCCAATAACTGTGCCCACCCCCTTTATTTTTATTTACTTTTTACTAAGTTTAACTTTGTCTTACCACATGATCTAGCAATCACACTTTTAGGTATTTCCCCAAATGAGTTGAAAACTTACATCCACATAAAAACCTGCACATAGATGTTTATAGCAGCTTTATTAATAGTTGCCCCAAACTGGAAGCAACCAAAATGTCTCTTAGTAGATGAATGTATAGATAAACTATGGTACACCTATACAGGTGAGTATTATTTAGCAATAAAAATCAATTGGCTTCCAAGCCATGAAAAGACATAGTGAAATCTTAAATACATATTGCAAGTGAAAGAAGGCATTATGAAAAAGGAAAAACTGTAGAGCAAGTAAAAAGATCAGTGACTGCCAGAGTTAGTGTGGAGGGAGAGGGATGAATAGGTGAGGCACAGAGGAGGTTCAGGTTGGCAACATTTTTGTGTATGGTGTATACATGACATTATGCATTTGTCAAAAGCCATAGAACTTAAACAATACAATAGTAAAAAATGTAAATTATGGACTTTAGGTCAGAATAACATACCTACATTGGTTCATCGTTTGTAACAAACATACCACATTAATGCAATGTGTTAATAACAGGAGACTGTGTAAGGGAAAGTGGAATATGGGAACTCTATACTATCTGTTCAATTTTTCTATAAACCTAAAACTGTTTTTAAAAATAGTCTATTAATATAAAAAATTTAAAAATAAAGAAAATGAGTGAAAGAAAGAAAAAAAGAGAAAGAAAGAAAGAAAGAAAGAAAGAAAGAAAGAAAGAAAGAAAGAAAGAAAGAAAGAAAGAAAGAAAGAAAATCTTCTCTACCCACCTTACCTCCTAGATTTAGTGTTACTACGAACTGAGGTCATATCCACAAAGTATGTTGCGAAAGAAAAAGTGCTGCTTTACATAGTCTGGAAGTGTTATTTAAGTAGCCGAATTGCTAAAAATAGAATCAAAATCAATGTGGGTATTTTAACACCAAAACAACACTTGGCAGATGCTGAGAAGTATCTCACAGAACAACACCCATAAAAACATGATAAGGAGGAGAATGCAATACTGGAATAAGAATCAATAAATTTATAATAAACTGTGAAGTATATGACCTGTAGAAAATAAACTGTGAAGATAAATAATGAGAAAATAAAATCAACCTACATCTGAGAACTGTTTTAAAAATCTAGTAATATATTGGATAGTGAATGTTACAGTTGAATAAAAGAAGATAAGACTAATACACTAAACTATAGACTAATAGGTAAAGAGCTATGATTTTTAGTGGAATACTAAGTTCTGACTGTATGATAGACAAAGCTATGTGAGCTGTGCAAAATTCAACCACTTATCATTTTTAGATATTTGTATAAATAGTGTTATTGAAAGATATAGAAGAGTGCATGATTCCATCAATGCAAATATTTTTTTATTTAGATGCAAAAGTCATTGTGAACCCCCTGTTACCTAAGCTTGATGGCAGGCCTCCATCATCATGTGACTAGAGCAGACCCTGAAAGCACAAATTTATTCAAAGAACAGGTGGTTCACAATGCCCAGTGCACCTACTCCTTCACTGCCATCTTTCAATGTATACTCACTCCTCATGGGATGTTTCCTAAGGCCAGTTGAGTAGTCATGCATGATCTGCCAACACTAGCTGGAAATAGACTAACTACATCCTTATAGTCCCCTTCCTCCTGCTGAAGTTTATTGAGGAAGTAAAATCTTCCAAGTAAAGGGCACGGAGAGTTGTATCTGCTTACCCATTCACCTGGAAAGAGATTTTGCTTTTGTATTGAAGCTCCACTGATTCTTAGATAACGATCAGTGGTTTGGTCAAATGGCTAGGGACTTTGAAGAGAACACAGTTGGAACTGATGAAAAGAAAGTCTGGGGAAGAGGAGTGTGGTAGTCTTCTTAAAATGACCAAATATTTGCGTTTCAAATTAATATTCAACATGAAATCTTGCAGAGAGGTTCTCAACAGTCTGGTGCACAAAATGACCTGCTCTGCAGGTGTTTGTCAGCCTAGGTAATAGCTACCTCACAGCTTGCTCCATGGGCTTATGAATAATGTGGCCATGGTGGGAAGGATGGGGGCTTAAAACCTAATTTTCTCCTCACCATAGTTGATCAAGCTACTGCTTTTTACTAATGCACAATCTATTAATAGCAAATACCAAAGCTGGTCCCTAGTAGGGCATCATACTCTGGCAGAAGGTGAATGATATTAGATATCTTCTGTCTGAAGGACTTATATTCATGGGAATAAACACTTGTTTAAGATATGCACTTGCCTTCCCTGCTTGCCAAACTTCTGACATCATTCACCGTCCTGGTAATCTCAATTAACACTGATTATGAACAAGGAATATAGTTTACAATAAAGGATCATGGAGCAAATGGAGACGGGGATATATAAAATTATAAAGTATCAGCTATGTTATCATGACTATTACATTTTCTTCTTTGGTTTGGTATACATAGATATACACACATAGACATACATGTGTGCATTTCCTTACTTACCTTTCCTTTCTCTTTTATCGGAGGTGCTCGTGATGTGATTTAGTTGATAATTCTGGCTTACAGGGTATTGAGATGGGATTGTATAACTGAAATAAACTGGATATCAGTAGAGATTTGAAAGATTTTTAAAAAATGTTCAGCTTTACTTTTTTTTCTTAAGGAACAAGTTGTTCACTCACAGAGTTGAAAAGGATAAATGAAGTGTTCAGTTCACAGAAGCAAAATATGAGTAGTTCATATATCTTTTGTAAATGTTCTGTGTATCACTGTAAACTAGACATCTTCCACGTGCTCCTATGTTTTTCCATTTTGAAATCAATATCTAGTTCAAGCTTGTTAATAGACAACAAATATTTGCAAAGTTATAGTTTCACTGAATTGGGATGTAACCTGTAGCGCACAATGAAAATGCCATTAGCTTGAGTTTAAAATTTGTGTTGTTATTTTTTTCTTTTGTCGATATTTTCCTTCTGTGATACTTATTGCACAAAGGCCTGATATCACAGCTGAGGGAAACCGCAGAACAATGGTTCTCACAATCATTCAGACCCATTTAAGCCATAGTCTTTGTTGGTTTTGCCAGATAACTGAATGCTTGAGTCTATCAGGACTGTCAAATAGTGTTGAGTACATATTGGTGGCATAAGCAAGTTAATATTTACAGGGAGTACTTTTGCATGTCTTTTAAGTCACATACTAATTTTGGAAAGTCTCTATGCTTTAATTTTGCCCTGAAAACAGATATTCTAGTTTCAAAAATGTTAACTTAGTGATTAGAAACCACTATATATATTATTACATATATTAAGTGTCTAATAATTGATGATAATTATGTTTATTAATTGTGAATAACAGGACGCATAAATAATAAACTTTAAGATCTCAAATACAATGGCTAATATTGCTGATTCCTTTTTGCCTTCTTTGACTTATTTGTTTTCATGTGTTCTCTTCCTCTACAGAAGTGTATTTTTTAGCTATGTGATATAGATTGCACATCAAATTAACAGACAAACATATCTTCCAACCTGCAGTTTAGGTAGGTTTTCTGATAACACTTCCATGTAGTGAATACTACAAAATTGTTACAAAGTTATTGTTATGTGATCATTACTTTTCTTTTTAAACTTTTATTTAATAATTTTATAAACTAGATTTTTAAAATAAAAGCAATGCATACTTACAAGAAAAATAAATTCTAACTGTATATGAAAGGTTGTATGCTAAAAGTGAAAAGTTTCCTTACCCAAATTTCTATCTCTCTCCCAAGAAGTAAGCACATTTATACTTTCTCATATATCCTCCCAAAGATTTATATGTATTTTAAAAACATATATAGGATTTCTGTTCCTGGAAATTGCAAGCTAGGTAGCTTGGACAAACCCTCCCACTTCAAACAACTACAGAAGCTGGACAAATTTTGAAAATTCTCTTTAAAGGCATTGGAAAGCTCCCAAGATGGTGAGAGATTGTGCAGCCAAGACCCTGGAGAAGAAAAATGCCATAGAATTGAACTTGACATTTGGAGACACTTCAATCCCTAGAGGTGCCATCAATTCTGTAAGTGTGCTTCAATAGATACATAGGCCAGAGGAGCACAAATTGTAGTCCAAATTGCACTCCAATTTGTGTTCCTCTGGACTATGTATCTATATGTGTTTCTTTTTCATGTTGGAGAAGAAAACCTGGTAACTCTCTGAAGCTTTGGATTGGGATTCAAAATGACTACATTGTAGGAATGACAATAAATTGAGAATCAATCAGCCCTTCCAGGGAGACGACCCAACTTTAAATTATCCTAATTCTTGATTGGATTGAGGTTATTTGTGGTTGCTAGTGACTCTACATAGCTGTCTGCCTGAAGCAAATAATTATTTCAGGACAAAGATTACAATCTCTAGAGCCTAATATTAGCACCATAATTTTTTATAAATAATCTTCAGCATTCAAAAAAGGGAGGCATACAAGGAGATATGATCATGTGAGTAGAAACCAGGGGAAAGGAACAGATAATAGAAACAAATTTAGATGGGATATAGATCATGTAGATACCAGAAACTAAATTTAAAATATCTATGTTTATGTTCAAGAAACTAAACAAGATTGGAAATTTGGCAGATTTAGAAACTGAAAAAGAAATTTTAGAAGTAAAAAATACAATAAATGAAATAAAGAACTAAATAAATAGATTTAACAGCAGATTAAATAAAAGCAAATAGAGAATTAGTGAACTGGAAGATAGATCAGAAGAAAATATTTAAATATTTACATTGAAAACAATGAAAAGTACAGAAAAGGACCAGAAGTGACAGTGAAATGTGTTGAAAATGTCTGACTCTAGAAGGATGATAAATACTTTCTGAAAAGATAATTGCTTTAAGCTTTCTCAAATTATATGACAATGTATGTGTATGTATATATACATACATATATACATACACACATATGTGAATATATGCTACTTATATATGTATGTGTGTATATATATACACATAATATGTGCACATATTGCAAAGTGTGTGTTTGTATTTACATACACACACTTTTTTAAAAAATATATACTTACTTTTTTTTTTTTTGAGATGGAGTCTTGCTCTGTGGCCAGGTTTGAGTGCTGTGGTGCGATCTCAGCTCACTGCAACCTCAGACTCCTTGG
This sequence comes from Macaca nemestrina, assembly GCF_043159975.1. Lineage (NCBI taxonomy): Eukaryota > Metazoa > Chordata > Mammalia > Primates > Cercopithecidae > Macaca > Macaca nemestrina. Next base: position 75,905,926 of record NC_092132.1, read on the forward strand.
TTCAAGTGATTCTCCTGCCTCAGCCTCCTGAGTAGTTGGAATTACAGGCACGTGCCACCACACCCAGCTAATTTTTGTAGTTTTAGTAGAGTCGGGGTTTCACCATGTTGGCCAGGATGGTCTTGATCTCCTGACCCTGTGATCCACCTGCCTCAGCCTCCCAAAGTGCTGGGATTACAGGCGTGAGCCACCTTGCCCAGTCAATATATACTTACTTTTAATATATATTATAGTTAATATATACTTTAAAAAATGTACTTTTTTATGGCAATGCCTTTAGACTATACCCTCTGCTCTGCACCTTAACTTTATTTTACTTAACAATATGTATTGAACTTCTTTCAATATTAGCTGTAACATAGAGTTACCTAATTTATTTTTTATGAATTCCCAGTATTTGATTATCAGTTGGAATTGGTTCCTTGAATTTTAGGCATAGATGAGATAATAAATAGAACTTGTATAAATTCTACTTACAATCAATAAGACTATCAAATTCAGAACTCTGAAACATAGTCTTGCAAAGAGGGCCGTTTTCTCTTCTGCATGCAGAGAAATGCCAGGTTAAAGATGTGTACCAGAACACACAGGGAGCCCAAATGGTCTGTTTCAGTCTATTTCCACAGGTTATGTTAAAACATAATTTGCGCAGAGAAAGCTTAGGGTTTTATTTTTTTGTTTTATTTATTTTTATTTTATTTTTTATTTTAAATTTTTTTGTTGAGACGGAGTCTTGCGCTTTCGCCCAGGCTGGACTGCAGTGGCGCGATCTCTGCTCACCGCAAGCTCCGCCTCCCGGGTTCAAGCCATTCTCCTGCCCCAGCCTTCTGAGTATCTGGGACTGCAGGAGCCCACCACCGCGCCCCTCTGATTTTTTGTATTTTTAGTAGAGACGGGGTTTCACCGTGTTAGCCAGGATGATCTCAATCTCTTGACCTCGTGATCCGCCCGCCTTGGCCTCCCAAAGTGCTGGGATTGCAGGCGTGAGCTGCCTCACTAGGCCCGGATTTTATTTTGTAATGTGTGTGTGTGTGTGTTTTTTCCCTCTTTAGGTCTTTGCCTGCTTCTTCCTATCCACCTTATTTTCATTGAACATGAGGATTTTGGGATTTTGTAATAAAAGAAACTCAGCTGTCTTTCAAAAAACAATGCAGAAATGGGGGCCCAAATTGCCTCCATTTAGGATCACAGAGTGAGCCGTGGGTGAAGCCGGGACTGGAATCTAGGTGTTCTGCTCTTTTAATTGTCCTCACATGCATTTTCCTTTCCTTCATCACAACAGAAATACATTTTAATAATGTTTATACATCATTTGAATAAAGAGTCTAATTCATGCTGCTCTATTAGGAATATAGGGTGAATAGCATAATTCTATAGAGGGCTAAATTAATTGACAATTTAAAAAATAATGATAAGATTGTAAGTGTAGTGCTTACAGGACATACCTGTTTATGTACAGAAGCCAACATATCAATGATAATGCTGTCATTACATTATATTAGATTAACTTTGCTATGCTATTTATTTTATGTCAGTAAATTTTACACATACTAAAAGATAACTCTAAAGTAGTGAGTCTAATTTTTAACTCACAAATGAGTATCTAACATCATTTTTAATTTTTGTTTTATCATTTGGTGTCATTTCTTTATGCTCTATAATTCATGCATCTACTTAGTGAGGAAATGTAGCATAAAAATTAGGAACTTGAGTTTTGGAATTCTACAGCCATAGTTCACATATTGAGTCACTACCCTTCCTAGTTGTAAAACCTTATGCAAATCTTATTACTTCCTTAAGATTCTTATGCTAAGGCAAAGATTTCTATCTTACCAATATTCATTTTATTTTTCATTCTTACAGAATCATAATTTTATTTGAAACAGCAAGACATAGGATAAAATAAATTTTCCAGCCTCCCTTGTAGTTAAGTGAGGCAATGTGACTAAGAAAGTGAATTCATCTAGAAGAAGTATCTTTTGCTCTACTGATTGGAGTATGGCCTTGATGACTGGAACTTTAGCAGCAATTATGAACCATGAGGAGACTGCATGTAGTAGCCCTTGGATTAGGATGATGGAATAGTATGATAGAAGGAGCTTGGTTCGTTATAATTTTGTGAAGCCACTTCACTAGCACAGAATTGTGTAGTACAAAATTCCTTTTATATGTAAGCATAAACATTTATATGGTTAAACCACTCTAGTATAGTTTTCTATTATTAACAGTCAAATTAATTACCAACTTGCACAGATGCTTTATTTCTAAGGTGTTGATGACAGCACATTGTAGGGCTGTGGTGAACATCAAATGTGAAGATGCATAAAGTACTTTACATGAGTTTTACAGCTAGAGGATCCCAGATTCTGACTGTAATTCACTCACTGATAACAAGATATTGTGAATAAGATACTTCATTTTAAAAAAAACAACTGTATTAATATATTTTAAAAATTACTTTAAAATTGGTAAAATATACATACGTATATTTTTGAGGTAAAACACTTAGTTTCTTTAAACTCATTTTCCTCATCAATTAAATGAAAATTATGGCAGAGCTATATTGAGAATTAGGAATTTTAATTTTTGCTGCAGTATCTGGCAAATGGTAATTGCTCAATAAATGATTAGTGTTATTGCTCTTATTCTTGCAGTTAAGATGCTTTTTTCAAGGGAAAGAAAAACTCTACTCAAATTAGCTTAAAAATAGGAAAAGTATTATTCTTCACATCAAGAAGTTCAGAGATTTTGTGGGCACCAGCTATGTTATATGAGGATTCCAGGTCTGCTTCTCTGATATTCTCTGGACCCTGCCATTAGCTGTGTTATTCCTTTAACCTCAGGCTGGTTTCCCTCATGACTTCAGGAAAACCAACCTGTCAAAGACTGCTAGAAATGGGCAAAAACAGGCCTCTTTTTTCATGTTCAGAAAGAGGAAGAGAAAAATCTCCTGATCAGGAAATAGAAATCTTTTTTGTTAGTCTAATTGGGCCAAAATGACATGCCCAACCCTCACCCAGTAAGAGCTCCTAGGGTAATTCCATGTGTACTGATTGGCTTAGATTCATGAGGATCTAGCCTGGGATCTGGGAATAGGGTTGACTTTGCTTTGTTTTAGTTAGCAGAGGAAAAGGGAAAACAACTAAATTTGGGGTTTTAGGCAGAAAAAGAGGATTGGAAACCAGCAGTTACCATGCGGCAAGCACAGAGTAGATGCTAAACAAATGATCACTTTTTTCTCTACCATTCATCAAATTCTGATTAGCTTTATTATTCATCAGAGTTTGCTTTTAGTGGTCTTGTCATTTCTGAAATTACTCTTGGAACATAAATATTTATCACCATTTTTGCTATTAAAAATCACGTGGTCTCTGAGGCAATCCATTCACTTGTTCATTCATTCATGTTTCAGCATTTAGCATATGATAAACAACGAATACATATAAAGCAATAGCTATAAAACTATGTCAAAATATATCATTTGAAGATGTGTATAGTTTCCTAATAAGATTACATCAGTGAGACTGCATTTCTGTGGATATGTAGAATACTTTCAACATCCTTCATATTATTTTATTGTCATTTCTCATAAACGGTTATTATCTCTAACTAAAACACTTTTAATTATTAATTTAACATTTTCAGAATAAATTTAATGTAGGAAAGAAAAAGTAGTATCACTTTAAATAGATTAGTGTTTTAAAATGAATCCTTATTTGTGTGGCAAAGGCATTTTATAAAATTCATATCTTACATTTTGCAGACAAGGACTCTGTGTAGGTCCTATGAAAAACGGAAAAAAAAAATCTAAACCTCAATGGTAATAGGTGTTTCTTTGGCTTCAGTTGAAAACATAAGCCTTTATGTTACTCAAATATAAATTGACAAAGAAAGGGAAGAGAAAAATGTATTAATTTACTAAGGTACTTCTAATAGATGTCAATGAGATGTCTTGCTCTCGTTTTTCTAGGATTTTAAGAAGTCTCATTGATTTGGCAATCTTTGATCTCATCATGTGCACATAGTTTAAGTATCAGCTCTTCTTGATGACTTATTCATTTATTTGGTAGGTTATAAAATTTTATTTTTTAGGTCAAAATTATGTCTGTGAAATAAATGTTGCTATCTAATGTAGGGTGTGTGCTTTAAGAGCACTTCTGATCTGTATTAGTGAAATAATTCTGGTGACTCCGAAGAAAAGTTAAAAGAATGGAAAGGTTGAAAAATTTGTGTTTAAATTATTAAATAATAAACACTTCATACTAATTTACCAATGAATAAGTAGATGTTCTGTGTGTATACACAGCCAGCCACTAATGTGGCAGTTTGAAACACACACACACCATGAATTCTTTGTTGTAGGCTTTCATCAATGGAAACCCCGGGTTATGAAAGTAATGAAACACAATGAAAACAATAGTGCTGCTACCCAACCAGCACATCCGTTTTACTAAACTTCAAAGCTTGGTATAGATGTTAGATTATTTGGTCATCCCATCTCTATATTGTAGAGATGTAATTCCCAGCTAGAAACTGAGGAAAAGAGATTAAGTGCTTTGTATAGACCTCAGGGAGCCAAGTTAAGTCCCTGTTATTCTCCAGTAGGAAAATAATTTTCTTTGCATAGTTTCACTTAAAGTGATTTAGAACTTAATTGAAATCATACACATTTTGAGGTATGTAAAATTCTAACTGCCAATCACTGACCTTGTGGGCTTAAATACTTGCAGCACAAATCATTTCTATAGCTATGGTTTTAAGTTTTAAAGATTTTCTTGATGCCTTATTTTAAAAAAAAATCTAGGAGGTTATTTTTACTTACTTGGGTGCACATACATTTTAATGGGGAGGACTGTGAATATCATTTTCTTCAATTGAGTGTGGGTGTATGTGCATGTATGTATTAACACTTAGTTGTAAAATGTTATAGAAGATAAAAACAAATTGTAGTAAGAAAACAAGAGGTTAGTGTTAGATGCCCAGCAGGTGTGCTGTTCCTTTAATATTATATCCACTGTGTGTACTGGAGCTCTTTGGGATAGAGTTCAAGTAGATTAGAACAGTTTCTCAACATTTTTAATTAATGAATTACTTTCAAAGTAGCACATAATCTCACAGACCTTCTTTATAAAATTTTTGTAATTCATTATTTTAGTGAAGTGATTTATAAATAAGTTTAGATAAAACAATATCAGCATATTGTTAAGGTTATATTTATAAGGTTTATTTAATGTAACATTTAATAATATTCATAAGATGAAATAAATTTCAAAATTCCCCCATTTATCATGACCCATGCTATTTAATTTAATTTAAATATGAAAAAATGATTTGTCCACAAACATAATATGATATTACTTAAAATCTAGTGACTTAACATATATTAAAAAGTAAACTGGGTCTGGGAACAGTAGTTCATGCCTGTAATCCCAGCAGATTGGGAAGTCAAGGTGAGAAGATTACTTGAAGCCAGGAGTTTGAGACCAGTCTGGGCAATGAAATGAGACCCCTGTTTCTACAATAAAATAAAATAAAATAAAATAGCCAGGCATGGTGGTGTGTGCCAGTAGTCCCAGTTACTCTGGAACCTGAGACGCGAGGATTGCTTGTGCCCAGGAGTTTTGGGTTACAGTGAACTGTAAGGGCATCACTCTGGGTGACAGAGTAAGACTCTATCTCCACAACAACAACAACAAAAATCAGACAGAAATCTAATTGATATACTCAGCATCAAAAAAAGACAAAAACTGTTATGACATATTTGAAATTTCTGCTATACATTTCAAAAGAACAATTTATTTGTTTTTATATTATAATTATTTAAATAATGACATTTTTAAGAAATTTAAAAATTTTTAAATTAAGACATTTAAAAATTTTTATTTATTTATTATAAATTTAAAATGTTTTAAAAAGATGAATACCTGAGTATGGTATTTGCAAGCACCTATCCACAAATTATATTGTCCTGGTGCCAATCATAATCCTGAAAGACACAATCCTGAATGCCATAATCTTGAACGCAAAAAATGTCAAAAGATGAAAATTCCGAAAGATCAATATCACTTGATCAAAATTAAGTCTAAAATTCTGTAAATCACAGTCCCTAAAGATAAAATCCCAAATGTTGAAATCCTGGAAGTCAAATTTTGGGGAAGGGATTAGTGTGTTTTTGGTTGTACTTGGGATAGTTGCATCTTGTTAGGGGAACTAGGACCTTGTTGTTGTCTTTATTTGGAAATGTACTAAGGTTTAAAGAGGTTCATATGGCTGCCATATTGACAAACGGTAGACTTGTGGAGTTAATACTAGATATCAGCTTGACTGGATGAAAGAATACCCAGAAACCAGGGAAAGCATTATTTTGGATGTGTCCAGAGGAGGTCAGTGCTTGCGCCTGAGTGGACTAGGTGGGGAGGATCTGCCCTTTATGGTGGTGGTCATCATCCAATTGGTTAGGGGTCTGGAAAGAACAAATACAGAAAGTGAACTGATCTCTCTCTGAGAACTGGGACAGACTTTTCTTCCAGTTTCTTGGACATCAGAACTTCAGGCTCGCTAGCCTTTGGACTCCAGGACTTACACCAGTAGTGCCTTGGGTCCTGAGGCTTCATCCTGAGACTGAGGGTTACACCATTATCTGCTTCCCTGGTTCTTCCAGGGTCTCCAGCTTACAGATGTTCTGTAATTATGTGAGCAAATTTCCCTAATAAATCTCCTCTGTATAGAATCCGCTTGACATAAGTAATTCCATCTTAGAAAAAGACTCCATCTTACATTTTAAAAGACGTCCCATCAATGAGGATCAAATATTTTGCCTAATCAGTAAAGGCTACATCCAACCAGATAAGGACATAACCAGACACACTCTTTACTATCAGTCCTCACCAGAGGACTCTGTGGCCATAACTCCAGCAGCTTGAAACGGCCGTCTTAACAGATACCATCTTACTGTAACTTATAATAAACACCCAGCATCTGCTGCCAAAGGCTCTGTCCACATCAAAGACACTTCCTTACAAGACATTAACAGACTGTCCAGACTAGGCCAGGACATTTTATTTGTCTACGTCACTTTCCCTGAACTTGTTCATTAACCCATTTTTTTCTATCCCTTTTTGTCTCAATGTGATTTTGTTCGATGTGAAATATTTAATCTAAAACATTTATATTGATTAAGTATAATTTTATGCATGGTTTATGTTATTAACTAACTTGCAAGGTGGCTTGAGCCCACGTGCCCACAACTTTGACTACCAAGTAGACGGATAGTACTAAAGAAAATCGCCTCCTTGGAAACTCCATATAGTGTGTAACTTTTATAATTAAAATAACATCAATGGAATTCTAACCTTATAAAAAGACACAAATGTGCAAGGTCGTGGTTATGTTTGACTTTGAACTGCTCACGACACCCTCTCATATATCTATATAGATATCCTATTGATTCTGTCTCTCTGGAGAACCCTAATAGTCTCTCTGGAGACTAATAAAAATTTGGTATTGGAGGATGATGAATATCATTGTTTATTATTTATTTATTTTTTGAGATGGGATCTTGCTATGTCACCCAGGCTGGAGTGCAGTGGTGCGATCATAGCTTACTGCAGGCTCAAACTCCTGGGCTCAAGGGATCCTCCCACCTCAGCCTTACAAGTAACTGGGACCACAGATGCGTTTTTTTTTTAACTGTATTCCTTGTTACGTGATGGAAGAGATCTGTAAAATTGTTTCCTCACCAAAAGACTATGATAATTCAAGCACATGAGGTTACTTAATGGTGAAATATAAAGCTTAAAAGCTAATTATTATTGGTGCCTGGAAGCAGAAAATTGCTTAATTACGAGAGATGAGCAATAACCAGACTTTCAAATGGACAGCATATGCTTCCAAAATTTGTAGACAATCTCCAAATTCAAGTGCAGTGAGTGTTTTAAAGATCATAGAAAAGTGAAAATGCAGGTGAAAAACACAAGAATTCTCTCATACCAAATTATTCAATTATGTATGACTTTCATCTGTCCACACATAGCATTCATTCATTCACTATGCTATGTATTTCATCTTCACATCATTTCCAGTACTAGGTATAAATTGTGTAAAGTCTTTTAAAGACTTCTTAAAAGTCTTTAATTTGTTTTATACAGGGTTTTACAAATTTGATTCCACGAAAGTGCATTATCACAATGTTGACTTTGTGTGTAAGCATTGTATGTGTACGTAAAAATGTTGGAAACTTCCTCAATAAATGAAACGATGTTCTTTTTGTACATCTCCATTTGTGAAAAATAAAATTTCTCGTGATCTTGGCTTTTTGGGTGACTGCACGTGTGATGGTGATCCATCCAAACTTAACTGATCTCATAAAGAATTAGGTTGTCCTTCATAGTATTTCAGATGATGGCAGATATAAAGCTGGGTGCACACAATTATTCGTTTCTCTTTTTGACTGATTCCTTTCTGAATCTGGTTCATCTGCTCATAGCTGTTATACGTGTGTGACTGTTGTTAGTATACTGAGTGTTTATGCTTACAAAAATATGTGAGTTATTATTGCCTAATTAATTGTATAAAGTGGCCTATGAAATGTTCTGCTTTCATACATTTTTCAAATAAATTCCCGTTTAAAAATGTGAATATATGATTTTTTTTTTTTTGAGACAGAGTCTCTGTTGCCCAGGCTAGATTGCAGTGGTGCAATCTTGGCTGACTGCAACTTCTGCCTCCAGGGTTCAAGTGATTCTCCTGCCTCAGCCATCCGAGTAGCTGGGATTACAGGTGCCTGCACCATGTCTGGCTAATTTTTGTATTTTTGGTAGAGATAGGTTTTGCCATGTTGGCCAGGTTGGTCTAGAACTCCTGACCTCAGGTGGTGCACCCACTTCGGCCTCCAAAAGTGCTGGGATCACAGACATGAGCCACTGCACCCAGCCAAATATATGTTTTTGAAATAATTTTTTAAAATTACTGTTTCTAGAATTATATTTTCAGGATTTTTTTTTTTTTTTGAGACAAGGTCTCATTCTGTCACCCAGTCTGGAGTGCAGTAGTGTGATCATGGCTCACTGCAGCCTCAACTTTCCAAGCTCAATTAGTTCTGCTACCTCACCTTCCTGAGTAGCTGGGACTAAAGGCATGCACCACCATGCCCAGCTAATTTTTTTTTATTTTTTTTTGTAGACACAAGATCTCATTATGTTGCTCAGGCTGGACTTGAAGTCCTGGGCTCAAGCAATCTGCCCACCTCAGTCTACCAAAGTGCTGGGATTACAGACATGAACCACTATGCCTGGCCGTATTTTCAGGATTTTGATCTTTTGAGATTGCAATGTTTGGGATTGTGGCTTTTTGGATTATGGCCCAGTTCTATATTGTTCATATATATCTTGTTTATATATGATAAATGTAAAGTCAATTTAGATATATTTATCACTACCTTTGCTTTTTTAAATTCCAGCTCTGAATGACCTGGAGACAACTTGGTGTAAAATATTTGATTTACAGGTCTGATAAATAATATATTGAGGTGATTGTGCAGAATTCTTTTTTAAATCATTTTATGGTTTTTATTAATGTGCTGCATTTGAATAATACATGCCATTAATCAAAACAATTAAACTCTGCAGAATGATAAAAAACTCTACTGTAGCTAATGGCATACAAGTGGGGTGGCAAATCAAGAGACAAGTATGAACAGGTATTTTAATTCTCCTTTAATAATTCACTCTCTATTCTCACTCAATAGGACTGGACACTCAAGTTGTTCCTCCTCAAAGTATAAATTATTTAAATTTCTAAAATGTCATTTTCACGCTCTTTAAGAATACGAATCTCCTTGAACTCTTTTCCAACTTTCCATGTTTCCCAAATTATCATTCAGAGTTTACATCCAAGTCTTGGGAGGACGATGAAATGTGCTGATGTTACTTTAGTTATTCAATATTTAAGCTATTGAAAAGTAAAGATAAAATACAATAATGAAGACAAAAGGACACACAAGAACAGGAAAAGAAAAAGCTAAAAAGTTAAGTAAAAATGGGTGGCAAGCAAACCTCACTTTTTTTTCTTTTTTTTTTTTTTGACGGAGTGCTCTATCACCCAGGCTGGAGTGCCGTGTCTGCAATCTGGGCTCACTGCAAACTACGCCTCCCGGGTTCACGCCATTCGGAGTAGCTGGGACTACAAGGGCCAGCGACAGCGCCTGGCTAATTTTTTGTATTTTTAGTCGAGATGGGGTTTCACCATGTTAGCCACGATGGTCTCGATCTCCTGACCTTGTGATCCACACACCTTGGCCTCCCGAAGTGCTGGGATTACAGGCGTGAGCCACCGTGCCCCCCCAAACCTCATTTTACAGTACTTTCTCCACGATCCTCTAATCACCACCCACAGGAACCTTGCAGAGTCTTGAATGCCATGTGGTCCTCCTTCCAACATGGGTCCTCTGCCCAGACTCCTCCTTATTCTTGCTCTTGACCTTGACTCCAAGTTTACACTGATGCATCCTTCAGCTCTCAGCCCACCTCATTTAGAGAAGTTTCCCTTTATCCCTTACCCAGGTGAGGCTACATCAGCCACTCCCATGTAACAGATCATGTGCTTTTGCTTCACAGCACTTTTCAGCATTGTTTATTATTAATTTTATTTATTTATTTAAATAACTTCACTCTCTACCCTGTATTGTAATTCCCAGAGGAGAGGGAAATGACTCGTTTGTGCTAAACATTATTTTCTTTTTTAAAAAACCTTTTATGTTCAGGGGTACCTGTGTGGGTTTGTAACTTAGGTAAACTTGTGTCATGGGAGTTTGTTGTGCAGATTATTGCATCACCCAGGTATTAAGCCTCATACCCATACATTATTTATCCTGATCTCCCTCCTCCTGTCCTCCATCCTCCAGTAGGCCCCTTTGTCAGTTGTTCTCCTCTATGTGTCCATGTATTCTCATCATTTAACTCCCACTTAAAAGTGAGAACAGGTGGTATTTGGTTTTCTGTTCCTGTGTTAGTTTGCTAGGGATAATGGCCTCCAGCTCCATCCATGTCCCTGAAAAGGACACGATCTCATTCCTTTTGATGGCTGCATAGTATTCCATAATGTATATGTACCACATTTTCTTTATCCAGTCTATCATTGATGGGCATTTAGGTTGATTCCATTTCTTAGCCCTTGTGAATAATGCTGCAATGAACGTTGTTACCCCGTATGTGTTATTATAATAGAATAAGTTACATTCCTTTGGGTATATACCCAGTAATGGTATTGCTGGGACAAATGGCATTTTTGTCTTTAGGTTTTTAAGGAATCACCACATTGTCTTCCACAATAGTTGAACTAATTTACACTTCCACCAACAGTGTACAAATGTTTCTTTTTCTCCACAACCTCACCAGCATCTGTTATTTTTTGACTTTTTAATAATCACCATTCTGACTGGCATGAGATGGCATCTCATTGTGGTTTTGATTTCATTTCTCCAATGATCAGTGATGTTGAGCTATTTTTTGCATATGATTGTTGACTGCATGCATGTCTTCTTTTGAAAAATGTCTGTTTATATCCTTTGCCCAGTTTTTAATAGAGCTTTTTTTTTTTTTTTTTCTTGTGTATTTAAGTTCCTTATAGATGCTGGATACTAGACCTTTGTCAGATGCATAGTTTGCAAAGTTTTTCTCCTGTTCTGTAGGCTGTTTACTCTGTTGGTAGTTTCTTTTATGATACAGAAGCTCTTTAGTTTAATTAGATCTGATTTGTCAATTTTTGCTTTTGTTGCAATTGCTTTTGGCATCTCTGTCATGAAATTTTTGTCCATGCCTATGTCCTGAATTGAATTGCCTAGATTGCTAAACATTATATTCTTGAGGTTCAGTATGATCTCTGGCAGATAATAGGCACTCAAATAAATATATACTGAAGAAGGAAGAAAAGAAAAAGAGAAAAGGAGGAAGGAAAGAAAGAAGGAGAAAGTAAAAAATAAAAGGAAGAAAACAGTGTGATATAAGAAATGAAGATAATATGACAAATGTTAAATTTATCTGACTCAGCAAACATTTATTTGATGTGTATTATGTGGAAATTGGGGTGGGACAGTGATAGGCCCACATTTGTGGATGTAGGATTCTAGTACATCCTAGAATAAGCCAACCACATGACCACATACCTGCTCACTCAGCAATTTCACGTGGATGTCTCAGAGGCATCTTAAATTCAACATATCCCAGTGAATGCATGACCTGGTCCCTTCCCTGAATTCCTCCTCAACTTTTTTTTTTTCCTTCCTTCCTTCCTTCCTTCCTTCCTTCCTTCCTTCCTTCCTTCCTTCCTTCCTTCCTTCCTTCCTTCCTTCCTTCCTTCCTTCCTTCTTTCCCTCCCTCCCTCCCTCCCTCCCTCCCTCCCTCCCTTCCTTCCTTCCGTCCTTCCTTTCTTCTTTCCTCTCTCTCTCACACACACACACACACACACACACAATCACAGTAAATGTTACTACCTTATCGAAGTGTAGACAAATCTTTTGAGAATTGCCAGTACAAGAGTAGTGGGAGAGGGGACAGATTCTTAATGGAGATATGGGACCAAGGGTGGTTTTAGAGGGGCATTGTTGCCACTAGGAAATGGTGACCTTTCTTCCTGAACTTTTCTACTAAAATTATCAGATAAGATCAAAAGTAATAATTGTATTAATCTTGGAACGTGTGACCAGTGTGTAGTAGAAGTTGATTCAGGCAAGCGTGTTGGCCATTTGTTACATTAGGTATTTATTCATCTATTTACTCATTTAGGAACATGCTTCAGTATCTCTGTTCAAAATGCTAGCTTGATATGGTATCCAGGATACATTAATAGGTTAAGAACTTGGTCCTTAGTCTCAAGGAAATTATAAAATATGAAGGGAGATATGAAATATATACAAAAATTGAAATTCATCTTGAGATATAAGTCTCATTGGAGGTGTATCAAAAAGTGACTTAAACCTATAGTCAGCGATAATGTACTGGACACTTTAAGAGGGTAGATCTCATGTTAAGTGTTCTTACTATAATAAAATAAAAATAAGTGGATAGATTTATAAGCTGTATACAAAAAGAATTTTAAAAATTATTTGATAGTTTGGTCACTCACTTATTTTTTAAGAAATATAGGGCATCCACTGTGGGCAAGCTAGTGACTCCCGGGCCTCCCTATAGCCCTCACCCTTGGTCAGGGTCTATCTGCTGCTACAGATTTCTGCTGATGTGCTCCATCTTCATCACCTGTACCTCTATGGAGCCACAGAACCCATCTTCTAAGGCACAGAGAGCCAAGAGAGCAAGGAGTCAAAACTATCTTCTTTGGTGAGTTGTCCAGCAAGCCTCTTGTCTCCAGAAATGTCCAGGTGAGAAGCAGACTAAAGATCAGGTTCTATGGCTTAGTAAGTCTCTTGATGGGAATAGAAGCCAGTCTCCCTGCTCATAGGTTCTTCAGTCTGTTCCAGCGATTCCCCTGAGTGCCCCACCTCCCTTGGGTTCATAAATTCTGTAACTCCATGAGACTGATCACCTAAATGACCCTTCTCTTTCTGCTAGTTCTTTCCTTAGACTGACTGGTGGGAGCAGGAGGAGAAGGTGAGATTTGACAGAGGTAGGATGGAGTCTGCTACTTCTTAGTACAGGTGGTGGGAGTGGCTGTGAGCTTGTCTGGATCCAACTGTGGTAGACCATAAAACATGTGAGTACTTCGTATCATTTATTTTCAACTGAGACTGTGATCACCACCAATTCTGATGCACAAAGAAAAGTTCTACTCAACATACTTTGCAGAAGTTTTGATTCTAGTTTTTCATTTCAGTTGTTATTTTTTAGTTTAGTTGCTTTAGTTGTTTAGTTGCTTAAAAATCAGATACCTTTTTTTGTTGTTTCTAAATCTTTTTTTTTTTTGTTGTCTGTGAAAATTTTCACATGGTTTTATTTATCTATTTATTTTTCCAGATGATTTATAGTGTTAAGTTTACTGTCAGTAATCCTTTCTTAGCTTTCTCTGATTCAACATTCAGTTGTCTCTGACTTTTGTATTTTTCCCGCATGACAGAAGTGATATGTTGAAGGCAGGCATAACGTTCACTGGGAGGAGTTGTTTACCACAGGCCACTGTGTCAGTAAGATGGATAGCAGATTATGTGTGATCCCTGACACATTCAATGCAAATTCATTCCTTTCTTGCTCACAGATTTGGGACACATGATGCTGGATTTAAGAACTGCTGAACTCTTTTAAAATTATTTTTTAAAAACGCATTTATTTATTTTAAAATTTTGGTTTTTTAAAATTGACAAATAAAAATTGTATGTATTTATGTTGTATAATGTGATGTTTTAATAGATGTATACATTGTGAAATGGTTAAATGAAGCTAATTAACATATTCATCACCTCACATACTTAGCATTTATTTGTGCTGAGAATATTTTAGATCTACCCTCTTAGCAATTTTCAAATATACAATAAATTATTATTAACTACAGTCATCATGTTATACAATCAATAAATCTGAATTTATTTATCCTGTCTAACTGAAACATCGTATCCTTTAATCATCATTGCTCTATCCTTCCTACCCTCTATTGTTACCTTCCCTTCCCCCCACCCGCCCCTCACCATCTCTTGCCAACCATCATTCCACCCTCTGCTTCTCAGTTTGACTTCTTTAGATTCTACATGTTAGTGAGGTTATACACTATTTGTTTCACTTAGCAAAATGTCCTCTAGATTAATCCAGAATGCGATTTCTTTCTTTTTAAACGCTGAATAATATTCCATTGCGTGTGTGTGTGTGTATATATATATATGCAGTATATATGTGGTATTATATATATTACATCTATATGATAGTATTTCATTGCCAATATGTGGATATATGGATTGTAATTTTTTGTTCATTCATCTGTCAATGGACACTTAGGTTGATTCTGTATCTTGGCTTTTATGAGCAACCATAATGCTGCAATTGACAGGGAGGTGCAGATATTTCTTTGACATACTAATTTCAATTCCTTTGGATACATACCCAGTAGTGGGATTGTTGGATTATATTGTAATTCTATTTTTAATTTTTTGAGGAACCTTCATACATCTTCCATAATGGCTGTTCTAATTTACATTCCCACCAACAGTGGGCCAGTGTTCCCCTTTCCACATCCTTGCCAAAACTTGCTATCTTTCTTTTCTTTCTTCTTCTTTTGATAATAGTGTTTCTAGAAAAGTCTTTTGCCTATTTTTTAATTAGGTTGTTTTCTTACAATTGAATTGTTTGAGTTTCTTAGATATTTAGGATATTAACCCCTTTTTTAGATGTACGGTTCACAAATATATTATCCCATTTCATAGGTTGTCTTTTCACTCTGTTGATTGTTCTCTTTGCTCTACAGAAGATTTTCAGTTTGACATTCACTCACTTATTTATTTTTGTTTTTGTTGTCTTTGTTTTTGAGGTCATATCCAAAAAACTCATTGCTTAGACCAATGTCAAGGGAAAATATCCGCTTTTTGCCTATGTTTTCTTCAAGTAGTTTTACAGTTCAGGTCTTATCTTTAAGCCTTATCCATTCTGAGTTAATTTTTGCATATGGTATGTCATAGGGGCCCAATTTCATTCTTCTGCATATTGAGATCCAGTTTTCTTGAGACCATTTATTGAAGAGACCATCCTCTTTCCACTGTGTGCTCTTAACATCTTTGTCAAAAATCAATTTACCGTACGTGGGTCGATTTATTTATGGGCTTTCTATTTAAGAATGGCTGAACTCTTGAAGTTAATTTGCTAGTACTTAAGTTTATCAATCCATATTACATACATGCTTTCTTTGGTTGATGTTTGCTTGATTTATTTTTGCTCAAGCATTTACTGGTATTTTCAATGTAATTTGTTTAACTTGTAAATTGAATGATTAGATTTTTTTATAGAACATAATTGAGACTTTGCCTTTTTATATAGTGATTAATATATTTTTTCTTAACTTTACTGTCACATGGGAAATTACCTTTGTGCAACACTACTCCCCAAATATATTAACTAGGCAAACTCTCCCAATAGTCATGGACCAGAGTCACTCACAGACCAAATTAAAGTGTTCAAATCACATGGTTTATTAAATCATTTAAAAATACGTAGTGAGAGGCCAGGGGATAAGATGGGAGAGGTTAACTCACTTAGGATAGGATGTAGGCAGAGTGAAACGACAACACTGCCTGACCTTTGATCCTTTCTTTTTTTTGAGATGGGGTCTTGCTGTGTTGCCCAGGCTGGAGTGCAGTGGTATGATCTTGGCCCGCTGTTACCTCCAACTTCTGGGTTCAAGCAATTCTCCTGCCCCAGCCTCTTGTGTAGGTGGGATTACAGGAGCGCAGCACCACACCTGGCTAATTTTTGTTTTTTTAGTAGAGATGGGGTTTCACCATGTTGGCCAGGCTGGTCTTGAACTCCTGACCTCAGATGACCCACCTGCCTCAGCCTCACAAAGTGTCAGGATTACAGGCGTGAGTCACCGCACCTGGGGATCCTTTCTTTTTGACTCAAGTGTCCTCCCAGCTGATGGTGTGATTATGAAGAAGTCCAACAGGTGGAAGTTATCTGGTGTCAACATACTCCCTTGCTGTATTCAAGAGAAGCAGATAAATATGCCTAGCCCCTGTGGTGACTTGCCAGTTGGCCTGCTGATCAACCCTGGGTTTTTGTTTGTTTTTTAATTTCTTGAGCAAAGCACAAGTAGGGACAGAATGAGACCATGATAGGTGTTACCAGTGGGTGACCAATTTGGAGATGACATAGCCATCAGGCTAGGGGTAACATTATTTATAATTTATTACTTGGTCTTTCCATCTCTTTCTGTAAGTATCATTTTGTTTGTCCCATCATATAGTCCATTGTTTTATCTATCTTTAACATGTGTTAGTGGCTACTAACTTACTATATATTTAGTAAATCTTGGGTATTCTGTCTATGTCTTTCAAGCTGCTCACTTACTTATTATCTACAGTTAATACATCTTATGAGTTTCACTCATGTCTCATAAGCTGTTTGCTCCATAACCATCTATTCTTAACCCATTTATTTTCCCACTTGTTTTGCTAGCTTTCTAAACAATATGGGAAACACACATTACATTGGCATTTGGCAATCATATGGAAGCTAAAGAATCTTAAAATTACATTTCTTTAATAACCGAAGTTAAGAATGTACCCAAATTTTTGGAAAGTTACTTAGCTTACTCTTACTTTGTTATACTTCTTCCTAAACTTAGTAGTTTATCAGTGTTTAATTTATTAAAAATAATATGTGTTTAATTTATTAAGAGAATGGCATTTGCCCCCAAATAATTAACTTAATCTAATTATATCTTGCATTCCTTTCAAGATTTATTGCTAGCATTTGCATTTGATTTGTTTCTGCAGGCATGACATACATTTAAACCTAATACTATAAATGTTAACTTATTTTAATTACCTGAGCAAAAATACATCATCTCTTCTCACTACCATTGGATGCTCATATCATAGCAATTACTTATATGTTGTCAGTTTGGACTAATAATATTTGAGATAGTGAACAACTTTTTGAAAGTGAACCTATTCTTAAAGGGGAGCTTCTGTATTTTCAGATGATAGAATTATCTCTCAGGAAAGTTAAAAAATCAATAAAAAACTATTTAAATCATAAATTGATTTAATAATGTGCCTTTTTCAGAATAAATACACTAACATCTAATATTATAAGCAGAAAAGCGATGAAATGAAATTCCATTTAGCAATAACATCAAATTTAGAAAATGTTTGGAATAAACTTAGTAAACAAACAAGGGATTCAAATTTTCACTCACGTATAATATAAGACAGGAGAAACAATTCAGAGATATGGCAAGGTATCAAAAAATGTCTATCAGCCTGAAAAAATTACTTAGAAACATAATTTGGCCAAAGTAAAGATAGACAAAAACTCAGAATTTAAGAAGGAGGAAGTCATGTTGTGAAAGGACTGTGATGAACACATGAACTCAACTGTATCTCAAAATGATAACATGACCACCCAGGATACACTGTACCCTGACATATTACTATTAGCAGTACATATTGTAAGAGAAGAGAAAAAGAAGTGCAAAGGAATCTCGCACTTTACTTAGCAGGCTTGTTGTTGGAATTGAAATTAACTGATTTCATATTTAGAATAGGGCAAATGAATAAATAGCATTGATATCATTCGAAACCAGGGTTTCTGGAGGCTATATAAATGTGCAATGGAAAGAATAAAAATCCTGTAGTGTAGGACTTGTAGGAGGTTTAAGTACCAACTCACCTTTAAATATTCATTTCACAACTTGGTTCATTGAGTGAGCCTAAAGCAATGACACCCCAGAAGCAATTAACACACCTAGCACTTTTATCTTGGTTTCTAATACCATTCTCCATTAAAAGAAACCAGGACTCCAAGGAAAAATGGCTAATTCCAGGTCTGGAATAGGAAAGTGTAAGGTGAGCCTAGAACATTTTGTGCTAAAAACAAAGTGCTCAAAGACTAATGGGAACGTGCCAAAAAGGAACTGGCTTAATGAGTGCTTGCATCGACCAAATATGGAACAAGCATCAAAATGAATAATAGTGGTAAGGGATCATAAGATTCTATTAAAATCAATCCATGAATTTACTATGATACTTAAATTTAAAAAGATGAGGGTGTCAGGGACAAAAACCGCTTCAGAAAAATTCTAGCTAGCAAAACGTGAACTAGAATTAGAAAATTACTGTTTTGCAACCACCAATATATTAATTGATTGAAGTAAGTACTAGCAATATTGATGCTAAAGTCATTTATTAATTATGGAGACATAAATATACCTTTAAAGGGTAGAGCTGACAGAAACGACATTAACCAATGGATCAAATTTAGTAGCACCACTATGGGATAAGTTGATTTATATGCCTCCTGCTGTGATGTAGGGAGATGCACAGAGTATCACCAATCTTGTATTCTTGCCCAAAATGCTTAATCTGAATCTAAGGAAATGACCGGACAAATCTAGACTGTAGAACACTTTACAAGACAACTCTCCTGGACCGTTTAAATTTGTTAATGCTAGGAATGGCAAAACAGAGGCAGATTCAGAGATTCTTCAGTTTTTAGGGGTAAAGTTACAAGATATCTGAAACTTTCCAATGGCTTAGCATTTCCCTTACTATCTATTGAACATGAGCGAGGACAAGTGTATCATAGTGGTAACAATTGGTAAATCTAGATGAAGGGTATCGGGAATTTTTATTTTCCTATTTGTTTAACTTTCTTTAGGTTGGAAATTTGTCAAAATTAAATATTGGGATAGAAGGGAATGAGAAAAAAGTATGCTTGAGGGGCCGGGCGCGGTGGCTCAAGCCTGTAATCCCAGCACTTTGGGAGGCCGAGGCGGGCGGATCACAAGGTCAGGAGATCGAGACCACAGTGAAACCCCGTCTCTACTAAAAATACAAAAAAAATTAGCCGGGCGCGGTGGCGGGCGCCTGTAGTCCCAGCTACTCAGGAGGCTGAGGCAGGAGAAGGGAGGCGGAGCTTGCAGTGAGCCGAGATCGCGCCACTGCACTCCAGCCTGGGCAACAGCGTGAGACTCCCTCTCCAAAAAAAAAAAAAAAAAAAAAAAAAAAAAAAAGTATGCTTGATAGAAAGGGATAATGCATGGTTGGTGGTATAACACTAGACTTTGAAATAAATCCTATATTTAAATATTGATTTAAATTTAATTTTACCACTCAAGCAACCTTACCCAAATTACTAAAGCAATATCTCCTCACTAAGTAAGTCATACAAGGTAAACGTATGATTAAATGGGATATATTTTATTCTCCTCTTATTCTTCCTATTGCTGGAAAATAGAAAATTCTACATAATTGCTGATTTCTCGATCCTCACTACATGTAATACAGGAATTTGTAGGAGAGGGTAAAATGGGCTAAAATTCTTGGGGATTCTGGAATTTGCTCAGAGCTTTTTTCTATATTATTGTGATGAAGAGTAAATGAAAATGAACCATCATGTCAAGGAGTTTCAGTTTCCATTTTAATCACAGCCTTCAGGTTTTTCAAAATCTGTATTATTAGGAATTAGCATTAATTATGTTTCTTTTAGTTGAAAGTGACAGAAAGCCATCTTGAAGTAGCTTAGAGAAGAAGGAGAATTTATTGGAAGGAAGGGTTGAAGACCTAAGCCACAGGAAGGGTAAAGATATGACTGCATCTTCAGAGCAACTGGAACTAGGGACATGGATGCTGAGGTCTTTCATTCTATTTCTCACCATGTTACATTTGTAGTAATTTTATACTCTCTAATGACTGTTGAGGTTCCTTTCTGGGGCAGGGAATGTGCTCTTTAAAAATCAGAGAGTTTCTTATTGTGTATCTTCTACTACTAGAGACAGCCCAATTTTCTACTTTGGATTCAGGTCAAAAGACGTTGGAAGGAAACTGACTGGCCATTTTTGGGTCAGGTACCTACTTCTGGACCAATCAACTGTAATCTTGTGTTTGAGGGGCCTGGGTAGATGTATACAATCATGGCCACTCTCTTGGACCCACCAGTTGGAGTTGGAGAAAGAGAGCTCCTGAAGTGAAGTGCTGGCCAGGAAGTGGTGCAAGTGTTGGCAATACCAGAGTCACAGGTTTTAAGTTGTTTCTAATTTTCATCACCAAAAAATACAGATTAAAATTCAATATTTTATAAAACAAGTGCATTATTAATGCATATATTTGAGGAAAATTAAAATCTTGGGAATCTGAAGAACTCATTGAATTTCTAGAGAAAATGTAAAAGCTAAAGACATCAAGTTACCATAAAAACTAAGCAAAATAATCGGTTTATTTTATTTTTTTTTCCTGAGACAAGATCTCACTTTGTCTCCTAAGCTGGAGTGCAGTGGTGCAATCTTGGCTCACTGCAACCTCCACCTCCTGGGTTCAAGCAATTCTCCTGTCTCAGCCTCCTGAGTAGCTGAGATCATAGGCATGCGCCACCATGCCTAACTAATTTTTGTATTTTTAGTAGAGACAGGGTTTCACCATGTTGGCTAGGCTGGTCTCAAACTCCTGACCTAAGGTGATCCACCTGCCTTGGCCTCCCAAAGTGCTGGGATTACAGGCGTGAGCCACCATTCCCAGCCAATATTCAGTTTTTTATAAGTGAGATATTGTATGACTGCTTCTAGGGTGGAGAGAAAAGGTAGTACAGTTTAATTATACATTTGGGTTTAAAAATTTAGAGAGAAAATATATTGTAACATCATTATGACTAAGAAAACTGCAAGTCACATACAGAGAAGTAAAGAGAGGTTACACAGAGGAGTTACCACTTAACATTGTATCTTTAAAGACGATCTAACTTAACCACACGGTATTTGTTTTTGAACTGTGCATGACTCCTACAATTGAATATCTTTAGTATATGCTTGGAATTTTATCAAAAATTGAATTATTTCCATATTATAGGCATTCTTAACCAGTGAACACATCCATAACAAAGTGAAAATAGATTTCCCCTCTGAAGTTTTTTCATACTTTAAAGAGTTTAGCATTCCCCCACCTCCCTCATTCCCCAGATGATAGCAACAAGCAACAAAGCATGCCTCGCAGTGTCGTGGATGGCATATACTACTTTCAAAAAGATATTAAGGGTGATTGTCCAGTTATGAGGAAGTGGAGTTGTGGGTAGCAAAGCAAGCCAAATTTATTCAGTTTAAGTAGAGGATGTTAAGAGTGTAAGATTGAGTTGGCATGTTGTGTGGCAGTCTGTCCAGTTACAGAATTGCATGCCAGGAACTTGGGTGTACTTGGGTGAATGTGGTGTTTTGAATGACTCTTGACAAAGTGAATAGCTTCAATGCTATTATCTCCAGTTTGAGAGTTTAATATAAGGGAGTAAAGAGAGAAAAAGAAGAAAAATGTCTAAAAGGCATGCATTAGGAAGCTGCTTTCATGAAATAATCCATAATTTTAGATCATTAACTAGTATATGCAATGAATGCCAGCAATTGAGCAGAGGTTTAGGTGGCCAGAGCCTATGCATTTCTGTCCACAGGTGACACTCATATTGCACTGTAAAAGGAAACTGCAAGAAGTTAGTGTACTTATAGAACAGTTGATCTTCCATCTAGAGCTAGAAATATGACAAGCATATATTCTTGTAGAAATTAGAATTTAAAAAACATATTGTCTTGTTTGCTGAAAATGACCAGGGCAGAAGAAGAACAAATATTAAAAGAAATGGAAACTTGCTACTTTTTGTCCTGGTGACTTATGTGGTATTTGCCAAGTTTACCATGTTTTTAATTTGAAAAAGGAAAAAAGTGCCTTCAGCAAATTTTAAAATCACTCTCAATCATAGATTTATAGGTATGTGAAAACACCTAAATATCTGAATCATAGTTGATACAATATATGAATACAATACTTACAATATGGGCATTTGATTCAATAATAGATTTTTTACAACTTACATATAAATCCTAGCAGAATCCCTTACAATCTGCTGTTATATGGAAAACACACAAAAACAGTCTTAGCTGAGAGAGGGACTAGGAAAATTGGAGAGCTGGGGTCAGTTAACTCTAAGGGGCCACCAGTGCTCAGTCTGTACCTGATATTTGTTACTTAGTGTTTGTGTTCATTTCAAGGTGGCCACAAATTTCTCTTTCTTTGATTTATTTCCCTCAGTGAAACAGTGAGACTAACTTCTAACGTAGAGAAACATTCCCACATTGCAAGAGAGAAAGAAAGATATTTCAAAATAATGTTATATGGAATATACAATTCCAAAGGAGGGTAAGATTTTATATAACAAAAGTAATAGTCAATGAATTTTGTGTCTTTCCCTTATTTTTCCCCTCAAATCTATTTCTAAAGAGAAAGAAGTGCTTTCTGTATCCATGTGACACCATAGATACATCTTAAAATATTGATTCTTCTTCTTTGCTGTCTTGACTAGCTTCTCATAGTTTAGAAAAAGTTGAAAACAAAAAAGGGGTTAGATTCCATAACTTTTAATAGCATGAATTTCTACTTATTCAAAAAAAATCAGCTGGTACCTTTTGCAAGCTTGATAAGGTTTATTTTTAAATTTAAAGTAAATATAATAACTTTTTGAGAAAACCAATTTCTATATAATATAGTTAATATGCAAAAAGTAGTGAAGTTATCTTAGATTCAGGAAACATGCTTGACTATTTGCATGATTTTATTGTTTCCACTAGGTTTCTTACTTTCTCTTTTTTTAATCCTTTGAGGAAAAGAACAAAAAGATGGAAAACATCTTTTTTCCCCATGGCTTTAAAATTTCCAGAAATGTTAAATCTCTTTTTAAGATGTTACCGATATTGGTTGTAATCTTCTATAAGACCTGGAATTTTCCTATACTAAGGAAAACCTGGCACATGGGTAGATTTTGAGATTCTGTGTGAAAGGATTTGGACTTGCTTGTAGGAAAGTGTTGTGCTTATCTTATACTTGTTTTAACTATTTAATTCTTAAAACATCAAATTTCAAGTTTATTTCTTCTATATCACTTATTTTTGGTGAATTGTGACTTAGGCTAGCCTGTCTGTGAAGCCCCTGTTATTGGCATAATATTCATTTGGAACTCTGGTGTTCAGTCTTTAATAACTGCTGCAGAGCAACAAAAACCATTGTTGTACTGAAACACTTTGGCCTTCGTATCTCTGATGGGGAAAATAAAAACTCCATCCGGCTTTTAATTAGCATTTGGCCATATAGAGCACTACTATAAAAATACTTATTTTATTGTATCATATAAAATTTGTGCCACATTTGTGAATGCAAACACAGTGGCCACCTTTTAGTAGGTGCATGGAAATAAAATACCATTTCTTAAGTCTGTCAGTGAACATAAGGAAAGCTCTACAAAGATAAATTGAGAACTTGCTCAACCAATACAAAAAGACTAAAAAAAAACCAAAAAAAACAAAAAACCAGGTGGACCACATATGGAATTATTGTTAAAAGAAAACAGGAGTATTGAGAGTATAGTATTTTGCATTGACTCTCCATCATTCTGCTGTGAAATATTCAATAGGGTGATTTCATCAGATTTGTGGTGAATAGGTGCAAGCTAACAAACTACTGTATATGCTACATAATTTTGAAATAAAAGTCTTGGTAGAAAGAAAGATAATAATCAGCCTCGAGCCATAGGATACCATTTTCAGCAATAAAGAGAAAATAATCAGTGGAGCAACTAGTTGGTTGAAAGGAGGAAATAGGGAGGGAATAATTATCAGTTCGTAATCGCCGTGACCATTACCCTCCTCTCCAGCCTCCTCTTGAGCGAGGCTTCTGCACCTGGCACTTCAGTGCAGTTGCAGCTGAGAGAGGACACAGAGGCCAGGCCATAATGGCCAGCTTCCCGGCCCTCCAAGCAGGTCGCCATCTCAATGGCTGCAGATGTTTGCGAAGAATGATCCCTCCTAGGTACCCTCCTTCAGCCGTAATCCCAGAGTCCTTGTTGCAGCCAGCAGCTTGAGCTCTTGAACATAAAGGCCAGGCCTGAATTAAGGGGTCTTGAGAAACCTTTGATAGGCCCGGCCTCAGATGTTCTAAGCAGATTGTGAAAGTAATTTACAACAAAGGGCCAGGTTAATTTGAAAATAGTTTTGTTGTTGTTATTGTTGTTTCGTATTAAATTCATGTTTTGCTGCTTCTGGTGAGTTTCTATAAACTAACGAGTTTGTCTAATGTAGTTTTCTGACTTTTAAACACATATGCATAAACTGGCTAGGCTATAACTGCTTTTTTATTAAACTATTAAAAAGGAATACCGAAAAGGAGCTTAAAATCAGGTGCATTCAATAAAACTATTTGCGTTGGCACCGAGGCAGTTGCATATGTTTCTAGTTGAGCTGGTGCTGGAAGTTTATCGCTTGTATTACCTATGGTTAAATGTTATTTCGCTTCAATAAAAGTCCCATTTGTAATTTCTATCAACTACCATTAGAGTATATTCATAGTTGGTGAATTAACTTTCTGTTAAGAGGCAAGTAATACACCCATTTGATTTACTGTATTTTAATAATGATTTGTGCTTTTTGATTAGGCATAACTTTCAGAAGAAAGGAGAAGAGTTCAAAGAGGGCTTCTTAGGGCAGAATAAGTGCTTCATTTAAACTAATAGATTAAACATGTTTATTACCATTATCAATATTGTCCAGCCGAGAGAAGAAACAATTCTTAGTAAAGAAGGCAGTTAACATACTATTTTAAGAGCCAAATTATTGTTTTCTCTGTATGCTTCTAACTGAAAGGAAATGTTTTCTTCATTTTTCACAGAATGTTTTTAAACTTTTGGCTTAAGCTGGAATCATTGACCCTTTTTTGTCTGCCCTTCTATGCAATCTGTCTTCCGCTGGGAAAACACTTGTCCTCCTTCCTGGAATTTGTTAACACTATTTGGGTTGGCCCAAAGGAGTTGCCCAAGAGGCAAACTGGGCTGTGTAAGACTTTAGGATCCAAAGAATGGGACTGTGGTTTCATAAACACACACATTCCATTCCCTGGACTGACAAAACAGCATATACTATGAGCTGTTTCCTAGGTATAGCTCAGATATTTTTAAATTCAACATAATATGGATTCTGTCTAGGTTATACATGCTTACTTCCTGGAGTGACTTCCTAACTAAATAGGATACCTGATGCCTACTGGATATTAATTCTGTACAGTAAGTACTAGTTTTTAAGGTTAACAACCTCCTGTCCCTGCATTTTTTGAGACACATAGTAGCTATGGTGTTTTCTTCTGCTATCCAGTGACAGTACTGTAGTAATGCATTACCAGACACACATTCCTTATGGCCACTTCTGAAATAATGAAATTAAACTAGATCTCAAAATCGTGTTCATTATTTGGAAAAGACTGTTAAGAGGTTTTAATTAGAAGGTATGTCCACTGAGAGATTTATGGCTGTAAATTTCCCCATACACATGTTTTTCATTATGCTGGCAGTGAACCAATAACTTTTACGTGATTCCCATCGCCCACTCCTCCCTCCACCCCCTATGAAATTGAAATCATATTAGAGGTCACTCAGGCTTTTGAAAAAGAAAAGTGGGCATTTATAGATTTTCTTGAAACAGGAATCCTTCTGTTTAATAAATAAGCCAGAATTTGTCCTGTAAGTGTGGGAAAACAGAAACTATCTGAAACTAAGATTTGTTTTAACAGTTATACTTTGTTCTGTTTTTCAAAATGTGTATTTTCTATGAAGAATATCTTGATTAAACCAGGATTGGGGTGTTGGTCACAGACTGATTAAGGTGTCCCAGTCATTTCACTATCGTTTATATATTGTTATATCTGAGATCAGTGAAAAACACAGCCTTCACCCTCTATGAAACACGCACGCTCACGCGTGCACGCTCACACACACACACGAACACACACACACACACACAAGTTTGATTGCTATATTATAATGTGATTCTGTGGTCTAAAATAACTGCTGTTTCCCTTGGTGAAAATTATAAATTTTATGCGTAGTTAAGCAATCTTTGCCTTAGATGTATTTTGGAAATCTTCCTTAGTTCCTTAGGGTGGTCATCTAAATATATTATCTTCAAACCAGAAGACAGGAAATAATGAAAAAATGACATTTGAACTTTTTAAAGCAGAAAGATGTTTTTAACACTGAAAATATTTTCTGTATTCTCGTATCATAATGATCATACTTTCAATAGTCATTGAGAAAATAAATCTTGTTGAAACTACTACGAATGAATTCAGTATGATTTTAAATAAATTCACAATTACAATAGTATCTATGTACATTTCAGCAATAACAAAAAAGCAGTTTGAAATATACTATTTACTCAATCTAAAAGCCCAATGAACCTCTATATTCAATAATATTCCTGACTTGGCCCTTCTAGGGTTAGTGACCCACAGAGTTGAAAATACTGTTTTAAAATTAAATGTAAATAGTGTTTGGTCCATTTCAAAAAAAATCCAACAATAGCAATTTTGTCAGACCCTTGGGAGATGCCTGTGAAATTCTTTTTTGTTTTTTTGAGACAGAGTCTCACTCTGTTGCCCAGGCTGGAGTGTAGTGGTGTGATCTTAGCTCACTGCAAGCTCCGCCTCCCAGGTTCACACCATTCTCCTGCCTCAGCCTCCGGAGTAGCTGGGACTATAGGCGCCCACCACCAGGCTTGGCTATTTTTTTTTTTTTTTTGTATTTTTAGTAGAGGCAGGGTTTCACTGTGTTAGCCAGGATGGTCTTGATCTCCTGACTTTGTGATCCGCCCGCCTCGGCCTCCCAAAGTGCTGGGATTACAGGCTTGAGCCACTGCGCCCAGCTAAGATGCCTGTGAACTTCTTGACCCTTATTGGAGAAATACCATCTGAATAAATTTAAACTAAATGTATGAATATTTCTAAGAATTTGCATTAATACTGCAAAAGAGTTTTACTTATAAAATCATCAGAGTGCTGAAAATGCACTATTTGAAAATATTGGTAGACTTGTAGACTTGTAGTTTCCTGGAAAATATGTCTGAAGACCTTCCAGATTAAAAATAATCCAGGTTGAATACTAGTGACAGAGCATAACAATATTTTTGCTCCAAAAATGGACTTTGAACATCGGATATTTCTCAGACTGGAAACAAGGATCTACCAAAATATCCTGTGGGGACTTAAGACTCTTTGATAGAGAGGATGTATCAAGGAAAATTTTTATGGATTGAGTACTTACACTGTACTGGCCAATGTTATAGATGATATGTGTTCTATTGAGCCCTCAAAATACCCCTCTAATGTAGTTGTAAGTATCCCCCAAGGGTGGCCAAAGAAGGGCAGTGAGACAGGAGCTGCAGAGGAGGCGACATGCTGGACAAATAAACTCCTGGAAAAAGAGTTTTACCATCTGGACCAAATGGCAACTAGGAAGCCTTGGCCTAGACATTAACTGAGAATAATAGGTGAAGAATCCCAGCATCACTGAAGGGTGGACCCAGCCTTAGCAACCACATAGCTATTGTGCTGCAGACAAACAACACATTGTACAGAGAGAACCGGGCCAAGGGAAAGGCTTTCTGAGGACTGAAGCCAAGTAGAGTTATAGGAAGAGTAGAAGAGGCAGCTGCAAGTACTCTGAAGACCAGGAAGAGAACATTTCAGATTTCAATAGGAAAGACCAGTAGTCCTGGGTAGGGGCTGAGAAAGCTAGTTTGTCTAACAAATATTTGGAATTCAGTAATTTTTTTTTTAAAAAGATGAATGGTTGTTGTAACTACTGTTACATTATAACCACCACCATCTCCAATTTAGTGGCATAAAATGGTCATTTTATTAACATTCGTGGATTATGAAGATTGGGAATTTGAATAGGCTATAGGGGGCTGGCTTGTCAAAGCCTGGAATCATCTGAAGTTGTTTTACCTACATGCCTGGAAATGGCTGTTGGCTGAAACCTCACCGGGGGCTGTCCGCTGGAATATTCCACCTGGCATCTTCGCCATGTGGTTTCTACATTGGGCTGCCTCACAGCATGGTTTCCCAGAGCAGGCAACCCAAGAGACGCAAGCAGAAATTGCATCACCTTTTTTGAGCTAGCTCCTGAAGTCATATGGCATTACTCTCACCATTATCACAAATTCAAGGGGAGGAAACAGACCACACTGGAGCAAAATGTCAGAATCACTTTGTAAGAAGAGCATGTAGAAACCAGACACACTGGTTCATGCTTGGAGTCCCAGCTACTCCAGAGGCTGAGGCAGGAGGATCACTTGAGCCCAGGAAGGAGTTCCTGCCTGTAGTACCCTATGATCTTGCCTGTGAGTAGACACTGCACTCCAGCCTGGGCAGCATAGCAAGACCCTGTCTCTAAACAGAAAAATAAAAACAAAAGAAGAGCATGTAGGATGGGAAGTATTGTTGCAGCCGTTGTTAGAAAATAATCTGCCACAAAGATAGTAGCTCCGGCTGGGGATTTTTTTGGGGATGCAGGGGTGGGTGAGATAGGAGTCTCTAAAGTTGGTTGGGGAAGGTCTGAAGTATAGGGAAGACTCTGGAGTGAAGAATAAAAGTGCCTTCATCATCCAGGTTCTCACTGCCAGCCTTAACATTGACACCAGTCCTGCTATGCTTCAGGCTGGACATGAGTCTAAGCAGCTTAGCCTAAAAGCTACAATCAATTGACATGAGCCTCTGGCTGACAGGGTTCCTGGGTATCAGCTAACATAGGAAGTTTCAGAAACTAGAGAATAGGGTCAATTATGGGGCCAACTTATTAAGAGCCTAGAACCTTGTCCTTTTCTTATATTTGTTATAAGGGCAAGAGGCACGGATCTCTTAGTGTGTTCAATTTTGAAGACTGCAAAGAAATGTGAGGCTGGAGAGACTGTTCTCTTCGTTCACTCCTTAATTAATTAATTCAACAAATATTTGAGTGTCAGCTATGTGCCAGTCTAGGGGGAGGGGAGACTGAAAGGTGAAAGAAAGTGGCTGAATCCCAGGAGGTCAATGGGAGCAGGAAGAGAGCTCCAGCCTCTTATAATGAAAGAGCCCCGGGGGTTTGACTGGCAGGAGGCCTACCACCTGCCTTATTTCTGGCTGGTCAAAATGACCAGCCGAGGCTCACTAAAAAGCAAAGATAGGCTAGATCCCACTCGGCTGAGGCTGTTTGGCTGGAACTCAAATTAGGTCCATTGCAAACATTTGAAATAAAATACTGTGATTCGGATTAAAATATCCCCTCATGGCCCTTTGGCCCTCACTTTTTTCTCTGTGCTTTAACATGTCTATTTAAAATTCTCTTTTGAACTTTTCTGTTCAAAAGCCTCAACATTTTTAATTGTTTGCACATCTTTTTGTCTGTATTCTTAAATGTTGTATCGTTGGTGTAAACGTCACAGTGTGGAAACATCAGCCAATGCTCAATTTTTCCGTGGCTGATTATCCGATGAATTAGTGATCTAAGCATTTTGTTTTTCTTCTTGACAGCTGTCTTCCTTCCAGCTTTTACTACTTATTAGTGCACTGTGGGAAGAGTCATGTAGAAGTCAAAATTAAACTCAAAACATTTTGTCACTTATCACCGTTTCCACTAAAATGGTCAGAGAGTGGAGGAGATTGCAAATGCTGGTGAAAATAATTTCCCTCCATTACCTATAGATTTCAGTTATCCATGCTACATTCTTCTAGCTTCTGAACACAAATAAACAAGATGCTTTTGTAATAGCTATAAATTTGCAAATCATGTCGTTTACACAGGAGTTCTCATTTTATGTACTCCAAGTTCCTTCCAGGCCCTCTTCTGCTAGGACCCTGGATATCATTTAGGTTTGTTAATCAGATGCTCAGATGCTCTTTTAAAGTTGGAAGCAAGGGAAAACCTCAATTTCCATAGTTTCTGCTCTTTTCTCTTAGGCAACACTGTTGTGGCACTGACTGGCAGCTTCCTGATTGTGGCAGTGGTGGTGTGGTTCTAGAGTTTCCCAGTCTTGTGGGTGGCTTCTTGATTGTAGAGGACAGCCTCTTTTTCTTTGCAGCACAATTCCTAGGGATGTCTGTCTATCTGGACCTATGTCTCTTTGGCCTTTTCAATAATTCTCTAAGCCATTTGATAACCATTGATTAATCTTTCAGTCAAGATTTAATAAACTAGCTAGAATAGATTCTGTTCTCTGAAACAGATCCCTGATTGAAACACGTGGGAAGTTTTGCTGGCCAAGGTAGGGAAATAAACTTCCTATATTGTCTTGGCTATGCAATACTATTAAGACAGGTTTACATCTGGTTTTCAGAAAACTGATTTAAATGCTAGTTTTCTAGGAAATATCAGTATATACACCAATCTACAGTGGCTTATGGTCCTTAAGAATCTGTGATGGGCTTGACTCCAATAATCCGTTCTATTTCAAAGTGAAAGAAACCTTACTTGTTTTCAGGAAATCATGTGGCCCACATTTCTCAGCCTCCCTTGGAGCTAAACATGGACATGTGACTAAGTCCCACTCAATGAGAAGTTGTTTTGCATGTCCTCTGGAAAATCATTTTAAAAAGATAACTTTCTTCTAGCTACCTGTAGAGCAGATAAAGCCAACAGGACATGCTAACAGATTTGTTGTAGGATGTGAGAAAAAGAGAAGAACCAAGACAAACTTCAGGGAGTTTGGTCAGAGCTACTGGAGGGATAGATATGTCATCAACTGAAATGGAGAAAGCTGTGGGTGAAGGTTTGGAGAAACATCAGGAGTTCAGTTTCGGACGTGGCGAGTTAGAGATGTGTATTTGAGATCCAGGATGGAAATAGCAAGTAGGAAATTTGACATAGAAGCCTGGTGTTCAGGAGAGGTCTGGGCTAGAGAAGTAATTTCTAGAGTCTTTAAAGCTAAGAAATCAAATGAGATCTTTATGGGAACGAGTATAAAGACCATAAAGGGGATCAAGAACTGAGTCCTGGGTACTACAAAATTAAGAGGTCAGGGAAAAGGGGAGAACCCTGCAAAGGAGACAAAGAAGGTGAACATAGTGACCTACGAAGGAAGTCAAGAATATATGGCATCCTTGAAGCCAAGTGGAGAAAAAAAAAAAGAGTGTTCGTTTGAACCAAGTGTTGCTGATAGGCCAAGTGAGGTAAATATTGAGCACTGACCATTGGATTCACCAATGCAGAGGCAAGTCATGGTGGAATAGTGAGGATGAACCCTGGTTGGAATTGGCTTAATACTATAAGAAACCCCTACCCTCGCTTCATGGACTTTTCCATTGACTTGTGTTTATTTAAATGTGAGAGGAGGGCAGAGGTAAGTAATGCATGACTTTGTCTTTTCTTTCCAGCTCCCACCCATTATATTTATTTGTTATAAGTATTTTTCTATGATACTGTTATTGTGCAGGGCACTCTATTTTTCAGAGCTCACTCTGTCTTTGTCGAACCCTATGTAAGTGCTTTTGCTATCTCCATTTAAGATGAAAAATCTGGAACTCAAAACTTCAGTCAATATGAGACAACTAAGAAGTGGCAGAGTTAACACTTGAAATTAGTCAGTTTGGGTCCAGAGCAAATGCTGTTAAACTCTACCCTCAGATACTCCTCTGATGATGAATATGACATGTTCTTAATCATCAGAGATCAGTTTAGAAGATAATTCAGAGCAGTAAACGGGTAACTTAAATGCAGTTGACAAGGGAATTTAGGCAGGAGCTCCTAAATCAGCCTTGAGTGTTCTAAATGACCTTCCTGAAGAAGGAGGAGCTTAACTGGGTCCTGAAGAGCAGGTAAGAATTAGCTGGATGAAGAGGGGACAATGAAGGAAGAAGATTCCAGTAGAACAGTCAATATCACAAAGCTCCATGAGTATGAGAGAATACAGCACTTTCAGACAACACTCTTATCATAAAAGATTTCTTTTAAAGATTCTGGATTATATCTGAAGGCAATGGAGAGTCATTAGATAATCGAAGTAGGAGAATGATGTGTTCAGATTTGTATATCTGAAAGATCATACTAAGCTTCTGCTTTTGAATAGGATGTATTAGTTTGTTGCATTCCAACGTTTCTCCTACAATAACTAGAGGAAACAAGCAAATATAAATACAAGTTTAAAGACAGCAGAGAGCTGAAGAAGTAACCAGATGAACTGGGATTCCTCAGAGTTACAGTCCTTCTGCAATTAACTGAAAATGACTAGGCATTCTCTTTCCTGGGGACATTTGCTAATTCTGGGTTCACACTGAGCACTTGGCTTGGCTCATCCGAAAGAATGCTACTAAAGGAAATAGAAGGCATTTCCGCTTTTGGCAGCCATGTTGGGCCATGTGACAGACTGGAAACTTATAGAGAGTTGTAAATGCATGGAATGCACATGGGAGGCTGGGGAACCAGGCTAAGTTTTCTGAAAGTTAAAGTAAAATTTCCCATAATCTAGTGGTGCTTAAGAAACAAAGTCAAACTAGAGGGAGTGGGCCTGCCTCAGACTCATAGTAGGTCTCTCCTTGATGAATCTGCCAGATTTTGAGGCCAAAAATCAGGACCAAAGAGCCGGACTAAATCTCCTTGCCTTTCAGGGATATGAAAAGGGAGACAGCAGGCTGTGGGTCATACTTAAGGAAAGAAAAGTGCGGCAAAACACCTTACTAAGACTGCCCCATTTCAAACTTAGTTCAATCCTTGATTATAATTAAGTTGATTAGCTATCTGAAGTCTCTACAGTTCTTCTATACACAATGTCTGCTATAGAACTACTTGACATGCAAAGAAATGGAAATATTTGCCTAATAATCATGAAAAAATTAGAAGATCAACAGATGATATAGACCTTGAAATTAGCAGACAAGAACTTTAAAATAATTGTGGGAAATTTTTACATATTTCTATAGTTTGGATGTTTGTCCCCGCAAACCTCTTGCTGACATTTGATCCTCAGTGTTGGAGAACAGGCCTAAAAGGAGGTGTTTGGGTCATGGGGGCAAATCCCTCATGAATGTCTTGGTGCCATCCTTGCAGTAATGTGCGAGTTATATTAGTTTCTGCTAGAGTTGGTTGTTAAAAAAAGAGCCTGCATTGCCCCATCTCTCCTTTGCTTCCTCGCTTGCCATGTGATCTCTGCACATGCTGACTCCTCTCCACCTTCCACAATGAGTGGAAGAGGTCTGAGGCCCTCACTGGATGCAGATGCCAGCACCATGCTTCTTGTGCAGCCTGCAGAACTGTAAGCCAAATAAATCTCCTTTTAAAATAAATTACTCAGCCTCAGGTATTCCATTACAGCAACACTAAGTAGACTAAGACACACACCTCTCACAGTAATTGATACAGCAACTGGTAAAATCTGCAAGAATACAGAAATTATGAACATTATGAATCAACTTGACATAATCAACATATACAATACTAGACTTGCAGCTGCAAAGGGCACATTCTCTTCAAATATGTATAAGACATTACCAAAAGAGATTTCATACAGCACCATAATGCAAGTCTCAGTGAATTAAATCATGAAAAGTGTGTTCTCTGACCACAGTGGAACTAAGTTAGATCACTTACATAAAAATCCCCAAATGTTGGAAATTAACCAATATACTTCTAAATTGGACAGGACACAGAAGAAAACAATAGAAATGAGAAATCTTTCGAACTGAATGATGATGACAATATCATACTCATGGAATGTAGCTACAACAGTGCTGAGAACATTTATAATTCCAAATGCATGTATTAGAAAAGAAGCAAGTTAAACCCAAAGAAAGTGGAAAGCAGAAAGTAATAAAAACAATGATTAATAAAATAGTAGAAATACAATTTAAAAAATCAACAAAGCTAAGAATTGGTTTTTAAAAAAGATTTTACAAATTGATAAGCCCCTAGCAAGACTGATCAAGAAAATGAGAAAATACAAATTGCCTATGTTAAGAATGGAAGATGGACAAAACTATTGATATTATAGACATTATGAAAACATCAAAAGGATATCGTGTGAACTTTTATGTAAAGTGGGGGAAAAGGCTGAGCATCCTCAGCTTTGGCATGTAAAAATTCATGTAACCCCCTCTTTTCAGTATGATATCCTTGCAGTCAATTGTGTTCAGTGTTTTCCAGTCTCTTTTCCCAAAGAATAAACCTCTAGTAATCTGCTATGGTGAGAAAAAGACTAATACTCACTCTCCAAAAGAAGGAAGAGATATATGACTTAGGTTTAAAGCACACTGTCAACAGATCTTGCTGTTTTTAGTCTCAGTTAATCACTGATTCTAGAAGAACATGGTGTTTTATTTTTAAGACTTTCTGGGATTGTTTCTGTGGTAAAAATTGGCTTACATCTTGACTTTCTCCTGCTGGTTAAGGATTTAATTTTCTCAGAACAACTAATTTAATTTAATTGCCATTCTTCTGCTTTCTAGCTTCTAGAATTGGGTATCCCTCAACTGCCCTTGCATTTCTCTATTCCTGTGAATATATGCCTTTTTCAAAATTTGGTAGAGAAGTTTCTGGAAGGAAGAGCCTTAAGTGCTCGCGTTCAAAATTCCATCTTTCACTGGAAGTTCCCCTTGGTATCTCTTGCACTATGCTTTGTGTAGTCAGAAAATTGGACTCAGTGTCTTAGGTAGAATGGGGGCTACTCATTTTTATAATACATCTTGTAGAATTATGTGATTTTTAAATATGTTCTTGTGTAGCTTTGATAGAGTAAAAAAATAGAACCACTATAAATACCAAACCAAAACAAAAGGAGGTATAAGGCAACAAAGAAGTAAGAATATTTCACTGGATAGGATTGCTGTAAGGATGAAATGAGATCACATGTATAAACACTAGGACGGTGCTCCATAAACAGCAGTAGCTGTTTCTCTCTGCTTCCTTAAAATTTTTGTAAAAAATATTTTAAGTTCAGGGGTACATGTGTAGGTTGTGCAGGTTTGTTACATAGGTTAATATGTCCAATGATGGTTTGCTATACAGATCATCCCATCACCTAGGTATTAAGACTAGCATCCATTAGCTATTCTTCCTGCTGCTCTCCCTACCCCCCACAACCCTCCAACAGGCCTGATGCATTGCTTCCTCCCATACGTGCATGTGTTCTCATCATTCAGCTCCCATTTATAAGTGAGAAGTTATAGTATTCAGTTTTCTGTTCCTGCGTTAGTTTGCTGAGGATAATGGCATCCAGCTCTATCCATGTCCCTGAAGAAGACATGATCTCTTTCTCTTTTATGGCTGCATAGTATTCCATAGTGTATATTTACCACATTTTCTTTATCCAGTCTATGACTGATGGACATTTAAGTTGATTTTATATCTTTGCTGTTGTGAATAGTGCTGCAAGTGCATGCCTGTATCTTGATAATAGAATGATTTATATTTTGGGGGGTATATATCCAATAATGGGATTGCTAGGTCAAATGGTATTTCTGCCTCTATGTCTTTGAGGAATTGCCACACTGTCTTCCACAATGGATTGAACTAATTTACACTGGCACCAACAGTGTAAAAGCATTCTTTTTTTTTTTTTCACAACCTTGCCAACATGTGTTGTTTTTTGACTTCTTAATAATAGCCATTACGATTAGTGTGAGATGATATATCATTGTGATTTTGATTTGCATTTCTCTAATGATCAGTGATGTTGAGCTTTCTTGTCCTGTTTGTTGGCTACATGTATGCCTTCTTTTGCTAATTGTCTATTCATGTTTTTTGTCCACCTTTAATGGGTTTTTTTTCTTGTAATTTGTTTAAATTCCTTATAGATGCTGGATATTAGACCTTTGTCAGATGTATAGATTGCAAATATTTTCTCCCATCCTGTAGGTTGTTGTTTTACTCTGTTGATAATTTCTTTGGCAGTGCAGAAGCTGTTTAGTTTAATTAGGCTTATGTGTCAGCTTTTGTTGCAATTACCTTTGGTGTCTTCCTCATGAAATCTTTGCCCATGCCTATGTACTGAATGGTATTGCCTAGGTTGCTTTCTAGGGTTTTTATAGTTTTGGGCTTTATATTTAAGTCTCTAATCCACCTTGAGTTGATTTTTGTATATAGTGTAAGAAAGGGATCCACTTTCAGTCTTTTGCATATGGCTAGCCAGTTCTCCCAGCACAATTTATTGAATAGGGAATCCATTCCCCATTGCTTGTTCTTGTCAGGTTTGTCCAACATCAGATGGTTGTAGGTGTGCAGTCATATTTCTGGGATTTCTATTCTGTTCCATTGGTCTATGTGTCTGTTTTTGTACCAGTACCATGCTGTTTTGGTTAATGTAGACTTGTAATATAGTTTGATGTCAGGAAGTGAGGCTTCTAGTTTTGTTCTTTTTGCTTAGGATTTTCTTGGCTATTCAGGCTCTGTTTTGGTTTCATATGAATTTTAAAATAGTGTTTTTCTAATTCTGTGAAGAACGTCAATGGTAGTTTAATGAGAATAGCATTGAATCTGTAAATTGCTTTGGGCAGTATGGCCATTTTCATGATATTGAGTCTTCCTATCCATGAGCATTGAATGTTTTTCCATTTGTTTGTGTTACCTCTGATTTCTTTGAGTAATGGTTTGTAGTTCTACTGGAAGAGGTCCATCACTTCTCCTGTTAGCTGTATTCCTAGGTATTTTATTCTTTTTGTGGCAATTGTGAATGCAGTTCATTCATAATTTGGCTCTTGGCTTGCCTGTTGTTGGTGTATAGAAATGCCAACGATTTTTGCACATTGATTGTGTATCCTGAGACTTTTCTGAAGTTGCTTATCAGCTTAAGAAATTTTGGGCTGAGACAGTGGGGTTTTCTAGATACAGGATTATGTCATCTGCCAAAAAAAAAAAAAATAGTTTAACTTCCTGTCTTTCTGTTTGAATACACTTTATTTCTCTCTCTTGTCTGATTGCCCTGGCCAGAAATTCTAACACCATGTTGAATAGGAGTGGGAAGAGAGGGCATCCTTGTCTTGTGCCAGTGTATTAGTCTGTTCTCACTTTGCTAATGAAGACATACCCAAGGCTGGGTAATTTGTAAAGAAAAAGAGGTTTAATGGACTCATAGTTCCATGGGGCTGGGGAGGCATCACAATCATGATGGAAGGCAAAGGAGGAGCAATGTCATGTCTTATATGGCAGCAGACAAAAGAGAGGGCATGTGCAGGGGAACTCCCCTTTATGAAACCATCAGATCTCGTGAGACTTACTCACTATCAGAGAACAGCATGGGAAAGACCTGCCCCCATGATTCACTTACCTCCCACTGGGTCCCTCCCGTGACACATAAGAATTATGGGAGCTAAAATTCAAGATTTAGATTGGGACACAGCCAAACCCTATCAGCTGGTTTTCAAGGGGAATGTTTTCAGCTTTTGCCCATTTGGTGTGATATTGGCTGTGGGTTTCTTATATATGGTTCTTATTATTTTGAGGTATATTCCTTCAGTACCTAGTTTATTGAGAGCTTTTAACATGAGGGGATGTTGATTTTATTGGAGGTCTTTTCTGCATCTATTGAGATAATCATGTGTTTTTTTGTCTTTAGGTCTGTTTATGTGATGAATCACATTTACTGATTTTCGTATGTCAAACCAACCTTGAATCCCAGGGATGAAGCCTACTTGCTTGTGGTGGGTAGGCTTTTTGATGTGCTGCTGAATTTGGTTTGCCAGTATTTTGTTGAGGATTTCTGCATCAATGTTCATCAAGGATATTGGCCTAAAGTTTTCTTTCTTTTTTTTTTTTGAGACGGAGTCTCACTCTGTTGCCCAGGCTGGAGTGCAGTGGCCAGATCTCGGCTCACTGCAAGCTCCCCCTCCAGGGTTTACGCCATTCTCCTGCCTCAGCCTCCTGAGTAGCTGGGCCTACAGGTGCCCGCCACCTTGCCCGGCTAGTTTTTTTGTATTTTTTAGTAGAGACGGGGTCTTTTTAAAAAAAAAAATCTGTCAGGTTTTAGTATCAGGATGATGCTGCCTTCATAGAATAAGTTAGGGAGGAGTCTTTCTTTTTCAATTTGTACCTGTGGTAGAATTCATCAGTATATCCATCTGGTCCTGGGCTTTTTTTGGTTGGTAGGCTGTTCCTGCCTCAATTTCAGAACTCGTTATTAATCTATTCAGGGATTTAAATTTTTTCTGATTCAGTCTTGGCAGAGTGTATGTGTCCAGGAATTTATCCATTTCTTCTAGATTTTCTAGTTTATTTGCATAGAGGTGTTCATATTATTCTCTGATGGTTGTTTGTATTTCCATGAAGTCAGCGGTAATATCCCCCTTATTATTTCTGATTGTGTCTATTTGAATCTTCTCTCTTTTCTTCTTTATCAGTCTAGCTAGCAGTCTATCTATTTTACTAATTTTTTCAAAAAATCAGCTCCTGGATTCATTGATTTTTTTTTTTGAAGGGTTTTTTATGTCTTTATCTCCTTCAGTTCTGCTCTGATCTTGGTTATGTCATGTGTTCTGCTAGATTTGGGGTTTGTTTGCTCTTGCTTCCTTAGTTCTTTTACTTGTGATGTTAGGTTATTAATTTGAGATCTTTCTAGCTCTTTGATGTGGGCATTTAGTTCTATAAATTTCCCTCTTAACACTGCATTAGCTGTGTCCCAGAGATTCTGATACATTGTCTCTTTTTTCTCATTAGTTTCAAAGAATGTCTTGATTTATGCCTTAATTTCATTACTTACACAGGAGTAATTCAGGAGCAGGTTGGTCAATTTCCATGTAGTTGTGTGGTTTTTTTGAGTGAGCTTCTTAATCTTGAGTTCCAATTTGATTGCGCTGTAGTGTGAGATATTGTTTGTTATGATTTCAGTTATTTTGCACTTGCTGAGGAGTGTTTTACTTCTGATTCTGTGATCAATTTTAGAATAGGTGCCATGTGGCAATGAGAAGAACATATATTCTGTTGTTTTGGGGTGGAGAGTTCTGTAGATACCTATTAGGTCCACTTGATCCAAAACCTGAGTTCAGGTCCTGAATATCTTTGTTAATTTTCTGTCTTAAGGAGCTAATGTTGTCAGTTGGGTGTTAAAGTCTCAACATTATTAGTGTGGGAGTTAAGTATTCTTGTAGGTCTTTAAGAACTTGCTTTGTAACTCTGAGTGCTCCGGTATTGGGTGTATATATTTTTAGGATAGTTATCCCTTCTTGTTGAATTGAATGCTTTACTATTGTGTAATGCCCTTCTTTGTCTTTTTAAAATCTTTGTTGGTTTAAAGTATGTTTTGTCAGAGACTAGGATTGTAATCCTGCTTTTTTCTGTATTCCATTTGCTTGAATTTTTCTCCATGCCTTTATTTTGAACCTACATGTGTCTTTGCATGTGAGATGGGTCTTTTGAAGACAGCATACCAATGGATCTTGCCCCATTTATATTTAAGATTAGTATTATTATGTGTGGATTTGATCCTGTCATCATGATGTTGGCTGGTTGTTTTACAGACTTGTTTATGTGGTTGCTTCACTGGTCTATGTACTTTAACATATTTGTAGTGGCTGCTAATGGTTTTTCCTTTCCATATTTAGTGCTTCCTTCAGGATCACTTGCAAAGTAGACCTGATAGTAACAAATTCCCTCAGCATTTGCTTGTCTGAAAATGATCATATTTCTCCTTTGCTTATGAAGCTTAGATTGGTTTGATATGAAATTCTGGTTTGAAACTATTTTTCTTTAAGAATATTGGATATTGGCTCCCTATCTCTTCTAGCTTGTAGGGTTTCTGCCGAGAGGTACACCGTTAGTCTGATGGACTTCCCTTTGTAGGTGACCTGGCCTTTCTCTCTGGCTGCCTTTGACATTTTTTCTTTCATTTTGACCTTGGAGAATCTGAAGATTATGTGTTTTGGGGATGATCTTCTCATGGAGTATCTTACTGGGGTTCTCTGCATTTCCTGAATTTGAATGTGCCTGTCTTGCTAGTTTGGGGAAGTTCTTTTGGATGATATCCCAGAGTATGTTTTCCAATTTGGTTCTATTCTTCCGTTCTTTTTCAGGTACCCCAATCAGTCGTAGATTTGGTCTGTTTACATGATCCCATATTTCTTGGAGATTTTGTTCATCCCTTTTCATTCTTTTTTTTTTCTATTCTTGTCTGCCTGTCTTATTTCAGAAAGATAGTCTTCAGGCTCTGAGATTCTTTCCTCCACTTAGTCTATTCTGCTATTAATACTTTTGGTTGCATTATGAAGTTCTTGTAGTGTGTTTTCCAGCTCTAACAGGTGAGTTATGTTCCTCTCTGAACTGGCTGTTTTGGCTGTCAGCTCCTGTATTGCTTTATCCTAATTCTTAGCTTCCTTGCATTGGGTTACAACATGCTCCTTTAGCTTAGCGAAGTTTGTTATTACCCACCTTATGAAGTTTACTTCTGTCATTTCAGCCTCAGCCCAGTTCTGTGCCCACGCTGGAGACGTGTTCTTGGCATTTGGAGGAAAAGGGACACTCTGGCTTTTTGAGTTTTCAGGATTTTTACATTGATTCATTCTCATCTCTGTGGGCTTCTCTTTCTTTGATCTTTGAGGTTACTGACCTCTGGATGGAGTTTTTGTGTTTGTGTTGTTGTTGTTTGTTTTTCTTTTAACAGTCTGTCCACTCTTCTGTAGGGCTGCTTGGTTTGTTGGGGGTCTGCTCAAGATCCTAGTTGCCTCAGTTTTTCCCATACCTGAAGGTATCACCAGCGAAGGCTGCGAAACATCAAAGATGGCAGCCAGCTCTTCCTCTGTGGGCGGGGTGGTACTGACCTACTGCCATCCCAAATGCACCTGTATCAGGTGGCTGAAGACCCTGGTTTGGAGGTCTCACCTAATCAGGAGGAATGGGATCAGTGACCTGCTTAAAGAAGCTCTCTGGCTGCTTTCTGGTAGAGTAGCTGTTCCGTGTTGGAGATCTCTTCAGCTCCCAATTGATTTGGGCTCTCCACAGGCCCACAGTCTGGACTGGCTGAGAAGCCCCAAGGCCAAGGTGGTAGCCTGCCTCTCCCCTCAGGCACTCCATCCCAGGGAGAACATGGGCAGGGGTGGCTGGAGGCCCCAGCTTGGAGGACCCCACTGGCAGGACCCACCCTGTGAGGAAAGTGGATCTCACTTAAGCAGTCTGGCCAGGCCTCAACAAAACAGCTGTGATACGGTAGGGACCCGCCTCTGCCCCTGTCAGCTTGGACTCTCCAAAGCCGGCAGGCTGGAACAGCTGAGTTGTCCAACCAACCCAGGTGGCAGCCCTCCCCTCCCTTAGGCACTCAGCCGCAGGGAGCAATCAGAGAGCTCTGTTATTAACACATGCTGGTGGGTGTGGCTAGGGGGTCTGGCCAGGAGGTCCTGCTCAGTGAGGAAGAATGGATTGGGGCCTCACTTAAAGAAGCAGTCTGCCCACGATCTGGCAAAGAGACCGTGTTGCTCTGCTGGGTGGACCCTTTCTCCTCCAGACCATTTGGACGCCCCAAAGCCCGCAGGCTGGAATGGCTGAGTCGATCTAACAGGAGAGGTGGCTACCGCCCTTTCCCACCACCGCCCCCTCCAGGCTCCGCCTCATCTCAGGCAGGCTGCATCCTGTTGCTGGGGGTTGGCTGGAATTCCAAGCCAGTGGGTCTTATCTTTGCAGGTGTGAAAGTGGGGCTTGCAGAATGAGGCTGCTTGTGTCACCGGATCCTGCCACCTTCTTAAGGGTATGTATGGACCTCCCGCCTTGCTTGAGTTGCAGACACATTTGTTTGGGATCTCAGGGCTGAAGTATGCAAAGCTCCTGGGTCTCTGTGCATGCCTGAGCAGCTGCTCTGCCGAGACTCCACACAGCTGTGTGTGTCAGACCCAAGGCCCTGGTGGGATGGGCTCACGAGGGGATCTCCTGATCTCTTGCTTGCAAAGATCCATGGGAGAAACATAGTTTCCCTTGGCTCTCTGTCGCTCCCAGGTGGACCGTTGCCCCTCGTGCCTCTCTTCATTTTCTGTGGGTCGAGTTGTTTTCATAATCAGTCCTAATGCAAGAACCTGGATATTTCAGTTGAAGGTGCTGTGTTCACTTGCCCCTTTCATTCCTCTCCATGAGTGCCCCGGACCTCAGTTGCTTCTAATGGACCATCTTGGCCCCTCCCCCTACTTCCTTTCAATGCTTCCGTTCTCACTCTGTGAAGTCAGTAGGTTCCAGCCTTGCTTGTACATTGAATTCACTGGGGAACTTTAGAAAATCCGAATGCCAAGCCACACCGCAAATCAATTGCATCAGGTTTCCTCAGGGTAGGGTCCAGGCATCAGCATTTTCCAAATTCCCAGGGAGCTGATCTATCTGCTGAGGTCAATGAGTGAAACCAGGGCTGAAAGAGAGATCTCAAATGCGTTGTCAACAGTACCTACTGACTGCTGTTCCTTCCACTTTGGGAGCAGAAAATGTTACTGTCTTTGCAGTGATTATTAATATTTATGTCAACTCCAGTGTTGGTGAGCAATTTTTCAATTCGATATTCCTCTACCACAAATTCTAGGAACTCTAGTTATGGTTGGGACAACATAGGGACTTGGGAAAGTATTTGCCCAAAGTTCCTAAAATGGGGTTTAAAAAACAAAATAGACCAGGCACGGTGGCCCACGCCTGTAATCCCAGCACTTTGGGAGGCTGAGGCGGGCAGATCACATGAGATCAGGAGTTTAAGACCAGCCTGGGCAATGTGGTGAAACCCTGTCTCTACTAAAAACACAAAAATTAGCTGGGCGTGGTGGTGGGCACCTATACTCCCAGCTGTTTGGGAGGCTGAGGCAGGGGAATCACTTGAATCCGGGCAGAGGTTGCAGTGAGCTGAGATAGCACTACTGCACTCCAGCCTGGTGACAGTGAGACTCTGTTTCAAAAAACAAAAACAAAAAATGTGTTAGGTATTTGCTTATTTTTTTTAACAGTTGTGATGGGTGAATGGCCCTCCTCAGCCATCCTTCTACTAGATGAGCCCTGCCAGCCCCAGTTGCCATGGATCTTCCAAAAAAAGAACCTGCCATGCTGCCATGGCTACCAACACAGACCTTCAGTGGAAGGAGGGAGTAAGGACTGTGAATGGAGAAAAGAGGAAAGAAGGAAAAGGAAGGAAGATGAAGAGACAAAGAGTAGAAGGAGGGGCAGAAGCAGGATGAGCAGGCCAGTGGGATATGTGTTGCTGGGAAATTTGGGGTCTTGCTGCCCCAGTGCCTATGTTGGCTAAGGGTAGAGGAGAAGCCAGAAGGACCCTCTATGGGTC
Organism: Macaca nemestrina; assembly: GCF_043159975.1. Classification (NCBI taxonomy): domain Eukaryota; kingdom Metazoa; phylum Chordata; class Mammalia; order Primates; family Cercopithecidae; genus Macaca; species Macaca nemestrina. The sequence goes on from NC_092132.1 coordinate 75,949,612, forward strand.
CACCACTGAGGGACCCATTCTCCTCCCCTAAGCCCCACCAGTTTCAGTAGTCTCATGCAGGTCTAGATAGAGACCAATCTGAATTTTTTTAAAACCTTGAAGAATTAAATCAGGAGTAGCATTTGGGGTGGAAAAGTTCCACTGAGGCCAGGTACTATGATAAAATGCCACATATTGAGACAGAATTGGATCTTGTAAAACAATAAAAGTTGCAATATGCCACTTACTTAGTTTAACCCACTTTGTGATTCAGAATTTTGGTAGTCTAGAATGTTAAATTTAAGGAATTTGACATAAGTATTTTCCGAAAATGACTGAACTCCACCATAAGAACTAAATATGCTTTAGTACTGAGTTAGCCTAAACACATACATACATACCATCAACTCTAAATAATAGATATTGAAGGCTTGTTTACACTTCTAGCTTGCTTCTGTATAGATGGATCTGTTCTTAATTAAGGATTTGAAAATTCCTCACAAACTGAACAGCTGAGAGAAGATAGATTCATATATTCGTTACTCCATTCCTCAAAACATTTATTAACCACCTATTATGCCTTAGGTCTTGGAAAACAAAAAAAGAGAAAGACACCATGCCTACCCTCAGTAAAGAGAAAATCATAGCCATGTGACCCCAGGGAGCTATAGGACCCCCTGGGAATTGTGTCTTTTCTGGTCTAGTCTAAACTTCTTTTACTATATAGTCAAAGCCTGCAGATCGTTCTTTGCAAATTGTTGCAAATTGTCTTGTTCCTGATGGATTAAATGCAGATATGGAATTCTGCTTTGGGCAGTGCAATTTTGTAAAATATATATTTGGTTTTCATCCCCATTTCCTGATGTACAGCTCCTAAAACCCCTGGAATCTCTGGAGTGATAAGAATGTCTTTTGTATGCTAATGAGATGACTGGTGGCTGGGGCCTCCAGGTAGCTTCAGGATAGGGTCTAGTCACCAGAAAGATTAAGGCGTGATTAGAGGATTGGAGCTTTCCAGCCCCACCTCCCAAATTGCAAGGAGGTGCGAGAGCTGAAGGTTGAGTTGATCACCAATAGCCAGTGATGTAATCAAGCATGCCAATGTAATGAAGCCTCCATATAAACCCAAAAAGACTGAGTTCTGGAAACTTCTGGATAGCTGAACTTATGGAAGTTCCTGGAGGGTGGTGTGCCTGATAAGGGCATGGAAACTCCATACCCCTTCCCTCATGCCTCGCCCTATCTATCCCTTCATCTGGCTATTTATATGTATCCTTTGTAATATCCTTTATAATCTGGTAAACACAAGTTAAGTGTTTCCTTGAGTTTTATGAACATGTCTAGCACATAAATCTAACCTAAGGAAGGGTGGTGGGAACCCCAATTTATAGCTGGTCAGTTAGAAGCACAGGTCACAATCTGGGGATTGTGACTGGCATCTGAAATGGAGGGGGAAGTGTTGTGGGACTGAGACCTCAACCTATGGGATCTGATGCTACCTGATAGATAGTGTCAGAATTAAATCGAATTACAGGACACCTAGCTGGTCTGCTGCAGAATTGATTGCTTGGTTGGTGTGTAGGGAAATCCAACCCCACACCTCTGGTGTCAGAAGTATTGTACTGAATGGTGAGAGACAGTAGGAAAACACATTGGTTTTTCCTGTATCTTTCTTGTAGGCTTTTAGTGCCATTTTCAGATAGTCCTAAGCCTCTTCCATGCTTGCTTTTGCAGGGCAGTTTTTATCAATAACATTGCTAAGGCTTTTGCTTTTCTCTAGTATGCCCTGGAAAAAGTGTGCTGCTGGGCTTCCTTTCCTCTCTAGAGGAGTGATTTCTTTCAGTCCATGTCCTTGTGTCTGCACACAGCAAGTGATACAATCTGAGCACTCTATGTCCTCTTTCTCAGGAAGAAATATGGGATGTTTTAAATTGCTTTGGGTGGAATTAAATTGTAGCTAATTGAGATGGGACTAAGGGTGAGATGAGTAGATTATGGGCGAGAAGACCATAGCAAGGAATGAGGGCCTGAGAAGCACATGGCAGTGTTGAGGATATTTATTCCTTCCCTCCCTGAGTAAGGACAATCTGGTTGGCAGAACCAAATCACAAATCAGAGTTTGATTAACACTCCTGTGTTAGGCCATTCTCACGTTGCTATGAAGGAATATCTGAGACTAGGTAATTTGTAAAGAAAAAAGGTTTAATTGTCGCACAGTTCTGCGGGCTGTATAGGAAGCATGGTGTTGACATCTTCTTGGCTTCTGAGGAGGCCTCAGGAAACTTACACTCAAGGAGGAAGGCAAAGGGGGAGCAGATTTGTCATATGGGCAAAGCACGAACAAGAGGGGGGTGGGGGGAGGTGTCACACACTTTTAAACAGCCAGCTCTCGTGAGACAGCATGAAGAGAGTGGTGGTGACCCGTTCATGAGAAATCCACCCATGATCCAATCACCTGCCACCAGGCCCTACCTCCAATACTGGGGATTACAATTCAATAGGAGCTTTGAACGGGGACACAGATCCAGACCATATCAACTATTAATAAAATGATAGCAGACATGCTGTCCAACGAGATGGAAGGGCAGGAACCACCACTCACACAGTGAGGCCCATTCAGCTATTGTGTTTTCCAAAATAAATTTGGAGATAGCTGCTGCAATGGAGGGCTATCAACTGGCCTTCTACATCCCCTAATGAAAGAGACGTTTTGCTGAAATATTATGGTGGTTTAATAACACAAACTTGGATTTGTCCAGGCAGAGTTACAGGGTCACAACCAAGTGGTGGAGTCTTAGAGGGTTAGCTAGCCTATTCAGTGAGGAATTAGTAGTGTGTCTTCTGTAATCTTCAATTTACAAATCCTCAGTGATGTACCATTGTTTAACATAAATAAAGTATTCCTCTGGCCCAGGGCAGGAAGACCATTTTCAGTTGTTTTATTCATAATGGTAATGAGTTTATAGTAAGCCATCCGTGCTGGATCAGTCCACTTTGTGATTTAAAAAATCCCTTCTGGAAGAGAGGTATCCACGACTGGCACGCTGCCAACGTACTGGAACGTTGTTTTACTTTGCGCGAAGCTCACCAGTTTGAGTGAACCAAAGCTGTGAACTTGCCTTCAGAATAACCACCAAGGTGAAAAGCCCAGGCTTGCCCACGGAGGTGCTAAAAAAAAAACTGCTTATAAAGGCTTATAAAGGTCTAAACTACTTACAGAGTTTTGAAAACATCATTTACTGGAACTTCAATTTGAATTACTGCCTTAAGCTTGGTGCGGTAGTATAAAATTAATTCTCATTTCATATGGAAAAAAGGAGGAAAATACCGTTTTTTAGAATTGCTTCCTCATATTTAATTACATAAAATTTAAAAACATACTTATTATTTATTTACTTTTTCAAGACAGGGTCTCACTCTGTTGCCCAGACTGGAGTGCAGTGGTACCATCACAGCTCACTGCAGTCTCGACCTTCACAGGCTCAGGTGATCCTCCCAGCTCAGCCTGCCAAGTAGCTGGGACTATAGGCATGTGCCACCACACCCGGCTAATTTTTATACTCTTTTGTGGAGCGGGTGTTTCGCCATATTGCCCAGGCTGGTCTCCAACTCCTGGGGGTCAAGTGATCCGCTGGCCTTGGTCTCCCAAAGTGCTGAGATTATAGGTGTGCACCACTGTCCCAACCTAAAAACATATTTCATAAAAATTATTTTAAATTAATTCATTTATTTTTGAGTCAGAGTCTCGCTCTGTTGCCCAGGCTGGAGTGCAATGGCGCAATCTTGGCTCACTGCAACCTCCGTCTCCCGGGTTCAAGCAATTCTCCTGCCTCAGCCTCCCAAGTAGCTGAGACTACAGGCGCCTGCTACCATGCCCAGCTAATTTTTTTGTATTTTTAGTAGAGACGAGGTTTCACCATGTTAGCTAGGATGGTCTCAATCTCCTGACCTCGTGATCCGCTTGCCTTGGCCTCCCGAAGTGCGGGGATTACAGGCGTGAGCCACCACACCTGGCCAATAAACATTATTTCTTACGGCAGTTTTAGTTTCATAGCAAACTTGAACAGAAATACAGAGCAGAAATGTGATCTCATATATTTAAACACTTTGCGTTTATTTATTTATGTAATTGGGTTGTTTATCTTATAAGTTTTGAGAGTTCTTTGTACAGTCTGGACATAAAGTCTTTGTTATGTTTGTGAATTGCAATATTTTTTTCCCATTCTGTGAATTATCTTTTCATTTTCTTAGCAGTTTATTCTGATGAGCAGGTGTTTTAAATTTCAATTAAGTCCAATTTGTCAATTTGTTTCTTTCATGATTTTTGAGTTATACTTTTTGTGTCCTATCTAAGAAATCTTGCCTAACCCCAGGTCATAGCTATTTTCTTCTGTTTTGTTTTGTTTTTTTCCTACAAATTTTATAGTCTTAGGTTTGTCTGTTAGGCCTATGATCTATTTTGAATTAATTTTGTATATGATGTTAGATGAGTTAAAAAAAAAAATGTGTGTAGCTAATTAGTCCAGCACCATTTGTTGAAACGACTATCTTCTTTCCATTGAATTACCTTGGCGCCTTTGTCAAAAAAATCAATTGACTATACATGTGTGTGTCTAGACTCCATTCTGTTCCATTGATCTATATATCTTTGTTTTCTTGTTTGTTTTGCTAATATCACACTATCTTGATTATTGTAGCTTTATAGTAAGTCCTGAAATCAGACATTATAAGCTCTCCAACATTTTTTTCAAAACTGTTTTGGTTATTTCTACTTTTAAAAAAAGGCATGAGAAAGAGCATAATTTGGAAATTAAGAAGGACTTTTATGCAGAGCAACTATAAACAGTTTATGTTTCTCTTTTTAGTAGATAAGCAGGTTATCTCTGAGAAAGGAAACAGATTATGAAATAACTTGCTTAGAGATAAAAGACACTATCTGTTGAAATCCTATCTGTTCGTTTGGGAAGGAGGACTTATGCCTGGTGGTGTCAGGCGTGCTGGGATCCCAGTGGGGCTGGGGTGATTTGTTTCCTACAGGGCTTCTGTGACCATTCTGTCAGCCATTCTTTGACCATCCCTGACTCACAGTCTTTGCCCTCACACATGGATTTTCTACTTAGAATGTCTTCCCTCCTTACATACCCACTGATCTTTTCTGACCAAGTAAGCGTTGACCCCTACCGTGGACCCACATGGCTCCCTGTGAAGCTTTCTCCCGGTAGCTCCCATCTGGGATTATAATTAAATGTACGTCCCCATTCCTTCATCCATTCACTCAACATGAAGCATCTACTTACTATGTACTAGTCAGGTCCTGTGCCAGTGCTGGAGACACGAGAATAAACAGGTCCCAGTGCTTGGTCCCAGTGCAGTGGTGTCTAATGGAAGAAGCCTGCCATGGAGACAGATATGTGTATGCAAGAAAGTGTTACCCATCAAGGGCTATCAAGGGCAGTTCTGGTAGAGACAAAAGGGGAATGGTGAGGAGATGAATCAAGAAACAATATCAGGTGGACAGTTGTTTACATTTGCTTTGGATTACTTGAAAAAGAGTTCACTTATTTAAGGTATGTTTAATTTAGATGTTTCTGTAATTAGATTGCCTCTTATCCCTTCATTGGTCTGAATGTTTAACGTTTTTACCATACTTGTATAGTAGTGGGGGATATGCAGTTAGGAGTTTTGTAACTGTCAGTTTTAATCGACAAAATAGAGCTAAAATAATATGAAAGATCTGTCAAGCCCCTAATAATTTTGAGATGTTCTCCAAAGCACTATGAGAAATACAGTAAAACGTATTAAAAAAAAGCTTGCTGTGTACTTGATGTGATCAACCACAAATACAGATGAACATGTAAGAATTTATAACCTATTTCATTGATAAAGGGATCTCACAAAGTGGCATTCATCAATTAAATTGCCTAATGAATAATTGCCCTGGAAGTTCAAAGGACAGAGGTGGTCAGCAAGTTTTCACGAAGGAAGTGGAATCTGAGCCTGGTGCTGAAGTACAGGTAGCATTTGTATAGGCCAAGAGAATGAAGAGATTAGGAAAGTGAATAATGCAAATAGCTTTGGCTTTGGAATCAGAAAACTGGGCTCCTCCTCATCTTACAGGGCTCGACTCCTGTTATCTTTTTCAGGAAGGCTTTACTCTCTCCCTTTCTCTCCCACCAGGTAGAATGGACCACCCTCTTCGCACTCCTACCATATAGTATATATACAAAAACGACAGTGCTTTATTGCTTTAAAAAAGTTATTCTGTCACTTATTTGCTCTGTGACTTTGGGCAAGTAGACAAATCTTTCTGTGTCTGTGTGTGGCTTTTTTTTTTTTTTTTTTTTTTTTTGTAAAATAGAGATGTCTACCTCATGGGGATGGTTTGAAAGTTGAATAGAATGATATTTATAATGTAACTCATATAGGTAAGGTGCACACAAAGTCTTGGCAAAATATTATGTTTCTGTTCTTTGAAAGCAGCAAAAGCACGCAGAGGGAAAGGCAGAATGTGTCTTAGGGTAAGGGAGTGGGGCGGACAGGCACATCCCAGAGGCTCTGTAGAGGAGTGTGGGGAGCTCATGCTGGAAGGTAGCGAGGCCTTTGTCCTGTTGGCAACTGAACGTCTTTTCCCATGTGGCACATTGTTAGTTTCTAAAATCAGTATCTTCCTTTTTCCCCCTTCAGTTTAGTCAATAAAAATGTGAAAGTTGTACCAAACATAAGAGGCTTAGGTTAGACTTATGAAATTCCAGTTTAGCCACTTCACGGTTTAAGTCATGCAAGTAAAAAGAAAAACAATAGAGATTTTATTTTTTATGTGAATACTTTCTATTGAATATCTACAAATGATTTGTGTCAAGTTTAAAAGAATCAGACACTCATTTTCTGACCATAAATTTTACCATTTGTAAATGTAGTTGTAAATAAGAAAATAAAATGTAGTTGCTTAAGAATCAAAAAACATTGGGGAACAAAATCAATGTGTTTAGAAGACTGTCCAGGAATGAAGTAGTCTAAAATTAGTCTATTACTGATTTTGGTCAGTGTTAGAGCATTTAAATTTAATGTTTAACTTCTTCAAAGTCTATGTGAAATGTTTATTTCTAGCTAGAGATGCTCATGAATGAAAAACAGTTAATACATTTGCAGTTGTGAAAACCATAAACCAGCATAAGGAGTTCTCTGTTCAGGTCTGGTAGATGTAGGCATTGTAATGCAGGGAATATACAGTGAGTCACTGAAATTGAAATTGCTGGGAACCCACAGATATCCTGCAATCAGAAAAACGTCAGTTGATGTCGGTTCAGCAACCTCCGTATACTTGTAACTTCACTCATTATTTTCACTCTTTTATCAAAAAAGAAAAAGAATGGGGTGGGGAGGAAGGAAAACAAACCACCCTTTTCCCATGCTGAAAGCACAGGAAAGTTCCTGCTCTCAGCCTTGGAAGACAGTGGGTGCAACCTCTTGAGAAGACGCAGTGGATTAGAAAAAAACCCCTATAACAGAAGAGAACAATACAGTTAGATCACCTCTCTCTAAGTCTCTTAACCATCCTCTTTAGATTGAAATCCAGCCCTTTCGTCAAAGACCATGCTTTTGTGATATATTTTGACCCACAGTCATTAAATACGCACTTGTACACAAACAGAACAGGGGATCTTTTTCCTTATCCTTCATGAAACCTTCCTGCATTGAAGTAAAAAGTCGTCATTCAAAAAGGGGGCAAAGAAAAAGAACTTCGTTAAGGCCTATTGTTCTTACTCTGGCAGTCTAAGCCAAAAGCCTCCTGCCTTTTTTATTTCCCTAAAGAGGATCGCAGTAAGGATCCTAAGTCTGCAACGGAATTAATCTGTAAACCTCACAGGACTCCTGGAAAAAGGCAGAAACTCGATTTGGGGCATTAATTACAGTAGCATATTCACAAATGCTACATGTCAGTCAGTGTTTCTATTGGGTTTAAAACACTCACATGAAAATTCAACCCCCTGAGAGCTCCTAATTCTTGCCTTAAAGTATATATCAAAGAAAAACTTAAAATCAATTTCTTTGGGAACCAACCAGACCCTGGAGCAGCTAGGCTGGAGACCACAGCATTGCTCTGTTATGATGTTTTATCCTAGGGATGCAGAGAAAGTGGAAAGTTTTTCTTGCTTTTTTTAAATTTATAACCTCCAATTCAGGCTGTTGTGGCCAAGTGAGGGCCCTAAGTAGCAGCTGATGTAATGAAGGCAAGAGGAAAGCTGTGGAGGAGGGGCACCCACCCCCATGGTGAATCCGCCTTTGAATGCGGCAACCTTGACAATCCTGAAATTGCCAGAAGATTGTTCATCAAGAAAACCAGGAAAATAAAAACAGTGAACAGTTGTGATGCTTCTTTTACTGTATTGCCAATCTTTTCATCTGGCAAAAGACATAAAATATGTATGCAAGCCAAGAAAAATAGTATCTGTGCTTTTCCACTGATTGCAGCTAGGGTTGTAATTCGTATCGTTTTCGCCACTCAAATCCCCTAAAAGGGTGGGGAGTTGGGCAGGCCAAGAGCCTGGCAGGGAGAAGAGCAAACGTGAGTCTGTCTCTTTACACCTGCCACATAACCAAAAATACCTTAGAGTGAAATGCTTGTCTATCAAATGCTACACACTTCTTCATAAGATGCCTGAAAACATGGCAAATAATAACCTAAATATTGTTCATTCCTAACTAAGAAAGCACCACAAAGCTATTCCATTTGGAAAACTAATTGGTACTACATGCTAAATCTCTTTCCCAGAGTACTGATGAGAATAAGAAAAAATAATATATATTTTTGTTAACAACTGTATGTGGCTCACACAGTTTATAGAAGGGTAAAAAGATCTCACTGGATCTGAAAAAGGCATTCCCCTCTTACCTTATTATAGTTTTAATAAACCACTAAATGTTAATAAAACAAAGTTATCACAAAACACACTTTTTGAAAAACATATTCTGCCAATTTAAGCGTTTAGCCCGTAAACATTTTCAAGAGGTTTATCTAAGTTTTGTAGTTAGAAAAAACAAATACTCATTAAAAACAAAACAAACAAAACAAAACAAAAACACCCAGAGTGAGCAAGGCCTTTGTTCTGCAGGGAATCCTAGTGCCAGGCTCGGAGATGGCCCCAGCGACAGAGCTGCAGCAACAAGGCGACTGCACCCCCAGTCACCTCTGCTTGCCAGGAGGTACCCACAGGCTCCCTCCAGCAATGGCAAAACTGACCCTTCCCCTACATGGGAGCTCCAGAAGATGTGAGACCAATCTGAAGGTTAATACTGGGATCCCCTGTTACAAATTGCAACGAGATTAATGCAGAAAATGCAAACAAGAAGAAACACAGGGTCTGGTTCAATCCCCTGAGATAGCAGAGGGGAAATTTCTAGGGAGATCAGGTTTCATTTTTGTATAATTACATACTCCATTGAATTTAATTATTTCATAGTTAAATTCCTGGAAGACAAATGTCTCCTCGGTATATACCTTCATTTTCTTTGTGGTGAAGTCAATTTTTTTCTGAACTTTTTTTCAATGAGAAATTGTGTTTTAGGTAATGTTCAAAATATGGTATGGAATGAGAGCTCTCTTTTCCAAGTGCTTTTGTTTTTTGTTTTGCCAAGCTCATTTTATGTGAGAAATTAAGCCCTGGTTAGGGCTCTTTATGGTCATACTACATGCCTGGATCCTCATCTCATCTGGCTTTCTGAGGTTGCTGCTGGACTTTTCAAGGTCTGATTATTAGGCCATTTAAAGGGTCAGCTCCTGCCTGAGCCACCCCGCTGGGCTGGAAGTAACCTGCAAGATGAGGTTTTGAAAGATTTAACTCAGAGGCTGGAGAGTTCAACATAAGGCCAGACCTTCTGTAACTTTTCTTGGTGTGAGTTTGACAACTTTGTCTGTCTAAATTGGGTCCAAGGTAGATTGCTGCCAAGTGTGGTCATGGGAAGAACACTGGTGGGACACCTGGTTTCTTTCTACGTTCAGCTCTGCCACTAATTTGCTACGTGACTTGAACATTCATTCAGCATTTATCCAACATTCGTGAATGACTCTCAGGTGGCAGACTGATGGTGTGTTGCTGGTTTTCTTCCTCAATGTTGGAAAGAACTATAGCATAGTAGCTAAGGGATGGTCTTTGGAAATCACATAGACATGGTTTTGTGTCCCTAGTGTAGGGGCCAAGGGAGAACTTCCCATTTACTTGCTGAAGTTTCACTGAAAAATAACTCACTAAAGGCATATTAATAGGAGAAAAGATATATAAATTTATTTAACGCATACTCATGGGAGCCTTCAGAATGAAGACCTAAAGATACAGAGGGAATGGTTCATTTTTATGGTCAGGTTCAATAAGGTATGGACAACCATACAGAAATATGATTGAATAAAAATGGTCTGATAGGACAATTTGTTGATGCCTTTATTCCAGAATAAACAAATGGCCTCTGGATTTTGACCAATATATATATTGATTGTGTTCTATTCAGCTTTGCATCCCAAGATGCTAAAACAAAGCCTAGCATGCCTTTGGCATTCAGTACATTATTTTTGAGCAAAAGAAAGAAGGAAAGACAGAAAGCATGCAAGTTATTATTGTTGAAATCATTTTTATGTAACAAACCAACTCACCATTTTTTAAGTTAAAAAAAGAAAAGTCCACTGGCCCTTGGAACACATTGCTCCATAGATTCATTCTCAGCTGATCTGGTACTTTAGGCAAGAAAACACTCTCTAAAGTCAACTGCTTGTAACAATTGAAATTTCAACAGTTATTGGTATTAAAACAACAAAGTGGTGAATTTTTTCTTTCTTCTAGTACATATCAATAATACAGAGCTGTTCCTAAGGAAAAATCATTAACTAATTAAAAAATGAATTAAGTGTGTGTGTGTGTGTGTGTGTGATCAATACAAGGATTTCTCTTGGTTTAGGTCTTAATGAAAACGCCTTAACTGATCGTTATAACGACTTGAAAACAAACCCTGGTCAGCTGTCATAAAATTTCAATGTAAAAAGTAATTACCAACTCAAGATGAAAAAACACGTGGTGGGAAGGGAGGAAAGTAGGTATGATGAGAAAGGAACACAATTTTAGAGCCTTGAAGCTTTCCCCTGTATCGCGGCCAATAGTGTCCAGGCCTGACTTTCTGACTCCTCCACAAGACATCCATCTCCATGTAAAATACTGGGATAAGATAAGTTTGACTTGGGTCTATTTCCAGTTCCTTTTCTTGTCTTCTCTTTCACATCCAGCAGTACAAAATATTTTTGCTGCTTGGTACCCCCTACTCTCCCCATGTCTCAACTGGTCTGTGACTCTCTGAAGTGACCCAGGCCCCTAAGTTCCCTTTCCTCTGCATTTTCTTCTAAAAAACCATGGGGCTTTTCAGCAGGACTCAAGTAAAGCAAACTGTTAAGCAAAGCCACCCTAGGGTGCAGCTGTCCCAGGGGGTTTAAAGTTTGAAAAGAGGTCAGTAAGTTAACCAAAATGCATTTCTAAGGGATAGAATTTCAAGGGGTGTGAGAAAGTCAAGTGTGGAATTTCATGCCTCTTGAGAAAGATGCTTTTAGCCCTGGAAGCCTTTTCAGTACCTTGTTACTCAGGCACTTATCAGCCATAGATTGTTGCCACTGGGTTTCCTGTGGCGCAGGAAAGTGGAAAAATGGGAGGAAATGTTGCTGCTAGGGCTGGTGGGGCAAGAGCTGGTGGTAAATGGTCATTGCAAGTAATAGGAAATGGTAATGTACAGGGTGTTTTAACTTGCTCAGTGAGTGCACCTAAGCTTTTTGCCTACAGTCACGAACAGCATTTCCTGAAGCCCAGTATTATTAGTAATATGTACTTTAAAAGTTCACTGTTTTTCAGAGACAGGTATAATAAAACGGAGACACAGAGCAGTTGGCTTCTGATTGTTGGTCTGGAGCAGAGGACATAATTAGGGAAATGGTTTCATGTGTTCATTAAGCCATTAGCTTTGACTTTAACCAGAGAATGAACTATGCCATTTTAAACCCCAAGTGAGTCTCCTTTTAGAAGGACGCAAAATCACTATAAAAACTCTAGATGTTGACTAGCATAAAATCACAGAATCCAGAAATGGGAGAAATTTAAAAATCGTCCTTCCTCGATCTTCTACAAGTTGCTATCACTTGAAGAAATGGGAGTCTAGGGTAGAGGAAATAATTGCCTTCAGATCCAAAAAAACCCTTCAGTTATTCCTTCAGTGTTGCTCCTCGCTCTTTGCATGATCTTAGATAAGTCTTTTATATAAGGAGGTGGAAAACTCGCAGGCAGAGGCCAAGATTCACTCCAAAAATATGTTATATTTTTCTTATAGTATATAGAAAATTAGAAAATGACACCTAAAAATATGGATTTCCAGTTCCTCTTGAAACAAGTGGGGCAATCAGTTGATACTGGGCCTGCATATTTCCAACCACATTTTGATCTGAGCTGAATGTGGCTATCCCTTGGCCCTGGAGCTTTTGCTGTCTTGGCCACTATCCTCACCACTCCCTATTGTCTTATCCTGGCACAGTACCTCATTTACCATCTGTCTCTTACAGCACTAAGCTTGCAATCTTGCAGCTACATATCCATGTAACCAATTTTATTATCTATAAAATGGGCAGTGGGGAGGGTGATAGGCAATTCTAGGGAAGTAGTTTCCAAATTTAGTTGATTATAAAAAAATTAGCATATAAATCCTTGGGTTCTATTCATGCTGATTCTGCTTCATCAGATATGGAATCAGCTTTCTTTTTTTTTAAATTATCCAGCTTATTCCACCAATAAATGAGGATTACAATCCTGACTTAAATGATCTCTCAAATTCTAGCTCTAAAATTCAATCAAGCCAACCCATTTCTTCAAATTCTAGTTTGACAATTCTTTTCCAGGTCAATGAACCTGATGCACTTAAGGCTGTGGTGTAATTATTAAATCCAATTAGCCACTGAGTTAAATTATTTTCAGTCAGACTCTGGCTATTTAACATAGCATCCCCAACCTGTGATCTGAATAAGAGCAAAAGGACATGGGGAGTGAATAATACTCATCCATCACTTCCACATTAAAGTGACGTATTCACACAGCAGGTGAATATTCCCACAGTCTGCTCTCACTCTTCTGAGGATATCCATATAAAAAAAAAAGTTAGGGAAGAGAGGAAATTCTTATCAATGCACCATTTGAGTGTAAATAACAGAAAGGGACATTTAGGATGTTCAGGATTAAGGGCACTCTGATAAGAGGCCCATTTCACATGGGCCTATTAAACTTATGTTAAGAACAGTTTCTTAGAAACATGAAAAAGACCAGGAAGGATTTAAATTTGATGCAGTGAGGTCTTTAAAAATTTGGCACAAGTCTTTCTGTTTCCTAAACTCACCCTTCAAGGTATCACAATGTGAAGGAATGCAGGATTCTGGCTCTGACTGCCTAATATCAGAAAACCCTGTTGACTGATGGATGTGGACAAGGGGCTTGGGAGCTGAGTGGTTTCTATGGAGATGGGAATTAGTGAGGAAGTGCTTTCCTTTTGATTATTCTCCATCCTAATAGGGACAATTGCAACCATTTATCTTTTTCTGAAGGAATAAGGACATCTTTGGGAACAATAGCAAGGAGTTGAGTGAGACTAGACCTGTTAAATATCCTAACATACAAACCTACTGCTTTTTGCAGTGTAAACCCTGAGTTCTTTGGATGGTGGCCTTTGCCTAAGAGGCATGACTTTGATTTTGTTGGAGAACAAAATCAGGAAACCCATATTAGTTTTAGATTTGTTTTGTAATATTTTATATGTGATTATAATATTTTAAAGTGAAGATGTATACTAAATATTTATAATAGTAACAGACAGAATTCATATTTGACCCATAGACAACACATAATACTTTCACTCATATCCGAGAAGAGATTTGTAACCATCATTCCTATTTTTATGATAAACTAAAGCATTTGTTTTTCATAATTTGTGGAAAACGAATGTGTGGATACAAATAATGTTTTTGGAATACAAATCTAGTGACTTTTCCTGCTGTATTCCCACTTATGTTTTCTGTCTTATTCTTTGCTAATACATAATTGTAATACATAATTGAATGAAATAAAAATGTACAAAGAAAAAAAATGAAAGTTATACAAATTCCACTACCCATAGCTGACAACAGTTATCTTTTTAGTTGCTATCCTTCCAGATTTTTTTTTCTTAGCCTACGCACACACACACTCACACACACTCTCTCTCTCACACACACATGCACGCACACACACACACACATCATAGGTATAAGGATGATTTATTTACATATATTTTATAAGAATAAGACTCTATAAGTTACATAGTTCTGAAACTTTTTTCTTGACAATATATCATGGACTTTTTTTCTAGGTCAGCATATTTAGTTCTACATCTTAAAAACTGACTGCATAGTAATCTTTACATAGACATACACTAATTTATTTAATAATTTTCTTATTTTGGACATTTAAGTTGTCTCCACTCTCCTCCCTCCCTTCTCTCCTCTCCCTCCTCCCCTCCCCTCCCCTTCCCTCTCCTCCTCTTGTCCCTTTTCTGCTACTTCTTCCTCTCTCTCTTCCCCCTCCCCACTCCTCTTCCTTCTCCTTCTCAAACAATGCTGCTGTAATGAACGCTAATTAGAAGTTTGGTAAGTACTATTAATATGTCCTCTAAACAGGGACCAGTTTTTATTTTAGCAAAACTTGAGAAGGCTCATTATTAACACGCTGACAAACCCTGGACGGTTTTAATGAAAAAATAGATAACATCCTTCTAATGGTGTGGTATAAAGTGGTAACTTATGTCCTAATACGTACTTCTTTGATTATTACTGAGTTCTTTAATTCACTTTGAAAAATAACGTTAGATTCCTCTAACCCCAGTGTTTCCCAACCTTGCTTACACGTAGAATCTTTTGAGAGTTTGTAAAATTTCTGATGATCAAACCTAGGCTACAATTAAATCACAACTTATGCAGATGAGTCTCAGGCCTCAATAGTTTTAAAGCTCCTCAGATGAATCCAGTGTTCATGGTTGGCTTCATGGACTGGTTCTTAGAGGGAACCCACACTTACTTTAAGGCTCTGCTGTCACTATCTTGAAGTTAATAATCATTTTATTTTTGAAACTGGGTTTTTTACATGTGAAGTTTTTGTTTGTTTATTTGTTTTTTGATACAGAGTCTTGCTCTGTTACCCAGGCTGGAGTGCAGTGGTGTGATCTTGGCCCATTGTAACCTCTGCTTCCTGAGTTCAAGTGATTCTCCTGACTCAGCCTCCTGAGTAGCTGGGATTACAGATGCCCACCGCCATGCCCAGCTAATTTTTGTATTTTTAGTAGAGACGGGGGTTTTACCATGTTGGCCAGGCTGGTCTCAAACTTGTGACCTCAGATGATCCACCCACCTCAGCGTCCCAAAGTGCTAGGATTACAGGTGTGAGCCATTATGACCGGCCACATGTGAAGTTTGATGGAACAATGAAGCCTGCCTGTGAGCATAGGGGATGCACATTATGTTTGTGTCTGATGTTTCTTTCTTTCTTTCTTTTTTTTTTTTTGAGACGAGTCTTGCTCTGTTGCCCAGGCTGGAGTGCAGTGGTGCGATCTCAGCTCACTGCAACCTCTGCCTCCCAGGTTCAAGCAATTCTCTGCCTCAGCCTCCCAAGTGGCTGGGATTACAGGCGCGTGCCACCACGCCCAGCTAATTTTTTTGCATTTTTAGTAGAGATGGGGTTTCACCATCTTACATCATTCACATATTGCCTTCACCTATGGCCCCAGGAGCACTGAATTCTGCTGGGCCCAGGATGTGTAGGAGTTCAGTGACACTCACAGTGTGCACAAGTTAAGCAGGTTACATCTGCAGTTGAGTAAGTGGAGCGATGACAGTCCAGAGAGGCTATGCTTTCCATTCAAACCAGAAAGTGCAATGATGTGTTAAGGACTACAAATGACCAAGGAGCCCCATTGAATCCTTTTATACTATGCCCCTTGTCATATCAGCCATTTCATTTACACTGAGCCTTTCTCTTACATAGAAAGAAAGGGAAAGAGAGAGCAACTCATAGTACCTTTTCCTCTTGGAGCTTCCTTAATCATCTGTAAACCACAGGTAGAGAGTGTTGGTAGAATGTGTGTGAACTGAAAAGTGAAATAAAGACAATTAGGTTAGTTTTGTGTGGTATGTCCACTGTTTTTGTGACAAAAAAATACACAGTGTATTCCTACATGAGGTATGAAAAGCAAATTGGGTAATTTGGTGTTTTGCACATGAGTTACATGCTCTTATATTTGCTTTTAAAACTGGCATTGTGTAATATAAAGGAAAAAGATAATTAATGGTAATAATTAGAGATTTTATCTTTTCTTAAACCATGATCAAATAGTGTAGGGTCAAAAAGGTGTGGTATCTTTCCTCACCCGTCACCAGTTAACAAAAGAGAGGCTTAAAAAAAAGGAAAGCATAACAAATTTATTTAATAAAAATTTTACATGCCATGAGAAGTTTCAGAAAGGAAGACCCAAAGACTTAGGAAAAACTGTCTAATTTTATGTTTAGGTTTGGTGAAGAATGGACGGCCATGTAGAAAGAGATGGGACCAAAAGATCTGATACCATGGTAATAGACTGATGGGGAAATCAAGCAAGGCCCATCTGCTCAGATTCTTTTTGGCCTCTCTATGTAGCATTCCTCTGTTTGGGCTCAGAAAACAATGCTCTGAAGTCAAGTCCTAGGAAGCAGCCTCAGAAGCAGAATTTTTTGTTTTACCTTCTCCTGCCTCTTGGTACCATTCTCCTCTAAGGCAGGCCATAGAAAATAGAACGCCTTTTTTCCAAAGCCAGCCATAAAGTTGAAAAATGTTACTCTCCCCCTTCCCTACCCCTGCTTTTCTGTGTAACAACTGGTCATAAAGAAATGAAGACCCTCATTCCAGAGGCATCCTACCCTATAACCGGGAGGAAGAAATGCTGCACAAAGTCAACAGGAATATGGACAGGCCTCACTGGTTTCCCCACACAGTCTACTGGCATATAGATCATAACCTTTTTGTCCAGTCACATTTCTACATGGCTGTCCATTCTTTGCTAAACCTAAGCATAAAAATGGATAGTTTTCCCTGTATCTTTGGGTGTTCACTCTGAAGACTCCTGTGTTTCATAAAACAGTGATCCAATAAATTTGTTATGTTTTTCTCATTAATCTTTGTTATAGAGGGTTGGGCCGTGACCTTTATGATAGGGAAGAAGGAGATCACCACTGTTCTGCTTCTACTCCTTCTACCTGGGTATGGGACAAGATCGCTCTGGAATGAGGGTATTCGAGGGAGAAGGGAGAGGGAGGAGGTGACCTTTTTAGGTTTTATGACATGCTTTGGGTGACAGGAGTTCTAGTTTCCATGGATCACCATGGGGAAGAGGAATTCTGATTTCTGTGGCTCCCTTCAGAGGGGGAAGAGGGTCAGGAGACAGGAAGGTAGGCAAAGATCAGAGAGACCTTGGCTATGAGGCCTTTCCAATGTCCTTCAGATCAAAGTACTCAGAATGCCAAGTTGCCATATGACAATAGAAAATAAAAACACCGTTACTAGTCAAGAGAGAGAATGTGGAAGAAAGAAAAGAAAATTTCACACTTTAGTACACTTTTTTCCCCCCTGTGTTTGAACAAGGGGCCCTACATTTTATTTTGCACTGGCCCCACAAATTAGGTAGCCAGCCCTTAACCAAGTTTGAGAATCACTGGCTTACTCCTTATGCTACACAACTTAAGGGTTTCTCCTTCGAGTTGGTCTCCGGTATTACTGTGTGTTATTGTACTCCAGTTGCTTATGGTTTATTTTGAGAGAAATTAACATGTTTTTCCCCCTGGAAGACAGTTAGAAATCGAGGAGCTGTGAAGAATATAGAAGCATATGTGCACAATTGCTCTTCTGACATGAGGATAAGTGGTAGAATTCAAAGTAATTAAGATTATGTTTTTAAATATAATTATAGGATATATTGTACCATTCTCAGTGGATTATAAACTCCACAGAGACATGATTTTTGTACTCTTCCCAAGAACTAGTAGGATGCCAACTGTACAGCAGATGTTCCATAAATATTGCTGAATTACTCACAAAGTTTGCAAAGATCTAGTATTTTAATATTTAAGGTTGTTCCTCTCACACAGATATGTATTCAAGTGCAATATTAGCAACCGTCTAACTAACAATTCATTTTTGTTTTGCTGGTTCTTAGTTCTGCTCTGCATCTTGGAATAGCTCTATCATCTCTTGGTAGACCTTAGGAAGTTCCATGGCTCACATTATTGTCTTTTGTGACTGTGATAAAACCACCTTTGAGGAGCATATCTAGACATAAAAATCTTGTTGGTTAAATGGAGTTATCTGGACATTTATGATGAGCCTGGAAATCCCCAAAACACTTGGAGGTACTCACTGAGTCCTAGGAATGAGATCCTGGAGAGGACTCATGGCTGTCCACGTGACCTTGCCCCGACCTGGCTTCCTTGTCTGTGAGACCTGGAGTGGCCACAGATGGGTAGCTCTCCCTACTACTAGATCCAAACCTGAGCCTTGGTTCAATAGGTCTGTAGCCAGTGAAAATGGGGGTAGTGGAAATGCTACCCTTGGAAAAGAGGATAAGGATCTAAAGTGAGGAAGATTGGTGGGAAGCATGTGGACCTATAAGACAAAATTACAGACTTCTTTTGTGAAAGAAATAAATCTGAGTAATTTCCAAAATTCGGAGGCAACAAAATTAAAATGTTTCTACATTCAGATTTCTTGGACTGCCTGCCCCTGAGTGTATGTTGTGAATCTCCTTGAAGAGATAGAAGTTTAATTAATTGCTGAAGGCTCTTGTTAGCACTAGAACAGAGGCACGCTATGCACTCTGCCAGTAAAACTTGAGTTTTTTGTCATTACATAATAAGATCAAGTGGTGCTGGCCCCATGGAAATTAAAGAGAAGAGGATTATATTTAGCTTATTTTCAAACTAGGCTTAGTGGGAATCACAGACACGGATATTAATTTTATAAATGAAAAGTAGACTGTTAACCATGCACAAAGGATCACTTGTGCCACCCAAATCTGTGCTAATCTCTATTCCAAATCCCTTAGCAACTGTTACTTGGCTAGAAAGGTTCAATTTCCATGAAAGGAAGAAAACTTTCTGAACATGTTGCAGTGAAATTTGGTTTTGGGATATCAAGTTATTAAAAATATAAAATATTACATTATGTAATAAAATGATTTTCTAAAATGAGTTTGAATTATCCTTTAAATGCAGCAAAGTTCTCATAAATTACTTGCTTTAGCTTCTGCATTGTAATAAAAAGTAGTAAATAAGAGAACGACAAAAATGTACAAAAACAACTTATGAGCTGAAGATTAAAAAAAGGGCTTCATATTGTTTTCTTTAAGAGGACATTCATTCATTCATTCATACATTTGCACACTCAATAATTTGTACATGAGTGTCTGCCATGTGCTAAGTTCTAAGGCATATACAGAATTTATCTAGTGCCTGGCCTAAAGAAGTTTATAATCCAGTAGGAATGTGAATTTAAAAATTATAATTGTAAGAAATACAAATATTGTTATGATGGAGTTATGAAGAACCTTATTCACACATTTAAAAACTAAGGTGTATATATATCAAAAACATCATGTTGTACACCGTAAATATGTAAATTTTTGTCAATAAAAAATAAATAACATTAATGACTTTGCTGCAATGAAGTTAAGAAAAAATAAATTGTATAAAATATGTAATAATTTTAAGAACAAGTGAAATGGAAAATTTCTAGGAAAATGTAACTTACTAATATTTACTGGCACATGCCTGGAGTCCTAGCTACTCAGAAGTTTGAGGTGGGAGGATCTCTTGAGTCCAAGAGTTTGAGTCCACCTTGGGCAACACATCAAGACCTTATCTCTAAAATATAAATAAAACAAGGAAAAATAAACCAGTAAACATATTATAAGATATTGTAGCAGCAGTTAAAAGTGTAACAACAACCATAACAAAAAAACAGCTAAAGAAAAAACCCACACAAAGCCTAGATTGTTCATAGGCACATTCTCCCCAACATTTAAGGAATAGATAATCCATATATTTCACAGCATGTTATAAATAAGTGTTTGTTAAATATATTAATTACTGAATACTGAATAAGGAGAATGAGCAAAGAGGGAATGCTTTCCACCTCTTTTTATGAAGCTGGTATAACTTTGATAACAATATCAGACAAGAACAGCACAAGAAAGAAAAACTATGGTTTAGTAACAATTATGAAATAGACATTCATATTATATTCACATGTATGTATATATTTGTATATTTTTCTATGGGTGTGCATGTCACTATTTGTGTACAATATTATAACACATCATGGTCAAATTGGGCATAGCTCAGGAATATATAGAGGCTTAAAATTATAGACTCTATTGATGTAATTCTTTTTATTAAATATTAAATGACATAAAACATTTATTGCAATAGATGCAGAAAAATCATCTGATAAAACTTCATATTCTTTCACTATAGAAACTCTCAGCAATGTAGCAACAGCAGTGAATTTCTTTTACTTCATAAAAAGAATTTATCAAAATGCTATATAGCAAATAGCATCCTTAATGATGAACAGAATAATTCCCATTGAAGTCAGGAACAACAGCAGGAAGCTCACTAATTATTGTATTGGAGATATAAACAAGTTGTAGCACAACCAGAAAAAAGTCATAAAGATTGGAAAAATAGCAAAAATGCTGTCAATGTTTATATATAATATTTATAAATTTGTGATTAAAGCCAAGAGGATCTTATTAGAACTAATAAGAGAATTCAGCAATCTGAATATCTGTATGCAAAAATTCGATATATTAACATACTACAACAACAAATAATTAATTTGAAAGGTTATATTTTACAATAGCAATACAAATTCTATGTTGAGAAATCTAATAAAAACAGAGCAGTTTCAGCTGTTTGAAAAAGAAAAGTGGGCTTAAATAATGAGGGCGTTTATTATTTAGTTAAACAAATATCTGAAGGTAGTTTGTTCTGGCAACTCAACAATGTCGGCAGTGGTCTAGGATTTGCCCGTTTTTGTTCTGCCATTAAGAGTGGCTTCGTGGGCGTGTGACCTGTAAAGTCATACAGGGTTCATACTCAGAAGGGTCTCTTGCTTGGTTTAAAGCTTGCTATTGCTGTTTGAATGCCTTGAAAATTTTATCTTTGAACTTGTGTTGAGTAAATGAACTCTGATGGGACAGTGGAACATGTGTGTAATGAGAGGAAATACATACAATATGAGTGTCTGTCATTCCTTGCCCCTCCATTTGCATATAGTCTTTGTGATGTCTCATAAGGAATGGATTCCAGTGGACCCAGGAAGCATGGAAGTTCATTGAGACTCAAAGTGAGCACAAGTTAAACATGTTACATCTATCACTAAGTAGGGGAGATGATATTCCAGAGAGGCTACACTTTTCATTTAAACCAAAACTTGCTTCAAATATAAAAGGGAGGCAGTGCCATTCTAAGGACCATAAATAACCAAGGAGTCATATATCCTTTCACTTTCATGTCACTTCCCTATATTGGCCATTTCATTTATACCAAAAATGATGGCATCAAAGGAAAGGGAAAAATAGGGCAAATGCATTGTACCTTTTCTTTTCAGTCCTTTCCTTACTCATCAGTAAGTGGAAAGTAGAGAGTTTTGGGACTATGTGTGTGAATCAAAACATGAAATAAAGACAACTGAGTTTTTCTTGTGCAGTGTCCTCAGTGTTTGGTAAGAAAGCAATACACACGCATGCATATACGAGCTAAGAAATGCAAGTAGCATAATTTTGGTGATTCTGCATATAAATCAAATGCTCTTGCATTTAATATTGGCATTAAACAATATAAACTGCAATGATAAAATTCATGCTAATAAATTAAAGTTTATTTTTTCTTTACTGATAATATCGTCAAGTAGTAAATAAAAAATACTATGGAGCCAGACGCAGTGGCTCATGCCTATAATCTTAGCACTTTGGAAGGCCAAGGGGGGCGGATCTCTTGAGCTCACGAGTTTGAGACCAGCCTGGGCAACATGGCAAACCAGATCTCGATAAAAAATACAAAAATTCACCCATCGTGGTGGCACGCATCTGTAGTCCCAGCTACTTGGGAGGCTGAGGTTGGAGAATGGTTTGAGCCTGGGACGCAAAGGTTGCAGTGAGGCGAGATAGTGCTACTGCACTCCAGCTTGGGCTATAGAGCCAGACCTTGTCTCAAAAAAAAATTTAAAAATGCTATGGCAAGTTGAGAAAGAGTCCATGGAAGAAAGGAAAATGCTTTATATTTTAGTACCTTTAATGACACTTCTTTCTGCTCTTTGGGTGAGGCCCTGCATTTTAATTTTTTTTGGGATTTGCAAATTATACAGCTAGCTCTGCCTGCCATCTTTAGCTTCTTGCTTGCCCTCTAGCTCCTCCCCGCATAAGAGTTGCCCCATAGTTGCAAAGTAGCTCTCAAAGTTCCAGGCATCAAGTCTGTTTGAGGCAGGAAATAGATGGAAGAGTTGGTGATAGCAAGCTTTTCTTTTATGGTCATTACATTTCTCAGGAATTTAAAAGTATTTCCAGAAACATTCAGCCAACATTGGGCCCCACGGACACTTAGTTGCAGCAACGTATGGAACAATAAGCATCTGGCATAGAGGAATAGAACCGTCCAAACCAATATCTGGCAAAGAATACCGTCTAAGGCAGGGATTGGCCAACTTCGTCTGTGAAAGGGCCAGATAGGCTCTGGTGGCTATACATAGTCTCTGTTGCAGTCATTCAACTTTGCTGCTATAGTGTGGATGCAGAGATAGACAACATGTAAACAAATGGGCCTGGCTGTGTTCCAGAAAAACTTCTTTATAAAAATTGTAAGTGGATCAGACTAACTGCGGGCTGTAGTTTGCTGACCCCTGCTTAGAACTTTATTTTGCTTTGGTTACCAAATGGTAGACCAGGGGGATGATGATAATTAAGTAGTTGCTATTTATTGAATGCCTACTGTGTATTCATCACCTGAAGCTGAACACATTGCCATCTCTGAAACATATTTATATGTTCTTACCAAGGAAGAAAGCAGTTTGTTGAGAAGGCAAGTAGCAGAATCTGCCATAACACAAATTCAGACTTGATTAAAAGAGATACAAATGCATAGATGGAAAGCCTTGATATTGTAAAGATACCACTTTTCTCCAAATTAATCCACAAATTCCATGCAATTCCAATCAACATTTCTGTAGATTTTTTATGGAACTTGAGCAGTGGATCTGCTCAGTGGATTTTTTATGGAACACACACATATAAAAAGTAAAACATCAATACTTTTGGTAGAAATTTAAACTTGAAGCAGGAAAGAGCTTAAAAAGTAAGACACAAAAAGCATAAGCAAAAAAGCAACATTTTGATGAATCTGTTTTCATTAAAATGAAAAACTTTCATAGAATAAAAGACATCAAAATCAAAGTGAACAGACATTCCAGGGAGTGGTGGACATTAGTAAAGCATGTAAGAAAAAATGGTTAGGTCTGGAATATATAAAAACAACTGGAGAAAAGTGGGTGAATGATGTGAACCAGAAATTCACAGAAGAACCCTGAGAGGCCCACAAACATATGAAATTTATTCTCAATCCTGCTCGTATCAGGGAAATGGAAATTGAACAACAATCAGGTTTTATGTCATACGCATTAGATAGGCAGAACTTAAAAAAAGTGAAAATTCAGGAGTTGGCAAGCATGTGAAACAATTAAAATTCTCAACCACTGTTGGTGAGATATGTAATAGCAAATAATTGGAAATAACCTAAATATCCATTAATGGAAGAATAGTTTATCTATCTATCTATCTATCTATCTATCTATCTATCTATCTATCTATCTATCTTCTGTCTATTCACCTGTCTTTTTTTCTGTCTATATTATCTATTTATCTGTGTGTGTACCATATATAGTGGTATGTTTAATATAATGAAATGAAAACCATTGAAATAATAAATTGGCTACATGCATCAAAATAGATATATCTGAAAAATAAATCTAATGTGATAAGAAAAATGGCAGCATACTGTAAGCATTATGACACTATTTAAACTGAGTTTTAAAGCATAATAATGTTTTTGAATATATACATACATATTTAGCAAAAACATAAAAAGTGTGCATGTGAATGAGAAACAGTGAATTCAGAATAGTGGTTACATCTGGGGAGGAAGGAAGATAAATGAGATGGGATTGGGGGAGGAAACTTAGCTGCATTCTATAATATTTTGCTTCTTAAAAACAATATTTGAAACAAATGTTGCAAAATATTTGGGTTTGGCAAAGCTGATTGGTAAGTACACTGGTGTTTATTTTCTCTCTTTTATATGTGTTTGAAAATATTTCATAATATACATTCTAACTGCCTTGTGATGGTAACCTTTGAAATGTTTAAGAATTTTATAGAATTTATCCCAGGTCTTGCCTCTACTTGTATAAAATGATGTAGATTGCACATCCCCTTCAGACGTTATTCTTTATTGAGGCTGCTGCAGCCTTCTCAAAGCTCAT
This sequence comes from Macaca nemestrina, assembly GCF_043159975.1. Lineage (NCBI taxonomy): Eukaryota > Metazoa > Chordata > Mammalia > Primates > Cercopithecidae > Macaca > Macaca nemestrina. Next base: position 75,974,244 of record NC_092132.1, read on the forward strand.
TTAGGCAAGGCAAGGAGAATACTAAGAATCTTACTACCCCCAACAACATGGTAAGTTTGGGATAGGCTAGTTGTCTTACGTCATATGAGGGCTCCTCGTGGGACTGAGGGCTGGTGACTGGGACTAGACTTCCACTCTAGTGACTGTTACTTGGATGACAGCCTTATCCAAAATCTTAGCTTTCTTGACCAGACTTTTATAATCTCTGTTTCCATTCTTCATACTCGACCCTGTACTATGCCACCAGAGACTGTATGGTTCTCCTAGAACCATACCATCTTCATTGCCTCTGCCTAGAAACTCTTACCATCATGTCCTGCCATTAAATTAGACCATCTTGTGCTGTAAACCCAGCGCGAATCAGGTCTGCTTTTGTCACATCCCTCAGGCTTCTGCAGCAGATCATGCTGACTACACAGAGCTGGTGGCTATGTCTGTTGCCAAGACGCTCCACAACTAGAAAGCCTAGGACAGTCCTGTACATGCCCATTATTACAGCAACAATGATTATAACACCCCTTTCACACCCAAAAATACCTTAGTGTGGATGATGAATTATATGGTCACCCCAGTCATAGCTCATGTCTGAATATACATCTTTACAAAATGGGGGTTATGTGTTCTCCAAAGCAGTTTCCAGTTAAAGCAATAGCCTAAGGTAGGCTTTCATTTGAGGAACAAAGGAAGCTCATTTATTATTTTTAAAATTTTGTTTAAATATTTAATGTTTTTCTTTTAGAGATGGGTATCCTTATCTTGCCCAGCTTGGCCTTCAACTCTGAAACTCAAGTGATTCTCCTGTCTCAGCCTCCCAAGTAGTTGGGACTACAGGTTGCACCACTACACCTGGCTCTGATTTATTCTTGAAGACTCCAAATAAAGAACTGACAGAAACTCTAAATGTGGTGTTATGTACTGAGTCACAACTATGCTGAAGTATGTTACATGTATTTTATTATTATGGTGATTATTATTTTGAGACAAGGTCTCACTCTGTCATCCAGGCTGTAGGGCAATGGTGTGATCATAGCTCACTGTAGCCTTGAACTGCTGAGTTCAAGGGCTCCTCCTGCCTCAGCCTCCTGAGTAGCTGGGACTACAGTCACATGCCATGGTACCTAGCTAATTAAAAAAATTTTTTTTTAGAGACAGGGTCTCACTTTGTTGCCCAGGCTGGTTTTGAACTCCTGGGATCAAGTGATCCTCCCAAAGTGCTGGGATTACAGGTATGAACCACCACACCTGGCCTCTTTTTCTATTTAATGGTCAAGAAAACTAATGTTTTAAAATGTTCCTTTATTTTATAAATTAGAACAAATTGCAGGTTGTCCTTTGTCACTACAGCAAAAGCTTACTTGCATTGCAATGTACTTTCCTAATAAAGGAAGAAAAGTGTAAAATTACAGCTGGCAATTTTATTCTTCCAGTTGTGTGGGCTAAAAACTTGGAGTCATCCTTGACAGTGCTTTTTCATCCACACCCTAAATCTAATTCATTAGAAAATGTATCAGATTATATCCCAAACCTGACCACACCTCTCCATCTCCACCACTTTCACTTTGGGGGCTGCCACCACCATCTTTCTCCTGGATCATTGCATTACGTTCTCCTAAGTGGTTTACCTGCCTCAGCGCTTGGTCTTTTGGATCTTGTCAGCACACAGCAGCTGGGGTGGACAGATCACACCACCCCTTACTACAAATGTGCCAACAGATATTTATCTTAAAATTAAAATGAATTTCAAATATCATCTCCTGCTGTCCTCTACGTACACTGGCTTTGTCCTCTTCCTCAAACAAATGAAGCTCCTGCCTTTGCTCTTTTTCTTTCTGAACCCATTTCTTCCAGGTATCTGGGTGCTTCCGCCGTTCCAGTCTCTTCTCAAATGTCACCCCATCAGAAAGGATGTCCATGGTGACCCTACTTAATATAGCACACCACCTCCCATGACCCTCCTACTGAATTCTCTTATTCCCAACTCTGTTTAAATTTTTATAACACTTCCGTCTCCTGATATGTTATATATTTATATGTTTATTGTGTATCTTGCCTCATGAGAAAGAGCAGAGTCCAGTATATTGGAGATAGGGTCCGTGAATTGATGATAATCTTGGTTATATCCTTGAGTGAGTGTCTCCTACATGAATAACATCTAGTGTGTGTGTGTGTGTGTGTGCATGCACACATGTGCTCCAATAGTATAAAGTAGTACACAGCACTTGCTTTATTTCACCCTAGAAAATCCATGGCTCTTTCACTGCTGTTAAATGACAATATAGCAGGTGGATTTATTGGCTCTGATGGCAGCTGGCTGATTTGCCCTTCCTGACCCTCCTATTGAAAACTCTTGGAAGCATAAAAATTGCTGCAGAGATCCAACAACATTGAAAACTAGAAATATCAAATAATGCACTGCCAGTCCTTGGGAAGAATTTCAGTAACCACAACACAAATGGAACTGGATTGACAAGCCATTGGTGGCTGACACATACATTGAAATTGCTGAAACAGAACAGCAGAGCCAAACAACAAAAAAAAGAGCTAGGGGGCCCATGTCTCCAGCTTGGAAGCTGATTGTCTATATGAGCTTTCTGCTGTTGAAATAAAGATGGGATATAAAGATGGTCGTTGAAAAAATCACGACCATTTTATTATGTCATAACATGACTTACATTCAGTGCCATGCAATATATTGTTTTATTTTATTAAATATTTATGTCTATAAGATGTACTTATATAATCTGCAGTACTTAATGTAGCAGCTATAATAGGGGTTACTATTAACATACATTGTAGATTGTCTATTTTTCTCTATACATTCTTATCAGGTGTATCTGATATTTTTGCTGAAAACACATGGCAATCCTAAGAAAGATGATAAATTATTTCCAACTATGTCACATCTATGGGCAAACTCAGAGGTGAGGCTAAGCAGAGAAGGCTTACCTGGCCACAAGGTCAACACTTCTGTGGGTGGCCACATCTATTTTCAAGATCGGCTTCATGGGCATCCAACTGTGAGGTACATGGGGCCTCATGCTTAGAAGCACTTGGTTTGATGCCTTGCTATTGCCATCTTGAAATTTTTAATAATTTTGCATTTGAACTTGTGTTTTATAAGTGAAGTCTGACAGGACAATGAGGCACATATGTGAATAGAGGAGATCCAGGTAATATGCGTGTCCATAGCCCCTTGCTGCTTCATTCACATATAGCATTTGTTATTCCCACTAAGTGGATTCTATAACATGCTCACCTTACTCTTGGGGCCTTGCTCCTAGAAGGACTCTCACTTGGCTTAACGTTCTACTGTCACCATCTCCAAATTCTTAATAATTCAGTCTTTAATCTCGTGTTCTGTTTGTGAAGTCTGATGGACAATGGAGCATGTGCATGAGCAGAGGAGATGCATGCAAGATACCTGCTGCTGTCTACCACACAATTCTCACACAGCCTTAGAATCCCCATGAACACAGAGCTCCAGGAGACCCACGTTGTGGGAAAGTTCAGTGGGCCTCAAAGAGTTTACAAATGAGTGTGCTGTGTTTACAGCTGAGCAACTGGAGAAGATGACAGCCCAAAAGGCCATGCTATCCATTAGATCCAGAACTTTCCTTGAATGCAGGAAGAGGCAATGCCACTCTAAGAAACATGAACAACCTGGGAAGATGATCATATCCTGGAGACTGAACTGTGTCTCCCTGCAAACTCACATATTGAAGTCCTAACCCTCCAGTACTTCAGAAGACAGTATTGGAATAGAGTGTCTTTAAAGAGGTAATTAAGTTGAATGAGGTTATTAGGTTGGGCCTTAATCCAGTGGTTGTTATCCTTGTAAGAAGAGAAAATTTGGACACAGATACCCACAAAGGGAAAACCATTGAATGCTCAGGGAGAAGGGAGATATTTGCAAGGCAAGGAGAGAGGCCTCAAAATAAACGAACTCTTGTCGACACCTTGATCTTGAACTTCCAGCCTCCAGAAGTATGAGAAAGATACATTTCTGTTGCGTAAGCCACCCAGTCTGTGGTACTCTGTTTTGGCAGCCTTAGCAGACCAATACACTTAATGTGTTACTTCCCTATATTAGCCAGTAACTTATGCTGAAAATTATGACAGAGGAAAGGGAAAGATATGGCAAGGCACAGATTCTTCTCAGTCCTTCCTTACTCGTTGGTAAGCTGAAGGTAGAAAGTGCTGGTAGAATGGCTGTGAATCAAGAAGCAAAATAAAAACAGCTAAGTTCATTTTGTACACTGTTCCACTATTCTGCTAAGAACAAAATACATACGCATTTATTTCTTTGTTGAGTTTAAGTGTTAAATGATATAACGAATGTAAAGTTCTTCCTTCAGTGTCTATACAAAATTGGTGATAACTGAGATGATTTTAATGTTGGGTTCGGTCTGCACAATAAAAATAAATGAAAAAAGAAAAAGTTTCTCTTAAAAATAAATGAAAATATAATGTGAAGTGATGCAATATTAGGTTAATATTAATAATAATTAATAAATATAAATAATATATTAATAATTTAATATAGTATATTAATAAAGATTTGGAAGTTAATTGAAATGAGGCTGAGGAAAGGGTCTAACATTTCTCATCTGTGTTGGGACTATTTTACTTTTTCAGAGTCAGGTGTGGTGGCTTGTGCCTGTCATCCCGGCTAATTAGGAGGCTGAGGCAGGAGGATTGTTTGAGCCCAGAAGTTTGAGACACCCCCACTCAATTCACTGTGCCCATCCTGCTCCCAGGGCCAGGTGTTTTCAAGTCTAGAATCACGAATAGAAGCCAATTCAATCTTTAAACTAGATTTGTTGTAATTTTGCCTCTGACGCTATAACAGCCTGGGGCCTCGTCCACAAGGCTGGTCAATGGTGTGTTGGACCAAGGGCGCCTGTGGGTCCTGTGTGGAGGTGACGCTGGGTGTGGAGAGGTCGGTTGACCATCTACCTGATTTTTCATATTCATGGGCCACAAAAAAGGTTGCAGCTATTTCTGACTCCAAGTCAGTCCTGGGTTAGTGACCCCCCCACCCCGACACGGAGTGTGTGTCAGGAAGGAAGATTCCCGAAGGAAGCTCAGCTCCTGCGAAGGATGAGCTCAGCTTTCCATGTCTGGGCTGGGGGGCCCACAGGTTACCCTGCACCCCTCTGCGGGACCTTCCTGCGGGAAGGTCCAGGCTCCTTGCATCCCCACTCACCTGCCCTGATGGTGGAGAAGGCTCAAAGTGAAGGCCCAGCCAGATGTCTATGGAGGCCCCTGTCCTACTCCTGGCAGCTCTGGGGGGCCCCTGCTTCTAGGAGGAACAAGGTGGCCAGATGAGGCAGACCTCGGCGAGTGTGTCTGATGAGCACATTCATTCGGCCTGGCTGTCTTCTCCTTTCCAGTTGTTTGTTTCCCATTCCCCAGAATTGCACGTTCATCAGCCCTTGCCTTGTGAAGGATCTCTCTAATCGTTACAGCGTGAGGCGAAAATGCATTCTGGGATGTGCAGGCTGAGAACAAACGTGAGCATCTCTGAACCTGCATGCCTGCCCCAGTTCCCCGTGTGCCTACCCCAGTTCCCCGTGTGCCCGCCCCAGTTCCCCGCGGACCCACCCCAGTTCCCCCCGGGCCCGCCCTAGCTCTCCTAACAGAGGCTCTCTTTGTCTTAAAGTCTCATAGAATGGCATCAAATCACTGGATATAAAAACTATTTCAAAGCAATGCTTCCCACAAAATCAGATCTTCTTGTATTAAGCAATGTTTCATATAAGATGGGTGTGCCTTTTGGAAACAGTTTTCCTTCCTTGATGAATGCTGGTCTTTAAAATTAATTATGAGTAAGGAAATTTGCATAAAATCACTCCATGAAGAGGCAAGCTAAGTGTTTTGATGACATTTATGGGAAAGGAAAGCCAAGGAAATGGGTGGAATTTGATCAGAGGAGGCACTGGGGTTGTGAGGGCATTGCCGACCAAAATGCCCCACGTCAGAGTATAAAAGGAGCCAGAACTGTACATTTGGGAAAGGTGATGAATAACTTGAATTTGTGTGAGCAGCTGGGGTTTCTCAGATGTTGGTGTTGGGGAGGGAGGAGACCCCTTTTAGGGGAGCTTTAAGGAAGTCTGATTAAATAGTGTCCGGAGAAGCTCCATAGGAGATGCTATGATAGATTGCCTTCATCCAAAGCAAAGCAATAAAACCTCCACAAGTGTCAGTAAAATGTGTCTAATTTGGCAAATGAAATTGTGACGATGGCGGGTATATTTCTAAATGTGAAGCCTGTCAATTCAAGGACTGCTCTATTCACTGTGTTCTCTTCTCTGATGCGGAGCTGCACTTAGTTCATGGGTAACAGCCACACCTGCTCCATCCTGGTTTCCTTTCTGCATGGCTCCTCATTTAATTTTCTGTTCTTTTTCTCCTTTTCTATTTCTGTTGCTCTGTTGCCTACCAGGATGTTTGGACTTCCATTTTGGGGCCTTCCTTACCTTCCTATCAAGTGGCTCCATGTTCCAAATACCACACCGGAGACTTCAGTTCTCTCACAAAAAATTAGCTTTTACTTTTAATGGGGCACACAGTGACAGCTTCTTGCCTTATTTCTTAGAGTCACAAATGTGTGTATGTCCAACTCTATGATCAAAAGCCCATCAGTCATCTTCCAAGCCAGAATTGGAATTGGAAACCCCGGTGAGTCTGTGGCAGCGAACCCAGGCTTCCCCAGTGGCTCAGCAGTCACAACTGGCCCTCACCAGAGGGAGTTTGTATTAGTCCATTTTCGTGCTGCTGATAAAGATACACCCAAGACTGAGCAATTTACAAAAGAAAGAGGCTTACTGGACTTACAGTTTCACGTGACTGGGGAGGCCTTGCAATCATGGTAGAAGGTGAAAGGCACGTCTTACATGGTGGCAGACAAGAAGGGAGGTTGTGCAGGGAAACTCCCCTTTTTAAAACCATCAGATCTCATGAGACTTATTCAGCATCACAAGAACAGCACAGGAAAGACCTGCCCCCATGATTCAATCGCCTCCCACTGGGTCCCTCCCATGACACATGGGAATTGTGGGAGCTACAATTCAAGACGAGGTTTGGGTGGGGACACAGCCAAACCATATCAGGGTTTAAATGGGACCCAGGTTTCTGCAGCAGCAGGGGTGGCAACAGCAGCTGGGGGCTGGAAAGACCCTGCAATGCAGCATGGTGGGGGCCAGGGGACCTCAGGGGTGAGGATCCTGATGTGGCCATTCTCTTAATCCCTAAATCACTTCTGGAGCTCAGCCTAGAATCCACCCTCTCATATTGTGGGTTCTCAGCCCCTTGTGTGACTTTCTGCCTAGATGCCTGGAGGGGTTACTGCCCCAGCTGCCCTACCCAGCAGGATGCTGCCCCCACAAGGTGACCCGCTGTCTCAGGTGGGTTTCTTTACCCTTTCCCTTCATCCCCATTTTCCGTGTCCCTTGCTGTCACCTCTCTGGCCCTAGAAAATGTTCTGATGTGATTTATGGGCATCTCTACCCGGGGTGCAGACAGGTACATGTGTGCACATCTGTTATTCTCGTTTATATTAATCATACTCTTCTTTTAGGTGCCATTCCATTTACTATTATTTTTAAATTTTGTTGGTGTTGCTTTATTCCTGAGTGTTGAGCAGATGCTTCTAGGGTAACTCTGAAACTCTCTGTGCACACCCTGGTGACGAATGCAGGTGGGCTTCAGGACCCTATCTCCACCCACAGGGTGGGTACAGCCACTCCTATGCAGGGTCTCTTATGAGAACAAGTAATTGTTCTCATCAGATGGTTTTAAACCAGCAAGAAAGGCTTTACTCAAGACGTTTACAGTAGGGGAGAGCACCCAGCTCCTCTGCAGCACACAAGGAGGGCTGAGGGGCCTGAGGGGCCGGCGAGCAGGTGGGAGAGCCCTGGAGGCCTCAGCAAGGGGCCGGCCCCCTAATCCTCCTCAATGGAGTCAGGCTCCTGCCCTCCCACAGGGCCTAGGGGGCTGGGCCCTTTCTTTCTCGATGCCTCATTTTCCAAGGCAGCTCCCAGGCCTGGAGAAGGACATTTCCTGAACTGTGGAACTGGCAAGCAGCTAGAAGAAGAATTTACACCTTGAAGGGGCAGAGAGAGTTTACAATTTTGTATTTTCCAAAGTCAATGCTCTGGACAGGGGAGGTGGAGGCCCGAGTTGGGAAGAAATCTGGAGTGAGCAAGCCTGGGTGAGTGAAGGCCTGCTCAGCCCAGGTGTGGTCTGCAGCCTAGCTGCTGGCGCAGAGGTGTCCTGACCATGGTGCTCCAGCATTGCTGCTCTAGGCCCACTGGCAGGGTCCAGGGCTCCTGTGTCACCACCCAGGGCCCCGACAGCCAGCTGAAGCCCTCACTTTCCTCTGCATGCCTGGCTTGGCCGGGAGGCCACACCCTAGAGGCCACTGTTTGAGCTCTTCATCCATGCTGTCCTTACTGAGCAGTGGAGGCTCAGTGGCTGTGTCTAGAAGCGAGCACCGCCCTGGTGACCCTCACGATGCTCCACACATGCACAGGCGAGTCTACAGGGCGGCCGGGCCCTCCACAGGCATGACCCGCAGGAGCTAACATCTCTGCTCTCTCCAGGTACACCCGGGACAATGCTTTTCAGCCTGATGACAGTGCACCCAGCCTGCTGTTGACATGATGTGAGGAAGCTTCAGTCCAGAGGCTGAGGGACCCATGCCAGGGCTCCAGCAGCTCACAGTGGGTGGACAGGTCACTGCTGCAGCACCTGAGAGTGGGCAGGTAAGCCTGGGGCACGCTTGATAGTAAGACCCTGCTGGGCAGGTGTGGAGTGGACATCACCTGCCTGTGTCCACCAGGATGGGCAGAGAGCAGCCAGCACATGGTCAGCTGGGTCTGGGCCATGGAAAGTTGAGTCCTCCTCTCCATCGATTCCCGCTGAGCTCTCCCTCCTGTGGGCTCTGCGCCTCTCTCCTCCTAGCATTGGGTCACACGTGTGTGTGTGTCTAACTGTACATGTGTTGCATAGACACAGATGTCCCTTTGGCGAGGGCCATTGTCTGGGGTGCAAACTGCTGGCTGTCATCCAAGTGGGGAAGGGCTTCTTGGGTCCATCCTCCCCGGGAAGAAAACTCAACAGTGGTGTTTCAAGTTTTGCTGCATCAGAGAAGCATCAGCCCTGCAGGCTGGATTCACTTTCTGCAGACGCAGCGGCACTGGGCATCTGCAGCCCCTCCGTCCTCTGTGGGCCTCACTTTTCTGCATGACATGCTCCTCGTTTGCACCCTCTCTGCTTTAGTTGGCTGGTGGAACGAACCCCATTGACTTTTATTCTCTAAAAGGTTGGATTCATCTTTGCTGAGTCGACAACTGAGGAGAACGAAACTCCAGAGAGAAAGAGGAAAAAGAGCTGGGCATGTGGCCGGGAGTGGTGGCTCACACCTGTAATCTCAGCACTTTGGGAGGCCGAGGCAGGCGGATCATGAGGTCAAGAGATTGAGACCATCCTGGCCAACATGGTGAAAACAAAATACAAAAATTAGCCTGGCATGGTGGCGTACACCCGTAGTCCCAGCTACTCGGCAAACTGAGGCAGGAGAATTGCTTGAACCCAGGAGGCAGAGGTTGCAGTGAGCCGAGATTGTGCCACTGCACTCCAGCCTCGGTGATAGAGTGAGACTCTAAAAAAAAAAAAAAAAAAAAAAAAAGAAAAAGAAAAACAGAGCTAGGAGTGCACTGCCCTGGTGCCTCCAGGCTGTAATTAGGACGCCTGGCAGGGGTAAATGTCAGTCTCCAAAGCTCCAGCCAATGTATCTGTAAGGAGCCAGGGTCCCAGAGCCACAGTGACCATCTGAGGTGGTGACAGTGGCCGGGCTGGGGCCAACAGGGCTCCCCATCCCCACCATGAACTTTTACCTTTTCCTCCCCTTTTCAAATAGGCCTTAGAGCACTTCTGGAGGTTAAAGGTTGATTTAGGACATCGACTGAGGGAATCCCAGTGTCCTCTACCCGACTTCCACAGCTGAGCAAAGCCTTCCCCGTAGGGTGCTGTGAACTCAGGCCGTCTGAGCACCTGCAGGCCCTGGGGGTCACATGTCAGGGGAGGAGGGAGGCCTCAGAACCCAGCGTGAAAGGCCACACCCACTCACCCTGGTCTCCAAAATTCTTCCCTCTGTCTGTCTCCAGGGTGGAGAGGCAGCAAGTCGGGGCTATGGTGGCGGAAGATGGAGGCGACAGCCCTCTGGGATTCAAATCCAGCCCTCCCACCTGGCAGTCATGGAGCCTCACTGAGCAGTTTAACTCCCAAGTCCCAGATCCCATCTGTGAAGCCAGGTGGTAAGAACTGTGAGTCACTGGGTCTCCTGGGTTCCCAGAGGCCCCCATGGCCATCTCTAGAACAGCAGCTCCCAATGGGTGGTACCTGTATTCCCAAGCACACTCCCACCTGGACACCTCCAGCCCACCCTGGAGCTTCGAGTGGACCAGCTCCCTCTCCTGCCTCCTTCCAGGCCTTGGGCCATGGCCTCTCACAAGACCCCTGGGAATCACCCACATCTATCACTGTTTCCCCACCAAGATCCACCTCAGAGGCTGCCTGGGAAAAGCCACGGGATTTATGTGTACCTGGGGAGGCAGCTCCACCCTCCTCACATGAATGGTCGTTAATGATTTGACTTTGTCAGCTTACAAGGTGGGAAGGAGATTTGCTGTCCGCAGACTGGACAGTCCTTAGCTTTGCACTTATCACATAAATGGCATTTAATAAATGCTCCCTGGACTCAGCACCGCTCCTGAAGGCCTGTATTGTGGTCAGACAATTATTGTTTCTTCCACAGATGAGCTCATTCTTTTCTCAGGATTAACCCTTTCCCCTTCACTGAGGCATCTGACACCAGCATTCGGAGAAACACCCACTCCTTCCCCTTCTGTCAGCTGCCTGTGGAAATTCCCGTCCCAAACATGTGACTCCCCACAGAGTGGCACTCACTGATCACGAGTCTTAACTTTAAAAGGTTAAAAGTAAGTTAAGGCTTATGGTAAAGTAATGGGAGGCGTGGATGTCTGAGCAATGTGGTGAACTGAGTCACAGGGCCACGGAGAGGTTCACAGCTGGGACTTTCCAGGCCTCCCGAGCACAGAGCACCTGAAGCCCTCAGTGGGCCACAGAGTGTGTTTCAGGTGTGATTTGGGGTCATTTATGTCAATTTTATTCTACTTTTATTTTCATCTGGTTTTCTTTCTATATATTGCATATGTCATGCATGCTACGTTTTATAGTCAATCTGTGCGATGTCTGTCTCACATAGCGAGTAAAGGAGGACGTTGCCCTATAGCTGTACTTTTCACTCAGCAAAATAAGAAAGAATAAAGATGAGCTCAAAATTCCTTTGGAATCACTACATTATCTGATACTTAGCAAAGGCAATCCATGAATAACACACACATGTACACACATACATATTCATACACAGACACATAAACACATCTGTGCATATGTGTATACATACATATATAGACACAGGCACATACGCCCTGAAGGTCTGCATGGTGGAAAATTCTAGAAGTGTTTTCTAATTCCTGCCAAGCGCTGAAAACTTGTGTGCCTGAAAAATCACTTGGCTTCTGTAACCAGAGTTACCAAATTAAAAAATTAAAACTGTCCAAGTGTAGAGGCACTAGAATTTTGTGTCAACATTATTTTTTGGACCACCAAACTTTTATGATTTAGTTGCATTTTTAACAATGCTTGAGTCAAATATCTCAAGTAGAAAAAAAATCTTCTAAAAAGAAAAAAACAACTAAAATCATGATTTTTTTTTTTTTTTTTTTTTGAGATGGAGTCTCAATGTGTCGCTCAGGCTGGAGTGCAGTGGCGTGATCTCGGCTCACTGCAAACTCCGCTTCCTGGGTTCACACTACTCTCCTGGCCCAGCCTCCTGAGTAGCTGGAACTACAGGTGCCTGCCGCAACATAATCTGCTGTCTCTCCCTCCCCAAAACTGTGTGAATTTGTATGTCATGCATTGATTTCTTATAGTAGTTCCAAGTCCTCTGAAAAAATATCAAAATGTCAGCCAAATACCACAAAACACATGTGTTTCCAGAGCCTCCCCTGAAGCTGGGAGTGGTTAGAAATCGTGGGAGCTTGTCCGGGACAGACTCCTGGTGCCCACAATACCAGTGAGGAAGATACATCTTTGAAAACAAAAGCACAAAAGAGAAGCTGCATGAAATGCAGGGACCTTCACTTTTATCCTTAGATAAATGATTTTTTAAAATTTTGTGGACACATAGATGTATACATTTACGGGGTACGTGAGATGTTTGAAATAAGCACATCACGGAGAACTGGGCATCTGTCCCCTCAAGCACTTATCCACTGGGTTACAAACAACCCAGCTACACTCCTGATGTTATTTTAAAATGCACAGTCAAGTTCTTATTGACTGTAGTTCCCCTGTTGTGCTATCAAACACCAGATCTTACTCATTCTTCTATTTTTGCAACCATTTTTGTCCTTGCCTCTCCGGCAACCCGCTACCCTTCCCAGCCTCTGGCAACCGTCCTTCCATGCCCATGTCCATGAATTCAGTTGTTTCAATGTTTAAATTTGACAAATAAGTGAGAGAGAGCAATGTTTGTCTTTCTGTGCCTGGCTTAGAGAAATCATTTAAAAATTTCTGGCGTGCTTGATGGTGACACCTAACAGCCTGTGAGTCGGGGTTGCTCTGGTGAGGGGGGTGATGAGGGGGAGGCTTCAGCTAGGTGGGTGACCAGGTCCCAACAATGGCCCAGCAGCCACGGGGAGCCTGACTAATGCACCGCAGGAAGTCAAGGCTGCACGTCGATGTCCTCACAGCTGAGTGAATGGGTGTGAGACAGAGACGTGCGGATTCCAGTTGTGACTGATGAGAAAAATCACAGATACCACAATTTTCCTAGCCACAAAATGGGGGAGCAGCAGAGAGACGACGTGGCGTGGAGGAGCGACAGACACACCTGCACACGCACGGTGGGACGGGCAACGCACCCCGGGACCCAGTGCGGAGGAGAGACACTCGTGGCAGGACAGGCAGCCACGTGTGCTCACCCCAGGACCTGGCGCGGAGGCGGGAACAGACACACCTGCACACGGCACGGCGGGACAGGCAGCCACACACTCACCCCAGGACCTGGCGCAGAGGAGAGACACCTGGCGCGCAGGCGGGAACAGACACACCTGCACACGCACGGTGGGGCGGACAGCCGCATGCTCACCCTTGCAGCCTCATATTCTCTGCTGGAACACAAGGATTTTGCATCTGTCATGTGAGTGTGCATGAGTGTGAATGAGGTGTAACTTGCACAAGTGCTTGTGTGTGTGAATGTGTGTGTGCAGTGAGCATGGCTGTGAATGTGGGTGTGTGTTGCTGTCCAGCTGAGAGGATGGGGAGAGGTGCCCATGAGGACCTGAGAGCAGCGAGGCCAGGGAGGAATCCTAATCCCTCACCTGCAGGTGAGTTGGGCCTGCCAGAGCCCCATAGATCTTGGAAAGGAGCTGGGGAGAAGAGTCTGCCAGGCTTCCCTTCCCCTCCTTCTGCCCACTGGGATTGCTCCTGAAGGGAGAAGAGCCCATCAAGTCCCCTTGTAAATGTGCTGGGGAGAGAAACCCTGACAATGCCTGGTACTCACTCCTGGGGAGCCACAGTCTACTGTCTGCCCTCTCTCTCTCAGGTGACCCTGGCTCTCGGGTGGTCCTGGTACTGTGAAGTTTCTGGGCTCGGGTCCATGGCACCTGGAAAATGTCGCATTTAAGTGAAATGATCTTCAAAGACCAAGAGGAAGTGTTCCAGGCACCCCTCAGAGACCCTATGAGGCAGGAAGGACAGTGGGGCTACGAGGGTCCCCAGCTTCTCCAGCTCAACTTCTGTCTGGAAATTACTCCCTGAAATCATTAGCAGAGCTGGACACTGGGTCAGTTCTGTGATCTGTGGGACTCTACCCTTAATAGCTTCATTTATTTACATGGGTGTAACCTTATATTTATCTATGTAAAGAAATAAATTTGTCATTTGTTAGATTCACCTGCAGATGAGACATCGTTTTAAGAATATTTTCCTAGCCATTACAGAACATAAGTGGATTTTCTTTTTTCATTTCCCTATTGCTATGTGACAAAAGATAATATTCTCTACTTTTTGTATTAAAGGACTTCAAATTACTGATACTTTAGATGACTTCTAAAGTCTTTGACGTATTCTGAATGAAGAATGTGAGGCCCAGGTTAAAGAGATCAACAGTTAATTCACAGGGTGTGTGTTCATAAGGCAACCCAGTGTTATTTTCTTGTTGCCCATTTGCGATTGTCTGAGAGGGAAGATCTCATGCTGTGTTCTCACCGTGGGCACACGCACAAGGAAGCCTCCAGGAGTGTAGAAATCCTGGATTGCTTTGATTTAGTGATGGTTTCATGGGTGTTTGCGCATGTCAAGCCTCACCAAAGTGTGCACATTAAATGTCTGCAGCTCTTGGCATATCAATTACACCTCAAAAAAGCTGAAACACTTTTACCCTTGAAATAATTGAGCTGACATTTCAATCTAAAGGTATACAAAGTCATTGCCTACATCGCTGATTTTTCCATGACAGTCTCATTTAGAAGAGAAACAAAATTATGAAGTCAATACCCTTTAATTTTAAAGGGTAACTGAAGAAGTGTAAGGTTCTGTTAGGTCAGCGCTCAGACTCTTCCCCCATGTTTATTCTGTGGTTAACTGCATGGTAGATCTGTAGTGATTCAGGAAGATGAATTATCTTCAACACATGAAAGTCAGTCCTCTGACATATACGAATCCTGGTGTGGTTTTTACACAGTGTTCTGCTGGGGATGCATGGGGAGAAGCTGTGATAACAGGATCGGGATTTATTCATGCTTCATCTGTGAGGCCTGCGATGGCCCAGCCCAGTGTGGGCTGAGCCTCGAGCGCTGAGCACCAGACACTCCACCCTCCCTGAGGCACTTGTGTGGATGGAGGTGAGACACCCAGACCAGGAGGCTGTGCGTGGGAGGTCGGGCCCCAGGGAACCTGAGATAAGACTGTGCAGACCGGGCTGTTGGAGGTGGTACCTCCCAGGCTGGGGAGGCGTAAAGACAAATCCCAATGACCCTGGTCCCGAAAAGCTGCCATGTACATTTTGTGGAAGACTGTCCATGAAAACAGAGTCTCAGAAGCAAAGAGGGGCCTTGACAAGCCCCCCCAACTCACGTGCAATGCCAGGTCTTACTCTCTCCACCCCCGAAGGGAGTATCCTCCTCACCTCTCTGGTCCTCCTTCCCTTGCCTTGTTTGCAACTGTACATCAATTCCTGCAGCCCCAGTCTTTTTGACGTGGACTATTATGAGCTCAACAGAACTGAGTTAATTAGTAGCATGTGTTTTTGCTGCCTCATCCACTCACACACTGTCTGAGACCCATTCACGTGTCTGGAGGTCCCTCACTCACCTTGCGCTGGCTGACTCCACTGAGGGACTTGCTGGGATGTCCTCAGCTGTCTGCGGTGAACATGCATGTGGATCTCTTCCCACTTGCGTTTGTGCGAACACGACACCAGGTGCATCTGAAATATGCCATGTGCCCAGGTGCATGCAGGCCATGTACAGCTCCCTGACCCCTCTGAAACCGGAGAGCAATGAGGCCCAGGGTGCAGTGGGGAGGTGTGGGTGTGGGGCCAGGCTGGGGTGGGGGAGAGAACATTGGATTCTGGGCTTTATCTGAGGACTGAGCAGCAGGCATCGTGGCAGATCAGATCTAGTGTTGAATTGGCCCAATTTTCCCATAGAACTGATGTTGACGGTTATTCTGAGTAACACAGAAATGGATCCTTGTGTCTTTGAAACTTAGGAAACTGACATTTGTCTTATTTGAGTTCCTTTCTCAGGAAACTGACCATCAGACCTCCTGGGTAGTGTGAAGGAACACAGACTCACCAGATCACGGCATCTGGACAGTGAGACACCAGACCCCTCAGCCGTCATGAGTGCCTGACCAGCCACCTGCCTCCTCCTGACCAACTCTTCTTCCTCACTCTCCCTAATTCTTGTTTTCCTTATACACAGTCACATTTCTTCCCTGCTACATAGCCAGTCAGGAAGATGGATTTGAGGCTGATCTCCCATCTCCTGGGCTGCAGCTCCTGATGAATGCCTTCTTCATTGGCAGTAACCATTGTCTCAGTGATTGGCTTTTTGTGTGGTGAGCAGCGGGATCTGGACCAAACCCCTGTGTTTCGGTAACAGGGAGAGCAGCCTCAGCAGGCCCCCTGCCCTGAGTGCAGTCATGACCACCAGGAATCCACACTGGTCACCCTGGGTGGTGAGTGTGGATGGGAAGAAAAGACTCCTGAGGACCCAGCCAGGAGAATTCCTGCAACATCACGTAGAATCACTGTCACCTGGCGCACACCCCCCTTGAAGGGCAGCTGCAAGATTCATCTGATTTGTCTTCCTTTTCTGGATGTCTTCAAATTTCCTTCACCGCAACTTTGTGATCCTGAGATTCCATCAAGATGTGCATTGTTTTACTATATTGCTTTAATTTACTCTGCCAGCTATCTGGAGAAACGCAACCTCATTAGCAGAAATTATTTCCTCCCTGCCGCTTTTTAATTCTGTTATTTCTGATAGCCAGGTACTGAGCCCCTTCAGTTGATGTTCCGTTCCATGCTCCCAGGTAGATTATATCAATTAAAAGTCCAACACTCCTAGGAAATATTTTTGTATTTTTTTTTCTTAGTTTTAGGAGGTTTTTAAAATGTGTTTTTGTTTTGTGGAGGTGACACCCTCTGTCTTTGACTTGTGGGATCCTTCCTCCTTCAGTCTGCATGTACTGAAGCCAGTGTTTGCTGTACAGCCTCTCAGCCGCAGCAACCCACAGTGAGGTGCCGGCCCTCATGCCATCACCCCAGAGAGCTCCTCCATTCGCCCCTCCACCCCTAGTACCTCAAAACCACTGCCCTGCTCCCCGGCATGGTAGCACCATCTTCTCCAAGATGTCACATGGCGGCATCCTTCGGCCTGTGCCCACTGAAACTAGCTTCCTTCATCGGGTTTGTGGCCTGGGAGATCTGGTGCATCGTGGGCGCATCTTTCCACTGCTGGTTGGTGTCCCCTGTGTGGAAGCATCCATGTTGGTTCACACCTTCTCCTGCCGATGGACATTTTGTTTTCTTCCAGTTATTGGTAGCGAGGAATAAGGTCGGCCTAAGCACTTGTGTGCAGGTTTATGTGTGCACATTTAAGTTTTCTCTTGGGGGGAATTCCAGGAGTGGGGTTGCTGGATGACGTGGTAAGGATGTGCTTAACTTAATAAGAAACTCCCGGACCACTTTCCAGCATGGCGGGAACCCTCCCATTCCCACTGCAGCTTATGAGGGTCCCAGGTCCTCTGCATCATCACTAGAACCTGGGTTGGCCCATGGTTTTTATCTGTTTTTAGCCATCTTAATAGATTTGCAGAGGTACTGTTGATTAGCATTTCTCCAATATCTCTATGATGCTGAGCGTCTTTCTTGGGCAATATGCCCTCCTTACACATTCTTTGATGAGGCCTCCATTCAAATATTTGCCCTCTCTTTAATATTGGGGTTTTTACTTTCTTATGGTTAAGTTTTGATGGTTCTTCATATATTCGGCATGCCAGTCTTTGTGAGATGTGTGATTCATAAGTATTTTTTTTCTAGACCATAGTTTGTGGTTTCATTCTCTTATTTAGATTCTTATATTGCTTTATAGAATTATATTTTTAAATTTATGACTAAACTTAATTTGTCAGTCTTTTCTTTTATGAATCATGCTTTTGGTGTCTTGTCTAAGAACTTTTCACCTAACCCGAGGCCACACAAATTTTCCCCTGTGTTTTTATCTAAAGGTTTTATAGCGTTCTGTTTTCCTTTTAGGCCTGTGATAAATGTTGAGTACATTTTGTGTCAGCCATGGCCATAACTTTTTTCATCTCTGATAGTATCGTGGGTGTTTGCAGCTCCCCATGCCCTGTGCTGTTCCCATCTTCTTAGTCCGGTCTTCCTGTGAGTTTCAGGAGATGTCTTAGTGCTGGCACTGTCTTAGTCCATTGGGGATTCCCGTGGGCTTGTCCGTGTGGGAAAGTCAGGACTGTGATGTTGACGGGATGCCCTGTGAGTTAGCGGGAGGTGCTGATGAGGGTTTCCATGTAGGAGAGAGAGGTATTTGATTTTCCGGATGGGGCAGACTTGAGAGGGGACAAACTTGAGAAATGCCAACAATGAAAGGCCCAAGCAGAGCAGGTCTTGGGGCTGCCCAGCCATGTGGGCACCAAATGTGGATGTGTCAGTGGCCATGCCAGGAGGTAAACCCTCAACCATGGACCTCTGGGTGTCCAAGGCCAAGTCTCATTCAAGAGGTGCATTCAGCTGAGCCAACCGTGGCAGAAATATATAAAGGAGATCCCATGGTTCCTTTGTTTAAATCCTCTGCTAATCCCACCCAACTTAGAGAAGGAGCCAAGTCCTCACAGCAGCCTGCAACTCCTGCCTGACTCTGCCTCCTCTCAGCTCTGATTCTCCATGCTCTTCTATCCTCTCTGTCTCCTCTCCCACCAGAGAGGAGATCCTGCATGTTCATCCTGTGGATTCAAACCCATCTTTGCCACACAGTCACCGGAATGAATAGGCATAATCTATAAAGAGTCCTCTTGAAAAAGATAAAGGCAGGCTGAGCATGGTGGCTCACGCCTGTAATCCCAGCACTTTGGGAGGCTGAGGCAGGAGAATCACCTGAGTTCAGGAGTTTGAGACCAGCCCGGCCAACATGGTGAAACTCCATCTCTAGTAAAATTACAAAAATTAGCCGGGTGTTGTAGCATGCGACTGTAATCCCAGCTACTTAGGAGGCCGAGGCAGGAGAATCACTTCAACCCAGAAGGTGGAGGTTGCAGTTAGCTGAGATCGTGCCACTGTACTCTAGCCTGGGCGACAGAGTGAGACTCCGTCACAAAAACATAGTAATAGTAATAATGAAAGAAAAAGGCAAAAATTCAAACAATTTTACAGAAACTGGGCAAAAGAGTTGAACCACCCCTCCACGGAAAATGAAATGTGGAAGAATGGTTAATCAAAACATGAAGAAGGTCTCAGCCTAACAGAAGGAGATATCACGTGACACCCACCAGACTGGCAAAAATCCCACAACCCAATCAATGCAAGTGTTGGAGAGAATGGAGAGTAGCAGGAACATCAGGCACTACTGAGATTGGTTGTGAAATATATTTTTGTTATGCTTGTATATGAAAGGGTGTGTGTTGTGAGTTATGAGGAAAATTACGTTTCTTACCTGGGATGACATTTTAAAAATTGAAAGCTACTGACCAGAAAAAAATTGCACTTGTGTACAAAAGAAATGCCCAAGAATGTTCCTAGCAAAACACAGTCCTAAGGGCCTCAACCTGGCCAAACACTCATCAACAGGAAAATGAAGGCATTTCCCATGGTCCTCTCATACGACAAGAGGTCACGCAGCAATGAAAATGAATCATGTCCATGTGGGTGGGTCTCAGAAAGAGAATGGAGGACAAAAATAGACATTGAGCGGATACTCAGAACCATACAGTGTAGAAGCAGCTACACAGGCGAATTTCTTCACATCAAAGTTCAAAACTACAGCCAAGGCAACAGAGAAAGACCCTGTCTCAAAAAGACAACAGAAAGTTCAAAAAATGGCATATTTTTTAGGGATGTACACATATGTGGTGAACGAAACATACTATGAAGAAAAGTATGAGAATAATAGAGACTAAAGCAGGAAGTGATTCCCTCTGTAGGAGAAGTGAAGGGACTGGGACTCAGTCAGGGCCTCGAGGGAGCATCTAAATGTATGTGTCTTCAGATTCTATTCCCTAAACTTGGTGGAGGTCCTCTGTGTCCAATGTGTGTCGATATTCTTTATACCTTACCCATATTGTACAAATGCTTCATTTCTATTCAATATTTAGAAGACAGTTATAAACAAGATGCATTAAATAGCAAGATGGCAGATGAACGTCGGGAAGGAACATCAGGAACATCCATAAGGTTCCATCCACGGAACCTCGCCATGGATACGCTTGTGATCAAAGGCCTGGTCTCCCCTCAAGACGCAGTCAGAGATCAGAGGCTGCACTCATCATAGCAGTGGAGCAGGATCAGCTGGGACAAGGTCCTTCTGTGACACCTGCTACATCACCAGGCTATGTGAACGAACTCAGCTGCCAGAACTCACAGAATATCAGTATCAGCACTGAAACCTCACAAGAAAAAATGGTAAGTTCTACGTTTACCCATTAATAGCAACTCTCAGATTAATCTCTGAGATTGCTTCTCCCTGAAATAACTTTTTATAGCTTTGCATGGGTCTATTTTTCAATTTATATTTTATTTTACTAACTAATTGAAAAGATACATATTGTGTGTGGTGTGTGATTTTGTCTCTGTCAGTCAGGATAATCATAGTTTAATATCTATTATTATTATACCAATATCATTTAGATTTTTTTAAGCTTTTCAGTTTCTGAGGGTATTAACAGGGTCTTTCTGTCTTGTGAGACAGAAAACAAATCTATACTGGGTAAAAGAAAAAACGATGCATTGATCACTGAGAAGTTCTCAGGATTAACTTGCTGGGGATTCAGCCACATCTATAGTTTCAAGTAGCATCTTGTAACTCTCTCTCTCTCTCTCTACTTCCCCAACCGTGGCTCCATGTTTAGCTCCACAAACTTCAGACTTAAACAGCATCACTGGATCCTGACCAGGATTCCAGCTCCAGGAACCTCAAAGTAGAACACCAGCCCAGCTTCTCCACGTGTCTACAGTTCCAAAACCTAAGACATCAGTGTCAGCACCGGCTTCTCCTGGGTGCTGCAGCTCCAGGACCCTCAGATTGAACCACAGCACCAACTCTTCCCTGGATCTCCAGCTCCACGACCCTCAGACTTAAACAACAGCAGCACCAGCTCATCCGTGGGTCTCCAGCTCCACGACCCTCAAATTAGAACTACACAGCTCCTCCCCAGGTCTACAGCTTCACATCCCTCAAAATAGAACAAATCAGCTACTCCTAGGGTCTCCAGCTGCACGACCCTCAAACTAGAACAACATCAATTAGATAAAATTTAAAATTTAATAAAAATCTTTAATAAAATTAAAGAAAACATAGTCAACATAGCAAACTACAGGAAATAAAGGCAAGGATAAGTGAGAATAAAAATCAAGAAGCATAAAGGAATCTGACACCTTTGTAAGTAAACATATTAGTTATTGCAATGAGCAAAAATGGGTCAAATTACCTATGTGAAAGTTGACTCAGAATGAATTTTAAAAGTTTCCAGTTACATTTTGATTGTTAAAGATACATGTCAAACTAAATGACATGTGATTATTTCCTTTTATTCAGATTATAAAGTTTTACTTCATAAGTATTTTGAAAGGCCCAAAGAATAATTTCCCTTTGGAGTTATGACCCCCAAATAGATATTTTTTATTACAGAATTTTCTTCCTTTATGATCAAACTATTTCCTAATGTATTTGAACCCATTAGGCTTTAAGCAGGGTGGGTTATAGGAAGTTTCTACTCGGACTCAAGTATTTCTGATATGCAAGGGATGGACTGACTTTCAGGTGTGTAATTTCAAAGGTTTGGTAGCTACCTGTGAATGGGCAGCCCATCATTCTTTTCTGGCCTCTCAAGTAGCTCTGAAGCACCTCCCATAAACGTCCAGCCCATAAGATGACAAGGCAGGACCTCTCGCCCGTGCAGTTGTGCTACCTTTGCTTGTACTCACAAGGCATATTTCTATCCATCCCTCGGACAATAAATGGACCCACGAATCTTTTAGGATTTAGGCTGCCTCCCTCACCCACCTTCTTTCTAACTGAATGGGACCTGTAACCCTTTACTCTCCCCTGGGCTGGAGAATCTATTCTTCTTCCACTGCCAGATCTGTGGTTAGGAGGTGGCTTTGATCTTGCATTTCTTTTATTCACAAATTGGTGAGTCCATGTTCTTTGTGTCGGGAGATACTCAGAGGAGATGGTATTTTTAGTTGCTATTTTAGAAATAGTAGGCAGAATAATGTTCACCACCCATATCCCAAAGATGTCCATATGCTAATCCTGGAGCCTGTGAATATGTTGGGTTAGATGGTAAAAGAAAACTGAGGTTGTTATTTGACTGACCATAAAATAGATTATCCTGGATTATCTGGGTAGGCCCAATGTAATCATAACGGGTCCTTCAAAGTAGAAGAGGGAGAAGGAAAAGGGGACAGTGTGAGAGACAGGTGTGACTACAGAAGGTTGGAGTGATGCAATGTGAGAAGAACTCGACTCAAAGTTGCTTTGAATATGCTGAAAAGGGGCCACAAACAAAAGAGTTAAAGGCAAGGACATGGATTCTCCTGTAGAGCCTTCAGGGAGGAAGGCAGCCATGCCAACACCTTGGTTTTAGCTGTGCTTGACTCGTAACCTACAGAACTGTTAAATAATATGTTTATTGTCTCAAACCACTAAGTTCATGGTTCCTTGTTACTACAGCAACAGGAAATGAATATAACCTAGATTAGATAATGCTAACTTTCATTGGGAAACATTCCCAGACTCAATGCTTAACTTTTCACAGTGTAAACTACCATTTGGTTTTTACTTGCATTTCATAGAAATATAATTGTTTTACAAAAACCGATGCTATCTTTTTGTAAGAAAACATGATTTTTATGGAAGGCTTTCTTTTTAAATTTTGGATTTTGTATACTGTGATAAGATGTGCAAGTGGAAGTATTAAGTTGAGGTAGTTATCTACAGGTTTCAATTTTCACCTGAGTCTCTTGAAAATTGAGAAAAAAAGTTATTTCCTGTGAATGGTACACATTAAACGCTATTGCTTTAATTCCTTATTTTATCTTTCTAAGTAAATAGTCTTCTACAGAATAGGAAGAAATGAAGAGAACAGATGTTATGCAGATAGTTTCCAGAGAACATATTCTATGTATGTAATTTTAGGTGCAACAGGGGAAACTGGAAAGCCCATCCCCACAGGATCACACCTGCCCCGTGGAGCAGCTGTAATTCTGTATTTGAAAAGCTCCACAGAAAAAGGTCATGTAGCTCCTCTTGGTAACTGAAGGGAGTCTATCCTCATGTGCCCTTTCTTCTCCAGTGTGCATGAGTAAGCATGTTTCAAATTGTTCTCGGTACCATTACTTGCACCCCAGGGAATCTATTATGTAAGAGGCCATGCTTAATTAAAGTAGTAAAGGCATGGTATTAGTTGTGGTTACTGGGGAAAAAAAGAGGTAAAATAAGTCACCTACAATTTTTCACAAACAAGCAATATGTTGTGTATATAGTGGCACATTGCACTCTAAAACTGCAAATTACCCATTGGAACCTATCTACCTGTAGTCTTAGGTTCCTCTCTTCCTGAGAAATTAATATCTGGATCTACCAACAGGTACTCATCTCGAACACTTGAAAGTGGTGACTTTTTCCCAGCTTCACCCTGAATTCAGAGCTACCTTTTTCTGTCATACCAGGTCCTGCCCAGGCAGCAAGTCTAGAAGACTATACAATGAAACAGGCTTTACTTTAGCGCCAGGCTCACATCACTGCTGTGGGGCCATCGATCCTTCACTCAGGCTTCACTAATTCCCAGCATCCAGCCTCATTCTTACTGCCTAAGCCTGGTGACTACTCACTCTCTGTTTCCTGACCACTAGCGATAATTTTGTCTCTTGCCTTTATCTCCTGGATAACTTGGTTTGTCCTGCGTTCCACAGCCTTGATGCTATCTGGGTCTTATGTTCCTGATTGCTACTCTAGAGGTGACCATGTACTTGAATGACAATGTCACAGCTCCAGAATGACCCTCTCACCTTCTCCTGGTAACGAGAATATCGCATGGTAATTATGAATATTACTAGGTGTATTAATCTGCCAGAGCTGCTATAACAGAATGCCAGATACGGGGCAGTATAAACAATAGAAATGAATTTTCTCACAGTTCTAGAGGCTGGAAAGTCCAACATCAAGGTTCCAGCAAATTCAGTTTCTGGTGAGATCCTTCTTCCTGGCTTACAGGTGGCTGCTTTTTACTCACATGGTTCATGCTCTGAGCACTCATGGAAAGAGAGAAAGGGAGCTCTCTGGTGTCGCCTTTTATAAGAACACAACTCCTATTGGATTGGTAGCACATAATTACAACCTCATTTTACCTCATTTACCTACCAAGAAATCTATCTCCAATACAGTCACATTGGGGGTTAAGACTTCAATATAGGACTCGTGGGAGAACAAAATTCAGTTCGTAGCACTAATCAGTGTTTTGGTCACCTGTATGAAGAATCGTGAAAAGCGTAGGCCTTTTAAAACAAAGCCAGAAATTTTTACTGGCTTCTAGCAAATAACAATTTGAAACCATTAAGAAGCAGTTATTTTCCACACATGTATAACTTTTTGTTGTTTAATGCTGCAATAAAACTAAGTTCCTTTTCTAGGCTACATCCGTGCAGAAGCATTTATCTGCTTTGGTTCTGATATTGTATGAACAAACTCTGTAAATATGAGATAACCCATGTCCCTTGTCCCTAGCATGTACCAAAGGGAATCATTGCTTATTGATCAGGGTATTCTTCTCAATACGGAACAGATATAGCTTCATATCTTCACTCAGCATTGTAGGCAATCACTGCCAAATAATTGGAACTGGCACTCTTCTGAGGAGAAAGTATTATGGACTTTGTAAGATAATATATTTTATTCATACAGTGCTTTATAGCTTATAAAGTGTTTTCATAGCTATGTTATTTGAGCTTCACAAAAACAATGAAATGAAACATTGATTACTAACTCCATTTTGCTGGTGGAAATTGAGGCTCAAAAGCTACTTTTCCAAGCCAGTTAGTACACTTCAGAATTGGGACTGGACACTAATATTTATAAACTCTGACTTCAGTGTTCTATCTACGACACCACTACCCTCATAAATATACTTACGTAAATACGTCCTGGTGGAAAAAAAACCATAAGCACAGTGATGTCTACTTCAAAGAAAGGAATGTTTGTCTTCCAGGAGGCCTTTTATGACCTTGACATGAGAAAGCTGGCTCTGCCATCTGTAATACCCGTGGGATCTTTATGGAATCCACACCTACAACACAAGATTGCATACATTGGTCTGTTTCTTCTGGCTAGACTATATTCTTCCTGAAGATTATGATCATATTTCTTTAGGATTTGACACTCAGATGCTCAATAAATACACGATAGCAGCTAACACTTATGGAGGGCTTCATATGTGCTGCGCCCTGTTTTAAGTGCTTTTACTTACTTAATCCAATCTTCACAAACACTCCATGAGTATGTGTACATTCCTCTGTACAAGGGAGGACAGTGAGTCCCAGAAAGGTAAATTACTGTCCCAGAGACACAGCTAAGGGTGCAGTATTACTCCAGAGTCTCTCTTCTTAATCATGACTCAATGTTGCCAGTCAATAAAGTTTTGCTGAGCGCATCATGAGTGGTCTGGAAGGCCTCTTAGGCATAATGAGGTCTGTTTTCTGGGAGGCACATTTACATGACAATCTTCTAAGATTCTCTTGTAATCCCCTTTGTTGATGTCTCCACCAAAGAACAAAATCTCCTGGCAGTGAGACTGAATGCAAGCAAATCCCGCTTGCTGGAAAAGGTGAGTATAGATGAGGACAGAATTTGGCTACCAGATATGGAGTAATGTTGAA
The DNA here is from genome assembly GCF_043159975.1 of Macaca nemestrina. Lineage (NCBI taxonomy): Eukaryota > Metazoa > Chordata > Mammalia > Primates > Cercopithecidae > Macaca > Macaca nemestrina. The sequence continues at coordinate 76,000,009 of NC_092132.1, forward strand.
TTTTCTAACTAAATCTCATCACTGCAGCTGCAGGTAGTCAAATTAACCTAGGAGCTGAGTACGAACATGACTAAAAGCTTGTTCTGCTCAGGGGGCAATTCAGTGAGGGAGACTTGCACACAAAGATGGTTCTTATGTCTCCTTCCCTGTTAAGCTACCCTCGTGCTGACTTCGTGCCACAGCTTCACAAGTATCTGAGCTGCCTGGCTCGACTCTATCTTCCTGTTTGGGCAAGCCCCAGTATTCTCACTCCTCACAGATTCAGAAATGCTCTTCTGAGACACAAATGTACTTCACTTTATCTTTTTCTGTCCCAAAGTTTCTTGCATTGATATCAGATTTCTTGTTTGTAAAATCAAGGTAATAGCAGTACCTGCCTTTATTAATGAGGCCATGGGCTAAGCTGCTATCACAAAGAAACTCCCTCAAATATATCAATCAGCTCCAATATAGTAAGGCTTACTTCTTTCTCATTTAGCAAGTGAGAGGGAGGTAGTCCAGGATAGGTAGAGAGCGTTGCTCTTCAAGGTCATCTCAGGGAACCAGGTTTCTCTTCTTTCATTATTTTACCACCATCATGAATGTTGTCCTTATTCCACCAACTGTGGCCATGTCATACTGCAGCTCATTGGAGGTGGGGGAAGTGGAAGTAGAGGGCAAATAATTTCTCCATGAAGGATAAGACCAATAAGCTGCACATGTCACTTCCACTTATGTTCCCTCGGTTGAAGTTTAGTTAGATGCACATACCTAGCAGCAAGGGAGCCTGGGAAATGTGCTGGGCATCCACATCTCAAGACAAAACTTGAGGTAGGGGAGTTCTTATTAGATGAATGAAAGGAAAATGGCTATTGGGGAACAATGAGCAGTATATTCTATGACAACTTGGAAGGTTGTTTTCTGAGGATTAATTGAGCTAATATACTTAAATTCCTTAGCATAGTACTTGATACAAAGTGAATGTTTTCAATATTTGTATAAACACAACAGTAGTTATTATCATGGAATGCCTACTGTGTGCCTGGCATTTATTCTAATGCTCAGAGCAACTTAGTACAGTTAATGTCCTGATTTTATAGAAGGTACACACACACACACACACACACACACACACACACACACACACACACACACACACAGAGATATATATGAAGATCCAGGCTTGTCTAGCTTCAAACCTTAATGCTCTTTTTAGTCTGCCACATTGTCTTCACTCTGCTGTTAATTTCATCTCTCTTTGCTCACTCCCACCTATAGTCTTCCTTTTCTAATTATTTCAACCCAAGAGGAATCATGTTAGGGATAAATGAGGAAGTGGTTAGATAAGCAAGGAAAGAACAGTTGTTAGGTTGGAGGGTCAAAAATTTAGATTTGGGCTGGTCATGGTGGTGCACGCCTGGAATCCCAGCACTTTGGGAGGCTGAGGCAGGTGGATCACCTGAGGTCAGGAGTTCGCCACCAGCCTGCCTAACATGGTGAAATCCTCTCTCTACTAAATACAAAAAAATTAGCTGGATGTAGTGTTGCATGCCTGTAATCTGAGCTAGTTGGGAGGCTGATACAGGAGAATCCCTTGAACTTGGGAGGTGGAGGTTGCAGTGAGCCGAGATTGCGCCATTGCACTCCAGCCTGGGCAACAAGAGCAAAACTTCATCTAAAAAAAAAAAAAAAAAAGAAAGAAAAAATTAGATTTGATCTCATGGTCAAAAGGTAGCCAGAGGAAGTTCTTGAATGAAGGGGTAATATAATAAGAAACTTTAAGGATAATTATCTCATGTGTTAGGTATTGGTCTAAAGGAAAAGAGACCAGAGAACATTTCCCATAAATTAGACATAAACATCTGAAAAAGAAAAGGCAGTAATCGTGAGAATGGGAAGAAAGGGTTGAATCTGAAAGGCATTATGGAAAACTTTTTGGAAAGAACTTATGGATTTATTTTGTGGTATGTGGGAACCCATTTTCAATTTTTTGGTACATTATTATTTATAACGTAACATTTTGAAGATTACACATATCTTAACTGTGGGGATACATTTCAAGACTCCCAGGGGATGCCTGAAACCACAGAGAGTACCAGATCCTGTTTACACTATATATATATATATATTTTTTTGGCTGTACAGTAATGGGAGGGATGAAGTGGCATTCTGTGAGATTTCATCATGCTACTCAGAACGATGCACAATTTAAAACTTATGAATCATTTATATCTGAAACTTTTCATTTCATATTTTCAGATCTTGGTTGGCTGCAGATAACTGAAACCTCAGGAAGCAAAACCTTGGCTAACAGGGGGACTATTGTATTTACCAACTTAACTCATGCTACAGTTCCCCAAATAGCATCATTTTTTAAGTTCTCCAAGTTGTCAATTTAAGGGGCTAGGGAAGTATTGATAAAATTAGCAGTAAAATATGGTAGGAAGGAATGTTGATTTGGGGAGTAAAATAATGCTCTCAGTTTTCCCCATACTAAGTTCCATGAATTGGTATTGTTATATTATTTTTATTTTTATTTTTGAGACAGGGTCTTGCTCTCAAAAAAGGTCTTGCTATTTTTGAGACAGGGTCCAGCCCAGGTTGGACTGCAGTGGCATGATCTTAGCTCACTGCAGCCTCTGCCTTCTGGGTTCAAGGGATTCCCGTGCCTCAGCCTCCCAAGTAGCTAGGATTACAGGTGCCCATGACCACGCCAGGCTAATTTTTGTATTTTTAGTACAGATGGGGTTTTGCCATGTTGGCCAGGCTGGTCTCAAACTCCTGGCCTCAAGTGATCCACCCACCTCGACCTCCCAAATTGCTGGGATTACAGTCGTGAGCCATTGTGCCCAGCTGTTATTGTTATGCTTTGAATATGCTCCCCAGTTCATGTGTTGGAAACTTGATCCCCAGTGTGGCAATGTCGGGAGGTGGGGTCTAAGCAGGAAGTGTTTGGGTCATGGGTACACCACCTCCATAAATGGATTAATGCCATCATTGTGGGAGTGGGTTCATGATGAGAGGATACGTTTGGCCTTCTCTTGCTCTTTCTCTCACCCTCTCTTTGCCCTTCCACCTTACACAGTGGGATGACATAGCACAAAGGCCCTTGTGAGGTGCTGACAACTCAATTTTGGTCTTCCCAGACTCGTGAACTTTGAGAAATACATTTTTGCTCCTTGTAAATTACCCAGTCTGTGGCATTCTATTATAGCAGCACAAGATGAACTAAAATGGTATAGACCATTCAGCTGAAGTATGGTTTAGGTGTGAAAAGGCATGAGAAGTATAGATTTGGAGTGAATGCACACATTTGATAAATTGAAGACTCAGAGTATGTAATCATCTTTGAAGAAAAGACTTGAAAGTCAGATTTTTCAGACTAGCCTCAGTTAGGCAGTATGAAGTTGAGGAGAAGCCAGTAATGGAAAAAGAGGCAGATTAATCACAGAAAGACAGTGTAGTGGAAAGAAGATTGGATTTGGAGTTAATTCTAGTTTTTCCTTTCCTGTTTGACTTTGGGCAGTTGAAGAGAACTACCAGTGGTAAGTTTTTTCACAAGTCTAAGGAGTTAAGACATGATGAACTCTGAGTTCCTTTAGTGTAGGAAGAGTTGATGTTCCTAATTAGAAAGTGTGGGAGAGTTTTAAGAATGAAATGGTCAAATACAGTGACACTCTACCCATATTACCACTCTACCCTCCAGCCTCGCCTTTGCCACAGTGCTTCAAAATTCTAGTACCACACACAAAAAACGTGATAAACATATCAGTAAAACTAACTGCATAATAAATAATGTTGGATACTTCATCAGAATTGAAAGAATTGTTAAATATTAGAGTCTGACACATTTATTTCTTTTACTTCCTAAGTCTAAAATGTGTAAGTCACAGACTGGCAGGCATAATATTCCAAGGGCAATAAAAATAGGGAAACCATATTTTCTTCATTCGGGGTACTGCTCACGTGGAATGTAGGGGAAAACACTTGATACAATAGACACTTTGAGGATTTAAAATGTTATCTTTTGGTTATAGAGAATTTCATTTTCATTGGAATGTATTTGACTTTGCTGGGCTATATCTATCTACAGGAGTTTCCAGATTATAGTGCCTTAGATTTTATTCTCTTTTACAAAAAAAAAGAAAAAAGAAATTCAAGGACCTAGTATGTAAACATGATATTGAATCCACCTACTGCCAAATCCTAGGGCTCTAAAACATTAATCCAATTTCCTTGCCAAAGGAAAACTCCAAACCCAGCTAGCATTAGTGTTTGATAGAAAAATTAAATTGTTCTCAGCTGAATTAAAAAAAATCTTGTAAGCCATCAATTTAGCAATATATTAATATTATAAGATAACATTATATGTAATATAATAATACGTTCTTATGAGTCATTTTGTTCTTAATTTTTTATAGAAGAACAATTTTTCAATTTAATTCCTTTTTTATGGGGGAAGAAAAATTTGACTTCAATTCCTCTGTTTAGTAAAAGGATCTTGCTAATTAAAACAAATGTTTCCCTCACAATTTATAAATATCAAATGGTTTAATATTTTTTAGGAGCCAAGAATGCTATCTTTGAAACAGTAGAAAGTAAAGTAAGCTTAATGAATTCTTCTTTAAAAGATCATTTTAAATGTCTCACCATTGATACTTGAATCAATATAAAAATAATATTTGTTAGGGTTTACGGTTATATGCATGGGGTCAGAGATTTAATCACTGGCTCCATAATTTTTAAACTGGATACTTTGACAAAGCTACTTAAATTCTCATAGCTTCATCTTTTGTATCTATAAAATAAAGACAATAATAACATCTATCTCATAGAATTGTTTTGAGGATTAAATGAAAGAATACACGTAATGCAATCATCACAAAGTACTACAACTCTAATACCACTCCCCGATTATTATTATTATCTTAAGTAAGCAGAAAATTAAATCAAAAAATTATAAAATCCAGAAAGTCAAAGCACAAAATAATCTCTTCAAGCTAAACTGAACATAAGCAAATATCTGAATTGGCCACAAATGAGTAAATGTTTCACATTTAGATTTCTTGTTATGTTTGTCATTATACAAACATAATTTCTAGAGAAAGTCTCAAAAGATGCTATCATATATCTGAGAAAGAGAGTGCAAGTGTAATTGCACAATTCATTGGAAAATGTTTTAATAAGAAAAATATTTAAGAATGTTTACCTGTTCTGTTTATTTGTCTATTTATGTCTAGCCTCATTCTAAAAATGACATGAGGTGGTAATTAGAAGATTCAAGTGTGGTTAGTTAAACTTAATAGCTCTTGGAAATAGAAATAATATACTACATAAAAAGGGATTGGACAGGAAAATATATTATAAATATAAAAAGTTCTAATTCACTTGGGATGGCATATATTAAATTGCTCAACAGAAAAATAAAACTTAACAAAAACTAAAGAGGTATCTATCTTAATAGAGTTTTCTTAGCTTTGCAGCTGGAAAGATTAATTTAGAACAAGATAGTTTTCCTGGGCCCCAAGGAAAGTCAGTTATTGAAAACTAAAATACCCCATTATAAGTTATATACCAGCAAAGACCCTCAAATAAGTGAGATATCCATATAATAAATATTTGTGAAAGACAAATTTTCTTTACCAAATGAATAAAAACTAACCTAATAGGAAGGAGGACTTGAGGACTTAGTTGTACACATATTGAAAATTCATGTCATC